>NW_027646368.1:0-1200000 GCF_951394435.1 Stenella coeruleoalba
TCCTTTGCAAGCTTGCTTGGTTGGCCAAAAAGGGCGTATGCGTTTTTTCCTGAATATATTCAGGAAAAAACGCATACGCCCTTTTTGGCCAAGTGCATCATTGTGGACGTTCTGCCTCTTTTCCTATGCTTTCAATGCAATTCCAGTCTACCTCCTGAAATCGGTTTCCTGCAATTCTGCCCCGCTTTCAAGTCCTCTTGGCAGCCTTACTTCAGTATATTTTTGGACGATAGCTGTCATTTATAACTCTGCAGGTTTGTGAATTACAGTGCCCCTGAGCTCCTTTCTTCAACTCGCTTTCTTGTGACCTGGCCGCAACACCGCAGGATGGCTTCAGGCCCTAATCTGGTTCTGGCACGGCACGCTGAGCCTTTGGTTAATTCCTCTTCCTGGTGGGAAATGAGAGTTAAATTTGCCCGACCAGACACCTCCAGCTAGTCTCTCATTGGTTCTCGCTATTCCTGTTCATCTTCCGCAGAAATTGGAAACTGGGCCAAGCATGAGGTTAAAGGGACTGACTCTCCAAGTCGGGAGAGTGTTAGTAAAGCGTCTGGAATGTTGCGCCCGAGTACCAGGGTACGAAAACTGAGACATATTTGAACACGTCTCCCGATCACATGGTTGATCATACTCTAGGTTCCACATGCATGTTTTAGCTGAAGGAAGAATACCTTAAACCTGGGTAGTTGAAACCCGTGGAATGGGTACCATGCAATATGACTTCAAAGGGTCTTCATTTGCTCACCGAACCTCTCCAATCCTATCACTGCTGCGTTTATGCCCCTGTACACATGCTTGATTCTCTTTCGGAGACATAGCAATCCATAGGTTTTAAGATACTTACAAGTCAGGTACATTCTTAGGCGTTTAATATGGGGTGTTGAGTGCATTTCGTTGAGCAAGGAATAGCTCTTGTCTATTCCATATTTGGCTTAAGGAACTTTATCTGTGCTCATTTCAATCTCTGGTTTTATGCAGCACCCCAACTCACCTTTCCCCTTAAGCAAGCATAAGTTGGTTTTCTAAATTTGAGACCCTGTTCTGTTCTGTAATTCAGTTCCTGTGTAGCCAAGTTTCCATTCCGTGTATTACTGATATCTTATGATGTTTCTTTTTCTGTGTGACTTATTTCAGTTAGAATCATCATACCTGAATCCACTCATTGTGCTGCTAAGGGCCTGATGACACAGATTTCATTGCTGAGTGATATTGCTTTGTAAGTAAATACCACAACTTCTTTCTCCATTTTTCACTTTCTGCGATGTTGAACTTGTACTGTAAACGAGGTTCTTGTAAACAGAGCCGTTCGAAACTTTGGGGTGGCTGTGTCTTTTTGATTTTAATTTCCCTAAGCTATAGGACCATAAGTGGAAGTGCCCTAGGCTCTGTTGCTTTGTTTTTTAGATGTTTCAGGAAACACCATACACTTCTCCCAAGTGTCTGTTGGCAATTTACATCCCGCCCATCAGCATAACAAGGCTCCCAGTTCTCAAAGGCCTGTTGCCTTTCTGGATTTTACACTTTTTTCAGATGGCCCTTTTGACCGGGGGGAAGTGAGACTTCATTGTAGTGCAGATTTCTTTGCAAGCTTGCTTGGTTGGCCAAAAAGTTCGTATGCGTTTCTTCCTGAATATATTCAGGAAAAAACGCATACGCCCTTTTTGGCCAAGTGCATCATTGTGGACGTTCTGCCTCTTTTCCTATGCTTTCAATGCAATTCCAGTCTACCTCCTGAATTCGGTTTCCTGCAATTCTGCCCCGTTTTCAAGTCCTCTTGGCAGCCTTACTTCAGTCTATTTTTGGACGATAGCTGTCATTCATAACTCTGCAGGTTTGTGAATTACAGTGCCCCTGAGCTCCTTTCTTCAACTCGCTTTCTTGTGAGCTGGCCGCAACACCGCAGGATGGCTTCAGGCCCTAATCTGGTTCCGGCCCAGCATGCTGAGCCTTTGGTTAATTCCTCTTCCTGGTGGGAAATGAGAGTTAAATTTGCCCGTCCAGACACCTCCAGCTAGCCTCTCATTGGTTCTCGCTATTCCTGTTCATCTTCCGCAGAAATTGCAAACTGGGCCAAACAGGAGGTTAAAGGGACTGACTCTCCAAGTCGGGAGAGTGTTAGTAAAGCGTCTGGAATGTTGCACCCGAGTACCAGGGGAGGAAAACTGAGACATATTTGAACACGTCTCCCGTTCACATGGTTTATCATACTCTGGGTTCCACATGCATGTTTTAGCTGAAGGAAGAATAACTTAAACTTGGAGAGTTGAGACCCGTGTAATGGGTACCATGCAATATGACTTCAAAGGGTCTTCATTTGCTCACCGAACCTCTCCAATCCTATCACTGCTGCGTTTATGCCCCTGTAAACACGCTTGATTCTATTTTGGAGACATAGCAATCCATAGGTTTTAAGATACTTACTAGTCAGGTACATTCTTAGGCGTTTAATATGGGGTTTTGAGTCCATTTCGTTGAGCAAGGAGTAGCTCTTGTCTATTCCATATTTGGCTTCAGGAACTTTATCTGTGCTCATTTCAATCTCTGGTTTTATGCAGCACCCCAACTCACCTTTACCCTTAAGCAAGCATAAGTTGGTGTTCTAAATTTGAGACCCTGTTCTGTTTTGGAATTCAGTTCCTGTGTAGCCAAGTTCACATTACGTGTTTTAGTGATACCTTATGAAGTTTCTTTTTCTGTGTGACTTATTTCACTTAGAATCATCGTGCCTCAATCCACTCATTATGCTGGTACGGGCCTGGTGACATAGATTTCATTGCTGAGTGGCATTCTGTTGTACATAAGTACCGCAACTTCTTTATCCATTATTTGCTCTCTGGGATATTTAACTTGTGCCGTAGAAGAGATTCCTGTAAAAAGAGCCGTCCCAAATTTTGGGGTTGCTGTGTCTTTTTGATATTAATTTCCCTAAGCTATAGGACCATAAGTGGCAGTGCCCTAGGCTCTGTTGCTTTGTTTTTTAGATGTTTCAGGAAACACCATACACTTCTCCTGAGTGTCTGTTGGCAATTTACCTCCCGCCCATCAGCATAAGAAGGCTCCCAGTTCTCCATGGCCTGTCGTGCCTTTATGGATTTTACACTTTTTTCAGATGGCCCTTTTGACCAGGTGGAATTGAGACTTCATTGTAGTGCAGATTTCCTTTGCAAGCTTGCTTGGTTGGCCAAAAAGTGCGTATGCGTTTTTTCCTGAATATATTCAGGAAAAAACACATACGCCCTTTTTGGCCAAGTGCATCATTGTCGAGTTTCTGACTCTCTTCATATGCTTTCAATGCAATTCCAGTCTACCTCCTGAAATCGGTTTCCTGCATTCTGCCTTGCTTTCAATGCCTCTTCATAGCCTTACCTCAATATATTTTTTAAAAATAGTTGGCCTTTATAACTCTGCAGGTTT
This sequence comes from Stenella coeruleoalba, assembly GCF_951394435.1. Classification (NCBI taxonomy): domain Eukaryota; kingdom Metazoa; phylum Chordata; class Mammalia; order Artiodactyla; family Delphinidae; genus Stenella; species Stenella coeruleoalba. The sequence continues at coordinate 3,415 of NW_027646368.1, forward strand.
TTGAATTGCAGTGGCCCTTAGCTCCATTTTTTAGCTCTTATTTTGTGGTCTTGCCCCATAACCACAGGATTCCTTGAAGCCCTATTTTTCTTCTGGGGCACCTTGCTGTGCCTTTGGTTAATTCTTCTTACTGATGTGATATTAGAGTGACATGTGCCCATTGAAACCGCTACAGCTAGTTTCTCACTGGTTCCCCCTATTCCCATTCATCCTCTGCACTAACTGCAGACTGTGCGATACCAGAACTTAAAGGCATTGACTCCATGTGGGGATGTTGTTAGTAAAGCGGCTGGAATGTCGATCCGGAGCCCCAGGAGAGGAAAAATGAGGTGCGTTTTAGAAACCTTTCCCGATCATATGGTATACCAGTCGCTGGGTTTCCCAAGCATGGTTTAGCTGTAGGAAGATTCCCTTCAACCTGGAGTGTTGGGACCCTTGGACTGAGTAGCATGAAGTATTGCATTAAACTTTCGGCAGTTGCTCACCAAAGCTCACCAATCCTGTCAGCCCCAAGTGTCCAGCCTTATGTCTTATCCAGCTTTGGGTTTATATGTGGTCAATCCAGGTTGCATCACAGCCCCTGAGCGAATTTTGTAAGAATTTTTCTCTCTTTCATTGTTTCAGCGTTTTGTTTTTAAAATTTATTTCTATAATGGGGTTTAGCTCCTTTTCACTGCTGTGTTTGTGCCGCTCTGCACACACTTGATTCCCTTATGGAGATATATCAATACATGGGTTTTAAGATTCTTATTCCTCAGATATATTTCTCTGCGGTGTATAGGGTGTGTTGAGGCCTGTTCATTGAGCAAGGTGTAGATCTTGTCTAATACCTATTTGGTTTATTGAACGGTATCTGTGCTAATTTCAAACTCTGGTTTTATGCATCACCCCACCTCTCCTTTCCCCTTAAGCTGACATAAGTGTGTTTTCTAAATGTGAGACACTGTTCTGTTCTGTAATTCATTTCTTGTGCAGCCATATTTACCCTCCCTCTATAAGTGATATCTTATGATATGTTTCTTTTTCTGTTTGACTTATTTCAAGTAGTATTATCGGACCTAAATCCACTCTTTATCCTTCTACTAGCCTTATTACATTGATTTCATGGTGAAGAGATATTCCATTGTACATAAGTACCACATCTTCTTTATCCATTGTTCTCTTTCCTGGGATATTTAAGGTGTACTGAAGTTGAGGTTCTTGTAAACAGAGTAGCCCTAAACTGTGGTGTGCTTGTGTCTTGTTGATTTTTAGACTTCCCTAGATATACTCCCATGATTGGAAGGGTCCTATGCTCTGTAGCTCTGTTTTTTAGATGATTTAGGAACCACCATACACTTCTCCAGAGTGGCTCTCGGCAGTTCACACACTGCCCATCAGCGTATAAAGGCTCCCTGTTCTCCATGGCCTGTCCTGCATTTCTGGTTTTTACAATTTTTTAGGATGGCCCTTTTGACCGGTGGGAAGTGAGACTTCTTTGTTGTGCACATTTGCATTGCTTGCTTGCTTCGTTGCCCATAAAGTGCGTATGCGTTTTTTCCTGGATATAATCAGGAAAAAACGCATACGCCCTTTTGGGCCAACTGCATCATTGTCGAAATTCTGCCGCTTTTCATGTGCGTTAAAGACGAGTCCAATCTATCTCTTGAAATCTGTTTCTTGCAATTCTGTCTTGCATTCAGATCCTCTTCTTTGCCTTACCTCAACATATTTTTGGACGTTAGTTTTCATTTATAACTCTGCAGGTTTGTGAATTGCAGTGACCCTGAGCTCCATTTTTTAAGTTGCTCTTTTGTGAGCTGGCCTCAAACCCGCAGGATTGCTTCAGGCCCTATTTTGGCTCCGGCGAGGCAGGCTGAGCCTTTCTTTAATTCTTACTCTTAATGGGAAATTAGAGTGATATGTGCCCGTCCAAACCCCTACAACTCTTCTCTCATTGGTTCCCCCTCTTCCCGTTCATCCTCCTCACAATTTGCAAAATGTGTGAAACAGAAGTTTAAATGTGCTGATTCTCCAAGTGGGGAGATTCTAAGTAGCGTGGCTGGAATGGTGAACAGGAGCACCAGGAGAGGATAAATGAGGTGCATTTTAGACACATCTCCCGATCACATGGTGTACAGTCCTCTGGGTTTTCCATGCATGTTTTAGCTGTAGGAAGATCCCTTGAACCTGCAGATTTGGGACCCATTGAATGGGTACCAGGTAGTATTACTTTAAAGGGTGTGCATTTCCTCACCCAACCTCACATTTCTCTTAGCACAAACAGTTTCCAGCCTTATGTCTCATCCTGCTGTGGGTCTAGATGTGTTCAATCCATGTTGCATCACCGTCCCTGAGGAAAAGTTGTAAGAGGTTTTCTCTGTCTCTCTGTCGTTTATTTTTTTCAATTTATTACTATATTGGTTACAGCTGATTTTCAAAGCTCTGTTTCTTGCTGCTGTACATCCACTTGATTCACGTACAGAGAGACATCAATAAATTCTTTTTCAGATTCTTACCAGTCGTATATATTCTTTTCCGGTGACTTGAGTGTGCTGAGTGCAGTTCTTTTAGCTACCGTGTAGGCCTTGTTGATTATCAGTTTGGTATTTGGAATGGTATCTTTGCTAATTTCAACCTCCTGGATGATGCCTCACCCCTCCCCACCTTTCCCGTTTAGCAGCCTTATGCGTGTTTTCTACATATTTGACTATGTTTTTGTTTTGTAATTTATTTCATGTGTAGCCATTTTGGATTCCACCTTTAAGTGATATCTTATGATATGTGTCTTTTTCTTTTTGAATTCTGTCACTTAGAATGATCATACGTAACTCCTCCGGAGTTGTTACAACTGGCCATATTTCATTGATTTCCAGGCTGAATAATATTCCACTCTACCTAAGTACCACATCTCTATCCATTTTTTCCCTCCAGAGACATTTAAGTTATATCCTAGTCGAGGATCTTTTAAACAGAGAGGGGGTAAACATTGGGGTGCCTGTGTCCTCTCGATTTTTGTTTTTCCCAAGATATACGCCCGTGAGTGCAAGTGCCCTATGCTCTGTAGCTCATTTTGTAGATGCTTTAGTAAACACAATACACTTCTCCAGAATGGCCGTTGGCAATATACATTTCCACTATAAGTCTCACAGGGCTCCCTCTTCTCGTTGCCCTGTCCTGCATTTCTGTTGTTTACGCTTTATGAGGATGGCTCTTCTGACTGATGCGAAGTGATATCTTTTGTGGTATTGACTTCCAGTGCCCACCTGTTTGGTTGGCTAAAAAAGTGTATGCCCTTTTCTTGAATATATACAGAAAAGAACGCATACACCCTTTTTGGCCAACTGCAATGTTGGCAATGTTCAGCTCCTTTTCTTGTGCTTAATGGCGAGTCCTTTCTACCTCCTCAAATCCCTTTCCTGCCATTCTCCCTTGCTTACAAGTCCTTTTCTCTGACTTTCCTCAAGACATTTTTCAGTGATGGATATTTTCAACTCTGCAGTTTTGTGAATTTTACTGCCCCTGAGTTCCATTGTTCAACTCGTGTTTATGGGAACTGGCCACAAAGCAGCGGGATTTCCTCAAGCCCTATACTGTTTCCATGGGCAACCCTAGCCTTTGGTCAATTCGTCTTCCTGATTGGAAATTAGAGTGACATGTGCCTGTCTGAACACCTAGGACTTGTCTCTCATTGTTCCTCATCCTTCCGCTTCATCCTCTGGACAAATTCCAAACTGTACGCAACAGGATGTTGACAGTGCTGACATCTCCAAGTGGGGAGACTGTTAGTAAAGACGCTGGAGGGGTGAACCCGAGCACCAGGAGATGAGGAGATGAGATGCCTTTTCCAAACTCTTCCCGATCAGACGGTATACCATCCTCTGGGTGTGACAGACATGTTTTAGCAGTAGGAAGAGTCCCATTCATGTAAGGAGAACACCAGGGCTTTTTCAAAATCAGTGTCTCCCCGAAACCCAAACTGGGGAAGTTTTTAAGCTACGGCTACACATATGTTCATTAAGGGCCTTGGAAAGTAGGCAGAGTCCAAACTTTAGATGATTGAAGTCTTCAGGGTCAGAAGCACTCACCACCAGCTTCCCTTAGGCTACACTTTAACTGTCATTGATAGATGATGTCAATAAAAATATCTATTCTTTTTCAGATTATTTCCCCTTATAGGTTATTGCAAAATGTTGAGTGTAGTTCCCTGTGCTATACAGTAGTTCCTTGTTGATGATCTATTTTATACATAGCAGTGTGTATGTGTTCATTCCAAACTGTTAATTTATCCCTCCTCCCACCTTTCCCCTTTGGTAATAATAAATTATAAGATTTTATACTTCTCAGAAATGGGGGAGCTGAAAGAGAGGTATCATTTTCAATGGAAAAGCATTTAAAACAAGATTGAAGGTTTAACCAAGATTATTAGATGTACATCCTTGGAAAGAAATCACTTCGTTTCTCTAATATTGACCTGACAAATAAGACAAACCTTTTCACTGAACTTGCTTATAAAAAGTGATGGAAATATCAAATGGAAGTGTTAAAAACATCTTATTTTACCCGAGCCTTATACACTGTTCTATGTTAACTACAGTTTGGCTCACACATCTGTTCATTGAGGTTACAATAGTCTCAATTTCTGTTACTGATCCTCCAGAGTGGACCCCAACAAGTGTCCCCCTGCCCAGTGTCATTGGGGCCAACAGATCGAGACTGAGTTTGGTTCACAAGCAAAGGAAACTTTATATTTTGATCAGAGAATGGAGAGGTGAGAGCATGCACTACCCCGTGGGCTGTGGGCTGGGCTGCTGTGTAGAGATCCTGTCAGAGTCAGTGGGAGGGAGGGAGGCGGCGGAGCTCTCGAGGGCCAGGTTGGCTGTAGCTCAGGCTCTATATCGTGGAGTCTGCACTGGGCCCCAGGAGCTGAGGTGTCGACCCAGCCATTCTGCACTAGGAAATCTGGTCTGAAGTGCCGGGTGTGGAACCTCTGCATGCGGGACCCTAGGAGCACGTGAAATTAGACAAAGCACAAAGGATAAAAAAGGTTAGACTTGACTTTATTGCCCAGATTCTACTTTCATCTCCCAGGGATTTTTAATGGGCTTTGCTGGGGACAAACCCCTCCTCTGCCTTTTGTCCCGTTCCTCATTCTTGGAGTGCTGAGGGTGCAGACCCTTCTTCTGTAACTGCTGAGTGCTGAGTTGGGAGCCCTCATACCCTGGGGCGAGGGTCAGAGCTTCTCCCCAGCAGCCTCCCGGTGACGTTGATTGTCCCCAGGACCCCTGCCTCCCTGCTCGTCCACCTGAGCACCAGCATTGGAAGTGTTATAGATTCTAATGACCTTTAAGGGTCCAGGAAAGAGATGTGCAGAGACGCTGTGGGGGCCGGTTTCACCCCGCCCCACATTTGTTCGGCCACCTTAGGCTGACCGTCTCTGCCAGCCTAGATGCTCTGACCAGTAGTCTGCGCTTTCTTCAATTAGGCCCCTGAATTAACGTACAAACAGCACCAGGTGTCAGAGCCCTGCCCGCTCAACTCCCAGACAGTCCAGGGTCAGTGGTGACCAAGGACCATGATGGCTACTGAGTCAACAGCCTTTTGAAGTAAACAGGAGTCCAGCCGGTCTTATTGGCCACCATCATCACGGTGTCTGTAGGCTTTTCTATGGTGACAGTGTGGTATACTGTTCCCCTGCCAAGATTATTAGCTCCCCTCTGGGTGCAGTAAGTCCTGCAAGCAGTAGTCTACTCTTTTGGGACACACTCTTGTTGTTTTATGAGAGAAACTCCAGGTCAAGTGATGTTCACACGAGTCGTCATGGTGCCCTGTTGCCCCCGGTTATCTCTCTGGATGTTGGAGTTGGAGGGCCTCCTCACTCGAGGTCGGTGTGCCCACGGAGCGAACCCTGCAACTTCAGGGCATGGTTGGTGGTTAGGATCACCACGTGGGGTCCTTTTCCCTTAGGAGGGAGGTGGCCTTTTGGGCTGCTGATTTCCAGGTTTTTAGATACCGCCAGTATCTTGGCCAGATGTGGCAGTGGGCCAAGCCCCTTAGTGACCGTAGTTTATCCTACCTGGATGGCATTCTTGCATTGTTCCATTTCAAGTGGTCCCAGTTTTTGCACTAATTCTCCAATGGCGATTCACCTTTCACCGGGAATGTAAAGGTCAAAGGGTTTAGCTAAATTAGGGAGTTCCAGGGCAAGGGTCTGAATTGACTGCTCTTTCCATTCTTGAAAGGCCACTTCTGGATTCTATTCAAAAGGATCATCATCTTTTCCTTTCAGTGTTTCATATAGAGGCCCAGCTAGTAGACTATAGTTAGGGATCCAGAAGCAGCAAACCCTGGCCTCCCCAGGAACCCCTAAGCTGTCTTCTAGTTTTAGAAAGGGGTAAGGCTGAAAATGGTTTCTTCCCTTTCCTGGGATGGGCTTCTCTGACCTTCTGTGAGAATGAAGCCCAGGCAGGTCACCGCAGTCTGTGATATTTGAGCTTTTTCTTGGACAACTTCTATCCTTTATTGGCTTGGTAGTTCAGAGGCCTCCTTAGTAGGGCTGGTGATCAGAATGTCGTCTGCATATTGAAGGAGGGTTTCCTTTTCCAGAGGTAGAACTTTTAGGTCTTTAGCTAAGCTTTCCCCAAAGATGGTGTGGGAATTTTTGCACCCTTGGGGCCAGACGGCCCGGAAGTATTGTTTTAGTTGTATGTTGAGTCCTGCCACTCACAAGCCAAAATTTCTTGTGACTCTGGGACTAATGGAATACAAAAGAAGGCATCATTGAAGACTAATACAGAATACCATGTCCTGGTGGTTGGTAGAATGACCAGCAGGGTGTAGGAATTAGGAGCAACTGGAGGTATATCCTCGGTGGCTTCACTGACTGTCCTGACATCCTTTACCAGGTCCCCAGCAGCCCATGGGGCTCTCGTGGTCAGACCAATCCCAGAATATGGAGCTCACCTGGGCAGGTACCCCACCCCCACCCCAGCCCACGGGGCTCTCGTGGTCAGGCCCCTCCCAGGATACAGAGCTACCCTTGCAGGTACCGTGGCAGGGCTGGGCACACAGGAACCGTGCACATAGCCCTCATTGCAGAGCACCCCCAGCTCACCTGTCGCTCAGAGCTGACACAGAGCACCTCAGAGCAGGACTTGAACTAACAAACAGCAGCTGCGACAGGTCTGTGACCCTGGGCATCACTCCGTGAGGCCTCCCTCCACCTGGTCTTCCAGAGACTTCCACTGCACCCGGGGCACCAGGCCTCTGTCTCCAACCACCACCCACCCCTCCTCTCCCTGACTCCTGGGTTCCTCTCATTAGGAGAGGGTTTTCTTGAAGTTGTCTCCCACTCATGGGCCAGATAAAATGATTAGAAAACAAGCCAAAGCTGCAGCCCCTTGTCTATCCTGACTCTCAGGAGCCCACACCTGTTCCTTGGACCTGGCCGGTTCAGCAAGTTCCATTTTCTGCAACTGTGAGCCCCTGAGGGGTGATGATTGGCTGACCTGGGCAGCCTTACCGTGCCGGCCAGCCCTCCCCAGGTGTGCCTGGGTTGAGATCAATATAAATACCACTCCAGGCAGCAAGAGCCCCTGCAGCCGTGCCTGACGCCATTTTCTCTGCCCTGTCAGCAGTCTCCGGGCTGGGCTGGTGGGAGGGAGTGAGAGGCCACGGCTTTGTGGGTGGCCCAGTGTGAGTGGGGCTCTGCTGGACTTTCTGCAGCAGTTGCCAGGCTGCCACCTGCTAAAGAAGAGGATGTGTCACCCATACCTGCTGCTGGAATTTCTCCCTGGGCAGAGGTGAGGAAGGAAAAAAGCAGTGGGGGCAGGGACAGGACGGGTATCTCAGGCAGGGAAGTGGAAATCTTCCAGAAGAGCACCCAGGGCCAGGACCATCCTGGCTGGCCTGCAGGCACCAAGTCGGCCGGCATGCTGTCACTCGTGTGGCTCTATGGCCCTTCCTCTAGGCTTTCAAGTCCTTGTATATATTCAGGTGTTTTACCTGGGACGGGTGGGAATAGTTCAGCAGCAACTGGCCTGGGGCTCAGCTCACGTTTACTCACAGATGCCTCGGCACGGTGCCCCAGCTTTGCAATGAGGACGCTTGTTGCGTGGGGGCTGCTGGCTGAATGGGAGACGATTCCCCACCACTGACCAACTTCAGAATTGTTTACAACTGGAGCAAGTGCCCTGATACGGTTTTCCTCTGTGTAACTGGTGGGTTCTGTGTTTTTTTTCTCTTTTTCGTTTTTGGTTCAAGGTAGATTTTATTCCTCTTTTTTGTATTTACAGATATAAGCATGGAAATAATTTATTCATATAAATACATGTATGTGCAGGGAATAATTGTTTTTTCTGTTTTATTTTTTAAATTTTATTTCTTTTTAATTTTGAATTTTATTTTATATTTTTATACAGCAGGTTCTTATTGGTTATCTATTTTATACATATAAATGTATACATGCCAATCCCAGTCTCTCAACTCCTCCCACCACCACCCCCCCAACAGCTTTCCCCCCTTGTTGTCCATACGTTTGTTGTCTACATCTGTTGCTCTATTTATGCCTTGCAAAATGGTTAACCTGTACAGTTTTTCTAGGTTCCACATATATGCATGAATATACAAGATTTGTTTTTCTCTTTCTGACTTACTTCACTCTGTATGACAGTCTCTAGATCCATCGACGTCTCTACAAATGACCCAATTTCATTCCTTTTCATGGCTTAGTAATATTCCATTTTATATATGTACCACAGCTTTATGCATTCGTCTGTCTGTGGGCATTTAGGTTGCTTCCATTACCTCGATATTGTAAATAGTGATGCAATGAACATTGCGGTGAATGACACTTTTTGATTTATGGTTTTGTCTGGGTATATGTCCAGTACTGGGATTGCTGTATCATATGGTAATTCTATTGTTAGTTTCTTAAGAAATTCGATATTGTTCTCCATAATGACTGTATCAATTTAATTTCCCAACAATAGTGGAAGAGGGTTCCTTTTCTCCACACACTTTCCAGCATTTTTTGTTTGTAGATTTTCAATGATGTCTATTCTACCAGGTGTGAGGTGATACCTCATTGTTGAATCCATTTCGTTGAGCAAGGGGTAGCTCTTGTCTATTACATATTTGGCTTATGGAACGGTATCTGTGCTAATTTCAAACTCTGCTTTTATGCAGCACCCCAACTCACCTTCCCCCTTAAGCAGGCATAAGTTGGTTTTCTAAACTTGAGACCCTGTTCTGTTTTGTAATTCAGTTCATGTGTAGCCAAGTTCACATTCCGTGTATTAGTGATACCTTATGATGTTTCTTTTTCTGTGTGACTTATTTCACTTAGAATCATCGTGCCTCAATCCACTCATTATGCTGGTATAGGCCTGGTGACATAGATTTCATTGCTGAGTGGTATTCTGTTGTACATAAGTACCGCAACTTCTTTATCCATTATTTGCTCTCTGGGATATTTAACTTGTGCCGTAGAAGAGATTTCTGTAAAAAGAGCCGTCCCAAATTTTGGGGTTGCTGTGTCTTTTTGATATTAATTTCCCTAAGCTATAGGACCATAAGTGGAAGTGCCCTAGGCTCTGTTGCTTTGTTTTTTAGATGTTTCAGGAAACACCATACACTTCTCCCGAGTGTCTGTTGGCAATTTACATCCCGCCCATCAGCATAACAAGGCTCCCAGTTCTCCATGGCCTGTCCTGCCTTTCTGGGTTTTACACTTTTTTCAGATGGCCCTTTTGACCGGGGGGAAGTGAGACTTCATTGTAGTGCAGATTTCCTTTGCAAGCTTGCTTGGTTGGCCAAAAAGGGCGTATGCGTTTTTTCCTGAATATATTCAGGAAAAAACGCATACGCCCTTTTGGCAAAGTGCATCATTGTGGACGTTCTGCCTCTTTTCCTATGCTTTCAATGCAATTCCAGTCTACCTCCTGAAATCGGTATCCTGCAATTCTGCCCCGCTTTCAAGTCCTCTTGGCAGCCTTACTTCAGTATATTTTTGGACGATAGCTGTCATTTATAACTCTGCAGGTTTGTGAATTACAGAGCCCCTGAGCTCCTTTCTTCAACTCACTTTCTTGTGAGCTGGTCGCAACACCGCAGGATGGCTTCAGGCCCTAATCTGTTTCCGGAACGGCACGCTGAGCCTTTGGTTAATTCCTCTTCCTAGTGGGAAATGAGAGTTAAATTTTCCCGTTCAGACACCTCCAGCTAGTCTCTCATTGGTTCTCCCTATTCCTGTTCATCTTCCGCAGAAATTGCAAACTGGGCCAAACAGGAGGTTAAGGGGCTGACTGTCCAAGTCGGGAGAGTGTTAGTAAAGCGTCTGGAATGTTGCACCCGAGTACCAGGGTATGAAAACTGAGACATATTTGAACACGTCTCCCGATCACACGGTTGATCATACTCTGGGTTCCACATGCATGTTTTAGCTGAAGGAAGAATACCTTAAACCTGGAGAGTTGAGACCCGTGGAATGGGTACCATGCAATATGACTTCAAAGGGTCTTCATTTGCTCACCGAACCTCTCCAATCCTATCACTGCTGCATTTATGCCCCAGTACGCACGGTTGATTCACTTTCGGAGAAATAGCAATCCCAAGGTTTTAAGATACTTACTAGTCAGGTACATTCTTAGGCGTTTAATATGCGGTGTTGAGTCCATTTCGTTGAGCAAGGAGTAGCTCTTGTCTGTTCCATATTTGGCTTAAGGAACTTTATCTGTGCTCATTTCAATCTCTGGTTTTATGCAGCACCCCAACTCACCTTTTCCCTTAAGCAAGCATAAGTTGGTTTTCTAAATTTGAGACCCTGTTCTGTTTTGGAATTCAGTTCCTGTGTAGCCAAGTTTACATTCCGTGTATTAGTGATATCTTTTGATGTTTCTTTTTCTGTGTGACTTATTTCAGTTAGAATCATCGTACCTGAATCCACTCATTATGCTGTCACGGGCATGATGACATAGATTTCATTGCTGAGTGATACTGCATTGTACGTAAGTACCACAAGTTCTTTATCCATTTTTCACTTTCTGTGATATTGAACTTGTACAGTAAACAAGGTTCTTGTAAATAGAGGTGTCCCAAACCTTGGGGTGGCTGTGTCTTTTTGATTTTAATTTCCCTAAGCTATAGGACCATAAGTGGAAGTGCCCTAGGCTCTGTTGCTTTGTTTTTTAGATGTTTCAGGAAACACCATACACTTCTCCCGAGTGTCTGTTGGCAATTTACATCCCGCCCATCAGCATAACAAGGCTCCCAGTTCTCCATGGCCTGTCCTGCCTTTCTGGATTTTACACTTTTTTCAGATGGCCCTTTTGACCGGGGGGAAGTGAGACTTCATTGTAGTGCAGATTTCCTTTGCAAGCTTGCTTGGTTGGCCAAAAAGGGCGTATGCGTTTTTTCCTGAATATATTCAGGAAAAAACGCATACGCCCTTTTTGGCCAAGTGCATCATTGTGGACGTTCTGCCTCTTTTCCTATGCTTTCAATGCAATTCCAGTCTACCTCCTGAAATCGGTTTCCTGCAATTCTGCCCCGCTTTCAAGTCCTCTTGGCAGCCTTACTTCAGTATATTTTTGGACGATAGCTGCCATTTATAACTCTGCAGGTTTGTGAATTACAGTGCCCCTGAGCTCCTTTCTTCAACTCGCTTTCTTTTGAGCTGGCCGCAACACCGCAGGATGGCTTCAGGCCCTAATCTGGTTCCGGTACGGCACGCTGAGCCTTTGGTTATTTCCTCTTCCTGGTGGGAAATGAGAGTTAAATTTGCCCGTCCAGACACCTCCAGCTAGTCTCTCATTGGTTCTCGCTATTCCTGTTCATCTTCCGCAGAAATTGCAAACTGGGCCAAACAGGAGGTTAAAGGGGCTGACTCTCCAAGTGGGAAGAGTGTTAGTAAAGCGTCTGGAATGTTGCACCCGAGTACCAGGGTACGAAAACTGAGACATATTTGAACACGTCTCCCGATCACATGGTTGATCATAATCTGGGTTCCACATGCATGTTTTAGCTGAAGGAAGAATACCTTAAACCTGGGTAGTTGAAACCCGTGGAATGGGTACCATGCAATATGACTTCAAAGGGTCTTCATTTGCTCACCGAACCTCTCCAATCCTATCACTGCTGTGTTTATGCCCCTGTACACATGCTTGATTCTCTTTCGGAGACATAGCAATCCATAGGTTTTAAGATACTTACTAGTCAGGTACATTCTTAGGCGTTTAATATGGGGTGTTGAGTCCATTTCGTTGAGCAAGGAGTAGCTCTTGTCTATTCCATATTTGGCTTAAGGAACTTTATCTGTGCTCATTTCAATCTCTGGTTTTATGCAGCACCCCAACTCACCTTTACCCTTAAGCAAGCATAAGTTGGTTTTCTAAATTTGAGACCCTGTTCTGTTCTGAAATTCAGTTCCTGTGTAGCCAAGTTTACATTCCGTGTATTAGTGATATCTTATGATGTTTCTTTTTCTGTGTGACTTATTTCAGGTAGAATCATCATACCTGAATCCACTCATTGTGCTGCTAAGGGCCTGATGACACAGATTTCATTGCTGAGTGATATTGCTTTGTAAGTGAATACCACAACTTCTTTATCCATTTTTCACTTTCTGCGATGTTGAACTTGTACTGTAAACGAGGTTCTTGTAAACAGAGCCGTTCCAAACTTTGGGGTGGATGTGTCTTTTTGATTTTAATTTCCCTAAGCTATAGGACCATAAGTGGAAGTGCCCTAGGCTCTGTTGCTTTGTTTTTTAGATGTTTCAGGAAACACCATACACTTCTCCTGAGTGTCTGTTGGCAATTTACATCCCGCCCATCAGCATAACAAGGCTCCCAGTTCTCCATGGCCTCTCCTGCCTTTCTGGATTTTACACTTTTTTCAGATGGCCCTTTTGACCGGGGGGAAGTGAGACTTCATTGTAGTGCAGATTTCCTTTGCAAGTTTGCTTGGTTGGCCAAAAAGGGCGTATGCGTTTTTTCCTGAATATATTCAGGAAAAAACGCATACGCCCTTTTTGGCCAAGTGCATCATTGTGGACGTTCTGCCTCTTTTCCTATGCTTTCAATGCAATTCCAGTCTACCTCCTGAAATCGGTTTCCTGCAATTCTGCCCCGCATTCAAGTCCTCTTGGCAGCCTTACTTCAGTCTATTTTTGGACGATAGCTGTCATTTATAACTCTGCAGGTTTGTGAATTACAGTGTCCCTGAGCTCCTTTCCTCAACTCGCTTTCTTTTGAGCTGGCCGCAACACCGCAGGATGGCTTCAGGCCCTAATCTGGTTCCGGCACGGCACGTTGAGCCTTTGGTTATTTCCTCTTCCTGGTGGGAAATGAGAGTTAAATTTGCCCGTCCAGACACCTCCAGCTAGTCTCTCATTGGTTCTCGCTATTCCTGTTCATCTTCCGCAGAAATTGCAAACTGGGCCAAACAGGAGGTTAAAGGCGCTGACTCTCCAAGTGGGGAGAGTGTTAGTGAAGCATCTGGAATGTTGCACCCGAGTACCAGGGGAGGAAAACTGAGACATATTTGAACACGTCTCCCGTTCACATGGTTGATCATACTCTGGGTTCCACATGCATGTTTTAGCTGAAGGAAGAATACCTTAAACCTGGAGAGTTGAGACCTGTGTAATGGGTACCATGCAATATGACTTCAAAGGGTCTTCATTTGCTCACCGAACCTCTCCAATCCTATCACTGCTGCGTTTCTGCCCCTGTACACATGCTTGATTCTCTTTTGGAGACATAGCAATCCATAGGTTTTAAGATACTTACTAGTCAGGTACATTCTTAGGCGTTTAATATGGGATGTTGAGTCCATTTCGTTGAGCAAGGAGTAGCTCTTGTCTATTCCATATTTGGCTTAAGGAACTTTATCTGTGCTCATTTCGATCTCTGGTTTTATGCAGCACCCCAACTCACCTTTCTCCTTAAGCAAGCATAAGTTGGTTTTCTAAATTTGAGACCCTGTTCTGTTTTGGAATTCAGTTCCTGTGTAGCCAAGTTTACATTCCGTGTATTACTGATATCTTATGATGTTTCTTTTTCTGTGTGACTTATTTCAGTTAGAATCATCATACCTGAATCCACTCATTGTGCTGCTAAGGGCCTGATGACATAGATTTCAATGCTGAGTGATATTGCTTTGTAAGTAAATACCACAACTTCTTTATCCATTTTTCACATTCTGCGATGTTGAACTTGTACTGTAAACGAGGTTCTTGTAAACAGAGGCGTCCCAAACTTTGGGGTGGCTGTGTCTTTTTGATTTTAATTTCCCTAAGCTATAGGACCATAAGTGGAAGTACCCTAGGCTCTGTTGCTTTGTTTTTTAGATGTTTCAGGAAACACCATACACTTCTCCCGAGTGTCTGTTAGCAATTTACATCCTGCCCATCAGCATAACAAGGCTCCCAGTTCTCCATGGCCTGTCCTGCCTTTCTGGATTTTACACTTTTTTCAGATGGCCCTTTTGACCGGGGGGAAGTGAGACTTCATTGTAGTGCAGATTTCCTTTGCAAGCTTGCTTGGTTGGCCAAAAAGGGAGTATGCGTTTTTTCCTGAATATATTCAGGAAAAAACGCATACGCCCTTTTTGGCCAAGTGCATCATTGTGGACGTTCTGCCTCTTTTCCTATGCTTTCAATGCAATTCCAGTCTACCTCCTGAAATCGGTTTCCTGCAATTCTGCCCCGCTTTCAAGTCCTCTTGGCAGACTTACTTCAGTATATTTTTGGACGATAGCTGTCATTTATAACTCTGCAGGTTTGTGAATTACAGTGCCCCTGAGCTCCTTTCCTCAACTCACTTTCTTTTGATCTGGCCGCAACACCGCAGGATGGCTTCAGGCCCTAATCTGGTTCCGGCACGGCACGCTGAGCCTTTGGTTATTTCCTCTTCCTGGTGGGAAATGAGAGTTAAATTTGCCCGTCCAGACACCTCCAGCTAGTCTCTCATTGGTTCTCGCTATTCCTGTTCATCTTCCGCAGAAATTGCAAACTGGGCCAAACAGGAGGTTAAAGGCGCTGACTCTCCAAGTGGGGAGAGTGTTAGTAAAGCGTCTGGAATGTTGCACCCGAGTACCAGGGGAGGAAAACTGAGACATATTTGAACACGTCTCCCGTTCCCACGGTTGATCATACTCTAGGTTCCACATGCATGTTTTAGCTGAAGGAAGAACACCTTAAACCTGGAGAGTTGAGACCTGTGTAAAGGGTACCATGCAATATGACTTCAAAGGGTCTTCATTTGCTCACCGAACCTCTCCAATCCTATCTCTGCTGCGTTTATGCCCCTGTACACACGCTTGATTCTCTTTTGGAGACATAGCAATCCATAGGTTTTAAGATACTTACTAGTCAGGTACATTCTTAGGCGTTTAATATGGGGTGTTGTGTCCATTTCGTTGAGCAAGGAGTAGCTCTTGTCTATTCCATATTTGGCTTAAGGAACTTTATCTGTGCTCATTTCAATCTCTGGTTTTATACAGCACCCCAACTCACCTTTCCCCTTAAGCAAGCATAAGTTGGTTTTCTGAATTTGAGACCCTGTTCTGTTTTGGAATTCAGTTCCTGTGTAGCCAAGTTTACATTCCGTGTATTACTGATATCTTATGATGTTTCTTTTTCTGTGTGACTTATTTCAGTTAGAATCATCGTACCGGAATCCACTCATTATGCTGCTACGGGCCTGATGACATAGATTTCATTGCTGAGTGATACTGCATTGTACGTAAGTACCACATGTTCTTTATCTATTTTGCACTTTCTGTGATATTGAACTTGTACGGTAAATGAGGTGCTTGTAAACAGAGGTGTCCCAAACTTTGGGGTGGCTGTGTCTTTTTGATTTTAATTTCCCTAAGCTATAGGACCATAAGTGGAAGTGCCCTAGGCTCTGTTGATTTTTTTTTAGATGTTTCAGGAAACACCATACACTTCTCCCAAGTGTCTGTTGGCAATTTACATCCCGCCCATCAGCATAACAAGGCTCACAGTTCTCCATGGCCTGTCCTGCCTTTCTGGATTTTACACTTTTTTCAGATGGCCCTTTTGACCGGGGGGAAGTGAGACTTCATTGTAGTGCAGATTTCCTTTGCAAGCTTGCTTGGTTGGCCAAAAAGGGCGTATGCGTTTTTTCCTGAATATATTCAGGAAAAAACGCATACGCCCTTTTTGGCCAAGTGCATCATTGTGGACGTTCTGCCTCTTTTCCTATGCTTTCAATGCAATTCCAGTCTACCTCCTGAAATCGGTTTCCTGCAATTCTGCCCCGCTTTCAAGTCCTCTTGGCAGCCTTACTTCAGTCTATTTTTGGACGATAGCTGTCATTTATAACTCTGCAGGTTTGTGAATTACAGTGTCCCTGAGCTCCTTTCCTCAACTCGCTTTCTTTTGAGCTGGCCGCAACACCGCAGGATGGCTTCAGGCCCTAATCTGGTTCCGGCACGGCACGCTGAGCCTTTGGTTATTTCCTCTTCCTGGTGGAAATGAGAGTTAAATTTGCCCGTCCAGACACCTCCAGCTAGTCTCTCATTGGTTCTCGCTATTCCTGTTCATCTTCCGCAGAAATTGCAAACTGGGCCAAACAGGAGGTTAAAGGCGCTGACTCTCCAAGTGGGGAGAGTGTTAGTAAAGCATCTGGAATGTTGCACCCGAGTACCAGGGGAGGAAAACTGAGACATATTTGAACACGTCTCCCGTTCACATGGTTGATCATACTCTGGGTTCCACATGCATGTTTTAGCTGAAGGAAGAATACCTTAAACCTGGAGAGTTGAGACCTGTGTAATGGGTACCATGCAATATGACTTCAAAGGGTCTTCATTTGCTCACCGAACCTCTCCAATCCTATCACTGCTGCGTTTCTGCCCCTGTACACATGCTTGATTCTCTTTTGGAGACATAGCAATCCATAGGTTTTAAGATACTTACTAGTCAGGTACATTCTTAGGCGTTTAATATGGGATGTTGAGTCCATTTCGTTGAGCAAGGAGTAGCTCTTGTCTATTCCATATTTGGCTTAAGGAACTTTATCTGTGCTCATTTCGATCTCTGGTTTTATGCAGCACCCCAACTCACCTTTCCCCTTAAGCAAGCATAAGTTGGTTTTCTAAATTTGAGACCCTGTTCTGTTCTGTAATTCAGTTCCTGTGTAGCCAAGTTTACATTCCGTGTATTACTGATATCTTATGATGTTTCTATTTCTGTGTGACTTATTTCAGTTAGAATCATCGTACCTGAATCCACTCATTATGCTGCTACGGGCCTGATGACATAGATTTCATTGCTGAGTGATACTGCATTGTACGTAAGTACCACAAGTTCTTTATCCATTTTTCACTTTCTGTGATATTGAACTTGTACGGTAAATGAGGTTCTTGTAAACAGAGGCGTCCCAAACTTTGGGGTGGCTGTGTCTTTTTGATTTTAATTTCCCTAAGCTATAGGACCATAAGTGGAAGTGCCCTAGGTTCTGTTGCTTTGTTTTTTAGATGTTTCAGGAAACACCATACACTTCTCCCGAGTGTCTGTTGGCAATTTACATCCCGCCCATCAGCATAACAATGCTCCCAGTTCTCCATGGCCTGTCCTGCCTTTCTGGATTTTACACTTTTTTCAGATGGCCCCTTTGACCGGGGGGAAGTGAGACTTCATTGTAGTGCAGATTTCCTTTGCAAGCTTGCTTGGTTGGCCAAAAAGGGCGTATGCGTTTTTTCCTGAATATATTCAGGAAAAAACGCATACGCCCTTTTTGGCCAAGTGCATCATTGTGGACGTTCTGCCTCTTTTCCTATGCTTTCAATGCAATTCCAGTCTACCTCCTGAAATCGGTTTCCTGCAATTCTGCCCCGCTTTCAAGTCCTCTTGGCAGCCTTACGTCAGTATATTTTTGGACGATAGCTGTCATTTATAACTCTGCAGGTTTGTGAATTACAGTGCCCCTGAGCTCCTTTCTTCAACTCGCTTTCTTGTGAGCTGGCCGCAACACCGCAGGATGGCTTCAGGCCCTAATCTGGTTCCGGCACGGCACGCTGAGCCTTTGGTTATTTCCTCTTCCTGGTGGGAAATGAGAGTTAAATTTGCCCGTCCAGACACCTCCAGCTAGCCTCTCATTGGTTCTCGCTATTCCTGTTCATCTTCCGCAGAAATTGCAAACTGGGCCAAACAGGAGGTTAAAGGCGCTGACTCTCCAAGTGGGGAGAGTGTTAGTAAAGCATCTGGAATGTTGCACCCGAGTACCAGGGGAGGAAAACTGAGACATATTTGAACACGTCTCCCGTTCACACGGTTGATCATACTCTGTGTTCCACATGCATGTTCTAGCTGAAGGAAGAATACCTTAAACCTGGAGAGTTGAGACCCGTGGAATGGGTACCATGCAATATGTCTTCAAAGGGTCTTCATTTGCTCACCGAACCTCTCCAATCCTATCACTGCTGCGTTTATGTCCCTGTACACACGCTTGATTCTCTTTTGGAGACATAGCAATCCATAGGTTTTAAGATACTTACTAGTCAGGTACATTCTTAGGTGTTTAATATGGGGTGTTGAGTCCATTTCATTGAGCAAGGAGTAGCTCTTGTCTATTCCATATTTGGCTTAAGGAACTTTATCTGTGCTCATTTCAATCTCTGGTTTTATGCAGCACCCCAACTCACCTTTCCCCTTAAGCAAGCATAAGTTGGTTTTCTAAATTTGAGACCCTGTTCTGTTTCGGAATTCAGTTCCTCTGTAGCCAAGTTTACATTCCGTGTATTAGTGATATCTTATGATGTTTCTTTTTCTGTGTGACTTATTTCAGTTAGAATCATCGTACCTGAATCCACTCATTATGCTGCTACGGACCTGATGACATAGATTTTATTGCTGAGTGATACTGCATTGTACGTAAGTACCACAAGTTCTTTATCCATTTTTCACTTTCTGTGATATTGAACTTGTACGGTAAACGAGGTTCTTGTAAACAGAGGCGTCCCAAACTTTGGGGTGGCTGTGTCTTTTTGATTGTAATTTCCCTAAGCTATAGGACCATAAGTGGAAGTGCCCTAGGCTCTGTTGCTTTGTTTTTTAGATGTTTCAGGAAACACCATACACTTCTCCCGAGTGTCTGTTGGCAATTTAAATCCCGCCCATCAGCATAACAAGGCTCCCAGTTCTCCATGGCCTGTCCTGCCTTTCTGGATTTTACACTTTTTTCAGATGGCCCTTTTGACCGGGGGGAAGTGAGACTTCATTGTAGTGCAGATTTCCTTTGCAAGCTTGCTTGGTTGGCCAAAAAGGGCGTATGCGTGTTTTCCTGAATATATTCAGGAAAAAACGCATACGCCCTTTTTGGCCAAGTGCATCATTGTGGACGTTCTGCCTCTTTTCCTATGCTTTCAATGCAATTCCAGTCTACCTCCTGAAATCGGTTTCCTGCAATTCTGCCCCGCTTTCAAGTCCTCTTGGCAGCCTTACTTCAGTATATTTTTGGACGATAGCTGTGATTTATAACTCTGCAGGTTTGTGAATTACAGGGCCCCTGAGCTCATTTCCTCAACTCGCTTTCTTTTGAGCTGGCCGCAACACCGCAGGATGGCTTCAGACCCTAATCTGGTTCCGGCACGGCACGCTGAGCCTTTGGTTATTTCCTCTTCCTGGTGGGAAATGAGAGTTAAATTTGCCCGTCCAGACACCTCCAGCTAGCCTCTCATTGGTTCTCGCTATTCCTGTTCATCTTCCGCAGAAATTGCAAACTGGGCCAAACAGGAGGTTAAAGGCGCTGACTCTCCAAGTGGGGAGAGTGTTAGTAAAGCATCTGGAATGTTGCACCCGAGTACCAGGGGAGGAAAACTGAGACATATTTGAACACGTCTCCCGTTCACACGGTTGATCATACTCTGTGTTCCACATGCATGTTTTAGCTGAAGGAAGAATACCTTAAACCTGGAGAGTTGAGACCCGTGGAATGGGTACCATGCAATATGTCTTCAAAGGGTCTTCATTTGCTCACCGAACCTCTCCAATCCTATCACTGCTGCGTTTATGTCCCTGTACACACGCTTGATTCTGTTTTGGAGACATAGCAATCCATAGGTTTTAAGATACTTACTAGTCAGGTACATTCTTAGGTGTTTAATATGGGATGTTGAGTCCATTTCATTGAGCAAGGAGTAGCTCTTGTCTATTCCATATTTGGCTTAAGGAACTTTATCTGTGCTCATTTCAATCTCTGGTTTTATGCAGCACCCCAACTCACCTTTCCCCTTAAGCAAGCATAAGTTGGTTTTCTAAATTTGAGACCCTGTTCTGTTTCTGAATTCAGTTCCTCTGTAGCCAAGTTTACATTCCGTGTATTAGTGATATCTTATGATGTTTCTTTTTCTGTGTGACTTATTTCTGTTAGAATCATCGTACCTGAATCCACTCATTATGCTGCTACGGGCCTGATGACATAGATTTTATTGCTGAGTGATACTGCATTGTACGTAAGTACCACAAGTTCTTTATCCATTTTTCACTTTCTGTGATATTGAACTTGTACGGTAAACGAGGTTCTTGTAAACAGAGGCGTCCCAAACTTTGGGGTGGCTGTGTCTTTTTGATTGTAATTTCCCTAAGCTATAGGACCATAAGTGGAAGTGCCCTAGGCTCTGTTGCTTTGTTTTTTAGATGTTTCAGGAAACACCATACACTTCTCCCGAGTGTCTGTTGGCAATTTAAATCCCGCCCATCAGCATAACAAGGCTCCCAGTTCTCCATGGCCTGTCCTGCCTTTCTGGATTTTACACTTTTTTCAGATGGCCCTTTTGACCGGGGGGAAGTGAGACTTCATTGTAGTGCAGATTTCCTTTGCAAGCTTGCTTGGTTGGCCAAAAAGGGCGTATGCGTGTTTTCCTGAATATATTCAGGAAAAAACGCATACGCCCTTTTTGGCCAAGTGCATCATTGTGGACGTTCTGCCTCTTTTCCTATGCTTTCAATGCAATTCCAGTCTACCTCCTGAAATCGGTTTCCTGCAATTCTGCCCCGCTTTCAAGTCCTCTTGGCAGCCTTACTTCAGTATATTTTTGGACGATAGCTGTGATTTATAACTCTGCAGGTTTGTGAATTACAGGGCCCCTGAGCTCCTTTCCTCAACTCGCTTTCTTTTGAGCTGGCCGCAACACCGCAGGATGGCTTCAGACCCTAATCTGGTTCCGGCACGGCACGCTGAGCCTTTGGTTATTTCCTCTTCCTGGTGGGAAATGAGAGTTAAATTTGCCCGTCCAGACACCTCCAGCTAGCCTCTCATTGGTTCTCGCTATTCCTGTTCATCTTCTGCAGAAATTGCAAACTGGGCCAAACAGGAGGTTAAAGGCGCTGACTCTCCAAGTTGGGAGAGTGTTAGTAAAGCGTCTGGAATGTTGCACCCGAGTACCAGGGGAGGAAAACTGAGACATATTTGAACACGTCTCCCGTTCACACGGTTGATCATACTCTGGGTTCCACATGCATGTTTTAGCTGAAGGAAGAATGCCTTAAACCTGGAGAGTTGAAACCCGTGGAATGGGTACCATGCAATATGTCTTCAAAGGGTCTTCATTTGCTCACCGAACCTCTCCAATCCTATCACTGCTGCGTTTATGCCCCTGTACACACGCTTGATTCTCTTTTGGAGACATAACAATCCATAGGTTTTAAGATACTTACTAGTCAGGTACATTCTTAGGCGTTTAATATGGGGTGTTGAGTCCATTTCGTTGAGCAAGGAGTAGCTCTTGTCTATTCCATATTTGGCTTAAGGAACTTTATCTGTGCTCATTTCAATCTCTGGTTTTATGCAGCACCACAACTCACCTTTCCCCTTAAGCAAGCATAAGTTGGTTTTCTAAATTTGAGACCCTATTCTGTTTTGGAATTCAGTTCCTCTGTAGCCAAGTTTACATTCCGTGTATTAGTGATATCTTATGATGTTTCTTTTTCTGTGTGACTTATTTCAGTTAGAATCATCGTACCTGAATCCACTCATTATGCTGCTACGGGCCTGATGACATAGATTTCATTGCTGAGTGATACTGCATTGTACGTAAGTACCACAAGTTCTTTATCCATTTTTCACTTTCTGTGATATTGAACTTGTACGGTAAACGAGGTTCTTGTAAACAGAGGCGTCCCAAACTTTGGGGTGGCTGTGTCTTTTTGATTTTAATTTCCCTAACCTATAGGACCATAAGTGGAAGTGCCCTAGGCTCTGTTGCTTTGTTTTTTAGATGTTTCAGGAAACACCATACACTTCTCCCGAGTGTCTGTTGGCAATTTACATCCCGCCCATCAGCATAACAAGGCTCCCAGTTCTCCATGGCCTGTCCTGCCTTTCTGGATTTTACACTTTTTTCAGATGGCCCTTTTGACCGGGGGGAAGTGAGACTTCATTGTAGTGCAGATTTCCTTTGCAAGCTTGCTTGGTTGGCCAAAAAGGGCGTATGCGTTTTTTCCTGAATATATTCAGGAAAAAACGCATACGCCCTTTTTGGCCAAGTGCATCATTGTGGACGTTCTGCCTCTTTTCCTATGCTTTCAATGCAATTCCAGTCTACCTCCTGAAATCGGTTTCCTGCAATTCTGCCCCGCTTTCAAGTCCTCTTGGCAGCCTTACTTCAGTATATTTTTGGACGATAGCTGTGATTTATAACTCTGCAGGTTTGTGAATTACAGGGCCCCTGAGCTCCTTTCCTCAACTCGCTTTCTTTTGAGCTGGCCGCAACACCGCAGAATGGCTTCAGACCCTAATCTGGTTCCGGCACGGCACGCTGAGCCTTTGGTTATTTCCTCTTCCTGGTGGGAAATGAGAGTTAAATTTGCCCGTCCAGACACCTCCAGCTAGCCTCTCATTGGTTCTCGCTATTCCTGTTCATCTTCTGCAGAAATTGCAAACTGGGCCAAACAGGAGGTTAAAGGCGCTGACTCTCCAAGTTGGGAGAGTGTTAGTAAAGCGTCTGGAATGTTGCACCCGAGTACCAGGGGAGGAAAACTGAGACATATTTGAACACGTCTCCCGTTCACACGGTTGATCATACTCTGGGTTCCACATGCATGTTTTAGCTGAAGGAAGAATGCCTTAAACCTGGAGAGTTGAAACCCGTGGAATGGGTACCATGCAATATGTCTTCAAAGGGTCTTCATTTGCTCACCGAACCTCTCCAATCCTATCACTGCTGCGTTTATGCCCCTGTACACACGCTTGATTCTCTTTTGGAGACATAACAATCCATAGGTTTTAAGATACTTACTAGTCAGGTACATTCTTAGGCGTTTAATATGGGGTGTTGAGTCCATTTCGTTGAGCAAGGAGTAGCTCTTGTCTATTCCATATTTGGCTTAAGGAACTTTATCTGTGCTCATTTCAATCTCTGGTTTTATGCAGCACCACAACTCACCTTTCCCCTTAAGCAAGCATAAGTTGGTTTTCTAAATTTGAGACCCTATTCTGTTTTGGAATTCAGTTCCTCTGTAGCCAAGTTTACATTCCGTGTATTAGTGATATCTTATGATGTTTCTTTTTCTGTGTGACTTATTTCAGTTAGAATCATCGTACCTGAATCCACTCATTATGCTGCTACGGGCCTGATGACATAGATTTCATTGCTGAGTGATACTGCATTGTACGTAAGTACCACAAGTTCTTTATCCATTTTTCACTTTCTGTGATATTGAACTTGTACGGTAAACGAGGTTCTTGTAAACAGAGGCGTCCCAAACTTTGGGGTGGCTGTGTCTTTTTGATTTTAATTTCCCTAACCTATAGGACCATAAGTGGAAGTGCCCTAGGCTCTGTTGCTTTGTTTTTTAGATGTTTCAGGAAACACCATACACTTCTCCCGAGTGTCTGTTGGCAATTTACATCCCGCCCATCAGCATAACAAGGCTCCCAGTTCTCCATGGCCTGTCCTGCCTTTCTGGATTTTACACTTTTTTCAGATGGCCCTTTTGACCGGGGGGAAGTGAGACTTCATTGTAGTGCAGATTTCCTTTGCAAGCTTGCTTGGTTGGCCAAAAAGGGCGTATGCGTTTTTTCCTGAATATATTCAGGAAAAAACGCATACGCCCTTTTTGGCCAAGTGCATCATTGTGGACGTTCTGCCTCTTTTCCTATGCTTTCAATGCAATTCCAGTCTACCTCCTGAAATCGGTTTCCTGCAATTCTGCCCCGCTTTCAAGTCCTCTTGGCAGCCTTACTTCAGTCTATTTTTGGACGATAGCTGTCATTTATAACTCTGCAGGTTTGTGAATTACAGGGCCCCTGAGCTCCTTTCCTCAACTCGCTTTCTTCTGAGCTGGCCGCAACACCGCAGGATGGCTTCAGGCCCTAATCTGGTTCCGGCACGGCACGCTGAGCTTTTGGTTATTTCCTCTTCCTGGTGGGAAATGAGAGTTAAATTTGCCCGTCCAGACACCTCCAGCTAGCCTCTCATTGGTTCTCGCTATTCCTGTTCATCTTCCGCAGAAATTGCAAACTGGGCCAAACAGGAGGTTAAAAGCGCTGACTCTCCAAGTGGGGAGAGTGTTAGTAAAGCGTCTGGAATGTTGCACCCGAGTACCAGGGGAGGAAAACTGAGACATATTTGAACACGTCTCCCGTTCACACGGTTGATCATACTCTGGGTTCCACATGCATGTTTTAGCTGAAGGAAGAATACCTTAAACCTGGAGAGTTGAGACCCGTGGAATGGGTACCATGCAATATGTCTTCAAAGGGTCTTCATTTGCTCACCGAACCTCTCCAATCCTATCACTGCTGCGTTTATGCCCCTGTACACACGCTTGATTCTCTTTTGGAGACATAGCAATCCATAGGTTTTAAGATACTTACTAGTCAGGTACATTCTTAGGTGTTTAATATGGGGTGTTGAGTCCATTTCATTGAGCAAGGAGTAGCTCTTGTCTATTCCATATTTGGCTTAAGGAACTTTATCTGTGCTCATTTCAATCTCTGGTTTTATGCAGCACCCCAACTCACCTTTCCCCTTAAGCAAGCATAAGTTGGTTTTCTAAATTTGAGACCCTGTTCTGTTTTGGAATTCAGTTCCTCTGTAGCCAAGTTTACATTCCGTGTATTAGTGATATCTTATGATGTTTCTTTTTCTGTGTGACTTATTTCAGTTAGAATCATCATACCTGAATCCACTCATTGTGCTGCTAAGGGCCTGATGACATAGATTTCATTGCTGAGTGATACTGCATTGTACGTAAGTACCACAAGTTCTTTATCCATTTTTCACTTTCTGTGATATTGAACTTGTACGGTAAATGAGATGCTTGTAAATAGAGGCGTCCCAAACTTTGGGGTGGCTGTGTCTTTTTGATTTTAATTTCCCTAAGTTATAGGACCATAAGTGGAAGTGCCCTAGGCTCTGTTGATTTGTTTTTTAGATGTTTCAGGAAACACCATACACTTCTCCCAAGTGTCTGTTGCCAATTTACATCCCGCCCATCAGCATAACAAGGCTCCCAGTTCTCCATGGCCTGTCCTGCCTTTCTGGATTTTACACTTTTTTCAGATGGCCCTTTTGATCGGGGGGAAGTGAGACTTCATTGTAGTGCAGATTTCCTTTGCAAGCTTGCTTGGTTGGCCAAAAAGTGCGTATGCGTGTTTTCCTGAATATATTCAGGAAAACACGCATACGCCCTTTTTGGCCAAGTGCATCATTGTGGACGTTCTGCCTCTTTTCCTATGCTTTCAATGCAATTCCAGTCTACCTCCTGAAATCGGTTTCCTGCAATTCTGCCCCGCTTTCAAGTCCTCTTGGCAGCCTTACTTCAGTATATTTTTGGACGATAGCTGTGATTTATAACTCTGCAGGTTTGTGAATTACAGGGCCCCTGAGCTCCTTTCCTCAACTCGCTTTCTTTTGAGCTGGCCGCAACACCGCAGGATGGCTTCAGACCCTAATCTGGTTCCGGCACGGCACGCTGAGCCTTTGGTTATTTCCTCTTCCTGGTGGGAAATGAGAGTAAAATTTGCCCGTCCAGACACCTCCAGCTAGCCTCTCATTGGTTCTCGCTATTCCTGTTCATCTTCCGCAGAAATTGCAAACTGGGCCAAACAGGAGGTTAAAGGCGCTGACTCTCCATGTGGGGAGAGTGTTAGTAAAGCGTCTGGAATGTTGCACCCGAGTACCAGTGGAGGAAAAGTGAGACATATTTGAACACGTCTCCTGTTCACACGGTTGAAAATACTCTGGGTTCCACATGCATGTTTTAGCTGAAGGAAGAATGCCTTAAACCTGGAGAGTTGAGACCCGTGGAATGGGTACCATGCAATATGTCTTCAAAGGGTCTTCATTTGCTCACCGAACCTCTCCAATCCTATCACTGCTGCGTTTATGCCCCTGTACACACGCTTGATTCTCTTTTGGAGACATAGCAATCCATAGGTTTTAAGATACTTACTAGTCAGGTACATTCTTAGGCGTTTAATATGGGGTGTTGAGTCCATTTCGTTGAGCAAGGAGTAGCTCTTGTCTATTCCATATTTGGCTTAAGGAACTTTATCTGTGCTCATTTCAATCTCTGGTTTTATGCAGCACCACAACTCACCTTTCCCCTTAAGCAAGCATAAGTTGGTTTTCTAAATTTGAGACCCTGTTCTGTTTTGGAATTCAGTTCCTCTGTAGCCAAGTTTACATTCCGTGTATTAGTGATATCTTATGATGTTTCTTTTTCTGTGTGACTTATTTCAGTTAGAATCATCGTACCTGAATCCACTCATTATGCTGCTACGGGCCTGATGACATAGATTTCATTGCTGAGTGATACTGCATTGTACGTAAGTACCACAAGTTCTTTATCCATTTTTCACTTTCTGTGATATTGAACTTGTACGGTAAACGAGGTTCTTGTAAACAGAGGCGTCCCAAACTTTGGGGTGGCTGTGTCTTTTTGATTGTAATTTCCCTAAGCTATAGGACCATAAGTGGAAGTGCCCTAGGCTCTGTTGCTTTGTTTTTTAGATGTTTCAGGAAACACCATACACTTCTCCCGAGTGTCTGTTGGCAATTTACATCCCGCCCATCAGCATAACAAGGCTCCCAGTTCTCCATGGCCTGTCCTGCCTTTCTGGATTTTACACTTTTTTCAGATGGCCCTTTTGACCGGGGGGAAGTGAGACTTCATTGTAGTGCAGATTTCCTTTGCAAGCTTGCTTGGTTGGCCAAAAAGGGCGTATGCGTGTTTTCCTGAATATATTCAGGAAAAAACGCATACGCCCTTTTTGGCCAAGTGCATCATTGTGGACGTTCTGCCTCTTTTCCTATGCTTTCAATGCAATTCCAGTCTACCTCCTGAAATCGGTTTCCTACAATTCTGCCCCGCTTTCAAGTCCTCTTGGCAGCCTTACTTCAGTCTATTTTTGGACGATAGCTGTGATTTATAACTCTGCAGGTTTGTGAATTACAGGGCCCCTGAGCTCCTTTCCTCAACTCGCTTTCTTTTGAGCTTGCCGCAACACCGAAGGATGGCTTCAGACCCTAATCTGGTTCCAGCACGGCACGCTGAGCCTTTGGTTATTTCCTCTTCCTGGTGGGAAATGAGAGTTAAATTTGCCCGTCCAGACACCTCCAGCTAGCCTCTCATTGGTTCTCGCTATTCCTGTTCATCTTCTGCAGAAATTGCAAACTGGGCCAAACAGGAGGTTAAAGGCGCTGACTCTCCAAGTTGGGAGAGTGTTAGTAAAGCGTCTGGAATGTTGCACCCGAGTACCAGGGGAGGAAAACTGAGACATATTTGAACACGTCTCCCGTTCACACGGTTGATCATACTCTGGGTTCCACATGCATGTTTTAGCTGAAGGAAGAATGCCTTAAACCTGGAGAGTTGAGACCCGTGGAATGGGTACCATGCAATATGTCTTCAAAGGGTCTTCATTTGCTCACCAAACCTCTCCAATCCTATCACTGCTGCGTTTATGCCCCTGTACACACGCTTGATTCTCTTTTGGAGACATAACAATCCATAGGTTTTAAGATACTTACTAGTCAGGTACATTCTTAGGCGTTTAATATGGGGTGTTGAGTCCATTTCGTTGAGCAAGGAGTAGCTCTTGTCTATTCCATATTTGGCTTAAGGAACTTTATCTGTGCTCATTTCAATCTCTGGTTTTATGCAGCACCACAACTCACCTTTCCCCTTAAGCAAGCATAAGTTGGTTTTCTAAATTTGAGACCCTATTCTGTTTTGGAATTCAGTTCCTCTGTAGCCAAGTTTACATTCCGTGTATTAGTGATATCTTATGATGTTTCTTTTTCTGTGTGACTTATTTCAGTTAGAATCATCGTACCTGAATCCGCTCATTATGCTGCTACGGGCCTGATGACATAGATTTCATTGCTGAGTGATACTGCATTGTACGTAAGTACCACAAGTTCTTTATCCATTTTTCACTTTCTGTGATATTGAACTTGTACGGTAAACGAGGTTCTTGTAAACAGAGGCGTCCCAAACTTTGGGGTGGCTGTGTCTTTTTGATTTTAATTTCCCTAAGCTATAGGACCATAAGTGGAAGTGCCCTAGGCTCTGTTGCTTTGTTTTTTAGATGTTTCAGGAAACACCATACACTTCTCCCGAGTGTCTGTTGGCAATTTACATCCCGCCCATCAGCATAACAAGGCTCCCAGTTCTCCATGGCCTGTCCTGCCTTTCTGGATTTTACACTTTTTTCAGATGGCCCTTTTGACCGGGGGGAAGTGAGACTTCATTGTAGTGCAGATTTCCTTTGCAAGCTTGCTTGGTTGGCCAAAAAGGGCGTATGCGTTTTTTCCTGAATATATTCAGGAAAAAACGCATACGCCCTTTTTGGCCAAGTGCATCATTGTGGACGTTCTGCCTCTTTTCCTATGCTTTCAATGCAATTCCAGTCTACCTCCTGAAATCGGTTTCCTGCAATTCTGCCCCGCTTTCAAGTCCTCTTGGCAGCCTTACTTCAGTCTATTTTTGGACGATAGCTGTCATTTATAACTCTGCAGGTTTGTGAATTACAGGGCCCCTGAGCTCCTTTCCTCAACTCGCTTTCTTTTGAGCTGGCCGCAACACCGCAGGATGGCTTCAGGCCCTAATCTGGTTCCGGCACGGCACGCTGAGCCTTTGGTTATTTCCTCTTCCTGGTGGGAAATGAGAGTGAAATTTGCCCGTTCAGACACCTCCAGCTAGCCTCTCATTGGTTCTCGCTATTCCTGTTCATCTTCCGCAGAAATTGCAAACTGGGCCAAACAGGAGGTTAAAGGCGCTGACTCTCCAAGTGGGGAGAGTGTTAGTAAAGCGTCTGGAATGTTGCACCCGAGTACCAGGGGAGGAAAACTGAGACATATTTGAACACGTCTCCCGTTCACACGGTTGATCATACTCTGGGTTCCACATGCATGTTTTAGCTGAAGGAAGAATACCTTAAACCTGGAGAGTTGAGACCCGTGGAATGGGTACCATGCAATATGTCTTCAAAGGGTCTTCATTTGCTCACCGAACCTCTCCAATCCTATCACTGCTGCGTTTATGCCCCTGTACACACGCTTGATTCTCTTTTGGAGACATAGCAATCCATAGGTTTTAAGATACTTACTAGTCAGGTACATTCTTAGGCGTTTAATATGGGGTGTTGAGTCCATTTCATTGAGCAAGGAGTAGCTCTTGTCTATTCCATATTTGGCTTAAGGAACTTTATCTGTGCTCATTTCAATCTCTGGTTTTATGCAGCACCACAACTCACCTTTCCCCTTAAGCAAGCATAAGTTGGTTTTCTAAATTTGAGACCCTGTTCTGTTTTGGAATTCAGTTCCTCTGTAGCCAAGTTTACATTCCGTGTATTAGTGATATCTTATGATGTTTCTTTTTCTGTGTGACTTATTTCAGTTAGAATCATCGTACCTGAATCCACTCATTATGCTGCTACGGGCCTGATGACATAGATTTCATTGCTGAGTGATACTGCATTGTACGTAAGTACCACAAGTTCTTTATCCATTTTTCACTTTCTGTGATATTGAACTTGTACGGTAAACGAGGTTCTTGTAAACAGAGGCGTCCCAAACTTTGGGGTGGCTGTGTCTTTTTGATTTTAATTTCCCTAAGCTATAGGACCATAAGTGGAAGTGCCCTAGGCTCTGTTGCTTTGTTTTTTAGATGTTTCAGGAAACACCATACACTTCTCCCGAGTGTCTGTTGGCAATTTACATCCCGCCCATCAGCATAACAAGGCTCCCAGTTCTCCATGGCCTGTCCTGCCTTTCTGGATTTTACACTTTTTTCAGATGGCCCTTTTGACCAGGGGGAAGTGAGACTTCATTGTAGTGCAGATTTCCTTTGCAAGCTTGCTTGGTTGGCCAAAAAGGGCGTATGCGTGTTTTCCTGAATATATTCAGGAAAACACGCATACGCCCTTTTTGGCCAAGTGCATCATTGTGGACGTTCTGCCTCTTTTCCTATGCTTTCAATGCAATTCCAGTCTACCTCCTGAAATCGGTTTCCTGCAATTCTGCCCCGCTTTCAAGTCCTCTTGGCAGCCTTACTTCAGTATATTTTTGGACGATAGCTGTGATTTATAACTCTGCAGGTTTGTGAGTTACAGGGCCCCTGAGCTCCTTTCCTCAACTCGCTTTCTTTTGAGCTGGCCGCAACACCGCAGGATGGCTTCAGACCCTAATCTGGTTCCGGCACGGCACGCTGAGCCTTTGGTTATTTCCTCTTCCTGGTGGGAAATGAGAGTTAAATTTGCCCGTCCAGACACCTCCAGCTAGCCTCTCATTGGTTCTCGCTATTCCTGTTCATCTTCTGCAGAAATTGCAAACTGGGCCAAACAGGAGGTTAAAGGCGCTGACTCTCCAAGTTGGGAGAGTGTTAGTAAAGCGTCTGGAATGTTGCACCCGAGTACCAGGGGAGGAAAACTGAGACATATTTGAACACGTCTCCCGTTCACACGGTTGATCATACTCTGGGTTCCACATGCATGTTTTAGCTGAAGGAAGAATGCCTTAAACCTGGAGAGTTGAGACCCGTGGAATGGGTACCATGCAATATGTCTTCAAAGGGTCTTCATTTGCTCACCGAACCTCTCCAATCCTATCACTGCTGCGTTTATGCCCCTGTACACACGCTTGATTCTCTTTTGGAGACATAACAATCCATAGGTTTTAAGATACTTACTAGTCAGGTACATTCTTAGGCGTTTAATATGGGGTGTTGAGTCCATTTCGTTGAGCAAGGAGTAGCTCTTGTCTATTCCATATTTGGCTTAAGGAACTTTATCTGTGCTCATTTCAATCTCTGGTTTTATGCAGCACCACAACTCACCTTTCCCCTTAAGCAAGCATAAGTTGGTTTTCTAAATTTGAGACCCTATTCTGTTTTGGAATTCAGTTCCTCTGTAGCCAAGTTTACATTCCGTGTATTAGTGATATCTTATGATGTTTCTTTTTCTGTGTGACTTATTTCAGTTAGAATCATCGTACCTGAATCCGCTCATTATGCTGCTACGGGCCTGATGACATAGATTTCATTGCTGAGTGATACTGCATTGTACGTAAGTACCACAAGTTCTTTATCCATTTTTCACTTTCTGTGATATTGAACTTGTACGGTAAACGAGGTTCTTGTAAACAGAGGCGTCCCAAACTTTGGGGTGGCTGTGTCTTTTTGATTTTAATTTCCCTAAGCTATAGGACCATAAGTGGAAGTGCCCTAGGCTCTGTTGCTTTGTTTTTTAGATGTTTCAGGAAACACCATACACTTCTCCCGAGTGTCTGTTGGCAATTTACATCCCGCCCATCAGCATAACAAGGCTCCCAGTTCTCCATGGCCTGTCCTGCCTTTCTGGATTTTACACTTTTTTCAGATGGCCCTTTTGACCGGGGGGAAGTGAGACTTCATTGTAGTGCAGATTTCCTTTGCAAGCTTGCTTGGTTGGCCAAAAAGGGCGTATGCGTTTTTTCCTGAATATATTCAGGAAAAAACGCATACGCCCTTTTTGGCCAAGTGCATCATTGTGGACGTTCTGCCTCTTTTCCTATGCTTTCAATGCAATTCCAGTCTACCTCCTGAAATCGGTTTCCTGCAATTCTGCCCCGCTTTCAAGTCCTCTTGGCAGCCTTACTTCAGTCTATTTTTGGACGATAGCTGTCATTTATAACTCTGCAGGTTTGTGAATTACAGGGCCCCTGAGCTCCTTTCCTCAACTCGCTTTCTTTTGAGCTGGCCGCAACACCGCAGGATGGCTTCAGGCCCTAATCTGGTTCCGGCACGGCACGCTGAGCCTTTGGTTATTTCCTCTTCCTGGTGGGAAATGAGAGTGAAATTTGCCCGTTCAGACACCTCCAGCTAGCCTCTCATTGGTTCTCGCTATTCCTGTTCATCTTCCGCAGAAATTGCAAACTGGGCCAAACAGGAGGTTAAAGGCGCTGACTCTCCAAGTGGGGAGAGTGTTAGTAAAGCGTCTGGAATGTTGCACCCGAGTACCAGGGGAGGAAAACTGAGACATATTTGAACACGTCTCCCGTTCACACGGTTGATCATACTCTGGGTTCCACATGCATGTTTTAGCTGAAGGAAGAATACCTTAAACCTGGAGAGTTGAGACCCGTGGAATGGGTACCATGCAATATGTCTTCAAAGGGTCTTCATTTGCTCACCGAACCTCTCCAATCCTATCACTGCTGCGTTTATGCCCCTGTACACACGCTTGATTCTCTTTTGGAGACATAGCAATCCATAGGTTTTAAGATACTTACTAGTCAGGTACATTCTTAGGCGTTTAATATGGGGTGTTGAGTCCATTTCATTGAGCAAGGAGTAGCTCTTGTCTATTCCATATTTGGCTTAAGGAACTTTATCTGTGCTCATTTCAATCTCTGGTTTTATGCAGCACCACAACTCACCTTTCCCCTTAAGCAAGCATAAGTTGGTTTTCTAAATTTGAGACCCTGTTCTGTTTTGGAATTCAGTTCCTCTGTAGCCAAGTTTACATTCCGTGTATTAGTGATATCTTATGATGTTTCTTTTTCTGTGTGACTTATTTCAGTTAGAATCATCGTACCTGAATCCACTCATTATGCTGCTACGGGCCTGATGACATAGATTTCATTGCTGAGTGATACTGCATTGTACGTAAGTACCACAAGTTCTTTATCCATTTTTCACTTTCTGTGATATTGAACTTGTACGGTAAACGAGGTTCTTGTAAACAGAGGCGTCCCAAACTTTGGGGTGGCTGTGTCTTTTTGATTGTAATTTCCCTAAGCTATAGGACCATAAGTGGAAGTGCCCTAGGCTCTGTTGCTTTGTTTTTTAGATGTTTCAGGAAACACCATACACTTCTCCCGAGTGTCTGTTGGCAATTTACATCCCGCCCATCAGCATAACAAGGCTCCCAGTTCTCCATGGCCTGTCCTGCCTTTCTGGATTTTACACTTTTTTCAGATGGCCCTTTTGACCAGGGGGAAGTGAGACTTCATTGTAGTGCAGATTTCCTTTGCAAGCTTGCTTGGTTGGCCAAAAAGGGCGTATGCGTGTTTTCCTGAATATATTCAGGAAAACACGCATACGCCCTTTTTGGCCAAGTGCATCATTGTGGACGTTCTGCCTCTTTTCCTATGCTTTCAATGCAATTCCAGTCTACCTCCTGAAATCGGTTTCCTGCAATTCTGCCCCGCTTTCAAGTCCTCTTGGCAGCCTTACTTCAGTATATTTTTGGACGATAGCTGTGATTTAT
Organism: Stenella coeruleoalba; assembly: GCF_951394435.1. Taxonomy (NCBI): domain Eukaryota; kingdom Metazoa; phylum Chordata; class Mammalia; order Artiodactyla; family Delphinidae; genus Stenella; species Stenella coeruleoalba. The sequence goes on from NW_027646368.1 coordinate 37,122, forward strand.
AACTCTGCAGGTTTGTGAGTTACAGGGCCCCTGAGCTCCTTTCCTCAACTCGCTTTCTTTTGAGCTGGCCGCAACACCGCAGGATGGCTTCAGACCCTAATCTGGTTCCGGCACGGCACGCTGAGCCTTTGGTTATTTCCTCTTCCTGGTGGGAAATGAGAGTTAAATTTGCCCGTCCAGACACCTCCAGCTAGCCTCTCATTGGTTCTCGCTATTCCTGTTCATCTTCTGCAGAAATTGCAAACTGGGCCAAACAGGAGGTTAAAGGCGCTGACTCTCCAAGTTGGGAGAGTGTTAGTAAAGCGTCTGGAATGTTGCACCCGAGTACCAGGGGAGGAAAACTGAGACATATTTGAACACGTCTCCCGTTCACACGGTTGATCATACTCTGGGTTCCACATGCATGTTTTAGCTGAAGGAAGAATGCCTTAAACCTGGAGAGTTGAGACCCGTGGAATGGGTACCATGCAATATGTCTTCAAAGGGTCTTCATTTGCTCACCGAACCTCTCCAATCCTATCACTGCTGCGTTTATGCCCCTGTACACACGCTTGATTCTCTTTTGGAGACATAACAATCCATAGGTTTTAAGATACTTACTAGTCAGGTACATTCTTAGGCGTTTAATATGGGGTGTTGAGTCCATTTCGTTGAGCAAGGAGTAGCTCTTGTCTATTCCATATTTGGCTTAAGGAACTTTATCTGTGCTCATTTCAATCTCTGGTTTTATGCAGCACCACAACTCACCTTTCCCCTTAAGCAAGCATAAGTTGGTTTTCTAAATTTGAGACCCTATTCTGTTTTGGAATTCAGTTCCTCTGTAGCCAAGTTTACATTCCGTGTATTAGTGATATCTTATGATGTTTCTTTTTCTGTGTGACTTATTTCAGTTAGAATCATCGTACCTGAATCCGCTCATTATGCTGCTACGGGCCTGATGACATAGATTTCATTGCTGAGTGATACTGCATTGTACGTAAGTACCACAAGTTCTTTATACATTTTTCACTTTCTGTGATATTGAACTTGTACGGTAAACGAGGTTCTTGTAAACAGAGGCGTCCCAAACTTTGGGGTGGCTGTGTCTTTTTGATTTTAATTTCCCTAAGCTATAGGACCATAAGTGGAAGTGCCCTAGGCTCTGTTGCTTTGTTTTTTAGATGTTTCAGGAAACACCATACACTTCTCCCGAGTGTCTGTTGGCAATTTACATCCCGCCCATCAGCATAACAAGGCTCCCAGTTCTCCATGGCCTGTCCTGCCTTTCTGCATTTTACACTTTTTTCAGATGGCCCTTTTGACCGGGGGGAAGTGAGACTTCATTGTAGTGCAGATTTCCTTTGCAAGTTTGCTTGGTTGGCCAAAAAGGGCGTATGCGTTTTTTCCTGAATATATACAGGAAATAACGCATACGCCCTTTTTGGCCAAGTGCATCATTGTGGACGTTCTGCCTCTTTTCCTATGCTTTCAATGCAATTCCAGTCTACCTCCTGAAATCGGTTTCCTGCAATTCTGCCCCGCTTTCAAGTCCTCTTGGCAGCCTTACTTCAGTCTATTTTTGGACGATAGCTGTCATTTATAACTCTACAGGTTTGTGAATTACAGTGCCCCTGAGCTCCTTTCTTCAACTCGCTTTCTTGTGACCTGGCCGCAACACCGCAGGATGGCTTCAGGCCCTAATCTGGTTCTGGCACGGCACGCTGAGCCTTTGGTTAATTCCTCTTCCTGGTGGGAAATGAGAGTTAAATTTGCCCATCCAGACACCTCCAGCTAGCCTCTCATTGGTTCTCGCTATTCCTGTTCATCTTCCGCAGAAATTGCAAACTGGGCCAAACAGGAGGTTAAAGGGACTGACTCTCCAAGTCGGGAGAGTGTTAGTAAGCGTCTGGAATGTTGCACCCGAGTACCAGGGTACGAAAACTGAGACATATTTGAACACGTCTCCCGATCACATGGTTGATCATACTCTAGGTTCCACATGCATGTTTTAGCTGAAGGAAGAATACCTTAAACCTGGGTAGTTGAAACCCGTGGAATGGGTACCATGCAATATGACTTCAAAGGGTCTTCATTTGCTCACCGAACCTCTCCAATCCTATCACTGCTGCGTTTATGCCCCTGTACACATGCTTGATTCTCTTTCGGAGACATAGCAATCCATAGGTTTTAAGATACTTACTAGTCAGGTACATTCTTAGGCGTTTAATATGCGGTGTTGAGTCCATTTCGTTGAGCAAGGAGTAGCTCTTGTCTATTCCATATTTGGCTTAAGGAACTTTATCTGTGCTCATTTCAATCTCTGGTTTTATGCAGCACCCCAACTCACCTTTACCCTTAAGCAAGCATAAGTTGGTTTTCTAAGTTTGTGACCCTGTTCTGTTCTGTAATTCAGTTCCTGTGTAGCCAAGTTTCCATTCCGTGTATTACTGATATCTCATGATGTTTCTTTTTCTGTGTGACTTATTTCAGTTAGAATCATCGTACCCTAATCCACTCATTATGCTGTTACGGGCCTGATGACATAGATTTCATTGCAGAGTGATATTGCTTTGTAAGTAAATACCACAACTTCTTTATCCATTTTTCACTTTCTGCGATGTTGAACTTGTACAGTAAACGGGGTTCTTGTAAACAGAGGCGTCCCAAACTTTGGGGTGGCTGTGTCTTTTTGATTTTAATTTCCCTAAGCTATAGGACCATAAGTGGAAGTGCCCTAGGCTCTGTTGCTTTGTTTTTTAGATGTTTCAGGAAACACCATACACTTCTCCGGAGTGGTTGTTGGCAATTTACATCCCGCCCATCAGCATAACAAGGCTCCCAGTTCTCCATGGCCTGTCCTGCCTTTCTGCATTTTACACTTTTTTCAGATGGCCCTTTTGACCGGGGGGAAGTGAGACTTCATTGTAGTGCAGATTTCCTTTGCAAGTTTGCTTGGTTGGCCAAAAAGGGCGTATGCGTTTTTTCCTGAATATATTCAGGAAAAAACGCATACGCCCTTTTTGGCCAAGTGCATCATTGTGGACGTTCTGCCTCTTTTCCTATGCTTTCAATGCAATTCCAGTCTACCTCCTGAAATCGGTTTCCTGCAATTCTGCCCCGCTTTCAAGTCCTCTTGGCAGCCTTACTTCAGTCTATTTTTGGACGATAGCTGTCATTTATAACTCTACAGGTTTGTGAATTACAGTGCCCCTGAGCTCCTTTCTTCAACTCGCTTTCTTGTGACCTGGCCGCAACACCGCAGGATGGCTTCAGGCCCTAATCTGGTTCTGGCACGGCACGCTGAGCCTTTGGTTAATTCCTCTTCCTGGTGGGAAATGAGAGTTAAATTTGCCCATCCAGACACCTCAGCTAGTCTCTCATTGGATCTCGCTATTCCTGTTCATCTTCCACAGAAATTGCAAACTGGGCCAAACAGGAGGTTAAAGGGACTGACTCTCCAAGTGGGGAGAGTGTTAGTAAAGCGTCTGGAATGTTGCACCCGAGTACCAGGGTACGAAAACTGAGACATATTTGAACACGTCTCCCGATCACATGGTTGATCATACTCTAGGTTCCACATGCATGTTTTAGCTGAAGGAAGAATACCTTAAACCTGGGTAGTTGAAACCCGTGGAATGGGTACCATGCAATATGACTTCAAAGGGTCTTCATTTGCTCACGAACCTCTCCAATCCTATCACTGCTGCGTTTATGCCCCTGTACACATGCTTGATTCTCTTTCGGAGACATAGCAATCTATAGGTTTTAAGATACTTACTACTCAGGTACATTCTTAGGCGTTTAATATGCGGTGTTGAGTCCATTTCGTTGAGCAAGGAGTAGCTCTTGTCTATTCCATATTTGGCTTAAGGAACTTTATCTGTGCTCATTTCAATCTCTGGTTTTATGCAGCACCCCAACTCACCTTTACCCTTAAGCAAGCATAAGTTGGTTTTCTAAGTTTGTGACCCTGTTCTGTTCTGTAATTCAGTTCCTGTGTAGCCAAGTTTCCATTCCATGTATTACTGATATCTTATGATGTTTCTTTTTCTGTGTGACTTATTTCAGTTAGAATCATCGTACCTGAATCCACTCATTATGCTGTTACGGGCCTGATGACATAGATTTCATTGCAGAGTGATATTGCTTTGTAAGTAAATACCACAACATCTTTATCCATTTTTCACTTTCTGCGATGTTGAACTTGTACTGTAAACGAGGTTCTTGTAAACAGAGGCGTCCCAAACTTTGGGATGGCTGTGTCTTTTTGATTTTAATTTCCCTAAGCTATAGGACCATAAGTGGCAGTGCCCTAGGCTCTGTTGCTTTGTTTTTTAGATGTTTCAGGAAACACCATACACTTCTCCCGAGTGTCTGTTGGCAATTTACATCCCGCCCATCAGCATAACAAGGCTCCCAGTTCTCCATGGCCTGTCCTGCCTTTCTGGATTTTACACTTTTTTCAGATGGCCCTTTTGACCGGGGGGAAGTGAGACTTCATTGTAGTGCAGATTTCCTTTGCAAGCTTGCTTGGTTGGCCAAAAAGGGCGTATGCGTTTTTTCCTGAATATATTCAGGAAAAAACGCATACGCCCTTTTTGGCCAAGTGCATCATTGTGGACGTTCTGCCTCTTTTCCTATGCTTTCAATGCAATTCCAGTCTACCTCCTGAAATCGGTTTCCTGCAATTCTGCCCCGCTTTCAAGTCCTCTTGGCAGCCTTACTTCAGTCTATTTTTGGACGATAGCTGTCATTTATAACTCTGCAGGTTTGTGAATTACAGTGCCCCTGAGCTCCTTTCTTCAACTCGCTTTCTTTTGAGCTGGCCGCAACACCGCAGGATGACTTCAGGCCCTAATCTGGTTCCGGCACGGCACGCTGAGCCTTTGGTTAATTCCTCTTCCTGGTGGGAAATGAGAGTTAAATTTGCCCGTCCAGACACCTCCAGCTAGCCTCTCATTGGTTCTCGCTAATCCTGTTCATCTTCCGCAGAAATTGCAAACTGGGCCAAACAGGAGGTTAAAGGGACTGACTCTCCAAGTCGGGAGAGTGTTAGTAAAGCGTCTGGAATGTTGCACCCGAGTACCAGGGTACGAAAACTGAGACATATTTGAACACGTCTCCCGATCACATGGTTGATCATACTCTAGGTTCCACATGCATGTTTTAGCTGAAGGAAGAATACCTTAAACCTGGGTAGTTGAAACCCGTGGAATGGGTACCATGCAATATGACTTCAAAGGGTCTTCATTTGCTCACCGAACCTCTCCAATCCTATCACTGCTGCGTTTATGCCCCTGTACACATGCTTGATTCTCTTTCGGAGACATAGCAATCCATAGGTTTGAAGATACTTACTAGTCAGGTACATTCTTAGGCGTTTAATATGCGGTGTTGAGTCCATTTCGTTGAGCAAGGAGTAGATCTTGTCTATTCCATATTTGGCTTAAGAAACTTTATCTGTGCTCATTTCAATCTCTGGTTTTATGCAGCACCCCAACTCACCTTTCCCCTTAAGCAAGCATAAGTTGGTTTTCTAAATTTGAGAACCTGTTCTGTTTTGGAATTCAGTTCCTGTGTAGCCAAGTTTCCATTCCGTGTATTACTGATATCTTATGATGTTTCTTTTTCTGTGTGACTTATTTCAGTTAGAATCATCATACCTGAATCCACTCATTGTGCTGCTAAGGGCCTGATGACACAGATTTCATTGCTGAGTGATATTGCTTTGTAAGTAAATACCACAACTTCTTTATCCATTTTTCACTTTCTGCGATGTTGAACTTGTACTGTAAACGAGGTTCTTGTAAACAGAGCCGTTCGAAACTTTGGGGTGGCTGTGTCTTTTTGATTTTAATTTCCCTAAGCTATAGGACCATAAGTGGAAGTGCCCTAGGTTCTGTTGCTTTGTTTTTTAGATGTTTCAGGAAACACCATACACTTCTCCCGAGTGGTTGTTGGCAATTTACATCCCGCTCATCAGCATAACAAGGCTCCCAGTTCTCCATGGCCTGTCCTGCCTTTCTGGATTTTACACTTTTTTCAGATGGCCCTCTTGACCGGGGGGAAGTGAGACTTCATTGTAGTGCAGATTTCCTTTGCAAGCTTGCTTGGTTGGCCAAAAAGGGCGTATGCGTTTTTTCCTGAATATATTCAGGAAAAAACGCATACGCCCTTTTTGGCCAAGTGCATCATTGTGGACGTTCTGCCTCTTTTCCTATGCTTTCAATGCAATTCCAGTCTACCTCCTGAAATCGGTTTCCTGCAATTCTGCCCCGCTTTCAAGTCCTCTTGGCAGCCTTACTTCAGTCTATTTTTGGACAATAGCTGTCATTTATAACTCTGCAGGTTTGTGAATTACAGTGCCCCTGAGCTCCTTTCTTCAACTCGCTTTCTTGACCTGGCCGCAACACCGCAGGATGGCTTCAGGCCGTAATCTGGTTCTGGCACGGCACGCTGAGCCTTTGGTTAATTCCTCTTCCTGGTGGGAAATGAGAGTTAAATTTGCCCATCCAGACACCTCCAGCTAGTCTCTTTGGTTCTCGCTATTCCTGTTCATCTTCCACAGAAATTGCAAACTGGGCCAAACAGGAGGTTGAAGGGGCTGACTCTCCAAGTGGGGAGAGTGTTAGTAAAGCGTCTGGAATGTTGCACCCGAGTACCAGGGTACGAAAACTGAGACATATTTGAACACGTCTCCCGATCACATGGTTGATCATACTCTAGGTTCCACATGCATGTTTTAGCTGAAGGAAGAATACCTTAAACCTGGGTAGTTGAAACCCGTGGAATGGGTACCATGCAATATGACTTCAAAGGGTCTTCATTTGCTCACGAACCTCTCCAATCCTATCACTGCTGCGTTTATGCCCCTGTACACATGCTTGATTCTCTTTCGGAGACATAGCAATCCATAGGTTTTAAGATACTTACTAGTCAGGTACATTCTTAGGCGTTTAAAATGCGGTGTTGAGTCCATTTCATTGAGCAAGGAGTAGATCTTGTCTATTCCATATTTGGCTTAAGGAACTTTATCTGTGCTCATTTCAATCTCTGGTTTTATGCAGCACCCCAACTCACCTTTCCCCTTAAGCAAGCATAAGTTGGTTTTCTAAATTTGAGAACCTGTTCTGTTTTGGAATTCAGTTCCTGTGTAGCCAAGTTTACATTCCGTGTATTAGTGATATCTTATGATGTTTCTTTTTCTGTGTGACTTATTTCAGTTAGAATCATCATACCTGAATCCACTCATTGTGCTGCTAAGGGCCTGATGACACAGATTTCATTGCTGACTGATATTGCTTTGTAAGTAAATACCACAACTTCTTTATCCATTTTTCACTTTCTGCGATGTTGAACTTGTACGGTAAACGAGGTTCTTGTAAACAGAGGCGTCCCAAACTTTGGGGTGGCTGTGTCTTTTTGATTTTAATTTCCCTAAGCTATAGGACCATAAGTGGCAGTGCCCTAGGCTCTGTTGCTTTGTTTTTTAGATGTTTCAGGAAACACCATACACTTCTCCCGAGTGGTTGTTGGCAATTTACATCCCGCCCATCAGCATAACAAGGCTCCCAGTTCTCCATGGCCTGTCCTGCCTTTCTGGATTTTACACTTTTTTCAGATGGCCCTTTTGACCAGGTGGAAGTGAGACTTCATTGTAGTGCACATTTCTTTGCAAGTTTGCTTGGTTGGCCAAAAAGGGCGTATACGTTTTTTCCTGAATATATTCAGGAAAAAACGCATACGCCCTTTTTGGCCAAGTGCATCATTGTGGACGTTCTGCCTCTTTTCCTATGCTTTCAATGCAATTCCAGTCTACCTCCTGAAATTGGTTTCCTGCAATTCTGCCCCACTTTCAAGTCCTCTTGGCAGCCTTACTTCAGTCTATTTTTGGACGATAGCTGTCATTTATAACTCTGCAGGTTTGTGAATTACAGTGCCCCTGAGCTCCTTTCTTCAACTCGCTTTCTTTTGAGCTGGCCGCAACACCGCAGGATGGCTTCAGGCCCTAATGTGCTTCCGGCACGGCACGCTGAACCTTTGGTTAATTCCTCTTCCTGGTGGGAAATGAGAGTTAAATTTGCCCGTTTAGACATCTCCAGCTAGTCTCTCATTGGTTCTCGCTATTCCTGTTCATCTTCCACAGAAATTGCAAACTGGGCCAAGCAGGACGTTAAAGGGACTGACTCTCCAAGTGGGGAGAGTGTTAGTAAAGCGTCTGGCATGTTGCACCCGAGTACCAAGGTACGAAAACTGAGACATATTTGAACACGTCTTCCGATCACATAGTTGATCATACTCTAGGTTCCACATGAATGTTTTAGCTGAAGGAAGAATACCGTAAACCTGGGTAGTTGAAACCCGTGGAATGGGTACCATGCAATATGAATTCAAAGGGTCTTCATTTGCTCACTGAACCTCTCCAATCCTATCACTGCTGCGTTTATGCCCCTGTACACATGCTTGATTCTCTTTCGGAGACATAGCAATCCATAGGTTTTAAGATACTTACTAGTCAGGTACATTCTTAGGCGTTTAATATGCGGTGTTGAGTCCATTTTGTTGAGCAAGGAGTAGCTCTTGTCTATTCCATATTTGGCTTAAGGAACTTTATCTGTGCTCATTTCAATCTCTGGTTTTATGCAGCACCCCAACTCACCTTTACCCTTAAGAAAGCATAAGTTGGTTTTCTAAATTTGAGACCCTGTTCTGTTCTGTAATTCAGTTCCTGTGTAGCCAAGTTTCCATTCCGTGTATTAGTGATATCTTATGATGTTTCTTTTTCTGTGTGACTTATTTCAGTTAGAATCATCATACCTGAATCCACTCATTGTGCTGCTAACGGCCTGATGACATAGATTTCATTGCTGAGTGATATTGCTTTGTAAGTGAATACCACAACTTCTTTATCCATTTTTCACTTTCTGCGATGTTGAACTTGTACTGTAAACGAGGTTCTTGTAAACAGAGCCGTTCCAAACTTTGGGGTGGCTGTGTCTTTTTGATTTTAAATTCCCTAAGCTATAGGACCATAAGTGGCAGTGCCCTAGGCTCTGTTGATTTGTTTTTTAGATGTTTCAGGAAACACCATACACTTCTCCCGAGTGTCTGTTGGCAATTTACATCCCGCCCATCAGCATAACAAGGCTCCCAGTTCTCCATGGCCTGTCCTGCCTTTCTGGATTTTACACTTTTTTCAGATGGCCCTTTTGACCGGGGGGAAGTGAGACTTCATTGTAGTGCAGATTTCCTTTGCAAGCTTGCTTGGTTGGCCAAAAAGTGCGTATGCGTTTTTTCCTGAATATATTCAGGAAAAAACACATACGCCCTTTTTGGCCAAGCGCATCATTGTGGACGTTCTGCCTCTTTTCCTATGCTTTCAATGCAATTCCAGTCTACCTCCTGAAATCGGTTTCCTGCAATTCTGCCCCGCTTTCAAGTCCTCTTGGCAGCCTTACTTCAGTATATTTCTGGACGATAGCTGTCATTTATAACTCTGCAGGTTTGTGAATTACAGTGCCCCTGAGCTCCTTTCTTCAACTCGCTTTCTTTTGAGTTGGCCGCAACACCGCAGGATGGCTTCAGGCCCTAATCTGGTTCTGGCACGGCACGCTGAGCCTTTGGTTATTTCCTCTTCCTGGTGGGAAATGAGAGTTAAATTTGCCCGTCCAGACACTTCCAGCTAGTCTCTCATTGGTTCTCGCTATTCCTGTTCATCTTCCGCAGAAATTGCAAACTGGGCCAAAAAGGAGGTTAAAGGCGCTGACTCTCCTAGTGGGGAGAGTGTTAGTAAAGCATCTGGAATGTTGCACCCGAGTACCAGGGTATGAAAACTGAGACATATTTGAACACGTCTCCCGTTCACATGGTTGATCATACTTGGGTTCCACATGCATGTTTTAGCTGAAGGAAGAATACCTTAAACGTGGGTATTTGAAACCCGTGGAATGGGTACCATGCAATATGACTTCAAAGGGTCTTCATTTGCTCACCGAACCTCTCCAATCCTATCACTGCTGCGTTTATGCCCCTGTACACATGCTTGATTCTCTTTCGGAGACATAGCAATCCATAGGTTTTAAGATACTTACTAGTCAGGTACATTCTTAGGCGTTTAATATGGGGTGTTGAGTCCATTTAGTTGAGCAAGGAGTAGCTCTTGTGTATTCCATATTTGGCTTAAGGAACTTTATCTGTGCTCATTTCAATCTCTGGTTTTATGCAGCACCCCAACTCACCTTTCCCCTTAAGCAAGCATAAGTTGGGTTTCTAAATTTGAGACCCTGTTCTGTTTTGGAATGCAGTTCCTCTGTAGCCAAGTTTACATTCCGTGTATTAGTGATATCTTATGATGTTTCTTTTTCTGTGTCACTTATTTCAGTTAGAATCATCGTACCTGAATCGACTCATTATGCTGCTACGGGCCTGATGACATAGATTTCATTGCTGAGTGATACTGCATTGTACGTGAGTACCACAAGTTCTTTATCCATTTTTCACTTTCTGTGATATTGAACTTGTATGGTAAACGAGGTTCTTGTAAACAGAGGCATCCCAAACTTTGGTGTGGCTGTGTCTTTTTGATTTTAATTTCCCTAAGCTATAGGACCATAAGTGGCAGTGCCCTAGGCTCTGTTGCTTTGTTTTTTAGATGTTTCAGGAAACACCATACACTTCTCCCCAGTGGTTGTCGGCAATTTACATCCCGCCCATCAGCATAACAAGGCTCCCAGTTCTCCATGGCCTGTCCTGCCTTTCTGGATTTTACACTTTTTTCAGATGGCCCTTTTGACCGGGGGGAAGTGAGACTTCATTGTAGTGCAGATTTCCTTTGCAAGCTTGCTTGGTTGGCCAAAAAGGGCGTATGCGTTTTTTCCTGAATATATTCAGGAAAAAACGCATACGCCCTTTTTGGCCAAGTGCATCATTGTGGACGTTCTGCCTCTTTTCCTATGCTTTCAATGCAATTCCAGTCTACCTCCTGAAATCGGTTTCCTGCAATTCTGCCCCGCTTTCAAGTCCTCTTGGCAGCCTTACTTCAGTCTATTTTTGGACGATAGCTGTGATTTATAACTCTGCAGGTTTGTGAATTACAGTGCCCCTGAGCTCCTTTCTTCAACTCGCTTTCTTTTGAGCTGGCCGCAACACTGCAGGATGGCTTCAGGCCTTAATCTGGTTCCAGTACGGCACGCTGAGCCTTTGGTTATTTCCTCTTCCTGGTGGGAAATGAGAGTTAAATTTGCCCGTCCAGACACCTCCAGCTAGCCTCTCATTGGTTCTCGCTATTCCTGTTCATCTTCCGCAGAAATTGCAAACTGGGCCAAACAGGAGGTTAAAGGCGCTGACTCTCCAAGTCGGGAGAGTGTGAGTAAAGCGTCTGGAATGTTGCACCCGAGTACCAGGGGAGGAAAACTGAGTCATATTTGAACACGTCTCCCGATCAGATGGTTGATCATACTCTGGGTTGCACATGCATGTTTTAGCTGAAGGAAGAATACCTTAAACCTGGGTATTTGAAACCCGTGGAATGGGTACCATGCAATATGAGTTCAAAGGGTCTTCATTTGCTCACCGAACCTCTCCAATCCTATCACTGCTGCGTTTATGACCCTGTACACATGCTTGATTCTCTTTCAGAGACATAGCAATCCATAGGTTTTAAGATACTTACTAGTCAGGTACATTCTTAGGCGTTTAATATGGGGTGTTGAGTCCATTTCGTTGAGCAAGGAGTAGCTGTTGTCTATTCCATATTTGGCTTAAGGAACTTTATCTGTGCTCATTTCAATCTCTGGTTTTATGCAGCACCCCAACTCACCTTTACCCTTAAGCAAGCATAAGTTGGTTTTCTAAATTTGAGACCCTCTTCTGTTCTGTAATTCAGTTCCTGTGTAGCCAAGTTTCCATTCCGTGTATTACTGATATCTTATGATGTTTCTTTTTCTGTGTGACTTATTTCAGTTAGAATCATCATACCTGAATCCACTCATTGTGCTGCTAAGGGCCTGATGACATAGATTTCATTGCTGGGTGATATTGCTTTGTAAGTGAATACCACAACTTCTTTATCCATTTTTCACTTTCTGCGATGTTGAACTTGTACTGTAAACGAGGTTCTTGTATACAGAGCCGTTCCAAACTTTGGGGTGGCTGTGTCTTTTTGATTTTAATTTCCCTAAGCTATAGGACCATAAGTGGAAGTGCCCAAGGTTCTGTTGCTTTGGTTTTTAGATGTTTCAGGAAACACCATACACTTCTCCCGAGTGGTTGTTGGCAATTTACATCCCGCCCATCAGCATAACAAGGCTCCTAGTTCTCCATGGCCTGTCCTGCCTTTCTGGATTTTACACTTTTTTCAGATGGCCGTTCTGACCGGGGGGAAGTGAGACTTCATTGTAGTGCAGATTTCCTTTGCAAGCTTGCTTGGTTGGCCAAAAAGGGCGTATGCGTTTTTTCCTGAATATATTCAGGAAAAAACGCATACGCCCTTTTTGGCCAAGTGCATCATTGTGGACGTTCTGCCTCTTTTCCTATGCTTTCAATGCAATTCCAGTCTACCTCCTGAAATCGGTTTCCTGCAATTCTGCCCCGCTTTCAAGTCCTCTTGGCAGCCTTACTTCAGTCTATTTTTGGACGATAGCTGTCATTTATAACTCTGCAGGTTTGTGAATTACAGTGCCCCTGAGCTCCTTTCTTCAACTCACTTTATTTTGAGCTGGCCGCAACACCGCAGGATGGCTTCAGGCCCTAATCTGGTTCTGGTACGGCATGCTGAGCCTTTGGTTATTTCCTCTTCCTGGTGGGAAATGAGAGTTAAATTTGACCGTCCAGACACCTCCAGCTAGCCTCTCATTGGTTCTCGCTATTCCTGTTCATCTTCCGCAGAAATTGCAAACTGGGCCAAACAGGAGGTTAAAGGCGCTGACTCTCCAAGTGGGGAGAGTGTTAGTAAAGCGTCTGGAATGTTGCACCTGAGTACCAGGGGAGGAAAATTGAGACATATTTGAACACGTCTCCCGATCACATGGTTGATCATACTCTGGGTTCCACATGCATGTTTTAGCTGAAGGAAGAATACCTAAAACCTGGGTATTTGAAACCCGTGGAATGGGTACCATGCAATATGACTTCAAAGGGTCTTCATTTGCTCACCGAACCTCTCCAATCCTATCACTGCTGCGTTTATGCCCCTGTACACATGCTTGATTCTCTTTCGGAGACATAGCAATCCATAGGTTTTAAGATACTTACTAGTCAGGTACATTCTTAGGCGTTTAATATGCGGTGTTGAGTCCATTTCGTTGAGCAAGGAGTATCTCTTGTCTATTCCATATTTGGCTTAAGGAACTTTATCTGTGCTCATTTCAATCTCTGGTTTTATGCAGCACCCCAACTCACCTTTCCCCTTAAGCAAGCATAAGTTGGTTTTCTAAATTTGAGACCCTGTTCTGTTCTGTAATTCAGTTCCTGTGTAGCCAAGTTTACATTCCGTGTATTACTGATATCTTATGATGTTTCTTTTTCTGTGTGACTTATTTCAGTTAGAATCATCATAACTGAATCCACTCATTGTGCTGCTAAGGGCCTGATGACACAGATTTCATTGCTGAGTGATATTGCTTTGTAAGTAAATACCACAACTTCTTTATCCATTTTTCACTTTCTGCGATGTTGAACTTGTACTGTAAACGAGGTTCTTGTAAACAGAGCCGTTCCAAACTTTGGGGTGGCTGTGTCTTTTTGATTTTAATTTCCCTAAGCTATAGGACCATAAGTGGAAGTGCCCTAGGTTCTGTTGCTTTGTTTTTTAGATGTTTCAGGAAACACCATACACTTCTCCCGAGTGGTTGTTGGCAATTTACATCCCGCCCATCAGCATAACAAGGCTCCCAGTTCTCCATGGCCTGTCCTGCCTTTCTGGATTTTACACTTTTTTCAGATGGCCCTTTTGACCGGGGAGAAGTGAGACTTCATTGTAGTGCAGATTTCCTTTTCAAGCTTGCTTGTTTGGCCAAAAAGGGCGTATGCGTTTTTTCCTGAATATATTCAGGAAAAAACGCATACGCCCTTTTTGGCCAAGTGCATCATTGTGGACGTTCTGCCTCTTTTCCTATGCTTTCAATGCAATTCCAGTCTACCTCATAAAATCAGTTTCCTGCAATTCTGCCCCGCTTTCAAGTCCTCTTGGCAGCCTTACTTCAGTCTATTTTTGGACGATAGCTGTCATTTATAACTCTGCAGGTTTGTGAATTACAGTGCCCCTGAGCTCCTTTCTTCAACTCGCTTTCTTGTGACCTGGCCGCAACACCGCAGGATGGCTTCAGGCCCTAATCTCGTTCCGGCCCGGCATGCTGAGCCTTTGGTTAATTCCTCTTCCTGGTGGGAAATGAGAGTTAAATTTGCCCGTTCACACACCTCCAGGTAGTCTCTCATTGGTTCTCGCTATTCCTGTTCATCTTCCGCAGAAATTGCAAACTGGGCCAAACAGGAGGTTAAAGGCGCTGACTCTCCAAGTGGGGAGAGTGTTAGTAAAGCGTCTGAAATGTTGCACCCGAGTACCAGGGGAGGAAAACTGAGACATATTTGAACACGTCTCCCGTTCACATGGTTGATCATACTCTAGGATCCACATGCATGTTTTAGCTGAAGGAAGAATACCTTAAAACTGGGTAGTTGAAACCCGTGGAATGGGTACCATGCAATATGACTTCAAAGGGTCTTCATTTGCTCACGAACCTCTCCAATCCTATCACTGCTGCGTTTATGCCCCTGTACACATGCTTGATTCTCTTTCGGAGACATAGCAATCCATAGGTTTTAAGATACTTACTAGTCAGGTACATTCTTAGGCGTTTAATATGCGGTGTTGAGTCCATTTCGTTGAGCAAGGAGTAGCTCTTGTCTATTCCATATTTGGCTTAAGGAACTTTATCTGTGCTCATTTCAATCTCTGGTTTTATGCAGCACCCCAACTCACCTTTCCCCTTAAGCAAGCATAAGTTAGTTTTCTAAATTTGAGACCCTGTTCTGTTCTGTAATTCAGTTCCTGTGTAGCCAAGTTTACATTCCGTGTATTACTGATATCTTATGATGTTTCTTTTTCTGTGTGACTTAGTTCAGTTAGAATCATCATACCTGAATCCACTCATTGTGCTGCTAAGGGCCTGATGACACAGATTTCATTGCTGAGTGATACTGCTTTGTAAGTAAATACCACAACTTCTTTATCCATTTTTCACTTTCTGCGATGTTGAACTTGTACTGTAAACGAGGTTCTTGTAAACAGAGCCGTTCCAAACTTTGGGGTGGCTGTGTCTTTTTGATTTTAATTTCCCTAAGCTATAGGACCATAAGTGGAAGTGCCCTAGGTTCTGTTGCTTTGTTTTTTAGATGTTTCAGGAAACACCATACACTTCTCCCGAGTGGTTGTTGGCAATTTACATCCCGCCCATCAGCATAACAAGGCTCCCAGTTCTCCATGGCCTGTCCTGCCTTTCTGGATTTTACACTTTTTTCAGATGGCCCTTTTGACCGGGGGGAAGTGAGACTTCATTGTAGTGCAGATTTCCTTTGCAAGCTTGCTTGGTTGGCCAAAAAGGGCGTATGCGTTTTTTCCTGAATATATTCAGGAAAAAACGCATACGCCCTTTTTGGCCAAGTGCATCATTGTGGACGTTCTGCCTCTTTTCCTATGCTTTCAATGCAATTCCAGTCTACCTCCTGAAATCGGTTTCCTGCAATTCTGCCCCACTTTCAAGTCCTCTTGGCAGCCTTACTTCAGTCTATTTTTGGACGATAGCTGTCATTTATAACTCTGCAGGTTTGTGAATTACAGTGCCCCTGAGCTCCTTTCTTCAACTCGCTTTCTTTTGAGCTGGCCGCAACACCGCAGGATGGCTTCAGGCCCTAATCTGGTTCCGGTACGGCACGCTGAGCCTTTGGTTATTTCCTCTTCCTGGTGGGAAATGAGAGTTAAATTTGCCCGTCCAGACACCTCCAGCTAGCCTCTCATTGGTTCTCGCTATTCCTGTTCATCTTCCGCAGAAATTGCAAACTGGGCCAAACAGGAGGTTAAAGGCGCTGACTCTCCAAGTGGGGAGAGTGTTAGTAAAGCGTCTGGAATGTTGCACCCGAGTACCAGGGTACGAAAACTGAGACATATTTGAACACGTCTCCCGTTCACATGGTTGATCATACTTGGGTTCCACATGCATGTTTTAGCTGAAGGAAGAATACCGTAAACCTGGAGAGTTGAGACCCGTGTAATGGGTACCATGCAATATGACTTCAAAGGGTCTTCATTTGCTCACCGAACCTCTCCAATCCTATCACTGCTGCGTTTATGCTCCTGTACACATGCTTGATTCTCTTTTGGAGACATAGCAATCCATAGGTTTTACGATACTTACTAGTCAGGTACATTCTTAGGCGTTTAATATGCGGTGTTGAGTCCATTTCGTTGAGCAAGGAGTAGCTCTTGTCTATTCCATATTTGACTTAAGGAACTTTATCTGTGCTCATTTCAATCTCTGGTTTTATGCAGCACCCCAACTCACCTTTACCCTTAAGCAAGCATAAGTTGGTTTTCTAAATTTGAGACCCTGTTCTGTTCTGTAATTCAGTTCCTGTGTAGCCAAGTTTACATTCCGTGTATTACTGATATCTTATGATGTTTCTTTTTCTGTGTGACTTACTTCAGTTAGGATCATCATACCTGAATCCACTCATTGTGCTGCTGAGGGCCTGATGACACTGATTTCATTGCTGAGTGATATTGCTTTGTAAGTAAATACCACAACTTCTTTATCCATTTTTCACTTTCTGCGATGTTGAACTTGTACTGTAAACGAGGTTCTTGTAAACAGAGCCGTTCCAAACTTTGGGGTGGCTGTGTCTTTTTGATTTTAATTTCCCTAAGCTATAGGACCATAAGTGGAAGTGCCCTAGGTTCTGTTGCTTTGTTTTTTAGATGTTTCAGGAAACACCATACACTTCTCCCGAGTGGTTGTTGGCAATTTACATCCCGCCCATCAGCATAACAAGGCTCCCAGTTCTCCATGGCCTGTCCTGCCTTTCTGGATTTTACACTTTTTTCAGATGGCCCTTTTGACCGGGGGGAAGTGAGACTTCATTGTAGTGCAGATTTCCTTTGCAAGCTTGCTTGGTTGGCCAAAAAGGGCGTATGCGTTTTTTCCTGAATATATTCAGGAAAAAACGCATACGCCCTTTTTGGCCAAGTGCATCATTGTGGACGTTCTGCCTCTTTTCCTATGCTTTCAATGCAATTCCAGTCTACCTCCTGAAATCGGTTTCCTGCAATTCTGCCCCACTTTCAAGTCCTCTTGGCAGCCTTACTTCAGTCTATTTTTGGACGATAGCTGTCATTTATAACTCTGCAGGTTTGTGAATTACAGTGCCCCTGAGCTCCTTTCTTCAACTCGCTTTCTTTTGAGCTGGCCGCAACACCGCAGGATGGCTTCAGGCCCTAATCTGGTTCCGGTACGGCACGCTGAGCCTTTGGTTATTTCCTCTTCCTGGTGGGAAATGAGAGTTAAATTTGCCCGTCCAGACACCTCCAGCTAGCCTCTCATTGGTTCTCGCTATTCCTGTTCATCTTCCGCAGAAATTGCAAACTGGGCCAAACAGGAGGTTAAAGGCGCTGACTCTCCAAGTGGGGAGAGTGTTAGTAAAGCGTCTGGAATGTTGCACCCGAGTACCAGGGTACGAAAACTGAGACATATTTGAACACGTCTCCCGTTCACATGGTTGATCATACTTGGGTTCCACATGCATGTTTTAGCTGAAGGAAGAATACCTTAAACCTGGAGAGTTGAGACCCGTGTAATGGGTACCATGCAATATGACTTCAAAGGGTCTTCATTTGCTCACCGAACCTCTCCAATCCTATCACTGCTGCGTTTATGCTCCTGTACACATGCTTGATTCTCTTTTGGAGACATAGCAATCCATAGGTTTTACGATACTTACTAGTCAGGTACATTCTTAGGCGTTTAATATGCGGTGTTGAGTCCATTTCGTTGAGCAAGGAGTAGCTCTTGTCTATTCCATATTTGACTTAAGGAACTTTATCTGTGCTCATTTCAATCTCTGGTTTTATGCAGCACCCCAACTCACCTTTACCCTTAAGCAAGCATAAGTTGGTTTTCTAAATTTGAGACCCTGTTCTGTTCTGTAATTCAGTTCCTGTGTAGCCAAGTTTACATTCCGTGTATTACTGATATCTTATGATGTTTCTTTTTCTGTGTGACTTACTTCAGTTAGGATCATCATACCTGAATCCACTCATTGTGCTGCTGAGGGCCTGATGACACTGATTTCATTGCTGAGTGATATTGCTTTGTAAGTAAATACCACAACTTCTTTATCCATTTTTCACTTTCTGCGATGTTGAACTTGTACTGTAAACGAGGTTCTTGTAAACAGAGCCGTTCCAAACTTTGGGGTGGCTGTGTCTTTTTGATTTTAATTTCCCTAAGCTATAGGACCATAAGTGGAAGTGCCCTAGGTTCTGTTGCTTTGTTTTTTAGATGTTTCAGGAAACACCATACACTTCTCCCGAGTGGTTGTTGGCAATTTACATCCCGCCCATCAGCATAACAAGGCTCCCAGTTCTCCATGGCCTGTCCTGCCTTTCTGGATTTTACACTTTTTTCAGATGGCCCTTTTGACCGGGGGGAAGTGAGACTTCATTGTAGTGCAGATTTCCTTTGCAAGCTTGCTTGGTTGGCCAAAAAGGGCGTATGCGTTTTTTCCTGAATATATTCAGGAAAAAACGCATACGCCCTTTTTGGCCAAGTGCATCATTGTGGACGTTCTGCCTCTTTTCCTATGCTTTCAATGCAATTCCAGTCTACCTCCTGAAATCGGTTTCCTGCAATTCTGCCCCGCTTTCAAGTCCTCTTGGCAGCCTTACTTCAGTCTATTTTTGGACGATAGCTGTCATTTATAACTCTGCAGTTTTGTGAATTACAGTGCCCCTGATCTCCTTTCTTCAACTCGCTTTCTTTTGAGCTGGCCGCAACACCGCAGGATGGCTTCAGGCCTTAATCTGGTTCCGGTACGGCACGCTGAGCCTTTGGTTATTTCCTCTTCCTGGTGGGAAATGAGAGTTAAATTTGCCCGTCCAGACACCTCCAGCGAGCCTCTCATTGGTTCTCGCTATTCCTGTTCATCTTCCGCAGAAATTGCAAACTGGGCCAAACAGGAGGTTAAAGGCGCTGACTCTCCAAGTCGGGAGAGTGTTAGTAAAGCGTCTGGAATGTTGCACCCGAGTACCAGGGGAGGAAAACTGAGACATATTTGAACACGTCTCCCGTTCACATGGTTGATCATACTTGGGTTCCACATGCATGTTTTAGCTGAAGGAAGAATACCTTAAACCTGGAGAGTTGAGACCCGTGTAATGGGTACCATGAAATATGACTTCAAAGGGTCTTCATTTGCTCACCGAACCTCTCCAATCCTATCACTGCTGCGTTTATGCCCCTGTACACATGCTTGATTCTCTTTTGCAGACATAGCAATCCATAGGTTTTACGATACTTACTAGTCAGGTACATTCTTAGGCGTTTAATATGCGGTGTTGAGTCCATTTCGTTGAGCAAGGAGTAGCTCTTGTCTATTCCATATTTGACTTAAGGAACTTTATCTGTGCTCATTTCAATCTCTGGTTTTATGCAGCACCCCAACTCAGCTTTCCCCTTAAGCAAGCATAAGTTGGTTTTCTAAATTTGAGACCCTGTTCTGTTCTGTAATTCAGTTCCTGTGTAGCCAAGTTTACATTCCGTGTATTACTGATATCTTATGATGTTTCTTTTTCTGTGTGACTTATTTCAGTTAGAATCATCATACCTGAATCCACTCATTGTGATGCTAAGGGCCTGATGACATAGATTTCATTGGTGAGTGATATTGCTTTGTAAGTAAATACCACAACTTCTTTATCCATTTTTCACTTTCTGCGATGTTGAACTTGTACTGTAAACGAGGTTCTTGTAAACAGAGGCGTCCCAAACTTTGGGGTGGCTGTGTCTTTTTGATTTTAATTTCCCTAACCTATAGGAACATAAGTGGCAGTGCCCTAGGCTCTGTTGCTTTGTTTTTTAGATGTTTCAGGAAACACCATACACTTCTCCCGAGTGTCTGTTGGCAATTTACATCCCGCCCATCAGCATAACAAGGCTCCCAGTTCTCCATGGCCAGTCCTGCCTTTCTGGATTTTACACTTTTTTCAGATGGCCCTTTTGACCAGGGGGAAGTGAGACTTCATTGTAGTGCAGATTTCCTTTGCAAGCTTGCTTGGTTGGCCAAAAAGGGCGTATGCGTTTTTTCCTGAATATATTCAGGAAAAAACGCATACACACTTTTTGGCCAAGTGCATCATTGTGGACGTTCTGCCTCTTTTCCTATGCTTTCAATGCAATTCCAGTCTACCTCCTGAAATCGGTTTCCTGCAATTCTGCCCCGCTTTCAAGTCCTCTTGGCAGACTTACTTCAGTCTATTTTTGGACGATAGCTGTCATTTATAACTCTGCAGGTTTGTGAATTACAGTGCCCCTGAGCTCCTTTCTTCAACTCGCTTTCTTGTGTCCTGGCCGCAACACCGCAGGATGGCTTCAGGCCCTAATCTGGTTCCGACCCGGCATGCTGAGCATTTGGTTAATTCCTCTTCCTGGTGGGAAATGAGAGTTAAATTTGCCCGTCCAGACACCTCCAGCTAGCCTCTCATTGGTTCTCGCTATTCCTGTTCATCTTCCGCAGAAATTGCAAACTGGGCCAAACAGGAGGTTAAAGGGACTGACTCTCCAAGTGGGGAGAGTGTTAGTAAAGCGTCTGGAATGTTGCACCCGAGTACCAGGGGAGGAAAACTGAGACATATTTGAACATTTCTCCCGTTCACATGGTTGATCATACTCTGGGTTCCACATGCATGTTTTAGCTGAAGGAAGAATACCTAAAACCTGGGTAGTTGAAACCCGTGGAATGGGTACCATGCAATATGACTTCAAAGGGTCTTCATTTGCTCACCGAACCTCTCCAATCCTATCACTGCTGCGTTTATGCCCCTGTACACATGCTTGATTCTCTTTCGGAGACATAGCCATCTATAGGTTTTAAGATACTTACTAGTCAGGTACATTCTTAGGCGTTTAATATGCGGTGTTGAGTCCATTTCGTTGAGCAAGGAGTAGCTCTTGTCTATTCCATATTTGGCTTAAGGAACTTTATCTGTGCTCATTTCAATCTCTGGTTTTATGCAGCACCCCAACTCACCTTTACCCTTAAGCAAGCATAAGTTGGTTTTCTAAATTTGAGACCCTGTTCTGTTCTGTAATTCAGTTCCTGTGTAGCCAAGTTTCCATTCCGTGTATTACTGATATCTTATGATGTTTCTTTTTCTGTGTGACTTATTTCAGTTAGAATCATCATACCTGAATCCACTCATTGTGATGCTAAGGGCCTGATGACACAGATTTCATTGCTGAGTGATATTGCTTTGTAAGTAAATACCACAACTTCTTTATCCATTTTTCACTTTCTGCGATGTTGAACTTGTACTGTAAACGAGGTTCTTGTAAACAGAGCCGTTCCAAACTTTGGGGTGACTGTGTCTTTTTGATTTTAATTTCCCTAAGCTATAGGACCATAAGTGGCAGTGCCCTAGGCTCTGTTGCTTTGATATTTAGATGTTTCAGGAAACACCATACACTTCTCCCGAGTGTCTGTTGGCAATTTACATCCCGCCCATCAGCATAACAAGGCTCCCAGTTCTCCATGGCCTGTCCTGCCTTTCTGGATTTTACACTTTTTTCAGATGGCCCTTTTGACCGGGGGGAAGTGAGACTTCATTGTAGTGCAGATTTCCTTTGCAAGCTTGCTTGGTTGGTCAAAAAGGGCGTATGCGTTTTTTCCTGAATATATTCAGGAAAAAACGCATACGCCCTTTTTGGCCAAGTGCATCATTGTGGACGTTCTGCCTCTTTTCCTATGCTTTCAATGCAATTCCAGTCTACCTCCTGAAATCGGTTTCCTGCAATTCTGCCCCGCTTTCAAGTCCTCTTGGCAGCCTTACTTCAGTCTATTTTTGGACGATAGCTGTCATTTATAACTCTGCAGGTTTGTGAATTACAGTGCCCCTGAGCTCCTTTCTTCAACTCGCTTTCTTTTGAGCTGGCCGCAACACCGCAGGATGGCTTCAAGCCCTAATCTGATTCCGGCACGGCACGCTGAGCCTTTGGTTATTTCCTCTTCCTGTTGGGAAATGAGAGTTAAATTTGCCCGTCCAGACACCTCCAGCTAGCCTCTCATTGGTTCTCGCTATTCCTGTTCATCTTCCGCAGAAATTGCAAACTGTGCCAAACAGGAGGTTAAAGGCGCTGACTCTCCAAGTGGGGAGAGTGTTAGTAAAGCGTCTGGAATGTTGCACCCGAGTACCAGGGGAGGAAAACTGAGACATATTTGAACACGTCTCCCGATCACATGGTTGATCATACTCTGGGTTCCACATGCATGTTTTAGCTGAAGGAAGAATACCTAAAACCTGGGTAGTTGAAACCCGTGGAATGGGTACCATGCAATATGACTTCAAAGGGTCTTCATTTGCTCACCGAACCTCTCCAATCCTATCACTGCTGCGTTTATGCCCCTGTACACATGCTTGATTCTCTTTCGGAGACATAGCAATCCATAGGTTTTAAGATACTTACTAGTCAGGTACATTCTTAGGCGTTTAATATGGGGTTTTGAGTCCATTTCGTTGAGCAAGGAG
This sequence comes from Stenella coeruleoalba, assembly GCF_951394435.1. Classification (NCBI taxonomy): domain Eukaryota; kingdom Metazoa; phylum Chordata; class Mammalia; order Artiodactyla; family Delphinidae; genus Stenella; species Stenella coeruleoalba. The sequence continues at coordinate 59,890 of NW_027646368.1, forward strand.
TAGCTCTTGTCTATTCCATATTTGGCTTAAGGAACTTTATCTGTGCTCATTTCAATCTCTGGTTTTATGCAGCACCCCAACTCACCTTTCCCCTTAAGCAAGCATAAGTTGGTTTTCTAAATTTGAGACCCTGTTCTGTTTTAGAATGCAGTTCCTGTGTAGCCAAGTTTACATTCCGTGTATTAGTGATATCTTATGATGTTTCTTATTCTGTGTGACTTATTTCAGTTAGAATCATCGTACCTGAATCCACTCATTATGCTGCTACGGGCCTGATGACATAGATTTCATTGCTGAGTGATACTGCATTGTACGTAAGTACCACAAGTTCTTTATCCATTTTTCACTTTCTCTGATATTGAACTTGTACGGTAAACGAGGTTCTTGTAAACAGAGGCGTCCCAAACATTTGGGTGGCTGTGTCTTTTTGATTTTAATTTCCCTAAGCTATAGGACCATAAGTGGCAGTGCCCTAGGCTCTGTTGCTTTGATTTTTAGATGTTTCAGGAAACACCATACACTTCTCCCGAGTGTCTGTTGGCAATTTACATCCCGCCCATCAGCATAACAAGGCTCCCAGTTCTCCATGGCCTGTCCTGCCTTTCTGGATTTTACACTTTTTTCAGATGGCCCTTTTGACCGGGGGGAAGTGAGACTTCATTGTAGTGCAGATTTCCTTTGCAAGCATGCTTGGTTGGCCAAAAAGGGCGTATGCGTTTTTTCCTGAATATATTCAGGAAAAAACGCATACGCCCTTTTTGGCCAAGTGCATCATTGTGGACGTTCTGCCTCTTTTCCTATGCTTTCAATGCAATTCCAGTCTACCTCCTGAAATCGGTTTCCTGCAATTCTGCCCCGCTTTCAAGTCCTCTTGGCAGCCTTACTTCAGTCTATTTTTGGACGATAGCTGTCATTTATAACTCTGCAGGTTTGTGAATTACAGTGCCCCTGAGCTCCTTTCTTCAACTCGCTTTCTTTTGAGCTGGCCGCAACACCGCAGGATGGCTTCAGGCCCTAATCTGGTTCCGGTACGGCACGCTGAGCCTTTGGTTATTTCATCTTCCTGGTGGGAAATGAGAGTTAAATTTGCCCGTCCAGACACCTCCAGCTAGCCTCTCATTGGTTCTCACTATTCCTGTTCATCTTCCGCAGAAATTGCAAACTGGGCCAAACAGGAGGTTAAAGGCGCTGACTCTCCAAGTGGGGAGAGTGTTAGTAAAGCGTCTGGAATGTTGCACCCGAGTACCAGGGGAGGAAAACTGAGACATATTTGAACACGTCTCCCGTTCACATGGTTGATCATACTTGGGTTCCACATGCATGTTTTAGCTGAAGGAAGAATACCTTAAACCTGGAGAGTTGAGACCCGTGTAATGGGTACCATGCAATATGACTTCAAAAGGTCTTCATTTGCTCACCAAACCTCTCCAATCCTATCACTGCTGCGTTTATGCCCCTGTACACATGCTTGATTCTCTTTTGGAGACATAGCAATCCATTGGTTTTAAGATACTTACTAGTCAGGTACATTCTTAGGCGTTTAATATGCGGTGTTGAGTCCATTTCGTTGAGCAAGGAGTAGCTCTTGTCTATTCCATATTTGACTTAAGGAACTTTATCTGTGCTCATTTCAATCTCTGGTTTTATGAAGCACCCCAACTCACCTTTACCCTTAAGCAAGCATAAGTTGGTTTTCTAAATTTGACACCCTGTTCTGTTCTGTAATTCAGTTCCTGTGTAGCCAAGTTTACATTCCGCGTATTACTGATATCTTATGATGTTTCTTTTTCTGTGTGACTTATTTCAGTTAGAATCATCATACCTGAATCCACTCATTGTGATGCTAAGGGCCTGATGACATAGATTTCATTGCTGAGTGATATTGCTTTGTAAGTAAATACCACAACTTCTTTATCCATTTTTCACTTTCTGCGATGTTGAACTTGTACTGTAAACGAGGTTCTTGTAAACAGAGGCGTCCCAAACTTTGGGGTGGCTGTGTCTTTTTGATTTTAATTTCCCTAAGCTATAGGACCATAAGTGGCAGTGCCCTAGGCTCTGTTGCTTTGTTTTTTAGATGTTTCAGGAAACACCATACACTTCTCCCGAGTGTCTGTTGGCAATTTACATCCCGCCCATCAGCATAACAAGGCTCCCAGTTCTCCATGGCCTGTCCTGCCTTTCTGGATTTTACACTTTTTTCAGATGGCCCTTTTGACCGGGGGGAAGTGAGACTTCATTGTAGTGCAGATTTCCTTTGCAAGCTTGCTTGGTTGGCCAAAAAGGGCGTATGCGTTTTTTCCTGAATATATTCAGGAAAAAACGCATACGCCCTTTTTGGCCAAGTGCATCATTGTGGACGTTCTGCCTCTTTTCCTATGCTTTCAATGCAATTCCAGTCTACCTCCTGAAATCGGTTTCCTGCAATTCTGCCCCGCTTTCAAGTCCTCTTGGCAGCCTTACTTCAGTCTATTTTTGGACGATAGCTGTCATTTATAACTCTGCAGGTTTGTGAATTACAGTGCCCCTGAGCTCCTTTCTTCAACTTGCTTTCTTTTGACCTGGCCACAACACCGCAGGATGGCTTCAGGCCCTAATCTGGTTCCGGCACGGCACGCTGAGCCTTTGGTTATTTCCTCTTCCTGGTGGGAAATGAGAGTTAAATTTGCCCGTCCAGACACCTCCAGCTAGTCTCTCATTGGTTCTCGCTATTCCTGTTCATCTTCCGCAGAAATTGCAAACTGGGCCAAACAGGAGGTTAAAGGCGCTGACTCTCCAAGAGGGGAGAGTGTTAGTAAAGCGTCTGGAATGTTGCACCCGAGTACCAGGGGAGGAAAACTGAGACATATTTGAACACGTCTCCCGTTCACATGGTTGATCATACTTGGGTTCCACATGCATGTTTTAGCTGAAGGAAGAATACCTAAAACCTGGGTAGTTGAAACCCGTGGAATGGGTACCATGCAATATGACTTCAAAGGGTCTTCATTTGCTCACCGAACCTCTCCAATCCTATCACTGCTGCATTTATGCCCCTGTACACATGCTTGATTCTCTTTCGGAGACATAGCAATCCATAGGTTTTAAGATACTTACTAGTCAGGTACATTCTTAGGCGTTTAATATGGGGTGTTGAGTCCATTTCGTTGAGCTAGGAGTAGCTCTTGTCTATTCCATATTTAGCTTAAGGAACTTTATCTGTGCTCATTTCAATCTCTGGTTTTATGCAGCACCCCAACTCACCTTTCCCCTTAAGCAAGAATAAGTTGGTTTTCTAAATTTGAGACCCTGTTCTGTTCTGTAATTCAGTTCCTGTGTAGCCAAGTTTACATTCCGCGTATTACTGATATCTTATGATGTTTCTTTTTCTGTGTGACTTATTTCAGTTAGAATCATCATACCTGAATCCACTCATTGTGATGCTAAGGGCCTGATGACATAGATTTCATTGCTGAGTGATATTGCTTTGTAAGTAAATACCACAACTTCTTTATCCATTTTTCACTTTCTGCGATGTTGAAATTGTACTGTAAACGAGGTTCTTGTAAACAGAGGCGTCCCAAACTTTGGGGTGGCTGTGTCTTTTTGATTTTAATTTCCCTAAGCTATAGGACCATAAGTGGCAGTGCCCTAGGCTCTGTTGCTTTGTTTTTTAGATGTTTCAGGAAACACCATACACTTCTCCCGAGTGTCTGTTGGCAATTTACATCCCGCCCATCAGCATAACAAGGCTCCCAGTTCTCCATGGCCTGTCCTGCCTTTCTGGATTTTACACTTTTTTCAGATGGCCCTTTTGACCGGGGGGAAGTGAGACTTCATTGTAGTGCAGATTTCCTTTGCAAGCTTGCTTGGTTGGCCAAAAAGGGCGTATGCGTTTTTTCCTGAATATATTCAGGAAAAAACGCATACGCCCTTTTTGGCCAAGTGCATCATTGTGGACGTTCTGCCTCTTTTCCTATGCTTTCAATGCAATTCCAGTCTACCTCCTGAAATCGGTTTCCTGCAATTCTGCCCTGCTTTCAAGTCCTCTTGGCGGCCTTACTTCAGTCTATTTTTGGAGGATAGCTGTCATTTATAACTCTGCAGGTTTGTGAATTACAGTGCCCCTGAGCTCCTTTCTTCAACTCGCTTTCTTGTGACCTAGCCGCAACACCGCAGGATGGCTTCAGGCCCTAATCTGGTTCCGGCCCGGCATGCTGAGCCTTTGGTTAATTCCTCTTCCTGGTGGGAAATGAGAGTTAAATTTGCCCGTCCAGACACCTCCAGCTAGCCTCTCATTGGTTCTCGCTATTCCTGTTCATCTTCCGCATAAATTGCAAACTGGGCCAAACAGGAGGTTAAAGGGACTGACTCTCCAAGTGGGGAGAGTGTTAGTAAAGCGTCTGGAATGTTGCACCCGAGTACCAGGGGAGGAAAACTGAGACATATTTGAACATGTCTCCCGATCACATGGTTGATCATACTCTAGGTTCCACATGCATGTTTTAGCTGAAGGAAGAATACCTTAAACCTGGGTAGTTGAAACCCGTGGAATGGGTACCATGCAATATGACTTCAAAGGGTCTTCATTTGCTCACCGAACCTCTCCAATCCTATCACTGCTGCGTTTATGCCCCTGTACACATGCTTGATTCTCTTTCGGAGACATAGCAATCCATAGGTTTTAAGTTACTTACTAGTCAGGTACATTCTTAGGCGTTTAATATGGGGTGTTGAGTCCATTTCGTTGAGCAAGGAGTAGCTCTTGTCTATTCCGTATTTGGCTTAAGGAACTTTATCTGTGCTCATTTCAATCTCTGGTTTTATGCAGCACCCCAACTCACCTTTACCCTTAAGCAAGAATAAGTTGGTTTTCTAAATTTGAGACCCTGTTCTGTTCTGTAATTCAGTTCCTGTGTAGCCAAGTTTACATTCCGTGTATTACTGATATCTTATGATGTTTCTTTTTCTGTGTGACTTATTTCAGTTAGAATCATCATACCTGAATCCACTCATTGTGCTGCTAAGGGCCTGATGACACAGATTTCATTGCTGAGTGATATTGCTTTGTAAGTAAATACCACAACTTCTTTATCCATTTTTCACTTTCTGCGATGTTGAACTTGTACTGTAAACGAGGTTCTTGTAAACAGAGCAGTTCCAAACTTTAGGGTGGCTGTGTCTTTTTGATTTTAATTTCCCTAAGCTATAGGACCATAAGTGGAAGTGCCCTAGGTTCTGTTGCTTTGTTTTTTAGATGTTTCAGGAAACACCATACACTTCTCCCGAGTGATTGTTGGCAATTTACATCCCGCCCATCAGCATAACAAGGCTCCCAGTTCTCCATGGCCTGTCCTGCCTTTCTGGATTTTACACTTTTTTCAGATGGCCCTTTTGACCGGGGGGAAGTGAGACTTCATTGTAGTGCAGATTTCCTTTGCAAGCTTGCTTGGTTGGCCAAAAAGGGCGTATGCGTTTTTTCCTGAATATATTCAGGAAAAAACGCATACGCCCTTTTTGGCCAAGTGCATCATTGTGGACGTTCTGCCTCTTTTCCTATGCTTTCAATGCAATTCCAGTCTACCTCCTGAAATCGGTTTCCTGCAATTCTGCCCTGCTTTCAAGTCCTCTTGGCAGCCTTACTTCAGTCTATTTTTGGACGATAGCTGTCATTTATAACTCTGCAGGTTTGTGAATTACAGTGCCCCTGAGCTCCTTTCTTCAACTCGCTTTCTTTTGAGCTGGCCGCAACACCGCAGGATGGCTTCAGGCCCTAAACTGGTTCCGGCCCGGCATGCTGAGCCTTTGGTTAATTCCTCTTCCTGGTGGGAAATGAGAGTTAAATTTGCCCGTCCAGACACCTCCAGCTAGCCTCTCATTGGTTCTCGCTATTCCTGTTCATCTTCCGCAGAAATTGCAAACTGGGCCAAACAGGAGGTTAAAGGGACTGACTCTCCAAGTGGGGAGAGTGTTAGTAAAGCGTCTGGAATGTTGCACCCGAGTACCAGGGGAGGAAAACTGAGACATATTTGAACACGTCTCCCATTCACATGGTTGATCATACTCTGGGTTCCACATGCATGTTTTAGCTGAAGGAAGAATACCTTAAACATGGAGAGTTGAGACCCGTGGAATGGGTACCATGCAATATGACTTCAAAGGGTCTTCATTTGCTCACCGAACCTCTCCAATCCTATCACTGCTGCGTTTATTCCCCTGTACACACGCTTGATTCTCTTTTGGAGACATAGCAATCCATAGGTTTTTAGATACTTACTAGTCAGGTACATACTTAGGCGTTTAATATGGGGTGTTGAGTCCATTTCGTTGAGCAAGGAGTAGCTCTTGTCTATTCCATATTTGGCTTAAGGAACTTTATCTGTGCTCATTTCAATCTCTGGTTTTATGCAGCACCCCAACTCACCTTTCCCCTTAAGCAAGCATAAGTTGGTTTTCTAAATTTGAGACCCTGTTCTGTTTTGGAATGCAGTTCCTGTGTAGCCAAGTTTACATTCCGTGTATTAGTGATATCTTATGATGTTTCTTTTTCTGTGTGACTTATTTCAGTTAGAATCATCGTACCTGAATCCACTCATTATGCTGCTACGGGCCTGATGACATAGATTTCATTGCTGAGTGATACTGCATTGTACGTAAGTACCACAAGTTCTTTGTCCATTTTTCACTTTCTCTGATATTGAACTTGTTCGGTAAACGAGGTTCTTGTAAACAGAGGCGTCCCAAACTTTGGGGTGGCTGTGTCTTTTTGATTTTAATTTCCCTAAGCTATAGGACCATAAGTGGAAGTGCCCTAGGCTCTGTTGCTTTGTTTTTTAGATGTTTCAGGAAACACCATACACTTCTCCCGAGTGGTTGTTGGCAATTTACATCCCGCCCATCAGCATAACAAGGCTCCCAGTTCTCCATGGCCTGTCCTGCCTTTCTGGATTTTACACTTTTTTCAGATGGCCCTTTTGACCGGGGGGAAGTGAGACTTCATTGTAGTGCAGATTTCCTTTGCAAGCTTGCTTGGTTGGCCAAAAAGGGCGTATGCGTTTTTTCCTGAATATATTCAGGAAAAAACGCATACGCCCTTTTTGGCCAAGTGCATCATTGTGGACGTTCTGCCTCTTTTCCTATGCTTTCAATGCAATTCCAGTCTACCTCCTGAAATCGGTTTCCTGCAATTCTGCCCTGCTTTCAAGTCCTCTTGGCGGCCTTACTTCAGTCTATTTTTGGACGATAGCTGTCATTTATAACTCTGCAGGTTTGTGAATTACAGTGCCCCTGAGCTCCTTTCTTCAACTCGCTTTCTTGTGACCTAGTCGCAACACCGCAGGATGGCTTCAGGCCCTAATCTGGTTCCGGCCCGGCATGCTGAGCCTTTGGTTAATTCCTCTTCCTGGTGGGAAATGAGAGTTAAATTTGCCCGTCCAGACACCTCCAGGTAGCCTCTCATTGGTTCTCGCTATTCCTGTTCATCTTCCACAGAAATTGCAAACTGGGCCAAACAGGAGGTTAAAGGGACTGACTCTCCAAGTGGGGAGAGTGTTAGTAAAGCGTCTGGAATGTTGCACCCGAGTACCAGGGGAGGAAAACTGAGACATATTTGAACACGTCTCCCGATCACATGGTTGATCATACTCTAGGTTCCACATGCATGTTTTAGCTGAAGGAAGAATACCTTAAACCTGGGTAGTTGAAACCCGTGGAATGGGTACCATGCAATATGACTTCAAAGGTTCTTCATTTGCTCACCGAACCTCTCCAATCCTATCACTGCTGCGTTTATGCCCCTGTACACATGCTTGATTCTCTTTCGGAGACATAGCAATCCATAGGTTTTAAGATACTTACTAGTTAGGTACATTCTTAGGCGTTTAATATGGGGTGTTGTGTCCATTTCGTTGAGCAAGGAGTAGCTCTTGTCTATTCCATATTTGGCTTAAGGAACTTTATCTGTGCTCATTTCAATCTCTGGTTTTATGCAGCACCCCAACTCACCTTTACCCTTAAGCAAGCATAAGTTGGTTTTCTAAATTTGAGACCCTGTTCTGTTCTGTAATTCAGTTCCTGTGTAGCCAAGTTTACATTCCGTGTATTACTGATATCTTATGATGTTTCTTTTTCTGTGTGACTTATTTCAGTTAGAATCATCATACCTGAATCCACTCATTGTGCTGCTAAGGGCCTGATGACACAGATTTCATTGCTGAGTGATATTGCTTTGTAAGTAAATACCACAACTTCTTTATCCATTTTTCACTTTCTGCGATGTTGAACTTGTACTGTAAACGAGGTTCTTGTAAACAGAGCAGTTCCAAACTTTGGGGTGGCTGTGTCTTTTTGATTTTAATTTCCCTAAGCTATAGGACCATAAGTGGAAGTGCCCTAGGTTCTGTTGCTTTGTTTTTTAGATGTTTCAGGAAACACCATACACTTCTCCCGAGTGATTGTTGGCAATTTACATCCCGCCCATCAGCATAACAAGGCTCCCAGTTCTCCATGGCCTGTCCTGCCTTTCTGGATTTTACACTTTTTTCAGATGGCCCTTTTGACCGGGGGGAAGTGAGACTTCATTGTAGTGCAGATTTCCTTTGCAAGCTTGCTTGGTTGGCCAAAAAGGGCGTATGCGTTTTTTCCTGAATATATTCAGGAAAAAACGCATACGCCCTTTTTGGCCAAGTGCATCATTGTGGACGTTCTGCCTCTTTTCCTATGCTTTCAATGCAATTCCAGTCTACCTCCTGAAATCGGTTTCCTGCAATTCTGCCCCGCTTTCAAGTCCTCTTGGCAGCCTTACTTCAGTCTATTTTTGGACGATAGCTGTCATTTATAACTCTGCAGGTTTGTGAATTACAGTGCCCCTGAGCTCCTTTCTTCAACTCGCTTTCTTTTGAGCTGGCCGCAACACCGCAGGATGGCTTCAGGCCCTAATCTGGTTCCGGCCCGGCATGCTGAGCCTTTGGTTAATTCCTCTTCCTGGTGGGAAATGAGAGTTAAATTTGCCCGTCCAGACACCTCCAGCTAGACTCTCATTGGTTCTCGCTATTCCTGTTCATCTTCCGCAGAAATTGCAAACTGGGCCAAACAGGAGGTTAAAGGGACTGACTCTCCAAGTCGGGAGAGTGTTAGTAAAGCGTCTGGAATGTTGCACCCGAGTACCAGGGTACGAAAACTGAGACATATTTGAACACGTCTCCCGATCACATGGTTGATCATACTCTGGGTTCCACATGCATGTTTTAGCTGAAGGAAGAATACCTAAAAACTGGTTAGTTGAAACCCGTGGAATGGGTACCATGCAATATGACTTCAAAGGGTCTTCATTTGCTCACCGAACATCTCCAATCCTATCACTGCTGTGTTTATGCCCCTGTACACATGCTTGATTCTCTTTCGGAGACATAGCAATCCATAGGTTTTAAGATACTTACTAGTCAGGTACATTCTTAGGCGTTTAATATGCGGTGTTGAGTCCATTTCGTTGAGCAAGGAGTAGCTCTTGTCTATTCCATATTTGGCTTAAGGAACTTTATCTGTGCTCATTTCAATCTCTGGTTTTATGCAGCACCCCAACTCACCTTTACCCTTAAGCAAGCATAAGTTGGTTTTCTAAATTTGAGAACCTGTTCTGTTCTGTAATTCAGTTCCTGTGTAGCCAAGTTTACATTCCGTGTATTAGTGATATCTTATGATGTTTCTTTTTCTGTGTGACTTATTTCAGTTAGAATCATCGTACCTGAATCCACTCATTATGCTGCTACGGGCCTGATGACATAGATTTCATTGCTGAGTGATACTGCATTGTACGTAAGTACCACAAGTTCTTTATCCATTTTTCACTTTCTGTGATATTGAACTTGTACGGTAAACGAGGTTCTTGTAAACAGAGGCGTCCCAAACTTTGGGGTGGCTGTGTCTTTTTGATTTTAATTTCCCTAAGCTATAGGACCATAAGTGGAAGTGCCCTAGGCTCTGTTGCTTTGTTTTTTAGATGTTTCAGGAAACACCATACACTTCTCCCAAGTGTCTGTTGGCAATTTACTTCCCGCCCATCAGCATAACAAGGCTCCCAGTTCTCCATGGCCTGTCCTGCCTTTCTGGATTTTACACTTTTTTCAGATGGCCCTTTTGACCAGGGGGAAGTGAGACTTCATTGTAGTGCAGATTTCCTTTGCAAGCTTGCTTGGTTGGCCAAAAAGGGCGTATGCGTTTTTTCCTGAATATATTCAGGAAAAAACGCATACGCCCTTTTTGGCCAAGTGCATCATTGTGGACGTTCTGCCTCTTTGCCTATGCTTTCAATGCAATTCCAGTCTACCTCCTGAAATTGGTTTCCTGCAATTCTGCCCCGCTTTCAAGTCCTCTTGGCAGCCTTACTTCAGTATATTTTTGGACGATAGCTGTCATTTATAACTCTGCAGGTTTGTGAATTACAGTGCCCCTGAGCTCCATTCTTCAACTCGCTTTCTTTTGAGCTGGCCGCAACACCGCAGGATGGCTTCAGGCCCTAATCTTGTTCCGGCCCGGCACGCTGAGCCTTTGGTTAATTCCTCTTCCTGGTGGGAAATGAGAGTTAAATTTGCCCGTTCCGACACCTCCAGCTAGTCTCTCATTGGTTCTCGCTATTCCTGTTCATCTTCCGCAGAAATTGCAAACTGGGCCAAACAGGAGGTTAAAGGGACTGACTCTCCAAGTCGGGAGAGTGTTAGTAAAGTGTCTGGAATGTTGCACCCGAGTACCAGGGTAGGAAAACTGAGACATATTTGAACACGTCTCCCGATCACATGGTTGATCATACTCTAGGTTCCACATGCATGTTTTAGCTGAAGGCAGAATACCTTAAACCTGGGTAGTTGAAACCCGTGGAATGGGTACCATGCAATATGACTTCAAAGGGTCTTCATTTGCTCACCGAACCTCTCCAATCCTATCACTGCTGCGTTTATGCCCCTGTACACATGCTTGATTCTCTTTCGGAGACATAGCAATCCATAGGTTTTAAGATACTTACTAGTCAGGTACATTCTTAGGCGTTTAATATGCAGTGTTGAGTCCATTTCGTTGAGCAAGGAGTAGCTCTTGTCTATTCCATATTTGGCTTAAGGAACTTTATCTGTGCTCATTTCAATCTCTGGTTTTATGCAGCACCCCAACTAACCTTTACCCTTAAGCAAGCATAAGTTGGTTTTCTAAATTTGAGACCCTGTTCTGTTCTGTAATTCAGTTCCTGTGTAGCCAAGTTTCCATTCCGTGTATTACTGATATCTTATGATGTTTCTTTTTCTGTGTGACTTATTTCAGTTAGAATCATTATACCTGAATCCACTCATTGTGCTGCTAAGGGCCTGATGACACAGATTTCATTGCTGAGTGATATTGCTTTGTAAGTAAATACCACAACTTCTTTATCCATTTTTCACTTTCTGCGATGTTGAACTTGTACTGTAAACGAGGTTCTTGTAACCAGAGCTGTTCCAAACTTTGGGGTGGCTGTGTCTTTTTGATTTTAATTTCCCTAAGCTATAGGACCATAAGTGGAAGAGCCCTAGGTTCTGTTGCTTTGTTTTTTAGATGTTTCAGGAAACACCATATACTTCTCCCAAGTGGTTGTTGGCAATTTACATCCCGACCATCAGCATAACAAGGCTCCCAGTTCTCCATGGCCTGTCCTGCCTTTCTGGATTTTACACTTTTTTCAGATGGCCCTTTTGACCGGGGGGAAGTGAGACTTCATTGTAGTGCAGATTTCCTTTGCAAGCTTGCTTGGTTGGCCAAAAAGAGCGTATGCGTTTTTTCCTGAATATATTCAGGAAAAAACGCATACGCCCTTTTTGGCCAAGTGCATCATTGTGGACGTTCTGCCTCTTTTCCTATGCTTTCAATGCAATTCCAGTCTACCTCCTGAAATCGGTTTCCTGCAATTCTGCCCCGCTTTCAAGTCCTCTTGGCAGCCTTACTTCAGTCTATTTTTGGACGACAGCTGTCATTTATAACTCTGCAGGTTTGTGAATTACAGTGCCCCTGAGCTCCTTTCTTCAACTCGCTTTCTTGTGACCTGGCCGCAACACCGCAGGATGGCTTCAGGCCCTAATCTGGTTCCGGCATGGCACGCTGAGCCTTTGGTTAATTCCTCTTCCTGGTGGGAAATGAGAGTTAAATTTGCCCGTCCAGACACCTCCAGCTAGCCTCTCATTGGTTCTCGCTATTCCTGTTCATCTTCCGCAGAAATTGCAAACTGGGCCAAACAGGAGGTTAAAGGGACTGACTCTCCAAGTCGGGAGAGTGTTAGTAAAGCGTCTGGAATGTTGCACCCGAGTACCAGGGTACGAAAACTGAGACATATTTGAACACGTCTCCCGATCACATGGTTGATCATACTTGGGTTCCACATGCATGTTTTAGCTGAAGGAAGAATACCTTAAACCTGGAGAGTTGAGACCCGTGTAAAGGGTACCATGCAATATGACTTCAAAGGGTCTTCATTTGCTCACCGAACCTCTCCAATCCTATCACTGCTGCATTTATGCCCCTGTACACATGCTTGATTCTCTTTTGGAGACATAGCAATCCATAGGTTTTACGATACTTACTAGTCAGGTACATTCTTAGGCGTTTAATATGCGGTGTTGAGTCCATTTCGTTGAGCAAGGAGTAGCTCTTGTCTATTCCATATTTGACTTAAGGAACTTTATCTGTGCTCATTTCAATCTCTGGTTTTATGCAGCACCCCAACTCACCTTTACCCTTAAGCAAGCATAAGTTGGTTTTCTAAATTTGAGACCCTGTTCTGCTCTGTAATTCAGTTCCTGTGTAGCCAAGTTTACATTCCGTGTATTACTGATATCTTATGATGTTTCTTTTTCTGTGTGACTTATTTCAGTTAGAATCATCATACCTGAATCCACTGATTGTGATGCTAAGGGCCTGATGACATAGATTTCATTGCTGAGTGATATTGCTTTGTAAGTAAATACCACAACTTCTTTATCCATTTTTCACTTTCTGCAATGTTGAACTTGTACTGTAAACGAGGTTCTTGTAAACAGAGGCTTCCCAAACTTTGGGGTGGCTGTGTCTTTTTGATTTTAATTTCCCTAAGCTATATGACCATAAGTGGAAGGGCCCTAGGCTCTGTTGCTTTGTTTTTTAGATGTTTCAGGAAACACCATACACTTCTCCCGAGTGTCTGTTGGCAATTTACATCCCGCCCATCAGCATAACAAGGCTCCCAGTTCTCCATGGCCTGTCCTGCCTTTCTGGATTTTACACTTTTTTCAGATGGCCCTTTTGACCGGGGGGAAGTGAGACTTCATTGTAGTGCAGATTTCCTTTGCAAGCTTGCTTGGTTGGCCAAAAAGGGCGTATGCGTTTTTTCCTGAATATATTCAGGAAAAAACGCATACGCCCTTTTTGGCCAAGTGCATCATTGTGGACGTTCTGCCTCTTTTCCTATGCTTTCAATGCAATTCCAGTCTACCTCGTGAAATCGGTTTCCTGCAATTCTGCCCCGCTTTCAAGTCCTCTTGGCAGCCTTACTTCAGTCTATTTTTGGACGATAGCTGTCATTTATAACTCTGCAGGTTTGTGAATTACAGTGCCCCTGAGCTCCTTTCTTCAACTCGCTTTCTTGTGACCTGGCCGCAACACCGCAGGATGGCTTCAGGCCCAAATCTGGTTTCGGCACGGCACACTGAGCCTTTGGTTATTTACTCTTCCTGGTGGGAAATGAGAGTTAAATTTGCCCGTCCAGACACCTCCAGCTAGCCTCTCATTGGTTCTCACTATTCCTGTTCATCTTCCGCAGAAATTGCAAACTGGGCCAAACAGGAGGTTAAAGGCGCTGACTCTCCAAGTGGGGAGAGTGTTAGTAAAGCGTCTGGAATGTTGCACCCGAATACCAGGGTACGAAAACTGAGACATATTTGAACACGTCTCCTGATCACATGGTTGATCATACTCTAGGTTCCACATGCATGATTTAGCTGAAGGAAGAATACCTTAAACCTGGGTAGTTGAAACCCGTGGAATGGGTACCATGCAATATGACTTCAAAGGGTCTTCATTTGCTCACCGAACCTCTCCAATCCTATCACTGCTGCGTTTATGCCCCTGTACACATGCTTGATTCTCTTTCGGAGACATAGCAATCCATAGGTTTTAAGATACTTACTAGTCAGGTACATTCTTAGGCGTTTAATATGCGGTGTTGAGTGCATTTCGTTGAGCAAGGAGTAGCTCTTGCCTATTCCATATTTGGCTTAAGGAACTTTATCTGTGCTCATTTCAATCTCTGGTTTTATGCAGCACCCCAACTCACCTTTACCCTTAAGCAAGCATAAGTTGTTTTTCTAAATTTGAAACCCTGTTCTGTTTTGTAATTCAGTTCCTGTGTAGCCAAGTTTACATTCCGTGTATTACTGATATCTTATGATGTTTCTTTTTCTGTGTGACTTATTTCAGTTAGAATCATCATACCTGAATCCACTCATTGTGCTGCTAAGGGCCTGATGACACAGATTTCATTGCTGAGTGATATTGCTTTGTAAGTAAATACCACAACTTTTTTATCCATTTTTCAGTTTCTGCGATGTTGAACTTGTACTGTAAACGAGGTTCTTGTAAACAGAGGCGTCCCAAACTTTCGGGTGGCTGTGTCTTTTTGATTTTAATTTCCCTAAGCTATAGGACCATAAGTGGAAGTGCCCTAGGCTCTGTTGCTTTGTTTTTTAGATGTTTCAGGAAACACCATACACTTCTCCTGAGTGTCTGTTGGCAATTTACATCCCGCCCATCATCATAACAAGGCTCCCAGTTCTCCATGGCCTGTCCTGCCTTTCTGGATTTTACACTTTTTACAGATGGCCCTTTTGACCGGGGGGGAAGTGAGACTTCATTGTAGTGCAGATTTCCTTTGCAAGCTTGCTTGGTTGGCCAAAAAGGGCGTATGCGTTTTTTCCTGAATATATTCATGTAAAAACTCATACGCCCTTTTTGGCCAAGTGCATCATTGTGGACGTTCTGCCTCTTTTCCTATGCTTTCAATGCAATTTCAGTCTACCTCCTGAAATCGGTTTCCTGCAATTCTGCCCCGCTTTCAAGTCCTCTTGGCAGCCTTACTTCAGTCTATTTTTGGACGATAGCTGTCATTTATAACTCTGCAGGTTTGTGAATTACAGTGCCCCTGAGCTCCTTTCTTCAACTCGCTTTCTTGTGAGCTGGCCGCAACACCGCAGGATGGCTTCAGGCCCTAATCTGGTTCCGGCACGGCACGCTGAGCCTTTGGTTAATTCCTCTTCCTGGTGGGAAATGAGAGTTAAATTTGCCCGTCCAGACACCTCCAGCTAGTCTCTCATTGGTTCTCGCTATTCCTGTTCATCTTCCGCAGAAATTACAAACTGGGCCAAACAGGAGGTTAAAGGGACTGACTCTCCAAGTCGGGAGAGTGTCAGTAAAGCGTCTGGAATGTTACACCCGAGTACCAGGGTACGAAAACTGAGACATATTTGAACACGTCTCCCGATCACATGGTTGATCATACTCTGGGGTCCACATGCATGTTTTAGCTGAAGGAAGAATACCTTAAACCTGGGTAGTTGAAACCCGTGGCATGGGTACCATGCAATATGACTTCAAAGGGTCTTCATTTGCTCACCGAACCTCTCCAATCCTATCACTGCTGCGTTTATGCCCCTGTACACATGCTTGATTCTCTTTCGGAGACATAGCAATCCATAGGTTTTAAGATACTTACAAGTCAGGTACATTCTTAGGCGTTTAATATGCGGTGTTGAGTCCATTTCGTTGAGCAAGGTGTAGCTCTTGTCTATTCCATATTTGGCTTAAGGAACTTTATCTGTGCTCATTTCAATCTCTGGTTTTATGCAGCACCCCAACTCACCTTTACCCTTAAGCAAGCATAAGTTGGTTTTCTAAATTTGAGACCCTGTTCTGTTCTGTAATTCAGTTCCTGTGTAGCCAAGTTTCCATTCCGTGTATTACTGATATCTTATGATGTTTCTTTTTCTGTGTGACTTATTTCAGTTAGAATCATCATACCTGAATCCACTCATTGTGCTGCTAAGGGCCTGATGACACAGATTTCATTGCTGAGTGATATTGCTTTGTAAGTAAATACCACAACTTCTTTATCCATTTTTCACTTTCTGCGATGTTGAACTTGTACTGTAAACGAGGTTCTTGTAAACAGAGCCTTTGCAAACTTTGGGGTGGCTGTGTCTTTTTGATTTTAATTTCCCTAAGCTATAGGACCATAAGTGGAATTGCCCTAGGCTCTGTTGCTTTGTTTTTTAGATGTTTCAGGAAACACCATACACTTCTCCTGAGTGTCTGTTGGCAATTTACATCCCGCCCATCAGCATAACAAGGCTCCCAGTTCTCCATGGCCTGTCCTGCCTTTCTGGATTTTACACTTTTTTCAGATGGCCCTTTTGACTGGGGGGAAGTGAGACTTCATTGTAGTGCAGATTTCCTTTGCAAGCTTGCTTGGTTGGCCAAAAAGGGCGTATGCGTTTTTTACTGAATATATTCAGGAAAAAACGCATACGCCCTTTTTGGCCAAGTGCATCATTGTGGACGTTCTGCCTCTTTTCCTATGCTTTCAGTGCAATTCCAGTCTACCTCCTGAAATCGGTTTCCTGCAATTCTGCCCCGCTTTCAAGTCCTCTTGGCAGCCTTACTTCAGTATATTTTTGGACGATAGCTGTCATTTATAACTCTGCAGGTTTGTGAATTACAGTGCCCCTGAGCTCCTTTCTTCAACTCGCTTTCTTGTGAGCTGGCCGCAACACCGCAGGATGGCTACAGGCCCTAATCTGGTTCCGGCCCGGCATACTGAGCCTTTGGTTAATTCCTCTTCCTGGTGGGAAATGAGAGTTAAATTTGCCCGTCCAGACACCTCCAGCTAGCCTCTCATTGGTTCTCGCTATTCCTGTTCATCTTCCGCAGAAATTGCAAACTGGGCCAAACAGGAGGTTAAAGGGACTGACTCTCCAAGTCGGGAGAGTGTTAGTAAAGCGTCTGGAATGTTGCACCCGAGTACCAGGGTACGAAAACTGAGACATATTTGAACACGTCTCCCGTTCACATGGTTGATCATACTCTGAGTTCCACATGCATGTTTTAGCTGAAGGAAGAATACCTTAAACCTGGAGAGTTGAGACCCGTGTAATGGGTACCATGCAATATGACTTCAAAGGGTCTTCATTTGCTCACCGAACCTCTCCAATCCTATCACTGCTGCGTTTATGCCCCTGTACACACGCTTGATTCTCTTTTGGAGACATAGCAATCCATAGGTTTTAAGATACTTACTAGTCAGGTACATTCTTAGGGGTTTAATATGGGGTTTTGAGTCCATTTCGTTGAGCAAGGAGTAGCTCTTGTCTATTCCATATTTGGCTTAAAGAACTTTATCTGTGCTCATTTCAATATCTGGTTTTATGCAGCACCCCAACTCACCTTTCCCCTTAAGCAAGCATAAGTTGGTTTTCTAAATTTGAGACCCTGTTCTGTTTTGGAATGCAGTTCCTGTGTAGCCAAGTTTTCATTCCGTGTATTAGTGATATCTTATGATGTTTCTTTTTCTGTGTGACTTATTTCAGTTAGATTCATCGTACCTGAATCCACTCATTATGCTGCTACGGGCCTGATGACATAGATTTCATTGCTGAGTGATACTGCATTGTACGTAAGTACCACAAGTTCTTTATCCATTTTTCAATTTCTGTGATATTGAACTTGTACGGTAAACGAGGTTCTTGTAAACGGAGGCGTCCCAAACTTTTGGGTGGCTGTGTCTTTTTGATTTTAATTTCCCTAATCTATAGGACCATAAGTGGAAGTGCCCTAGGCTCTGTTGCTATGTTTTTTAGATGTTTCAGGAAACACCATACACTTCTCCTGAGTGTCTGTTGGCAATTTACATCCCGCCCATCAGCATAACAATGCTCCCAGTTCTCCATGGCCTGTCCTGCCTTTCTGGATTTTACCCTTTTTTCAGATGGCCCTTTTGACCGGGGGGGAAGTGAGACTTCATTGTAGTGCAGATTTCCTTTGCAAGCTTGCTTGGTTGGCCAAAAAGGGCGTATGCGTTTTTTCCTGAATATATTCAGATAAAAACTCATACGCCCTTTTTGGCCAAGTGCATCATTGTGGACGTTCTGCCTCTTTTCCTATGCTTTCAATGCAATTTCAGTCTACCTCCTGAAATCGGTTTCCTGCAATTCTGCCCCGCTTTCAAGTCCTCTTGGCAGCCTTACTTCAGTCTATTTTTGGACGATAGCTGTCATTTATAACTCTGCAGGTTTGTGAATTACAGTGCCCCTGAGCTCCTTTCTTCAACTCGCTTTCTTTTGAGCTGGCCGCAACACCGCAGGATGGCTTCAGGCCCTAATCTGGTTCCGGGACGGCACGCTGAGCCTTTGGTTAATTCCTCTTCCTGGTGGGAAATGAGAGTTAAATTTGCCCGTCCAGACACCTCCAGCTAGTCTCTCATTGGTTCTCGCTATTCCTGTTCATCTTCCGCAGAAATTGCAAACTGGGCCAAACAGGAGGTTAAAGGGACTGACTCTCCAAGTCGGGAGAGTGTTAGTAAAGCGTCTGGAATGTTGCACCCGAGTACCAGGGTACGAAAACTGAGACATATTTGAACACGTCTCCCGATCACATGGTTGATCATACTCTGGGTTCCACATGCATGTTTTAGCTGAAGGAAGAATACCTAAAACCTGGGTAGTTGAAACCCGTGGAATGGGTACCATGCAATATGACTTCAAAGGGTCTTCATTTGCTCACCGAACCTCTCCAATCCTATCACTGCTGCGTTTATGCCCCTGTACACATGCTTGATTCTCTTTCGGAGACATAGCAATCCATAGGTGTTAAGATACTTACTAGTCTGGTACATTCTTAGGCGTTTAATATGCGGTGTTGAGTCCATTTCGTTGAGCAAGGAGTAGCTCTTGTCTATTCCATATTTGGCTTAAGGAACTTTATCTCTGCTCATTTCAATCTCTGGTTTTATGCAGCACCCCAACTCACCTTTCCCCTTAAGCAAGCATAAGTTGGTTTTCTAAATTTGAGACCCTGTTCTGTTCTGTAATTCAGTTCCTGTGTAGCCAAGTTTACATTCCGTGTATTACTGATATCTTATGATGTTTCTTTTTCTGTGTGACTTATTTCAGTTAGAATCATCATACCTGAATCCACTCATTGTGCTGCTAAGGGCCTGATGACACAGATTTCATTGCTGAGTGATATTGCTTTGTAAGTAAATACCACAACTTCTTTCTCCATTTTTCACTTTCTGTGATATTGAACTTGTACTGTAAACGAGGTTCTTGTAAACAGAGCCGTTCCAAACTTTGGGGTGGCTGTGTCTTTTTGATTTTAATTTCCCTAAGCTATAGGACCATAAGTGGAAGTGCCCTAGATTCTGTTGCTTTGTTTTTTAGATGTTTCAGGAAACACCATACACTTCTCCCGAGTGGTTGTTGGCAATTTACATCCAGCCCATCAGCATAACAAGGCTCCCAGTTCTCCATGGCCTGTCCTGCCTTTCTGGATTTTACACTTTTTTCAGATGGCCCTTTTGACCGGGGGGAAGTGAGACTTCATTGTAGTGCAGATTTCCTTTGCAAGCTTGCTTGGTTGGCCAAAAAGGGCGTATGCGTTTTTTCCTGAATATATTCAGGAAAAAACGCATACGCCCTTTTTGGCCAAGTGCATCATTGTGGACGTTCTGCCTCTTTTCCTGTGCTTTCAATGCAATTCCAATCTACCTCCTGAAATCGGTTTCCTGCAATTCTGCCCCGCTTTCAAGTCCTCTTGGC
Organism: Stenella coeruleoalba; assembly: GCF_951394435.1. Classification (NCBI taxonomy): domain Eukaryota; kingdom Metazoa; phylum Chordata; class Mammalia; order Artiodactyla; family Delphinidae; genus Stenella; species Stenella coeruleoalba. The sequence continues at coordinate 79,725 of NW_027646368.1, forward strand.
AGCCTTACTTCAGTATATTTTTGGACGATAGCTGTCATTTATAACTCTGCAGGTTTGTGAATTACAGTGCCCCTGAGCTCCTTTCTTCAACTCGCTTTCTTGTGACCTGGCCACAACACCGCAGGATGGCTTCAGGCCCTAATCTGGTTCCGGCACGGCACGCTGAGCCTTTGGTTAATTCCTCTTCCTGGTGGGAAATGAGAGTTAAATTTGCCCGTCCAGACACCTCCAGCTAGCCTCTCATTGGTTCTCGCTATTCCTGTTCATCTTCCGCAGAAATTGCAAACTGGGCCAAACAGGAGGTTAAAGGGACTGACTCTCCAAGTGGGGAGAGTGTTAGTAAAGCGTCTGGAATGTTGCACCCGAGTACCAGGGTAGGAAAACTGAGACATATTTGAACACGTCTCCCGTTCACATGGTTGATCATACTCTGGGTTCCACATGCATGTTTTAGCTGAAGGAAGAATACCTTAAACCTGGAGAGTTGAGACCCGTGTAATGGGTACCATGCAATATGACTTCAAAGGGTATTCATTTGCTCACCGAACCTCTCCAATCCTATCACTGCTGCGTTTATGCCCCTGTACACACGCTTGATTCTCTTTTGGAGACATAGCAATCCATAGGTTTTAAGATACTTACTAGTCAGGTACATTCCTAGGCGTTTAATATGGGGTTTTGAGTCCATTTCGTTGAGCAAGGAGTAGCTCTTGTCTATTCCATATTTGGCTTAAGGAACTTTATCTGTGCTCATTTCAATCTCTGGTTTTATGCAGCACCCCAACTCACCTTTACCCTTAAGCAAGCATAAGTTGGTTTTCTAAATTTGAGACCCTGTTCTGTTTTGGAATGCAGTTCCTGTGTAGCCAAGTTTACATTCCGTGTATTAGTGATATCTTATGATGTTTCTTTTTCTGTGTGACTTATTTCAGTTAGATTCATCGTACCTGAATCCACTCATTATGCTGCTACGGGCCTGATGACATAGATTTCATTGCTGAGTGATACTGCATTGTACGTAAGTACCACAAGTTCTTTATCCATTTTTCAATTTCTGTGATATTGAACTTGTACGGTAAACGAGGTTCTTGTAAACGGAGGCGTCCCAAACTTTGGGGTGGCTGTGTCTTTTTGATTTTAATTTCCCTAAGCTATAGGACCATAAGTGGAAGTGCCCTAGGCTCTGTTGCTTTGTTTTTTAGATGTTTCAGGAAACACCATACACTTCTCCCGAGTGGTTGTTGGCAATTTACATCCCGCCCTTCAGCATAACAAGGCTCCCAGTTCTCCATGGCCTGTCCTGCCTTTCTGGATTTTACACTTTTTTCAGATGGCCCTTTTGACCGGGGGGAAGTGAGACTTCATTGTAGTGCAGATTTCCTTTGCAAGCTTGCTTGGTTGGCCAAAAAGGGCATATGCGTTTTTTCCTGAATATATTCAGGAAAAAACGCATACGCCCTTTTTGGCCAAGTGCATCATTGTGGACGTTCTGCCTCTTTTCCTATGCTTTCAATGCAATTCCAGTCTACCTCCTGAAATCGGTTTCCTGCAATTCTGCTCCGCTTTCAAGTCGTCTTGGCAGCCTTACTTCAGTCTATTTTTGGACGATAGCTGTCATTTATAACTCTGCAGGTTTGTGAATTACAGTGCCCCTGAGCTCCTTTCTTCAACTCGCTTTCTTGTGACCTGGCCGCAACACCGCAGTATGTCTTCAGGCCCTAATCTTGTTCTGGCACGGCACGCTGAGCCTTTCGTTAATTCCTCTTCCTGGTGGGAAATGAGAGTTAAATTTGCCCATCCAGACACCTCCAGCTAGTCTCTCATTGGTTCTCGCTATTCCTGTTCATCTTCCACAGAAATTGCAAACTGGGCCAAACAGGAGGTTAAAGGGACTGACTCTCCAAGTGGGGAGAGTGTTAGTAAAGCGTCTGGAATGTTGCACCCGAGTACCAGGGTACGAAAACTGAGACATATTTGAACACGTCTCCCGATCACATGGTTGATCATACTCTAGGTTCCACATGCATGTTTTAGCTGAAGGAAGAATACCTTAAACCTGGGTAGTTGAAACCCGTGGAATGGGTACCATGCAATATGACTTCAAAGGGTCTTCATTTGCTCACCGAACCTTTCCAATCCTATCACTGCTGCGTTTATGCCCCTGTACTCATGCTTGATTCTCTTTCGGAGACATAGCAATCCATAGGTTTTAAGATACTTACTAGTCAGGTACATTCTTAGGCGTTTAATATGCGGTGTTGAGTCCATTTCGTTGAGCAAGGAGTAGCTCTTGTCTATTCCATATTTGGCTTAAGGAACTTTATCTGTGCTCATTTCAATCTCTGGTTTTATGCAGCACCCCAACTCACCTTTCCCCTTAAGCAAGCATAAGTTGGTTTTCTAAATTTGAGACCCTGTTCTGTTCTGTAATTCAGTTCCTGTGTAGCCAAGTTTACATTCCGTGTATTACTGATATCTTATGATGTTTCTTTTTCTGTGTGACTTATTTCAGTTAGAATCATCATACCTGAATCCACTCATTGTGCTGCTAAGGGCCTGATGACATAGATTTCATTGTTGAGTGATATTGCTTTGTAAGTGAATACCACAACTTCTTTATCTATTTTTCACTTTCTGCGATGTTGAACTTGTACTGTAAACGAGGTTCTTGTAAACAGAGGCGTCCCAAACTTTGGGGTGGCTGTGTCTATTTGATTTTCATTTTCCTAAGCTATAGGACCATAAGTGGAAGTGCCCTAGGCTCTGTTGCTTTGTTTTTTCGATGTTTCAGGAAACACCATACACTTCTCCCAAGTGTCTGTTGGCAATTTACATCCCGCCCATCAGCATAACAAGGCTCCCAGTTCTCCATGGCCTGTCCTGCCTTTATGGATTTTACACTTTTTTCAGATGGCCCTTTTGACCAGGGGGCAGTGAGACTTCATTGTACTGCAGATTTCCTTTGCAAGTTTGCTTGGTTGGCCAAAAAGGGCATATGCGTTTTTTCCTGAATATATTCAGGAAAAAACGCATATGCCCTTTTTGGCCAAGTGCATGATTGTGGACGTTCTGCCTCTTTTCCTATGCTTTCAATGCAATTCCAGTCTACCTCCTGAAATCGGTTTCCTGCAATTCTGCCTTGCTTTCAATGCCTCTTCATAGCCTTACCTCAATATATTTTTTAAAAATAGTTGGCCTTTATAACTCTGCAGGTTTTTGAATTGCAGTGGCCCTTAGCTCCATTTTTTAGCTCTTATTTTCGTGGTCTTGCCCCGTAACCACAGGATTCCTTGAAGCCCTATTTTTCTTCTGGGGCACCTTGCTGTGCCTTTGGTTAATTCTTCTTACTGATGTGATATTAGAGTGACATGTGCCCATTGAAACCGCTACAGCTAGTTTCTCACTGGTTCCCCCTATTCCCATTCATCCTCTGCACTAACTGCAGACTGTGCGATACCAGAACTTAAAGGCATTGACTCCATGTGGGGATGTTGTTAGTAAAGCGGCTGGAATGTCGATCCGGAGCCCCAGGAGAGGAAAAATGAGGTGCGTTTTAGAAACCTTTCCCGATCATATGGTATACCAGTCGCTGGGTTTCCCAAGCATGGTTTAGCTGTAGGAAGATTCCCTTCAACCTGGAGTGTTGGGACCCTTGGACTGAGTAGCATGAAGTATTGCATTAAACTTTCGGCAGTTGCTCACCAAAGCTCACCAATCCTGTCAGCCTCAAGTGTCCAGCCTTATGTCTTATCCAGCTGTGGGTTTATATGTGGTCAATCCAGGTTGCATCACAGCCCCTGAGCGAATTTTGTAAGAATTTTTCTCTCTTTCATTGTTTCAGCGTTTTGTTTTTAAAATTTATTTCTATAATGGGGTTTAGCTCCTTTTCACTGCTGTGTTTGTGCCGCTCTGCACACACTTGATTCCCTTATGGAGATATATCAATACATGGGTTTTAAGATTCTTATTCCTCAGATATATTTCTCTGCGGTGTATAGGGTGTGTTGAGGCCTGTTCATTGAGCAAGGTGTAGATCTTGTCGAATACCTATTTGGTTTATTGAACGGTATCTGTGCTAATTTCAAACTCTGGTTTTATGCATCACCCCACCTCTCCTTTCCCCTTAAGCTGACATAAGTGTGTTTTCTAAATGTGAGACACTGTTCTGTTCTGTAATTCATTTCTTGTGCAGCCATATTTACCCTCCCTCTATGAGTGATATCTTATGATATGTTTCTTTTTCTGTTTGACTTATTTCAAGTAGTATTATCGGACCTAAATCCACTCTTTATCCTTCTACTAGCCTTATTACATTGATTTCATGGTGAAGAGATATTCCATTGTACATAAGTACCACATCTTCTTTATCCATTGTTCTCTTTCCTGGGATATTTAAGGTGTACTGAAGTTGAGGTTCTTGTAAACAGAGTAGCCCTAAACTGTGGTGTGCTTGTGTCTTGTTGATTTTTAGACTTCCCTAGATATACTCCCATGATTGGAAGGGTCCTATGCTCTGTAGCTCTGTTTTTTAGATGATTTAGGAACCACCATACACTTCTCCAGAGTGGCTCTCGGCAGTTCACACACTGCCCATCAGCGTATAAAGGCTCCCTGTTCTCCATGGCCTGTCCTGCATTTCTGGTTTTTACAATTTTTTAGGATGGCCCTTTTGACTGGTGGGAAGTGAGACTTCTTTGTTGTGCACATTTGCATTGCTTGCTTGCTTCGTTGCCCATAAAGTGCGTATGCGTTTTTTCCTGGATATAATCAGGAAAAAACGCATACGCCCTTTTGGGCCAACTGCATCATTGTCGAAATTCTGCCGCTTTTCATGTGCGTTAAAGACGAGTCCAATCTATCTCTTGAAATCTGTTTCTTGCAATTCTGTCTTGCATTCAGATCCTCTTCTTTGCCTTACCTCAACATATTTTTGGACGTTAGTTTTCATTTATAACTCTGCAGGTTTGTGAATTGCAGTGACCCTGAGCTCCATTTTTTAAGTTGCTCTTTTGTGAGCTGGCCTCAAACCCGCAGGATTGCTTCAGGCCCTATTTTGGCTCCGGCGAGGCAGGCTGAGCCTTTCTTTAATTCTTATTCTTAATGGGAAATTAGAGTGATATGTGCCCGTCCAAACCCCTACAACTCTTCTCTCATTGGTTCCCCCTCTTCCCGTTCATCCTCCTCACAATTTGCAAAATGTGTGAAACAGAAGTTTAAATGTGCTGATTCTCCAAGTGGGGAGATTCTAAGTAGCGTGGCTGGAATGGTGAACAGGAGCACCAGGAGAGGATAAATGAGGTGCATTTTAGACACATCTCCCGATCACATGGTGTACAGCCCTCTGGGCTTTCCATGCATGTTTTAGCTGTAGGAAGATCCCTTGAACCTGCAGATTTGGGACCCATTGAATGGGTACCAGGTAGTATTACTTTAAAGGGTGTGCATTTCCTCACCCAACCTCACATTTCTCTTAGCGCAAACAGTTTCCAGCCTTATGTCTCATCCTGCTGTGGGTCTAGATGTGTTCAATCCATGTTGCATCACCGTCCCTGAGGAAAAGTTGTAAGAGGTTTTCTCTGTCTCTCTGTCGTTTATTTTTTTCAATTTATTACTATATTGGTTACAGCTGATTTTCAAAGCTCTGTTTCTTGCTGCTGTACATCCACTTGATTCACGTACAGAGAGACATCAATAAATTCTTTTTCAGATTCTTACCAGTCATATATATTCTTTTCCGGTGACTTGAGTGTGCTGAGTGCAGTTCTTTTAGCTACCGTGTAGGCCTTGTTGATTATCAGTTTGGTATTTGGAATGGTATCTTTGCTAATTTCAACCTCCTGGATGATGCCTCACCCCTCCCCACCTTTCCCGTTTAGCAGCCTTATGCGTGTTTTCTACATATTTGACTATGTTTTTGTTTTGTAATTTATTTCATGTGTAGCCATTTTGGATTCCACCTTTAAGTGATATCTTATGATATGTGTCTTTTTCTTTTTGAATTCTGTCACTTAGAATGATCATACGTAACTCCTCCGGAGTTGTTACAACTGGCCATATTTCATTGATTTCCAGGCTGAATAATATTCCACTCTACCTAAGTACCACATCTCTATCCATTTTTTCCCTCCAGAGACATTTAAGTTATATCCTAGTCGAGGATCTTTTAAACAGAGAGGGGGTAAACATTGGGGTGCCTGTGTCCTCTCGATTTTTGTTTTTCCCAAGATATACGCCCATGAGTGCAAGTGCCCTATGCTCTGTAGCTCATTTTGTAGATGCTTTAGTAAACACAATACACTTCTCCAGAATGGCCGTTGGCAATATACATTTCCACTATAAGTCTCACAGGGCTCCCTCTTCTCGTTGCCCTGTCCTGCATTTCTGTTGTTTACGCTTTATGAGGATGGCTCTTCTGACTGATGCGAAGTGATATCTTTTGTGGTATTGACTTCCAGTGCCCACCTGTTTGGTTGGCTAAAAAAGTGTATGCCCTTTTCTTGAATATATACAGAAAAGAACGCATACACCCTTTTTGGCCAACTGCAATGTTGGCAATGTTCAGCTCCTTTTCTTGTGCTTAATGGCGAGTCCTTTCTACCTCCTCAAATCCCTTTCCTGCCATTCTCCCTTGCTTACAAGTCCTTTTCTCTGACTTTCCTCAAGACATTTTTCAGTGATGGATATTTTCAACTCTGCAGTTTTGTGAATTTTACTGCCCCTGAGTTCCATTGTTCAACTCGTGTTTATGGGAACTGGCCACAAAGCAGCGGGATTTCCTCAAGCCCTATACTGTTTCCATGGGCAACCCTAGCCTTTGGTCAATTCGTCTTCCTGATTGGAAATTAGAGTGACATGTGCCTGTCTGAACACCTAGGACTTGTCTCTCATTGTTCCTCATCCTTCCGCTTCATCCTCTGGACAAATTCCAAACTGTACGCAACAGGATGTTGACAGTGCTGACATCTCCAAGTGGGGAGACTGTTAGTAAAGATGCTGGAGGGGTGAACCCGAGCACCAGGAGATGAGGAGATGAGATGCCTTTTCCAAACTCTTCCCGATCAGACGGTATACCATCCTCTGGGTGTGACAGACATGTTTTAGCAGTAGGAAGAGTCCCATTCATGTAAGGAGAACACCAGGGCTTTTTCAAAATCAGTGTCTCCCCGAAACCCAAACTGGGGAATTTTTTAAGCTACGGCTACACATATGTTCATTAAGGGCCTTGGGAAGTAGGCAGAGTCCAAACTTTAGATGATTGAAGTCTTCAGGGTCAGAAGCACTCACCACCAGCTTCCCTTAGGCTACACTTTAACTGTCATTGATAGATGATGTCAATAAAAATATCTATTCTTTTTCAGATTATTTCCCCTTATAGGTTATTGCAAAATGTTGAGTGTAGTTCCCTGTGCTATACAGTAGTTCCTTGTTGATGATCTATTTTATACATAGCAGTGTGTATGTGTTAATTCCAAACTGTTAATTTATCCCTCCTCCCACCTTTCCCCTTTGGTAATAATAAATTATAAGATTTTATACTTCTCAGAAATGGGGGAGCTGAAAGAGAGGTATCATTTTCAATGGAAAAGCATTTAAAACAAGATTGAAGGTTTAACCAAGATTATTAGATGTACATCCTTGGAAAGAAATCACTTCGTTTCTCCAATATTGACCTGACAAATAAGACAAACCTTTTCACTGAACTTGCTTATAAAAAGTGATGGAAATATCAAATGGAAGTGTTAAAAACATCTTATTTTACCCGAGCCTTATACACTGTTCTATGTTAACTACAATTTGGCTCACACATCTGTTCATTGAGGTTACAATAGTCTCAATTTCTGTTACTGATCCTCCAGAGTGGACCCCAACAAGTGTCCCCCTGCCCAGTGTCATTGGGGCCAACAGATCGAGACTGAGTTTGGTTCACAAGCAAAGCAAACTTTATATTTTGATCAGAGAATGGAGAGGTGAGAGCATGCACTACCCCGTGGGCTGTGGGCTGGGCTGCTGTGTAGAGATCCTGTCAGAGTCAGTGGGAGGGAGGGAGGCGGCGGAGCTCTCGAGGGCCGGGTTGGCTGTAGCTCAGGCTCTATATTGTGGAGTCTGCACTGGGCCCCAGGAGCTGAGGTGTCGACCCAGCCATTCTGCACTAGGAAATCTGGTCTGAAGTGCCGGGTGTGGAACCTCTGCATGCGGGACCCTAGGAGCACGTGAAATTAGACAAAGCACAAAGGATAAAAAAGGTTAGACTTGACTTTATTGCCCAGATTCTATTTTTATCTCCCAGGGATTTTTAATGGGCTTTGCTGGGGACAAACCCCTCCTCTGCCTTTTGTCCCGTTCCTCATTCTTGGAGTGCTGAGGGTGCAGACCCTTCTTCTGTAACTGCTGAGTGCTGAGTTGGGAGCCCTCATACCCTGGGGCGAGGGTCAGAGCTTCTCCCCAGCAGCCTCCCGGTGACGTTGATTGTCCCCAGGACCCCTGCCTCCCTGCTCGTCCACCTGAGCACCAGCATTGGAAGTGTTATAGATTCTAATGACCTTTAAGGGTCCAGGAAAGAGATGTGCAGAGACGCTGTGGGGGCCGGTTTCACCCCGCCTCACATTTGTTCGGCCACCTTAGGCTGACCGTCTCTGCCAGCCTAGATGCTCTGACCAGTAGTCTGCGCTTTCTTCAATTAGGCCCCTGAATTAACGTACAAACAGCACCAGGTGTCAGAGCCCTGCCCGCTCAACTCCCAGACAGTCCAGGGTCAGTGGTGACCAAGGACCATGATGGCTACTGAGTCAACAGCCTTTTGAAGTAAACAGGAGTCCAGCCGGTCTTATTGGCCACCATCATCATGGTGTCTGTAGGCTTTTCTATGGTGACAGTGTGGTATACTGTTCCCCCGCCAAGATTATTAGCTCCCCTCTGGGTGCAGTAAGTCCTGCAAGCAGTAGTCTACTCTTTTGGGACACACTCTTGTTGTTTTATGAGAGAAACTCCAGGTCAAGTGATGTTCACACGAGTCGTCATGGTGCCCTGTTGCCCCCGGTTATCTCTCTGGATGTTGGAGTTGGAGGGCCTCCTCACTCGAGGTCGGTGTGCCCACGGAGCGAACCCTGCAACTTCAGGGCATGGTTGGTGGTTAGGATCACCACGTGGGGTCCTTTTCCCTTAGGAGGGAGGTGGCCTTTTGGGCTGCTGATTTCCAGGTTTTTAGATACCGCCAGTATCTTGGCCAGATGTGGCAGTGGGCCAAGCCCCTTAGTGACCGTAGTTTATCCTACCTGGATGGCATTCTTGCATTGTTCCATTTCAAGTGGTCCCAGTTTTTGCACTAATTCTCCAATGGCGATTCACCTTTCACCGGGAATGTAAAGGTCAAAGGGTTTAGCTAAATTAGGGAGTTCCAGGGCAAGGGTCTGAATTGACTGCTCTTTCCATTCTTGAAAGGCCACTTCTGGATTCTATTCAAAAGGATCATCATCTTTTCCTTTCAGTGTTTCATATAGAGGCCCAGCTAGTAGACTGTAGCTAGGGATCCAGAAGCAGCAAACCCTGGCCTCCCCAGGAACCCCTAAGCTGTCTTCTAGTTTTAGAAAGGGGTAAGGCTGAAAATGGTTTCTTCCCTTTCCTGGGATGGGCTTCTCTGACCTTCTGTGAGAATGAAGCCCAGGCAGGTCACCGCAGTCTGTGATATTTGAGCTTTTTCTTGGACAACTTCTATCCTTTATTGGCTTGGTAGTTCAGAGGCCTCCTTAGTAGGGCTGGTGATCAGAATGTCGTCTGCATATTGAAGGAGGGTTTCCTTTTCCAGAGGTAGAACTTTTAGGTCTTTAGCTAAGCTTTCCCCAAAGATGGTGTGGGAATTTTTGCACCCTTGGGGCCAGACGGCCCGGAAGTATTGTTTTAGTTGTATGTTGAGTCCTGCCACTCACAAGCCAAAATTTCTTGTGACTCTGGGACTAATGGAATACAAAAGAAGGCATCATTGAAGACTAATACAGAATACCATGTCCTGGTGGTTGGTAGAATGACCAGCAGGGTGTAGGAATTAGGAGCAACTGGAGGTATATCCTCGGTGGCTTCACTGACTGTCCTGACATCCTTTACCAGGTCCCCAGCAGCCCATGGGGCTCTCGTGGTCAGACCAATCCCAGAATATGGAGCTCACCTGGGCAGGTACCCCACCCCCACCCCAGCCCACGGGGCTCTCGTGGTCAGGCCCCTCCCAGGATACAGAGCTACCCTTGCAGGTACCGTGGCAGGGCTGGGCACACAGGAACCGTGCACATAGCCCTCATTGCAGAGCACCCCCAGCTCACCTGTCGCTCAGACCTGACACAGAGCACCTCAGAGCAGGACTTGAACTAACAAACAGCAGCTGCGACAGGTCTGTGACCCTGGGCATCACTCCGTGAGGCCTCCCTCCACCTGGTCTTCCAGAGACTTCCACTGCACCCGGGGCACCAGGCCTCTGTCTCCAACCACCACCCACCCCTCCTCTCCCTGACTCCTGGGTTCCTCTCATTAGGAGAGGGTTTTCTTGAAGTTGTCTCCCACTCATGGGTCAGATAAAATGATTAGAAAACAAGCCAAAGCTGCAGCCCCTTGTCTATCCTGACTCTCAGGAGCCCACACCTGTTCCTTGGACCTGGCCGGTTCAGCAAGTTCCATTTTCTGCAACTGTGAGCCCCTGAGGGGTGATGATTGGCTGACCTGGGCAGCCTTACCGTGCCGGCCAGCCCTCCCCAGGTGTGCCTGGGTTGAGATCAATATAAATACCACTCCAGGCAGCAAGAGCCCCTGCAGCCGTGCCTGACGCCATTTTCTCTGCCCTGTCAGCAGTCTCGGGGCTGGGCTGGTGGGAGGGAGTGAGAGGCCACGGCTTTGTGGGTGGCCCAGTGTGAGTGGGGCTCTGCTGGACTTTCTGCAGCAGTTGCCAGGCTGCCACCTGCTAAAGAAGAGGATGTGTCACCCATACCTGCTGCTGGAATTTCTCCCTGGGCAGAGGTGAGGAAGGAAAAAAGCAGTGGGGGCAGGGACAGGACGGGTATCTCAGGCAGGGAAATGGAAATCTTCCAGAAGAGCACCCAGGGCCAGGACCATCCTGGCTGGCCTGCAGGCACCAAGTCGGCCGGCATGCTGTCACTCGTGTGGCTCTATGGCCCTTCCTCTAGGCTTTCAAGTCCTTGTATATATTCAGGTGTTTTACCTGGGACGGGTGGGAATAGTTCAGCAGCAACTGGCCTGGGGCTCAGCTCACGTTTACTCACAGATGCCTCGGCACGGTGCCCCAGCTTTGCAATGAGGACGCTTGTTGCGTGGGGGCTGCTGGCTGAATGGGAGACGATTCCCCACCACTGACCAACTTCAGAATTGTTTACAACTGGAGCAAGTGCCCTGATACGGTTTTCCTCTGTGTAACTGGTGGGTTCTGTGTTTTTTTTCTCTTTTTCGTTTTTGGTTCAAGGTAGATTTTATTCCTCTTTTTTGTATTTACAGATATAAGCATGGAAATAATTTATTCATATAAATACATGTATGTGCAGGGAATAATTGTTTTTTCTGTTTTATTTTTTAAATTTTACTTCTTTTTAATTTTGAATTTTATTTTATATTTTTATACAGCAGGTTCTTATTGGTTATCTATTTTATACATATAAATGTATACATGCCAATCCCAGTCTCTCAACTCCTCCCACTACCACCCCCCCAACAGCTTTCCCCCCTTGTTGTCCATACGTTTGTTGTCTACATCTGTTGCTCTATTTATGTCTTGCAAAATGGTTAATCTGTACAGTTTTTCTAGGTTCCACATATATGCATGAATATACAAGATTTGTTTTTCTCTTTCTGACTTACTTCACTCTGTATGACAGTCTCTAGATCCATCGACGTCTCTACAAATGACCCAATTTCATTCCTTTTCATGGCTTAGTAATATTCCATTTTATATATGTACCACAGCTTTATGCATTCGTCTGTCTGTGGGCATTTAGGTTGCTTCCATTACCTCGATATTGTAAATAGTGATGCAATGAACATTGCGGTGAATGACTCTTCTTGATTTATGGTTTTGTCTGGGTATATGTCCAGTACTGGGATTCCTGTATCATATGGTAATTCTATTGTTAGTTTCTTAAGAAATTCCATATTGTTCTCCATAATGACTGTATCAATTTATATTCCCAACAATAGTGGAAGAGGGTTCCTTTTCTCTACACCCTTTCCAGCATTTTTTGTTTGTAGATTTTCAATGATGCCTATTCTACCAGGTGTGAGGTGATACCTCATTGTTGAATCCATTTCCTTGAGCAAGGGGTAGCTCTTGTCTATTACATATTTGGCTTATGGAACGGTATCTGTGCTAATTTCAAACTCTGCTTTTATGCAGCACCCCAACTCACCTTCCCCCTTAAGCAGGCATAAGTTGGTTTTCTAAACTTGAGACCCTGTTCTGTTTTGTAATTCAGTTCATGTGTAGCCAAGTTCACATTCCGTGTATTAGTGATACCTTATGATGTTTCATTTTCTGTGTGACTTATTTCACTTAGAATCATCGTGCCTCAATCCACTCATTATGCTGGTACGGGCCTGGTGACATAGATTTCATTGCTGAGTGGTATTCTGTTGTACAGAAGTACCGCAACTTCTTTATCCATTATTTGCTCTCTGGGATATTTAACTTGTGCCGTAGAAGAGATTCCTGTAAAAAGAGCCGTCCCAAATTTTGGGGTTGCTGTGTCTTTTTGATATTAATTTCCCTAAGCTATAGGACCATAAGTGGAAGTGCCCTAGGCTCTGTTGCTTTGTTTTTTAGATGTTTCAGGAAACACCATACACTTCTCCCGAGTGTCTGTTGGCAATTTACATCCCGCCCATCAGCATAACAAGGCTCCCAGTTCTCCATGGCCTGTCCTGCCTTTATGGATTTTACACTTTATTCTGATGGCCCTGTTGACCGGGGGGAAGTGAGACTTCATTGTAGTGCAGATTTCCTTTGCAAGCTTGCTTGGTTGGCCAAAAAGGGCGTATGCGTTTTTTCCTGAATATATTCAGGAAAAAACGCATATGCCCTTTTGGCCAAGTGCATCATTGTGGACGTTCTGCCTCTTTTCCTACGCTTTCAATGCAATTCCAGTCTACCTCCTGAAATCGGTATCCTGCAATTCTGCCCCGTTTTCAAGTCCTCTTGGAAGCCTTACTTCAGTATATTTTTGGACGATAGCTGTCATTTATAACTCTGCAGGTTTGTGAATTACAGAGACCCTGAGCTCCTTTCTTCAACTCGCTTCCTTTTGAGCTGGCCGCAACACCGCAGGATGGCTTCAGGCCCTAATCTGGTTCCGGCACGGCACGCTGAGCCTTTGGTTAATTCCTCTTCCTGGTGGGAAATGAGAGTTAAATTTGCCCGTCCAGACACCTCCAGCTAGTCTCTCATTGGTTCTCCCTATTCCTGTTCATCTTCCGCAGAAATTGCAAACTGGGCCAAACAGGAGGTTAAAGGCGCTGACTCTCCAAGTTGGGAGAGTGTTAGTAAAGGGTCTGGAATGTTGCACCAGAGTACCAGGGGAGGAAAACTGAGACATATTTGAAAACGTCTCCCGTTCACACGGTTGATCAACTCGGGGTTCCACATGCATGTTTTAGCTGAAGGAAGAATACCTTAAACCTGGAGAGTTGAGACCCGTGGAATGGGTACCATGCAATATGACTTCAAAGGGTCTTCATTTGCTCACCGAACCTCTCCAATCCTATCACTGCTGCGTTTATGCCCCTGTACACACGCTTGATTCTCTTTCAGAGACATAGCAATTCATAGGTTTTAAGATACTTACTAGTCAGGTACATTCTTAGGCGTTTAATATGTGGTGTTGAGTCCATATCGTTGAGCAAGGAGTAGCTCTTGTCTATTCCATATTTGGCTTAAGGAACTTTATCTGTGCTCATTTCAATCTCTGGTTTTATGCAGCACCCCAACTCACCTTTCCCCTTAAGCAAGCATAAGTTGGTTTTCTAAATTTGAGACCCTGTTCTGTTCTGTAATTCAGTTCCTGTGTAGCCAAGATTCCATTCCGTGTATTACTGATATCTTATGATGTTTGTTTTTCTGTGTGACTTATTTCAGTTAGAATCATCATACCTGAATCCACTCATTGTGCTGCTAAGGGCCTGATGACACAGATTTCATTGCTGAGTGATATTGCTTTGTAAGTAAATACCACAACTTCTTTACCCATTTTTCACTTTCTGCGATGTTGAACTTGTACTATAAACGAGGTTCTTGTAAACAGAGCCGTTCCAAACTTTGGGGTGGCTGTGTCTTTTTGATTTTAATTTCCCTAAGCTATAGGACCATAAGTGGAAGTGCCCTAGGTTCTGTTGCTTTGTTTTTTAGATGTTTCAGGAAACACCATACACTTCTCCCAAGTGGTTGTTGGCAATTTACATCCCGCCCATCAGCATAACAAGGCTCCCAGTTCTCCATGGCCTGTCCTGCCTTTCTGGATTTTACACTTTTTTCAGATGGCCCTTTTGACCGGGGGGAAGTGAGACTTCATTGTAGTGCAGATTTCCTTTGCAAGCTTGCTTGGTTGGCCAAAAAGGGCGTATGCGTTTTTTCCTGAATATATTCAGGAAAAAACGCATATGCCCTTTTTGGCCAAGTGCATCATTGTGGACGTTCTGCCTCTTTTCCTATGCTTTCAATGCAATTCCAGTCTACCTCCTGAATTCGTTTTCCTGCAATTCTGCCCCGCTTTCAAGTCCTCTTGGCAGCCTTACTTCAGTCTATTTTTGGACGATAGCTGTCATTTATAACTCTGCAGGTTTGTGAATTACAGTGCCCCTGAGCTCCTTTCTTCAACTAGCTTTCTTGTGACCTGGCCGCAACACCGCAGGATGGCTTCAGGCCCTATTCTGGTTCCGGTACGGCACGCTGACCCTTTGGTTATTTCCTCTTCCTGGTGGGAAATGAGAGTTAAATTTGCCCGTCCAGACACCTCCAGCTAGTCTCTCATTGGTTCTCGCTATTCCTGTTCATCTTCCGCAGAAATTGCAAACTGGGCCAAACAGGAGGTTAAAGGCGCTGACTCTCCAAGTGGGGAGAGTGTTAGTAAAGCGTCTGGAATGTTGCACCCGAGTACCAGGGGAGGAAAACTGAGACATATTTGAACACGTCTCCCGTTCACATGGTTGATCATACTTGGGTTCCACATGCATGTTTTAGCTGAAGGAAGAATACCTTAAACCTGGAGAGTTAAGACCCGTGTAATGGGTACCATGCAATATGACTTCAAAGGGTCTTCATTTGCTCACCGAACCTCTCCAATCCTATCACTGCTGCGTTTATGCCCCTGTACACATGCTTGATTCTCTTTCGGAGACATAGCAATCCATAGGTTTTAAGATACTTACTAGTCAGGTACATTCTTAGGCGTTTAATATGCGGTGTTGAGTCCATTTCGTTGAGCAAGGAGTAGCTCTTGTCTATTCCATATTTGACTTAAGGAACTTTATCTGTGCTCATTTCAATCTCTGGTTTTATGCAGCACCCCAACTCACCTTTACCCTTAAGCAAGCATAAGTTGGTTTTCTAAATTTGAGACCCTGTTCTGTTCTGTAATTCAGTTCCTGTGTAGCCAAGTTTACATTCCGTGTATTACTGATATCTTATGATGTTTCTTTTTCTGTGTGACTTACTTCAGTTAGAATCATCATACCTGAATCCACTCATTGTGCTGCTAAGGGCCTGATGACACAGATTTCATTGCTGAGTGATATTGCTTTGTAAGTAAATACCACAACTTCTTTATGCATTTTTCACTTTCTGCGATGTTGAACTTGTACTGTAAACGAGGATCTTGTAAACAGAGCCGTTCCAAACTTTGGGGTGGCTGTGTCTTTTTGATTTTAATTTCCCTAAGCTATAGGACCATAAGTGGAAGTGCCCTAGGTTCTGTTGCTTTGTTTTTTAGATGTTTCAGGAAACACCATACACTTCTCCCGAGTGGTTGTTGGCAATTTACATCCCGCCCATCAGCATAACAAGGCTCCCAGTTCTCCATGGCCTGTCCTGCCTTTCTGGATTTTACACTTTTTTCAGATGGCCCTTTTGACCGGGGGGAAGTGAGACTTCATTGTAGTGCAGATTTCCTTTGCAAGCTTGCTTGGTTGGCCAAAAAGGGCGTATGCGTTTTTTCCTGAATATATTCAGGAAAAAACGCATACGCCCTTTTTGGCCAAGTGCATCATTGTGGACGTTCTGCCTCTTTTCCTATGCTTTCAATGCAATTCCAGTCTACCTCCTGAAATCGGTTTCCTGCAATTCTGCTCCGCTTTCAAGTCGTCTTGGCAGCCTTACTTCAGTCTATTTTTGGACGATAGCTGTCATTTATAACTCTGCAGGTTTGTGAATTACAGTGCCCCTGAGCTCCTTTCTTCAACTCGCTTTCTTGTGACCTGGCCGCAACACCGCAGGATGTCTTCAGGCCCTAATCTTGTTCTGGCACGGCACGCTGAGCCTTTCGTTAATTCCTCTTCCTGGTGGGAAATGAGAGTTAAATTTGCCCATCCAGACACCTCCAGCTAGTCTCTCATTGGTTCTCGCTATTCCTGTTCATCTTCCACAGAAATTGCAAACTGGGCCAAACAGGAGGTTAAAGGGACTGACTCTCCAAGTGGGGAGAGTGTTAGTAAAGCGTCTGGAATGTTGCACCCGAGTACCAGGGTACGAAAACTGAGACATATTTGAACACGTCTCCCGATCACATGGTTGATCATACTCTAGGTTCCACATGCATGTTTTAGCTGAAGGAAGAATACCTTAAACCTGGGTAGTTGAAACCCGTGGAATGGGTACCATGCAATATGACTTCAAAGGGTCTTCATTTGCTCACCGAACCTTTCCAATCCTATCACTGCTGCGTTTATGCCCCTGTACTCATGCTTGATTCTCTTTCGGAGACATAGCAATCCATAGGTTTTAAGATACTTACTAGTCAGGTACATTCTTAGGCGTTTAATATGCGGTGTTGAGTCCATTTCGTTGAGCAAGGAGTAGCTCTTGTCTATTCCATATTTGGCTTAAGGAACTTTATCTGTGCTCATTTCAATCTCTGGTTTTATGCAGCACCCCAACTCACCTTTCCCCTTAAGCAAGCATAAGTTGGTTTTCTAAATTTGAGACCCTGTTCTGTTCTGTAATTCAGTTCCTGTGTAGCCAAGTTTACATTCCGTGTATTACTGATATCTTATGATGTTTCTTTTTCTGTGTGACTTATTTCAGTTAGAATCATCATACCTGAATCCACTCATTGTGCTGCTAAGGGCCTGATGACATAGATTTCATTGTTGAGTGATATTGCTTTGTAAGTGAATACCACAACTTCTTTATCTATTTTTCACTTTCTGCGATGTTGAACTTGTACTGTAAACGAGGTTCTTGTAAACAGAGGCGTCCCAAACTTTGGGGTGGCTGCGTCTATTTGATTTTCATTTTCCTAAGCTATAGGACCATAAGTGGAAGTGCCCTAGGCTCTGTTGCTTTGTTTTTTCGATGTTTCAGGAAACACCATACACTTCTCCCAAGTGTCTGTTGGCAATTTACATCCCGCCCATCAGCATAACAAGGCTCCCAGTTCTCCATGGCCTGTCCTGCCTTTATGGATTTTACACTTTTTTCAGATGGCCCTTTAGACCAGGGGGCAGTGAGACTTCATTGTACTGCAGATTTCCTTTGCAAGTTTGCTTGGTTGGCCAAAAAGGGCATATGCGTTTTTTCCTGAATATATTCAGGAAAAAACGCATACGCCCTTTTTGGCCAAGTGCATGATTGTGGACGTTCTGCCTCTTTTCCTATGCTTTCAATGCAATTCCAGTCTACCTCCTGAAATCGGTTTCCTGCAATTCTGCCTTGCTTTCAATGCCTCTTCATAGCCTTACCTCAATATATTTTTTAAAAATAGTTGGCCTTTATAACTCTGCAGGTTTTTGAATTGCAGTGGCCCTTAGCTCCATTTTTTAGCTCTTATTTTCGTGGTCTTGCCCCGTAACCACAGGATTCCTTGAAGCCCTATTTTTCTTCTGGGGCACCTTGCTGTGCCTTTGGTTAATTCTTCTTACTGATGTGATATTAGAGTGACATGTGCCCATTGAAACCGCTACAGCTAGTTTCTCACTGGTTCCCCCTATTCCCATTCATCCTCTGCACTAACTGCAGACTGTGCGATACCAGAACTTAAAGGCATTGACTCCATGTGGGGATGTTGTTAGTAAAGCGGCTGGAATGTCGATCCGGAGCCCCAGGAGAGGAAAAATGAGGTGCGTTTTAGAAACCTTTCCCGATCATATGGTATACCAGTCGCTGGGTTTCCCAAGCATGGTTTAGCTGTAGGAAGATTCCCTTCAACCTGGAGTGTTGGGACCCTTGGACTGAGTAGCATGAAGTATTGCATTAAACTTTCGGCAGTTGCTCACCAAAGCTCACCAATCCTGTCAGCCCCAAGTGTCCAGCCTTATGTCTTATCCAGCTGTGGGTTTATATGTGGTCAATCCAGGTTGCATCACAGCCCCTGAGCGAATTTTGTAAGAATTTTTCTCTCTTTCATTGTTTCAGCGTTTTGTTTTTAAAATTTATTTCTATAATGGGGTTTAGCTCCTTTTCACTGCTGTGTTTGTGCCGCTCTGCACACACTTGATTCCCTTATGGAGATATATCAATACATGGGTTTTAAGATTCTTATTCCTCAGATATATTTCTCTGCGGTGTATAGGGTGTGTTGAGGCCTGTTCATTGAGCAAGGTGTAGATCTTGTCGAATACCTATTTGGTTTATTGAACGGTATCTGTGCTAATTTCAAACTCTGGTTTTATGCATCACCCCACCTCTCCTTTCCCCTTAAGCTGACATAAGTGTGTTTTCTAAATGTGAGACACTGTTCTGTTCTGTAATTCATTTCTTGTGCAGCCATATTTACCCTCCCTCTATAAGTGATATCTTATGATATGTTTCTTTTTCTGTTTGACTTATTTCAAGTAGTATTATCGGACCTAAATCCACTCTTTATCCTTCTACTAGCCTTATTACATTGATTTCATGGTGAAGAGATATTCCATTGTACATAAGTACCACATCTTCTTTATCCATTGTTCTCTTTCCTGGGATATTTAAGGTGTACTGAAGTTGAGGTTCTTGTAAACAGAGTAGCCCTAAACTGTGGTGTGCTTGTGTCTTGTTGATTTTTAGACTTCCCTAGATATACTCCCATGATTGGAAGGGTCCTATGCTCTGTAGCTCTGTTTTTTAGATGATTTAGGAACCACCATACACTTCTCCAGAGTGGCTCTCGGCAGTTCACACACTGCCCATCAGCGTATAAAGGCTCCCTGTTCTCCATGGCCTGTCCTGCATTTCTGGTTTTTACAATTTTTTAGGATGGCCCTTTTGACCGGTGGGAAGTGAGACTTCTTTGTTGTGCACATTTGCATTGCTTGCTTGCTTCGTTGCCCATAAAGTGCGTATGCGTTTTTTCCTGGATATAATCAGGAAAAAACGCATACGCCCTTTTGGGCCAACTGCATCATTGTCGAAATTCTGCCGCTTTTCATGTGCGTTAAAGACGAGTCCAATCTATCTCTTGAAATCTGTT
Organism: Stenella coeruleoalba; assembly: GCF_951394435.1. NCBI lineage: Eukaryota > Metazoa > Chordata > Mammalia > Artiodactyla > Delphinidae > Stenella > Stenella coeruleoalba. The sequence goes on from NW_027646368.1 coordinate 99,362, forward strand.
TCTTGCAATTCTGTCTTGCATTCAGATCCTCTTCTTTGCCTTACCTCAACATATTTTTGGACGTTAGTTTTCATTTATAACTCTGCAGGTTTGTGAATTGCAGTGACCCTGAGCTCCATTTTTTAAGTTGCTCTTTTGTGAGCTGGCCTCAAACCCGCAGGATTGCTTCAGGCCCTATTTTGGCTCCGGCGAGGCAGGCTGAGCCTTTCTTTAATTCTTATTCTTAATGGGAAATTAGAGTGATATGTGCCCGTCCAAACCCCTACAACTCTTCTCTCATTGGTTCCCCCTCTTCCCGTTCATCCTCCTCACAATTTGCAAAATGTGTGAAACAGAAGTTTAAATGTGCTGATTCTCCAAGTGGGGAGATTCTAAGTAGCGTGGCTGGAATGGTGAACAGGAGCACCAGGAGAGGATAAATGAGGTGCATTTTAGACACATCTCCCGATCACATGGTGTACAGCCCTCTGGGCTTTCCATGCATGTTTTAGCTGTAGGAAGATCCCTTGAACCTGCAGATTTGGGACCCATTGAATGGGTACCAGGTAGTATTACTTTAAAGGGTGTGCATTTCCTCACCCAACCTCACATTTCTCTTAGCGCAAACAGTTTCCAGCCTTATGTCTCATCCTGCTGTGGGTCTAGATGTGTTCAATCCATGTTGCATCACCGTCCCTGAGGAAAAGTTGTAAGAGGTTTTCTCTGTCTCTCTGTCGTTTATTTTTTTCAATTTATTACTATATTGGTTACAGCTGATTTTCAAAGCTCTGTTTCTTGCTGCTGTACATCCACTTGATTCACGTACAGAGAGACATCAATAAATTCTTTTTCAGATTCTTACCAGTCATATATATTCTTTTCCGGTGACTTGAGTGTGCTGAGTGCAGTTCTTTTAGCTACCGTGTAGGCCTTGTTGATTATCAGTTTGGTATTTGGAATGGTATCTTTGCTAATTTCAACCTCCTGGATGATGCCTCACCCCTCCCCACCTTTCCCGTTTAGCAGCCTTATGCGTGTTTTCTACATATTTGACTATGTTTTTGTTTTGTAATTTATTTCATGTGTAGCCATTTTGGATTCCACCTTTAAGTGATATCTTATGATATGTGTCTTTTTCTTTTTGAATTCTGTCACTTAGAATGATCATACGTAACTCCTCCGGAGTTGTTACAACTGGCCATATTTCATTGATTTCCAGGCTGAATAATATTCCACTCTACCTAAGTACCACATCTCTATCCATTTTTTCCCTCCAGAGACATTTAAGTTATATCCTAGTCGAGGATCTTTTAAACAGAGAGGGGGTAAACATTGGGGTGCCTGTGTCCTCTCGATTTTTGTTTTTCCCAAGATATACGCCCATGAGTGCAAGTGCCCTATGCTCTGTAGCTCATTTTGTAGATGCTTTAGTAAACACAATACACTTCTCCAGAATGGCCGTTGGCAATATACATTTCCACTATAAGTCTCACAGGGCTCCCTCTTCTCGTTGCCCTGTCCTGCATTTCTGTTGTTTACGCTTTATGAGGATGGCTCTTCTGACTGATGCGAAGTGATATCTTTTGTGGTATTGACTTCCAGTGCCCACCTGTTTGGTTGGCTAAAAAAGTGTATGCCCTTTTCTTGAATATATACAGAAAAGAACGCATACACCCTTTTTGGCCAACTGCAATGTTGGCAATGTTCAGCTCCTTTTCTTGTGCTTAATGGCGAGTCCTTTCTACCTCCTCAAATCCCTTTCCTGCCATTCTCCCTTGCTTACAAGTCCTTTTCTCTGACTTTCCTCAAGACATTTTTCAGTGATGGATATTTTCAACTCTGCAGTTTTGTGAATTTTACTGCCCCTGAGTTCCATTGTTCAACTCGTGTTTATGGGAACTGGCCACAAAGCAGCGGGATTTCCTCAAGCCCTATACTGTTTCCATGGGCAACCCTAGCCTTTGGTCAATTCGTCTTCCTGATTGGAAATTAGAGTGACATGTGCCTGTCTGAACACCTAGGACTTGTCTCTCATTGTTCCTCATCCTTCCGCTTCATCCTCTGGACAAATTCCAAACTGTACGCAACAGGATGTTGACAGTGCTGACATCTCCAAGTGGGGAGACTGTTAGTAAAGATGCTGGAGGGGTGAACCCGAGCACCAGGAGATGAGGAGATGAGATGCCTTTTCCAAACTCTTCCCGATCAGACGGTATACCATCCTCTGGGTGTGACAGACATGTTTTAGCAGTAGGAAGAGTCCCATTCATGTAAGGAGAACACCAGGGCTTTTTCAAAATCAGTGTCTCCCCGAAACCCAAACTGGGGAATTTTTTAAGCTACGGCTACACATATGTTCATTAAGGGCCTTGGGAAGTAGGCAGAGTCCAAACTTTAGATGATTGAAGTCTTCAGGGTCAGAAGCACTCACCACCAGCTTCCCTTAGGCTACACTTTAACTGTCATTGATAGATGATGTCAATAAAAATATCTATTCTTTTTCAGATTATTTCCCCTTATAGGTTATTGCAAAATGTTGAGTGTAGTTCCCTGTGCTATACAGTAGTTCCTTGTTGATGATCTATTTTATACATAGCAGTGTGTATGTGTTAATTCCAAACTGTTAATTTATCCCTCCTCCCACCTTTCCCCTTTGGTAATAATAAATTATAAGATTTTATACTTCTCAGAAATGGGGGAGCTGAAAGAGAGGTATCATTTTCAATGGAAAAGCATTTAAAACAAGATTGAAGGTTTAACCAAGATTATTAGATGTACATCCTTGGAAAGAAATCACTTCGTTTCTCCAATATTGACCTGACAAATAAGACAAACCTTTTCACTGAACTTGCTTATAAAAAGTGATGGAAATATCAAATGGAAGTGTTAAAAACATCTTATTTTACCCGAGCCTTATACACTGTTCTATGTTAACTACAATTTGGCTCACACATCTGTTCATTGAGGTTACAATAGTCTCAATTTCTGTTACTGATCCTCCAGAGTGGACCCCAACAAGTGTCCCCCTGCCCAGTGTCATTGGGGCCAACAGATCGAGACTGAGTTTGGTTCACAAGCAAAGGAAACTTTATATTTTGATCAGAGAATGGAGAGGTGAGAGCATGCACTACCCCGTGGGCTGTGGGCTGGGCTGCTGTGTAGAGATCCTGTCAGAGTCAGTGGGAGGGAGGGAGGCGGCGGAGCTCTCGAGGGCCGGGTTGGCTGTAGCTCAGGCTCTATATTGTGGAGTCTGCACTGGGCCCCAGGAGCTGAGGTGTCGACCCAGCCATTCTGCACTAGGAAATCTGGTCTGAAGTGCCGGGTGTGGAACCTCTGCATGCGGGACCCTAGGAGCACGTGAAATTAGACAAAGCACAAAGGATAAAAAAGGTTAGACTTGACTTTATTGCCCAGATTCTATTTTTATCTCCCAGGGATTTTTAATGGGCTTTGCTGGGGACAAACCCCTCCTCTGCCTTTTGTCCCGTTCCTCATTCTTGGAGTGCTGAGGGTGCAGACCCTTCTTCTGTAACTGCTGAGTGCTGAGTTGGGAGCCCTCATACCCTGGGGCGAGGGTCAGAGCTTCTCCCCAGCAGCCTCCCGGTGACGTTGATTGTCCCCAGGACCCCTGCCTCCCTGCTCGTCCACCTGAGCACCAGCATTGGAAGTGTTATAGATTCTAATGACCTTTAAGGGTCCAGGAAAGAGATGTGCAGAGACGCTGTGGGGGCCGGTTTCACCCCGCCTCACATTTGTTCGGCCACCTTAGGCTGACCGTCTCTGCCAGCCTAGATGCTCTGACCAGTAGTCTGCGCTTTCTTCAATTAGGCCCCTGAATTAACGTACAAACAGCACCAGGTGTCAGAGCCCTGCCCGCTCAACTCCCAGACAGTCCAGGGTCAGTGGTGACCAAGGACCATGATGGCTACTGAGTCAACAGCCTTTTGAAGTAAACAGGAGTCCAGCCGGTCTTATTGGCCACCATCATCATGGTGTCTGTAGGCTTTTCTATGGTGACAGTGTGGTATACTGTTCCCCCGCCAAGATTATTAGCTCCCCTCTGGGTGCAGTAAGTCCTGCAAGCAGTAGTCTACTCTTTTGGGACACACTCTTGTTGTTTTATGAGAGAAACTCCAGGTCAAGTGATGTTCACACGAGTCGTCATGGTGCCCTGTTGCCCCCGGTTATCTCTCTGGATGTTGGAGTTGGAGGGCCTCCTCACTCGAGGTCGGTGTGCCCACGGAGCGAACCCTGCAACTTCAGGGCATGGTTGGTGGTTAGGATCACCACGTGGGGTCCTTTTCCCTTAGGAGGGAGGTGGCCTTTTGGGCTGCTGATTTCCAGGTTTTTAGATACCGCCAGTATCTTGGCCAGATGTGGCAGTGGGCCAAGCCCCTTAGTGACCGTAGTTTATCCTACCTGGATGGCATTCTTGCATTGTTCCATTTCAAGTGGTCCCAGTTTTTGCACTAATTCTCCAATGGCGATTCACCTTTCACCGGGAATGTAAAGGTCAAAGGGTTTAGCTAAATTAGGGAGTTCCAGGGCAAGGGTCTGAATTGACTGCTCTTTCCATTCTTGAAAGGCCACTTCTGGATTCTATTCAAAAGGATCATCATCTTTTCCTTTCAGTGTTTCATATAGAGGCCCAGCTAGTAGACTGTAGCTAGGGATCCAGAAGCAGCAAACCCTGGCCTCCCCAGGAACCCCTAAGCTGTCTTCTAGTTTTAGAAAGGGGTAAGGCTGAAAATGGTTTCTTCCCTTTCCTGGGATGGGCTTCTCTGACCTTCTGTGAGAATGAAGCCCAGGCAGGTCACCGCAGTCTGTGATATTTGAGCTTTTTCTTGGACAACTTCTATCCTTTATTGGCTTGGTAGTTCAGAGGCCTCCTTAGTAGGGCTGGTGATCAGAATGTCGTCTGCATATTGAAGGAGGGTTTCCTTTTCCAGAGGTAGAACTTTTAGGTCTTTAGCTAAGCTTTCCCCAAAGATGGTGTGGGAATTTTTGCACCCTTGGGGCCAGACGGCCCGGAAGTATTGTTTTAGTTGTATGTTGAGTCCTGCCACTCACAAGCCAAAATTTCTTGTGACTCTGGGACTAATGGAATACAAAAGAAGGCATCATTGAAGACTAATACAGAATACCATGTCCTGGTGGTTGGTAGAATGACCAGCAGGGTGTAGGAATTAGGAGCAACTGGAGGTATATCCTCGGTGGCTTCACTGACTGTCCTGACATCCTTTACCAGGTCCCCAGCAGCCCATGGGGCTCTCGTGGTCAGACCAATCCCAGAATATGGAGCTCACCTGGGCAGGTACCCCACCCCCACCCCAGCCCACGGGGCTCTCGTGGTCAGGCCCCTCCCAGGATACAGAGCTACCCTTGCAGGTACCGTGGCAGGGCTGGGCACACAGGAACCGTGCACATAGCCCTCATTGCAGAGCACCCCCAGCTCACCTGTCGCTCAGACCTGACACAGAGCACCTCAGAGCAGGACTTGAACTAACAAACAGCAGCTGCGACAGGTCTGTGACCCTGGGCATCACTCCGTGAGGCCTCCCTCCACCTGGTCTTCCAGAGACTTCCACTGCACCCGGGGCACCAGGCCTCTGTCTCCAACCACCACCCACCCCTCCTCTCCCTGACTCCTGGGTTCCTCTCATTAGGAGAGGGTTTTCTTGAAGTTGTCTCCCACTCATGGGTCAGATAAAATGATTAGAAAACAAGCCAAAGCTGCAGCCCCTTGTCTATCCTGACTCTCAGGAGCCCACACCTGTTCCTTGGACCTGGCCGGTTCAGCAAGTTCCATTTTCTGCAACTGTGAGCCCCTGAGGGGTGATGATTGGCTGACCTGGGCAGCCTTACCGTGCCGGCCAGCCCTCCCCAGGTGTGCCTGGGTTGAGATCAATATAAATACCACTCCAGGCAGCAAGAGCCCCTGCAGCCGTGCCTGACGCCATTTTCTCTGCCCTGTCAGCAGTCTCGGGGCTGGGCTGGTGGGAGGGAGTGAGAGGCCACGGCTTTGTGGGTGGCCCAGTGTGAGTGGGGCTCTGCTGGACTTTCTGCAGCAGTTGCCAGGCTGCCACCTGCTAAAGAAGAGGATGTGTCACCCATACCTGCTGCTGGAATTTCTCCCTGGGTAGAGGTGAGGAAGGAAAAAAGCAGTGGGGGCAGGGACAGGACGGGTATCTCAGGCAGGGAAATGGAAATCTTCCAGAAGAGCACCCAGGGCCAGGACCATCCTGGCTGGCCTGCAGGCACCAAGTCGGCCGGCATGCTGTCACTCGTGTGGCTCTATGGCCCTTCCTCTAGGCTTTCAAGTCCTTGTATATATTCAGGTGTTTTACCTGGGACGGGTGGGAATAGTTCAGCAGCAACTGGCCTGGGGCTCAGCTCACGTTTACTCACAGATGCCTCGGCACGGTGCCCCAGCTTTGCAATGAGGACGCTTGTTGCGTGGGGGCTGCTGGCTGAATGGGAGACGATTCCCCACCACTGACCAACTTCAGAATTGTTTACAACTGGAGCAAGTGCCCTGATACGGTTTTCCTCTGTGTAACTGGTGGGTTCTGTGTTTTTTTTCTCTTTTTCGTTTTTGGTTCAAGGTAGATTTTATTCCTCTTTTTTGTATTTACAGATATAAGCATGGAAATAATTTATTCATATAAATACATGTATGTGCAGGGAATAATTGTTTTTTCTGTTTTATTTTTTAAATTTTACTTCTTTTTAATTTTGAATTTTATTTTATATTTTTATACAGCAGGTTCTTATTGGTTATCTATTTTATACATATAAATGTATACATGCCAATCCCAGTCTCTCAACTCCTCCCACTACCACCCCCCCAACAGCTTTCCCCCCTTGTTGTCCATACGTTTGTTGTCTACATCTGTTGCTCTATTTATGTCTTGCAAAATGGTTAATCTGTACAGTTTTTCTAGGTTCCACATATATGCATGAATATACAAGATTTGTTTTTCTCTTTCTGACTTACTTCACTCTGTATGACAGTCTCTAGATCCATCGACGTCTCTACAAATGACCCAATTTCATTCCTTTTCATGGCTTAGTAATATTCCATTTTATATATGTACCACAGCTTTATGCATTCGTCTGTCTGTGGGCATTTAGGTTGCTTCCATTACCTCGATATTGTAAATAGTGATGCAATGAACATTGCGGTGAATGACTCTTCTTGATTTATGGTTTTGTCTGGGTATATGTCCAGTACTGGGATTCCTGTATCATATGGTAATTCTATTGTTAGTTTCTTAAGAAATTCCATATTGTTCTCCATAATGACTGTATCAATTTAATTTCCCAACAATAGTGGAAGAGGGTTCCTTTTCTCCACACCCTTTCCAGCATTTTTTGTTTGTAGATTTTCAATGATGCCTATTCTACCAGGTGTGAGGTGATACCTCATTGTTGAATCCATTTCCTTGAGCAAGGGGTAGCTCTTGTCTATTACATATTTGGCTTATGGAACGGTATCTGTGCTAATTTCAAACTCTGCTTTTATGCAGCACCCCAACTCACCTTCCCCCTTAAGCAGGCATAAGTTGGTTTTCTAAACTTGAGACCCTGTTCTGTTTTGTAATTCAGTTCATGTGTAGCCAAGTTCACATTCCGTGTATTAGTGATACCTTATGATGTTTCATTTTCTGTGTGACTTATTTCACTTAGAATCATCGTGCCTCAATCCACTCATTATGCTGGTACGGGCCTGGTGACATAGATTTCATTGCTGAGTGGTATTCTGTTGTACAGAAGTACCGCAACTTCTTTATCCATTATTTGCTCTCTGGGATATTTAACTTGTGCCGTAGAAGAGATTCCTGTAAAAAGAGCCGTCCCAAATTTTGGGGTTGCTGTGTCTTTTTGATATTAATTTCCCTAAGCTATAGGACCATAAGTGGAAGTGCCCTAGGCTCTGTTGCTTTGTTTTTTAGATGTTTCAGGAAACACCATACACTTCTCCCGAGTGTCTGTTGGCAATTTACATCCCGCCCATCAGCATAACAAGGCTCCCAGTTCTCCATGGCCTGTCCTGCCTTTATGGATTTTACACTTTATTCTGATGGCCCTTTTGACCGGGGGGAAGTGAGACTTCATTGTAGTGCAGATTTCCTTTGCAAGCTTGCTTGGTTGGCCAAAAAGGGCGTATGCGTTTTTTCCTGAATATATTCAGGAAAAAACGCATATGCCCTTTTGGCCAAGTGCATCATTGTGGACGTTCTGCCTCTTTTCCTACGCTTTCAATGCAATTCCAGTCTACCTCCTGAAATCGGTATCCTGCAATTCTGCCCCGCTTTCAAGTCCTCTTGGAAGCCTTACTTCAGTATATTTTTGGACGATAGCTGTCATTTATAACTCTGCAGGTTTGTGAATTACAGAGACCCTGAGCTCCTTTCTTCAACTCGCTTCCTTTTGAGCTGGCTGCAACACCGCAGGATGGCTTCAGGCCCTAATCTGGTTCCGGCACGGCACGCTGAGCCTTTGGTTATTTCCTCTTCCTGGTGGGAAATGAGAGTTAAATTTGCCCGTCCAGACACCTCCAGCTAGTCTCTCATTGGTTCTCCCTATTCCTGTTCATCTTCCGCAGAAATTGCAAACTGGGCCAAACAGGAGGTTAAAGGCGCTGACTCTCCAAGTTGGGAGAGTGTTAGTAAAGGGTCTGGAATGTTGCACCAGAGTACCAGGGGAGGAAAACTGAGACATATTTGAAAACGTCTCCCGTTCACACGGTTGATCAACTCGGGGTTCCACATGCATGTTTTAGCTGAAGGAAGAATACCTTAAACCTGGAGAGTTGAGACCCGTGGAATGGGTACCATGCAATATGACTTCAAAGGGTCTTCATTTGCTCACCGAACCTCTCCAATCCTATCACTGCTGCGTTTATGCCCCTGTACACACGCTTGATTCTCTTTCAGAGACATAGCAATTCATAGGTTTTAAGATACTTACTAGTCAGGTACATTCTTAGGCGTTTAATATGTGGTGTTGAGTCCATATCGTTGAGCAAGGAGTAGCTCTTGTCTATTCCATATTTGGCTTAAGGAACTTTATCTGTGCTCATTTCAATCTCTGGTTTTATGCAGCACCCCAACTCACCTTTCCCCTTAAGCAAGCATAAGTTGGTTTTCTAAATTTGAGACCCTGTTCTGTTCTGTAATTCAGTTCCTGTGTAGCCAAGATTCCATTCCGTGTATTACTGATATCTTATGATGTTTGTTTTTCTGTGTGACTTATTTCAGTTAGAATCATCATACCTGAATCCACTCATTGTGCTGCTAAGGGCCTGATGACACAGATTTCATTGCTGAGTGATATTGCTTTGTAAGTAAATACCACAACTTCTTTACCCATTTTTCACTTTCTGCGATGTTGAACTTGTACTATAAACGAGGTTCTTGTAAACAGAGCCGTTCCAAACTTTGGGGTGGCTGTGTCTTTTTGATTTTAATTTCCCTAAGCTATAGGACCATAAGTGGAAGTGCCCTAGGTTCTGTTGCTTTGTTTTTTAGATGTTTCAGGAAACACCATACACTTCTCCCAAGTGGTTGTTGGCAATTTACATCCCGCCCATCAGCATAACAAGGCTCCCAGTTCTCCATGGCCTGTCCTGCCTTTCTGGATTTTACACTTTTTTCAGATGGCCCTTTTGACCGGGGGGAAGTGAGACTTCATTGTAGTGCAGATTTCCTTTGCAAGCTTGCTTGGTTGGCCAAAAAGGGCGTATGCGTTTTTTCCTGAATATATTCAGGAAAAAACGCATATGCCCTTTTTGGCCAAGTGCATCATTGTGGACGTTCTGCCTCTTTTCCTATGCTTTCAATGCAATTCCAGTCTACCTCCTGAATTCGTTTTCCTGCAATTCTGCCCCGCTTTCAAGTCCTCTTGGCAGCCTTACTTCAGTCTATTTTTGGACGATAGCTGTCATTTATAACTCTGCAGGTTTGTGAATTACAGTGCCCCTGAGCTCCTTTCTTCAACTAGCTTTCTTGTGACCTGGCCGCAACACCGCAGGATGGCTTCAGGCCCTATTCTGGTTCCGGTACGGCACGCTGAGCCTTTGGTTATTTCCTCTTCCTGGTGGGAAATGAGAGTTAAATTTGCCCGTCCAGACACCTCCAGCTAGTCTCTCATTGGTTCTCGCTATTCCTGTTCATCTTCCGCAGAAATTGCAAACTGGGCCAAACAGGAGGTTAAAGGCGCTGACTCTCCAAGTGGGGAGAGTGTTAGTAAAGCGTCTGGAATGTTGCACCCGAGTACCAGGGGAGGAAAACTGAGACATATTTGAACACGTCTCCCGTTCACATGGTTGATCATACTTGGGTTCCACATGCATGTTTTAGCTGAAGGAAGAATACCTTAAACCTGGAGAGTTAAGACCCGTGTAATGGGTACCATGCAATATGACTTCAAAGGGTCTTCATTTGCTCACCGAACCTCTCCAATCCTATCACTGCTGCGTTTATGCCCCTGTACACATGCTTGATTCTCTTTCGGAGACATAGCAATCCATAGGTTTTAAGATACTTACTAGTCAGGTACATTCTTAGGCGTTTAATATGCGGTGTTGAGTCCATTTCGTTGAGCAAGGAGTAGCTCTTGTCTATTCCATATTTGACTTAAGGAACTTTATCTGTGCTCATTTCAATCTCTGGTTTTATGCAGCACCCCAACTCACCTTTACCCTTAAGCAAGCATAAGTTGGTTTTCTAAATTTGAGACCCTGTTCTGTTCTGTAATTCAGTTCCTGTGTAGCCAAGTTTACATTCCGTGTATTACTGATATCTTATGATGTTTCTTTTTCTGTGTGACTTACTTCAGTTAGAATCATCATACCTGAATCCACTCATTGTGCTGCTAAGGGCCTGATGACACAGATTTCATTGCTGAGTGATATTGCTTTGTAAGTAAATACCACAACTTCTTTATCCATTTTTCACTTTCTGCGATGTTGAACTTGTACTGTAAACGAGGATCTTGTAAACAGAGCCGTTCCAAACTTTGGGGTGGCTGTGTCTTTTTGATTTTAATTTCCCTAAGCTATAGGACCATAAGTGGAAGTGCCCTAGGTTCTGTTGCTTTGTTTTTTAGATGTTTCAGGAAACACCATACACTTCTCCCGAGTGGTTGTTGGCAATTTACATCCCGCCCATCAGCATAACAAGGCTCCCAGTTCTCCATGGCCTGTCCTGCCTTTCTGGATTTTACACTTTTTTCAGATGGCCCTTTTGACCGGGGGGAAGTGAGACTTCATTGTAGTGCAGATTTCCTTTGCAAGCTTGCTTGGTTGGCCAAAAAGGGCGTATGCGTTTTTTCCTGAATATATTCAGGAAAAAACGCATACGCCCTTTTTGGCCAAGTGCATCATTGTGGACGTTCTGCCTCTTTTCCTATGCTTTCAATGCAATTCCAGTCTACCTCCTGAAATCGGTTTCCTGCAATTCTGCCCCGCTTTCAAGTCCTCTTGGCAGCCTTACTTCAGTCTATTTTTGGACGATAGCTGTCATTTATAACTCTGCAGGTTTGTGAATTACAGTGCCCCTGAGCTCCTTTCTTCAACTCGCTTTCTTTTGAGCTGGCCGCAACACCGCAGGATGGCTTCAGGCCCTAATCTGGTTCCGGCACGGCACGCTGAGCCTTTGGTTATTTCCTCTTCCTGGTGGGAAATGAGAGTTAAATTTGCCCGTCCAGACACCTCCAGCTAGCCTCTCATTGGTTCTCGCTATTCCTGTTCATCTTCCGCAGAAATTGCAAACTGGGCCAAACAGGAGGTTAAAGGGACTGACTCTCCAAGTGGGGAGAGTGTTAGTAAAGCGTCTGGAATGTTGCACCCGAGTACCAGGGGAGGAAAACTGAGACATATTTGAACACGTCTCCCGATCACATGGTTGATCATACTCTAGGTTCCACATGCATGTTTTAGCTGAAGGAAGAATACCTTAAACCTGGGTAGTTGAAACCCGTGGAATGGGTACCATGCAATATGACTTCAAAGGGTCTTCATTTGCTCACCGAACCTCTCCAATCCTATCACTGCTGCATTTATGCCCCTGTACACATGCTTGATTCTCTTTCGGAGACATAGCAATCCATATGTTTTAAGATACTTACTAGTCAGGTACATTCTTAGGCGTTTAATATGCGGTGTTGAGTCCATTTCGTTGAGCAAGGAGTAGCTCTTGTCTATTCCATATTTGGCTTAAGGAACTTTATCTGTGCTCATTTCAATCTCTGGTTTTATGCAGCACCCCAACTCACCTTTACCCTTAAGCAAGAATAAGTTGGTTTTCTAAATTTGAGACCCTGTTCTGTTCTGTAATTCAGTTCCTGTGTAGCCAAGTTTACATTCCGTGTATTACTGATATCTTATGATGTTTCTTTTTCTGTGTGACTTACTTCAGTTAGAATCATCATACCTGAATCCACTCATTGTGCTGCTAAGGGCCTGATGACACAGATTTCATTGCTGAGTGATATTGCTTTGTAAGTAAATACCACAACTTCTTTATGCATTTTTCACTTTCTGCGATGTTGAACTTGTACTGTAAACGAGGTTCTTGTAAACAGAGGCGTCCCAAACTTTGGGGTGGCTGTGTCTTTTTGATTTTAATTTCACTAAGCTATAGGACCATAAGTGGAAGTGCCCTAGGTTCTGTTGCTTTGTTTTTTAGATGTTTCAGGAAACACCATACACTTCTCCCCAGTTGTTGTTGGCAATTTACATCCCGCCCATCAGCATAACAAGGCTCCCAGTTCTCTATGGCCTGTCCTGCCTTTCTGGATTTTACACTTTTTTCAGATGGCCCTTTTGACCGGGGGGAAGTGAGACTTCATTGTAGTGCAGATTTCCTTTGCAAGCTTGCTTGGTTGGCCAAAAAGGGCGTATGCGTTTTTTCCTGAATATATTCAGGAAAAAACGCATACGCCCTTTTTGGCCAAGTGCATCATTGTGGACGTTCTGCCTCTTTTCCTATGCTTTCAATGCAATTCCAGTCTACCTCCTGAAATCGGTTTCCTGCAATTCTGCCCCGCTTTCAAGTCCTCTTGGCAGCCTTACTTCAGTCTATTTTTGGACGATAGCTGTCATTTATAACTCTGCAGGTTTGTGAATTACAGTGCCCCTGAGCTCCTTTCTTCAACTCGCTTTCTTTTGAGCTGGCCGCAACACCGCAGGATGGCTTCAGGCCCTAATCTGGTTCCGGTACGGCACGCTGAGCCTTTGGTTATTTCCTCTTCCTGGTGGGAAATGAGAGTTAAATTTGCCCGTCCAGACACCTCCAGCTAGCCTCTCATTGGTTCTCGCTATTCCTGTTCATCTTCCGCAGAAATTGCAAACTGGGCCAAACAGGAGGTTAAAGGCGCTGACTCTCCAAGTCGGGAGAGTGTTAGTAAAGCATCTGGAATATTGCACCCGTGTACCAGGGGAGGAAAACTGAGACATATTTGAACACGTCTCCCGTTCACATGGTTGATCATACTTGGGTTCCACATGCATGTTTTAGCTGAAGGAAGAATACCTTAAACCTGGAGAGTTGAGACCCGTGTAATGGGTACCATGCAATATGACTTCAAAGGGTCTTCATTTGCTCACCGAACCTCTCCAATCCTATCACTGCTGCGTTTATGCCCCTGTACACATGCTTGATTCTCTTTTGGAGACATAGCAATCCATAGGTTTTACGATACTTACTAGTCAGGTACATTCTTAGGCGTTTAATATGCGGTGTTGAGTCCATTTCGTTGAGCAAGGAGTAGCTCTTGTCTATTCCATATTTGACTTAAGGAACTTTATCTGTGCTCATTTCAATCTCTGGTTTTATGCAGCACCCCAACTCACCTTTACCCTTAAGCAAGCATAAGTTGGTTTTCTAAATTTGAGACCCTGTTCTGTTCTGTAATTCAGTTCCTGTGTAGCCAAGTTTACATTCCGTGTATTACTGATATCTTATGATGTTTCTTTTTCTGTGTGACTTATTTCAGTTAGAATCATCATACCTGAATCCACTCATTGTGATGCTAAGGGCCTGATGACATAGATTTCATTGCTGAGTGATATTGCTTTGTAAGTAAATACCACAACTTCTTTATCCATTTTTCACTTTCTGCGATGTTGAACTTGTACTGTAAACGAGGTTCTTGTAAACAGAGGCGTCCCAAACTTTGGGGTGGCTGTGTCTTTTTGATTTTAATTTCCCTAAGCTATAGGACCATAAGTGGCAGTGCCCTAGGCTCTGTTGCTTTGTTTTTTAGATGTTTCAGGAAACACCATACACTTCTCCCGAGTGTCTGTTGGCAATTTACATCCCGCCCATCAGCATAACAAGGCTCCCTGTTCTCCATGGCCTGTCCTGCCTTTCTGGATTTTACACATTTTTCAGATGGCCCTTTTGACCGGGGGGAAGTGAGACTTCATTGTAGTGCAGATTTCCTTTGCAAGCTTGCTTGGTTGGCCAAAAAGGGCGTATGCGTTTTTTCCTGAATATATTCAGGAAAAAACGCATACGCCCTTTTTGGCCAAGTGCATCATTGTGGACGTTCTGCCTCTTTTCCTATGCTTTCAATGCAATTCCAGTCTACCTCCTGAAATCGGTTTCCTGCAATTCTGCCCCGATTTCAAGTCCTCTTGGAAGCCTTACTTCAGTCTATTTTTGGACGATAGCTGTCATTTATAACTCTGCAGGTTTGTGAATTACAGTGCCCCTGAGCTCCTTTCTTCAACTCGCTTTCTTGTGACCTGGCCGCAACACCGCAGGATGGCTTCAGGCCCTAATCTGGTTCCGGTACGGCACACTGAGCCTTTGGTTATTTCCTCTTCCTGGTGGGAAATGAGAGTTAAATTTGCCCGTCCAGACACCTCCAGCTAGTCTCTCATTGGTTCTCGCTATTCCTGTTCATCTTCCGCAGAAATTGCAAACTGGGCCAAACAGGACGTTAAAGGCGCTGACTCTCCAAGTGGGGAGAGTGTTAGTAAAGCGTCTGGAATGTTGCACCCGAGTACCAGGGGAGGAAAACTGAGACATATTTGAACACGTCTCCCGTTCACATGGTTGATCATACTTGGGTTCCACATGCATGTTTTAGCTGAAGGAAGAATACCTTAAACCTGGAGAGTTGAGACCCGTGTAATGGGTACCATGCAATATGACTTCAAAGGGTCTTCATTTGCTCACCGAACCTCTCCAATCCTATCACTGCTGCGTTTATGCCCCTGTACACATGCTTGATTCTCTTTTGGAGACATAGCAATCCATAGGTTTTACGATACTTACTAGTCAGGTACATTCTTAGGCGTTTAATATGCGGTGTTGAGTCCATTTCGTTGAGCAAGGAGTAGCTCTTGTCTATTCCATATTTGACTTAAGGAACTTTATCTGTGCTCATTTCAATCTCTGGTTTTATGCAGCACCCCAACTCACCTTTACCCTTAAGCAAGCATAAGTTGGTTTTCTAAATTTGAGACCCTGTTCTGTTCTGTAATTCAGTTCCTGTGTAGCCAAGTTTACATTCCGTGTATTACTGATATCTTATGATGTTTCTTTTTCTGTGTGACTTATTTCAGTTAGAATCATCATACCTGAATCCACTCATTGTGATGCTAAGGGCCTGATGACATAGATTTCATTGCTGAGTGATATTGCTTTGTAAGTAAATACCACAACTTCTTTATCCATTTTTCACTTTCTGCGATGTTGAACTTGTACTGTAAACGAGGTTCTTGTAAACAGAGCCGTTCCAAACTTTGGGGTGGCTGTGTCTTTTTGATTTTAATTTCCCTAAGCTATAGGACCATAAGTGGAAGTGCCCTAGGTTCTGTTGCTTTGTTTTTTAGATGTTTCAGGAAACACCATACACTTCTCCCGAGTGGTTGTTGGCAATTTACATCCCGCCCATCAGCATAACAAGGCTCCCAGTTCTCCATGGCCTGTCCTGCCTTTCTGGATTTTACACTTTTTTCAGATGGCCCTTTTGACCGGGGGGAAGTGAGACTTCATTGTAGTGCAGATTTCCTTTGCAAGCTTGCTTGGTTGGCCAAAAAGGGCGTATGCGTTTTTTCCTGAATATATTCAGGAAAAAACGCATACGCCCTTTTTGGCCAAGTGCATCATTGTGGACGTTCTGCCTCTTTTCCTATGCTTTCAATGCAATTCCAGTCTACCTCCTGAAATCGGTTTCCTGCAATTCTGCCCCGCTTTCAAGTCCTCTTGGCAGCCTTACTTCAGTCTATTTTTGGACGATAGCTGTCATTTATAACTCTGCAGGTTTGTGAATTACAGTGCCCCTGAGCTCCTTTCTTCAACTTGCTTTCTTGTGACCTGGCCGCAAAACTGCAGGATGGCTTCAGGCCCTAATCTGGTTCCGGCACGGCACGCTGAGCCTTTGGTTATTTCCTCTTCCTGGTGGGAAATGAGAGTTAAATTTGCCCGTCCAGACACCTCCAGCTAGTCTCTCATTCGTTCTCGCTATTCCTGTTCATCTTCCGCAGAAATTGCAAACTGGGCCAAACAGGAGGTTAAAGGCGCTGACTCTCCAAGTGGGGAGAGTGTTAGTAAAGCGTCTGGAATGTTGCACCCGAGTACCAGGGGAGAAAAACTGAGACATATTTGAACACATCTCCCATTCACATGGTTGATCATACTTGCGTTCCACATGCATGTTTTAGCTGAAGGAAGAATACCTTAAACCTGGAGAGTTAAGACCCGTGTAATGGGTACCATGCAATATGACTTCAAAGGGTCTTCATTTGCTCACCGAACCTCTCCAATCCTATCACTGCTGCGTTTATGCCCCTGTACACATGCTTGATTCTCTTTCGGAGACATAGCAATCCATAGGTTTTAAGATACTTACTAGTCAGGTACATTCTTAGGCGTTTAATATGCGGTGTTGAGTCCATTTCGTTGAGCAAGGAGTAGCTCTTGTCTATTCCATATTTGGCTTAAGGAACTTTATCTGTGCTCATTTCAATCTCTGGTTTTATGCAGCACCCCAACTCACCTTTACCCTTAAGCAAGAATAAGTTGGTTTTCTAAATTTGAGACCCTGTTCTGTTCTGTAATTCAGTTCCTGTGTAGCCAAGTTTACATTCCGTGTATTACTGATATCTTATGATGTTTCTTTTTCTGTGTGACTTATTTCAGTTAGAATCATCATACCTGAATCCACGCATTGTGCTGCTAAGGGCCTGATGACACAGATTTCATTGCTGAGTGATATTGCTTTGTAAGTAAATACCACAACTTCTTTATCCATTTTTCACTTTCTGCGATGTTGAACTTGTACTGTAAACGAGGTTCTTGTAAACAGAGCCGTTCCAAACTTTGGGGTGGCTGTGTCTTTTTCATTTTAACTTCCCTAAGCTATAGGACCATAAGTGGAAGTGCCCTAGGTTCTGTTGCTTTGTTTTTTAGATGTTTCAGGAAACACCATACACTTCTCCCGAGTGGTTGTTGGCAATTTACATCCCGCCCATCAGCATAACAAGGCTCCCAGTTCTCCATGGCCTGTCCTGCCTTTCTGGATTTTACACTTTTTTCAGATGGCCCTTTTGACCGGGGGGAAGTGAGACTTCATTGTAGTGCAGATTTCCTTTGCAAGCTTGCTTGGTTGGCCAAAAAGGGCGTATGCGTTTTTTCCTGAATATATTCAGGAAAAAACGCATACGCCCTTTTTGGCCAAGTGCATCATTGTGGACGTTCTGCCTCTTTTCCTATGCTTTCAATGCAATTCCAGTCTACCTCCTGAAATCGGTTTCCTGCAATTCTGCCCCGCTTTCAAGTCCTCTTGGCAGCCTTACTTCAGTCTATTTTTGGACGATAGCTGTCATTTATAACTCTGCAGGTTTGTGAATTACAGTGCCCCTGAGCTCCTTTCTTCAACTTGCTTTCTTGTGACCTGGCCGCAACACCGCAGGATGGCTTCAGGCCCTAATCTGGTTCCGGCCCGGCATGCTGAGCCTTTGGTTAATTCCTCTTCCTGGTGGGAAATGAGAGTTAAATTTGCCCGTCCAGACACCTCCAGCTAGCCTCTCATTGGTTCTCGCTATTCCTGTTCATCTTCCGCAGAAATTGCAAACTGGGCCAAACAGGAGGTTAAAGGGACTGACTCTCCAAGTGGGGAGAGTGTTAGTAAAGCGTCTGGAATGTTGCACCCGAGTACCAGGGTACGAAAACTGAGACATATTTGAACACGTCTCCCGATCACATGGTTGATCATACTCTAGGTTCCACATGCATGTTTTAGCTGAAGGAAGAATACCTTAAACCTGGGTAGTTGAAACCCGTGGAATGGGTACCATGCAATATGACTTCAAAGGGTCTTCATTTGCTCACCGAACCTCTCCAATCCTATCACTGCTGCGTTTATTCCCCTGTACACACGCTTGCTTCTCTTTTGGAGACATAGCAATCCATAAGTTTTAAGATACTTACTAGTCAGGTACATTCTTAGGGGTTTAATATGGGGTTTTGAGTCCATTTCGTTGAGCAAGGAGTAGCTCTTGTCTATTCCATATTTGGCTTAAGGAACTTTATCTGTGCTCATTTCAATCTCTGGTTTTATGCAGCACCCCAACTCACCTTTCCCCTTAAGCAAGCATAAGTTGGTTTTCTAAATTTGAGACCCTGTTCTGTTTTGGAATGCAGTTCCTGTGTAGCCAAGTTTACATTCCGTGTATTAGTGATATCTTATGATGTTTCTTTTTCTGTGTGACTTATTTCAGTTAGAATCATCGTACCTGAATCCACTCATTATGCTGCTACGGGCCTGATGACATAGATTTCATTGCTGAGTGATACTGCATTGTACGTAAGTACCACAAGTTCTTTATCCATTTTTCACTTTCTGCGATGTTGAACTTGTACTGTAAACGAGGTTCTTGTAAACAGAGGCGTCCCAAACTTTGGGGTGGCTGTGTCTTTTTGATTTTAATTTCCCTAAGTAATAGGACCATAAGTGGCAGTGCCCTAGGCTCTGTTGCTTTGTTTTTTAGATGTTTCAGGAAACACCATACACTTCTCCCGAGTGTCTGTTGGCAATTTACATCCCGCCCATCAGCATAACAAGGCTCCCAGTTCTCAATGGCCTGTTACCTTTCTGGATTTTACACTTTTTTCAGATGGCCCTTTTGACCGGGGGGAAGTGAGACTTCATTGTAGTGCAGATTTCCTTTGCAAGCTTGCTTGGTTGGCCAAAAAGGGCGTATGCGTTTTTTCCTGAATATATTCAGGAAAAAACGCATACGCCCTTTTTGGCCAAGTGCATCATTGTGGACGTTCTGCCTCTTTTCCTATGCTTTCAATGCAATTCCTGTCTACCTCCTGAAATCGGTTTCCTGCAATTCTGCCCCGCTTTCAAGTCCTCTTGGCAGCCTTACTTCAGTCTATTTTTGGACGATAGCTGTCATTTATAACTCTGCAGGTTTGTGAATTACAGTGCCCCTGAGCTCCTTTCTTCAACTCGCTTTCTTGTGACCTGGCCGCAACACCGCAGGATGGCTTCAGGCCCTAATCTGGTTCCGGCACGGCACGCTGAGCCTTTAGTTAATTCCTCTTCCTGGTGGGAAATGAGAGTTAAATTTGCCCGTCCAGACACCTCCAGCTAGCCTCTCATTGGTTCTCGCTATTCCTGTTCATCTTCCGCAGAAATTGCAAACTGGGCCAAACAGGAGGTTAAAGGGACTGACGCTCCAAGTGGGGAGAGTGTTAGTAAAGCGTCTGGAATGTTGCACCCGAGTACCAGGGGAGGAAAACTGAGACATATTTGAACACATCTCCCGATCACATGGTTGATCATACTCTAGGTTCCACATGCATGTTTTAGCTGAAGGAAGAATACCTTAAACCTGGGAAGTTGAAACCCGTGGAATGGGTACCATGCAATATGACTTCAAAGGGTCTTCATTTGCTCACCGAACCTCTCCAATCCTATCACTGCTGCGTTTATGCCCCTGTACACATGCTTGATTCTCTTTCGGAGACATAGCAATCCATAGGTTTTAAAATACTTACTAGTCAGGTACATTCTTAGGCGTTTAATATGCGGTGTTGAGTCCATTTCGTTGAGCAAGGAGTAGCTCTTGTCTATTCCATATTTGACTTAAGGAACTTTATCTGTGCTCATTTCAATCTCTGGTTTTATGCAGCACCCCAACTCACCTTTACCCTTAAGCAAGCATAAGTTGGTTTTCTAAATTTGAGACCCTGTTCTGTTCTGTAATTCAGTTCCTGTGTAGCCAAGTTTACATTCCGTGTATTACTGATATCTTATGATGTTTCTTTTTCTGTGTGACTTATTTCAGTTAGAATCATCATACCTGAATCCACTCATTGTGCTGCTAAGGGCCTGATGACACAGATTTCATTGCTGAGTGATATTGCTTTGTAAGTAAATACCACAACTTCTTTATGCATTTTTCACTTTCTTCGATGTTGAACTTGTACTGTAAACGAGGTTCTTGTAAACAGAGGCGTCCCAAATTTGGGGTGGCTGTGTCTTTTTGATTTTAATTTCCCTAAGCTATAGGACCATAAGTGGAAGTGCCCTAGGCTCTGTTGCTTTGTTTTTTAGATGTTTCAGGAAACACCATACACTTCTCCTGAGTGGTTGTTGGCAATTTACATCCCGCCCATCAGCATAACAAGGCTCCCAGTTCTCCATGGCCTGTCCTGCCTTTCTGGATTTTACACTTTTTTCAGATGGCCCTTTTGACCCGGGGGAAGTGAGACTTCATTGTAGTGCAGATTTCCTTTGCAAGCTTGCTTGGTTGGCCAAAAAGGGCGTATGCGTTTTTTCCTGAAGATATTCAGGAAAAAACGCATACGCCCTTTTTGGCCAAGTGCATCATTGTGGACGTTCTGCCTCTTTTCCTATGCTTGCAATGCAATTCCAGTCTACCTCCTGAAATCGGTTTCCTGCAATTCTGCCCCGCTTTCAAGTCCTCTTGGCAGCCTTACTTCAGTCTATTTTTGGACGATAGCTGTCATTTATAACTCTGCAGGTTTGTGAATTACAGTGCCCCTGAGCTCCTTTCTTCAACTTGCTTTCTTGTGACCTGGCCGCAACACCGCAGGATGGCTTCAGGCCCTAATCTGGTTCCGGCACGGCACGCTGAGCCTTTGGTTATTTCCTCTTCCTGGTGGGAAATGAGAGTTAAATTTGCCCGTCCAGACACCTCCAGCTAGTCTCTCATTGGTTCTCGCTATTCCTGTTCATCTTCCGCAGAAATTGCAAACTGGGCCAAACAGGAGGTTAAAGGCGCTGACTCTCCAAGTGGGGAGAGTGTTAGTAAAGCGTCTGGAATGTTGCACCCGAGTACCAGGGGAGAAAAACTGAGACATATTTGAACACATCTCCCATTCACATGGTTGATCATACTTGCGTTCCACATGCATGTTTTAGCTGAAGAAAGAATACCTTAAACCTGGAGAGTTAAGACCCGTGTAATGGGTACCATGCAATATGACTTCAAAGGGTCTTCATTTGCTCACCGAACCTCTCCAATCCTATCACTGCTGCGTTTATGCCCCTGTACACATGCTTGATTCTCTTTCGGAAACAGCAATCCATAGGTTTTAAGATACTTACTAGTCAGGTACATTCTTAGGCGTTTAATATGGGGTGTTGAGTCCATTTCGTTGAGCAAGGAGTAGCTCTTGTCTATTCCATATTTGGCTTAAGGAACTTTATCTGTGCTCATTTCAATCTCTGGTTTTATGCAGCACCCCAACTCACCTTTACCCTTAAGCAAGAATAAGTTGGTTTTCTAAATTTGAGACCCTGTTCTGTTCTGTAATTCAGTTCCTGTGTAGCCAAGTTTACATTCCGTGTATTACTGATATCTTATGATGTTTCTTTTTCTGTGTGACTTATTTCAGTTAGAATCATCATACCTGAATCCACGCATTGTGCTGCTAAAGGCCTGATGACACAGATTTCATTGCTGAGTGATATTGCTTTGTAAGTAAATACCACAACTTCTTTATCCATTTTTCACTTTCTGCGATGTTGAACTTGTACTGTAAACGAGGTTCTTGTAAACAGAGCCGTTCCAAACTTTGGGGTGGCTTTGTCTTTTTGATTTTAATTTCCCTAAGCTATAGGACCATAAGTGGAAGTGCCCTAGGCTCTGTTGCTTTGTTTTTTAGATGTTTCAGGAAACACCATACACTTCTCCTGAGTGGTTGTTGGCAATTTACATCCCGCCCATCAGCATAACAAGGCTCCCAGTTCTCCATGGCCTGTCCTGCCTTTCTGGATTTTACACTTTTTTCAGATGGCCCTTTTGACTGGGGGGAAGTGAGACTTCATTGTAGTGCAGATTTCCTTTGCAAGCTTGCTTGGTTGGCCAAAAAGGGCGTATGCGTTTTTTCCTGAATATATTCAGGAAAAAACGCATACGCCCTTTTTGGCCAAGTGCATCATTGTGGACGTTCTGCCTCTTTTCCTATGCTTTCAGTGCAATTCCAGTCTACCTCCTGAAATCGGTTTCCTGCAATTCTGCCCCGCTTTCAAGTCCTCTTGGCAGCCTTACTTCAGTCTATTTTTGGACGATAGCTGTCATTTATAACTCTGCAGGTTTGTGAATTACAGTGCCCCTGAGCTCCTTTCTTCAACTTGCTTTCTTGTGACCTGGCCGCAACACCGCAGGATGGCTTCAGGCCCTAATCTGGTTCCGGCACGGCACGCTGAGCCTTTGGTTATTTCCTCTTCCTGGTGGGAAATGAGAGTTAAATTTGCCCGTCCAGACACCTCCAGCTAGTCTCTCATTGGTTCTCGCTATTCCTGTTCATCTTCCGCAGAAATTGCAAACTGGGCCAAACAGGAGGTTAAAGGCGCTGACTCTCCAAGTGGGGAGAGTGTTAGTAAAGCGTCTGGAATGTTGCACCCGAGTACCAGGGGAGGAAAACTGAGACATATTTGAAACGTCTCCCGTTCACATGGTTGATCATACTTGGGTTCCACATGCATGTTTTAGCTGAAGGAAGAATACCTTAAAACTGGAGAGTTAAGACCCGTGTAATGGGTACCATGCAATATGACTTCAAAGGGTCTTCATTTGCTCACCGAACCTCTCCAATCCTATCACTGCTGCGTTTATGCCCCTGTACACATGCTTGATTCTCTTTCGGAGACATAGCAATCCATAGGTTTTAAGATACTTACTAGTCAGGTACATTCTTAGGCGTTTAATATGGGGTGTTGAGTCCATTTCGTTGAGCAAGGAGTAGCTCTTGTCTATTCCATATTTGGCTTAAGGAACTTTATCTGTGCTCATTTCAATCTCTGGTTTTATGCAGCACCCCAACTCACCTTTACCCTTAAGCAAGAATAAGTTGGTTTTCTAAATTTGAGACCCTGTTCTGTTCTGTAATTCAGTTCCTGTGTAGCCAAGTTTACATTCCGTGTATTACTGATATCTTATGATGTTTCTTTTTCTGTGTGACTTATTTCAGTTAGAATCATCATACCTGAATCCACGCATTGTGCTGCTAAGGGCCTGATGACACAGATTTCATTGCTGAGTGATATTGCTTTGTAAGTAAATACCACAACTTCTTTATCCATTTTTCACGTTCTGTGATGTTGAACTTGTACTGTAAACGAGGTTCTTGTAAACAGAGCCGTTCCAAACTTTGGGGTGGCTGTGTCTTTTTGATTTTAATTTCTCTAAGCTATAGGACCATAAGTGGAAGTGCCCTAGGCTCTGTTGCTTTGTTTTTTAGATGTTTCAGGAAACACCATACACTTCTCCCGAGTGGTTGTTGGCAATTTACATCCCGCCCATCAGCATAACAAGGCTCCCAGTTCTCCATGGCCTGTCCTGCCTTTCTGGATTTTACACTTTTTTCAGATGGCCCTTTTGACTGGGGGGAAGTGAGACTTCATTGTAGTGCAGATTTCCTTTGCAAGCTTGCTTGGTTGGCCAAAAAGGGCGTATGCGTTTTTTCCTGAATATATTCAGGAAAAAACGCATACGCCCTTCTTGGCCAAGTGCATCATTGTGGACGTTCTGCCTCTTTTCCTATGCTTTCAGTGCAATTCCAGTCTACCTCCTGAAATCGGTTTGCTGCAATTCTGCCCCGCTTTCAAGTCCTCTTGGCAGCCTTACTTCAGTCTATTTTTGGACGATAGCTGTCATTTATAACTCTGCAGGTTTGTGAATTACAGTGCCCCTGAGCTCCTTTCTTCAACTTGCTTTCTTGTGACCTGGCCGCAACACCGCAGGATGGCTTCAGGCCCTAATCTGGTTCCGGCACGGCACGCTGAGCCTTTGGTTATTTCCTCTTCCTGGTGGGAAATGAGAGTTAAATTTGCCCGTCCAGACACCTCCAGCTAGTCTCTCATTGGTTCTCGCTATTCCTGTTCATCTTCCGCAGAAATTGCAAACTGGGCCAAACAGGAGGTTAAAGGCGCTGACTCTCCAAGTGGGGAGAGTGTTAGTAAAGCGTCTGGAATGTTGCACCCGAGTACCAGGGGAGGAAAACTGAGACATATTTGAAACGTCTCCCGTTCACATGGTTGATCATACTTGGGTTCCACATGCATGTTTTAGCTGAAGGAAGAATACCTTAAACCTGGAGAGTTAAGACCCGTGTAATGGGTACCATGCAATATGACTTCAAAGGGTCTTCATTTGCTCACCGAACCTCTCCAATCCTATCACTGCTGCGTTTATGCCCCTGTACACATGCTTTATTCTCTTTCGGAGACATAGCAATCCATAGGTTTTAAGATACTTACTAGTCAGGTACATTCTTAGGCGTTTAATATGCGGTGTTGAGTCCATTTCGTTGAGCAAGGAGTAGCTCTTGTCTATTCCATATTTGACTTAAGGAACTTTATCTGTGCTCATTTCAATCTCTGGTTTTATGCAGCACCCCAACTCACCTTTACCCTTAAGCAAGCATAAGTTGGTTTTCTAAATTTGAGACCCTGTTCTGTTCTGTAATTCAGTTCCTGTGTAGCCAAGTTTACATTCCGTGTATTACTGATATCTTATGATGTTTCTTTTTCTGTGTGACTTACTTCAGTTAGAATCATCATACCTGAATCCACTCATTGTGCTGCTAAGGGCCTGATGACACAGATTTCATTGCTGAGTGATATTGCTTTGTAAGTAAATACCACAACTTCTTTATCCATTTTTCACTTTCTGCGATGTTGAACTTGTACTGTAAACGAGGTTCTTGTAAACAGAGCCGTTCCAAACTTTGGGGTGGCTGTGTCTCTTTGATTTTAATTTCCCTAAGCTATAGGACCATAAGTGGAAGTGCCCTAGGTTCTGTTGCTTTGTTTTTTAGATGTTTCAGGAAACACCATACACTTCTCCCGAGTGGTTGTTGGCAATTTACATCCCGCCCATCAGCATAACAAGGCTCCCAGTTCTCCATGGCCTGTCCTGCCTTTCTGGATTTTACACTTTTTTCAGATGGCCCTTTTGACCGGGGGGAAGTGAGACTTCATTGTAGTGCAGATTTCCTTTGCAAGCTTGCTTGGTTGGCCAAAAAGGGCGTATGTGTTTTTTCCTGAAGATATTCAGGAAAAAACGCATACGCCCTTTTTGGCCAAGTGCATCATTGTGGACGTTCTGCCTCTTTTCCTATGCTTTCAATGCAATTCCAGTCTACCTCCTGAAATCGGTTTCCTGCAATTCTGCCCCGCTTTCAAGTCCTCTTGGCAGCCTTACTTCAGTCTATTTTTGGACGATAGCTGTCATTTATAACTCTGCAGGTTTGTGAATTACAGTGCCCCTGAGCTCCTTTCTTCAACTCGCTTTCTTTTGAGCTGGCCGCAACACCGCAGGATGGCTTCAGGCCCTAATCTGGTTCCGGTACGGCACGCTGAGCCTTTGGTTATTTCCTCTTCCTGGTGGGAAATGAGAGTTAAATTTGCCCGTCCAGACACCTCCAGCTAGCCTCTCATTGGTTCTCGCTATTCCTGTTCATCTTCCGCAGAAATTGCAAACTGGGCCAAACAGGAGGTTAAAGGCGCTGACTCTCCAAGTGGGGAGAGTGTTAGTAAAGCGTCTGGAATGTTGCACCCGAGTACCAGGGGAGGAAAACTGAGACATATTTGAACACGTCTCCCGATCACATGGTTGATCATACTCTAGGTTCCACATGCATGTTTTAGCTGAAGGAAGAATACCTTAAACCTGGAGAGTTGAGACCCGTGTAATGGGTACCATGCAATATGACTTCAAAGGGTCTTCATTTGCTCACCGAACCTCTCCAATCCTATCACTGCTGCGTTTATGCCCCTGTACACATGCTTGATTCTCTTTTGGAGACATAGCAATCCATAGGTTTTACGATACTTACTAGTCAGGTACATTCTTAGGCGTTTAATATGCGGTGTTGAGTCCATTTCGTTGAGCAAGGAGTAGCTCTTGTCTATTCCATATTTGACTTAAGGAACTTTATCTGTGCTCATTTCAATCTCTGGTTTTATGCAGCACCCCAACTCACCTTTACCCTTAAGCAAGCATAAGTTGGTTTTCTAAATTTGAGACCCTGTTCTGTTCTGTAATTCAGTTCCTGTGTAGCCAAGTTTACATTCCGTGTATTACTGATATCTTATGATGTTTCTTTTTCTGTGTGACTTATTTCAGTTAGAATCATCATACCTGAATCCACTCATTGTGATGCTAAGGGCCTGATGACATAGATTTCATTGCTGAGTGATATTGCTTTGTAAGTAAATACCACAACTTCTTTATCCATTTTTCACTTTCTGCGATGTTGAACTTGTACTGTAAACGAGGTTCTTGTAAACAGAGGCGTCCCAAACTTTGGGGTGGCTGTGTCTTTTTGATTTTAATTTCCCTAAGCTATAGGACCATAAGTGGCAGAGCCCTAGGCTCTGTTGCTTTGTTTTTTAGATGTTTCAGGAAACACCATACACTTCTCCCGAGTGGTTGTTGGCAATTTACATCCCGCCCATCAGCATAACAAGGCTTCCAGTTCTCCATGGCCTGTCCTGCCTTTCTGGATTTTACACTTTTTTCAGATGGCCCTTTTGACCAGGGGGAAGTGAGACTTCATTGTAGTGCAGATTTCCTTTGCAAGCTTCCTTGGTTGGCCAAAAAGGGCGTATGCGTTTTTTCCTGAATATATTCAGGAAAAAACGCATACGCCCTTTTTGGCCAAGTGCATCATTGTGGACGTTCTGCCTCTTTTCCTATGCTTTCAATGCAATTCCAGTCTACCTCCTGAAATCGGTTTCCTGCAATTCTGCCCCGCTTTCAAGTCCTCTTGGCAGCCTTACTTCAGTCTATTTTTGGACGATAGCTGTCATTTATAACTCTGCAGGTTTGTGAATTACAGTGCCCCTGAGCTCCTTTCTTCAACTCGCTTTCTTTTGAGCTGGCCGCAACACCGCAGGATGGCTTCAGGCCCTAATCTGGTTCCGGTACGGCATGCTGAGCCTTTGGTTAATTCCTCTTCCTGGTGGGAAATGAGAGTTAAATTTGCCCGTCCAGACACCTCCAGCTAGCCTCTCATTGGTTCTCGCTATTCCTGTTCATCTTCCGCAGAAATTGCAAACTGGGCCAAACAGGAGGTTAAAGGCGCTGACTCTCCAAGTGGGGAGAGTGTTAGTAAAGCGTCTGGAATGTTGCACCTGAGTACCAGGGGAGGAAAACTGAGACATATTTGAACACGTCTCCCGTTCACATGGTTGATCATACTTGGGTTCCACATGCATGTTTTAGCTGAAGGAAGAATACCTTAAACCTGGAGAGTTAAGACCCGTGTAATGGGTACCATGCAATATGACTTCCAAGGGTCTTCATTTGCTCACCGAACCTCTCCAATCCTATCACTGCTGCGTTTATGCCCCTGTACACATGCTTGATTCTCTTTCGGAGACATAGCAATCCATAGGTTTTAAGATAATTACTAGTCAGGTACATTCTTAGGCGTTTAATATGCGGTGTTGAGTCCATTTCGTTGAGCAAGGAGTAGCTCTTGTCTATTCCATATTTGACTTAAGGAACTTTATCTGTGCTCATTTCAATCTCTGGTTTTATGCAGCACCCCAACTCACCTTTACCCTTAAGCAAGAATAAGTTGGTTTTCTAAATTTGAGACACTGTTCTGTTCTGTAATTCAGTTCCTGTGTAGCCAAGTTTACATTCCGTGTATTACTGATATCTTATGATGTTTCTTTTTCTGTGTGACTTACTTCAGTTAGAATCATCATACCTGAATCCACTCATTGTGCTGCTAAGGGCCTGATGACACAGATTTCATTGCTGAGTGATATTGCTTTGTAAGTAAATACCACAACTTCTTTATCCATTTTTCACTTTCTGCGATGTTGAACTTGTACTGTAAACGAGGTTCTTGTAAACAGAGCCGTTCCAAACTTTGGGGTGGCTGTGTCTTTTTGATTTTAATTTCCCTAATCTATAGGACCATAAGTGGAAGTGCCCTAGGTTCTGTTGCTTTGTTTTTTAGATGTTTCAGGAAACACCATACACTTCTCCCGAGTGGTTGTTGGCAATTTACATCCCGCCCATCAGCATAACAAGGCTCCCAGTTCTCCATGGCCTGTCCTGCCTTTCTGGATTTTACACTTTTTTCAGATGGCCCTTTTGACCGGGGGGAAGTGAGACTTCATTGTAGTGCAGATTTCCTTTGCAAGCTTGCTTGGTTGGCCAAAAAGGGCGTATGCGTTTTTTCCTGAATATATTCAGGAAAAAACGCATACGCCCTTTTTGGCCAAGTGCATCATTGTGGACGTTCTGCCTCTTTTCCTATGCTTTCAATGCAATTCCAGTCTACCTCCTGAAATCGGTTTCCTGCAATTCTGCCCCGCTTTCAAGTCCTCTTGGCAGCCTTACTTCAGTCTATTTTTGGACGATAGCTGTCATTTATAACTCTGCAGGTTTGTGAATTACAGTGCCCCTGAGCTCCTTTCTTCAACTCGCTTTCTTTTGAGCTGGCCGCAACACCGCAGGATGGCTTCAAGCCCTAATCTGGTTCCGGTACGGCACGCTGAGCCTTTGGTTATTTCCTCTTCCTGGTGGGAAATGAGAGTTAAATTTGCCCGTCCAGACACCTCCAGCTAGCCTCTCATTGGTTCTCGCTATTCCTCTTCATCTTCCGCAGAAATTGCAAACTGGGCCAAACAGGAGGTTAAAGGCGCTGACTCTCCAAGTCGGGAGAGTGTTAGTAAAGCGTCTGGAATATTGCACCCATGTACCAGGGGAGGAAAACTGAGACATATTTGAACACGTCTCCCGTTCACATGGTTGATCATACTTGGGTTCCACATGCATGTTTTAGCTGAAGGAAGAATACCTTAAACCTGGAGAGTTGAGACCCGTGTAATGGGTACCATGCAATATGACTTCAAAGGGTCTTCATTTGCTCACCGAACCTCTCCAATCCTATCACTGCTGTGTTTATGCCCCTGTACACATGCTTGATTCTCTTTTGGAGACATAGCAATCCATAGGTTTTACGATACTTACTAGTCAGGTACATTCTTAGGCGTTTAATATGCGGTGTTGAGTCCATTTCGTTGAGCAAGGAGTAGCTCTTGTCTATTCCATATTTGACTTAAGGAACTTTATCTGTGCTCATTTCAATCTCTGGTTTTATGCAGCACCCCAACTCACCTTTACCCTTAAGCAAGCATAAGTTGGTTTTCTAAATTTGAGACCCTGTTCTGTTCTGTAATTCAGTTCCTGTGTAGCCAAGTTTACATTCCGTGTATTACTGATATCTTATGATGTTTCTTTTTCTGTGTGACTTATTTCAGTTAGAATCATCATACCTGAATCCACTCATTGTGATGCTAAGGGCCTGATGACATAGATTTCATTGCTGAGTGATATTGCTTTGTAAGTAAATACCACAACTTCTTTATCCATTTTTCACTTTCTGCGATGTTGAACTTGTACTGTAAACGAGGTTCTTGTAAACAGAGGCGTCCCAAACTTTGGGGTGGCTGTGTCTTTTTGATTTTAATTTCCCTAAGCTATAGGACCATAAGTGGCAGTGCCCTAGGCTCTGTTGCTTTGTTTTTTAGATGTTTCAGGAAACACCATACACTTCTCCCGAGTGTCTGTTGGCAATTTACATCCCGCCCATCAGCATAACAAGGCTCCCAGTTCTCCATGGCCTGTCCTGCCTTTCTGGATTTTACACTTTTTTCAGATGGCCCTTTTGACCGGGGGGAAGTGAGACTTCATTGTAGTGCAGATTTCCTTTGCAAGCTTGCTTTGTTGGCCAAAAAGGGCGTATGCGTTTTTTCCTGAATATATTCAGGAAAAAACGCATACGCCCTTTTTGGCCAAGTGCATCATTGTGGACGTTCTGCCTCTTTTCCTATGCTTTCAATGCAATTCCAGTCTACCTCCTGAAATCGGTTTCCTGCAATTCTGCCCCGCTTTCAAGTCCTCTTGGCAGCCTTACTTCAGTCTATTTTTGGACGATAGCTGTCATTTATAACTCTGCAGGTTTGTGAATTACAGTGCCCCTGAGCTCCTTTCTTCAACTCGCTTTCTTTTGAGCTGGCCGCAACACCGCAGGATGGCTTCAGGCCCTAATCTGGTTCCGGTACGGCATGCTGAGCCTTTGGTTAATTCCTCTTCCTGGTGGGAAATGAGAGTTAAATTTGCCCGTCCAGACACCTCCAGCTAGCCTCTCATTGGTTCTCGCTATTCCTGTTCATCTTCCGCAGAAATTGCAAACTGGGCCAAACAGGAGGTTAAAGGCGCTGACTCTCCAAGTGGGGAGAGTGTTAGTAAAGCGTCTGGAATGTTGCACCTGAGTACCAGGGGAGGAAAACTGAGACATATTTGAACACGTCTCCCGTTCACATGGTTGATCATACTTGGGTTCCACATGCATGTTTTAGCTGAAGGAAGAATACCTTAAACCTGGAGAGTTAAGACCCGTGTAATGGGTACCATGCAATATGACTTCCAAGGGTCTTCATTTGCTCACCGAACCTCTCCAATCCTATCACTGCTGCGTTTATGCCCCTGTACACATGCTTGATTCTCTTTCGGAGACATAGCAATCCATAGGTTTTAAGATAATTACTAGTCAGGTACATTCTTAGGCGTTTAATATGCGGTGTTGAGTCCATTTCGTTGAGCAAGGAGTAGCTCTTGTCTATTCCATATTTGACTTAAGGAACTTTATCTGTGCTCATTTCAATCTCTGGTTTTATGCAGCACCCCAACTCACCTTTACCCTTAAGCAAGAATAAGTTGGTTTTCTAAATTTGAGACACTGTTCTGTTCTGTAATTCAGTTCCTGTGTAGCCAAGTTTACATTCCGTGTATTACTGATATCTTATGATGTTTCTTTTTCTGTGTGACTTACTTCAGTTAGAATCATCATACCTGAATCCACTCATTGTGCTGCTAAGGGCCTGATGACACAGATTTCATTGCTGAGTGATATTGCTTTGTAAGTAAATACCACAACTTCTTTATCCATTTTTCACTTTCTGCGATGTTGAACTTGTACTGTAAACGAGGTTCTTGTAAACAGAGCCGTTCCAAACTTTGGGGTGGCTGTGTCTTTTTGATTTTAATTTCCCTAATCTATAGGACCATAAGTGGAAGTGCCCTAGGTTCTGTTGCTTTGTTTTTTAGATGTTTCAGGAAACACCATACACTTCTCCCGAGTGGTTGTTGGCAATTTACATCCCGCCCATCAGCATAACAAGGCTCCCAGTTCTCCATGGCCTGTCCTGCCTTTCTGGATTTTACACTTTTTTCAGATGGCCCTTTTGACCGGGGGGAAGTGAGACTTCATTGTAGTGCAGATTTCCTTTGCAAGCTTGCTTGGTTGGCCAAAAAGGGCGTATGCGTTTTTTCCTGAATATATTCAGGAAAAAACGCATACGCCCTTTTTGGCCAAGTGCATCATTGTGGACGTTCTGCCTCTTTTCCTATGCTTTCAATGCAATTCCAGTCTACCTCCTGAAATCGGTTTCCTGCAATTCTGCCCCGCTTTCAAGTCCTCTTGGCAGCCTTACTTCAGTCTATTTTTGGACGATAGCTGTCATTTATAACTCTGCAGGTTTGTGAATTACAGTGCCCCTGAGCTCCTTTCTTCAACTCGCTTTCTTTTGAGCTGGCCGCAACACCGCAGGATGGCTTCAAGCCCTAATCTGGTTCCGGTACGGCACGCTGAGCCTTTGGTTATTTCCTCTTCCTGGTGGGAAATGAGAGTTAAATTTGCCCGTCCAGACACCTCCAGCTAGCCTCTCATTGGTTCTCGCTATTCCTCTTCATCTTCCGCAGAAATTGCAAACTGGGCCAAACAGGAGGTTAAAGGCGCTGACTCTCCAAGTCGGGAGAGTGTTAGTAAAGCGTCTGGAATATTGCACCCATGTACCAGGGGAGGAAAACTGAGACATATTTGAACACGTCTCCCGTTCACATGGTTGATCATACTTGGGTTCCACATGCATGTTTTAGCTGAAGGAAGAATACCTTAAACCTGGAGAGTTGAGACCCGTGTAATGGGTACCATGCAATATGACTTCAAAGGGTCTTCATTTGCTCACCGAACCTCTCCAATCCTATCACTGCTGTGTTTATGCCCCTGTACACATGCTTGATTCTCTTTTGGAGACATAGCAATCCATAGGTTTTACGATACTTACTAGTCAGGTACATTCTTAGGCGTTTAATATGCGGTGTTGAGTCCATTTCGTTGAGCAAGGAGTAGCTCTTGTCTATTCCATATTTGACTTAAGGAACTTTATCTGTGCTCATTTCAATCTCTGGTTTTATGCAGCACCCCAACTCACCTTTACCCTTAAGCAAGCATAAGTTGGTTTTCTAAATTTGAGACCCTGTTCTGTTCTGTAATTCAGTTCCTGTGTAGCCAAGTTTACATTCCGTGTATTACTGATATCTTATGATGTTTCTTTTTCTGTGTGACTTATTTCAGTTAGAATCATCATACCTGAATCCACTCATTGTGATGCTAAGGGCCTGATGACATAGATTTCATTGCTGAGTGATATTGCTTTGTAAGTAAATACCACAACTTCTTTATCCATTTTTCACTTTCTGCGATGTTGAACTTGTACTGTAAACGAGGTTCTTGTAAACAGAGGCGTCCCAAACTTTGGGGTGGCTGTGTCTTTTTGATTTTAATTTCCCTAAGCTATAGGACCATAAGTGGCAGTGCCCTAGGCTCTGTTGCTTTGTTTTTTAGATGTTTCAGGAAACACCATACACTTCTCCCGAGTGTCTGTTGGCAATTTACATCCTGCCCATCAGCATAACAAGGCTCCCAGTTCTCCATGGCCTGTCCTGCCTTTCTGGATTTTACACTTTTTTCAGATGGCCCTTTTGACCGGGGGGAAGTGAGACTTCATTGTAGTGCAGATTTCCTTTGCAAGCTTGCTTTGTTGGCCAAAAAGGGCGTATGCGTTTTTTCCTGAATATATTCAGGAAAAAACGCATACGCCCTTTTTGGCCAAGTGCATCATTGTGGACGTTCTGCCTCTTTTCCTATGCTTTCAATGCAATTCCAGTCTACCTCCTGAAATCGGTTTCCTGCAATTCTGCCCCGATTTCAAGTCCTCTTGGCAGCCTTTCTTCAGTCTATTTTTGGACGATAGCTGTCATTTATAACTCTGCAGGTTTGTGAATTACAGTGCCCCTGAGCTCCTTTCTTCAACTCGCTTTCTTTTGACCTGGCCGCAACACTGCAGGATGGCTTCAGGCCCTAATCTGGTTCCGGTACGGCACGCTGAGCCTTTGGTTATTTCCTCTTCCTGGTGGGAAATGAGAGTTAAATTTGCCCGTCCAGACACCTCCAGCTAGTCTCTCATTGGTTCTCGCTATTCCTGTTCATCTTCCGCAGAAATTGCAAACTGGGCCAAACAGGAGGTTAAAGGCGCTGACTCTCCAAGTGGGGAGAGTGTTAGTAAAGCGTCTGGAATGTTGCACCCGAGTACCAGGGGAGGAAAACTGAGACATATTTGAACACGTCTCCCGTTCACATGGTTGATCATACTCTGGGTTCCACATGCATGTTTTAGCTGAAGGAAGAATACCTTAAACCTGGAGAGTTGAGACCCGTGGAATGGGTGCCATGCAATATGACTTCAAAGGGTCTTCATTTGCTCACCGAACCTCTCCAATCCTATCACTGCTGCGTTTATGCCCCTGTACACATGCTTGATTCTCTTTTGGAGACATAGCAATCCATAGGTTTTAAGATACTTACTAGTCAGGTACATTCTTAGGCGTTTAATATGGGGTGTTGAGTCCATTTCGTTGAGCAAGGAGTAGCTCTTGTCTATTCCATATTTGGCTTAAGGAACTTTATCTGTGCTCATTTCAATCTCTGGTTTTATGCAGCACCCCAACTCACCTTTCCCCTTAAGCAAGCATAAGTTGGTTTTCTAAATTTGAGACCCTGTTCTGTTCTGTAATTCAGTTCCTGTGTAGCCAAGTTTACATTCCATGTATTACTGATATCTTATGATGTTTCTTTTTCTGTGTGACTTACTTCAGTTAGAATCATCATACCTGAATCCACTCATTGTGATGCTAAGGGCCTGATGACATAGATTTCATTGCTGAGTGATATTGCTTTGTAAGTAAATACCACAACTTCTTTATCCATTTTTCACTTTCGGCGATGTTGAACTTGTACTGTAAACGAGGTTCTTGTAAACAGAGGCGTCCCAAACTTTTGGGTGGCTGTGTCTTTTTGATTTTAATTTCCCTAAGCTATAGGACCATAAGTGGCAGTGCCCTAGGCTCTGTTGCTTTGTTTTTTAGATGTTTCAGGAAACACCATATACTTCTCCTGAGTGTCTGTTGGCAATTTACATCCCGCCCATCAGCATAACAAGGCTCCCAGTTCTCCATGGCCTGTCCTGCCTTTCTGGATTTTACACTTTTTTCAGATGGCCCTTTTGACCGGGGGGAAGTGAGACTTCATTGTAGTGCAGATTTCCTTTGCAAGCTTGCTTGGTTGGCCAAAAAGGGCGTATGCGTTTTTTCCTGAATATATTCAGGAAAAAACGCATACGCCCTTTTTGGCCAAGTGCATCATTGTGGACGTTCTGCCTCTTTTCCTATGCTTTCAATGCAATTCCAGTCTACCTCCTGAAATCGGTTTCCTGCAATTCTGGCCCGCTTTCAAGTCCTCTTGGCAGCCTTACTTCAGTCTATTTTTGGACGATAGCTGTCATTTATAACTCTGCAGGTTTGTGAATTACAGTGCCCCTGAGCTCCTTTCTTCAACTCGCTTTCTTGTGACCTGGCCGCAACACCGCACGATGGCTTCAGGCCCTAATCTGGTTCCGGTACGGCACGCTGAGCCTTTGGTTATTTCCTCTTCCTGGTGGGAAATGAGAGTTAAATTTGCCCGTCCAGACACCTCCAGCTAGTCTCTCATTGGTTCTCGCTATTCCTGTTCATCTTCCGCAGAAATTGCAAACTGGGCCAAACAGGAGGTTAAAGGCGCTGACTCTCCAAGTCGGGAGAGTGTTAGTAAAGCGTCTGGAATATTGCACCCGAGTACCAGGGGAGGAAAACTGAGACATATTTGAACACGTCTCCCGTTCACATGGTTGATCATACTTGGGTTCCACATGCATGTTTTAGCTGAAGGAAGAATACCTTAAACCTGGAGAGTTGAGACCCGTGTAATGGGTACCATGCAATATGACTTCAAAGGGTCTTCATTTGCTCACCGAACCTCTCCAATCCTATCACTGCTGCGTTTATGCCCCTGTACACATGCTTGATTCTCTTTTGGAGACATAGCAATCCATAGGTTTTACGATACTTACTAGTCAGGTACATTCTTAGACGTTTAATATGCGGTGTGGAGTCCATTTCGTTGAGCAAGGAGTAGCTCTTGTCTATTCCATATTTGACTTAAGGAACTTTATCTGTGCTCATTTCAATCTCTGGTTTTATGCAGCACCCCAACTCACCTTTACCCTTAAGCAAGCATAAGTTGGTTTTCTAAATTTGAGACCCTGTTCTGTTCTGTAATTCAGTTCCTGTGTAGCCAAGTTTACATTCCGTGTATTACTGATACCTTATGATGTTTGTTTTTCTGTGTGACTTATTTCAGTTAGAATCATCATTCCTGAATCCACTCATTGTGCTGCTAAGGGCCTGATGACACAGATTTCATTGCTGAGTGATATTGCTTTGTAAGTAAATACCACAACTTCTTTATGCATTTTTCACTTTCTGCGATGTTGAACTTGTACTGTAAACGAGGTTCTTGTAAACAGAGCCGTTCCAAACTTTGGGGTGGCTGTGTCTTTTTGATTTTAATTTCCCTAAGCTATAGGACCATAAGTGGAAGTGCCCTAGGCTCTGTTGCTTTGTTTTTTAGATGTTTCAGGAAACACCATACACTTCTCCCGAGTGGTTGTTGGCAATTTACATCCCGCCCATCAGCATAACAAGGCTCCCAGTTCTCCATGGCCTGTCCTGCCTTTCTGGATTTTACACTTTTTTCAGATGGCCCTTTTGACCCGGGGGAATTGAGACTTCATTGTAGTGCAGATTTCCTTTGCAAGCTTGCTTGGTTGGCCAAAAAGGGCGTATGCGTTTTTTCCTGAATATATTCAGGAAAAAACGTATACGCCCTTTTTGGCCAAGTGCATCATTGTGGACGTTCTGCCTCTTTTCCTATGCTTTCAATGCAATTCCAGTCTACCTCCTGAAATCGGTTTCCTGCAATTCTGCCCCGCTTTCAAGTCCTCTTGGCAGCCTTACTTCAGTCTATTTTTGGACGATAGCTGTCATTTATAACTCTGCAGGTTTGTGAATTACAGTGCCCCTGAGCTCCTTTCTTCAACTTGCTTTCTTGTGACCTGGCCGCAACACCGCAGGATGGCTTCAGGCCCTAATCTGGTTCCGGCACGGCACGCTGAGCCTTTGGTTATTTCCTCTTCCTGGTGGGAAATGAGAGTTAAATTTGCCCGTCCAGACACCTCCAGCTAGTCTCTCATTGGTTCTCGCTATTCCTGTTCATCTTCCGCAGAAATTGCAAACTGGGCCAAACAGGAGGTTAAAGGCGCTGACTCTCCAAGTGGGGTGAGTGTTAGTAAAGCGTGTGGAATGTTGCACCCGAGTACCAGGGGAGGAAAACTGAGACATATTTGAACACATCTCCCATTCACATGGTTGATCATACTTGCATTCCACATGCATGTTTTAGCTGAAGGAAGAATACCTTAAACCTGGAGAGTTAAGACCCGTGTAATGGGTACCATGCAATATGACTTCAAAGGGTCTTCATTTGCTCACCGAACCTCTCCAATCCTATCACTGCTGCGTTTATGCCCCTGTACACATGCTTGATTCTCTTTCGGAGACATAGCAATCCATAGGTTTTAAGATACTTACTAGTCAGGTACATTCTTAGGCGTTTAATATGCGGTGTTGAGTCCATTTCGTTGAGCAAGGAGTAGCTCTTGTCTATTCCATATTTGACTTAAGGAACTTTATCTGTGCTCATTTCAATCTCTGGTTTTATGCAGCACCCCAACTCACCTTTACCCTTAAGCAAGCATAAGTTGGTTTTCTAAATTTGAGACCCTGTTCTGTTCTGTAATTCAGTTCCTGTGTAGCCAAGTTTACATTCCGTGTATTACTGATATCTTATGATGTTTCTTTTTCTGTGTGACTTATTTCAGTTAGAATCATCATACCTGAATCCACTCATTGTGATGCTAAGGGCCTGATGACATAGATTTCATTGCTGAGTGATATTGCTTTGTAAGTAAATACCACAACTTCTTTATCCATTTTTCACTTTCTGCGATGTTGAACTTGTACTGTAAACGAGGTTCTTGTAAACAGAGGCGTCCCAAACTTTGGGGTGGCTGTGTCTTTTTGATTTTAATTTCCCTAAGCTATAGGACCATAAGTGGCAGTGCCCTAGGCTCTGTTGCTTTGTTTTTTAGATGT
This sequence comes from Stenella coeruleoalba, assembly GCF_951394435.1. NCBI lineage: Eukaryota > Metazoa > Chordata > Mammalia > Artiodactyla > Delphinidae > Stenella > Stenella coeruleoalba. The sequence continues at coordinate 137,298 of NW_027646368.1, forward strand.
TTCAGGAAACACCATACACTTCTCCCGAGTGTCTGTTGGCAATTTACATCCCGCCCATCAGCATAACAAGGCTCCCAGTTCTCCATGGCCTGTCCTGCCTTTCTGGATTTTACACTTTTTTCAGATGGCCCTTTTGACCGGGGGGAAGTGAGACTTCATTGTAGTGCAGATTTCCTTTGCAAGCTTGCTTTGTTGGCCAAAAAGGGCGTATGCGTTTTTTCCTGAATATATTCAGGAAAAAACGCATACGCCCTTTTTGGCCAAGTGCATCATTGTGGACGTTCTGCCTCTTTTCCTATGCTTTCAATGCAATTCCAGTCTACCTCCTGAAATCGGTTTCCTGCAATTCTGCCCCGATTTCAAGTCCTCTTGGCAGCCTTTCTTCAGTCTATTTTTGGACGATAGCTGTCATTTATAACTCTGCAGGTTTGTGAATTACAGTGCCCCTGAGCTCCTTTCTTCAACTCGCTTTCTTTTGACCTGGCCGCAACACTGCAGGATGGCTTCAGGCCCTAATCTGGTTCCGGTACGGCACGCTGAGCCTTTGGTTATTTCCTCTTCCTGGTGGGAAATGAGAGTTAAATTTGCCCGTCCAGACACCTCCAGCTAGTCTCTCATTGGTTCTCGCTATTCCTGTTCATCTTCCGCAGAAATTGCAAACTGGGCCAAACAGGAGGTTAAAGGCGCTGACTCTCCAAGTGGGGAGAGTGTTAGTAAAGCGTCTGGAATGTTGCACCCGAGTACCAGGGGAGGAAAACTGAGACATATTTGAACACGTCTCCCGTTCACATGGTTGATCATACTCTGGGTTCCACATGCATGTTTTAGCTGAAGGAAGAATACCTTAAACCTGGAGAGTTGAGACCCGTGGAATGGGTGCCATGCAATATGACTTCAAAGGGTCTTCATTTGCTCACCGAACCTCTCCAATCCTATCACTGCTGCGTTTATGCCCCTGTACACATGCTTGATTCTCTTTTGGAGACATAGCAATCCATAGGTTTTAAGATACTTACTAGTCAGGTACATTCTTAGGCGTTTAATATGGGGTGTTGAGTCCATTTCGTTGAGCAAGGAGTAGCTCTTGTCTATTCCATATTTGGCTTAAGGAACTTTATCTGTGCTCATTTCAATCTCTGGTTTTATGCAGCACCCCAACTCACCTTTCCCCTTAAGCAAGCATAAGTTGGTTTTCTAAATTTGAGACCCTGTTCTGTTCTGTAATTCAGTTCCTGTGTAGCCAAGTTTACATTCCATGTATTACTGATATCTTATGATGTTTCTTTTTCTGTGTGACTTACTTCAGTTAGAATCATCATACCTGAATCCACTCATTGTGATGCTAAGGGCCTGATGACATAGATTTCATTGCTGAGTGATATTGCTTTGTAAGTAAATACCACAACTTCTTTATCCATTTTTCACTTTCGGCGATGTTGAACTTGTACTGTAAACGAGGTTCTTGTAAACAGAGGCGTCCCAAACTTTTGGGTGGCTGTGTCTTTTTGATTTTAATTTCCCTAAGCTATAGGACCATAAGTGGCAGTGCCCTAGGCTCTGTTGCTTTGTTTTTTAGATGTTTCAGGAAACACCATATACTTCTCCTGAGTGTCTGTTGGCAATTTACATCCCGCCCATCAGCATAACAAGGCTCCCAGTTCTCCATGGCCTGTCCTGCCTTTCTGGATTTTACACTTTTTTCAGATGGCCCTTTTGACCGGGGGGAAGTGAGACTTCATTGTAGTGCAGATTTCCTTTGCAAGCTTGCTTGGTTGGCCAAAAAGGGCGTATGCGTTTTTTCCTGAATATATTCAGGAAAAAACGCATACGCCCTTTTTGGCCAAGTGCATCATTGTGGACGTTCTGCCTCTTTTCCTATGCTTTCAATGCAATTCCAGTCTACCTCCTGAAATCGGTTTCCTGCAATTCTGGCCCGCTTTCAAGTCCTCTTGGCAGCCTTACTTCAGTCTATTTTTGGACGATAGCTGTCATTTATAACTCTGCAGGTTTGTGAATTACAGTGCCCCTGAGCTCCTTTCTTCAACTCGCTTTCTTGTGACCTGGCCGCAACACCGCACGATGGCTTCAGGCCCTAATCTGGTTCCGGTACGGCACGCTGAGCCTTTGGTTATTTCCTCTTCCTGGTGGGAAATGAGAGTTAAATTTGCCCGTCCAGACACCTCCAGCTAGTCTCTCATTGGTTCTCGCTATTCCTGTTCATCTTCCGCAGAAATTGCAAACTGGGCCAAACAGGAGGTTAAAGGCGCTGACTCTCCAAGTCGGGAGAGTGTTAGTAAAGCGTCTGGAATATTGCACCCGAGTACCAGGGGAGGAAAACTGAGACATATTTGAACACGTCTCCCGTTCACATGGTTGATCATACTTGGGTTCCACATGCATGTTTTAGCTGAAGGAAGAATACCTTAAACCTGGAGAGTTGAGACCCGTGTAATGGGTACCATGCAATATGACTTCAAAGGGTCTTCATTTGCTCACCGAACCTCTCCAATCCTATCACTGCTGCGTTTATGCCCCTGTACACATGCTTGATTCTCTTTTGGAGACATAGCAATCCATAGGTTTTACGATACTTACTAGTCAGGTACATTCTTAGACGTTTAATATGCGGTGTGGAGTCCATTTCGTTGAGCAAGGAGTAGCTCTTGTCTATTCCATATTTGACTTAAGGAACTTTATCTGTGCTCATTTCAATCTCTGGTTTTATGCAGCACCCCAACTCACCTTTACCCTTAAGCAAGCATAAGTTGGTTTTCTAAATTTGAGACCCTGTTCTGTTCTGTAATTCAGTTCCTGTGTAGCCAAGTTTACATTCCGTGTATTACTGATACCTTATGATGTTTGTTTTTCTGTGTGACTTATTTCAGTTAGAATCATCATTCCTGAATCCACTCATTGTGCTGCTAAGGGCCTGATGACACAGATTTCATTGCTGAGTGATATTGCTTTGTAAGTAAATACCACAACTTCTTTATCCATTTTTCACTTTCTGCGATGTTGAACTTGTACTGTAAACGAGGTTCTTGTAAACAGAGGCGTCCCAAACTTTGGGGTGGCTGTGTCTTTTTGATTTTAATTTCCCTAAGCTATAGGACCATAAGTGGAAGTGCCCTAGGCTCTGTTGCTTTGTTTTTTAGATGTTTCAGGAAACACCATACACTTCTCCCGAGTGGTTGTTGGCAATTTACATCCCGCCCATCAGCATAACAAGGCTCCCAGTTCTCCATGGCCTGTCCTGCCTTTCTGGATTTTACACTTTTTTCAGATGGCCCTTTTGACCCGGGGGAAGTGAGACTTCATTGTAGTGCAGATTTCCTTTGCAAGCTTGCTTGGTTGGCCAAAAAGGGCGTATGCGTTTTTTCCTGAATATATTCAGGAAAAAACGTATACGCCATTTTTGGCCAAGTGCATCATTGTGGACGTTCTGCCTCTTTTCCTATGCTTTCAATGCAATTCCAGTCTACCTCCTGAAATCGGTTTCCTGCAATTCTGCCCCGCTTTCAAGTCCTCTTGGCAGCCTTACTTCAGTCTATTTTTGGACGATAGCTGTCATTTATAACTCTGCAGGTTTGTGAATTACAGTGCCCCTGAGCTCCTTTCTTCAACTTGCTTTCTTGTGACCTGGCCGCAACACCGCAGGATGGCTTCAGGCCCTAATCTGGTTCCGGCACGGCACGCTCAGCCTTTGGTTATTTCCTCTTCCTGGTGGGAAATGAGAGTTAAATTTGCCCGTCCAGACACCTCCAGCTAGTCTCTCATTGGTTCTCGCTATTCCTGTTCATCTTCCGCAGAAATTGCAAACTGGGCCAAACAGGAGGTTAAAGGCGCTGACTCTCCAAGTGGGGTGAGTGTTAGTAAAGCGTCTGGAATGTTGCACCCGAGTACCAGGGGAGGAAAACTGAGACATATTTGAACACATCTCCCATTCACATGGTTGATCATACTTGCATTCCACATGCATGTTTTAGCTGAAGGAAGAATACCTTAAACCTGGAGAGTTAAGACCCGTGTAATGGGTACCATGCAATATGACTTCAAAGGGTCTTCATTTGCTCACCGAACCTCTCCAATCCTATCACTGCTGCGTTTATGCCCCTGTACACATGCTTGATTCTCTTTCGGAGACATAGCAATCCATTGGTTTTAAGATACTTACTAGTCAGGTACATTCTTAGGCGTTTAATATGCGGTGTTGAGTCCATTTCGTTGAGCAAGGAGTAGCTCTTGTCTATTCCATATTTGGCTTAAGGAATTTTATCTGTGCTCATTTCAATCTCTGGTTTTATGCAGCACCCCAACTCACCTTTACCCTTAAGCAAGAATAAGTTGGTTTTCTAAATTTGAGACCCTGTTCTGTTCTGTAATTCAGTTCCTGTGTAGCCAAGTTTACATTCCGTGTATTACTGATATCTTATGATGTTTCTTTTTCTGTGTGACTTATTTCAGTTAGAATCATCATACCTGAATCCACGCATTGTGCTGCTAAGGGCCTGATGACATAGATTTCATTGCTGAGTGATATTGCTTTGTAAGTAAATACCACAACTTCTTTATCCATTTTTCACTTTCTGCGATGTTGAACTTGTACTGTAAACGAGGTTCTTGTAAACAGAGCCGTTCCAAACTTTGGGGTGGCTGTGTCTTTTTCATTTTAACTTCCCTAAGCTATAGGACCATAAGTGGAAGTGCCCTAGGTTCTGTTGCTTTGTTTTTTAGATGTTTCAGGAAACACCATACACTTCTCCCGAGTGGTTGTTGGCAATTTACATCCCGCCCATCAGCATAACAAGGCTCCCAGTTCTCCATGGCCTGTCCTGCCTTTCTGGATTTTACACTTTTTTCAGATGGCCCTTTTGACCGGGGGGAAGTGAGACTTCATTGTAGTGCAGATTTCCTTTGCAAGCTTGCTTGGTTGGCCAAAAAGGGCGTATGCGTTTTTTCCTGAATATATTCAGGAAAAAACGCATACGCCCTTTTTGGCCAAGTGCATCATTGTGGACGTTCTGCCTCTTTTCCTATGCTTTCAATGCAATTCCAGTCTACCTCCTGAAATCGGTTTCCTGCAATTCTGCCCCGCTTTCAAGTCCTCTTGGCAGCCTTACTTCAGTCTATTTTTGGACGATAGCTGTCATTTATAACTCTGCAGGTTTGTGAATTACAGTGCCCCTGAGCTCCTTTCTTCAACTCGCTTTCTTGTGACCTGGCCGCAACACCGCAGGATGGCTTCAGGCCCTAATCTGGTTCCGGCACGGCACGCTGAGCCTTTGGTTATTTCCTCTTCCTGGTGGGAAATGAGAGTTAAATTTGCCCGTCCAGACACCTCCAGCTAGTCTCTCATTGGTTCTCGCTATTCCTGTTCATCTTCCGCAGAAATTGCAAACTGGGCCAAACAGGAGGTTAAAGGCGCTGACTCTCCAAGTCGGGAGAGTGTTAGTAAAGCGTCTGGAATGTTGCACCCGAGTACCAGGGGAGGAAAACTGAGACATATTTGAACACGTCTCCCGTTCACATGGTTGATCATACTTGGGTTCCACATGCATGTTTTAGCTGAAGGAAGAATACCTTAAACCTGGAGAGTTAAGACCCGTGTAATGGGTACCATGCAATATGACTTCCAAGGGTCTTCATTTGCTCACCGAACCTCTCCAATCCTATCACTGCTGCGTTTATGCCCCTGTACACATGCTTGATTCTCTTTCGGAGACATAGCAATCCATAGGTTTTAAGATACTTACTAGTCAGGTACATTCTTAGGCGTTTAATATGCGGTGTTGAGTCCATTTCGTTGAGCAAGGAGTAGCTCTTGTCTATTCCATATTTGACTTAAGGAACTTTATCTGTGCTCATTTCAATCTCTGGTTTTATGCAGCACCCCAACTCACCTTTACCCTTAAGCAAGCATAAGTTGGTTTTCTAAATTTGAGACCCTGTTCTGTTCTGTAATTCAGTTCCTGTGTAGCCAAGTTTACATTCCGTGTATTACTGATATCTTATGATGTTTCTTTTTCTGTGTGACTTACTTCAGTTAGAATCATCATACCTGAATCCACTCATTGTGCTGCTAAGGGCCTGATGACACAGATTTCATTGCTGAGTGATATTGCTTTGTAAGTAAATACCACAACTTCTTTATCCATTTTTCACTTTCTATGATGTTGAACTTGTACTGTAAACGAGGTTCTTGTAAACAGAGGCGTCCCAAACTTTGGGGTGGCTGTGTCTTTTTGATTTTAATTTCCCTAAGCTATAGGACCATAAGTGGCAGTGCCCTAGGCTCTGTTGCTTTGTTTTTTAGATGTTTCAGGAAACACCATACACTTCTCCCGAGTGGTTGTTGGCAATTTACATCCCGCCCATCAGCATAACAAGGCTCCCAGTTCTCCATGGCCTGTCCTGCCTTTCTGGATTTTACACTTTTTTCAGATGGCCCTTTTGACCAGGGGGAAGTGAGACTTCATTGTAGTGCAGATTTCCTTTGCAAGCTTGCTTGGTTGGCCAAAAAGGGCGTATGCGTTTTTTCCTGAATATATTCAGGAAAAAACGCATACGCCCTTTTTGGCCAAGTGCATCATTGTGGACGTTCTGCCTCTTTTCCTATGCTTTCAATGCAATTCCAGTCTACCTCCTGAAATCGGTTTCCTGCAATTCTGCCCCGCTTTCAAGTCCTCTTGGCAGCCTTACTTCAGTCTATTTTTGGACGATAGCTGTCATTTATAACTCTGCAGGTTTGTGAATTACAGTTCCCCTGAGCTCCTTTCTTCAACTCGCTTTCTTGTGACCTGGCCGCAACACCGCAGGATGGCTTCAGGCCCTAATCTGGTTCCGGTACGGCACGCTGAGCCTTTGGTTATTTCCTCTTCCTGGTGGGAAATGAGAGTTAAATTTGCCCGTCCAGACACCTCCAGCTAGCCTCTCATTGGTTCTCGCTATTCCTGTTCATCTTCCGCAGAAATTGCAAACTGGGCCAAACAGGAGGTTAAAGGCGCTGACTCTCCAAGTCGGGAGAGTGTTAGTAAAGCGTCTGGAATGTTGCACCCGAGTACCAGGGGAGGAAAACTGAGACATATTTGAACACGTCTCCCGTTCACATGGTTGATCATACTTGGGTTCCACATGCATGTTTTAGCTGAAGGAAGAATACCTAAAACCTGGGTAGTTGAAACCCGTGGAATGGGTACCATGCAATATGACTTCAAAGGGTCTTCATTTGCTCACCGAACCTCTCCAATCCTATCACTGCTGCGTTTATGCCCCTGTACACATGCTTGATTCTCTTTTGGAGACATAGCAATCCATAGGTTTTAGGATACTTACTAGTCAGGTACATTCTTAGGCGTTTAATATGCGGTGTTGAGTCCATTTCGTTGAGCAAGGAGTAGCTCTTGTCTATTCCATATTTGACTTAAGGAACTTTATCTGTGCTCATTTCAATCTCTGGTTTTATGCAGCACCCCAACTCACCTTTACCCTTAAGCAAGCATAAGTTGGTTTTCTAAATTTGAGACCCTGTTCTGTTCTGTAATTCAGTTCCTGTGTAGCCAAGTTTACATTCCGTGTATTACTGATATCTTATGATGTTTCTTTTTCTGTGTGACTTACTTCAGTTAGAATCATCATACCTGAATCCACTCATTGTGCTGCTAAGGGCCTGATGACACAGATTTCATTGCTGAGTGATATTGCTTTGTAAGTAAATACCACAACTTCTTTATCCATTTTTCACTTTCTACGATGTTGAACTTATACTGTAAACGAGGTTCTTGTAAACAGAGGCGTCCCAAACTTTGGGGTGGCTGTGTCTTTTTGATTTTAATTTCCCTAAGCTATAGGACCATAAGTGGCAGTGCCCTAGGCTCTGTTGCTTTGTTTTTTAGATGTTTCAGGAAACACCATACACTTCTCCCGAGTGGTTGTTGGCAATTTACATCCCGCCCATCAGCATAACAAGGCTCCCAGTTCTCCATGGCCTGTCCTGCCTTTCTGGATTTTACACTTTTTTCAGATGGCCCTTTTGACCGGGGGGAAGTGAGACTTCATTGTAGTGCAGATTTCCTTTGCAAGCTTGCTTGGTTGGCCAAAAAGGGCGTATGCGTTTTTTCCTGAATATATTCAGGAAAAAACGCATACGCCCTTTTTGGCCAAGTGCATCATTGTGGACGTTCTGCCTCTTTTCCTATGCTTTCAATGCAATTCCAGTCTACCTCCTGAAATCGGTTTCCTGCAATTCTGCCCCGATTTCAAGTCCTGTTGGCAGCCTTACTTCAGTCTATTTTTGGACGATAGCTGTCATTTATAACTCTGCAGGTTTGTGAATTACAGTGCCCCTGAGCTCCTTTCTTCAACTCGCTTTCTTGTGACCTGGCCGCAACACCGCAGGATGGCTTCAGGCCCTAATCTGGTTCCGGCACGGCACGCTGAGCCTTTGGTTATTTCCTCTTCCTGGTGGGAAATGAGAGTTAAATTTGCCCGTCCAGACACCTCCAGCTAGTCTCTCATTGGTTCTCGCTATTCCTGTTCATCTTCCGCAGAAATTGCAAACTGGGCCAAACAGGAGGTTAAAGGCGCTGACTCTCCAAGTGGGGAGAGTGTTAGTAAAGCGTCTGGAATGTTGCACCCGAGTACCAGGGGAGGAAAACTGAGACATATTTGAACACGTCTCCCGTTCACATGGTTGATCATACTTGGGTTCCACATGCATGTTTTAGCTGAAGGAAGAATACCTTAAACCTGGAGAGTTAAGATCCGTGTAATGGGTACCATGCAATATGACTTCAAAGGGTCTTCATTTGCTCACCGAACCTCTCCAATCCTATCACTGCTGCGTTTATGCCCCTGTACACATGCTTGATTCTCTTTTGGAGACATAGCAATCCATAGGTTTTAAGATACTTACTAGTCAGGTACATTCTTAGGTGTTTAATATGTGGTGTTGAGTCCATTTCGTTGAGCAAGGAGTAGCTCTTGTCTATTCCATATTTGACTTAAGGAACTTTATCTGTGCTCATTTCAATCTCTGGTTTTATGCAGCACCCCAACTCACCTTTACCCTTAAGCAAGCATAAGTTGGTTTTCTAAATTTGAGACCCTGTTCTGTTCTGTAATTCAGTTCCTGTGTAGCCAAGTTTACATTCCATGTATTACTGATATCTTATGATGTTTCTTTTTCTGTGTGACTTATTTCAGTTAGAATCATCATACCTAAATCCACTCATTGTGCTGCTAAGGGCCTGATGACATAGATTTCATTGGTGAGTGATATTGCTTTGTAAGTAAATACCACAACTTCTTTATCCATTTTTCACTTTCTGCGATGTTGAACTTGTACTGTAAACGAGGTTCTTGTAAACAGAGGCGTCCCAAACTTTGGGGTGGCTGTGTCTTTTTGATTTTAATTTCCCTACTCTATGGGACCATAAGTGGCAGTGCCCTAGGCTCTGTTGCTTTGTTTTTTAGATGTTTCAGGAAACACCATACACTTCTCCCAAGTGGTTGTTGGCAATTTACATCCCGCCCATCAGCATAAGAAGGCTCCCAGTTCTCCATGGCCTGTCCTGCCTTTCTGGATTTTACACTTTTTTCAGATGGCCCTTTTGACCAGGGGGAAGTGAGACTTCATTGTAGTGCAGATTTCCTTTGCAAGCTTGCTTGGTTGGCCAAAAAGGGCGTATGCGTTTTTTCCTGAATATATTCAGGAAAAAACGCATACGCCCTTTTTGGCCAAGTGCATCATTGTGGACGTTCTGCCTCTTTTCCTATGCTTTCAATGCAATTCCAGTCTACCTCCTGAAATCGGTTTCCTGCAATTCTGCCCCGCTTTCAAGTCCTCTTGGCAGCCTTACTTCAGTCTATTTTTGGACGATAGCTGTCATTTATAACTCTGCAGGTTTGTGAATTACAGTGCCCCTGAGCTCCTTTCTTCAACTCGCTTTCTTGTGACCTGGCCGCAACACCGCAGGATGGCTTCAGGCCCTAATCTGGTTCCGGTACGGCACGCTGAGCCTTCGGTTATTTCCTCTTCCTGGTGGGAAATGAGAGTTAAATTTGCCCGTCCAGACACCTCCAGCTAGCCTCTCATTGGTTCTCGCTATTCCTGTTCATCTTCTGCAGAAATTGCAAACTGGGCCAAACAGGAGGTTAAAGGCGCTGACTCTCCAAGTCGGGAGAGTGTTAGTAAAGCGTCTGGAATATTGCACCCGAGTACCAGGGGAGGAAAACTGAGACATATTTGAACACGTCTCCCGTTCACATGGTTGATCATACTTGGGTTCCACATGCATGTTTTAGCTGAAGGAAGAATACCTTAAACCTGGAGAGTTGAGACCCGTGTAATGGGTACCATGCAATATGACTTCAAAGGGTCTTCATTTGCTCACCGAACCTCTCCAATCCTATCACTGCTGCGTTTATGCCCCTGTACACATGCTTGATTCTCTTTTGGAGACATAGCAATCCATAGGTTTTACGATACTTACTAGTCAGGTACATTCTTAGGCGTTTAATATGCGGTGTTGAGTCCATTTCGTTGAGCAAGGAGTAGCTCTTGTCTATTCCATATTTGACTTAAGGAACTTTATCTGTGCTCATTTCAATCTCTGGTTTTATGCAGCACCCCAACTCACCTTTACCCTTAAGCAAGCATAAGTTGGTTTTCTAAATTTGAGACCCTGTTCTGTTCTGTAATTCAGTTCCTGTGTAGCCAAGTTTACATTCCGTGTATTACTGATATCTTATGATGTTTCTTTTTCTGTGTGACTTACTTCAGTTAGAATCATCATACCTGAATCCACTCATTGTGCTGCTAAGGGCCTGATGACACAGATTTCATTGCTGAGTGATATTGCTTTGTAAGTAAATACCACAACTTCTTTATCCATTTTTCACTTTCTGCGATGTTGAACTTGTACTGTAAATGAGGTTCTTGTAAACAGAGCCGTTCCAAACTTTGGGGTGGCTGTGTCTTTTTGATTTTAATTTCCCTAAGCTATAGGACCATAAGTGGAAGTGCCCTAGGCTCTGTTGATTTGTTTTTTAGATGTTTCAGGAAACACCATACACTTCTCCCGAGTGGTTGTTGGCAATTTACATCCCGCCCATCAGCATAACAAGGCTCCCAGTTCTCCATGGCTTGTCCTGCCTTTCTGAATTTTACACTTTTTTCAGATGGCCCTTTTGACCGGGGGGAAGTGAGACTTCATTGTAGTGCAGATTTCCTTTGCAAGCTTGCTTGGTTGGCCAAAAAGGGCGTATGCGTTTTTTCCTGAATATATTCAGGAATAAACGCATACGCCCTTTTTGGCCAAGTGCATCATTGTGGACGTTCTGCCTCTTTTCCTATGCTTTCAATGCAATTCCAGTCTACCTCCTGAAATCGGTTTCCTGCAATTCTGCCCCGCTTTCAAGTCCTCTTGGCAGCCTTACTTCAGTCTATTTTTGGACGATAGCTGTCATTTATAACTCTGCAGGTTTGTGAATTACAGTGCCCCTGAGCTCCTTTCTTCAACTCGCTTTCTTGTGAGCTGGCCGCAACACCGCAGGATGGATTCAGGCCCTAATCTGGTTCCGGCACGGCACGCTGAGCCTTTGGTTAATTCCTCTTCCTGGTGGGAAATGAGAGTTAAATTTGCCCGTCCAGACACCTCCAGCTAGTCTCTCATTGGTTCTCGCTATTCCTGTTCATCTTCCGCAGAAATTGCAAACTGGGCCAAACAGGAGGTTAAAGGCGCTGACTCTCCAAGTGGGGAGAGTGTTAGTAAAGCGTCTGGAATGTTGCACCCGAGTACCAGGGGAGGAAAACTGAGACATATTTGAACACGTCTCCCGTTCACATGGTTGATCATACTCTGGGTTCCACATGCATGTTTTAGCTGAAGGAAGAATACCTTAAACCTGGAGAGTTGAGACCCGTGTAATGGGTACCATGCAATATGACTTCAAAGGGTCTTCATTTGCTCACCGAACCTCTCCAATCCTATCACTGCTGCGTTTATGCCCCTGTACACACGCTTGATTCTCTTTTGGAGACATAGCAATTCATAGGTTTTAAGATACTTAATAGTCAGGTACATTCTTAGGCGTTTAATATGGGGTGTTGAGTCCATTTCGTTGAGCAAGGAGTAGCTCTTGTCTATTCCATATTTGGCTTAAGGAACTTTATCTGTGCTCATTTCAATCTCTGGTTTTATGCAGCACCCCAACTCACCTTTCCCCTTAAGCAAGCATAAGTTGGTTTTCTAAATTTGAGACCCTATTCTGTTTTGGAATTCAGTTCCTGTGTAGCCAAGTTTACATTCCGTGTATTAGTGATATCTTATGATGTTGCTTTTTCTGTGTGACTTATTTCAGTTAGAATCATCGTACCTGAATCCACTCATTATGCTGCTACGGGCCTGATGACATAGATTTCATTGCTGAGTGATACTGCATTGTACGTAAGTACCACAAGTTCTTTATCCATTTTTCACTTTCTGTGATATTGAACTTGTACGGTAAACGAGGTTCTTGTAAACAGAGGCGTCCCAAACTTTGGGGTGGCTGTGTCTTTTTGATTTTAATTTCCCTAAGCTATAGGACCATAAGTGGAAGTGCCCTAGGCTCTGCTGCTTTGTTTTTTAGATGTTTCAGGAAACACCATACACTTCTCCCGAGTGTCTGTTGGCAATTTACATCCCGCCCATCAGCATAACAAGGCTCCCAGTTCTCCGTGGCCTGTCCTGCCTTTCTGGATTTTACACTTTTTTCAGATGGCCCTTTTGACCGGGGGGAAGTGAGACTTCATTGTAGTGCAGATTTCCTTTGCAAGCTTGCTTGGTTGGCCAAAAAGGGCGTATGCGTTTTTTCCTGAATATATTCAGGAAAAAACGCATACGCCCTTTTTGGCCAAGTGCATCATTGTGGACGTTCTACCTCTTTTCCTATGCTTTCAATGCAATTCCAGTCTACCTCCTGAAATCGGTTTCCTGCAATTCTGCCCCGCTTTCAAGTCCTCTTGGCAGCCTTACTTCAGTCTATTTTTGGACGATAGCTGTCATTTATAACTCTGCAGGTTTGTGAATTACAGTGCCCCTGAGCTCCTTTCTTCAACTCACTTTCTTGTGACCTGGCCGCAACACTGCAGGATGGCTTCAGGCCCTAATCTGGTTCTGGCACGGCACGCTGAGCCTTTGGTTAATTCCTCTTCCTGGTGGGAAATGAGAGTTAAATTTGCCCGTCCAGACACCTCCAGCTAGCCTCTCATTGGTTCTCCCTATTCCTGTTCATCTTCCGCAGAAATTGCAAACTGGGCCAAACAGGAGGTTAAAGGGACTGACTCTCCAAGTCGGGAGAGTGTTAGTAAAGCGTCTGTATGTTGCACCCGAGTACCAGGGGAGGAAAACTGAGACATATTTGAACACGTCTCCCGATCACATGGTTGATCATACTCTAGGTTCCACATGCATGTTTTAGCTGAAGGAAGAATACCTTAAACCTGGGTAGTTGAAACCCGTGGAATGGGTACCATGCAATATGACTTCAAAGGGTCTTCATTTGCTCACCGAACCTCTCCAATCCTATCACTGCTGCGTTTATGCCCCTGTACACATGCTTGATTCTCTTTCGGAGACATAGCAATCCATAGGTTTTAAGATACTTACTAGTCAGGTACATTCTTAGGCGTTTAATATGCGGTGTTGAGTCCATTTCGTTGAGCAAGGAGTAGCTCTTGTCTATTCCATATTTGGCTTAAGGAACTTTATCTGTGCTCATTTCGATCTCTGGTTATGCAGCACCCCAATTCACCTTTACCCTTAAGCAAGCATAAGTTGGTTTTCTAAATTTGAGACCCTGTTCTGTTCTGTAATTCAGTTCCTGTGTAGCCAAGTTTACATTCCGTGTATTACGGATATATTATGATGTTTCTTTTTCTGTGTGACTTATTTCAGTTAGAATCATCATACCTGAATCCACTCATTGTGCTGCTAAGGGCCTGATGACATAGATTTCATTGCTGAGTGATATTGCTTTGTAAGTAAATACCACAACTTCTTTATCCATTTTTCACTTTCTGCGATGTTGAACTTGTACTGTAAACGAGGTTCTTGTAAACAGAGCCGTTCCAAACTTTGGGGTGGCTGTTTCTTTTTTATTTTAATTTTCCTAAGCTATAGGACCATAAGTGGAAGTGCCCTAGGCTCTGTTGATTTGTTTTTTAGATGTTTCAGGAAACACCATACACTTCTCCCGAGTGGTTGTTGGCAATTTACATCCCGCCCATCAGCATAACAAGGCTTCCAGTTCTCCATGGCCTGTCCTGCCTTTCTGGATTTTACACTATTTTCAGATGGCCCTTTTGACCGGGGGGAAGTGAGACTTCATTGTAGTGCAGATTTCCTTTGCAAGCTTGCTTGGTTGGCCAAAAAGGGCGTATGCGTTTTTTCCTGAATATATTCAGGAAAAAACGCATACGCCCTTTTTGGCCAAGTGCATCATTGTGGACGTTCTGCCTCTTTTCCTATGCTTTCAATGCAATTCCAGTCTACCTCCTGAAATCGGTTTCCTGCAATTCTGCCCCGCTTTCAAGTCCTCTTGGCAGTCTTACTTCAGTCTATTTTTGGACGATAGCTGTCATTTATAACTCTGCAGGTTTGTGAATTACAGTGCCCCTGAGCTCCTTTCTTCAACTCGCTTTCTTGTGAGTTGGCCGCAACACCGCAGGATGGCTTCGGGCCCTAATCTGGTTCCGGCACGGCACGCTGAGCCTTTGGTTAATTCCTCTTCCTGGTGGGAAATGAGAGTTAAATTTGCCCGTCCAGACACCTCCAGCTAGTCTCTCATTGGTTCTCGCTATTCCTGTTCATCTTCCGCAGAAATTGCAAACTGGGCCAAACAGGAGGTTAAAGGGACTGACTCTCCAAGTCGGGAGAGTGTTAGTAAAGCGTCTGGAATGTTGCACCCGAGTACCAGGGGAGGAAAACTGAGACATATTTGAACACGTCTCCCGTTCACACGGTTGATCATACTCTGGGTTCCACATGCATGTTTTAGCTGAAGGAAGAATACCTTAAACCTGGAGAGTTGAGACCCGTGGAATGGGTACCATGCAATATGTCTTCAAAGGGTCTTCATTTGCTCACCGAACCTCTCCAATCCTATCACTGCTGCGTTTATGCCCCTGTACACACGCTTGATTCTCTTTTGGAGACACAGCAATTCATAGGTTTTAAGATACTTACTAGTCAGGTACATTCTTAGGCGTTTAATATGCGGTGTTGAGTCCATTTCGTTGAGCAAGGAGTAGCTCTTGTCTATTCCATATTTGGCTTAAGGAACTTTATCTGTGCTCATTTCAATCTCTGGTTTTATGCAGCACCCCAACTCACCTTTCCCCTTAAGCAAGCATAAGTTGGTTTTCTAAATTTGAGACCCTGTTCTGTTCTGTAATTCAGTTCCTGTGTAGCCAAGTTTGCATTCCGTGTATTACTGATATCTTATGATGTTTCTTTTTCTGTGTGACTTATTTCAGTTAGAATCATCATACCTGAATCCACTCATTGTGATGCTAAGGGCCTGATGACATAGATTTCATTGATGAGTGATATTGCTTTGTAAGTAAATACCACAACTTCTTTATCCATTTTTCACTTTCTGCGATGTTGAACTTGTACTGTAAACGAGGTTCTTGTAAACAGAGGCGTCCCAAACTTTGGGGTGGCTGTGTCTTTTTGATTTTAATTTCCCTAAGCTATAGGACCATAAGTGGCAGTGCCCTAGGCTCTGTTGCTTTGTTTTTTAGATGTTTCAGGAAACACCATACACTTCTCCCGAGTGGTTGTTGGCAATTTACATCCCGCCCATCAGCATAACAAGGCTCCCAGTTCTCCATGGCCTGTCCTGCCTTTCTGGATTTTACACTTTTTTCAGATGGCCCTTTTGACCGGGGGGAAGTGAGACTTCATTGTAGTGCAGATTTCCTTTGCAAGCTTGCTTGCTTGGCCAAAAAGGGCGTATGCGTATTTTCCTGAATATATTCAGGAAAAAACGCATACGCCCTTTTTGGCCAACTGCATCATTGTGGACGTTCTGCCTCTTTTCCTATGCTTTCAATGCAATTTCAGTCTACCTCCTGAAATCGGTTTCCTGCCATTCTGCCCCGCTTTCAAGTCCTCATGGCAGCCTTACTTCAGTCTATTTTTGGACGATAGCTGTCATTTATAACTCTGCAGGTTTGTGAATTACAGTGCCCCTGAGCTCCTTTCTTCAACTCGCTTTCTTTTGAGCTGGCCGCAACACCGCAGGATGGCTTCAGGCCCTAATCTGGTTCCGGTACGGCATGCTGAGCCTTTGGTTATTTCCTCTTCCTGGTGGGAAATGAGAGTTAAATTTGCCCGTCCAGACACCTCCAGCTAGCCTCTCATTGGTTCTCGCTATTCCTGTTCATCTTCCGCAGAAATTGCAAACTGGGCCAAACAGGAGGTTAAAGGCGCTGACTCTCCAAGTGGGGAGAGTGTTAGTAAAGCGTCTGGAATGTTGCACCCGAGTACCAGGGGAGGAAAACTGAGACATATTTGAACACGTCTCCCGATCACATGGTTGATCATACTCTGGGGTCCACATGCATGTTTTAGCTGAAGGAAGAATACCTAAAACCTGGGTAGTTGAAACCCGTGGAATGGGTACCATGCAATATGACTTCAAAGGGTCTTCATTTGCTCACCGAACCTCTCCAATCCTATCACTGCTGCGTTTATGCCCCTGTACACATGCTTGATTCTCTTTCGGAGACATAGCAATCCATAGGTTTTACGATACTTACTAGTCAGGTACATTCTTAGGCGTTTAATATGCGGTGTTGAGTCCATTTCGTTGAGCAAGGAGTAGCTCTTGTCTATTCCATATTTGGCTTAAGGAACTTTATCTGTGCTCATTTCAATCTCTGGTTTATGCAGCAACCCAACTCACCTTTCCCCTTAAGCAAGCATAAGTTGTTTTTCTAAATTTGAGAACCTGTTCTGTTTTGGAATTCAGTTCCTGTGTAGCCAAGTTTACATTCCGTGTATTAGTGATATCTTATGATGTTTCTTTTTCTGTGTGACTTATTTCAGTTAGAATCATCGTACCTGAATCTACTCATTATGCTGCTACGGGCCTGATGACATAGATTTCATTGCTGAGTGATACTGCATTGTACGTAAGTACCACAAGTTCTTTATCCATTTTTCACTTTGTGCGATGTTGAACTTGTACTGTAAACGAGGTTCTTGTAAACAGAGGCGTCCCAAACTTTGGGGTGGCTGTGTCTTTTTGATTTCAAATTCCCTAAGCTATAGGACCATAAGTGGAAGTGCCCTAGGCTCTGTTGCTTTGTTTTTTAGATGTTTCAGGAAACACCATACACTTCTCCCGAGTGGTTGTTGGCAATTTACATCCCGCCCATCAGCATAACAAGGCTCCCAGTTCTCCATGGCCTGTCCTGCCTTTCTGGATTTTACACTTTTTTCAGATGGCCCTTTTGACCGGGGGGAAGTGAGACTTCATTGTAGTGCAGATTTCCTTTGCAAGCTTGCTTGGTTGGCCAAAAAGGGCGTATGCGTTTTTTCCTGAATATATTCAGGAAAAAACGCATACGCCCTTTTTGGCCAAGTGCATCACTGTGGACGTTCTGCCTCTTTTCCTATGCTTGCAATGCAATTCCAGTCTACCTCCTGAAATCGGTTTCCTGCAATTCTGCCCCGCTTTCAAGTCCTCTTGGCAGCCTTACTTCAGTCTATTTTTGGACGATAGCTGTCATTTATAACTCTGCAGGTTTGTGAATTACAGTGCCCCTGAGCTCCTTTCTTCAACTCGTTTTCTTGTGACCTGGCCGCAACACCGCAGGATGGCTTCAGGCTCTAATCTGGTTCCGGCCCGGCATGCTGAGCCTTTGGTTAATTCCTCTTCCTGGTGGGAAATGAGAGTTAAATTTGCCCGTCCAGACACCTCCAGCTAGCCTCTCATTGGTTCTCGCTATTCCTGTTCATCTTCCGCAGAAATTGCAAACTGGGCCTAACAGGAGGTTAAAGGGACTCACTCTCCAAGTCGGGAGAGTGTTAGTAAAGCGTCTGTATGTTGCACCCGAGTACCAGGGGAGGAAAACTGAGACATATTTGAACACGTCTCCCGATCACATGGTTGATCATACTCTAGGTTCCACATGCATGTTTTAGCTGAAGGAAGAATACCTTAAACCTGGGTAGTTGAAACCCGTGGAATGGGTACCATGCAATATGACTTCAAAGGGTCTTCATTTGCTCACCGAACCTCTCCAATCCTATCACTGCTGCGTTTATGCCCCTGTACACATGCTTGATTCTCTTTCGGAGACATAGCAATCCATAGGTTTTAAGATACTTACTAGTCAGGTACATTCTTAGGCGTTTAATATGCGGTGTTGAGTCCATTTCATTGAGCAAGGAGTAGCTCTTGTCTATTGCATATTTGGCTTAAGGAACTTTATCTGTGCTCATTTCAATCTCTGGTTTTATGCAGCACCCCAACTCACCTTTACCCTTAAGCAAGAATAAGTTGGTTTTCTAAATTTGAGACCCTGTTCTGTTCTGTAATTCTGTTCCTGTGTAGCCAAGTTTACATTCCGTGTATTACTGATATCTTATGATGTTTCTTTTTCTGTGTGACTTATTTCAGTTAGAATCATCATACCTGAATCCACTCATTGTGCTGCTAAGGGCCTGATGACACAGATTTCATTGCTGAGTGATATTGCTTTGTAAGTAAATACCACAACTTCTTTATCCATTTTTCACTTTCTGCGATGTTGAACTTGTACTGTAAACGAGGTTCTTGTAAACAGAGGCGTCCCAAACTTTGGGGTGGCTGTGTCTTTTTGATTTTAATTTCCCTAAGCTATAGGACCATAAGTGGCAGTGCCCTAGGCTCTGTTGCTTTGTTTTTTAGATGTTTCAGGAAACACCATACACTTCTCCCAAGTGTCTGTTGGCAATTTACATCCCGCCCATCAGCATAACAAGGCTCCCAGTTCTCCATGGCCTGTCCTGCCTTTCTGGATTTTACACTTTTTTCAGATGGCCCTTTTGACCGGGGGGAAGTGAGACTTCATTGTAGTGCAGATTTCCTTTGCAAGCTTGCTTGGTTGGCCAAAAAGGGCGTATGCGTTTTTTCCTGAATATATTCAGGAAAAAACGCATACGCCCTTTTTGGCCAAGTGCATCATTGTGGACGTTCTGCCTCTTTTCCTATGCTTTCAATGCAATTCCAGTCTACCTCCTGAAATCGGTTTCCTGCAATTCTGCCCCGCTTTCAAGTCCTCTTGGCAGCCTTACTTCAGTCTATTTTTGGACGATAGCTGTCATTTATAACTCTGCAGGTTTGTGAATTACAGTGCCCCTGAGCTCCTTTCTTCAACTCGCTTTCTTTTGAGCTGGCCGCAACACCGCAGGATGGCTTCAGGCCCTAATCTGGTTCCGGCACAGCACGCTGAGCCTTTGGTTAATTCCTCTTCCTGGTGGGAAATGAGAGTTAAATTTGCCCGTCCAGACACCTCCAGCTAACCTCTCATTGGTTCTCGCTATTCCTGTTCATCTTCCGCAGAAATTGCAAACCGGGCCGAACAGGAGGTTAAAGGCGCTCACTCTCCAAGTGCGGAGAGTGTTAGTAAAGCGTCTGGAATGTTGCACCCGAGTACCAGGGTACGAAAACTGAGACATATTTGAACACGTCTCCCGTTCACATGGTTGATCATACTTGGGTTCCACATGCATGTTTTAGCTGAAGGAAGAATACCTTAAACCTGGAGAGTTGAGACCCGTGTAATGGGTACCATGCAATATGACTTCAAAGGGTCTTCATTTGCTCACCGAACGTCTCCAATCCTATCACTGCTGCGTTTATGCCCCTGTACACATGCTTGATTCTCTTTCGGAGACATAGCAATCCATAGGTTTTAAGATACTTCCTAGTCAGGTACATTCTTAGGCGTTTAATATGGGGTGTTGAATCCATTTCGTTGAGCAAGGAGTAGCTCTTGTCTATTCCATATTTGGCTTAAGGAACTTTATCTGTGCTCATTTCAATCTCTGGTTTTATGCAGCACCCCAACTCACCTTTACCCTTAAGCAAGCATAAGTTGGTTTTCTAAATTTGAGACCCTGTTGTGTTCTGTAATTCAGTTCCTGTGTAGCCAAGTTTAAATTCCGTGTATTACTGATATCTTATGATGTTTCTTTTTCTGTGTGACTTATTTCAGTTAGAATCATCATACCTGAATCCACTCATTGTGCTGCTAAGGGCCTGATGACACAGATTTCATTGCTGAGTGATATTGCTTTGTTAGTAAATACCACAAGATCTTTATCCATTTTTCACTTTCTGCGATGTTGAACTTGTACTGTAAACGAGGTTCTTGTAAACAGAGCCGTTCCAAACTTTGGGGTGGCTGTGTCTTTTTGATTTTAATTTCCCTAAGCTATAGGACCATAAGTGGAAGTGCCCTAGGTTCTGTTGCTTTGTTTTTTAGATGATTCAGGAAACACCATACACTTCTCCGGAGTGGTTGTTGTTAATTTACATCCCGCCCATCAGCATAACAAGGCTCCCAGTTCTCCATGGCCTGTCCTGCCTTTCTGGATTTTACACTTTTTTCAGATGGCCCTTTTGACCG
This sequence comes from Stenella coeruleoalba, assembly GCF_951394435.1. Classification (NCBI taxonomy): domain Eukaryota; kingdom Metazoa; phylum Chordata; class Mammalia; order Artiodactyla; family Delphinidae; genus Stenella; species Stenella coeruleoalba. The sequence continues at coordinate 157,966 of NW_027646368.1, forward strand.
GGGGGAAGTGAGACTTCATTGTAGTGCAGATTTCCTTTGCAAGCTTGCTTGGTTGGCCAAAAAGGGCATATGCGTTTTTTCCTGAATATATTGAGGAAAAAACGCATACGCCCTTTTTGGCCAAGTGCATCATTGTGGACGTTCTGCCTCTTTTCCTATGCTTTCAATGCAATTCCAGTCTACCTCCTGAAATCGGTTTCCTGCAATTCTGCCCCGCTTTCAAGTCCTCTTGGCAGCCTTACTTCAGTCTATTTTTGAACGATAGCTGTCATTTATAACTCTGCAGGTTTGTGAATTACAGTGCCCCTGAGCTCCTTTCTTCAACTCGCTTTCTTTTGAGCTGGCCGCAACCCCGCAGGATGGCTTCAGGCCCTAATCTGGTTCCGGCACGGCACGCTGAGCCTTTGGTTATTTCCTCTTAATGTTGGGAAATGAGAGTTAAATTTGCCCGTCCAGACACCTCCAGCTTGTCTCTCATTGGTTCTCGCTATTCCTGTTCATCTTCCGCAGAAATTGCAAACTGGGCCAAACAGGAGGTTAAAGGCGCTGACTCTCCAAGTCGGGAGAGTGTTAGTAAAGCGTCTGGAATGTTGCACCCGAGTACCAGGGGAGGAAAACTGAGACATAGTTGAACACGGCTCCCGTTCACACGGATGATCATACTCTAGGTTCCACATGCATGTTTTAGCTGAAGGAAGAATACCTTAAACCTGGGTAGTTGAAACCCATGGAATGGGTACCATGCAATAAGACTTCAAAGGGTCTTCATTTGCTCACCGAACCTCTCCAATCCTATCACTGCTGCGTTTATGCCCCTGTACACATGCTTGATTCTCTTTCGGAGACATAGCAATCCATAGGTTTTAAGATACTTACTAGTCAGGTACATTCTTAGGCGTTTAATATGCGGTGTTGAGTCCATTTCGTTGAGCAAGGAGTAGCTCTTGTCTATTCCATATTTGACTTAAGGAACTTTATCTGTGCTCATTTCAATCTCTGGTTTTATGCAGCACCCCAACTCACCTTTACCCTTAAGCAAGCATAAGTTGGTTTTCTAAATTTGAGACCCTGTTCTGTTCTGTAATTCAGTTCCTGTGTAGCCAAGTTTACATTCCGTGTATTACTGATATCTTATGATGTTTCTTTTTCTGTGTGACTTATTTCAGTTAGAATCATCATACCTGAATCCACTCATTGTGCTGCTAAGGGCCTGATGACATAGATTTCATTGCTGAGTGATATTGCTTTGTAAGTGAATACCACAACTTCTTTATCCATTTTTCACTTTCTGCGATGTTGAACTTGTACTGTAAACGAGGTTCTTGTAAACAGAGCCTTTGCAAACTTTGGGGTGGCTGTGTCTTTTTGATTTTAATTTCCCTAAGCTATAGGACCATAAGTGGAACTGCCCTAGGCTCTGTTGCTTTGTTTTTTAGATGTTTCAGGAAACACCATACACTTCTCCCGAGTGTCTGTTGGCAATTTACATCCCGCCCATCAGCATAACAAGGCTCCCAGTTCTCCATGGCCTGTCCTGTCTTTCTGGATTTTACACTTTTTTCAGATGGCCCTTTTGACCGGGGGGAAGTGAGACTTCATTGTAGTGCAGATTTCCTTTGCAAGCTTGCTGGGTTGGCCAAAAAGGGCGTATGCGTTTTTTCCTGAATATATTCAGGAAAAAACGCATACGCCCTTTTTGGCCAAGTGCATCATTGTGGACGTTCTGCCTCTTTTCCTATGCTTTCAATGCAATTCCAGTCTAGCTCCTGAAATCGGTTTCCTGCAATTCTGCCCCGCTTTCAAGTCCTCTTGGCAGCCTTACTTCAGTCTATTTTTGGACGATAGCTGTCATTTATAACTCTGCAGGTTTGTGAATTACAGTGCCCCTGAGCTCCTTTCTTCAACTTGCTTTCTTCTGACCTGGCCGCAACACCACAGGATGGCTTCAGGCCCTAATCTGGTTCCGGCAGGGCACGCTGAGCCTTTGGTTAATTCCTCTTCATGGTGGAAAATGAGAGTTAAATTTGCCCGTCCAGACACCTCCAGCTAGCCTCTCATTGGTTCTCGCTATTCCTGTTCATCTTCCGCAGAAATTGCAAACTGGGCCAAACAGGAGGTTAAAGGGACTGACTCTCCAAGTCGGGAGAGTGTTAGTAAAGTGTCTGGAATGTTGCACCCGAGTACCAGGGTACGAAAACTGAGACATATTTGAACACGGCTCCCGTTCACACGGATGATCATACTCTAGGTTCCACATGCATGTTTTAGCTGAAGGAAGAATACCTTAAACCTGGGTAGTTGAAGCCCGTGGAATGGGTACCATGCAATATGACTTCAAAGGGTCTTCATTTGCTCACCGAACCTCTCCAATCCTATCACTGCTGCGTTTATGCCCCTGTACACATGCTTGATTCTCTTTCGGAGACATAGCAATCCATAGGTTTTAAGATACTTACTAGTCAGGTACATTCTTAGACGTTTAATATGGGGTGTTGAGTCCATTTCATTGAGCAAGGAGTAGCTCTTGTCTATTCCATATTTGGCTTAAGGAACTTTATCTGTGCTCATTTCAATCTCTGGTTTTATGCAGCACCCCAACTCACCTTTACCCTTAAGCAAGAATAAGTTGGTTTTCTAAATTTGAGACCCTGTTCTGTTCTGTAATTCAGTTCCTGTGTAGCCAAGTTTACATTCCGTGTATTACTGATATCTTATGATGTTTCTTTTTCTGTGTGACTTATTTCAGTTAGAATCATCATACCTGAATCCACTCATTGTGCTGCTAAGGGCCTGATGACACAGATTTCATTGCTGAGTGATATTGCTTTGTAAGTAAATACCACAAGTTCTTTATCCATTTTTCACTTTCTGCGATGTTGAACTTGTACTGTAAACGAGGTTCTTGTAAACAGAGCCTTTCCAAACTTTGGGGTGGCTGTGTCTTTTTGATTTTAATTTCCCTAAGCTATAGGACCATAAGTGGAATTGCCCTAGGCTCTGTTGCTTTGTTTTTTAGATGTTTCAGGAAACACCATACACTTCTCCCCAGTGTCTGTTGGCAATTTACATCCCGCCCATCAGCATAACAAGGCTCCCAGTTCTCCATGGCCTGTCCTGCCTTTCTGGATTTTACACTTTTTTCAGATGGCCCTTTTGACCGGGGGGAAGTGAGACTTCATTGTAGTGCAGATTTCCTTTGCAAGCTTGCTTGGTTGGCCAAAAAGGGCGTATGCGTTTTTTCCTGAATATATTCAGGAAAAAACGCATACGCCCTTTTTGGCCAAGTGCATCATTGTGGACGTTCTGCCTCTTTTCCTATGCTTTCAATGCAATTCCAGTCTAGCTCCTGAAATCGGTTTCCTGCAATTCTGCCCCGCTTTCAAGTCCTCTTGGCAGCCTTACTTCAGTCTATTTTTGGACGATAGCTGTCATTTATAACTCTGCAGGTTTGTGAATTACAGTGCCCCTGAGCTCCTTTCTTCAACTCGCTTTCTTTTGAGCTGGCCGCAACACCGCAGGATGGCTTCAGGCCCTAATCTGGTTCTGGCACGGCACGCTGAGCCTTTGGTTAATTCCTCTTCCTGGTGGGAAATGAGAGTTAAAATTGCCCGTCCAGACACCTCCAGCTAGCCTCTCATTGGTTCTCGCTATTCCTGTTCATCTTCCGCAGAAATTGCAAACTGGGCCAAACAGGAGGTTAAAGGGACTGACTCTCCAAGTCGGGAGAGTGTTAGTAAAGCGTCTGGAATGTTGCACCCGAGTACCAGGGTACGAAAACTGAGACATATTTGAACACGTCTCCCGATCACATGGTTGATCATACTCTAGGTTCCACATGCATGTTTTAGCTGAAGGAAGAATACCTTAAACCTGGAGAGTTAAGACCCGTGGAATGGGTACCATGCAATATGACTTCAAAGGGTCTTCATTTGCTCACCGAACCTCTCCAATCCTATCACTGCTGCGTTGATGCCCCTGTACACATGCTTGATTCTCTTTCGGAGACATAGCGATCCATAGGTTTTAAGATACTTACTAGTCAGGTACATTCTTAGGCGTTTAATATGCGGTGTTGAGTCCATTTCGTTGAGCAAGGAGTAGCTCTTGTCTATTCCATATTTGACTTAAGGAACTTTATCTGTGCTCATTTCAATCTCTGGTTTTATGCAGCACCCCAACTCACCTTTACCCTTAAGCAAGCATAAGTTGGTTTTCTAAATTTGAGACCCTGTTCTGTTCTGTAATTCAGTTCCTGTGTAGCCAAGTTTACATTCCGTGTATTACTGATATCTTATGATGTTTCTTTTTCTGTGTGACTTATTTCAGTTAGAATCATCATACCTGAATCCACTCATTGTGCTTCTAAGGGCCTGATGACATAGATTTCATTGCTGAGTGATATTGCTTTGTAAGTGAATACCACAACTTCTTTATCCATTTTTCACTTTCTGCGATGTTGAACTTGTACTGTAAACGAGGTTCTTGTAAACAGAGCCTTTGCAAACTTTGGGGTGGCTGTGTCTTTTTGATTTTAATTTCCCTAAGCTATAGGACCATAAGTGGAATTGCCCTAGGCTCTGTTGCTTTGTTTTTTAGATGTTTCAGGAAACACCATACACTTCTCCCGAGTGTCTGTTGGCAATTTACATCCCGCCCATCAGCATAACAAGGCTCCCAGTTCTCCATGGCCTGTCCTGTCTTTCTGGATTTTACACTTTTTTCAGATGGCCCTTTTGACCGGGGGGAAGTGAGACTTCATTGTAGTGCAGATTTCCTTTGCAAGCTTGCTGGGTTGGCCAAAAAGGGCGTATGCGTTTTTTCCTGAATATATTCAGGAAAAAACGCATACGCCCTTTTTGGCCAAGTGCATCATTGTGGATGTTCTGCCTCTTTTCCTATGCTTTCAATGCAATTCCAGTCTAGCTCCTGAAATCGGTTTCCTGCAATTCTGCCCCGCTTTCAAGTCCTCTTGGCAGCCTTACTTCAGTCTATTTTTGGACGATAGCTGTCATTTATAACTCTGCAGGTTTGTGAATTACAGTGCCCCTGAGCTCCTTTCTTCAACTTGCTTTCTTGTGACCTGGCCGCAACACCACAGGATGGCTTCAGGCCCTAATCTGGTTCCGGCAGGGCACGCTGAGCCTTTGGTTAATTCCTCTTCCTGGTGGAAAATGAGAGTTAAATTTGCCCGTAGAGACACCTCCAGCTAGCCTCTCATTGGTTCTCGCTATTCCTGTTCATCTTCCGCAGAAATTGCAAACTGGGCCAAACAGGAGGTTAAAGGGACTGACTCTCCAAGTCGGGAGAGTGTTAGTAAAGCGTCTGGAATGTTGCACCCGAGTACCAGGGTACGAAAACTGAGACATATTTGAACACGTCTCCCGATCACATGTTTGATCATACTCTAGGTTCCACATGCATGTTTTAGCTGAAGGAAGAATACCTTAAACCTGGAGAGTTAAGAGCCGTGGAATGGGTACCATGCAATATGACTTCAAAGGGTCTTCATTTGCTCACCGAACCTCTCCAATCCTATCACTGCTGCGTTGATGCCCCTGTACACATGCTTGATTCTCTTTCGGTGACATAGCGATCCATAGGTTTTAAGATACTTACTAGTCAGGTACATTCTTAGGCGTTTAATATGCGGTGTTGAGTCCATTTCGTTGAGCAAGGAGTAGCTCTTGTCTATTCCATATTTGACTTAAGGAACTTTATCTGTGCTCATTTCTATCTCTGGTTTTATGCAGCACCCCAACTCACCTTTACCCTTAAGCAAGCATAAGTTGGTTTTCTAAATTTGAAACCCTGTTCTGTTCTGTAATTAAGTTCCTGTGTAGCCAAGTTTACATTCCGTGTATTACTGATATCTTATGATGTTTCTTTTTCTGTGTGACTTATTTCAGTTAGAATCATCATACCTGAATCCACTCATTGTGCTGCTAAGGGCCTGATGACATAGATTTCATTGCTGAGTGATATTGCTTTGTAAGTGAATACCACAACTTCTTTATCCATTTTTCACTTTCTGCGATGTTGAACTTGTACTGTAAACGAGGTTCTTGTAAACAGAGCCTTTCCAAACTTTGGGGTGGCTGTGTCTTTTTGATTTTAATTTCCCTAAGCTATAGGACCATAAGTGGAATTGCCCTAGGCTCTGTTGCTTTGTTTTTTAGATGTTTCAGGAAACACCATACACTTCTCCCGAGTGTCTGTTGGCAATTTACATCCCGCCCATCAGCATAACAAGGCTCCCAGTTCTCCATGGCCTGTCCTGCCTTTCTGGATTTTACACTTTTTTCAGATGGCCCTTTTGACCGGGGGGAAGTGAGACTTCATTGTAGTGCAGATTTCCTTTGCAAGCTTGCTTGGTTGGCCAAAAAGGGCGTATGCGTTTTTTCCTGAATATATTCAGGAAAAAACGCATACGCCCTTTTTGGCCAAGTGCATCATTGTGGACGTTCTGCCTCTTTTCCTATGCTTTCAATGCAATTCCAGTCTACCTCCTGAAATCGGTTTCCTGCAATTCTGCCCCACTTTCAAGTCCTCTTGGCAGCCTTACTTCAGTCTATTTTTGGACGATAGCTGTCATTTATAACTCTGCAGGTTTGTGAATTACAGTGCCCCTGAGCTCCTTTCTTCAACTCGCTTTCTTTTGAGCTGGCCGCAACACCGCAGGATGGCTTCAGGCCCTAATCTGGTTCTGGCACGGCATGCTGAGCCTTTGGTTAATTCCTCTTCCTGGTGGGAAATGAGAGTTAAAATTGCCCGTCCAGACACCTCCAGCTAGCCTCTCATTGGTTCTCGCTATTCCTGTTCATCTTCTGCAGAAATTGCAAACTGGGCCAAACAGGAGGTTAAAGGGACTGACTCTCCAAGTCGGGAGAGTGTTAGTAAAGCGTCTGGAATGTTGCACCCGAGTACCAGGGTACGAAAACTGAGACATATTTGAACACGTCTCCCGATCACATGTTTGATCATACTCTAGGTTCCACATGCATGTTTTAGCTGAAGGAAGAATACCTTAAACCTGGAGAGTTAAGAGCCGTGGAATGGGTACCATGCAATATGACTTCAAAGGGTCTTCATTTGCTCACCGAACCTCTCCAATCCTATCACTGCTGTGTTGATGCCCCTGTACACATGCTTGATTCTCTTTCGGTGACATAGCGATCCATAGGTTTTAAGATACTTACTAGTCAGGTACATTCTTAGGCGTTTAATATGCGGTGTTGAGTCCATTTCGTTGAGCAAGGAGTAGCTCTTGTCTATTCCATATTTGACTTAAGGAACTTTATCTGTGCTCATTTCTATCTCTGGTTTTATGCAGCACCCCAACTCACCTTTACCCTTAAGCAAGCATAAGTTGGTTTTCTAAATTTGAAACCCTGTTCTGTTCTGTAATTAAGTTCCTGTGTAGCCAAGTTTACATTCCGTGTATTACTGATATCTTATGATGTTTCTTTTTCTGTGTGACTTATTTCAGTTAGAATCATCATACCTGAATCCACTCATTGTGCTGCTAAGGGCCTGATGACATAGATTTCATTGCTGAGTGATATTGCTTTGTAAGTGAATACCACAACTTCTTTATCCATTTTTCACTTTCTGCGATGTTGAACTTGTACTGTAAACGAGGTTCTTGTAAACAGAGCCTTTGCAAACTTTGGGGTGGCTGTGTCTTTTTGATTTTAATTTCCCTAAGCTATAGGACCATAAGTGGAATTGCCCTAGGCTCTGTTGCTTTGTTTTTTAGATGTTTCAGGAAACACCATACACTTCTCCCGAGTGTCTGTTGGCAATTTACATCCCGCCCATCAGCATAACAAGGCTCCCAGTTCTCCATGGCCTGTCCTGCCTTTCTGGATTTTACACTTTTTTCAGATGGCCCTTTTGACCGGGGGGAAGTGAGACTTCATTGTAGTGCAGATTTCCTTTGCAAGCTTGCTTGGTTGGCCAAAAAGGGCGTATGCGTTTTTTCCTGAATATATTCAGGAAAAAACGCATACGCCCTTTTTGGCCAAGTGCATCATTGTGGACGTTCTGCCTCTTTTCCTATGCTTTCAATGCAATTCCAGTCTACCTCCTGAAATCGGTTTCCTGCAATTCTGCCCCACTTTCAAGTCCTCTTGGCAGCCTTACTTCAGTCTATTTTTGGACGATAGCTGTCATTTATAACTCTGCAGGTTTGTGAATTACAGTGCCCCTGAGCTCCTTTCTTCAACTCGCTTTCTTTTGAGCTGGCCGCAACACCGCAGGATGGCTTCAGGCCCTAATCTGGTTCTGGCACGGCATGCTGAGCCTTTGGTTAATTCCTCTTCCTGGTGGGAAATGAGAGTTAAAATTGCCCGTCCAGACACCTCCAGCTAGCCTCTCATTGGTTCTCGCTATTCCTGTTCATCTTCCGCAGAAATTGCAAACTGGGCCAAACAGGAGGTTAAAGGGACTGACTCTCCAAGTCGGGAGAGTGTTAGTAAAGTGTCTGGAATGTTGCACCCGAGTACCAGGGTACGAAAACTGAGACATATTTGAACACGGCTCCCGTTCACACGGATGATCATACTCTAGGTTCCACATGCATGTTTTAGCTGAAGGAAGAATACCTTAAACCTGGGTAGTTGAAACCCGTGGAATGGGTACCATGCAATATGACTTCAAAGGGTCTTCATTTGCTCACCGAACCTCTCCAATCCTATCACTGCTGCGTTTATGCCCCTGTACACATGCTTGATTCTCTTTCGGAGACATAGCAATCCATAGGTTTTAAGATACTTACTAGTCAGGTACATTCTTAGACGTTTAATATGGGGTGTTGAGTCCATTTCATTGAGCAAGGAGTAGCTCTTTTCTATTCCATATTTGGCTTAAGGAACTTTATCTGTGCTCATTTCAATCTCTGGTTTTATGCAGCACCCCAACTCACCTTTACCCTTAAGCAAGAATAAGTTGGTTTTCTAAATTTGAGACCCTGTTCTGTTCTGTAATTCAGTTCCTGTGTAGCCAAGTTTACATTCCGTGTATTACTGATATCTTATGATGTTTCTTTTTCTGTGTGACTTATTTCAGTTAGAATCATCATACCTGAATCCACTCATTGTGCTGCTAAGGGCCTGATGACACAGATTTCATTGCTGAGTGATATTGCTTTGTAAGTAAATACCACAAGTTCTTTATCCATTTTTCACTTTCTGCGATGTTGAACTTGTACTGTAAACGAGGTTCTTGTAAACAGAGCCTTTCCAAACTTTGGGGTGGCTGTGTCTTTTTGATTTTAATTTCCCTAAGCTATAGGACCATAAGTGGAATTGCCCTAGGCTCTGTTGCTTTGTTTTTTAGATGTTTCAGGAAACACCATACACTTCTCCCGAGTGTCTGTTGGCAATTTACATCCCGCCCATCAGCATAACAAGGCTCCCAGTTCTCCATGGCCTGTCCTGCCTTTCTGGATTTTACACTTTTTTCAGATGGCCCTTTTGACCGGGGGGAAGTGAGACTTCATTGTAGTGCAGATTTCCTTTGCAAGCTTGCTTGGTTGGCCAAAAAGGGCGTATGCGTTTTTTCCTGAATATATTCAGGAAAAAACGCATACGCCCTTTTTGGCCAAGTGCATCATTGTGGACGTTCTGCCTCTTTTCCTATGCTTTCAATGCAATTCCAGTCTACCTCCTGAAATCGGTTTCCTGCAATTCTGCCCCACTTTCAAGTCCTCTTGGCAGCCTTACTTCAGTCTATTTTTGGACGATAGCTGTCATTTATAACTCTGCAGGTTTGTGAATTACAGTGCCCCTGAGCTCCTTTCTTCAACTCGCTTTCTTTTGAGCTGGCCGCAACACCGCAGGATGGCTTCAGGCCCTAATCTGGTTCTGGCACGGCATGCTGAGCCTTTGGTTAATTCCTCTTCCTGGTGGGAAATGAGAGTTAAAATTGCCCGTCCAGACACCTCCAGCTAGCCTCTCATTGGTTCTCGCTATTCCTGTTCATCTTCCGCAGAAATTGCAAACTGGGCCAAACAGGAGGTTAAAGGGACTGACTCTCCAAGTCGGGAGAGTGTTAGTAAAGTGTCTGGAATGTTGCACCCGAGTACCAGGGTACGAAAACTGAGACATATTTGAACACGGCTCCCGTTCACACGGATGATCATACTCTAGGTTCCACATGCATGTTTTAGCTGAAGGAAGAATACCTTAAACCTGGGTAGTTGAAACCCGTGGAATGGGTACCATGCAATATGACTTCAAAGGGTCTTCATTTGCTCACCGAACCTCTCCAATCCTATCACTGCTGCGTTTATGCCCCTGTACACATGCTTGATTCTCTTTCGGAGACATAGCAATCCATAGGTTTTAAGATACTTACTAGTCAGGTACATTCTTAGACGTTTAATATGGGGTGTTGAGTCCATTTCATTGAGCAAGGAGTAGCTCTTTTCTATTCCATATTTGGCTTAAGGAACTTTATCTGTGCTCATTTCAATCTCTGGTTTTATGCAGCACCCCAACTCACCTTTACCCTTAAGCAAGAATAAGTTGGTTTTCTAAATTTGAGACCCTGTTCTGTTCTGTAATTCAGTTCCTGTGTAGCCAAGTTTACATTCCGTGTATTACTGATATCTTATGATGTTTCTTTTTCTGTGTGACTTATTTCAGTTAGAATCATTATACCTGAATCCACTCATTGTGCTGCTAAGGGCCTGATGACACAGATTTCATTGCTGAGTGATATTGCTTTGTAAGTAAATACCACAAGTTCTTTATCCATTTTTCACTTTCTGCGATGTTGAACTTGTACTGTAAACGAGGTTCTTGTAAACAGAGCCTTTCCAAACTTTGGGGTGGCTGTGTCTTTTTGATTTTAATTTCCCTAAGCTATAGGACCATAAGTGGAATTGCCCTAGGCTCTGTTGCTTTGTTTTTTAGATGTTTCAGGAAACACCATACACTTCTCCCGAGTGTCTGTTGGCAATTTACATCCCGCCCATCAGCATAACAAGGCTCCCAGTTCTCCATGGCCTGTCCTGCCTTTCTGGATTTTACACTTTTTTCAGATGGCCCTTTTGACCGGGGGGAAGTGAGACTTCATTGTAGTGCAGATTTCCTTTGCAAGCTTGCTTGGTTGGCCAAAAAGGGCGTATGCGTTTTTTCCTGAATATATTCAGGAAAAAACGCATACGCCCTTTTTGGCCAAGTGCATCATTGTGGACGTTCTGCCTCTTTTCCTATGCTTTCAATGCAATTCCAGTCTACCTCCTGAAATCGGTTTCCTGCAATTCTGCCCCACTTTCAAGTCCTCTTGGCAGCCTTACTTCAGTCTATTTTTGGACGATAGCTGTCATTTATAACTCTGCAGGTTTGTGAATTACAGTGCCCCTGAGCTCCTTTCTTCAACTCGCTTTCTTTTGAGCTGGCCGCAACACCGCAGGATGGCTTCAGGCCCTAATCTGGTTCTGGCACGGCATGCTGAGCCTTTGGTTAATTCCTCTTCCTGGTGGGAAATGAGAGTTAAAATTGCCCGTCCAGACACCTCCAGCTAGCCTCTCATTGGTTCTCGCTATTCCTGTTCATCTTCCGCAGAAATTGCAAACTGGGCCAAACAGGAGGTTAAAGGGACTGACTCTCCAAGTCGGGAGAGTGTTAGTAAAGCGTCTGGAATGTTGCACCCGAGTACCAGGGTACGAAAACTGAGACATATTTGAACACGTCTCCCGATCACATGTTTGATCATACTCTAGGTTCCACATGCATGTTTTAGCTGAAGGAAGAATACCTTAAACCTGGAGAGTTAAGAGCCGTGGAATGGGTACCATGCAATATGACTTCAAAGGGTCTTCATTTGCTCACCGAACCTCTCCAATCCTATCACTGCTGCGTTGATGCCCCTGTACACATGCTTGATTCTCTTTCGGTGACATAGCGATCCATAGGTTTTAAGATACTTACTAGTCAGGTACATTCTTAGGCGTTTAATATGCGGTGTTGAGTCCATTTCGTTGAGCAAGGAGTAGCTCTTGTCTATTCCATATTTGACTTAAGGAACTTTATCTGTGCTCATTTCTATCTCTGGTTTTATGCAGCACCCCAACTCACCTTTACCCTTAAGCAAGCATAAGTTGGTTTTCTAAATTTGAAACCCTGTTCTGTTCTGTAATTAAGTTCCTGTGTAGCCAAGTTTACATTCCGTGTATTACTGATATCTTATGATGTTTCTTTTTCTGTGTGACTTATTTCAGTTAGAATCATCATACCTGAATCCACTCATTGTGCTGCTAAGGGCCTGATGACATAGATTTCATTGCTGAGTGATATTGCTTTGTAAGTGAATACCACAACTTCTTTATCCATTTTTCACTTTCTGCGATGTTGAACTTGTACTGTAAACGAGGTTCTTGTAAACAGAGCCTTTGCAAACTTTGGGGTGGCTGTGTCTTTTTGATTTTAATTTCCCTAAGCTATAGGACCATAAGTGGAATTGCCCTAGGCTCTGTTGCTTTGTTTTTTAGATGTTTCAGGAAACACCATACACTTCTCCCGAGTGTCTGTTGGCAATTTACATCCCGCCCATCAGCATAACAAGGCTCCCAGTTCTCCATGGCCTGTCCTGCCTTTCTGGATTTTACACTTTTTTCAGATGGCCCTTTTGACCGGGGGGAAGTGAGACATCATTGTAGTGCAGATTTCCTTTGCAAGCTTGCTTGGTTGGCCAAAAAGGGCGTATGCGTTTTTTCCTGAATATATTCAGGAAAAAACGCATATGCCCTTTTGGCCAAGTGCATCATTGTGGACGTTCTGCCTCTTTTCCTATGCTTTCAATGCAATTCCAGTCTACCTCCTGAAATCGGTTTCCTGCAATTCTGCCCCGCTTTCAAGTCCTCTTGGCAGCCTTACTTCAGTCTATTTTTGGACGATAGCTGTCATTTATAACTCTGCAGGTTTGTGAATTACAGTGCCCCTGAGCTCCTTTCTTCAACTTGCTTTCTTGTGACCTGGCCGCAACACCACAGGATGGCTTCAGGCCCTAATCTGGTTCCGGCAGGGCACGCTGAGCCTTTGGTTAATTCCTCTTCCTGGTGGAAAATGAGAGTTAAATTTGCCCGTCCAGACACCTCCAGCTAGCCTCTCATTGGTTCTCGCTATTCCTGTTCATCTTCCGCAGAAATTGCAAACTGGGCCAAACAGGAGGTTAAAGGGACTGACTCTCCAAGTCGGGAGAGTGTTAGTAAAGTGTCTGGAATGTTGCACCCGAGTACCAGGGTACGAAAACTGAGACATATTTGAACACGGCTCCCGTTCACACGGATGATCATACTCTAGGTTCCACATGCATGTTTTAGCTGAAGGAAGAATACCTTAAACCTGGGTAGTTGAAACCCGTGGAATGGGTACCATGCAATATGACTTCAAAGGGTCTTCATTTGCTCACCGAACCTCTCCAATCCTATCACTGCTGCGTTTATGCCCCTGTACACATGCTTGATTCTCTTTCGGAGACATAGCAATCCATAGGTTTTAAGATACTTACTAGTCAGGTACATTCTTAGACGTTTAATATGGGGTGTTGAGTCCATTTCATTGAGCAAGGAGTAGCTCTTTTCTATTCCATATTTGGCTTAAGGAACTTTATCTGTGCTCATTTCAATCTCTGGTTTTATGCAGCACCCCAACTCACCTTTACCCTTAAGCAAGAATAAGTTGGTTTTCTAAATTTGAGACCCTGTTCTGTTCTGTAATTCAGTTCCTGTGTAGCCAAGTTTACATTCCGTGTATTACTGATATCTTATGATGTTTCTTTTTCTGTGTGACTTATTTCAGTTAGAATCATCATACCTGAATCCACTCATTGTGCTGCTAAGGGCCTGATGACACAGATTTCATTGCTGAGTGATATTGCTTTGTAAGTAAATACCACAAGTTCTTTATCCATTTTTCACTTTCTGCGATGTTGAACTTGTACTGTAAACGAGGTTCTTGTAAACAGAGCCTTTCCAAACTTTGGGGTGGCTGTGTCTTTTTGATTTTAATTTCCCTAAGCTATAGGACCATAAGTGGAATTGCCCTAGGCTCTGTTGCTTTGTTTTTTAGATGTTTCAGGAAACACCATACACTTCTCCCGAGTGTCTGTTGGCAATTTACATCCCGCCCATCAGCATAACAAGGCTCCCAGTTCTCCATGGCCTGTCCTGCCTTTCTGGATTTTACACTTTTTTCAGATGGCCCTTTTGACCGGGGGGAAGTGAGACTTCATTGTAGTGCAGATTTCCTTTGCAAGCTTGCTTGGTTGGCCAAAAAGGGCGTATGCGTTTTTTCCTGAATATATTCAGGAAAAAACGCATACGCCCTTTTTGGCCAAGTGCATCATTGTGGACGTTCTGCCTCTTTTCCTATGCTTTCAATGCAATTCCAGTCTACCTCCTGAAATCGGTTTCCTGCAATTCTGCCCCACTTTCAAGTCCTCTTGGCAGCCTTACTTCAGTCTATTTTTGGACGATAGCTGTCATTTATAACTCTGCAGGTTTGTGAATTACAGTGCCCCTGAGCTCCTTTCTTCAACTCGCTTTCTTTTGAGCTGGCCGCAACACCGCAGGATGGCTTCAGGCCCTAATCTGGTTCTGGCACGGCATGCTGAGCCTTTGGTTAATTCCTCTTCCTGGTGGGAAATGAGAGTTAAAATTGCCCGTCCAGACACCTCCAGCTAGCCTCTCATTGGTTCTCGCTATTCCTGTTCATCTTCCGCAGAAATTGCAAACTGGGCCAAACAGGAGGTTAAAGGGACTGACTCTCCAAGTCGGGAGAGTGTTAGTAAAGTGTCTGGAATGTTGCACCCGAGTACCAGGGTACGAAAACTGAGACATATTTGAACACGGCTCCCGTTCACACGGATGATCATACTCTAGGTTCCACATGCATGTTTTAGCTGAAGGAAGAATACCTTAAACCTGGGTAGTTGAAACCCGTGGAATGGGTACCATGCAATATGACTTCAAAGGGTCTTCATTTGCTCACCGAACCTCTCCAATCCTATCACTGCTGCGTTTATGCCCCTGTACACATGCTTGATTCTCTTTCGGAGACATAGCAATCCATAGGTTTTAAGATACTTACTAGTCAGGTACATTCTTAGACGTTTAATATGGGGTGTTGAGTCCATTTCATTGAGCAAGGAGTAGCTCTTTTCTATTCCATATTTGGCTTAAGGAACTTTATCTGTGCTCATTTCAATCTCTGGTTTTATGCAGCACCCCAACTCACCTTTACCCTTAAGCAAGAATAAGTTGGTTTTCTAAATTTGAGACCCTGTTCTGTTCTGTAATTCAGTTCCTGTGTAGCCAAGTTTACATTCCGTGTATTACTGATATCTTATGATGTTTCTTTTTCTGTGTGACTTATTTCAGTTAGAATCATTATACCTGAATCCACTCATTGTGCTGCTAAGGGCCTGATGACACAGATTTCATTGCTGAGTGATATTGCTTTGTAAGTAAATACCACAAGTTCTTTATCCATTTTTCACTTTCTGCGATGTTGAACTTGTACTGTAAACGAGGTTCTTGTAAACAGAGCCTTTCCAAACTTTGGGGTGGCTGTGTCTTTTTGATTTTAATTTCCCTAAGCTATAGGACCATAAGTGGAATTGCCCTAGGTTCTGTTGCTTTGTTTTTTAGATGTTTCAGGAAACACCATACACTTCTCCCGAGTGTCTGTTGGCAATTTACATCCCGCCCATCAGCATAACAAGGCTCCCAGTTCTCCATGGCCTGTCCTGCCTTTCTGGATTTTACACTTTTTTCAGATGGCCCTTTTGACCGGGGGGAAGTGAGACATCATTGTAGTGCAGATTTCCTTTGCAAGCTTGCTTGGTTGGCCAAAAAGGGCGTATGCGTTTTTTCCTGAATATATTCAGGAAAAAACGCATACGCCCTTTTTGGCCAAGTGCATCATTGTGGACGTTCTGCCTCTTTTCCTATGCTTTCAATGCAATTCCAGTCTACCTCCTGAAATCGGTTTCCTGCAATTCTGCCCCGCTTTCAAGTCCTCTTGGCAGCCTTACTTCAGTCTATTTTTGGACGATAGCTGTCATTTATAACTCTGCAGGTTTGTGAATTACAGTGCCCCTGAGCTCCTTTCTTCAACTCGCTTTCTTTTGAGCTGGCCGCAACACCGCAGGATGGCTTCAGGCCCTAATCTGGTTCCGGCACGGCACACTGAGCCTTTGGTTAATTCCTCTTCCTGGTGGGAAATGAGAGTTAATTTTGCCCGTCCAGACACCTCCAGCTAGCCTCTCATTGTTTCTCGCTATTCCTGTTCATCTTCCGCAGAAATTGCAAACTGTGCGAAACAGGAGGTTAAAGGCGCTGACTCTCCACGTGGGGAGAGTGTTAGTAAAGCGTCTGGAATGTTGCACCCGAGTACCAGGGGAGGAAAACTGAGACATATTTGAACACGTCTCCCGTTCACATTGTTGATCATAATTGGGTTCCACATGCATGTTTTAGCTGAAGGAAGAATACCTTAAACCTGGAGAGTTGAGACCCGTGTAATGGGTACCATGCAATATGACTTCAAAGGGTCTTCATTTGCTCACCGAACCTCTCCAATCCTATCACTGCTGCGTTTATGCCCCTGTAGACATGCTTGATTCTCTTTCAGAGACATGGCATTCCATAGGTTTTACGATACTTACTAGTCAGGTACATTCTTAGGCGTTTAATATGCGGTGTTGAGTCCATTTCGTTGAGCAAGGAGTAGCTCTTGTCTATTCCATATTTGACTTAAGGAACTTTATCTGTGTTCATTTCAGTCTCTGGTTTTATGCAGCACCCCAAGGCACCTTTACCCTTAAGCAAGAATAAGTTGGTTTTCTAAATTTGAGACCCTGTTCTGTTCTGTAATTCAGTTCCTGTGTAGCCAAGTTTACATTCCGTGTATTACTGATATCTTATGATGTTTCTTTTTCTGTGTGACTTATTTCAGTTAGAATCATCATACCTGAATCCACTCATTGTGATGCTAAGGGCCTGATGACATAGATTTCATTGCTGAGTGATATTGCTTTGTAAGTAAATACCACAACTTCTTTATCCATTTTTCACTTTCTGCGATGTTGAACTTGTACTGTAAACGAGGTTCTTGTAAACAGAGGCTTCCCAAATTTTGGGGTGGCTGTGTCTTTTTGATTTTAATTTCCCTAAGCTATAGGACCATAAGTGGAAGTGCCCTAGGCACTGTTGCTTTGTTTTTTAGATGTTTCAGGAAACACCATATACTTCTCCTGAGTGGTTGTTGGCAATTTACATCCCGCCCATCAGCATAACAAGGCTCCCAGTTCTCCATGGCCTGTACTGCCTTTCTGGATTTTACACTTTTTTTAGATGGCCCTTTTGACCGGGGGGAAGTGAGACTTCATTGTAGTGCAGATTTCCTTTGCAAGCTTGCTTGGTTGGCCAAAAAGGGCGTATGCGTTTTTTCCTGAATATATTCAGGAAAAAACGCATACGCCCTTTTTGGCCAAGTGCATCATTGTGGACGTTCTGCCTCTTTTCCTATGCTTTCAATGCAATTCCAGTCTACCTCCTGAAATCGGTTTCCTGCAATTCTGCCCCGCTTTCAAGTCCTCTTGGCAGCCTTACTTCAGTGTATTTTTGGACGATAGCTGTCATTTATAACTCTGCAGGTTTGTGAATTACAGTGCCCCTGAGCTCCTTTCTTCAACTCGCTTTCTTGTGAGCTGGCCGCAACACCGCAGGATGGCTTCAGGCCCTAATCTGGTTCCGGCACGGCACGCTGAGCCTTTGGTTAATTCCTTTTCCTGGTGGGAAATGAGAGTTAAATTTGCCCGTCCAGACACCTCCAGCTAGTCTCTCATTGGTTCTCGCTATTCCTGTTCATCTTCCGCAGAAATTGCAAACTGGGCCAAACAGGAGGTTAAAGGCACTGACTCTCCAAGTCGGGAGAGTGTTAGTAAAGCGTCTGGAATGTTGCACCCGAGTACCAGGGTACGAAAACTGAGACATATTTGAACACGTCTCCCGATCACATGGTTCATCATACTCTGGGTTCCACATGCATGTTTTAGCTGAAGGAAGAATACCTAAAACCTGGGTAGTTGAAACCCGTGGAATGGGTACCATGCAATATGACTTCAAAGGGTCTTCATTTGCTCACCGAACCTCTCCAATCCTATCACTGCTGCGTTTATGCCCCTGTACACATGCTTGATTCTCTTTCGGAGACATAGCAATCCATAGGTTTGAAGATACTTACTAGTCAGGTACATTCTTAGGCGTTTAATATGCGGTGTTGAGTCCATTTCGTTGAGCAAGGAGTAGCTCTTGTCTATTCCATATTTGGCTTAAGGAACTTTATCTGTGCTCATTTCAATCTCTGGTTTTATGCAGCACCCCAACTCACCTTTACCCTTAAGCAAGCATAAGTTGGTTTTCTAAATTTGAGACCCTGTTCTGTTCTGTAATTCAGTTCCTGTGTAGCCAAGTTTACATTCCATGTATTACTGATATCTTATGATGTTTCTTTTTCTGTGTGACTTATTTCAGTTAGAATCATCATACCTGAATCCACTCATTGTGCTGCTAAGGGCCTGATGACACAGATTTCATTGCTGAGTGATATTGCTTTGTAAGTAAATACCACAACTTCTTTATCCATTTTTCACTTTCTGCGATGTTGAACTTGTACTGTAAACGAGGTTCCTGTAAACAGAGCCGTTCCAAACTTTGGGGTGGCTGTGTCTTTTTGATTTTAATTTCCCTAAGCTATAGGACCATAAGTGGAAGTGCCCTAGGTTCTGTTGCTTTGTTTTTAGATGTTTCAGGAAACACCATACACTTCTCCGGAGTGGTTGTTGGCAATTTACATCCCGCCCATCAGCATAACAAGGCTCCCAGTTCTCCATGGCCTGTCCTGCCTTTCTGGATTTTACACTTTTTTCAGATGGCCCTTTTGACCGGGGAGAAGTGAGACTTCATTGTAGTGCAGATTTCCTTTGCAAGTTTGCTTGGTTGGCCAAAAAGGGCGTATGCGTTTTTTCCTGAATATATTCAGGAAAAAACGCATACGCCCTTTTTGGCCAAGTGCATGATTGTGGACGTTCTGCCTCTTTTCCTATGCTTTCAATGCAATTCCAGTCTACCTCCTGAAATCGGTTTCCTGCAATTCTGCCTTGCTTTCAATGCCTCTTCATAGCCTTACCTCAATATATTTTTTAAAAATAGTTGGCCTTTATAACTCTGCAGGTTTTTGAATTGCAGTGGCCCTTAGCTCCATTTTTTAGCTCTTATTTTCGTGGTCTTGCCCCGTAACCACAGGATTCCTTGAAGCCCTATTTTTCTTCTGGGGCACCTTGCTGTGCCTTTGGTTAATTCTTCTTACTGATGTGATATTAGAGTGACATGTGCCCATTGAAACCGCTACAGCTAGTTTCTCACTGGTTCCCCCTATTCCCATTCATCCTCTGCACTAACTGCAGACTGTGCGATACCAGAACTTAAAGGCATTGACTCCATGTGGGGATGTTGTTAGTAAAGCGGCTGGAATGTCGATCCGGAGCCCCAGGAGAGGAAAAATGAGGTGCGTTTTAGAAACCTTTCCCGATCATATGGTATACCAGTCGCTGGGTTTCCCAAGCATGGTTTAGCTGTAGGAAGATTCCCTTCAACCTGGAGTGTTGGGACCCTTGGAATGAGTAGCATGAAGTATTGCATTAAACTTTCGGCAGTTGCTCACCAAAGCTCACCAATCCTGTCAGCCCCAAGTGTCCAGCCTTATGTCTTATCCAGCTGTGGGTTTATATGTGGTCAATCCAGGTTGCATCACAGCCCCTGAGCGAATTTTGTAAGAATTTTTCTCTCTTTCATTGTTTCAGCGTTTTGTTTTTAAAATTTATTTCTATAATGGGGTTTAGCTCATTTTCACTGCTGTGTTTGTGCCGCTCTGCACACACTTGATTCCCTTATGGAGATATATCAATACATGGGTTTTAAGATTCTTATTCCTCAGATATATTTCTCTGCGGTGTATAGGGTGTGTTGAGGCCTGTTCATTGAGCAAGGTGTAGATCTTGTCTAATACCTATTTGGTTTATTGAACGGTATCTGTGCTAATTTCAAACTCTGGTTTTATGCATCACCCCACCTCTCCTTTCCCCTTAAGCTGACATAAGTGTGTTTTCTAAATGTGAGACACTGTTCTGTTCTGTAATTCATTTCTTGTGCAGCCATATTTACCCTCCCTCTATAAGTGATATCTTATGATATGTTTCTTTTTCTGTTTGACTTATTTCAAGTAGTATTATCGGACCTAAATCCACTCTTTATCCTTCTACTAGCCTTATTACATTGATTTCATGGTGAAGAGATATTCCATTGTACATAAGTACCACATCTTCTTTATCCATTGTTCTCTTTCCTGGGATATTTAAGGTGTACTGAAGTTGAGGTTCTTGTAAACAGAGTAGCCCTAAACTGTGGTGTGCTTGTGTCTTGTTGATTTTTAGACTTCCCTAGATATACTCCCATGATTGGAAGTGTCCTATGCTCTGTAGCTCTGTTTTTTAGATGATTTAGGAACCACCATACACTTCTCCAGAGTGGCTCTCGGCAGTTCACACACTGCCCATCAGCGTATAAAGGCTCCCTGTTCTCCATGGCCTGTCCTGCATTTCTGGTTTTTACAATTTTTTAGGATGGCCCTTTTGACCGGTGGGAAGTGAGACTTCTTTGTTGTGCACATTTGCATTGCTTGCTTGCTTCGTTGCCCATAAAGTGCGTATGCGTTTTTTCCTGGATATAATCAGGAAAAAACGCATACGCCCTTTTGGGCCAACTGCATCATTGTCGAAATTCTGCCGCTTTTCATGTGCGTTAAAGACGAGTCCAATCTATCTCTTGAAATCTGTTTCTTGCAATTCTGTCTTGCATTCAGATCCTCTTATTTGCCTTACCTCAACATATTTTTGGACGTTAGTTTTCATTTATAACTCTGCAGGTTTGTGAATTGCAGTGACCCTGAGCTCCATTTTTTAAGTTGCTCTTTTGTGAGCTGGCCTCAAACCCGCAGGATTGCTTCAGGCCCTATTTTGGCTCCGGCGAGGCAGGCTGAGCCTTTCTTTAATTCTTATTCTTAATGGGAAATTAGAGTGATATGTGCCCGTCCAAACCCCTACAACTCTTCTCTCATTGGTTCCCCCTCTTCCCGTTCATCCTCCTCACAATTTGCAAAATGTGTGAAACAGAAGTTTAAATGTGCTGATTCTCCAAGTGGGGAGATTCTAAGTAGCATGGCTGGAATGGTGAACAGGAGCACCAGGAGAGGATAAATGAGGTGCATTTTAGACACATCTCCCGATCACATGGTGTACAGCCCTCTGGGCTTTCCATGCATGTTTTAGCTGTAGGAAGATCCCTTGAACCTGCAGATTTGGGACCCATTGAATGGGTATCAGGTAGTATTACTTTAAAGGGTGTGCATTTCCTCACCCAACCTCACATTTCTCTTAGCGCAAACAGTTTCCAGCCTTATGTCTCATCCTGCTGTGGGTCTAGATGTGTTCAATCCATGTTGCATCACCGTCCCTGAGGAAAAGTTGTAAGAGGTTTTCTCTGTCTCTCTGTCGTTTATTTTTTTCAATTTATTACTATATTGGTTACAGCTGATTTTCAAAGCTCTGTTTCTTGCTGCTGTACATCCACTTGATTCACGTACAGAGAGACATCAATAAATTCTTTTTCAGATTCTTACCAGTCATATATATTCTTTTCCGGTGACTTGAGTGTGCTGAGTGCAGTTCTTTTAGCTACCGTGTAGGCCTTGTTGATTATCAGTTTGGTATTTGGAATGGTATCTTTGCTAATTTCAACCTCCTGGATGATGCCTCACCCCTCCCCACCTTTCCCGTTTAGCAGCCTTATGCGTGTTTTCTACATATTTGACTATGTTTTTGTTTTGTAATTTATTTCATGTGTAGCCATTTTGGATTCCACCTTTAAGTGATATCTTATGATATGTGTCTTTTTCTTTTTGAATTCTGTCACTTAGAATGATCATACGTAACTCCTCCGGAGTTGTTACAACTGGCCATATTTCATTGATTTCCAGGCTGAATAATATTCCACTCTACCTAAGTACCACATCTCTATCCATTTTTTCCCTCCAGAGACATTTAAGTTATATCCTAGTCGAGGATCTTTTAAACAGAGAGGGGGTAAACATTGGGGTGCCTGTGTCCTCTCGATTTTTGTTTTTCCCAAGATATACGCCCGTGAGTGCAAGTGCCCTATGCTCTGTAGCTCATTTTGTAGATGCTTTAGTAAACACAATACACTTCTCCAGAATGGCCGTTGGCAATATACATTTCCACTATAAGTCTCACAGGGCTCCCTCTTCTCGTTGCCCTGTCCTGCATTTCTGTTGTTTACGCTTTATGAGGATGGCTCTTCTGACTGATGCGAAGTGATATCTTTTGTGGTATTGACTTCCAGTGCCCACCTGTTTGGTTGGCTAAAAAAGTGTATGCCCTTTTCTTGAATATATACAGAAAAGAACGCATACACCCTTTTTGGCCAACTGCAATGTTGGCAATGTTCAGCTCCTTTTCTTGTGCTTAATGGCGAGTCCTTTCTACCTCCTCAAATCCCTTTCCTGCCATTCTCCCTTGCTTACAAGTCCTTTTCTCTGACTTTCCTCAAGACATTTTTCAGTGATGGATATTTTCAACTCTGCAGTTTTGTGAATTTTACTGCCCCTGAGTTCCATTGTTCAACTCGTGTTTATGGGAACTGGCCACAAAGCAGCGGGATTTCCTCAAGCCCTATACTGTTTCCATGGGCAACCCTAGCCTTTGGTCAATTCGTCTTCCTGATTGGAAATTAGAGTGACATGTGCCTGTCTGAACACCTAGGACTTGTCTCTCATTGTTCCTCATCCTTCCGCTTCATCCTCTGGACAAATTCCAAACTGTACGCAACAGGATGTTGACAGTGCTGACATCTCCAAGTGGGGAGACTGTTAGTAAAGATGCTGGAGGGGTGAACCCGAGCACCAGGAGATGAGGAGATGAGATGCCTTTTCCAAACTCTTCCCGATCAGACGGTATACCATCCTCTGGGTGTGACAGACATGTTTTAGCAGTAGGAAGAGTCCCATTCATGTAAGGAGAACACCAGGGCTTTTTCAAAATCAGTGTCTCCCCGAAACCCAAACTGGGGAATTTTTTAAGCTACGGCTACACATATGTTCATTAAGGGCCTTGGGAAGTAGGCAGAGTCCAAACTTTAGATGATTGAAGTCTTCAGGGTCAGAAGCACTCACCACCAGCTTCCCTTAGGCTACACTTTAACTGTCATTGATAGATGATGTCAATAAAAATATCTATTCTTTTTCAGATTATTTCCCCTTATAGGTTATTGCAAAATGTTGAGTGTAGTTCCCTGTGCTATACAGTAGTTCCTTGTTGATGATCTATTTTATACATAGCAGTGTGTATGTGTTAATTCCAAACTGTTAATTTATCCCTCCTCCCACCTTTCCCCTTTGGTAATAATAAATTATAAGATTTTATACTTCTCAGAAATGGGGGAGCTGAAAGAGAGGTATCATTTTCAATGGAAAAGCATTTAAAACAAGATTGAAGGTTTAACCAAGATTATTAGATGTACATCCTTGGAAAGAAATCACTTCGTTTCTCCAATATTGACCTGACAAATAAGACAAACCTTTTCACTGAACTTGCTTATAAAAAGTGATGGAAATATCAAATGGAAGTGTTAAAAACATCTTATTTTACCCGAGCCTTATACACTGTTCTATGTTAACTACAATTTGGCTCACACATCTGTTCATTGAGGTTACAATAGTCTCAATTTCTGTTACTGATCCTCCAGAGTGGACCCCAACAAGTGTCCCCCTGCCCAGTGTCATTGGGGCCAACAGATCGAGACTGAGTTTGGTTCACAAGCAAAGGAAACTTTATATTTTGATCAGAGAATGGAGAGGTGAGAGCATGCACTACCCCGTGGGCTGTGGGCTGGGCTGCTGTGTAGAGATCCTGTCAGAGTCAGTGGGAGGGAGGGAGGCGGCGGAGCTCTCGAGGGCCGGGTTGGCTGTAGCTCAGGCTCTATATTGTGGAGTCTGCACTGGGCCCCAGGAGCTGAGGTGTCGACCCAGCCATTCTGCACTAGGAAATCTGGTCTGAAGTGCCGGGTGTGGAACCTCTGCATGCGGGACCCTAGGAGCACGTGAAATTAGACAAAGCACAAAGGATAAAAAAGGTTAGACTTGACTTTATTGCCCAGATTCTATTTTTATCTCCCAGGGATTTTTAATGGGCTTTGCTGGGGACAAACCCCTCCTCTGCCTTTTGTCCCGTTCCTCATTCTTGGAGTGCTGAGGGTGCAGACCCTTCTTCTGTAACTGCTGAGTGCTGAGTTGGGAGCCCTCATACCCTGGGGCGAGGGTCAGAGCTTCTCCCCAGCAGCCTCCCGGTGACGTTGATTGTCCCCAGGACCCCTGCCTCCCTGCTCGTCCACCTGAGCACCAGCATTGGAAGTGTTATAGATTCTAATGACCTTTAAGGGTCCAGGAAAGAGATGTGCAGAGACGCTGTGGGGGCCGGTTTCACCCCGCCTCACATTTGTTCGGCCACCTTAGGCTGACCGTCTCTGCCAGCCTAGATGCTCTGACCAGTAGTCTGCGCTTTCTTCAATTAGGCCCCTGAATTAACGTACAAACAGCACCAGGTGTCAGAGCCCTGCCCGCTCAACTCCCAGACAGTCCAGGGTCAATGGTGACCAAGGACCATGATGGCTACTGAGTCAACAGCCTTTTGAAGTAAACAGGAGTCCAGCCGGTCTTATTGGCCACCATCATCATGGTGTCTGTAGGCTTTTCTATGGTGACAGTGTGGTATACTGTTCCCCCGCCAAGATTATTAGCTCCCCTCTGGGTGCAGTAAGTCCTGCAAGCAGTAGTCTACTCTTTTGGGACACACTCTTGTTGTTTTATGAGAGAAACTCCAGGTCAAGTGATGTTCACACAAGTCGTCATGGTGCCCTGTTGCCCCCGGTTATCTCTCTGGATGTTGGAGTTGGAGGGCCTCCTCACTCGAGGTCGGTGTGCCCACGGAGCGAACCCTGCAACTTCAGGGCATGGTTGGTGGTTAGGATCACCACGTGGGGTCCTTTTCCCTTAGGAGGGAGGTGGCCTTTTGGGCTGCTGATTTCCAGGTTTTTAGATACCGCCAGTATCTTGGCCAGATGTGGCAGTGGGCCAAGCCCCTTAGTGACCGTAGTTTATCCTACCTGGATGGCATTCTTGCATTGTTCCATTTCAAGTGGTCCCAGTTTTTGCACTAATTCTCCAATGGCGATTCACCTTTCACCGGGAATGTAAAGGTCAAAGGGTTTAGCTAAATTAGGGAGTTCCAGGGCAAGGGTCTGAATTGACTGCTCTTTCCATTCTTGAAAGGCCACTTCTGGATTCTATTCAAAAGGATCATCATCTTTTCCTTTCAGTGTTTCATATAGAGGCCCAGCTAGTAGACTGTAGCTAGGGATCCAGAAGCAGCAAACCCTGGCCTCCCCAGGAACCCCTAAGCTGTCTTCTAGTTTTAGAAAGGGGTAAGGCTGAAAATGGTTTCTTCCCTTTCCTGGGATGGGCTTCTCTGACCTTCTGTGAGAATGAAGCCCAGGCAGGTCACCGCAGTCTGTGATATTTGAGCTTTTTCTTGGACAACTTCTATCCTTTATTGGCTTGGTAGTTCAGAGGCCTCCTTAGTAGGGCTGGTGATCAGAATGTCGTCTGCATATTGAAGGAGGGTTTCCTTTTCCAGAGGTAGAACTTTTAGGTCTTTAGCTAAGCTTTCCCCAAAGATGGTGTGGGAATTTTTGCACCCTTGGGGCCAGACGGCCCGGAAGTATTGTTTTAGTTGTATGTTGAGTCCTGCCACTCACAAGCCAAAATTTCTTGTGACTCTGGGACTAATGGAATACAAAAGAAGGCATCATTGAAGACTAATACAGAATACCATGTCCTGGTGGTTGGTAGAATGACCAGCAGGGTGTAGGAATTAGGAGCAACTGGAGGTATATCCTCGGTGGCTTCACTGACTGTCCTGACATCCTTTACCAGGTCCCCAGCAGCCCATGGGGCTCTCGTGGTCAGACCAATCCCAGAATATGGAGCTCACCTGGGCAGGTACCCCACCCCCACCCCAGCCCACGGGGCTCTCGTGGTCAGGCCCCTCCCAGGATACAGAGCTACCCTTGCAGGTACCGTGGCAGGGCTGGGCACACAGGAACCGTGCACATAGCCCTCATTGCAGAGCACCCCCAGCTCACCTGTCGCTCAGACCTGACACAGAGCACCTCAGAGCAGGACTTGAACTAACAAACAGCAGCTGCGACAGGTCTGTGACCCTGGGCATCACTCCGTGAGGCCTCCCTCCACCTGGTCTTCCAGAGACTTCCACTGCACCCGGGGCACCAGGCCTCTGTCTCCAACCACCACCCACCCCTCCTCTCCCTGACTCCTGGGTTCCTCTCATTAGGAGAGGGTTTTCTTGAAGTTGTCTCCCACTCATGGGTCAGATAAAATGATTAGAAAACAAGCCAAAGCTGCAGCCCCTTGTCTATCCTGACTCTCAGGAGCCCACACCTGTTCCTTGGACCTGGCCGGTTCAGCAAGTTCCATTTTCTGCAACTGTGAGCCCCTGAGGGGTGATGATTGGCTGACCTGGGCAGCCTTACCGTGCCGGCCAGCCCTCCCCAGGTGTGCCTGGGTTGAGATCAATATAAATACCACTCCAGGCAGCAAGAGCCCCTGCAGCCGTGCCTGACGCCATTTTCTCTGCCCTGTCAGCAGTCTCGGGGCTGGGCTGGTGGGAGGGAGTGAGAGGCCACGGCTTTGTGGGTGGCCCAGTGTGAGTGGGGCTCTGCTGGACTTTCTGCAGCAGTTGCCAGGCTGCCACCTGCTAAAGAAGAGGATGTGTCACCCATACCTGCTGCTGGAATTTCTCCCTGGGCAGAGGTGAGGAAGGAAAAAAGCAGTGGGGGCAGGGACAGGACGGGTATCTCAGGCAGGGAAATGGAAATCTTCCAGAAGAGCACCCAGGGCCAGGACCATCCTGGCTGGCCTGCAGGCACCAAGTCGGCCGGCATGCTGTCACTCGTGTGGCTCTATGGCCCTTCCTCTAGGCTTTCAAGTCCTTGTATATATTCAGGTGTTTTACCTGGGACGGGTGGGAATAGTTCAGCAGCAACTGGCCTGGGGCTCAGCTCACGTTTACTCACAGATGCCTCGGCACGGTGCCCCAGCTTTGCAATGAGGACGCTTGTTGCGTGGGGGCTGCTGGCTGAATGGGAGACGATTCCCCACCACTGACCAACTTCAGAATTGTTTACAACTGGAGCAAGTGCCCTGATACGGTTTTCCTCTGTGTAACTGGTGGGTTCTGTGTTTTTTTTCTCTTTTTCGTTTTTGGTTCAAGGTAGATTTTATTCCTCTTTTTTGTATTTACAGATATAAGCATGGAAATAATTTATTCATATAAATACATGTATGTGCAGGGAATAATTGTTTTTTCTGTTTTATTTTTTAAATTTTACTTCTTTTTAATTTTGAATTTTATTTTATATTTTTATACAGCAGGTTCTTATTGGTTATCTATTTTATACATATAAATGTATACATGCCAATCCCAGTCTCTCAACTCCTCCCACTACCACCCCCCCAACAGCTTTCCCCCCTTGTTGTCCATACGTTTGTTGTCTACATCTGTTGCTCTATTTATGTCTTGCAAAATGGTTAATCTGTACAGTTTTTCTAGGTTCCACATATATGCATGAATATACAAGATTTGTTTTTCTCTTTCTGACTTACTTCACTCTGTATGACAGTCTCTAGATCCATCGACGTCTCTACAAATGACCCAATTTCATTCCTTTTCATGGCTTAGTAATATTCCATTTTATATATGTACCACAGCTTTATGCATTCGTCTGTCTGTGGGCATTTAGGTTGCTTCCATTACCTCGATATTGTAAATAGTGATGCAATGAACATTGCGGTGAATGACTCTTCTTGATTTATGGTTTTGTCTGGGTATATGTCCAGTACTGGGATTCCTGTATCATATGGTAATTCTATTGTTAGTTTCTTAAGAAATTCCATATTGTTCTCCATAATGACTGTATCAATTTATATTCCCAACAATAGTGGAAGAGGGTTCCTTTTCTCTACACCCTTTCCAGCATTTTTTGTTTGTAGATTTTCAATGATGCCTATTCTACCAGGTGTGAGGTGATACCTCATTGTTGAATCCATTTCCTTGAGCAAGGGGTAGCTCTTGTCTATTACATATTTGGCTTATGGAACGGTATCTGTGCTAATTTCAAACTCTGCTTTTATGCAGCACCCCAACTCACCTTCCCCCTTAAGCAGGCATAAGTTGGTTTTCTAAACTTGAGACCCTGTTCTGTTTTGTAATTCAGTTCATGTGTAGCCAAGTTCACATTCCGTGTATTAGTGATACCTTATGATGTTTCATTTTCTGTGTGACTTATTTCACTTAGAATCATCGTGCCTCAATCC
This sequence comes from Stenella coeruleoalba, assembly GCF_951394435.1. Lineage (NCBI taxonomy): Eukaryota > Metazoa > Chordata > Mammalia > Artiodactyla > Delphinidae > Stenella > Stenella coeruleoalba. Next base: position 186,558 of record NW_027646368.1, read on the forward strand.
ACTCATTATGCTGGTACGGGCCTGGTGACATAGATTTCATTGCTGAGTGGTATTCTGTTGTACAGAAGTACCGCAACTTCTTTATCCATTATTTGCTCTCTGGGATATTTAACTTGTGCCGTAGAAGAGATTCCTGTAAAAAGAGCCGTCCCAAATTTTGGGGTTGCTGTGTCTTTTTGATATTAATTTCCCTAAGCTATAGGACCATAAGTGGAAGTGCCCTAGGCTCTGTTGCTTTGTTTTTTAGATGTTTCAGGAAACACCATACACTTCTCCCGAGTGTCTGTTGGCAATTTACATCCCGCCCATCAGCATAACAAGGCTCCCAGTTCTCCATGGCCTGTCCTGCCTTTATGGATTTTACACTTTATTCTGATGGCCCTGTTGACCGGGGGGAAGTGAGACTTCATTGTAGTGCAGATTTCCTTTGCAAGCTTGCTTGGTTGGCCAAAAAGGGCGTATGCGTTTTTTCCTGAATATATTCAGGAAAAAACGCATATGCCCTTTTGGCCAAGTGCATCATTGTGGACGTTCTGCCTCTTTTCCTACGCTTTCAATGCAATTCCAGTCTACCTCCTGAAATCGGTATCCTGCAATTCTGCCCCGTTTTCAAGTCCTCTTGGAAGCCTTACTTCAGTATATTTTTGGACGATAGCTGTCATTTATAACTCTGCAGGTTTGTGAATTACAGAGACCCTGAGCTCCTTTCTTCAACTCGCTTCCTTTTGAGCTGGCCGCAACACCGCAGGATGGCTTCAGGCCCTAATCTGGTTCCGGCACGGCACGCTGAGCCTTTGGTTAATTCCTCTTCCTGGTGGGAAATGAGAGTTAAATTTGCCCGTCCAGACACCTCCAGCTAGTCTCTCATTGGTTCTCCCTATTCCTGTTCATCTTCCGCAGAAATTGCAAACTGGGCCAAACAGGAGGTTAAAGGCGCTGACTCTCCAAGTTGGGAGAGTGTTAGTAAAGGGTCTGGAATGTTGCACCAGAGTACCAGGGGAGGAAAACTGAGACATATTTGAAAACGTCTCCCGTTCACACGGTTGATCAACTCGGGGTTCCACATGCATGTTTTAGCTGAAGGAAGAATACCTTAAACCTGGAGAGTTGAGACCCGTGGAATGGGTACCATGCAATATGACTTCAAAGGGTCTTCATTTGCTCACCGAACCTCTCCAATCCTATCACTGCTGCGTTTATGCCCCTGTACACACGCTTGATTCTCTTTCAGAGACATAGCAATTCATAGGTTTTAAGATACTTACTAGTCAGGTACATTCTTAGGCGTTTAATATGTGGTGTTGAGTCCATATCGTTGAGCAAGGAGTAGCTCTTGTCTATTCCATATTTGGCTTAAGGAACTTTATCTGTGCTCATTTCAATCTCTGGTTTTATGCAGCACCCCAACTCACCTTTCCCCTTAAGCAAGCATAAGTTGGTTTTCTAAATTTGAGACCCTGTTCTGTTCTGTAATTCAGTTCCTGTGTAGCCAAGATTCCATTCCGTGTATTACTGATATCTTATGATGTTTGTTTTTCTGTGTGACTTATTTCAGTTAGAATCATCATACCTGAATCCACTCATTGTGCTGCTAAGGGCCTGATGACACAGATTTCATTGCTGAGTGATATTGCTTTGTAAGTAAATACCACAACTTCTTTACCCATTTTTCACTTTCTGCGATGTTGAACTTGTACTATAAACGAGGTTCTTGTAAACAGAGCCGTTCCAAACTTTGGGGTGGCTGTGTCTTTTTGATTTTAATTTCCCTAAGCTATAGGACCATAAGTGGAAGTGCCCTAGGTTCTGTTGCTTTGTTTTTTAGATGTTTCAGGAAACACCATACACTTCTCCCAAGTGGTTGTTGGCAATTTACATCCCGCCCATCAGCATAACAAGGCTCCCAGTTCTCCATGGCCTGTCCTGCCTTTCTGGATTTTACACTTTTTTCAGATGGCCCTTTTGACCGGGGGGAAGTGAGACTTCATTGTAGTGCAGATTTCCTTTGCAAGCTTGCTTGGTTGGCCAAAAAGGGCGTATGCGTTTTTTCCTGAATATATTCAGGAAAAAACGCATATGCCCTTTTTGGCCAAGTGCATCATTGTGGACGTTCTGCCTCTTTTCCTATGCTTTCAATGCAATTCCAGTCTACCTCCTGAAATCGGTTTCCTGCAATTCTGCCCCGCTTTCAAGTCCTCTTGGCAGCCTTACTTCAGTCTATTTTTGGACGATAGCTGTCATTTATAACTCTGCAGGTTTGTGAATTACAGTGCCCCTGAGCTCCTTTCTTCAACTAGCTTTCTTGTGACCTGGCCGCAACACCGCAGGATGGCTTCAGGCCCTATTCTGGTTCCGGTACGGCACGCTGACCCTTTGGTTATTTCCTCTTCCTGGTGGGAAATGAGAGTTAAATTTGCCCGTCCAGACACCTCCAGCTAGTCTCTCATTGGTTCTCGCTATTCCTGTTCATCTTCCGCAGAAATTGCAAACTGGGCCAAACAGGAGGTTAAAGGCGCTGACTCTCCAAGTGGGGAGAGTGTTAGTAAAGCGTCTGGAATGTTGCACCCGAGTACCAGGGGAGGAAAACTGAGACATATTTGAACACGTCTCCCGTTCACATGGTTGATCATACTTGGGTTCCACATGCATGTTTTAGCTGAAGGAAGAATACCTTAAACCTGGAGAGTTAAGACCCGTGTAATGGGTACCATGCAATATGACTTCAAAGGGTCTTCATTTGCTCACCGAACCTCTCCAATCCTATCACTGCTGCGTTTATGCCCCTGTACACATGCTTGATTCTCTTTCGGAGACATAGCAATCCATAGGTTTTAAGATACTTACTAGTCAGGTACATTCTTAGGCGTTTAATATGCGGTGTTGAGTCCATTTCGTTGAGCAAGGAGTAGCTCTTGTCTATTCCATATTTGACTTAAGGAACTTTATCTGTGCTCATTTCAATCTCTGGTTTTATGCAGCACCCCAACTCACCTTTACCCTTAAGCAAGCATAAGTTGGTTTTCTAAATTTGAGACCCTGTTCTGTTCTGTAATTCAGTTCCTGTGTAGCCAAGTTTACATTCCGTGTATTACTGATATCTTATGATGTTTCTTTTTCTGTGTGACTTACTTCAGTTAGAATCATCATACCTGAATCCACTCATTGTGCTGCTAAGGGCCTGATGACACAGATTTCATTGCTGAGTGATATTGCTTTGTAAGTAAATACCACAACTTCTTTATGCATTTTTCACTTTCTGCGATGTTGAACTTGTACTGTAAACGAGGATCTTGTAAACAGAGCCGTTCCAAACTTTGGGGTGGCTGTGTCTTTTTGATTTTAATTTCCCTAAGCTATAGGACCATAAGTGGAAGTGCCCTAGGTTCTGTTGCTTTGTTTTTTAGATGTTTCAGGAAACACCATACACTTCTCCCGAGTGGTTGTTGGCAATTTACATCCCGCCCATCAGCATAACAAGGCTCCCAGTTCTCCATGGCCTGTCCTGCCTTTCTGGATTTTACACTTTTTTCAGATGGCCCTTTTGACCGGGGGGAAGTGAGACTTCATTGTAGTGCAGATTTCCTTTGCAAGCTTGCTTGGTTGGCCAAAAAGGGCGTATGCGTTTTTTCCTGAATATATTCAGGAAAAAACGCATACGCCCTTTTTGGCCAAGTGCATCATTGTGGACGTTCTGCCTCTTTTCCTATGCTTTCAATGCAATTCCAGTCTACCTCCTGAAATCGGTTTCCTGCAATTCTGCTCCGCTTTCAAGTCGTCTTGGCAGCCTTACTTCAGTCTATTTTTGGACGATAGCTGTCATTTATAACTCTGCAGGTTTGTGAATTACAGTGCCCCTGAGCTCCTTTCTTCAACTCGCTTTCTTGTGACCTGGCCGCAACACCGCAGGATGTCTTCAGGCCCTAATCTTGTTCTGGCACGGCACGCTGAGCCTTTCGTTAATTCCTCTTCCTGGTGGGAAATGAGAGTTAAATTTGCCCATCCAGACACCTCCAGCTAGTCTCTCATTGGTTCTCGCTATTCCTGTTCATCTTCCACAGAAATTGCAAACTGGGCCAAACAGGAGGTTAAAGGGACTGACTCTCCAAGTGGGGAGAGTGTTAGTAAAGCGTCTGGAATGTTGCACCCGAGTACCAGGGTACGAAAACTGAGACATATTTGAACACGTCTCCCGATCACATGGTTGATCATACTCTAGGTTCCACATGCATGTTTTAGCTGAAGGAAGAATACCTTAAACCTGGGTAGTTGAAACCCGTGGAATGGGTACCATGCAATATGACTTCAAAGGGTCTTCATTTGCTCACCGAACCTTTCCAATCCTATCACTGCTGCGTTTATGCCCCTGTACTCATGCTTGATTCTCTTTCGGAGACATAGCAATCCATAGGTTTTAAGATACTTACTAGTCAGGTACATTCTTAGGCGTTTAATATGCGGTGTTGAGTCCATTTCGTTGAGCAAGGAGTAGCTCTTGTCTATTCCATATTTGGCTTAAGGAACTTTATCTGTGCTCATTTCAATCTCTGGTTTTATGCAGCACCCCAACTCACCTTTCCCCTTAAGCAAGCATAAGTTGGTTTTCTAAATTTGAGACCCTGTTCTGTTCTGTAATTCAGTTCCTGTGTAGCCAAGTTTACATTCCGTGTATTACTGATATCTTATGATGTTTCTTTTTCTGTGTGACTTATTTCAGTTAGAATCATCATACCTGAATCCACTCATTGTGCTGCTAAGGGCCTGATGACATAGATTTCATTGTTGAGTGATATTGCTTTGTAAGTGAATACCACAACTTCTTTATCTATTTTTCACTTTCTGCGATGTTGAACTTGTACTGTAAACGAGGTTCTTGTAAACAGAGGCGTCCCAAACTTTGGGGTGGCTGCGTCTATTTGATTTTCATTTTCCTAAGCTATAGGACCATAAGTGGAAGTGCCCTAGGCTCTGTTGCTTTGTTTTTTCGATGTTTCAGGAAACACCATACACTTCTCCCAAGTGTCTGTTGGCAATTTACATCCCGCCCATCAGCATAACAAGGCTCCCAGTTCTCCATGGCCTGTCCTGCCTTTATGGATTTTACACTTTTTTCAGATGGCCCTTTTGACCAGGGGGCAGTGAGACTTCATTGTACTGCAGATTTCCTTTGCAAGTTTGCTTGGTTGGCCAAAAAGGGCATATGCGTTTTTTCCTGAATATATTCAGGAAAAAACGCATACGCCCTTTTTGGCCAAGTGCATGATTGTGGACGTTCTGCCTCTTTTCCTATGCTTTCAATGCAATTCCAGTCTACCTCCTGAAATCGGTTTCCTGCAATTCTGCCTTGCTTTCAATGCCTCTTCATAGCCTTACCTCAATATATTTTTTAAAAATAGTTGGCCTTTATAACTCTGCAGGTTTTTGAATTGCAGTGGCCCTTAGCTCCATTTTTTAGCTCTTATTTTCGTGGTCTTGCCCCGTAACCACAGGATTCCTTGAAGCCCTATTTTTCTTCTGGGGCACCTTGCTGTGCCTTTGGTTAATTCTTCTTACTGATGTGATATTAGAGTGACATGTGCCCATTGAAACCGCTACAGCTAGTTTCTCACTGGTTCCCCCTATTCCCATTCATCCTCTGCACTAACTGCAGACTGTGCGATACCAGAACTTAAAGGCATTGACTCCATGTGGGGATGTTGTTAGTAAAGCGGCTGGAATGTCGATCCGGAGCCCCAGGAGAGGAAAAATGAGGTGCGTTTTAGAAACCTTTCCCGATCATATGGTATACCAGTCGCTGGGTTTCCCAAGCATGGTTTAGCTGTAGGAAGATTCCCTTCAACCTGGAGTGTTGGGACCCTTGGACTGAGTAGCATGAAGTATTGCATTAAACTTTCGGCAGTTGCTCACCAAAGCTCACCAATCCTGTCAGCCCCAAGTGTCCAGCCTTATGTCTTATCCAGCTGTGGGTTTATATGTGGTCAATCCAGGTTGCATCACAGCCCCTGAGCGAATTTTGTAAGAATTTTTCTCTCTTTCATTGTTTCAGCGTTTTGTTTTTAAAATTTATTTCTATAATGGGGTTTAGCTCCTTTTCACTGCTGTGTTTGTGCCGCTCTGCACACACTTGATTCCCTTATGGAGATATATCAATACATGGGTTTTAAGATTCTTATTCCTCAGATATATTTCTCTGCGGTGTATAGGGTGTGTTGAGGCCTGTTCATTGAGCAAGGTGTAGATCTTGTCTAATACCTATTTGGTTTATTGAACGGTATCTGTGCTAATTTCAAACTCTGGTTTTATGCATCACCCCACCTCTCCTTTCCCCTTAAGCTGACATAAGTGTGTTTTCTAAATGTGAGACACTGTTCTGTTCTGTAATTCATTTCTTGTGCAGCCATATTTACCCTCCCTCTATAAGTGATATCTTATGATATGTTTCTTTTTCTGTTTGACTTATTTCAAGTAGTATTATCGGACCTAAATCCACTCTTTATCCTTCTACTAGCCTTATTACATTGATTTCATGGTGAAGAGATATTCCATTGTACATAAGTACCACATCTTCTTTATCCATTGTTCTCTTTCCTGGGATATTTAAGGTGTACTGAAGTTGAGGTTCTTGTAAACAGAGTAGCCCTAAACTGTGGTGTGCTTGTGTCTTGTTGATTTTTAGACTTCCCTAGATATACTCCCATGATTGGAAGGGTCCTATGCTCTGTAGCTCTGTTTTTTAGATGATTTAGGAACCACCATACACTTCTCCAGAGTGGCTCTCGGCAGTTCACACACTGCCCATCAGCGTATAAAGGCTCCCTGTTCTCCATGGCCTGTCCTGCATTTCTGGTTTTTACAATTTTTTAGGATGGCCCTTTTGACTGGTGGGAAGTGAGACTTCTTTGTTGTGCACATTTGCATTGCTTGCTTGCTTCGTTGCCCATAAAGTGCGTATGCGTTTTTTCCTGGATATAATCAGGAAAAAACGCATACGCCCTTTTGGGCCAACTGCATCATTGTCGAAATTCTGCCGCTTTTCATGTGCGTTAAAGACGAGTCCAATCTATCTCTTGAAATCTGTTTCTTGCAATTCTGTCTTGCATTCAGATCCTCTTCTTTGCCTTACCTCAACATATTTTTGGACGTTAGTTTTCATTTATAACTCTGCAGGTTTGTGAATTGCAGTGACCCTGAGCTCCATTTTTTAAGTTGCTCTTTTGTGAGCTGGCCTCAAACCCGCAGGATTGCTTCAGGCCCTATTTTGGCTCCGGCGAGGCAGGCTGAGCCTTTCTTTAATTCTTATTCTTAATGGGAAATTAGAGTGATATGTGCCCGTCCAAACCCCTACAACTCTTCTCTCATTGGTTCCCCCTCTTCCCGTTCATCCTCCTCACAATTTGCAAAATGTGTGAAACAGAAGTTTAAATGTGCTGATTCTCCAAGTGGGGAGATTCTAAGTAGCGTGGCTGGAATGGTGAACAGGAGCACCAGGAGAGGATAAATGAGGTGCATTTTAGACACATCTCCCGATCACATGGTGTACAGCCCTCTGGGCTTTCCATGCATGTTTTAGCTGTAGGAAGATCCCTTGAACCTGCAGATTTGGGACCCATTGAATGGGTACCAGGTAGTATTACTTTAAAGGGTGTGCATTTCCTCACCCAACCTCACATTTCTCTTAGCGCAAACAGTTTCCAGCCTTATGTCTCATCCTGCTGTGGGTCTAGATGTGTTCAATCCATGTTGCATCACCGTCCCTGAGGAAAAGTTGTAAGAGGTTTTCTCTGTCTCTCTGTCGTTTATTTTTTTCAATTTATTACTATATTGGTTACAGCTGATTTTCAAAGCTCTGTTTCTTGCTGCTGTACATCCACTTGATTCACGTACAGAGAGACATCAATAAATTCTTTTTCAGATTCTTACCAGTCATATATATTCTTTTCCGGTGACTTGAGTGTGCTGAGTGCAGTTCTTTTAGCTACCGTGTAGGCCTTGTTGATTATCAGTTTGGTATTTGGAATGGTATCTTTGCTAATTTCAACCTCCTGGATGATGCCTCACCCCTCCCCACCTTTCCCGTTTAGCAGCCTTATGCGTGTTTTCTACATATTTGACTATGTTTTTGTTTTGTAATTTATTTCATGTGTAGCCATTTTGGATTCCACCTTTAAGTGATATCTTATGATATGTGTCTTTTTCTTTTTGAATTCTGTCACTTAGAATGATCATACGTAACTCCTCCGGAGTTGTTACAACTGGCCATATTTCATTGATTTCCAGGCTGAATAATATTCCACTCTACCTAAGTACCACATCTCTATCCATTTTTTCCCTCCAGAGACATTTAAGTTATATCCTAGTCGAGGATCTTTTAAACAGAGAGGGGGTAAACATTGGGGTGCCTGTGTCCTCTCGATTTTTGTTTTTCCCAAGATATACGCCCATGAGTGCAAGTGCCCTATGCTCTGTAGCTCATTTTGTAGATGCTTTAGTAAACACAATACACTTCTCCAGAATGGCCGTTGGCAATATACATTTCCACTATAAGTCTCACAGGGCTCCCTCTTCTCGTTGCCCTGTCCTGCATTTCTGTTGTTTACGCTTTATGAGGATGGCTCTTCTGACTGATGCGAAGTGATATCTTTTGTGGTATTGACTTCCAGTGCCCACCTGTTTGGTTGGCTAAAAAAGTGTATGCCCTTTTCTTGAATATATACAGAAAAGAACGCATACACCCTTTTTGGCCAACTGCAATGTTGGCAATGTTCAGCTCCTTTTCTTGTGCTTAATGGCGAGTCCTTTCTACCTCCTCAAATCCCTTTCCTGCCATTCTCCCTTGCTTACAAGTCCTTTTCTCTGACTTTCCTCAAGACATTTTTCAGTGATGGATATTTTCAACTCTGCAGTTTTGTGAATTTTACTGCCCCTGAGTTCCATTGTTCAACTCGTGTTTATGGGAACTGGCCACAAAGCAGCGGGATTTCCTCAAGCCCTATACTGTTTCCATGGGCAACCCTAGCCTTTGGTCAATTCGTCTTCCTGATTGGAAATTAGAGTGACATGTGCCTGTCTGAACACCTAGGACTTGTCTCTCATTGTTCCTCATCCTTCCGCTTCATCCTCTGGACAAATTCCAAACTGTACGCAACAGGATGTTGACAGTGCTGACATCTCCAAGTGGGGAGACTGTTAGTAAAGATGCTGGAGGGGTGAACCCGAGCACCAGGAGATGAGGAGATGAGATGCCTTTTCCAAACTCTTCCCGATCAGACGGTATACCATCCTCTGGGTGTGACAGACATGTTTTAGCAGTAGGAAGAGTCCCATTCATGTAAGGAGAACACCAGGGCTTTTTCAAAATCAGTGTCTCCCCGAAACCCAAACTGGGGAATTTTTTAAGCTACGGCTACACATATGTTCATTAAGGGCCTTGGGAAGTAGGCAGAGTCCAAACTTTAGATGATTGAAGTCTTCAGGGTCAGAAGCACTCACCACCAGCTTCCCTTAGGCTACACTTTAACTGTCATTGATAGATGATGTCAATAAAAATATCTATTCTTTTTCAGATTATTTCCCCTTATAGGTTATTGCAAAATGTTGAGTGTAGTTCCCTGTGCTATACAGTAGTTCCTTGTTGATGATCTATTTTATACATAGCAGTGTGTATGTGTTAATTCCAAACTGTTAATTTATCCCTCCTCCCACCTTTCCCCTTTGGTAATAATAAATTATAAGATTTTATACTTCTCAGAAATGGGGGAGCTGAAAGAGAGGTATCATTTTCAATGGAAAAGCATTTAAAACAAGATTGAAGGTTTAACCAAGATTATTAGATGTACATCCTTGGAAAGAAATCACTTCGTTTCTCCAATATTGACCTGACAAATAAGACAAACCTTTTCACTGAACTTGCTTATAAAAAGTGATGGAAATATCAAATGGAAGTGTTAAAAACATCTTATTTTACCCGAGCCTTATACACTGTTCTATGTTAACTACAATTTGGCTCACACATCTGTTCATTGAGGTTACAATAGTCTCAATTTCTGTTACTGATCCTCCAGAGTGGACCCCAACAAGTGTCCCCCTGCCCAGTGTCATTGGGGCCAACAGATCGAGACTGAGTTTGGTTCACAAGCAAAGGAAACTTTATATTTTGATCAGAGAATGGAGAGGTGAGAGCATGCACTACCCCGTGGGCTGTGGGCTGGGCTGCTGTGTAGAGATCCTGTCAGAGTCAGTGGGAGGGAGGGAGGCGGCGGAGCTCTCGAGGGCCGGGTTGGCTGTAGCTCAGGCTCTATATTGTGGAGTCTGCACTGGGCCCCAGGAGCTGAGGTGTCGACCCAGCCATTCTGCACTAGGAAATCTGGTCTGAAGTGCCGGGTGTGGAACCTCTGCATGCGGGACCCTAGGAGCACGTGAAATTAGACAAAGCACAAAGGATAAAAAAGGTTAGACTTGACTTTATTGCCCAGATTCTATTTTTATCTCCCAGGGATTTTTAATGGGCTTTGCTGGGGACAAACCCCTCCTCTGCCTTTTGTCCCGTTCCTCATTCTTGGAGTGCTGAGGGTGCAGACCCTTCTTCTGTAACTGCTGAGTGCTGAGTTGGGAGCCCTCATACCCTGGGGCGAGGGTCAGAGCTTCTCCCCAGCAGCCTCCCGGTGACGTTGATTGTCCCCAGGACCCCTGCCTCCCTGCTCGTCCACCTGAGCACCAGCATTGGAAGTGTTATAGATTCTAATGACCTTTAAGGGTCCAGGAAAGAGATGTGCAGAGACGCTGTGGGGGCCGGTTTCACCCCGCCTCACATTTGTTCGGCCACCTTAGGCTGACCGTCTCTGCCAGCCTAGATGCTCTGACCAGTAGTCTGCGCTTTCTTCAATTAGGCCCCTGAATTAACGTACAAACAGCACCAGGTGTCAGAGCCCTGCCCGCTCAACTCCCAGACAGTCCAGGGTCAGTGGTGACCAAGGACCATGATGGCTACTGAGTCAACAGCCTTTTGAAGTAAACAGGAGTCCAGCCGGTCTTATTGGCCACCATCATCATGGTGTCTGTAGGCTTTTCTATGGTGACAGTGTGGTATACTGTTCCCCCGCCAAGATTATTAGCTCCCCTCTGGGTGCAGTAAGTCCTGCAAGCAGTAGTCTACTCTTTTGGGACACACTCTTGTTGTTTTATGAGAGAAACTCCAGGTCAAGTGATGTTCACACGAGTCGTCATGGTGCCCTGTTGCCCCCGGTTATCTCTCTGGATGTTGGAGTTGGAGGGCCTCCTCACTCGAGGTCGGTGTGCCCACGGAGCGAACCCTGCAACTTCAGGGCATGGTTGGTGGTTAGGATCACCACGTGGGGTCCTTTTCCCTTAGGAGGGAGGTGGCCTTTTGGGCTGCTGATTTCCAGGTTTTTAGATACCGCCAGTATCTTGGCCAGATGTGGCAGTGGGCCAAGCCCCTTAGTGACCGTAGTTTATCCTACCTGGATGGCATTCTTGCATTGTTCCATTTCAAGTGGTCCCAGTTTTTGCACTAATTCTCCAATGGCGATTCACCTTTCACCGGGAATGTAAAGGTCAAAGGGTTTAGCTAAATTAGGGAGTTCCAGGGCAAGGGTCTGAATTGACTGCTCTTTCCATTCTTGAAAGGCCACTTCTGGATTCTATTCAAAAGGATCATCATCTTTTCCTTTCAGTGTTTCATATAGAGGCCCAGCTAGTAGACTGTAGCTAGGGATCCAGAAGCAGCAAACCCTGGCCTCCCCAGGAACCCCTAAGCTGTCTTCTAGTTTTAGAAAGGGGTAAGGCTGAAAATGGTTTCTTCCCTTTCCTGGGATGGGCTTCTCTGACCTTCTGTGAGAATGAAGCCCAGGCAGGTCACCGCAGTCTGTGATATTTGAGCTTTTTCTTGGACAACTTCTATCCTTTATTGGCTTGGTAGTTCAGAGGCCTCCTTAGTAGGGCTGGTGATCAGAATGTCGTCTGCATATTGAAGGAGGGTTTCCTTTTCCAGAGGTAGAACTTTTAGGTCTTTAGCTAAGCTTTCCCCAAAGATGGTGTGGGAATTTTTGCACCCTTGGGGCCAGACGGCCCGGAAGTATTGTTTTAGTTGTATGTTGAGTCCTGCCACTCACAAGCCAAAATTTCTTGTGACTCTGGGACTAATGGAATACAAAAGAAGGCATCATTGAAGACTAATACAGAATACCATGTCCTGGTGGTTGGTAGAATGACCAGCAGGGTGTAGGAATTAGGAGCAACTGGAGGTATATCCTCGGTGGCTTCACTGACTGTCCTGACATCCTTTACCAGGTCCCCAGCAGCCCATGGGGCTCTCGTGGTCAGACCAATCCCAGAATATGGAGCTCACCTGGGCAGGTACCCCACCCCCACCCCAGCCCACGGGGCTCTCGTGGTCAGGCCCCTCCCAGGATACAGAGCTACCCTTGCAGGTACCGTGGCAGGGCTGGGCACACAGGAACCGTGCACATAGCCCTCATTGCAGAGCACCCCCAGCTCACCTGTCGCTCAGACCTGACACAGAGCACCTCAGAGCAGGACTTGAACTAACAAACAGCAGCTGCGACAGGTCTGTGACCCTGGGCATCACTCCGTGAGGCCTCCCTCCACCTGGTCTTCCAGAGACTTCCACTGCACCCGGGGCACCAGGCCTCTGTCTCCAACCACCACCCACCCCTCCTCTCCCTGACTCCTGGGTTCCTCTCATTAGGAGAGGGTTTTCTTGAAGTTGTCTCCCACTCATGGGTCAGATAAAATGATTAGAAAACAAGCCAAAGCTGCAGCCCCTTGTCTATCCTGACTCTCAGGAGCCCACACCTGTTCCTTGGACCTGGCCGGTTCAGCAAGTTCCATTTTCTGCAACTGTGAGCCCCTGAGGGGTGATGATTGGCTGACCTGGGCAGCCTTACCGTGCCGGCCAGCCCTCCCCAGGTGTGCCTGGGTTGAGATCAATATAAATACCACTCCAGGCAGCAAGAGCCCCTGCAGCCGTGCCTGACGCCATTTTCTCTGCCCTGTCAGCAGTCTCGGGGCTGGGCTGGTGGGAGGGAGTGAGAGGCCACGGCTTTGTGGGTGGCCCAGTGTGAGTGGGGCTCTGCTGGACTTTCTGCAGCAGTTGCCAGGCTGCCACCTGCTAAAGAAGAGGATGTGTCACCCATACCTGCTGCTGGAATTTCTCCCTGGGCAGAGGTGAGGAAGGAAAAAAGCAGTGGGGGCAGGGACAGGACGGGTATCTCAGGCAGGGAAATGGAAATCTTCCAGAAGAGCACCCAGGGCCAGGACCATCCTGGCTGGCCTGCAGGCACCAAGTCGGCCGGCATGCTGTCACTCGTGTGGCTCTATGGCCCTTCCTCTAGGCTTTCAAGTCCTTGTATATATTCAGGTGTTTTACCTGGGACGGGTGGGAATAGTTCAGCAGCAACTGGCCTGGGGCTCAGCTCACGTTTACTCACAGATGCCTCGGCACGGTGCCCCAGCTTTGCAATGAGGACGCTTGTTGCGTGGGGGCTGCTGGCTGAATGGGAGACGATTCCCCACCACTGACCAACTTCAGAATTGTTTACAACTGGAGCAAGTGCCCTGATACGGTTTTCCTCTGTGTAACTGGTGGGTTCTGTGTTTTTTTTCTCTTTTTCGTTTTTGGTTCAAGGTAGATTTTATTCCTCTTTTTTGTATTTACAGATATAAGCATGGAAATAATTTATTCATATAAATACATGTATGTGCAGGGAATAATTGTTTTTTCTGTTTTATTTTTTAAATTTTACTTCTTTTTAATTTTGAATTTTATTTTATATTTTTATACAGCAGGTTCTTATTGGTTATCTATTTTATACATATAAATGTATACATGCCAATCCCAGTCTCTCAACTCCTCCCACTACCACCCCCCCAACAGCTTTCCCCCCTTGTTGTCCATACGTTTGTTGTCTACATCTGTTGCTCTATTTATGTCTTGCAAAATGGTTAATCTGTACAGTTTTTCTAGGTTCCACATATATGCATGAATATACAAGATTTGTTTTTCTCTTTCTGACTTACTTCACTCTGTATGACAGTCTCTAGATCCATCGACGTCTCTACAAATGACCCAATTTCATTCCTTTTCATGGCTTAGTAATATTCCATTTTATATATGTACCACAGCTTTATGCATTCGTCTGTCTGTGGGCATTTAGGTTGCTTCCATTACCTCGATATTGTAAATAGTGATGCAATGAACATTGCGGTGAATGACTCTTCTTGATTTATGGTTTTGTCTGGGTATATGTCCAGTACTGGGATTCCTGTATCATATGGTAATTCTATTGTTAGTTTCTTAAGAAATTCCATATTGTTCTCCATAATGACTGTATCAATTTATATTCCCAACAATAGTGGAAGAGGGTTCCTTTTCTCTACACCCTTTCCAGCATTTTTTGTTTGTAGATTTTCAATGATGCCTATTCTACCAGGTGTGAGGTGATACCTCATTGTTGAATCCATTTCCTTGAGCAAGGGGTAGCTCTTGTCTATTACATATTTGGCTTATGGAACGGTATCTGTGCTAATTTCAAACTCTGCTTTTATGCAGCACCCCAACTCACCTTCCCCCTTAAGCAGGCATAAGTTGGTTTTCTAAACTTGAGACCCTGTTCTGTTTTGTAATTCAGTTCATGTGTAGCCAAGTTCACATTCCGTGTATTAGTGATACCTTATGATGTTTCATTTTCTGTGTGACTTATTTCACTTAGAATCATCGTGCCTCAATCCACTCATTATGCTGGTACGGGCCTGGTGACATAGATTTCATTGCTGAGTGGTATTCTGTTGTACATAAGTACCGCAACTTCTTTATCCATTATTTGCTCTCTGGGATATTTAACTTGTGCCGTAGAAGAGATTCCTGTAAAAAGAGCCGTCCCAAATTTTGGGGTTGCTGTGTCTTTTTGATATTAATTTCCCTAAGCTATAGGACCATAAGTGGAAGTGCCCTAGGCTCTGTTGCTTTGTTTTTTAGATGTTTCAGGAAACACCATACACTTCTCCCGAGTGTCTGTTGGCAATTTACATCCCGCCCATCAGCATAACAAGGCTCCCAGTTCTCCATGGCCTGTCCTGCCTTTATGGATTTTACACTTTATTCTGATGGCCCTGTTGACCGGGGGGAAGTGAGACTTCATTGTAGTGCAGATTTCCTTTGCAAGCTTGCTTGGTTGGCCAAAAAGGGCGTATGCGTTTTTTCCTGAATATATTCAGGAAAAAACGCATATGCCCTTTTGGCCAAGTGCATCATTGTGGACGTTCTGCCTCTTTTCCTACGCTTTCAATGCAATTCCAGTCTACCTCCTGAAATCGGTATCCTGCAATTCTGCCCCGTTTTCAAGTCCTCTTGGAAGCCTTACTTCAGTATATTTTTGGACGATAGCTGTCATTTATAACTCTGCAGGTTTGTGAATTACAGAGACCCTGAGCTCCTTTCTTCAACTCGCTTCCTTTTGAGCTGGCCGCAACACCGCAGGATGGCTTCAGGCCCTAATCTGGTTCCGGCACGGCACGCTGAGCCTTTGGTTAATTCCTCTTCCTGGTGGGAAATGAGAGTTAAATTTGCCCGTCCAGACACCTCCAGCTAGTCTCTCATTGGTTCTCCCTATTCCTGTTCATCTTCCGCAGAAATTGCAAACTGGGCCAAACAGGAGGTTAAAGGCGCTGACTCTCCAAGTTGGGAGAGTGTTAGTAAAGGGTCTGGAATGTTGCACCAGAGTACCAGGGGAGGAAAACTGAGACATATTTGAAAACGTCTCCCGTTCACACGGTTGATCAACTCGGGGTTCCACATGCATGTTTTAGCTGAAGGAAGAATACCTTAAACCTGGAGAGTTGAGACCCGTGGAATGGATACCATGCAATATGACTTCAAAGGGTCTTCATTTGCTCACCGAACCTCTCCAATCCTATCACTGCTGCGTTTATGCCCCTGTACACACGCTTGATTCTCTTTCAGAGACATAGCAATTCATAGGTTTTAAGATACTTACTAGTCAGGTACATTCTTAGGCGTTTAATATGTGGTGTTGAGTCCATATCGTTGAGCAAGGAGTAGCTCTTGTCTATTCCATATTTGGCTTAAGGAACTTTATCTGTGCTCATTTCAATCTCTGGTTTTATGCAGCACCCCAACTCACCTTTCCCCTTAAGCAAGCATAAGTTGGTTTTCTAAATTTGAGACCCTGTTCTGTTCTGTAATTCAGTTCCTGTGTAGCCAAGATTCCATTCCGTGTATTACTGATATCTTATGATGTTTGTTTTTCTGTGTGACTTATTTCAGTTAGAATCATCATACCTGAATCCACTCATTGTGCTGCTAAGGGCCTGATGACACAGATTTCATTGCTGAGTGATATTGCTTTGTAAGTAAATACCACAACTTCTTTACCCATTTTTCACTTTCTGCGATGTTGAACTTGTACTATAAACGAGGTTCTTGTAAACAGAGCCGTTCCAAACTTTGGGGTGGCTGTGTCTTTTTGATTTTAATTTCCCTAAGCTATAGGACCATAAGTGGAAGTGCCCTAGGTTCTGTTGCTTTGTTTTTTAGATGTTTCAGGAAACACCATACACTTCTCCCAAGTGGTTGTTGGCAATTTACATCCCGCCCATCAGCATAACAAGGCTCCCAGTTCTCCATGGCCTGTCCTGCCTTTCTGGATTTTACACTTTTTTCAGATGGCCCTTTTGACCGGGGGGAAGTGAGACTTCATTGTAGTGCAGATTTCCTTTGCAAGCTTGCTTGGTTGGCCAAAAAGGGCGTATGCGTTTTTTCCTGAATATATTCAGGAAAAAACGCATATGCCCTTTTTGGCCAAGTGCATCATTGTGGACGTTCTGCCTCTTTTCCTATGCTTTCAATGCAATTCCAGTCTACCTCCTGAAATCGGTTTCCTGCAATTCTGCCCCGCTTTCAAGTCCTCTTGGCAGCCTTACTTCAGTCTATTTTTGGACGATAGCTGTCATTTATAACTCTGCAGGTTTGTGAATTACAGTGCCCCTGAGCTCCTTTCTTCAACTAGCTTTCTTGTGACCTGGCCGCAACACCGCAGGATGGCTTCAGGCCCTATTCTGGTTCCGGTACGGCACGCTGACCCTTTGGTTATTTCCTCTTCCTGGTGGGAAATGAGAGTTAAATTTGCCCGTCCAGACACCTCCAGCTAGTCTCTCATTGGTTCTCGCTATTCCTGTTCATCTTCCGCAGAAATTGCAAACTGGGCCAAACAGGAGGTTAAAGGCGCTGACTCTCCAAGTGGGGAGAGTGTTAGTAAAGCGTCTGGAATGTTGCACCCGAGTACCAGGGGAGGAAAACTGAGACATATTTGAACACGTCTCCCGTTCACATGGTTGATCATACTTGGGTTCCACATGCATGTTTTAGCTGAAGGAAGAATACCTTAAACCTGGAGAGTTAAGACCCGTGTAATGGGTACCATGCAATATGACTTCAAAGGGTCTTCATTTGCTCACCGAACCTCTCCAATCCTATCACTGCTGCGTTTATGCCCCTGTACACATGCTTGATTCTCTTTCGGAGACATAGCAATCCATAGGTTTTAAGATACTTACTAGTCAGGTACATTCTTAGGCGTTTAATATGCGGTGTTGAGTCCATTTCGTTGAGCAAGGAGTAGCTCTTGTCTATTCCATATTTGACTTAAGGAACTTTATCTGTGCTCATTTCAATCTCTGGTTTTATGCAGCACCCCAACTCACCTTTACCCTTAAGCAAGCATAAGTTGGTTTTCTAAATTTGAGACCCTGTTCTGTTCTGTAATTCAGTTCCTGTGTAGCCAAGTTTACATTCCGTGTATTACTGATATCTTATGATGTTTCTTTTTCTGTGTGACTTACTTCAGTTAGAATCATCATACCTGAATCCACTCATTGTGCTGCTAAGGGCCTGATGACACAGATTTCATTGCTGAGTGATATTGCTTTGTAAGTAAATACCACAACTTCTTTATGCATTTTTCACTTTCTGCGATGTTGAACTTGTACTGTAAACGAGGATCTTGTAAACAGAGCCGTTCCAAACTTTGGGGTGGCTGTGTCTTTTTGATTTTAATTTCCCTAAGCTATAGGACCATAAGTGGAAGTGCCCTAGGTTCTGTTGCTTTGTTTTTTAGATGTTTCAGGAAACACCATACACTTCTCCCGAGTGGTTGTTGGCAATTTACATCCCGCCCATCAGCATAACAAGGCTCCCAGTTCTCCATGGCCTGTCCTGCCTTTCTGGATTTTACACTTTTTTCAGATGGCCCTTTTGACCGGGGGGAAGTGAGACTTCATTGTAGTGCAGATTTCCTTTGCAAGCTTGCTTGGTTGGCCAAAAAGGGCGTATGCGTTTTTTCCTGAATATATTCAGGAAAAAACGCATACGCCCTTTTTGGCCAAGTGCATCATTGTGGACGTTCTGCCTCTTTTCCTATGCTTTCAATGCAATTCCAGTCTACCTCCTGAAATCGGTTTCCTGCAATTCTGCTCCGCTTTCAAGTCGTCTTGGCAGCCTTACTTCAGTCTATTTTTGGACGATAGCTGTCATTTATAACTCTGCAGGTTTGTGAATTACAGTGCCCCTGAGCTCCTTTCTTCAACTCGCTTTCTTGTGACCTGGCCGCAACACCGCAGGATGTCTTCAGGCCCTAATCTTGTTCTGGCACGGCACGCTGAGCCTTTCGTTAATTCCTCTTCCTGGTGGGAAATGAGAGTTAAATTTGCCCATCCAGACACCTCCAGCTAGTCTCTCATTGGTTCTCGCTATTCCTGTTCATCTTCCACAGAAATTGCAAACTGGGTCAAACAGGAGGTTAAAGGGACTGACTCTCCAAGTGGGGAGAGTGTTAGTAAAGCGTCTGGAATGTTGCACCCGAGTACCAGGGTACGAAAACTGAGACATATTTGAACACGTCTCCCGATCACATGGTTGATCATACTCTAGGTTCCACATGCATGTTTTAGCTGAAGGAAGAATACCTTAAACCTGGGTAGTTGAAACCCGTGGAATGGGTACCATGCAATATGACTTCAAAGGGTCTTCATTTGCTCACCGAACCTTTCCAATCCTATCACTGCTGCGTTTATGCCCCTGTACTCATGCTTGATTCTCTTTCGGAGACATAGCAATCCATAGGTTTTAAGATACTTACTAGTCAGGTACATTCTTAGGCGTTTAATATGCGGTGTTGAGTCCATTTCGTTGAGCAAGGAGTAGCTCTTGTCTATTCCATATTTGGCTTAAGGAACTTTATCTGTGCTCATTTCAATCTCTGGTTTTATGCAGCACCCCAACTCACCTTTCCCCTTAAGCAAGCATAAGTTGGTTTTCTAAATTTGAGACCCTGTTCTGTTCTGTAATTCAGTTCCTGTGTAGCCAAGTTTACATTCCGTGTATTACTGATATCTTATGATGTTTCTTTTTCTGTGTGACTTATTTCAGTTAGAATCATCATACCTGAATCCACTCATTGTGCTGCTAAGGGCCTGATGACATAGATTTCATTGTTGAGTGATATTGCTTTGTAAGTGAATACCACAACTTCTTTATCTATTTTTCACTTTCTGCGATGTTGAACTTGTACTGTAAACGAGGTTCTTGTAAACAGAGGCGTCCCAAACTTTGGGGTGGCTGCGTCTATTTGATTTTCATTTTCCTAAGCTATAGGACCATAAGTGGAAGTGCCCTAGGCTCTGTTGCTTTGTTTTTTCGATGTTTCAGGAAACACCATACACTTCTCCCAAGTGTCTGTTGGCAATTTACATCCCGCCCATCAGCATAACAAGGCTCCCAGTTCTCCATGGCCTGTCCTGCCTTTATGGATTTTACACTTTTTTCAGATGGCCCTTTTGACCAGGGGGCAGTGAGACTTCATTGTACTGCAGATTTCCTTTGCAAGTTTGCTTGGTTGGCCAAAAAGGGCATATGCGTTTTTTCCTGAATATATTCAGGAAAAAACGCATACGCCCTTTTTGGCCAAGTGCATGATTGTGGACGTTCTGCCTCTTTTCCTATGCTTTCAATGCAATTCCAGTCTACCTCCTGAAATCGGTTTCCTGCAATTCTGCCTTGCTTTCAATGCCTCTTCATAGCCTTACCTCAATATATTTTTTAAAAATAGTTGGCCTTTATAACTCTGCAGGTTTTTGAATTGCAGTGGCCCTTAGCTCCATTTTTTAGCTCTTATTTTCGTGGTCTTGCCCCGTAACCACAGGATTCCTTGAAGCCCTATTTTTCTTCTGGGGCACCTTGCTGTGCCTTTGGTTAATTCTTCTTACTGATGTGATATTAGAGTGACATGTGCCCATTGAAACCGCTACAGCTAGTTTCTCACTGGTTCCCCCTATTCCCATTCATCCTCTGCACTAACTGCAGACTGTGCGATACCAGAACTTAAAGGCATTGACTCCATGTGGGGATGTTGTTAGTAAAGCGGCTGGAATGTCGATCCGGAGCCCCAGGAGAGGAAAAATGAGGTGCGTTTTAGAAACCTTTCCCGATCATATGGTATACCAGTCGCTGGGTTTCCCAAGCATGGTTTAGCTGTAGGAAGATTCCCTTCAACCTGGAGTGTTGGGACCCTTGGACTGAGTAGCATGAAGTATTGCATTAAACTTTCGGCAGTTGCTCACCAAAGCTCACCAATCCTGTCAGCCCCAAGTGTCCAGCCTTATGTCTTATCCAGCTGTGGGTTTATATGTGGTCAATCCAGGTTGCATCACAGCCCCTGAGCGAATTTTGTAAGAATTTTTCTCTCTTTCATTGTTTCAGCGTTTTGTTTTTAAAATTTATTTCTATAATGGGGTTTAGCTCCTTTTCACTGCTGTGTTTGTGCCGCTCTGCACACACTTGATTCCCTTATGGAGATATATCAATACATGGGTTTTAAGATTCTTATTCCTCAGATATATTTCTCTGCGGTGTATAGGGTGTGTTGAGGCCTGTTCATTGAGCAAGGTGTAGATCTTGTCTAATACCTATTTGGTTTATTGAACGGTATCTGTGCTAATTTCAAACTCTGGTTTTATGCATCACCCCACCTCTCCTTTCCCCTTAAGCTGACATAAGTGTGTTTTCTAAATGTGAGACACTGTTCTGTTCTGTAATTCATTTCTTGTGCAGCCATATTTACCCTCCCTCTATAAGTGATATCTTATGATATGTTTCTTTTTCTGTTTGACTTATTTCAAGTAGTATTATCGGACCTAAATCCACTCTTTATCCTTCTACTAGCCTTATTACATTGATTTCATGGTGAAGAGATATTCCATTGTACATAAGTACCACATCTTCTTTATCCATTGTTCTCTTTCCTGGGATATTTAAGGTGTACTGAAGTTGAGGTTCTTGTAAACAGAGTAGCCCTAAACTGTGGTGTGCTTGTGTCTTGTTGATTTTTAGACTTCCCTAGATATACTCCCATGATTGGAAGGGTCCTATGCTCTGTAGCTCTGTTTTTTAGATGATTTAGGAACCACCATACACTTCTCCAGAGTGGCTCTCGGCAGTTCACACACTGCCCATCAGCGTATAAAGGCTCCCTGTTCTCCATGGCCTGTCCTGCATTTCTGGTTTTTACAATTTTTTAGGATGGCCCTTTTGACTGGTGGGAAGTGAGACTTCTTTGTTGTGCACATTTGCATTGCTTGCTTGCTTCGTTGCCCATAAAGTGCGTATGCGTTTTTTCCTGGATATAATCAGGAAAAAACGCATACGCCCTTTTGGGCCAACTGCATCATTGTCGAAATTCTGCCGCTTTTCATGTGCGTTAAAGACGAGTCCAATCTATCTCTTGAAATCTGTTTCTTGCAATTCTGTCTTGCATTCAGATCCTCTTCTTTGCCTTACCTCAACATATTTTTGGACGTTAGTTTTCATTTATAACTCTGCAGGTTTGTGAATTGCAGTGACCCTGAGCTCCATTTTTTAAGTTGCTCTTTTGTGAGCTGGCCTCAAACCCGCAGGATTGCTTCAGGCCCTATTTTGGCTCCGGCGAGGCAGGCTGAGCCTTTCTTTAATTCTTATTCTTAATGGGAAATTAGAGTGATATGTGCCCGTCCAAACCCCTACAACTCTTCTCTCATTGGTTCCCCCTCTTCCCGTTCATCCTCCTCACAATTTGCAAAATGTGTGAAACAGAAGTTTAAATGTGCTGATTCTCCAAGTGGGGAGATTCTAAGTAGCGTGGCTGGAATGGTGAACAGGAGCACCAGGAGAGGATAAATGAGGTGCATTTTAGACACATCTCCCGATCACATGGTGTACAGCCCTCTGGGCTTTCCATGCATGTTTTAGCTGTAGGAAGATCCCTTGAACCTGCAGATTTGGGACCCATTGAATGGGTACCAGGTAGTATTACTTTAAAGGGTGTGCATTTCCTCACCCAACCTCACATTTCTCTTAGCGCAAACAGTTTCCAGCCTTATGTCTCATCCTGCTGTGGGTCTAGATGTGTTCAATCCATGTTGCATCACCGTCCCTGAGGAAAAGTTGTAAGAGGTTTTCTCTGTCTCTCTGTCGTTTATTTTTTTCAATTTATTACTATATTGGTTACAGCTGATTTTCAAAGCTCTGTTTCTTGCTGCTGTACATCCACTTGATTCACGTACAGAGAGACATCAATAAATTCTTTTTCAGATTCTTACCAGTCATATATATTCTTTTCCGGTGACTTGAGTGTGCTGAGTGCAGTTCTTTTAGCTACCGTGTAGGCCTTGTTGATTATCAGTTTGGTATTTGGAATGGTATCTTTGCTAATTTCAACCTCCTGGATGATGCCTCACCCCTCCCCACCTTTCCCGTTTAGCAGCCTTATGCGTGTTTTCTACATATTTGACTATGTTTTTGTTTTGTAATTTATTTCATGTGTAGCCATTTTGGATTCCACCTTTAAGTGATATCTTATGATATGTGTCTTTTTCTTTTTGAATTCTGTCACTTAGAATGATCATACGTAACTCCTCCGGAGTTGTTACAACTGGCCATATTTCATTGATTTCCAGGCTGAATAATATTCCACTCTACCTAAGTACCACATCTCTATCCATTTTTTCCCTCCAGAGACATTTAAGTTATATCCTAGTCGAGGATCTTTTAAACAGAGAGGGGGTAAACATTGGGGTGCCTGTGTCCTCTCGATTTTTGTTTTTCCCAAGATATACGCCCATGAGTGCAAGTGCCCTATGCTCTGTAGCTCATTTTGTAGATGCTTTAGTAAACACAATACACTTCTCCAGAATGGCCGTTGGCAATATACATTTCCACTATAAGTCTCACAGGGCTCCCTCTTCTCGTTGCCCTGTCCTGCATTTCTGTTGTTTACGCTTTATGAGGATGGCTCTTCTGACTGATGCGAAGTGATATCTTTTGTGGTATTGACTTCCAGTGCCCACCTGTTTGGTTGGCTAAAAAAGTGTATGCCCTTTTCTTGAATATATACAGAAAAGAACGCATACACCCTTTTTGGCCAACTGCAATGTTGGCAATGTTCAGCTCCTTTTCTTGTGCTTAATGGCGAGTCCTTTCTACCTCCTCAAATCCCTTTCCTGCCATTCTCCCTTGCTTACAAGTCCTTTTCTCTGACTTTCCTCAAGACATTTTTCAGTGATGGATATTTTCAACTCTGCAGTTTTGTGAATTTTACTGCCCCTGAGTTCCATTGTTCAACTCGTGTTTATGGGAACTGGCCACAAAGCAGCGGGATTTCCTCAAGCCCTATACTGTTTCCATGGGCAACCCTAGCCTTTGGTCAATTCGTCTTCCTGATTGGAAATTAGAGTGACATGTGCCTGTCTGAACACCTAGGACTTGTCTCTCATTGTTCCTCATCCTTCCGCTTCATCCTCTGGACAAATTCCAAACTGTACGCAACAGGATGTTGACAGTGCTGACATCTCCAAGTGGGGAGACTGTTAGTAAAGATGCTGGAGGGGTGAACCCGAGCACCAGGAGATGAGGAGATGAGATGCCTTTTCCAAACTCTTCCCGATCAGACGGTATACCATCCTCTGGGTGTGACAGACATGTTTTAGCAGTAGGAAGAGTCCCATTCATGTAAGGAGAACACCAGGGCTTTTTCAAAATCAGTGTCTCCCCGAAACCCAAACTGGGGAATTTTTTAAGCTACGGCTACACATATGTTCATTAAGGGCCTTGGGAAGTAGGCAGAGTCCAAACTTTAGATGATTGAAGTCTTCAGGGTCAGAAGCACTCACCACCAGCTTCCCTTAGGCTACACTTTAACTGTCATTGATAGATGATGTCAATAAAAATATCTATTCTTTTTCAGATTATTTCCCCTTATAGGTTATTGCAAAATGTTGAGTGTAGTTCCCTGTGCTATACAGTAGTTCCTTGTTGATGATCTATTTTATACATAGCAGTGTGTATGTGTTAATTCCAAACTGTTAATTTATCCCTCCTCCCACCTTTCCCCTTTGGTAATAATAAATTATAAGATTTTATACTTCTCAGAAATGGGGGAGCTGAAAGAGAGGTATCATTTTCAATGGAAAAGCATTTAAAACAAGATTGAAGGTTTAACCAAGATTATTAGATGTACATCCTTGGAAAGAAATCACTTCGTTTCTCCAATATTGACCTGACAAATAAGACAAACCTTTTCACTGAACTTGCTTATAAAAAGTGATGGAAATATCAAATGGAAGTGTTAAAAACATCTTATTTTACCCGAGCCTTATACACTGTTCTATGTTAACTACAATTTGGCTCACACATCTGTTCATTGAGGTTACAATAGTCTCAATTTCTGTTACTGATCCTCCAGAGTGGACCCCAACAAGTGTCCCCCTGCCCAGTGTCATTGGGGCCAACAGATCGAGACTGAGTTTGGTTCACAAGCAAAGGAAACTTTATATTTTGATCAGAGAATGGAGAGGTGAGAGCATGCACTACCCCGTGGGCTGTGGGCTGGGCTGCTGTGTAGAGATCCTGTCAGAGTCAGTGGGAGGGAGGGAGGCGGCGGAGCTCTCGAGGGCCGGGTTGGCTGTAGCTCAGGCTCTATATTGTGGAGTCTGCACTGGGCCCCAGGAGCTGAGGTGTCGACCCAGCCATTCTGCACTAGGAAATCTGGTCTGAAGTGCCGGGTGTGGAACCTCTGCATGCGGGACCCTAGGAGCACGTGAAATTAGACAAAGCACAAAGGATAAAAAAGGTTAGACTTGACTTTATTGCCCAGATTCTATTTTTATCTCCCAGGGATTTTTAATGGGCTTTGCTGGGGACAAACCCCTCCTCTGCCTTTTGTCCCGTTCCTCATTCTTGGAGTGCTGAGGGTGCAGACCCTTCTTCTGTAACTGCTGAGTGCTGAGTTGGGAGCCCTCATACCCTGGGGCGAGGGTCAGAGCTTCTCCCCAGCAGCCTCCCGGTGACGTTGATTGTCCCCAGGACCCCTGCCTCCCTGCTCGTCCACCTGAGCACCAGCATTGGAAGTGTTATAGATTCTAATGACCTTTAAGGGTCCAGGAAAGAGATGTGCAGAGACGCTGTGGGGGCCGGTTTCACCCCGCCTCACATTTGTTCGGCCACCTTAGGCTGACCGTCTCTGCCAGCCTAGATGCTCTGACCAGTAGTCTGCGCTTTCTTCAATTAGGCCCCTGAATTAACGTACAAACAGCACCAGGTGTCAGAGCCCTGCCCGCTCAACTCCCAGACAGTCCAGGGTCAGTGGTGACCAAGGACCATGATGGCTACTGAGTCAACAGCCTTTTGAAGTAAACAGGAGTCCAGCCGGTCTTATTGGCCACCATCATCATGGTGTCTGTAGGCTTTTCTATGGTGACAGTGTGGTATACTGTTCCCCCGCCAAGATTATTAGCTCCCCTCTGGGTGCAGTAAGTCCTGCAAGCAGTAGTCTACTCTTTTGGGACACACTCTTGTTGTTTTATGAGAGAAACTCCAGGTCAAGTGATGTTCACACGAGTCGTCATGGTGCCCTGTTGCCCCCGGTTATCTCTCTGGATGTTGGAGTTGGAGGGCCTCCTCACTCGAGGTCGGTGTGCCCACGGAGCGAACCCTGCAACTTCAGGGCATGGTTGGTGGTTAGGATCACCACGTGGGGTCCTTTTCCCTTAGGAGGGAGGTGGCCTTTTGGGCTGCTGATTTCCAGGTTTTTAGATACCGCCAGTATCTTGGCCAGATGTGGCAGTGGGCCAAGCCCCTTAGTGACCGTAGTTTATCCTACCTGGATGGCATTCTTGCATTGTTCCATTTCAAGTGGTCCCAGTTTTTGCACTAATTCTCCAATGGCGATTCACCTTTCACCGGGAATGTAAAGGTCAAAGGGTTTAGCTAAATTAGGGAGTTCCAGGGCAAGGGTCTGAATTGACTGCTCTTTCCATTCTTGAAAGGCCACTTCTGGATTCTATTCAAAAGGATCATCATCTTTTCCTTTCAGTGTTTCATATAGAGGCCCAGCTAGTAGACTGTAGCTAGGGATCCAGAAGCAGCAAACCCTGGCCTCCCCAGGAACCCCTAAGCTGTCTTCTAGTTTTAGAAAGGGGTAAGGCTGAAAATGGTTTCTTCCCTTTCCTGGGATGGGCTTCTCTGACCTTCTGTCAGAATGAAGCCCAGGCAGGTCACCGCAGTCTGTGATATTTGAGCTTTTTCTTGGACAACTTCTATCCTTTATTGGCTTGGTAGTTCAGAGGCCTCCTTAGTAGGGCTGGTGATCAGAATGTCGTCTGCATATTGAAGGAGGGTTTCCTTTTCCAGAGGTAGAACTTTTAGGTCTTTAGCTAAGCTTTCCCCAAAGATGGTGTGGGAATTTTTGCACCCTTGGGGCCAGACGGCCCGGAAGTATTGTTTTAGTTGTATGTTGAGTCCTGCCACTCACAAGCCAAAATTTCTTGTGACTCTGGGACTAATGGAATACAAAAGAAGGCATCATTGAAGACTAATACAGAATACCATGTCCTGGTGGTTGGTAGAATGACCAGCAGGGTGTAGGAATTAGGAGCAACTGGAGGTATATCCTCGGTGGCTTCACTGACTGTCCTGACATCCTTTACCAGGTCCCCAGCAGCCCATGGGGCTCTCGTGGTCAGACCAATCCCAGAATATGGAGCTCACCTGGGCAGGTACCCCACCCCCACCCCAGCCCACGGGGCTCTCGTGGTCAGGCCCCTCCCAGGATACAGAGCTACCCTTGCAGGTACCGTGGCAGGGCTGGGCACACAGGAACCGTGCACATAGCCCTCATTGCAGAGCACCCCCAGCTCACCTGTCGCTCAGACCTGACACAGAGCACCTCAGAGCAGGACTTGAACTAACAAACAGCAGCTGCGACAGGTCTGTGACCCTGGGCATCACTCCGTGAGGCCTCCCTCCACCTGGTCTTCCAGAGACTTCCACTGCACCCGGGGCACCAGGCCTCTGTCTCCAACCACCACCCACCCCTCCTCTCCCTGACTCCTGGGTTCCTCTCATTAGGAGAGGGTTTTCTTGAAGTTGTCTCCCACTCATGGGTCAGATAAAATGATTAGAAAACAAGCCAAAGCTGCAGCCCCTTGTCTATCCTGACTCTCAGGAGCCCACACCTGTTCCTTGGACCTGGCCGGTTCAGCAAGTTCCATTTTCTGCAACTGTGAGCCCCTGAGGGGTGATGATTGGCTGACCTGGGCAGCCTTACCGTGCCGGCCAGCCCTCCCCAGGTGTGCCTGGGTTGAGATCAATATAAATACCACTCCAGGCAGCAAGAGCCCCTGCAGCCGTGCCTGACGCCATTTTCTCTGCCCTGTCAGCAGTCTCGGGGCTGGGCTGGTGGGAGGGAGTGAGAGGCCACGGCTTTGTGGGTGGCCCAGTGTGAGTGGGGCTCTGCTGGACTTTCTGCAGCAGTTGCCAGGCTGCCACCTGCTAAAGAAGAGGATGTGTCACCCATACCTGCTGCTGGAATTTCTCCCTGGGCAGAGGTGAGGAAGGAAAAAAGCAGTGGGGGCAGGGACAGGACGGGTATCTCAGGCAGGGAAATGGAAATCTTCCAGAAGAGCACCCAGGGCCAGGACCATCCTGGCTGGCCTGCAGGCACCAAGTCGGCCGGCATGCTGTCACTCGTGTGGCTCTATGGCCCTTCCTCTAGGCTTTCAAGTCCTTGTATATATTCAGGTGTTTTACCTGGGACGGGTGGGAATAGTTCAGCAGCAACTGGCCTGGGGCTCAGCTCACGTTTACTCACAGATGCCTCGGCACGGTGCCCCAGCTTTGCAATGAGGACGCTTGTTGCGTGGGGGCTGCTGGCTGAATGGGAGACGATTCCCCACCACTGACCAACTTCAGAATTGTTTACAACTGGAGCAAGTGCCCTGATACGGTTTTCCTCTGTGTAACTGGTGGGTTCTGTGTTTTTTTTCTCTTTTTCGTTTTTGGTTCAAGGTAGATTTTATTCCTCTTTTTTGTATTTACAGATATAAGCATGGAAATAATTTATTCATATAAATACATGTATGTGCAGGGAATAATTGTTTTTTCTGTTTTATTTTTTAAATTTTACTTCTTTTTAATTTTGAATTTTATTTTATATTTTTATACAGCAGGTTCTTATTGGTTATCTATTTTATACATATAAATGTATACATGCCAATCCCAGTCTCTCAACTCCTCCCACTACCACCCCCCCAACAGCTTTCCCCCCTTGTTGTCCATACGTTTGTTGTCTACATCTGTTGCTCTATTTATGTCTTGCAAAATGGTTAATCTGTACAGTTTTTCTAGGTTCCACATATATGCATGAATATACAAGATTTGTTTTTCTCTTTCTGACTTACTTCACTCTGTATGACAGTCTCTAGATCCATCGACGTCTCTACAAATGACCCAATTTCATTCCTTTTCATGGCTTAGTAATATTCCATTTTATATATGTACCACAGCTTTATGCATTCGTCTGTCTGTGGGCATTTAGGTTGCTTCCATTACCTCGATATTGTAAATAGTGATGCAATGAACATTGCGGTGAATGACTCTTCTTGATTTATGGTTTTGTCTGGGTATATGTCCAGTACTGGGATTCCTGTATCATATGGTAATTCTATTGTTAGTTTCTTAAGAAATTCCATATTGTTCTCCATAATGACTGTATCAATTTATATTCCCAACAATAGTGGAAGAGGGTTCCTTTTCTCCACACCCTTTCCAGCATTTTTTGTTTGTAGATTTTCAATGATGCCTATTCTACCAGGTGTGAGGTGATACCTCATTGTTGAATCCATTTCCTTGAGCAAGGGGTAGCTCTTGTCTATTACATATTTGGCTTATGGAACGGTATCTGTGCTAATTTCAAACTCTGCTTTTATGCAGCACCCCAACTCACCTTCCCCCTTAAGCAGGCATAAGTTGGTTTTCTAAACTTGAGACCCTGTTCTGTTTTGTAATTCAGTTCATGTGTAGCCAAGTTCACATTCCGTGTATTAGTGATACCTTATGATGTTTCATTTTCTGTGTGACTTATTTCACTTAGAATCATCGTGCCTCAATCCACTCATTATGCTGGTACGGGCCTGGTGACATAGATTTCATTGCTGAGTGGTATTCTGTTGTACAGAAGTACCGCAACTTCTTTATCCATTATTTGCTCTCTGGGATATTTAACTTGTGCCGTAGAAGAGATTCCTGTAAAAAGAGCCGTCCCAAATTTTGGGGTTGCTGTGTCTTTTTGATATTAATTTCCCTAAGCTATAGGACCATAAGTGGAAGTGCCCTAGGCTCTGTTGCTTTGTTTTTTAGATGTTTCAGGAAACACCATACACTTCTCCCGAGTGTCTGTTGGCAATTTACATCCCGCCCATCAGCATAACAAGGCTCCCAGTTCTCCATGGCCTGTCCTGCCTTTATGGATTTTACACTTTATTCTGATGGCCCTTTTGACCGGGGGGAAGTGAGACTTCATTGTAGTGCAGATTTCCTTTGCAAGCTTGCTTGGTTGGCCAAAAAGGGCGTATGCGTTTTTTCCTGAATATATTCAGGAAAAAACGCATATGCCCTTTTGGCCAAGTGCATCATTGTGGACGTTCTGCCTCTTTTCCTACGCTTTCAATGCAATTCCAGTCTACCTCCTGAAATCGGTATCCTGCAATTCTGCCCCGCTTTCAAGTCCTCTTGGAAGCCTTACTTCAGTATATTTTTGGACGATAGCTGTCATTTATAACTCTGCAGGTTTGTGAATTACAGAGACCCTGAGCTCCTTTCTTCAACTCGCTTCCTTTTGAGCTGGCCGCAACACCGCAGGATGGCTTCAGGCCCTAATCTGGTTCCGGCACGGCACGCTGAGCCTTTGGTTATTTCCTCTTCCTGGTGGGAAATGAGAGTTAAATTTGCCCGTCCAGACACCTCCAGCTAGTCTCTCATTGGTTCTCCCTATTCCTGTTCATCTTCCGCAGAAATTGCAAACTGGGCCAAACAGGAGGTTAAAGGCGCTGACTCTCCAAGTTGGGAGAGTGTTAGTAAAGGGTCTGGAATGTTGCACCAGAGTACCAGGGGAGGAAAACTGAGACATATTTGAAAACGTCTCCCGTTCACACGGTTGATCAACTCGGGGTTCCACATGCATGTTTTAGCTGAAGGAAGAATACCTTAAACCTGGAGAGTTGAGACCCGTGGAATGGGTACCATGCAATATGACTTCAAAGGGTCTTCATTTGCTCACCGAACCTCTCCAATCCTATCACTGCTGCGTTTATGCCCCTGTACACACGCTTGATTCTCTTTCAGAGACATAGCAATTCATAGGTTTTAAGATACTTACTAGTCAGGTACATTCTTAGGCGTTTAATATGTGGTGTTGAGTCCATATCGTTGAGCAAGGAGTAGCTCTTGTCTATTCCATATTTGGCTTAAGGAACTTTATCTGTGCTCATTTCAATCTCTGGTTTTATGCAGCACCCCAACTCACCTTTCCCCTTAAGCAAGCATAAGTTGGTTTTCTAAATTTGAGACCCTGTTCTGTTCTGTAATTCAGTTCCTGTGTAGCCAAGATTCCATTCCGTGTATTACTGATATCTTATGATGTTTGTTTTTCTGTGTGACTTATTTCAGTTAGAATCATCATACCTGAATCCACTCATTGTGCTGCTAAGGGCCTGATGACACAGATTTCATTGCTGAGTGATATTGCTTTGTAAGTAAATACCACAACTTCTTTACCCATTTTTCACTTTCTGCGATGTTGAACTTGTACTATAAACGAGGTTCTTGTAAACAGAGCCGTTCCAAACTTTGGGGTGGCTGTGTCTTTTTGATTTTAATTTCCCTAAGCTATAGGACCATAAGTGGAAGTGCCCTAGGTTCTGTTGCTTTGTTTTTTAGATGTTTCAGGAAACACCATACACTTCTCCCAAGTGGTTGTTGGCAATTTACATCCCGCCCATCAGCATAACAAGGCTCCCAGTTCTCCATGGCCTGTCCTGCCTTTCTGGATTTTACACTTTTTTCAGATGGCCCTTTTGACCGGGGGGAAGTGAGACTTCATTGTAGTGCAGATTTCCTTTGCAAGCTTGCTTGGTTGGCCAAAAAGGGCGTATGCGTTTTTTCCTGAATATATTCAGGAAAAAACGCATATGCCCTTTTTGGCCAAGTGCATCATTGTGGACGTTCTGCCTCTTTTCCTATGCTTTCAATGCAATTCCAGTCTACCTCCTGAATTCGTTTTCCTGCAATTCTGCCCCGCTTTCAAGTCCTCTTGGCAGCCTTACTTCAGTCTATTTTTGGACGATAGCTGTCATTTATAACTCTGCAGGTTTGTGAATTACAGTGCCCCTGAGCTCCTTTCTTCAACTAGCTTTCTTGTGACCTGGCCGCAACACCGCAGGATGGCTTCAGGCCCTATTCTGGTTCCGGTACGGCACGCTGAGCCTTTGGTTATTTCCTCTTCCTGGTGGGAAATGAGAGTTAAATTTGCCCGTCCAGACACCTCCAGCTAGTCTCTCATTGGTTCTCGCTATTCCTGTTCATCTTCCGCAGAAATTGCAAACTGGGCCAAACAGGAGGTTAAAGGCGCTGACTCTCCAAGTGGGGAGAGTGTTAGTAAAGCGTCTGGAATGTTGCACCCGAGTACCAGGGGAGGAAAACTGAGACATATTTGAACACGTCTCCCGTTCACATGGTTGATCATACTTGGGTTCCACATGCATGTTTTAGCTGAAGGAAGAATACCTTAAACCTGGAGAGTTAAGACCCGTGTAATGGGTACCATGCAATATGACTTCAAAGGGTCTTCATTTGCTCACCGAACCTCTCCAATCCTATCACTGCTGCGTTTATGCCCCTGTACACATGCTTGATTCTCTTTCGGAGACATAGCAATCCATAGGTTTTAAGATACTTACTAGTCAGGTACATTCTTAGGCGTTTAATATGCGGTGTTGAGTCCATTTCGTTGAGCAAGGAGTAGCTCTTGTCTATTCCATATTTGACTTAAGGAACTTTATCTGTGCTCATTTCAATCTCTGGTTTTATGCAGCACCCCAACTCACCTTTACCCTTAAGCAAGCATAAGTTGGTTTTCTAAATTTGAGACCCTGTTCTGTTCTGTAATTCAGTTCCTGTGTAGCCAAGTTTACATTCCGTGTATTACTGATATCTTATGATGTTTCTTTTTCTGTGTGACTTACTTCAGTTAGAATCATCATACCTGAATCCACTCATTGTGCTGCTAAGGGCCTGATGACACAGATTTCATTGCTGAGTGATATTGCTTTGTAAGTAAATACCACAACTTCTTTATCCATTTTTCACTTTCTGCGATGTTGAACTTGTACTGTAAACGAGGATCTTGTAAACAGAGCCGTTCCAAACTTTGGGGTGGCTGTGTCTTTTTGATTTTAATTTCCCTAAGCTATAGGACCATAAGTGGAAGTGCCCTAGGTTCTGTTGCTTTGTTTTTTAGATGTTTCAGGAAACACCATACACTTCTCCCGAGTGGTTGTTGGCAATTTACATCCCGCCCATCAGCATAACAAGGCTCCCAGTTCTCCATGGCCTGTCCTGCCTTTCTGGATTTTACACTTTTTTCAGATGGCCCTTTTGACCGGGGGGAAGTGAGACTTCATTGTAGTGCAGATTTCCTTTGCAAGCTTGCTTGGTTGGCCAAAAAGGGCGTATGCGTTTTTTCCTGAATATATTCAGGAAAAAACGCATACGCCCTTTTTGGCCAAGTGCATCATTGTGGACGTTCTGCCTCTTTTCCTATGCTTTCAATGCAATTCCAGTCTACCTGCTGAATTCGTTTTCCTGCAATTCTGCCCCGCTTTCAAGTCCTCTTGGCAGCCTTACTTCAGTCTATTTTTGGACGATAGCTGTCATTTATAACTCTGCAGGTTTGTGAATTACAGTGCCCCTGAGCTCCTTTCTTCAACTAGCTTTCTTGTGACCTGGCCGCAACACCGCAGGATGGCTTCAGGCCCTAATCTGGTTCCGGCACGGCATGCTGAGCCTTTGGTTAATTCCTCTTCCTAGTGGGAAATGAGAGTTAAATTTGCCCGTTCAGACACCTCCAGCTAGTCTCTCATTGGTTCTCGCTATTCCTGTTCATCTTCCGCAGAAATTGCAAACTGGGCCAAACAGGAGGTTAAAGGGACTGACTCTCCAAGTCGGGAGAGTGTTAGTAAAGCGTCTGGAATGTTGCACCCGAGTACCAGGGTACGAAAACTGAGACATATTTGAACACGTCTCCCGATCACATGGTTGATCATACTCTGGGGTCCACATGCATGTTTTAGCTGAAGGAAGAATACCTAAAACCTGGTTAGTTGAAACCCGTGGAATGGGTACCATGCAATATGACTTCAAAGGGTCTTCATTTGCTCACCGAACATCTCCAATCCTATCACTGCTGTGTTTATGCCCCTGTACACATGCTTGATTCTCTTTCGGAGACATAGCAATCCATAGGTTTTAAGATACTTACTAGTCAGGTACATTCGTAGGCGTTTAATATGCGGTGTTGAGTCCATTTCGTTGAGCAAGGAGTAGCTCTTGTCTATTCCATATTTGGCTTAAGGAACTTTATCTGTGCTCATTTCAATCTCTGGTTTTATGCAGCACCCCAACTCACCTTTACCCTTAAGCAAGCATAAGTTGGTTTTCTAAATTTGAGAACCTGTTCTGTTCTGTAATTCAGTTCCTGTGTAGCCAAGTTTACATTCCGTGTATTAGTGATATCTTATGATGTTTCTTTTTCTGTGTGACTTATTTCAGTTAGAATCATCGTACCTGAATCCACTCATTATGCTGCTACGGGCCTGATGACATAGATTTCATTGCTGAGTGATACTGCATTGTACGTAAGTACCACAAGTTCTTTATCCATTTTTCACTTTCTGTGATATTGAACTTGTACGGTAAACGAGGTTCTTGTAAACAGAGGCGTCCCAAACTTTGGGGTGGCTGTGTCTTTTTTATTTTAATTTCCCTAAGCTATAGGACCATAAGTGGAAGTGCCCTAGGCTCTGTTGCTTTGTTTTTTAGATGTTTCAGGAAACACCATACACTTCTCCCAAGTGTCTGTTGGCAATTTACTTCCCGCCCATCAGCATAACAAGGCTCCCAGTTCTCCATGGCCTGTCCTGCCTTTCTGGATTTTACACTTTTTTCAGATGGCCCTTTTGACCAGGGGGAAGTGAGACTTCATTGTAGTGCAGATTTCCTTTGCAAGCTTGCTTGGTTGGCCAAAAAGGGCGTATGCGTTTTTTCCTGAATATATTCAGGAAAAAACGCATACGCCCTTTTTGGCCAAGTGCATCATTGTGGACGTTCTGCCTCTTTGCCTATGCTTTCAATGCAATTCCAGTCTACCTCCTGAAATCGGTTTCCTGCAATTCTGCCCCGCTTTCAAGTCCTCTTGGCAGCCTTACTTCAGTATATTTTTGGACGATAGCTGTCATTTATAACTCTGCAGGTTTGTGAATTACAGTGCCCCTGAGCTCCATTCTTCAACTCGCTTTCTTTTGAGCTGGCCGCAACACCGCAGGATGGCTTCAGGCCCTAATCTGGTTCCGGCCCGGCACGCTGAGCCTTTGGTTAATTCCTCTTCCTGGTGGGAAATGAGAGTTAAATTTGCCCGTTCCGACACCTCCAGCTAGTCTCTCATTGGTTCTCGCTATTCCTGTTCATCTTCCGCAGAAATTGCAAACTGGGCCAAACAGGAGGTTAAAGGGACTGACTCTCCAAGTCGGGAGAGTGTTAGTAAAGCGTCTGGAATGTTGCACCCGAGTACCAGGGTAGGAAAACTGAGACATATTTGAACACGTCTCCCGATCACATGGTTGATCATACTCTAGGTTCCACATGCATGTTTTAGCTGAAGGCAGAATACCTTAAACCTGGGTAGTTGAAACCCGTGGAATGGGTACCATGCAATATGACTTCAAAGGGTCTTCATTTGCTCACCGAACCTCTCCAATCCTATCACTGCTGCGTTTATGCCCCTGTACACATGCTTGATTCTCTT
Organism: Stenella coeruleoalba; assembly: GCF_951394435.1. NCBI lineage: Eukaryota > Metazoa > Chordata > Mammalia > Artiodactyla > Delphinidae > Stenella > Stenella coeruleoalba. The sequence goes on from NW_027646368.1 coordinate 222,050, forward strand.
TCGGAGACATAGCAATCCATAGGTTTTAAGATACTTACTAGTCAGGTACATTCTTAGGCTTTAATATGCAGTGTAGAGTCCATTTCGTTGAGCAAGGAGTAGCTCTTGTCTATTCCATATTTGGCTTAAGGAACTTTATCTGTGCTCATTTCAATCTCTGGTTTTATGCAGCACCCCAACTAACCTTTACCCTTAAGCAAGCATAAGTTGGTTTTCTAAATTTGAGACCCTGTTCTGTTCTGTAATTCAGTTCCTGTGTAGCCAAGTTTCCATTCCGTGTATTACTGATATCTTATGATGTTTCTTTTTCTGTGTGACTTATTTCAGTTAGAATCATCATACCTGAATCCACTCATTGTGCTGCTAAGGGCCTGATGACACAGATTTCATTGCTGAGTGATATTGCTTTGTAAGTAAATACCACAACTTCTTTATCCATTTTTCACTTTCTGCGATGTTGAACTTGTACTGTAAACGAGGTTCTTGTAACCAGAGCTGTTCCAAACTTTGGGGTGGCTGTGTCTTTTTGATTTTAATTTCCCTAAGCTATAGGACCATAAGTGGAAGTGCCCTAGGTTCTGTTGCTTTGTTTTCTAGATGTTTCAGGAAACACCATATACTTCTCCCAAGTGGTTGTTGGCAATTTACATCCCGCCCATCAGCATAACAAGGCTCCCAGTTCTCCATGGCCTGTCCTGCCTTTCTGGATTTTACACTTTTTTCAGATGGCCCTTTTGACCGGGGGGAAGTGAGACTTCATTGTAGTGCAGATTTCCTTTGCAAGCTTGCTTGGTTGGCCAAAAAGGGCGTATGCGTTTTTTCCTGAATATATTCAGGAAAAAACGCATAGGCCCTTTTTGGCCAAGTGCATCATTGTGGACGTTCTGCCTCTTTTCCTATGCTTTCAATGCAATTCCAGTCTACCTCCTGAAATCGGTTTCCTGCAATTCTGCCCCGCTTTCAAGTCCTCTTGGCAGCCTTACTTCAGTCTATTTTTGGACGATAGCTGTCATTTATAACTCTGCAGGTTTGTGAATTACAGTGCCCCTGAGCTCCTTTCTTCAACTCGCTTTCTTGTGACCTGGCCGCAACACCGCAGGATGGCTTCAGGCCCTAATCTGGTTCCGGCATGGCACGCTGAGCCTTTGGTTAATTCCTCTTCCTGGTGGGAAATGAGAGTTAAATTTGCCCGTCCAGACACCTCCAGCTAGCCTCTCATTGGTTCTCGCTATTCCTGTTCATCTTCCGCAGAAATTGCAAACTGGGCCAAACAGGAGGTTAAAGGGACTGACTCTCCAAGTCGGGAGAGTGTTAGTAAAGCGTCTGGAATGTTGCACCCGAGTACCAGGGTACGAAAACTGAGACATATTTGAACACGTCTCCCGATCACATGGTTGATCATACTTGGGTTCCACATGCATGTTTTAGCTGAAGGAAGAATACCTTAAACCTGGAGAGTTGAGACCCGTGTAAAGGGTACCATGCAATATGACTTCAAAGGGTCTTCATTTGCTCACCGAACCTCTCCAATCCTATCACTGCTGCATTTATGCCCCTGTACACATGCTTGATTCTCTTTTGGAGACATAGCAATCCATAGGTTTTACGATACTTACTAGTCAGGTACATTCTTAGGCGTTTAATATGCGGTGTTGAGTCCATTTCGTTGAGCAAGGAGTAGCTCTTGTCTATTCCATATTTGACTTAAGGAACTTTATCTGTGCTCATTTCAATCTCTGGTTTTATGCAGCACCCCAACTCACCTTTACCCTTAAGCAAGCATAAGTTGGTTTTCTAAATTTGAGACCCTGTTCTGCTCTGTAATTCAGTTCCTGTGTAGCCAAGTTTACATTCCGTGTATTACTGATATCTTATGATGTTTCTTTTTCTGTGTGACTTATTTCAGTTAGAATCATCATACCTGAATCCACTCATTGTGATGCTAAGGGCCTGATGACATAGATTTCATTGCTGAGTGATATTGCTTTGTAAGTAAATACCACAACTTCTTTATCCATTTTTCACTTTCTGCAATGTTGAACTTGTACTGTAATCGAGGTTCTTGTAAACAGAGGCTTCCCAAACTTTGGGGTGGCTGTGTCTTTTTGATTTTAATTTCCCTAAGCTATATGACCATAAGTGGAAGTGCCCTAGGCTCTGTTGCTTTGTTTTTTAGATGTTTCAGGAAACACCATACACTTCTCCCAAGTGTCTGTTGGCAATTTACATCCCGCCCATCAGCATAACAAGGCTCCCAGTTCTCCATGGCCTGTCCTGCCTTTCTGGATTTTACACTTTTTTCAGATGGCCCTTTTGACCGGGGGGAAGTGAGACTTCATTGTAGTGCAGATTTCCTTTGCAAGCTTGCTTGGTTGGCCAAAAAGGGCGTATGCGTTTTTTCCTGAATATATTCAGGAAAAAACGCATACGCCCTTTTTGGCCAAGTGCATCATTGTGGACGTTCTGCCTCTTTTCCTATGCTTTCAATGCAATTCCAGTCTACCTCCTGAAATCGGTTTCCTGCAATTCTGCCCCGCTTTCAAGTCCTCTTGGCAGCCTTACTTCAGTCTATTTTTGGACGATAGCTGTCATTTATAACTCTGCAGGTTTGTGAATTACAGTGCCCCTGAGCTCCTTTCTTCAACTCGCTTTCTTGTGACCTGGCCGCAACACCGCAGGATGGCTTCAGGCCCAAATCTGGTTTCGGCACGGCACACTGAGCCTTTGGTTATTTACTCTTCCTGGTGGGAAATGAGAGTTAAATTTGCCCGTCCAGACACCTCCAGCTAGCCTCTCATTGGTTCTCACTATTCCTGTTCATCTTCCGCAGAAATTGCAAACTGGGCCAAACAGGAGGTTAAAGGCGCTGACTCTCCAAGTGGGGAGAGTGTTAGTAAAGCGTCTGGAATGTTGCACCCGAATACCAGGGTACGAAAACTGAGACATATTTGAACACGTCTCCCGATCACATGGTTGATCATACTCTAGGTTCCACATGCATGATTTAGCTGAAGGAAGAATACCTTAAACCTGGGTAGTTGAAACCCGTGGAATGGGTACCATGCAATATGACTTCAAAGGGTCTTCATTTGCTCACCGAACCTCTCCAATCCTATCACTGCTGCGTTTATGCCCCTGTACACATGCTTGATTCTCTTTCGGAGACATAGCAATCCATAGGTTTTAAGATACTTACTAGTCAGGTACATTCTTAGGCGTTTAATATGCGGTGTTGAGTGCATTTCGTTGAGCAAGGAGTAGCTCTTGCCTATTCCATATTTGGCTTAAGGAACTTTATCTGTGCTCATTTCAATCTCTGGTTTTATGCAGCACCCCAACTCACCTTTACCCTTAAGCAAGCATAAGTTGTTTTTCTAAATTTGAAACCCTGTTCTGTTTTGTAATTCAGTTCCTGTGTAGCCAAGTTTACATTCCGTGTATTACTGATATCTTATGATGTTTCTTTTTCTGTGTGACTTATTTCAGTTAGAATCATCATACCTGAATCCACTCATTGTGCTGCTAAGGGCCTGATGACACAGATTTCATTGCTGAGTGATATTGCTTTGTAAGTAAATACCACAACTTTTTTATCCATTTTTCAGTTTCTGCGATGTTGAACTTGTACTGTAAACGAGGTTCTTGTAAACAGAGGCGTCCCAAACTTTCGGGTGGCTGTGTCTTTTTGATTTTAATTTCCCTAAGCTATAGGACCATAAGTGGAAGTGCCCTAGGCTCTGTTGCTTTGTTTTTTAGATGTTTCAGGAAACACCATACACTTCTCCTGAGTGTCTGTTGGCAATTTACATCCCGCCCATCATCATAACAAGGCTCCCAGTTCTCCATGGCCTATCCTGCCTTTCTGGATTTTACACTTTTTACAGATGGCCCTTTTGACCGGGGGGGAAGTGAGACTTCATTGTAGTGCAGATTTCCTTTGCAAGCTTGCTTGGTTGGCCAAAAAGGGCGTATGCGTTTTTTCCTGAATATATTCATGTAAAAACTCATACGCCCTTTTTGGCCAAGTGCATCATTGTGGACGTTCTGCCTCTTTTCCTATGCTTTCAATGCAATTTCAGTCTACCTCCTGAAATCGGTTTCCTGCAATTCTGCCCCGCTTTCAAGTCCTCTTGGCAGCCTTACTTCAGTCTATTTTTGGACGATAGCTGTCATTTATAACTCTGCAGGTTTGTGAATTACAGTGCCCCTGAGCTCCTTTCTTCAACTCGCTTTCTTGTGAGCTGGCCGCAACACCGCAGGATGGCTTCAGGCCCTAATCTGGTTCCGGCACGGCACGCTGAGCCTTTGGTTAATTCCTCTTCCTGGTGGGAAATGAGAGTTAAATTTGCCCGTCCAGACACCTCCAGCTAGTCTCTCATTGGTTCTCGCTATTCCTGTTCATCTTCCGCAGAAATTACAAACTGGGCCAAACAGGAGGTTAAAGGGACTGACTCTCCAAGTCGGGAGAGTGTTACTAAAGCGTCTGGAATGTTGCACCCGAGTACCAGGGTACGAAAACTGAGACATATTTGAACACGTCTCCCGATCACATGGTTGATCATACTCTGGGGTCCACATGCATGTTTTAGCTGAAGGCAGAATACCTTAAACCTGGGTAGTTGAAACCCGTGGCATGGGTACCATGCAATATGACTTCAAAGGGTCTTCATTTGCTCACCGAACCTCTCCAATCCTATCACTGCTGCGTTTATGCCCCTGTACACATGCTTGATTCTCTTTCGGAGACATAGCAATCCATAGGTTTTAAGATACTTACAAGTGAGGTACATTCTTAGGCGTTTAATATGCGGTGTTGAGTCCATTTCGTTGAGCAAGGAGTAGCTCTTGTCTATTCCATATTTGGCTTAAGGAACTTTATCTGTGCTCATTTCAATCTCTGGTTTTATGCAGCACCCCAACTCACCTTTACCCTTAAGCAAGCATAAGTTGTTTTTCTAACTTTGAGACCCTGTTCTGTTCTGTAATTCAGTTCCTGTGTAGCCAAGTTTACATTCCGTGTATTACTGATATCTTATGATGTTTCTTTTTCTGTGTGACTTATTTCAGTTAGAATCATCATACCTGAATCCACTCATTGTGCTGCTAAGGGCCTGATGACACAGATTTCATTGCTGAGTGATATTGCTTTGTAAGTAAATACCACAACTTCTTTATCCATTTTTCACTTTCTGCGATGTTGAACTTGTACTGTAAACGAGGTTCTTGTAAACAGAGGCGTCCCAAACTTTCGGGTGGCTGTGTCTTTTTGATTTTAATTTCCCTAAGCTATAGGACCATAAGTGGAAGTGCCCTAGGCTCTGTTGCTTTGTTTTTTAGATGTTTCAGGAAACACCATACACTTCTCCTGAGTGTCTGTTGGCAATTTACATCCCGCCCATCAGCATAACAAGGCTCCCAGTTCTCCATGGCCTGTCCTGCCTTTCTGGATTTTACACTTTTTACAGATGGCCCTTTTGACCGGGGGGGAAGTGAGACTTCATTGTAGTGCAGATTTCCTTTGCAAGCTTGCTTGGTTGGCCAAAAAGGGCGTATGCGTTTTTTCCTGAATATATTCATGTAAAAACTCATACGCCCTTTTTGGCCAAGTGCATCATTGTGGACGTTCTGCCTCTTTTCCTATGCTTTCAATGCAATTTCAGTCTACCTCCTGAAATCGGTTTCCTGCAATTCTGCCCCGCTTTCAAGTCCTCTTGGCAGCCTTACTTCAGTCTATTTTTGGACGATAGCTGTCATTTATAACTCTGCAGGTTTGTGAATTACAGTGCCCCTGAGCTCCTTTCTTCAACTCGCTTTCTTGTGAGCTGGCCGCAACACCGCAGGATGGCTTCAGGCCCTAATCTGGTTCCGGCACGGCACGCTGAGCCTTTGGTTAATTCCTCTTCCTGGTGGGAAATGAGAGTTAAATTTGCCCGTCCAGACACCTCCAGCTAGTCTCTCATTGGTTCTCGCTATTCCTGTTCATCTTCCGCAGAAATTACAAACTGGGCCAAACAGGAGGTTAAAGGGACTGACTCTCCAAGTCGGGAGAGTGTTACTAAAGCGTCTGGAATGTTGCACCCGAGTACCAGGGTACGAAAACTGAGACATATTTGAACACGTCTCCCGATCACATGGTTGATCATACTCTGGGGTCCACATGCATGTTTTAGCTGAAGGCAGAATACCTTAAACCTGGGTAGTTGAAACCCGTGGCATGGGTACCATGCAATATGACTTCAAAGGGTCTTCATTTGCTCACCGAACCTCTCCAATCCTATCACTGCTGCGTTTATGCCCCTGTACACATGCTTGATTCTCTTTCGGAGACATAGTAATCCATAGGTTTTAAGATACTTACAAGTGAGGTACATTCTTAGGCGTTTAATATGCGGTGTTGAGTCCATTTCGTTGAGCAAGGAGTAGCTCTTGTCTATTCCATATTTGGCTTAAGGAACTTTATCTGTGCTCATTTCAATCTCTGGTTTTATGCAGCACCCCAACTCACCTTTACCCTTAAGCAAGCATAAGTTGTTTTTCTAACTTTGAGACCCTGTTCTGTTCTGTAATTCAGTTCCTGTGTAGCCAAGTTTACATTCCGTGTATTACTGATATCTTATGATGTTTCTTTTTCTGTGTGACTTATTTCAGTTAGAATCATCATACCTGAATCCACTCATTGTGCTGCTAAGGGCCTGATGACACAGATTTCATTGCTGAGTGATATTGCTTTGTAAGTAAATACCACAACTTCTTTATCCATTTTTCACTTTCTGCGATGTTGAACTTGTACTGTAAACGAGGTTCTTGTAAACAGAGGCGTCCCAAACTTTCGGGTGGCTGTGTCTTTTTGATTTTAATTTCCCTAAGCTATAGGACCATAAGTGGAAGTGCCCTAGGCTCTGTTGCTTTGTTTTTTAGATGTTTCAGGAAACACCATACACTTCTCCTGAGTGTCTGTTGGCAATTTACATCCCGCCCATCAGCATAACAAGGCTCCCAGTTCTCCATGGCCTGTCCTGCCTTTCTGGATTTTACACTTTTTTCAGATGGCCCTTTTGACCGGGGGGAAGTGAGACTTCATTGTAGTGCAGATTTCCTTTGCAAGCTTGCTTGGTTGGCCAAAAAGGGCGTATGCGTTTTTTACTGAATATATTCAGGAAAAAACGCATACGCCCTTTTTGGCCAAGTGCATCATTGTGGACGTTCTGCCTCTTTTCCTATGCTTTCAGTGCAATTCCAGTCTACCTCCTGAAATCGGTTTCCTGCAATTCTGCCCCGCTTTCAAGTCCTCTTGGCAGCCTTACTTCAGTATATTTTTGGACGATAGCTGTCATTTATAACTCTGCAGGTTTGTGAATTACAGTGCCCCTGAGCTCCTTTCTTCAACTCGCTTTCTTTTGAGCTGGCCGCAACACCGCAGGATGGCTTCAGGCCCTAATCTGGTTCCGGCCCGGCATACTGAGCCTTTGGTTAATTCCTCTTCCTGGTGGGAAATGAGAGTTAAATTTGCCCGTCCAGACACCTCCAGCTAGCCTCTCATTGGTTCTCGCTATTCCTGTTCATCTTCCGCAGAAATTGCAAACTGGGCCAAACAGGAGGTTAAAGGGACTGACTCTCCAAGTCGGGAGAGTGTTAGTAAAGCGTCTGGAATGTTGCACCCGAGTACCAGGGTACGAAAACTGAGACATATTTGAACACGTCTCCCGTTCACATGGTTGATCATACTCTGAGTTCCACATGCATGTTTTAGCTGAAGGAAGAATACCTTAAACCTGGAGAGTTGAGACCCGTGGAATGGGTACCATGCAATATGACTTCAAAGGGTCTTCATTTGCTCACTGAACCTCTCCAATCCTATCACTGCTGCGTTTATGCCCCTGTACACACGCTTGATTCTCTTTTGGAGACATAGCAATCCATAGGTTTTAAGATACTTACTAGTCAGGTACATTCTTAGGGGTTTAATATGGGGTTTTGAGTCCATTTCGTTGAGCAAGGAGTAGCTCTTGTCTATTCCATATTTGGCTTAAGGAACTTTATCTGTGCTCATTTCAATATCTGGTTTTATGCAGCACCCCAACTCACCTTTCCCCTTAAGCAAGCATAAGTTGGTTTTCTAAATTTGAGACCCTGTTCTGTTTTGGAATGCAGTTCCTGTGTAGCCAAGTTTACATTCCGTGTATTAGTGATATCTTATGATGTTTCTTTTTCTGTGTGACTTATTTCAGTTAGATTCATCGTACCTGAATCCACTCATTATGCTGCTACGGGCCTGATGACATAGATTTCATTGCTGAGTGATACTGCATTGTACGTAAGTACCACAAGTTCTTTATCCATTTTTCAATTTCTGTGATATTGAACTTGTACGGTAAACGAGGTTCTTGTAAACGGAGGCGTCCCAAACTTTTGGGTGGCTGTGTCTTTTTGATTTTAATTTCCCTAAGCTATAGGACCATAAGTGGAAGTGCCCTAGGCTCTGTTGCTATGTTTTTTAGATGTTTCAGGAAACACCATACACTTCTCCTGAGTGTCTGTTGGCAATTTACATCCCGCCCATCAGCATAACAATGCTGCCAGTTCTCCATGGCCTGTCCTGCCTTTCTGGATTTTACACTTTTTTCAGATGGCCCTTTTGACCGGGGGGGAAGTGAGACTTCATTGTAGTGCAGATTTCCTTTGCAAGCTTGCTTGGTTGGCCAAAAAGGGCGTATGCGTTTTTTCCTGAATATATTCAGATAAAAACTCATACGCCCTTTTTGGCCAAGTGCATCATTGTGTACGTTCTGCCTCTTTTCCTATGCTTTCAATGCAATTTCAGTCTACCTCCTGAAATCGGTTTCCTGCAATTCTGCCCCGCTTTCAAGTCCTCTTGGCAGCCTTACTTCAGTCTATTTTTGGACGATAGCTGTCATTTATAACTCTGCAGGTTTGTGAATTACAGTGCCCCTGAGCTCCTTTCTTCAACTCGCTTTCTTTTGAGCTGGCCGCAACACCGCAGGATGGCTTCAGGCCCTAATCTGGTTCCGGGACGGCACGCTGAGCCTTTGGTTAATTCCTCTTCCTGGTGGGAAATGAGAGTTAAATTTGCCCGTCCAGACACCTCCAGCTAGTCTCTCATTGGTTCTCGCTATTCCTGTTCATCTTCCGCAGAAATTGCAAACTGGGCCAAACAGGAGGTTAAAGGGACTGACTCTCCAAGTCGGGAGAGTGTTAGTAAAGCGTCTGGAATGTTGCACCCGAGTACCAGGGTACGAAAACTGAGACATATTTGAACACGTCTCCCGATCACATGGTTGATCATACTCTGGGTTCCACATGCATGTTTTAGCTGAAGGAAGAATACCTAAAACCTGGGTAGTTGAAACCCGTGGAATGGGTACCATGCAATATGACTTCAAAGGGTCTTCATTTGCTCACCGAACCTCTCCAATCCTATCACTGCTGCGTTTATGCCCCTGTTCACATGCTTGATTCTCTTTCGGAGACATAGCAATCCATAGGTTTTAAGATACTTACTAGTCAGGTACATTCTTAGGCGTTTAATATGCGGTGTTGAGTCCATTTCGTTGAGCAAGGAGTAGCTCTTGTCTATTCCATATTTGGCTTAAGGAACTTTATCTGTGCTCATTTCAATCTCTGGTTTTATGCAGCACCCCAACTCACCTTTCCCCTTAAGCAAGCATAAGTTGGTTTTCTAAATTTGAGACCCTGTTCTGTTCTGTAATTCAGTTCCTGTGTAGCCAAGTTTACATTCCGTGTATTACTGATATCTTATGATGTTTCTTTTTCTGTGTGACTTATTTCAGTTAGAATCATCATACCTGAATCCACTCATTGTGCTGCTAAGGGCCTGATGACACAGATTTCATTGCTGAGTGATATTGCTTTGTAAGTAAATACCACAACTTCTTTCTCCATTTTTCACTTTCTGTGATATTGAACTTGTACTGTAAACGAGGTTCTTGTAAACAGAGCCGTTCCAAACTTTGGGGTGGCTGTGTCTTTTTGATTTTAATTTCCCTAAGCTATAGAACCATAAGTGGAAGTGCCCTAGGTTTTGTTGCTTTGTTTTTTAGATGTTTCAGGAAACACCATACACTTCTCCCGAGTGGTTGTTGGCAATTTACATCCAGCCCATCAGCATAACAAGGCTCCCAGTTCTCCATGGCCTGTCCTGCCTTTCTGGATTTTACACTTTTTTCAGATGGCCCTTTTGACCGGGGGGAAGTGAGACTTCATTGTAGTGCAGATTTCCTTTGCAAGCTTGCTTGGTTGGCCAAAAAGGGCGTATGCGTTTTTTCCTGAATATATTCAGGAAAAAACGCATACGCCCTTTTTGGCCAAGTGCATCATTGTGGACGTTCTGCCTCTTTTCGTATGCTTTCAATGCAATTCCAGTCTACCTCCTGAAATCGGTTTCCTGCAATTCTGCCCCGCTTTCAAGTCCTCTTGGCAGCCTTACTTCAGTCTATTTTTGGACGATAGCTGTCATTTATAACTCTGCAGGTTTGTGAATTACAGTGCCCCTGAGCTCCATTCTTCAACTCGCTTTCTTTTGAGCTGGCCGCAACACCGCAGGATGGCTTCAGGCCCTAATCTGGTTCCGGCCCGGCACGCTGAGCCTTTGGTTAATTCCTCTTCTTGGTGGGAAATGAGAGTTAAATTTGCCCGTCCAGACACCTCCAGCTAGTCTCTCATTGGTTCTCGCTATTCCTGTTCATCTTCCGCAGAAATTGCAAACTGGGCCAAACAGGAGGTTAAAGGGACTGACTCTCCAAGTCGGGAGAGTGTTAGTAAAGCGTCTGGAATGTTGCACCCGAGTACCAGGGTACGAAAACTGAGACATATTTGAACACGTCTCCCGATCACATGGTTGATCATACTCTAGGTTCCACATGCATGTTTTAGCTGAAGGCAGAATACCTTAAACCTGGGTAGTTGAAACCCGTGGAATGGGTACCATGCAATATGACTTCAAAGGGTCTTCATTTGCTCACCGAACCTCTCCAATCCTATCACTGCTGCGTTTATGCCCCTGTACACATGCTTGATTCTCTTTCGGAGACATAGCAATCCATAGGTTTTAAGATACTTACTAGTCAGGTACATTCTTAGGCTTTAATATGCAGTGTTGAGTCCATTTCGTTGAGCAAGGAGTAGCTCTTGTCTATTCCATATTTGGCTTAAGGAACTTTATCTGTGCTCATTTCAATCTCTGGTTTTATGCAGCACCCCAACTAACCTTTACCCTTAAGCAAGCATAAGTTGGTTTTCTAAATTTGAGACCCTGTTCTGTTCTGTAATTCAGTTCCTGTGTAGCCAAGTTTCCATTCCGTGTATTACTGATATCTTATGATGTTTCTTTTTCTGTGTGACTTATTTCAGTTAGAATCATCATACCTGAATCCACTCATTGTGCTGCTAAGGGCCTGATGACACAGATTTCATTGCTGAGTGATATTGCTTTGTAAGTAAATACCACAACTTCTTTATCCATTTTTCACTTTCTGCGATGTTGAACTTGTACTGTAAACGAGGTTCTTGTAACCAGAGCTGTTCCAAACTTTGGGGTGGCTGTGTCTTTTTGATTTTAATTTCCCTAAGCTATAGGACCATAAGTGGAAGTGCCCTAGGTTCTGTTGCTTTGTTTTTTAGATGTTTCAGGAAACACCATATACTTCTCCCAAGTGGTTGTTGGCAATTTACATCCCGACCATCAGCATAACAAGGCTCCCAGTTCTCCATGGCCTGTCCTGCCTTTCTGGATTTTACACTTTTTTCAGATGGCCCTTTTGACCGGGGGGAAGTTAGACTTCATTGTAGTGCAGATTTCCTTTGCAAGCTTGCTTGGTTGGCCAAAAAGGGCGTATGCGTTTTTTCCTGAATATATTCAGGAAAAAACGCATACGCCCTTTTTGGCCAAGTGCATCATTGTGGACGTTCTGCCTCTTTTCCTATGCTTTCAATGCAATTCCAGTCTACCTCCTGAAATCGGTTTCCTGCAATTCTGCCCCGCTTTCAAGTCCTCTTGGCAGCCTTACTTCAGTCTATTTTTGGACGATAGCTGTCATTCATAACTCTGCAGGTTTGTGAATTACAGTGCCCCTGAGCTCCTTTCTTCAACTCGCTTTCTTTTGAGCTGCCCGCAACACCGCAGGATGGCTTCAGGCCCTAATCTGGTTCCGGCATGGCACACTGAGCCTTTGGTTATTTCCTTTTCCTGGTGGGAAATGAGAGTTAAATTTGCCCGTCCAGAAACCTCCAGCTAGCCTCTCATTGGTTCTCGCTATTCCTGTTCATCTTCCGCAGAAATTGCAAACTGGGCCAAACAGGAGGTTAAAGGCTCTGACTCTCCAAGTGGGGAGAGTGTTAGTAAGGCGTCTGGAATGTTGCACCCGAGTACCAGGGGAAGAAAACTGAGACATATTTGAACACATCTCCCGATCACATGGTTGATCATACTCTGGGTTCCACATGCATGTTTTAGCTGAAGGAAGAATACCTTAAACCTGGGTAGTTGAAACCCGTGGAATGGGTACCATGCAATATGACTTCAAAGGGTCTTCATTTGCTCACCGAACCTCTCCAATCCTATCACTGCTGCGTTTATGCCCCTGTACACACGCTTGATTCTCTTTTGGAGACATAGCAATCCATAGGTTTTAAGATACTTACTAGTCAGGTACATTCTTAGGCGTTTAATATGGGGTTTTGAGTCCATTTCGTTGAGCAAGGAGTAGCTCTTGTCTATTGCATATTTGGCTTAAGGAACTTTATCTGTGCTCATTTCAATCTCTGGTTTTATGCAGCACCCCAACTCACCTTTCCCCTTAAGCAAGCATAAGTTGGTTTTCTAAATTTGAGACCCTGTTCTGTTTTGGAATGCAGTTCCTGTGTAGCCAAGTTTACATTCCGTGTATTAGTGATATCTTATGATGTTTCTTTTTCTGTGTGACTTATTTCAGTTAGAATCATCGTACCTGAATCCACTCATTATGCTGCTACGGGCCTGATGACATAGATTTCATTGCTGAGTGATACTGCATTGTACGTAAGTACCACAAGTTCTTTATCCATTTTTCACTTTCTGTGATTTTGAACTTGTACGGTAAACGAGGTTCTTGTAATCGGAGGAGTCCCAAACTTTGGGGTGGCTGTGTCTTTTTGATTTTAATTTCCCTAAGCTATAGGACCATAAGTGGAAGTGCCCTAGGCTCTGTTGCTTTGTTTTTTAGATGTTTCAGGAAACACCATACACTTCTCCTGAGTGTCTGTTGTCAATTTACATCCCGCCCATCAGCATAACAAGGCTCCCAGTTCTCCATGGCCTGTCCTGCCTTTCTGGATTTTACACTTTTTTCAGATGGCCCTTTTGACCGGGGAGAAGTGAGACTACATTGTAGTGCAGATTTCCTTTGCAAGTTTGCTTGGTTGGCCAAAAAGTGCGTATGCGTTTTTTCTTGAATATATTCAGGAAAAAACGCATATGCCCTTTTTGGCCAAGTTCATCATTGTGGACGTTCTGCCTCTTTTCCTATGCTTTCAATGCAATTCCAGTCTACCTCCTGAAATCGGTTTCCTGCAATTCTGCCCCGCTTTCAAGTCCTCTTGGCAGCCTAACTTCAGTATATTTTTGGACGATAGCTGTCATTTATAACTCTGCAGGTTTGTGAATTACAGTGCCCCTGAGCTCCTTTCTTCAACTCGCTTTCTTGTGACCTGGCCGCAACACCGCAGGATGTCTTCAGGCCCTAATCTTGTTCTGGCACGGCATGCTGAGCCTTTGGTTAATTCCTCTTCCTGGTGGGAAATGAGAGTTAAATTTGCCCATCCAGACACCTCCAGCTAGTCTCTCATTGGTTCTCGCTATTCCTGTTCATCTTCCACAGAAATTGCAAACTGGGCCAAACAGGAGGTTAAAGGGACTGACTCTCAAAGCGGGGAGAGTGTTAGTAAAGCGTCTGGAATGTTGCACCCGAGTACCAGGGTACGAAAACTGAGACATATTTGAACACGTCTCCCGATCACATGGTTGATCATACTCTAGGTTCCACATGCATGTTTTAGCTGAAGGAAGAATACCTTAAACCTTGGTAGTTGAAACCTGTGGAATGGGTACCATGCAATATGACTTCAAAGGGTCTTCATTTGCTCACGAACCTCTCCAATCCTATCACTGCTGCATTTATGCCCCTGTACACATGCTTGATTCTCTTTCGGAGACATAGCAATCCATAGGTTTTAAGATACTTACTAGTCAGGTACATTCTTAGGCGTTTAATATGCGGTGTTGAGTCCATTTCGTTGAGCAAGGAGTAGCTCTTGTCTATTCCATATTTGGCTTAAGGAACTTTATCTGTGCTCATTTCAATCTCTGGTTTTATGCAGCACCCCAACTCACCTTTTCCCTTAAGCAAGCATAAGTTGGTTTTCTAAATTTGAGACCCTGTTCTGTTCTGTAATTCAGTTCCTGTGTAGCCAAGTTTCCATTCCGTGTATTACTGATATCTTATGATGTTTCTTTTTCTGTGTGACTTATTTCAGTTAGAATCATCATACCTGAATCCACTCATTGTGCTGCTAAGGGCCTGATGACACAGATTTCATTGCTGAGTGATATTGCTTTGTAAGTAAATACCACAACTTCTTTACCCATTTTTCACTTTCTGCGATGTTGAACTTGTACTATAAACGAGGTTCTTGTAAACAGAGCCGTTCCAAACTTTGGGGTGGCTGTGTCTTTTTGATTTTAATTTCCCTAAGATATAGGAGCATAAGTGGAAGTGCCCTAGGTTCTGTTGCTTTGTTTTTTAGATGTTTCAGGAAACACCATACACTTCTCCCAAGTGGTTGTTGGCAATTTACATCCCGACCATCAGCATAACAAGGCTCCCAGTTCTCCATGGCCTGTCCTGACTTTCTGGATTTTACACTTTTTTCAGATGGCCCTTTTGACCGGGGGGAAGTGAGACTTCATTGTAGTGCAGATTTCCTTTGCAAGCTTGCTTGGTTGGCCAAAAAGGGCGTATGCGTTTTTTCCTGAATATATTCAGGAAAAAATGCATACGCCATTTTTGGCCAAGTGCATCATTGTGGACGTTCTGCCTCTTTTCCTATGATTTCAATGCAATTCCAGTCTACCTCCTGAATTCGGTTTCCTGCAATTCTGCCCCGCTTTCAAGTCCTCTTGGCAGCCTTACTTCAGTCTATTTTTGGACGATAGCTGTCATTTATAACTCTGCAGGTTTGTGAATTACAGTGCCCCTGAGCTCCTTTCTTCAACTCGCTTTCTTGTGACCTGGCCGCAACATCGCAGGATGGTTTCAGGCCCTAATCTTGTTCCGGCACGGCATGCTGAGCCTTTGGTTAATTCCTCTTCCTGGTGAGAAATGAGAGTTAAATTTGTCCGTTCAGACACCTCCAGCTAGTCTCTCATTGGTTCTCGCTATTCCTGTTCATCTTCCGCAGAAATTGCAAACTGGGCCAAACAGGAGGTTAAAGGGACTGACTCTCCAAGTCGGGAGAGTGTTAGTAAAGCCTCTGGAATGTGGCACCCGAGTACCAGGGTACGAAAACTGAGACATATTTGAACACGTCTCCCGATCAAATTGTTGATCATACTCGAGGTTCCACATGCATGTTTTAGCTGAAGGAAGAATACCTTAAACCTGGGTAGTTGAAAACCGTGGAATGGGTACCATGCAATATGACTTCAAAGGGTCTTCATTTGCTCACCGAACCTCTCCAATCCTATCACTGCTGCATTTATGCCCCTGTACACATGCTTGATTCTCTTTCGGAGACATAGCAATCCATAGGTTTTAAGATACTTACTAGTCAGGTACATTCTTAGGCGTTTAATATGCGGTGTTGAGTCCATTTCGTTGAGCAAGGAGTAGCTCTTGTCTATTCCATATTTGGCTTAAGGAACTTTATCTGTGCTCATTTCAATCTCTGGTTTTATGCAGCACCCCAACTCACCTTTACCCTTAAGCAAGCATAAGTTGGTTTTCTAAATTTGAGACCCTGTTCTGTTCTGTAATTCAGTTCCTGTGTAGCCAAGTTTCCATTCCGTGTATTACTGATATCTTATGATGTTTCTTTTTCTGTGTGACTTATTTCAGTTAGAATCATCATACCTGAATCCAGTCATTGTGCTGCTAAGGGCCTGATGACATAGATTTCATTGCTGAGTGATATTGCTTTGTAAGTGAATACCACAACTTCTTTATCCATTTTTCACTTTCTGCGATGTTGAACTTGTACTGTAAACGAGGTTCTTGTAAACAGAACCGTTCCAAACTTTGAGGTGGCTGTGTCTTTTTGATTTTAATTTCCCTAATCTATGGGACCATAAGTGGCAGTGCCCTAGGCTCTGTTGCTTTGTTTTTTAGATGTTTCAGGAAACACCATACACTTCTCCCAAGTGTCTGTTGGCAATTTACCTCCCGCCCATCAACATAACAAGGCTCCCAGTTCTCCATGGCCTGTCCTGCCTTTCTGGATTTTACACTTTTTTCAGATGGCCCTTTTGACCGGGGAGAAGTGAGACTTCATTGTAGTTCAGATTTCCTTTGCAAGTTTGCTTGGTTGGCCAAAAAGGGCGTATGCGTTTTTTCCTGAATATATTCAGGAAAAAACGCATACGCCCTTTTTGGCCAAGTGCATCATTGTGGACGTTCTGCCTCTTTTCCTATGCTTTCAATGCAATTCCAGTCTACCTCCTGAAATCGGTTTCCTGCAATTCTGCCCCGCTTTCAAGTCCTCTTGGCAGCCTTACTTCAGTCTATTTTTGGACGATAGCTGTCATTTATAACTCTGCAGGTTTGTGAATTACAGTGCCCCTGAGCTCCTTTCTTCAACTCGCTTTCTTGTGACCTGGCCGCAACACCGCAGGATGGCTTCAGGCCCTAATCTGGTTCTGGCATGGCAAGCTGAGCCTTTGGTTAATTCCTCTTCCTGGTAGGAAATGAGAGTTAAATTTGCCCGTACAGACACCTCCAGCTAGTCTCCATTGGTTCTCGCTATTCCTGTTCATCTTCCGCAGAAATTGCAAACTCGGCCAAACAGGAGGTTAAAAGCGCTGACTCTCCAAGTGGGGAGAGTGTTAGTAAAGCGTCTGGAATGTTGCACCCGAGTACCAGGGGAGGAAACCTGAGACATATTTGAACACGTCTCCCGTTCACATGGTTGATCATACTCCGGGTTCCACATGCATGTTTTAGCTGAAGGAAGAATACCTTAAACCTGGAGAGTTGAGACCCGTGGAATGGGTACCATGCAATATGACTTCAAAGGGTCTTCATTTGCTCACTGAACCTCTCCAATCCTATCACTGCTGCGTTTATGCCCCTGTACACACGCTTGATTCTCTTTCGGAGACATAGCAATCCATAGGTTTTAAGATAATTACTAGTCAGGTACATTCTTAGGCGTTTAATATGGGGTTTTGAGTCCATTTCGTTGAGCAAGGAGTAGCGCTTGTCTATTCCATATTTGGCTTAAGGAACTTTATTTGTGCTCATTTCAATCTCTGGTTTTATGCAGCACCCCAACTCACCTTTCCCCTTAAGCAAGCATAAGGTGGTTTTCTAAATTTGAGACCCTGTTCTGTTTTGGAATGCAGTTCCTGTGTAGCCAAGTTTACATTCCGTGTATTAGTGATATCTTATGATGTTTCTTTTTCTGTGTGACTTATTTCAGTTAGAATCATCGTACCTGAATCCACTCATTGTGCTGCTAAGGGCCTGATGACATAGATTTCATTGCTGAGTGATACTGCATTGTACGTAAGTACCACAAGTTCTTTATCCATTTTTCACTTTCTGTGATATTGAACTTGTACGGTAAACGAGGTTCTTGTAAACGGAGGCGTCCCAAACTTTGGGGTGGCTGTGTCTTTTTGATTTTAATTTCCCTAAGCTATAGGACCATAAGTGGCAGTGCCCTAGGCTCTGTTGCTTTGTTTTTTAGATGTTTCAGGAAACACCATACACTTCTCCCGAGTGTCTGTTGGCAATTTACATCCCGCCCATCAGCATAACAAGGCTCCCAGTTCTCCATGGCCTGTCCTGCCTTTCTGGATTTTACACTTTTTTCAGATGGCCCTTTTGACCGGGGGGAAGTGAGACTTCATTGTAGTGCAGATTTCCTTTGCAAGCTTGCTTGGTTGGCCAAAAAGGGCGTATGCGTTTTTTCCTGAATATATTCAGGAAAAAACGCATACGCCCTTTTTGGCCAAGTGCATCATTGTGGACGTTCTGCCTCTTTTCCTATGCTTTCAATGCAATTCCAGTCTACCTCCTGAAATCGGTTTCCTGCAATTCTGCCCCGATTTCAAGTCCTCTTGGCAGCCTTACTTCAGTCTATTTTTGGACGATAGCTGTCATTTATAACTCTGCAGGTTTGTGAATTACAGTGCCCCTGAGCTCCTTTCTTCAACTCGCTTTCTTGTGACCTGGCCGCAACACCGCAGGATGGCTTCAGGCCCTAATCTGGTTCCGGCACGGCACGCTGAGCCTTTGGTTAATTCCTCTTCCTGGTGGGAAATGAGAGTTAAATTTGCCCGTCCAGACACCTCCAGCTAGGCTCTCATTGGTTCTCGCTATTCCTGTTCATCTTCCGCAGAAATTGCAAACGGGGCCAAACAGGAGGTTAAAGGGACTGACTCTCCAAGTCGGGAGAGTGTTAGTAAAGCGTCTGGAATGTTGCACCCGAGTTCCAGGGGAGGAAAACTGAGACATATTTGAACACGTCTCCCGATCACATGGTTGATCATACTCTAGGTTCCACATGCATGTTTTAGCTGAAGGAAGAATACCTTAAACCTGGGTAGTTGAAACCCGTGGAATGGGTACCATGCAATATGACTTCAAAGGGTCTTCATTTGCTCACGAACCTCTCCAATCCTATCACTGCTGCGTTTATGCCCCTGTACACATGCTTGATTCTCTTTCGGAGACATAGCAATCCATAGGTTTTAAGATACTTACTAGTCAGGTACATTCTTAGACGTTTAATATGCGGTGTTGAGTCCATTTCGTTGAGCAAGGAGTAGCTCTTGTCTATTCCATATTTGGCTTAAGGAACTTTATCTGTGCTCATTTCAATCTCTGGTTTTATGCAGCACCCCAACTCACCTTTACCCTTAAGCAAGCATAAGTTGGTTTTCTAAATTTGAGACCCTGTTCTGTTCTGTAATTCAGTTCCTGTGTAGCCAAGTTTACATTCCGTTTATTACTGATATCTTATGATGTTTCTTTTTCTGTGTGACTTATTTCAGTTAGAATCATCATACCTGAATCCACTCATTGTGCTGCTAAGGGCCTGATGACACAGATTTCATTGCTGAGTGATATTGCTTTGTAAGTAAATACCACAACTTCTTTATCCATTTTTCACTTTCTGCAATGTTGAACTTGTACTGTAAACGAGGTTCTTGTAAACAGAGGCGTCCCAAACATTGGGGTGGCTGTGTCTTTTTGATTTTAATTTCCCTAAGCTATAGGACCATAAGTGGAAGTGCCCTGGGCTCTGTTGCTTTGTTTTTTAGATGTTTCAGGAAACACCATACACTTCTCCCGAGTGGTTGTTGGCAATTTACATCCCGCCCATCAGCATAACAAGGCTCCCAGTTCTCCATGGCCTGTCCTGCCTTTCTGGATTTTACACTTTTTTCAGATGGCCCTTTTGACCGGGGGGAAGTGAGACTTCATTGTAGTGCAGATTTCCTTTAAAGCTTGCTTGGTTGGCCAAAAAGGGCGTATGCGTTTTTTCCTGAATATGTTCAGGAAAAATCGCATACGCCCTTTTTGGCCAAGTGCATCATTGTGTACGTTCTGCCTCTTTTCCTATGCTTTCAATGCAATTCCAGTCTACCTCCTGAAATCGGTTTCCTGCAATTCTGCCCCACTTTCAAGTCCTCTTGGCAGCCTTACTTCAGTCTATTTTTGGACGATAGCTGTCATTTATAACTCTGCAGGTTTGTGAATTACAGTGCCCCTGAGCTCCTTTCTTCAACTCGCTTTCTTGTGACCTGGCCCCAACACCACAGGATGGCTTCAGGCCCTAATCTGGTTCCGGCACGGCACGCTGAGCCTTTGGTTAATTCCTCTTCCTGGTGGGAAATGAGAGTTAAATTTGCCTGTCCAGACACCTCCAGCTAGTCTCTCATTGGTTCTCGCTATTCCTGTTCATCTTCCGCAGAAATTGCAAACTGGGCCAAATAGGAGGTTAAAGGGACTGACTCTCCAAGTCGGGAGAGTGTTAGTAAAGCGTCTGGAATGTTGCACCCGAGTACCAGGGTACGAAAACTGAGACATATTTGAACACGTCTCCCGATCACATGGTTGATCATACTCTGGGGTCCACATGCATGTTTTAGCTGAAGGAAGAATACCTTAAACCTGGGTAGTTGAAACCCGTGGAATGGGTACCATGCAATATGACTTCAAAGGGTCTTCATTTGCTCACCGAACCTCTCCAATCCTATCACTGCTGCGTTTATGCCCCTGTACACATGCTTGATTCTCTTTCGGAGACATAGCAATCCATAGGTTTTAAGATACTTACTAGTCAGGTACATTCTTAGGCGTTTAATATGCGGTGTTGAGTCCATTTCGTTGAGCAAGGAGTAGCTCTTGTCTATTCCATATTTGACTTAAGGAACTTTATCTGTGCTCATTTCAATCTCTGGTTTTATGCAGCACCCCAACTCACCTTTACCCTTAAGCAAGCATAAGTTGGTTTTCTAAATTTGAGACACTGTTCTGTTCTGTGATTCAGTTCCTGTGTAGCCAAGTTTACATTCCGTGTATTACTGATATCTTATGATGTTTCTTTTTCTGGGTGAGTTATTTCAGTTAGAATCATCATACCTGAATCCACTCATTGTGCTGCTAAGGGCCTGATGACACAGATTTCATTGCTGAGTGATATTGCTTTGTAAGTAAATACCACAACTTCTTTCTCCATTTTCACTTTCTGCGATGTTGAACTTGTACTGTAAACGAGGTTCTTGTAAACAAAGCCGTTCGAAACTTTGGGGTGGCTGTGTCTTTTTGATTTTAAATTCCCTAAGCTATAGGACCATAAGTGGAAGTGCCCTAGGCTCTGTTGCTTTGTTTTTTAGATGTTTCAGGAAACACCATACACTTCTCCCGAGTGGTTGTTGGCAATTTACATCCCGCCCTTCAGCATAACAAGGCTCCCAGTTCTCCATGGCCTGTCCTGCCTTTCTGGATTTTACACTTTTTTCAGATGGCCCTTTTGACCGGGGGGAAGTGAGACTTCATTGTAGTGCAGATTTCCTTTGCAAGCTTGCTTGGTTGGCCAAAAAGGGCGTATGCGTTTTTTCCTGAATATATTCAGGAAAAAACGCATACGCCCTTTTTGGCCAAGTGCATCATTGTGGACGTTCTGCCTCTTTTCCTATGCTTTCAATGCAATTCCAGTCTACCTCCTGAAATCGGTTTCCTGCAATTCTGCCCCGCTTTCAAGTCCTCTTGGCAGCCTTACTTCAGTCTATTTTTGGACGATAGCTGTCATTTATAACTCTGCAGGTTTGTGAATTACAGTGCCCCTGAGCTCCTTTCTTCAACTCGCTTTCTTGTGAGCTGGTCGCAACACCGCAGGATGGCTTCAGGCCCTAATCTGGTTTCGGCACGGCACACTGAGCCTTTGGTTAATTCCTCTTCCTGGTGGGAAATGAGAGTTAAATTTGCCCGTCCAGACACCTCCAGCTAGTCTCTCATTGGTTCTCGCTATTCCTGTTCATCTTCCGCAGAAATTGCAAACTGGGCCAAACAGGAAGTTAAAGGGACTGACTCTCCAAGTCGGGAGAGTGTTAGTAAAGCGTCTGGAATGTTGCACCCGAGTACCAGGGTACGAAAACTGAGACATATTTGAACACGTATCCCGATCACATGGTTGATCATACTCTAGGTACCACATGCATGTTTTAGCTGAAGGAAGAATACCTTAAACCTGGGTAGTTGAAACCCGTGGAATGGGTACCATGCAATATGACTTCAAAGGGTCTTCATTTGCTCACCGAACCTCTCCAATCCTATCACTGCTGCGTTTATGCCCCTGTACACATGCTTGATTCTCTTTTGGAGACATAGCAATCCATAGGTTTTAAGATACTTACAAGTCAGGTACATTCTTAGGCGTTTAATATGCGGTGTTGAGTCCATTTCGTTGAGCAAGGAGTAGCTCTTGTCTATTCCATATTTGGCTTAAGGAACTTTATCTGTGCTCATTTCAATCTCTGGTTTTATGCAGCACCCCAACTCACCTTTCCCCTTAAGCAAGCATAAGTTGTTTTTCTAAATTTGAGACCCTGTTCTGTTCTGTAATTCAGTTCCTGTGTAGCCAAGTTTACATTCCGTGTATTACTGATATCTTATGATGTTTCTTTTTCTGGGTGACTTATTTCAGTTAGAATCATCATACCTGAATCCACTCATTGTGCTGCTAAGGGCCTGATGACACAGATTTCATTGCTGAGTGATATTGCTTTGTAAGTAAATACCACAAGTTCTTTATCCATTTTTCACTTTCTGCGATGTTGAACTTGTACTGTAAACGAGGTTCTTGTAAACAGAACCGTTCTAAACTTTGAGGTGGCTGTGTTTTTGATTTTAATTTCCCTAATCTATGGGACCATAAGTGGCAGTGCCCTAGGCTCTGTTGCTTTGTTTTTTAGATGTTTCAGGAAACACCATACACTTCTCCCAAGTGTCTGTTGGCAATTTACCTCCCGCCCATCAGCATAACAAGGCTCCCAGTTCTCCATGGCCTGTCCTGCCTTTCTGGATTTTACACTTTTTTCAGATGGCCCTTTTGACCGGGGGGAAGTGAGACTTCATTGTAGTGCAGATTTCCTTTGCAAGCTTGCTTGGTTGGCCAAAAAGGGCGTATGCGTTTTTTCCTGAATATATTCAGGGAAAAACGCATACGCCCTTTTTGGCCAAGTGCATCATTGTGGACGTTCTGCCTCTTTTCCTATGCTTTCAATGCAATTCCAGTCTACCTCCTGAAATCGGTTTCCTGCAATTCTGCCCCACTTTCAAGTCCTCTTGGCAGCCTTACTTCAGTCTATTTTTGGACGATAGCTGTCATTTATAACTCTGCAGGTTTGTGAATTACAGTGCCCCTGAGCTCCTTTCTTCAACTCGCTTTCTTGTGACCTGGCCCCAACACCACAGGATGGCTTCAGGCCCTAATCTGGTTCCGGCACGGCACGCTGAGCCTTTGGTTAATTCCTCTTCCTGGTGGGAAATGAGAGTTAAATTTGCCTGTCCAGACACCTCCAGCTAGTCTCTCATTGGTTCTCGCTATTCCTGTTCATCTTCCGCAGAAATTGCAAACTGGGCCAAATAGGAGGTTAAAGGGACTGACTCTCCAAGTCGGGAGAGTGTTAGTAAAGCGTCTGGAATGTTGCACCCGAGTACCAGGGTACGAAAACTGAGACATATTTGAACACGTCTCCCGATCACATGGTTGATCATACTCTGGGGTCCACATGCATGTTTTAGCTGAAGGAAGAATACCTTAAACCTGGGTAGTTGAAACCCGTGGAATGGGTACCATGCAATATGACTTCAAAGGGTCTTCATTTGCTCACCGAACCTCTCCAATCCTATCACTGCTGCGTTTATGCCCCTGTACACATGCTTGATTCTCTTTCGGAGACATAGCAATCCATAGGTTTTAAGATACTTACTAGTCAGGTACATTCTTAGGCGTTTAATATGCGGTGTTGAGTCCATTTCGTTGAGCAAGGAGTAGCTCTTGTCTATTCCATATTTGACTTAAGGAACTTTATCTGTGCTCATTTCAATCTCTGGTTTTATGCAGCACCCCAACTCACCTTTACCCTTAAGCAAGCATAAGTTGGTTTTCTAAATTTGAGACCCTGTTCTGTTCTGTGATTCAGTTCCTGTGTAGCCAAGTTTACATTCCGTGTATTACTGATATCTTATGATGTTTCTTTTTCTGGGTGAGTTATTTCAGTTAGAATCATCATACCTGAATCCACTCATTGTGCTGCTAAGGGCCTGATGACACAGATTTCATTGCTGAGTGATATTGCTTTGTAAGTAAATACCACAACTTCTTTCTCCATTTTCACTTTCTGCGATGTTGAACTTGTACTGTAAACGAGGTTCTTGTAAACAAAGCCGTTCGAAACTTTGGGGTGGCTGTGTCTTTTTGATTTTAAATTCCCTAAGCTATAGGACCATAAGTGGAAGTGCCCTAGGCTCTGTTGCTTTGTTTTTTAGATGTTTCAGGAAACACCATACACTTCTCCCGAGTGGTTGTTGGCAATTTACATCCCGCCCTTCAGCATAACAAGGCTCCCAGTTCTCCATGGCCTGTCCTGCCTTTCTGGATTTTACACTTTTTTCAGATGGCCCTTTTGACCGGGGGGAAGTGAGACTTCATTGTAGTGCAGATTTCCTTTGCAAGCTTGCTTGGTTGGCCAAAAAGGGCGTATGCGTTTTTTCCTGAATATATTCAGGAAAAAACGCATACGCCCTTTTTGGCCAAGTGCATCATTGTGGACGTTCTGCCTCTTTTCCTATGCTTTCAATGCAATTCCAGTCTACCTCCTGAAATCGGTTTCCTGCAATTCTGCCCCGCTTTCAAGTCCTCTTGGCAGCCTTACTTCAGTCTATTTTTGGACGATAGCTGTCATTTATAACTCTGCAGGTTTGTGAATTACAGTGCCCCTGAGCTCCTTTCTTCAACTCGCTTTCTTGTGAGCTGGTCGCAACACCGCAGGATGGCTTCAGGCCCTAATCTGGTTTCGGCACGGCACACTGAGCCTTTGGTTAATTCCTCTTCCTGGTGGGAAATGAGAGTTAAATTTGCCCGTCCAGACACCTCCAGCTAGTCTCTCATTGGTTCTCGCTATTCCTGTTCATCTTCCGCAGAAATTGCAAACTGGGCCAAACAGGAAGTTAAAGGGACTGACTCTCCAAGTCGGGAGAGTGTTAGTAAAGCGTCTGGAATGTTGCACCCGAGTACCAGGGTACGAAAACTGAGACATATTTGAACACGTATCCCGATCACATGGTTGATCATACTCTAGGTACCACATGCATGTTTTAGCTGAAGGAAGAATACCTTAAACCTGGGTAGTTGAAACCCGTGGAATGGGTACCATGCAATATGACTTCAAAGGGTCTTCATTTGCTCACCGAACCTCTCCAATCCTATCACTGCTGCGTTTATGCCCCTGTACACATGCTTGATTCTCTTTTGGAGACATAGCAATCCATAGGTTTTAAGATACTTACAAGTCAGGTACATTCTTAGGCGTTTAATATGCGGTGTTGAGTCCATTTCGTTGAGCAAGGAGTAGCTCTTGTCTATTCCATATTTGGCTTAAGGAACTTTATCTGTGCTCATTTCAATCTCTGGTTTTATGCAGCACCCCAACTCACCTTTCCCCTTAAGCAAGCATAAGTTGTTTTTCTAAATTTGAGACCCTGTTCTGTTCTGTAATTCAGTTCCTGTGTAGCCAAGTTTACATTCCGTGTATTACTGATATCTTATGATGTTTCTTTTTCTGGGTGACTTATTTCAGTTAGAATCATCATACCTGAATCCACTCATTGTGCTGCTAAGGGCCTGATGACACAGATTTCATTGCTGAGTGATATTGCTTTGTAAGTAAATACCACAAGTTCTTTATCCATTTTTCACTTTCTGCGATGTTGAACTTGTACTGTAAACGAGGTTCTTGTAAACAGAACCGTTCTAAACTTTGAGGTGGCTGTGTTTTTGATTTTAATTTCCCTAATCTATGGGACCATAAGTGGCAGTGCCCTAGGCTCTGTTGCTTTGTTTTTTAGATGTTTCAGGAAACACCATACACTTCTCCCAAGTGTCTGTTGGCAATTTACCTCCCGCCCATCAGCATAACAAGGCTCCCAGTTCTCCATGGCCTGTCCTGCCTTTCTGGATTTTACACTTTTTTCAGATGGCCCTTTTGACCGGGGGGAAGTGAGACTTCATTGTAGTGCAGATTTCCTTTGCAAGCTTGCTTGGTTGGCCAAAAAGGGCGTATGCGTTTTTTCCTGAATATATTCAGGGAAAAACGCATACGCCCTTTTTGGCCAAGTGCATCATTGTGGACGTTCTGCCTCTTTTCCTATGCTTTCAATGCAATTCCAGTCTACCTCCTGAAATCGGTTTCCTGCAATTCTGCCCCGCTTTCAAGTCCTCTTGGCAGCCTTACTTCAGTATATTTTTGGACGATAGCTGTCACTTATAACTCTGCAGGTTTGTGAATTACAGTGCCCCTGAGCTCCTTTCTTCAACACGCTTTCTTTTGAGCTGGCCGCAACACCGCAGGATGGCTTCAGGCCCTAATCTCGTTCCGTTACGGCATGCTGAGCCTTTGGTTAATTCCTCTTCCTGGTGGGAAATGAGAGTTAAATTTGCCCGTCCAGACACCTCCAGCTAGCCTCTAATTGGTTCTCGCTATTCCTGTTCATCTTCCGCAGAAATTGCAAACTGGGCCAAACAGGAGGTTAAAGGGACTGACTCTCCAAGTCGGGAGAGTGTTAGTAAAGCGTCTGGAATGTTGCACCCGAGTTCCAGGGGAGGAAAACTGAGACATATTTGAACACGTCTCCCGATCACATGGTTGATCATACTCTAGGTTCCACATGCATGTTTTAGCTGAAGGAAGAATACCTTAAACCTGGGTAGTTGAAACCCTTGGAATGCGTACCATGCAATATGACTTCAAAGGGTCTTCATTTGCTCACGAACCTCTCCAATCCTATCACTGCTGCGTTTATGCCCCTGTACACATGCTTGATTCTCTTTCGGAGACATAGCAATCCATAGGTTTTAAGATACTTACTAGTCAGGTACATTCTTAGACGTTTAATATGCGGTGTTGAGTCCATTTCGTTGAGCGAGGAGTAGCTCTTGTCTATTCCATATTTGGCTTAAGGAACTTTATCTGTGCTCATTTCAATCTCTGGTTTTATGCAGCACCCCAACTCACCTTTACCCTTAAGCAAGCATAAGTTGGTTTTCTGAATTTGAGACCCTGTTCTGTTCTGTAATTCAGTTCCTGTGTAGCCAAGTTTACATTCCGTGTATTACTGATATCTTATGATGTTTCTTTTTCTGTGTGACTTATTTCAGTTAGAATCATCATACCTGAATCCACTCATTGTGCTGCCAAAGGCCTGATGACACAGATTTCATTGCTGAGTGATATTGCTTTGTAAGTAAATACCACAACTTTTTTATCCATTTTTCACTTTCTGCGATGTTGAACTTGTACTGTAATCGAGGTTCTTGTAAACAGAGCCGTTCCAAACTTTGGGGTGGCTGTGTCTTTTTGATTTTAAATTCCCTAAGCTATAGGACCATAAGTGGAAGTGCCCTAGGCTCTGTTGCTTTGTTTTTTAGATGTTTCAGGAAACACCATACACTTCTCCCGAGTGGTTGTTGGCAATTTACATCCCGCCCTTCAGCATAACAAGGCTCCCAGTTCTCCATGGCCTGTCCTGCCTTTCTGGATTTTACACTTTTTTCAGATGGCCCTTTTGACCGGGGGGAAGTGAGACTTCTTTGTAGTGCAGATTTCCTTTGCAAGCTTGCTTGGTTGGCCAAAAAGGGCGTATGCGTTTTTTCCTGAATATATTCAGGAAAAAACGCATATGCCCTTTTTGGCCAAGTGCATCATTGTGGACGTTCTGCCTCTTTTCGTATGCTTTCAATGCAATTCCAGTCTACCTCCTGAAATCGGTTTCCTGCAATTCTGCCCCGCTTTCAAGTCCTCTTGGCAGCCTTACTTCAGTCTATTTTTGGACGATAGCTGTCATTTATAACTCTGCAGGTTTGTGAATTACAGTGCCCCTGAGCTCCTTTCTTCAACTCGCTTTCTTGTGACCTGGCCGCAACACCGCAGGATGGCTTCAGGCCCTAATCTAGTTCCGGCACGGCATGCTGAGCCTTTGGTTAATTCCTCTTCCTGGTGGGAAATGAGAGTTAAATTTGCCCGTCCAGACACCTCCAGCTAGCGTCTCATTGGTTCTCGCTATTCCTGTTCATCTTCCGCAGAAATTGCAAACTGGGCCAAACAGGAGGTTAAAGGGACTGACTTTCCAAGTGGGGAGAGTGTTAGTAAAGCGTCTGGAATGTTGCACCCGAGTACCAGGGGAGGAAAACTGAGACATATTTGAACACGTCTCCCGTTCACATGGTTGATCATACTCTGGGTTCCACATGCATGTTTTAGCTGAAGGAAGAATACCTTAAACCTGGAGAGTTGAGACCCGTGGAATGGGTACCATGCAATATGATTTCAAAGGGTCTTCATTTGCTCACCGAACCTCTCCAATCCTATCACTGCTGCGTTTATGCCCCTGTACACATGCTTGATTCTCTTTCGGAGACATAGCAATCCATAGGTTTTAAGATACTTACTAGTCAGGTACATTCTTAGGCATTTAATATGCGGTGTTGAGTCCATTTCATTGAGCAAGGAGTAGCTCTTGTCTATTCCATATTTGGCTTAAGGAACTTTATCTGTGCTCATTTCAATCTCTGGTTTTATGCAGCTCCCCAACTCACCTTTACACTTAAACAAGCATAAGTTGGTTTTCTAAATTTGAGACCCTGTTCTGTTCTGTAATTCAGTTCCTGTGTAGCCAAGTTTCCATTCCGTGTATTACTGATATCTTATGATGTTTCTTTTTCTGTGTGACTTATTTCAGTTAGAATCATCATACCTGAATCCACTCATTGTGCTGCTAAGGGCCTGATGACACAGATTTCATTGCTGAGTGATATTGCTTTGTAAGTAAATACCACAACTTCTTTATCCATTTTTCACTTTCTGCGATGTTTAACTTGTACTGTAAATGAGGTTCTTGTAAACAGAGCCGTTCCAAACTTTGGGGTGGCTGTATCTTTTTGATTTTAATTTCCCTAAGCTATAGGACCATAAGTGGAAGTGCCCTAGGTTCTGTTGCTTTGTTTTTTAGATGTTTCAGGAAACACCATACACTTCTCCCGAGTGGTTGTTGGCAATTTACATCCCACCCATCAGCATAACAAGGCTCCCAGTTCTCCATGGCCTGTCCTGCCTTTCTGGATTTTACACTTTTTTCAGATGGCCCTTTTGACCGGGGGGAAGTGAGACTTCATTGTAGTGCAGATTTCCTTTGCAAGCTTGCTTGGTTGGCCAAAAAGGGCGTATGCGTTTTTTCCTGAATATATTCAGGAAAAAACGCATACGCCCTTTTTGGCCAAGTGCATCATTGTGGACGTTCTGCCTCTTTTCCTATGCTTTCAATGCAATTCCAGTCTACCTCCTGAAATCGGGTTCCTGCAATTCTGCCCCGCTTTCAAGTCCTCTTGGCAGCCTTACTTCAGTCTATTTTTGGACGATAGCTGTCATTTATAACTCTGCAGGTTTGTGAATTACAGTGCCCCTGAGCTCCTTTCTTCAACTCGCTTTCTTTTGAGCTGGCCGCAACACCGCAGGATGGCTTCAGGCCCTAATCTGGTTCCGGTACGGCACGCTGAGCCTTTGGTTATTTCCTCTTCCTGGTGGGAAATGAGAGTTAAATTTGCCCGTCCAGACACCTCCAGCTAGCCTCTCATTGGTTCTCGCTATTCCTGTTCATCTTCCGCAGAAATTGCAAACTGTGCCAAAAAGGAGGTTAAAGACGCTGACTCTCCAAGTGGGGAGAGTGTTAGTAAGGCGTCTGGAATGTTGCACCCGAGTACCAGGGGAGGAAAACTGAGACATATTTGAACACGTCTCCCTATCACATGGTTGATCATACTCTGGGTTCCACATGCATGTTTTAGCTGAAGGAAGAATACCTAAAACCTGGGTAGTTGAACCCCGTGGAATGGGTACCATGCAATATGACTTCAAAGGGTCTTCATTTGCTCACCGAACCTCTCCAATCCTATCACTGCTGCGTTTATGCCCCTGTACACATGCTTGATTCTCTTTCGGAGACATAGCAATCCATAGGTTTTAAGATACTTACTAGTCAGGTACATTCTTAGGCGTTTAATATGGGGTTTTGAGTCCATTTCGTTGAGCAAGGAGTAGCTCTTCTCTATTCCATATTTGGCTTAAGGAACTTTATCTGTGCTCATTTCAATCTCTGGTTTTATGCAGCACCCCAACTCACCTTTCCCCTTAAGCAAGCATAAGTTGGTTTTCTAAATTTGAGACCCTGTTCTGTTTTGGAATGCAGTTCCTGTGTAGCCAAGTTTACATTCCGTGTATTAGTGATATCTTATGACATTTCTTTTTCTGTGTGACTTATTTCAGTTAGAATCATCGTACCTAAATCCACTCATTATGCTGCTCCGGGCCTGATGACATACATTTCATTGCTGAGTGATACTGCATTGTACGTAAGTACCACAAGTTCTTTATCCATTTTTCACTTTCTGTGATATTGAACTTGTACGGTAAACGAGGTTCTTGTAAACGGAGGCGTCCCAAACTTTGGGGTGGCTGTGTCTTTTTGATTTTAATTTCCCTAAGCTATAGGACCATAAGTGGAAGTGCCCTAGGCTCTGTTGCTTTGTTTTTTAGATGTTTCAGGAAACACCATACACTTCTCCTGAGTGTCTGTTGGCAACTTACATCCCGCCCATCAGCATAACAAGGCTCCCAGTTCTCCATGGCCTGTCCTGCCTTTCTGGATTTTACACTTTTTTCAGATGGCCCTTTTGACCGGGGAGAAGTGAGACTTCATTGTAGTGCAGATTTCCTTTGCAAGTTTGCTTGGTTGGCCAAAAAGGGCGTATGCGTTTTTTCCTGAATATATTCAGGAAAAAACGCATACGCCCTTTTTGGCCAAGTGCATCATTGTGGACGTTCTGCCTCTTTTCCTATGCTTTCAATGCAATTCCAGTCTACCTCCTGAAATCGGTTTCCTGCAATTCTGCCCCGCTTTCAAGTCCTCTTGGCAGCCTTACTTCAGTCTATTTTTGGACGATAGCTGTCATTTATAACTCTGCAGGTTTGTGAATTACAGTGCCCCTGAGCTCCTTTCTTCAACTCGCTTTCTTGTGACCTGGCCGCAACACCGCAGGATGTCTTCAGGCCCTAATCTGGTTCTGGCACGGCACGCTGAGCCTTTGGTTAATTCCTCTTCCTGGTCAGAAATGAGAGTTAAATTTGCCCATCCAGACACCTCCAGCTAGTCTCTCATTGGTTCTCGCTATTCCTGTTCATCTTCCGCAGAAATTGCAAATTGGGCCAAACAGGAGGTTAAAGGGACTGACTCTCCAAGTGGGGAGAGTGTTAGTAAAGCGTCTGGAATGTTGCACCCGAGTACCAGGGTACGAAAACTGAGACATATTTGAACACGTCTCCCGATCACATGGTTGATCATACTCTAGGTTCCACATGCATGTTTTAGCTGAAGGAAGAATACCTTAAACCTGGGTAGTTGAAACCTGTGGAATGGGTACCATGCAATATGACTTCAAAGGGTCTTCATTTGCTCACGAACCTCTCCAATCCTATCACTGCTGCGTTTATGCCCCAGTACACATGCTTGATTCTCTTTCGGAGACATAGCAATCCATAGGTTTTAAGATACTTACTAGTCAGGTACATTCTTAGGCGTTTAATATGCGGTGTTGAGTCCATTTCGTTGAGCAAGGAGTAGCTCTTGTCTATTCCATATTTGGCTTAAGGAACTTTATCTGTGCTCATTTCAATCTCTGGTTTTATGCAGCACCCCAACTCACCTTTACCCTTAAGCAAGCATAAGTTGGTTTTCTAAATTTGAGACCCTGTTCTGTTCTGTAATTCAGTTCCTGTGTAGCCAAGTTTACATTCCGTGTATTACTGATATCTTATGATGTTTCTTTTTCTGTGTGACTTATTTCAGTTAGAATCATCATACCTGAATCCACTCATTGTGCTGCTAAGGGCCTGATGACATAGATTTCATTGCTGAGTGATATTGCTTTGTAAGTAAATACCACAACTTCTTTATCCATTTTTCACTTTCTGCTATGTTGAACTTGTATTGTAAAAGAGGTTTTTGTAAACAGAGCCGTTCCAAACTTTCGGGTGGCTGTGTCTTTTTGATTTTAATTTCCCTACTCTATGGGACCATAAGTGGAAGTGCCCTAGGCTCTGTTGCTTTGTTTTTTAGATGTTTCAGGAAACACCATACACTTCTCCCAAGTGTCTGTTGGCAATTTACCTCCCGCCCATCAGCATAACAAGGCTCCCAGTTCTCCATGGCCTGTCCTGCCTTTCTGGATTTTACACTTTTTTCAGATGGCCCTTTTGACCGGGGAGAAGTGAGACTTCATTGTAGTGCAGATTTCCTTTGCAAGTTTGCTTGGTTGGCCAAAAAGGGCGTATGCGTTTTTTCCTGAATATATTCAGGAAAAAACGCATACGCCCTTTTTGTCCAAGTGCATCATTGTGGACGTTCTGCCTCTTTTCCTATGCTTTCAATGCAATTCCAGTCTACCTCCTGAAATCGGTTTCCTGCAATTCTGCCTCGCTTTCAAGTCCTCTTGGCAGCCTTACTTCAGTCTATTTTTGGACGATAGCTGTCATTTATAACTCTGCAGGTTTGTGAATTACAGTGCCCCTGAGCTCCTTTCTTCAACTCGCTTTCTTGTGACCTGGCCGCAACACCGCAGGATGTCTTCAGGCCCTAATCTGGTTCCGGTACGGCATGCTGAGCCTTTGGTTAATTCCTCTTCCTGGTGGGAAATGAGAGTTAAATTTGCCCGTCCAGACACCTCCAGCTAGCCTCTCATTGGTTCTCGCTATTCCTGTTCATCTTCCGCAGAAATTGCAAACTGGGCCAAACAGGAGGTTAAAGGGACTGACTCTCCAAGTCGGGAGAGTGTTAGTAAAGCGTCT
Organism: Stenella coeruleoalba; assembly: GCF_951394435.1. NCBI lineage: Eukaryota > Metazoa > Chordata > Mammalia > Artiodactyla > Delphinidae > Stenella > Stenella coeruleoalba. The sequence goes on from NW_027646368.1 coordinate 254,964, forward strand.
GGAATGTTGCACCCGAGTACCAGGGGAAGAAAACTGAGACATATTTGAACACGTCTCCCGTTCACATGGTTGATCATACTCTGGGTTCCACATGCATGTTTTAGCTGAAGGAAGAATACCTTAAAGCTGGAGAGTTGAGACCCGTGGAATGGGTACCATGCAATATGACTTCAAAGGGTCTTCATTTGCTCACCGAACCTCTCCAATCCTATCACTGCTGCGTTTATGCCCCTGTACACATGCTTGATTCTCTTTCGGAGACATAGCAATCCATAGGTTTTAAGATACTTACTAGTCAGGTACATTCTTAGGCATTTAATATGCGGTGTTGAGTCCATTTCGTTGAGCAAAGAGTAGCTCTTGTCTATTCCATATTTGGCTTATGGAACTTTATCTGTGCTCATTTCAATCTCTGGTTTTATGCAGCACCCCAAATCACCTTTCCCCTTAAGCAAGCATAAGTTGGTTTTCTAAATTTGAGACCCTGTTCTGTTCTGTAATTCAGTTCCTGTGTAGCCAAGTTTACATTCCGTGTATTACTGATATCTTATGATGTTTCTTTTTCTGTGTGACTTATTTCAGTTAGAATCATCATACCTGAATCCACTCATTGTGCTGCTAAGGGCCTGATGACACAGATTTCATTGCTGAGTGATATTGCTTTGTAAGTAAATACCAAAACTTTTTTATCCATTTTTCACTTTCTGCGATGTTGAACTTGTACTGTAATCGAGGTTCTTGTAAACAGAGCCGTTCCAAACTTTGGGGTGGCTGTGTCTTTTTGATTTTAAATTCCCTAAGCTATAGGACCATAAGTGGAAGTGCCCTAGGCTCTGTTGCTTTGTTTTTTAGATGTTTCAGGAAACACCATACACTTCTCCCGAGTGGTTGTTGGCAATTTACATCCCGCCCTTCAGCATAACAAGGCTCCCAGTTCTCCATGGCCTGTCCTGCCTTTCTGGATTTTACACTTTTTTCAGATGGCCCTTTTGACCGGGGGGAAGTGAGACTTCATTGTAGTGCAGATTTCCTTTGCAAGCTTGCTTGGTTGGCCAAAAAGGGCATATGCGTTTTTTCCTGAATATATTCAGGAAAAAACGCATACGCCCTTTTTGGCCAAGTGCATCATTGTGGACGTTCTGCCTCTTTTCCTATGCTTTCAATGCAATTCCAGTCTACCTCCTGAAATCGGTTTCCTGCAATTCTGCCCCGCTTTCAAGTCCTCTTGGCAGCCTTACTTCAGTCTATCTTTGGACGATAGCTGTCATTTATAACTCTGCAGGTTTGTGAATTACAGTGCCCCTGAGCTCCTTTCTTCAACTCGCTTTCTTGTGACCTGGCCGCAACACCGCAGGATGGCTTCAGGCCCTAATCTGGTTCCGGCCCGGCATGCTGAGCCTTTGGTTAATTCCTCTTCCTGGTGGGAAATGAGAGTTAAATTTGCCCGTCCAGACACCTCCAGCTAGCCTCTCATTGGTTCTCGCTATTCCTGTTCATCTTCCGCAGAAAATGCAAACTGGGCCAAACAGGAGGTTAAAGGGACTGACTCTCCAAGTCGGGAGAGTGTTAGTAAAGCGTCTGGTATGTTGCACCCGAGTACCAGGGGAGGAAAACTGAGACATATTTGAACACGACTCCCGTTCACATGGTTGATCATACTCTGGGTTCCACATGCATGTTTTAGCTGAAGGAAGAATACCTTAAACCTGGAAAGTTGAGACCCGTGTAATGGGTACCATGCAATATGACTTCAAAGGGTCTTCATTTGCTCACCGAACCTCTCCAATCCTATCACTGCTGCGTTTATGCCCCTGTACACAGGCTTGATTGTCTTTTGGAGACATAGCAATCCATAGGTTTTAAGATACTTACTAGTCAGGTACATTCTTAGGCGTTTAATATGGGGTTTTGAGTCCATTTCGTTGAGCAAGGAGTAACTCTTGTCTATTCCATATTTGGCTTAAGGAACTTTATCTGTGCTCATTTCAATCTCTGGTTTTATGCAGCACCCCAACTCACCTTTCCCCTTAAGCAAGCATAAGTTGGTTTTCTAAATTTGAGACCCTGTTCTGTTTTGGAATGCAGTTCCTGTGTAGCCAAGTTTACATTCCGTGTATTAGTGATATCTTATGATGTTTCTTTTTCTGTGTGACTTATTTCAGTTAGAATCATCGTACCTGAATCCACTCATTATTCTGCTACGGGCCTGATTACATAGATTTCATTGCTGAGTGATACTGCATTGTACGTAAGTACCACAAGTTCTTTATCCATTTTTCACTTTCTGTGATATTGAACTTGTACGGTAAACGATGTTCTTGTAAACGGAGGCGTCCCAAACTTTGGGGTGGCTGTGTCTTTTTGATTTTAATTTCCCTAAGCTATAGGACCATAAGTGGAAGTGCCCTAGGCTCTGTTGCTTTGTTTTTTAGATGTTTCAGGAAACACCATACACTTCTCCCGAGTGGTTGTTGGCAATTTACATCCCGCCCATCAGCATAACAAGGCTCCCAGTTCTCCATGGCCTGTCCTGACTTTCTGGATTTTACACTTTTTTCAGATGGCCCTTTTGACCGGGGGGAAGTGAGACTTCATTGTAGTGCAGATTTCCTTTGCAAGCTTGCTTGGTTGGCCAAAAAGGGCGTATGCGTTTTTTCCTGAATATATTCAGGAAAAAACACATACGCCCTTTTTGGCCAAGTGCATCATTGTGGACGTTCTGCCTCTTTTCCTATGCTTTCAATGCAATTCCAGTCTACCTCCTGAAATCGGTTTCCTGCAATTCTGCCCCGCTTTCAAGTCCTCTTGGCAGCCTTACTTCAGTATATTTTTGGACGATAGCTGTCATTTATAACTCTGCAGGTTTGTGAATTACAGTGCCCCTGAGCTCCTTTCTTCAACTCGCTTTGTTTTGAGCTGGCCGCAACACCGCAGGATGGCTTCAGGCCCTAATCTGGTTCCCGTACGGCACGCTGAGCCTTTGGTTATTTCCTCTTCCTGGTGGGAAATGAGAGTTAAATTTGCCCGTCCAGACACCTCCAGCTAGCCTCTCATTGGTTCTCGCTATTCCTGTTCATCTTCCGCAGAAATTGCAAACTGGGCCAAACAGGAGGTTAAAGGCGCTGACTCTCCAAGTGGGGAGAGTGTTAGTAAAGCGTCTGGAATGTTGCACCCGAGTTCCAGGGGAGGAAAACTGAGACATATTTGAACACGTCTCCCGATGACATGGTTGATCATACTCTGGGTTCCTCATGCATGTTTTAGCTGAAGGAAGAATACCTAAAACCTGGGTAGTTGAAACCCGTGGAATGGGTACCATGCAATATGACTTCAAAGGGTCTTCATTTGCTCACCGAACCTCTCCAATCCTATCACTGCTGCGTTTATGCCCCTGTACACATGCTTGATTCTCTTTCGGAGACATAGCAATCCATAGGTTTTAAGATACTTACTAGTCAGGTACATTCTTAGGCATTTAATATGCGGTGTTGAGTCCATTTTGTTGAGCAAAGAGTAGCTCTTGTCTATTCCATATTTGGCTTATGGAACTTTATCTGTGCTCATTTCAATCTCTGGTTTTATGCAGCACCCCAAATCACCTTTCCCCTTAAGCAAGCATAAGTTGGTTTTCTAAATTTGAGACCCTGTTCTGTTCTGTAATTCAGTTCCTGTGTAGCCAAGTTTACATTCCGTGTATTACTGATATCTTATGATGTTTCTTTTTCTGTGTGACTTATTTCAGTTAGAATCATCATACCTGAATCCACTCATTGTGCTGCTAAGGGCCTGATGACATAGATTTCATTGCTGAGTGATATTGCTTTGTAAGTGAATACCACAACTTCTTTTTCCATTTTTCACTTTCTGCGATGTTGAACTTGTACTGTAAACGAGGTTCTTGTAAACAGAGCCGTTCCAAACTTTGGGGTGGCTGTGTCTTTTTGATTTTAATTTCCCTAAGCTATAGGACCATAAGTGGAAGTGCCCTAGGTTCTGTTGCTTTGTTTTTTAGATGTTCCAGGAAACACCATACACTTCTCCGGAGTGGTTGTTGGCAATTTACATCCCGCCCATCAGCATAACAAGGCTCCCAGTTCTCCATGGCCTGTCCTGCCTTTCTGGATTTTACACTTTTTTCAGATGGCCCTTGTGACAGGGGGGATGTGAGACTTCATTGTAGTGCAGATTTCCTTTGCAAGCTTGCTTGGTTGGCCAAAAAGGGCGTATACGTTTTTTCCTGAATATATTCAGGAAAAAACGCATACGCCCTTTTTGGCCAAGTGCATCATTGTGGACGTTCTGCCTCTTTTCCTATGCTTTCAATGCAATTCCAGTCTACCTCCTGAAATCGGTTTCCTGCAATTCTGCCCCGCGTTCAAGTCCTCTTGGCAGCCTTACTTCAGTATATTTTTGGACGATAGCTGTCATTTATAACTCTGCAGGTTTGTGAATTACAGTGCCCCTGAGCTCCTTTCTTCAACTCGCTTTCTTTTGAGCTGGCCGCAACACCGCAGGATGGCTTCAGGCCCTAATCTGGTTCCGGTACGGCACGCTGAGCCTTTCGTTATTTTCTCTTCCTGGTGGGAAATGAGAGTTAAATTTGCCCGTCCAGACACCTCCAGCTAGCCTCTCATTGGTTCTCGCTATTCCTGTTCATCTTCCGCAGAATTTGCAAACTGGGCCAAACAGGAGGTTAAAGGCGCTGACTCTCCAAGTGGGGAGAGTGTTAGTAAAGCGTCTGGAATGTTGCACCCGAGTACCAGGGGAGGAAAACTGAGACATATTTGAACACGTCTCCCGTTCACATGGTTGATCATACTTGGGTTCCACATGCATGTTTTAGCTGAAGGAAGAATACCTTAAACCTGGAGAGTTGAGACCCGTGTAATGGGTACCATGCAATATGACTTCAAAGGGTCTTCATTTGCTCACCGAACCTCTCCAATCCTATCACTGCTGCGTTTATGCCCCTGTACACATGCTTGATTCTCTTTTGGAGACATAGCAATCCATAGGTTTTACGATACTTACTAGTCAGGTACATTGTTAGGCGTTTAATATGCGGTGTTGAGTCCATTTCGTTGAGCAAGGAGTAGCTCTTGTCTATTCCATATTTGGCTTAAGGAACTTTATCTGTGCTCATTTCAATCTCTGGTTTTATGAAGCACCCCAACTCACCTTTCACCTTAAGCAAGCATAAGTTGGTTTTCTAAATTTGAGACCCTGTTCTGTTCTGTAATTCAGTTCCTGTGTAGCCAAGTTTACATTCCGTGTATTACTGATATCTTATGATGTTTCTTTTTCTGTGTGACTTATTTCAGTTAGAATCATCATACCTGAATCCACTCATTGTGCTGCTAAGGGCCTGATGACACAGATTTCATTGCTGAGTGATATTGCTTTGTAAGTAAATACCACAACTTTTTTATCCATTTTTCACTTTCTGCGATGTTGAACATGTACTGTAATCGAGGTTCTTGTAAACAGAGCCGTTCCAAACTTTGGGGTGGCTGTGTCTTTTTGATTTTAAATTCCCTAATCTATAGGACCATAAGTGGAAGTGCCCTAGGTTCTGTTGCTTTGTTTTTTAGATGTTTCAGGAAACACCATACACTTCTCCTGAGTGGTTGTTGGCAATTTACATCCCGCCCATCAGCATAACAAGGCTCCCAGTTCTCAATGGCCTGTCCTGCCTTTCTGGATTTTACACTTTTTTCAGATGGCCCTTTTGACAGGGGGGATGTGAGACTTCATTGTAGTGCAGATTTCCTTTGCAAGCTTGCTTGGTTGGCCAAAAAGGGCGTATGCGTTTTTTCCTGAATATATTCAGGAAAAAACGCATACGCCCTTTTTGGCCAAGTGCATCATTGTGGACGTTCTGCCTCTTTTCCTATGCTTTCAATGCAATTCCAGTCTACCTCCTGAAATCGGTTTCCTGCAATTCTGCCCCGCGTTCAAGTCCTCTTGGCAGCCTTACTTCAGTCTATTTTTGGACGATAGCTGTCATTTATAACTCTGCAGGTTTGTGAATTACAGTGCCCCTGAGCTCCTTTCTTCAACTCGCTTTCTTTTGAGCTGGCCGCAACACCGCAGGATGGCTTCAGGCCCTAATCTGGTTCCTGTACGGCACGCTGAGCCTTTGGTTATTTCCTCTTCCTGGTGGGAAATGAGAGTTAAATTTGCCCGTCCAGACACCTCCAGCTAGCCTCTCATTGGTTCTCGCTATTCCTGTTCATCTTCCGCAGAAATTGCAAACTGGGCCAAACAGGAGTTTAAAGGCGCTGACTCTCCAAGTGGGGAGAGTGTTAGTAAAGCGTCTGGAATGTTGCACCCGAGTACCAGGGGAGGAAAACTGAGACATATTTGAACACGTCTCCCGATGACATGGTTGATCATACTCTGGGTTCCTCATGCATGTTTTAGCTGAAGGAAGAATACCTAAAACCTGGGTAGTTGAAACCCGTGGAATGGGTACCATGCAATATGACTTCAAAGGGTCTTCATTTGCTCACCGAACCTCTCCAATCCTATCACTGCTGCGTTTATGCCCCTGTACACATGCTTGATTCTCTTTCGGAGACATAGCAATCTATAGGTTTTAAGATACTTACTAGTCAGGTACATTCTTAGGCGTTTAATATGCGGTGTTGAGTCCATTTCGTTGAGCAAGGAGTAGCTCTTGTCTATTCCATATTTGGCTTAAGGAACATTATCTGTGCTCATTTCAATCTCTGGTTTTATGCAGCACCCCAACTCACCTTTCCCCTTAAGCAAGCATAAGTTGGTTTTCTAAATTTGAGACCCTGTTCTGTTCTGTAATTCAGTTCCTGTGTAGCCAAGTTTCCATTCCGTGTATTACTGATATCTTATGATGTTTCTTTTTCTGTGTGACTTATTTCAGTTAGAATCATCATACCTGAATCCACTCATTGTGCTGCTAAGGGCCTGATGACACAGATTTCATTGCTGAGTGATATTGCTTTGTAAGTAAATACCACAACTTTTTTATCCATTTTTCACTTTCTGCGATGTTGAACTTGTACTGTAATCGAGGTTCTTGTAAACAGAGCCGTTCCAAACTTTGGGGTGGCTGTGTCTTTTTGATTTTAAATTCCCTAAGCTATAGGACCATAAGTGGAAGTGCCCTAGGCTCTGTTGCTTTGTTTTTTAGATGTTTCAGGAAACACCATACACTTCTCCCGAGTGGTTGTTGGCAATTTACATCCCGCCCTTCAGCATAACAAGGCTCCCAGTTCTCCATGGCCTGTCCTGCCTTTCTGGATTTTACACTTTTTTCAGATGGCCCTTTTGACTGGGGAGAAGTGAGACTTCATTGTAGTGCAGATTTCATTTGCAAGCTTGCTTGGTTGGCCAAAAAGTGCGTATGCGTTTTTTCCTGAATATATTCAGGAAAAAACGCATACGCCCTTTTTGGCCAAATGCATCATTGTGGACGTTCTGCCTCTTTTCCTATGCTTGAAATGCATTTCCAGTCTACCTCCTGACATCGGTTTCCTGCAATTCTGCCCCACTTTCAAGTCCTCTTGGCAGCCTTACTTCAGTCTATTTTTGGACGATAGCTGTCATTTATAACTCTGCAGGTTTGTGAATTACAGGGTCCCTGAGCTCCTTTCTTCAACTGGCTTTCTTGTGACCTGGCTGTAACACCGCAGGATGGCTTCAGGCCCTAATCTGGTTCCGGCCCGGCATGCTGAGCCTTTGGTTAATTCCTCTTCCTGGTGGGAAATGAGAGTTAAATTTGCCCGTCCAGACACCTCCAGCTAGTCTCTCATTGGTTCTCGCTATTCCTGTTCATCTTCCGCAGAAATTGGAAACTGGGCCAAACAGGAGGTTAAAGGGACTGACTCTCCAAGTCGGGAGAGTGTTAGTAAAGCGTCTGGAATGTTGCACCCGAGTACCAGGGGAGGAAAACTGAGACATATTTGAACACGACTCCCGTTCACATGGTTGATCATACTCTGGGTTCCACATGCATGTTTTAGCTGAAGGAAGAATACCTTAAACCTGGAGAGTTGAGACCCGTGTAATGGGTACCATGCAATATGACTTCAAAGGGTCTTCATTTGCTCACCGAACCTCTCCAATCCTATCACTGCTGCGTTTATGCCCCTGTACACACGCTTGATTCTCTTTTGGAGACATAGCAATCCATAGGTTTTAAGATACTTACTAGTCAGGTACATTCTTAGGCGTTTAATATGGGGTTTTGAGTCCATTTCGTTGAGCAAGGAGTAGCTCTTGTCTATTCCATATTTGGCTTAAGGAACTTTATCTGTGCTCATTTCAATCTCTGGTTTTATGCAGCACCCCAACTCACCTTTCCCCTTAAGCAAGCATAAGTTGGTTTTCTAAATTTGAGACCCTGTTCTGTTTTGGAATGCAGTTCCTGTGTAGCCAAGTTTACATTCCGTGTATTAGAGATATCTTATGATGTTTCTTTTTCTGTGTGACTTATTTCAGTTAGAATCATCGTACCTGAATCCACTCATTATGCTGCTACGGGCCTGATGACATAGATTTCATTGCTGAGTGATACTGCATTGTACGTAAGTACCACAAGTTCTTTATCCATTTTTCACTTTCTGTGATATTGAACTTGTACGGTAAACGAGGTTCTTGTAAACGGAGGCGTCCCAAACTTTGGGGTGGCTGTGTCTTTTAGATTTTAATTTCCCTAAGCTATAGGACCATAAGTGGAAGTGCCCTAGGCTCTGTTGCTTTGTTTTTTAGATGTTTCAGGAAACACCATACACTTCTCCTGAGTGTCTGTTGGCAATTTACATCCCGCCCATCAGCATAACAAGGCTCCCAGTTCTCCATGGCCTGTCCTGCCTTTCTGGATTTTACACTTTTTTCAGATGGCCCTTTTGACCGGGGAGAAGTGAGACTTCATTGTAGTGCAGATTTCCTTGCAAGTTTGCTTGGTTGGCCAAAAAGGGCGTATGCGTTTTTTCCTGAATATATTCAGGAAAAAACGCATACGCCCTTTTTGGCCAAGTGCATCATTGTGGACGTTCTGCCTCTTTTCCTATGCTTTCAATGCAATTCCAGTCTACCTCCTGAAATCGGTTTCCTGCAATTCTGCCCCGCTTTCAAGTCCTCTTGGCAGCCTTACTTCAGTCTATTTTTGGACGATAGCTGTCATTTATAACTCTGCAGGTTTGTGAATTACAGTGCCCCTGAGCTCCTTTCTTCAACTCGCTTTCTTTTGAGCTGGCCGCAACACTGCAGGATGGCTTCAGGCCCTAATCTGCTTCTGGCACGGCACGCTGAGCCTTTGGTTAATTCCTCTTCCTGGTGGGAAATGAGAGTGAAATTTGCCCGTCCTAACACCTCCAGCTAGTCTCTCATTGGTTCTCGCTATTCCTGTTCATCTTCCGCAGAAATTGCAAACTGGGCCAAACAGGAGGTTAAAGGGAGTGACTCTCCAAGTCGGGAGAGTGTTAGTAAAGCGTCTGGAATGTTGCACCCGAGTACCAGGGTACGAAAACTGAGACGTATTTGAACACGTCTCCCGATCACATGGCTGATCATACTCTGGGTTCCACATGCATGTTTTAGCTGAAGGAAGAATACCTAAAACCTGGGTAGTTGAAACCCGTGGAATGGGTACCATGCAATATGACTTCAAAGGGTCTTCATTTGCTCACCGAACCTCTCCAATCCTATCACTGCTGCGTTTATGCCCCTGTACACATGCTTGATTCTCTTTCAGAGACATAGCAATCCATAGGTTTTAAGATACTTACTAGTCAGGTACATTCTTAGGCGTTTAATATGCGGTGTTGAGTCCATTTCGTTGAGCAAGGAGTAGCTCTTGTCTATTCCATATTTGGCTTAAGGAACTTTATCTGTGCTCATTTCAATCTCTGGTTTTATGCAGCACCCCAACTCACCTTTACCCTTAAGCAAGCATAAGTTGGTTTTCTAAATTTGAGACCCTGTTCTGTTCTGTAATTCAGTTCCTGGGTAGCCAAGTTTACATTCCGTGTATTACTGATATCTTATGATGTTTCTTTTTCTGTGTGACTTATTTCAGTTAGAATCATCATACCTGAATCCACTCATTGTGCTGCTAAGGGCCTGATGACATAGATTTCATTGCTGAGTGATATTGCTTTGTAAGTAAATATCACAACTTCTTTATCCATTTTTCACTTTCTGCGATGTTGAACTTGTACTGTAAACGAGGTTCTTGTAAACAGAGGCGTCCCAAACTTTGGGGTGGCTGTGTCTTTTTGATTTTAATTTCCCTAAGCTATAGGACCATAAGTGGCAGTGCCCTAAGCTCTGTTGCTTTGTTTTTTAGATGTTTCAGGAAACACCATACACTTCTCCAGAGTGTCTGTTGGCAATTTACATCCCGCCCATCAGCATAACAAGGCTCCCAGTTCTCCATGGCCTGTCCTGCCTTTCTGGATTTTACACTTTTTTCAGATGGCCCTTTTGACCGGGGGGAAGTGAGACTTCATTGTAGTGCAGATTTCCTTTGCAAGCTTGCTTGGTTGGCCAAAAAGGGCGTATGCGTTTTTTCCTGAATATATTCAGGAAAAAACGCATACGCCCTTTTTGGCCAAGTGCATCATTGTGGACGTTCTGCCTCTTTTCCTATGCTTTCAATGCAATTCCAGTCTACCTCCTGAAATCGGTTTCCTGCAATTCTGCCCCGCTTTCAAGTCCTCTTGGCAGCCTTACTTCAGTCTATTTTTGGACGATAGCTGTCATTTATAACTCTGCAGGTTTGTGAATTACAGTGCCCCTGAGCTCCTTTCTTCAACTCGCTTTATTTTGAGCTGGCCGCAACACCGCAGGATGGCTTCAGGCCATAATCTGGTTCCGGCACGGCACGCTGAGCCTTTGGTTAATTCCTCTTCCTGGTGGGAAATGAGAGTTAAATTTGCCCGTCCAGACACCTCCAGCTAGCCTCTAATTGGTTCTCGCTATTCCTGTTCATCTTCCGCAGAAATTGCAAACTGGGCTAAACAGGAGGTTAAAGGGACTGACTCTCCAAGTCGGGAGAGTGTTAGTAAAGCGTCTGGAATGTTGCACCCGAGTACCAGGGGAGGAAAACTGAGACATATTTGAACACGTCTCCCGATCACATGGTTGATCATACTCTAGGTTCCACATGCATGTTTTAGCTGAAGGAAGAATACCTAAAACCTGGGTAGTTGAAACCCGTGGAATGGGTACCATGCAATATGACTTCAAAGGGTCTTCATTTGCTCACGAACCTCTCCAATCCTATCACTGCTGCGTTTATGCCCCTGTACACATGCTTGATTCTCTTTCGGAGACATAGCAATCCATAGGTTTTAAGATACTTACTAGTCAGGTACATTCTTAGGCGTTTAATATGCGGTGTTGAGTCCATTTCGTTGAGCAAGGAGTAGCTCTTGTCTATTCCATATTTGGCTTAAGGAACTTTATCTGTGCTCATTTCAATCTCTGGTTTTATGCAGCACCCCAACTCACCTTTACACTTAAGCAAGCATAAGTTGGTTTTCTAAATTTGAGACCCTGTTCTGTTCTGTAATTCAGTTCCTGTGTAGCCAAGTTTCCATTCCGTGTATTAGTGATATCTTATGATGTTTCTTTTTCTGTGTGACTTCTTTCAGTTAGAATCATCGTACCTGAATCCACTCATTATGCTGCTACGGCCCTGATGACATAGATTTCATTGCTGAGTGATACTGCATTGTACGTAAGTACCACAAGTTCTTTATCCATTTTTCACTTTCTGTGATATTGAACTTGTACGGTAAACGAGGTTCTTGTAAACGGAGGCGTCCCAAATTTTGGGGTGGCTGTGTCTTTTTGATTTTAATTTCCCTAAGCTATAGGACCATAAGTGGAAGTGCCCTAGGCTCTGTTATTTTGTTTTTTAGATGTTTCAGGAAACACCATACACTTCTCCTGAGTGTCTCTTGGCAATTTACATCCCGCCCATCAGCATAACAAGGCTCCCAGTTCTCCATGGCCTGTCCTGCCTTTCTGGATTTTACACTTTTTTCAGATGGCCCTTTTGACCCGGGAGAAGTGAGACTTCATTGTAGTGCAGATTTCCTTTGCAAGCTTGCTTGATTGGCCAAAAAGTGCGTATGCGTTTTTTCCTGAATATATTCAGGAAAATATGCATACGCCCTTTTTGGCCAAGTGCATCATTGTGGACGTTCTGCCTCTTTTCCTATGCTTTCAATGCAATTCCAGTCTACCTCCTGAAATCGGTTTCCTGCAATTCTGCCCCACATTCAAGTCCTCTTGGCAGCCTTACTTCAGTATATTTTTGGACGATAGCTTTCATTTATAACTCTGCAGGTTTGTGAATTACAGTGCCCCTGAGCTCCTTTCTTCAACTCGCTTTCTTGTGACCTGGCCGCAACACCGCAGGATGTCTTCAGGCCCTAATCTGGTTCTGGAACGGCACGCTGAGCCTTTGGTTAATTCCTCTTCCTGGTGGGAAATGAGAGTTAAATTTACCCAGCCAGACACCTCCAGCTAGTCTCTCATTGGTTCTCGCTATTTCTGTTCATCTTCCACAGCAATTGCAAACTGAGCCAATCAGGAGGTTAAAGGGACTGACTCTCCAAGTGGGGAGAGTGTTAGTAAAGCGTCTGGAATGTTGCACCCGAATACCAGGGTATGAAAACTGAGACATATTTGAACACGTCTCCCGATCACATGGTTGATCATACTCTAGGTTCCACATGCATGTTTTAGCTGAAGGAAGAATACCTTAAACCTGGGTAGTTGAAACCCGTGGAATGGGTACCATGCAATATGACTTCAAAGGGTCTTCATTTGCTCACCGAACCTCTCCAATCTTATCACTGCTGCGTTTATGCCCCTGTACACATGCTTGATTCTCTTTCGGAGACATAGCAATCCATAGGTTTTAAGATACTTACAAGTCAGGTACATTCTTAGGCGTTTAATATGGGTTGTTTAGTCCATTTCGTTGAGCAAGGAGTAGCTCTTGTCTATTCCATATTTGGCTTAAGGAACTTTATCTGTGCTCATTTCAATCTCTGGTTTTATGCAGCACCCCAACTCACCTTTACCCTTAAGCAAGCATAAGTTGTTTTTCTAAATTTGAAACCCTGTTCTGTTCTGTAAGTCAGTTCCTGTGTAGCCAAGTTTCCATTCCGTGTATTACTGATACCTTATGATGTTTCTTTTTCTGTGTGACTTATTTCAGTTAGAATCATCATACCTGAATCCACTCATTGTGCTGCTAAGGGCCTGATGACACAGATTTCATTGCTGAGTGATATTGCTTTGTAAGTAAATACCACAACTTCTTTATCCATTTTTCACTTTCTGCGATGTTGAACTTGTACTGTAAACGAGGTTCTTGTAAACAAAGCCGTTCGAAACTTTGGGGTGGCTGTGTCTTTATGATTTTAATTTCCCTAAGCTATAGGACCATAAGTGGAAGTGCCCTAGGCTCTGTTGCTTTGTTTTTTAGATGTTTCAGGAAACACCATACACTTCTCCCGAGTGTCTGTTGGCAATTTACATCCCGCCCATCAGCATAACAAGGCTCCCAGTTCTCCATGGCCTGTCCTGCCTTTCTGGATTTTACACTTTTTTCAGATGGCCCTTTTGACCGGGGGGAAGTGAGACTTCATTGTAGTGCAGATTTCCTTTGCAAGCTTGCTTGGTTGGCCAAAAAGGGCGTATGCGTTTTTTCCTGAATATATTCAGGAAAAAACGCATACGCCCTTTTTGGCCAAGTGCATCATTGTGGACGTTCTGCCTCTTTTCGTATGCTTTCAATGTAATTCCAGTCTACCTCCTGAAATCGGTTTCCTGCAATTCTGCCCCGCTTTCAAGTCCTCTTGGCAGCCTTACTTCAGTTTATTTTTGGACGATAGCTGTCATTTATAACTCTGCAGGTTTGTGAATTACAGTGACCCTGAGCTCCTTTCTTCAACTTGCTTTCTTGTGAGCTGGCCGCAACACCGCAGGATGACTTCAGGCCCTAATCTGGTTCAGGCACGGCACGCTGAGCCTTTGGTTAATTCCTCTTCCTGGTGGGAAATGAGAGTTTAATTTGCCCGTCCAGACACCTCCAGCTAGCTTCTCATTGGTTCTCGCTATTCCTGTTCATCTTCCGCAGAAATTGGAAACTGGGCCAAACAGGACGTTAAAGGGACTGACTCTCCAAGTCGGGAGAGTGTTAGTAAAGCGTCTGGAATGTTGCACCCGAGTACCAGGGTACGAAAACTGAGACATATTTGAACACGTCTCCCGATCACATGGTTGATCATACTCTAGGTTCCACATGCATGTTTTAGCTGAAGGAAGAATACCTTAAACCTCGGTAGTTGAAACCCGTGGAATGGGTACCATGCAATATGACTTCAAAGGGTCTTCATTTGCTCACCGAACCTCTCCAATCCTATCACTGCTGCGTTTATGCCCCTGTACACATGCTTGATTCTCTTTCGGAGACATAGCAATCCATAGGTTTTAAGATACTTACTAGTCAGGTACATTCTTAGGCGTTTAATATGCGGTGTTGAGTCCATTTCGTTGAGCAAGGAGTAGCTCTTGTCTATTCCATATTTGGCTTAAGGAACTTTATCTGTGCTCATTTCAATCTCTGGTTTTATGCAGCACCCCAACTCACCTTTACCCTTAAGCAAGCATAAGTTGGTTTTCTAAATTTGAGACCCTGTTCTGTTCTGTAATTCAGTTCCTGTGTAGCCAAGTTTCCATTCCGTGTATTACTGATATCTTATGATGTTTCTTTTTCTGTGTGACTTATTTCAGTTAGAATCATCGTACCTGAATCCACTCATTATGCTGCTACGGGCCTGATTACATAGATTTCATTGCTGAGTGATACTGTATTGTACGTAAATTCCACAAGTTCTTTATCCATTTTTCACTCTCTGTGATATTGAACTTGTATGGTAAACGAGGTTCTTGTAAACAGAGGCGTCCCAAACTTTGGGGTGGCTGTGTCTTGTTGATTTTAATTTCCCTAAGCTATAGGACCATAAGTGGAAGTGCCCTAGGCTCTGTTGCTTTGTTTTTTAGATGTTTCAGGAAACACCATACACTTCTCCTGAGTGTCTGTTGGCAATTTACATCCCGCCCATCAGCATAACAAGGCTCCCAGTTCTCCATGGCCTGTCCTGCCTTTCTGGATTTTACACTTTTTTCAGATGGCCCTTTTGACCGGGGAGAAGTGAGACTTCATTGTAGTGCAGATTTCCTTTGCAAGTTTGCTTGGTTGGCCAAAAAGGGCGTATGCGTTTTTTCCTGAATATATTCAGGAAAAACGCATACGCCCTTGTTGGCCAAGTGCATCATTGTGGACGTTCTGCCTCTTTTCCTATGCTTTCAATGCAATTCCAGTCTACCTCCTGAAATCGGTTTCCTGCAATTCTGCCCCGCTTTCAAGTCCTCTTGGCAGCCTTACTTCAGTCTATTTTTGGGCGATAGCTGTCATTTATAACTCTGCAGGTTTGTGAATTACAGTGCCCCTGAGCTCCTTTCTTCAACTCGCTTTCTTTTGAGCTGGCCGCAACACCGCAGGATGGCTTCAGGCCCTAATCTGGTTCCGGCACGGCACAATGAGCCTTTGGTTATTTCCTCTTCCTGGTGGGAAATGAGAGTTAAATTTGCCTGTCCAGACACCTCCAGCTAGTCTCTCATTGGTTCTCGCTATTCCTGTTCATCTTCCGCAGAAATTGCAAACTGGGCCAAACAGGAGGTTAAAGGTGCTGACTCTCCAAGTGGGGAGAGTGTTAGTAAAGCGTCTGGAATGTTGCACCCGAGTACCAGGGTACGAAAACTGAGACATATTTGAACACGTCTCCCGATCACATGGTCGATCATACTCTGGGTTCCACATGCATGTTTTAGCTGAAGGAAGAATACCTAAAACCTGGGTAGTTGAAACCCGTGGAATGGGTACCATGCAATATGACTTCAAAGGGTCTTCATTTGCTCACCGAACCTCTCCAATCCTATCACTGCTGCGTTTATGCCCCTGTACACATGCTTGATCCTCTTTCGGAGACATAGCAATCCATAGGTTTTAAGATACTTACTAGTCAGGTACATTCTTAGGCGTTTAATATGCGGTGTTGAGTCCATTTCGTTGAGCAAGGAGTAGCTCTTGTCTATTCCATATTTGGCTTAAGGAACTTAATCAGTGCTCATTTCAATCTCTGGTTTTATGCAGCACCCCAACTCACCTTTCCCCTTAAGCAAGCATAAGTTGGTTTTCTAAATTTGAGACCCTGTTCTGTTCTGTAATTCAGTTCCTGTGTAGCCAAGTTTCCATTCCGTGTATTACTGATATCTTATGATGTTTCCTTTTCTGTGTGCCTTATTTCAGTTAGAATCATCATACCTGAATCCACTCATTGTGCTGCTAAGGGCCTGATGACACAGTTTTCATTGCTGAGTGATATTGCTTTGTAAGTAAATACCACAACTTCTTTATCCATTTTTCACTTTCTGCGATGTTGAACTTGTACTGTAAACGAGGTTCTTGTAAACAGAGCCGTTCCAAACTTGGGGTGGCTGTGTCTTTTTGATTTTAATTTCCCTAAGCTATAGGACCATAAGTGGAAGTGCCCTAGGTTCTGTTGTTTTGTTTTTTAGATGTTTCAGGAAACACCATACACTTCTCCCGAGTGGTTGTTGGCAATTTACATCCCGCCCGTCAGCATAACAAGGCTCCCAGTTCTCCATGGCCTGTCCTGCCTTTCTGGATTTTACACTTTTTTCAGATGGCCCTTTTGACCGGGGGGAAGTGAGACTTCATTGTAGTGCAGATTTCCTTTGCAAGCTTGCTTGGTTGGCCAAAAAGGGCGTATGCGTTTTTTCCTGAATATATTCAGGAAAAAACGCATACGCCCTTTTTGGCCAAGTGCATCATTGTGGACGTTCTGCCTCTTTTCCTATGCTTTCAATGCAATTCCAGTCTACCTCCTGAAATCGGTTTCCTGCAATTCTGCCCCGCTTTCAAGTCCTCTTGGCAGCCTTACTTCAGTATATTTTTGGACGATAGCTGTCATTTATAACTCTGCAGGTTTGTGAATTACACTGCCCCTGAGCTCCTTTCTTCAACTCGCTTTCTTGTGAGCTGGCCGCAACACCGCAGGATGTCTTAAGGCCCTAATCTCGTTCCGGCACGGCACGCTGAGCCTTTGGTTAATTCCTCTTCCTGGTGGGAAATGAGGGTTAAATTTGCCCGTCCAGACACCTCCAGCTAGTCTCTCATTGGTTCTCGATATTCCTGTTCATCTTCCGCAGAAATTGCAAACTGGGCCAAACAGGAGGTTAAAGGGACTGACTCTCCAAGTCGGGAGAGTGTTAGTAAAGCATCTGGAATGTTGCAATCGAATACCAGGGTACGAAAACTGAGACATATTTGAACACGTCTCCCGATCACATGGTTGATCATACTCTAGGTTCCACATGCATGTTTTAGCTGAAGGAAGAATACCTTAAACCTGGGTAGTTGAAACCCGTGGAATGGATACCATGCAATATGACTTCAAAGGGTCTTCATTTGCTCACCGAACCTCTCCAATCCTATCACTGCTGCGTTTATGCCCCTGTACACATGCTTGATTCTCTTTCGGAGACATAGCAATCCATAGGTTTTAAGATACTTACAAGTCAGGTACATTCTTAGGCGTTTAATATGCGGTGTTGAGTCCATTTCGTTGAGCAAGGAGTAGCTCTTGTCTATTCCATATTCGGCTTAAGGAACTTTATCTGTGCTCATTTCAATCTCTGGTTTTATGCAGCACCCCAACTCACTTTTCCCCTTAAGCAAGCATAAGTTGTTTTTATAATTTGAAACCCTGTTCTGTTCTGTAATTCAGTTCCTGTGTAGCCAAGTTTCCATTCCGTGTATTACTGATATCTTATGATGTTTCTTTTTCTGTGTGACTTATTTCAGTTAGAATCATCATACCTGAATCCACTCATTGGGCTGCTAAGGGCCTGATGACACAGATTTCATTGCTGAGTGATATTGCTTTGTAAGTAAATACCACAACTTCTTTATCCATTTTTCACTTTCTGCGATGTTGAACTTGTACGGTAAACGAGGTTCTTGTAAACGGAGCCTTTCGAAACTTTGGGGTGGCTGTGTCTTTTTGATTTTAAATTCCCTAAGCTATAGGACCATAAGTGGAAGTGCCCTAGGCTCTGTTGCTTTGTTTTTTGGATGTTTCTTGAAACACCATACACTTCTCCCGGGTGGTTGTTGGCAATTTACATCCCGCCCTTCAGCATAACAAGGCTCCCAGTTCTCCATGGCCTGTCCTGCCTTTCTGGATTTTACACTTTTTTCAGATGGCCCTTTTGACCGGGGGGAAGTGAGACTTCATTGTAGTGCAGATTTCCTTTGCAGGTTTGCTTGGTTGGCCAAAAAGGGCGTATGCGTTTTTTCCTGAATATATTCAGGAAAAAACGCATACGCCCTTTTTGGCCAAGTGCATCATTGTGGACGTTCTGCCTCTTTTCCTATGCTTTCAATGCAATTCCAGTCTACCTCCTGAAATCGGTTTCCTGCAATTCTGCCCCGCTTTCAAGTCCTCTTGGCAGCCTTACTTCAGTCTATTTTTGGACGATAGCTGTCATTTATAACTCTGCAGGTTTGGGAATTACAGTGCCCCTGAGCTCCTTTCTTCAACTCGCTTACTTTTGAGCTGGCCCCAACACCGCAGGATGTCTTCAGGCCCTAATCTGGTTCTGGCACGGCACAGTGAGCCTTTGGTTAATTCCTCTTCCTGGTGGGAAATGAGAGTTAAATTTGCCCATCCAGACACCTCCAGCTAGTCTCTCATTGGTTCTCGCTATTCCTGTTCATCTTCCGCAGAAATTGCAAAGTGGGCCAAACAGGAGGTTAAAGGGACTGACTCTCCAAGTGGGGAGAGTGTTAGTAAAGCGTCTGGAATGTTGCACCCGAGTACCAGGGTACGAAAACTGAGACATATTTGAACACGTCTCCCGATCACATGGTTGATCATACTCTAGGTTCCACATGCATGTTTTAGCTGAAGGAAGAATACCTAAAACCTGGGTATTGAAACCCGTGGAATGGGTACCATGCAATATGACTTCAAAGGGTCTTCATTTGCTCACGAACCTCTCCAATCCTATCACTGCTGCGTTTATGCCCCTGTACACATGCTTGATTCTCTTTCGGAGACATAGCAATCCATAGGTTTTAAGATACTTACTAGTCAGGTACATTCTTAGGCGTTTAATATGCGGTGTTGAGTCCATTTCGTTGAGCAAGGAGTAGCTCTTGTCTATTCCATATTTGGCTTAAGGAACTTTATCTGTGCTCATTTCAATCTCTGGTTTTATGCAGCACCCCAACTCACCTTTACACTTAAGCAAGCATAAGTTGGTTTTCTAAATTTGAGACCCTGTTCTGTTCTGTAATTCAGTTCCTGTGTAGCCAAGTTTCCATTCCGTGTATTAGTGATATCTTATGATGTTTCTTTTTCTGTGTGACTTCTTTCAGTTAGAATCATCGTACCTGAATCCACTCATTATGCTGCTACGGCCCTGATGACATAGATTTCATTGCTGAGTGATACTGCATTGTACGTAAGTACCACAAGTTCTTTATCCATTTTTCACTTTCTGTGATATTGAACTTGTACGGTAAACGAGGTTCTTGTAAACGGAGGCGTCCCAAATTTTGGGGTGGCTGTGTCTTTTTGATTTTAATTTCCCTAAGCTATAGGACCATAAGTGGAAGTGCCCTAGGCTCTGTTATTTTGTTTTTTAGATGTTTCAGGAAACACCATACACTTCTCCTGAGTGTCTCTTGGCAATTTACATCCCGCCCATCAGCATAACAAGGCTCCCAGTTCTCCATGGCCTGTCCTGCCTTTCTGGATTTTACACTTTTTTCAGATGGCCCTTTTGACCCGGGAGAAGTGAGACTTCATTGTAGTGCAGATTTCCTTTGCAAGCTTGCTTGATTGGCCAAAAAGTGCGTATGCGTTTTTTCCTGAATATATTCAGGAAAATATGCATACGCCCTTTTTGGCCAAGTGCATCATTGTGGACGTTCTGCCTCTTTTCCTATGCTTTCAATGCAATTCCAGTCTACCTCCTGAAATCGGTTTCCTGCAATTCTGCCCCACATTCAAGTCCTCTTGGCAGCCTTACTTCAGTATATTTTTGGACGATAGCTTTCATTTATAACTCTGCAGGTTTGTGAATTACAGTGCCCCTGAGCTCCTTTCTTCAACTCGCTTTCTTGTGACCTGGCCGCAACACCGCAGGATGTCTTCAGGCCCTAATCTGGTTCTGGAACGGCACGCTGAGCCTTTGGTTAATTCCTCTTCCTGGTGGGAAATGAGAGTTAAATTTGCCCATCCAGACACCTCCAGCTAGTCTCTCATTGGTTCTCGCTATTTCTGTTCATCTTCCACAGCAATTGCAAACTGAGCCAATCAGGAGGTTAAAGGCGCTGACTCTCCAAGTGGGGAGAGTGTTAGTAAAGTGTCTGGAATGTTGCACCCGAATACCAGGGTATGAAAACTGAGACATATTTGAACACGTCTCCCGATCACATGGTTGATCATACTCTAGGTTCCACATGCATGTTTTAGCTGAAGGAAGAATACCTTAAACCTGGGTAGTTGAAACCCGTGGAATGGGTACCATGCAATATGACTTCAAAGGGTCTTCATTTGCTCACCGAACCTCTCCAATCCTATCACTGCTGCGTTTATGCCCCTGTACACATGCTTGATTCTCTTTCGGAGACATAGCAATCCATAGGTTTTAAGATACTTACAAGTCAGGTACATTCTTAGGCGTTTAATATGGGTTGTTTAGTCCATTTCGTTGAGCAAGGAGTAGCTCTTGTCTATTCCATATTTGGCTTAAGGAACTTTATCTGTGCTCATTTCAATCTCTGGTTTTATGCAGCACCCCAACTCACCTTTACCCTTAAGCAAGCATAAGTTGTTTTTCTAAATTTGAAACCCTGTTCTGTTCTGTAAGTCAGTTACTGTGTAGCCAAGTTTACATTCCGTGTATTACTGATATCTTATGATGTTTCTTTTTCTGTGTGACTTATTTCAGTTAGAATCATCATACCTGAATCCACTCATTGTGCTGCTAAGGGCCTGATGACACAGATTTCATTGCTGAGTGATATTGCTTTGTAAGTAAATACCACAACTTTTTTATCCATTTTTCACTTTCTGCGATGTTGAACTTGTACGGTAATCGAGGTTCTTGTAAACAGAGCCTTTCGAAACTTTGGGGTGGCTGTGTCTTTTTGATTTCAAATTCCCTAAGCTATAGGACCATAAGTGGAAGTGCCCTAGGCTCTGTTGCTTTGTTTTTCAGATGTTTCAGGAAACACCATACACTGCTCCAGAGTGTCTGTTGGCAATTTACATCCCGCCCATCAGCATAACAAGGCTCCCAGTTCTCCATGGCCTGTCCTGCCTTTCTGGATTTTACACTTTTTTCAGATGGCCCTTTTGACCGGGGGGAAGTGAGACTTCATTGTAGTGCAGATTTCCTTTGCAAGCTTGCTTGGTTGGCCAAAAAGGGCGTATGCGTTTTTTCCTGAATATATTCAGGAAAAAACGCATACGCCCTTTTTGGCCAAGTACATCATTGTGGACGTTCTGCCTCTTTTCGTATGCTTTCAATGCAATTCCAGTCTACCTCCTGAAATCGGTTTCCTGCAATTCTGCCCCGCTTTCAAGTCCTCTTGGCAGCCTTACTTCAGTCTATTTTTGGACGATAGCTGTCATTTATAACTCTGCAGGTTTGTGAATTACAGTGCCCCTGAGCTCCTTTCTTCAACTTGTTTCTTGTGACCTGGCCGCAACACCGCAGGATGGCTTCAGGCCCTAATCTGGTTCCGGCACGGCACGCTGAGCCTTTGGTTATTTCTTCTTCCTGGTGGGAAATGAGAGTTAAATTTGCCCGTCCAGACACCTCCAGCTAGCCTCTCATTGTTTCTCGCTATTCCTGTTCATCTTCCGCAGAAACTGCAAACTGGGCCAAACAAGCGGTTAAAGGGACTGACTCTCCAAGTCGGGAGAGGGTTAGTAAAGCATCTGGAATGTTGCACCCGAGTACCAGGGTACGAAAACTGAGACATATTTGAACACGTCTCCCGATTACATTGTTGATCATACTCTAGGTTCCACATGCATGTTTTAGCTGAAGGAAGAATACCTTAAACCTGGGTAGTTGAAACCCGTGGAATGGGTACCATGCAATATGACTTCAAAGGGTTTTCATTTGCTCACCGAACCTCTCCAATCCTATCACTGCTGCGTTTATGCCCCTGTACACATGCTTGATTCTCTTTCGGAGACATAGCAATCCATAGGTTTTAAGATACTTACTAGTCAGGTACATTCTTAGGCGTTTAATATGGGGTTTTGAGTCCATTTCGTTGAGCAAGGAGTAGCTCTTGTCTATTCCATATTTGGCTTAAGGAACTTTATCTGTGCTCATTTCAATCTCTGGTTTTATGCAGCACCCCAACTCACCTTTCCCCTTAAGCAAGCATAAGTTGGTTTTCTAAATTTGAGACCCTGTTCTGTTTTGGAATGCAGTTCCTGTGTAGCCAAGTTTACATTCCGTGTATTAGTGATATCTTATGATGTTTCATTTTCTGTGTGACTTATTTCAGTTAGAATCATCGTACCTGAATCTACTCATTATGCTGCTACGGGCCTGATGACATAGATTTCATTGCTGAGTGATACTGCATTGTACGTAAGTACCACAAGTTCTTTATCCATTTTTCACTTTTTGTGATATTGCACTTGTACGGTAAATGAGGTTCTTGTAAATGGAGGCGTCCCAAACTTTGAGGTGGCTGTGTCTTTTTGATTTTAATTTCCCTAAGCTATAGGACCATAAGTGGAAGTGCCGTAGGCTCTGTTGCTTTTTTTTTTAAATGTTTCAGGAAACACCATACACTTCTCCCGAGTGGTTGTTGGCAATTTACATCCCGCCCGTCAGCATAACAAGGCTCCCAGTTCTCCATGGCGAGTCCTGCCTTTCTGGATTTTACACTTTTTTCAGATGGCCCTTTTGACCGGCGGGAAGTGAGACTTCATTGTAGTGCAGATTTCCTTTGCAAGCTTGCTTGGTTGGCCAAAAAGGGCGTATGCGTTTTTTCCTGAATATATTCAGGAAAAAACGCATACGCCCTTTTTGGCCAATTGCATCATTGTGGACGTTCTGTCTCTTTTCCTATGCTTTCAATGCAATTCCAGTCTACCTCCTGAAATCGGTTTCCTGCAATTCTGCCCCGCTTTCAAGTCCTCTTGGCAGCCTTACTTCAGTCTATTTTTGGACGATAGCTGTCATTTATAACTCTGCAGGTTTGTGAATTACAGTGCCCCTGAGCTCCTTTCTTCAACTCGCTTTCTTGTGACCTGGCCGCAACACCGCAGGATGGCTTCAGGCCCTAATCTGGTTCCGGCACGACACACTGAGCCTTTGGTTATTTCCTCTTCCTGGTGGGAAATGAGAGTTAAATTTGCCCGTCCAGACACCTCCAGCTAGTCTCTCATTCATTCTCGCTATTCCTGTTCATCTTCCGCAGAAATTGCAAACTGGGCCAAACAGGACGTTAAAGGCGCTGACTCTCCAAGTGGGGAGAGTGTTAGTAAAGCGTCTGGAATGTTGCACCCGAGTACCAGGGTACGAAAACTGAGACATATTTGAACACGTCTCCCGATCACATGGTTGATCATACTCTAGGTTCCACATACATGTTTTAGCTGAAGGAAGAATACCTTAAACCTGGGTAGTTGAAACCCGTGGAATGGGTACCATGCAATATGACTTCAAAGGGTCTTCATTTGCTCACCGAACCTCTCCAATCCTATCCCTGCTGCGTTTATGCCCCTGTACACATGCTTGATTCTCTTTCGGAGACATAGCAATCCATAGGTTTTAAGATACTTATTAGTCAGGTACATTCTTAGGCGTTTAATATGCGGTGTTGAGTCCATTTCATTGAGCAAGGAGTAGCTCTTGTCTATTCCATATTTGGCTTAAGGAACTTTATCTGTTCTCATTTCAATCTCTGATTTTATGCAGCACCCCAACTCACCTTTACCCTTAAGCAAGCATAAGTTGGTTTTCTAAATTTGAGACCCTGTTCTGTTCTGTAATTCAGTTCCTGTGTAGCCAAGTTTACATTCCGTGTATTACTGATATCTTATGATGTTTCTTTTTCTGTGTGACTTATTTCAGTTAGAATCATCATACCTGAATCCACTCATTGTGATGCTAAGGGCCTGATGACATAGATTTCATTGCTGAGTGATATTGCTTTGTAAGTAAATACCACAACTTCTTTCTCCATTTTTCACTTTCTGCGATGTTGAACTTGTACTGTAATCGAGGTTCTTGTAAACAGAGCCTTTCGAAACTTTGGGGTGGCTGTGTCTTTTTGATTTTAAATTCCCTAAGCTATAGGACCATAAGTGGAAGTGCCCTAGGCTCTGTTGCTTTGTTTTTTAGATGTTTCAGGAAACACCATACACTTCTCCCGAGTGGTTGTTGGCAATTTACATCCCGCCCTTCAGCATAACAAGGCTCCCAGTTCTCCATGGCCTGTCCTGCCTTTCTGGATTTTACACTTTTTTCAGATGGCCCTTTTGACCGGGGGGAAGTGAGACTTCATTGTAGTGCAGATTTCCTTTGCAAGCTTGCTTGGTTGGCCAAAAAGGGCGTATGCGTCTTTTCCTGAATATATTCAGGAAAAAACGCATACGCCCTTTTTGGCCAAGTGCATCATTGTGGACGTTCTGCCTCTTTTCCTATGCTTTCAATGCAATTCCAGTCTACCTCCTGAAATCGGTTTCCTGCAATTCTGCCCCGCTTTCAAGTCCTCTTGGCAGCCTCACTTCAGTCTATTTTTGGACGATAGCTGTCATTTATAACTCTGCAGGTTTGTGAATTACAGTGCCCCTGAGCTCCTTTCTTCAACTCGCTTTCTTGTGACCTGGCCGCAACACCGCAAGATGGCTTCAGGCCCTAATGTGGTTCCGGCACTGCACACTGAGCCTTTGGTTATTTCCTCTTCCTGGTGGGAAATGAGAGTTAAATTTGCCCGTCCAGACACCTCCAGCTAGCCTCTCATTGGTTCTCGCTATTCCTGTTCATCTTTCGCAGAAATTGCAAACTGGGCCAAACAGGAGTTTAAAGGCGCTGACTCTCCAAGTCGGGAGAGTGTTAGTAAAGCGTCTGGAATGTTGCACCCGAGTACCAGGGGAGGAAAACTGAGACATATTTGAACACGTCTCCCGTTCACATGGTTGATCATACTCTGGGTTCCACATGCATGTTTTAGCTGAAGGAAGAATACCTTAAACCTGGGTAGTTGAAACCCGTGGAATGGGTACCATGCAATATGACTTCAAAGGGTCTTCATTTGCTCACCGAACCTCTCCAATCCTATCACTGCTGCGTTTATGCCCCTGTACACATGCTTGATTCTCTTTTGGAGACATAGAAATCCATAGGTTTTACGATACTTACTAGTCAGGTACATTCTTAGGCGTTTAATATGCGGTGTTGAGTCCATTTCGTTGAGCAAGGAGTAGCTCTTATCTATTCCATATTTGACTTAAGGAACTTTATCTGTGCTCATTTCAATCTCTGGTTTTATGCAGCACCACAACTGACCTTTACCCTTAAGCAAGCATAAGTTGGTTTTCTAAATTTGAGACGCTGTTCTGTTCTGTAATTCAGTTCCTGTGTAGCCAAGTTTACATTCCGTGTATTACTGATATCTTATGATGTTTCTTTTTCTGTGTGACTTATTTCAGTTAGAATCATCATACCTGAACCCACTCATTGTGATGCTAAGGGCCTGATGACACAGATTTCATTGCTGAGTGATATTGCTTTGTAAGTAAATACCACAACTTCTTTATCCATTTTTCACTTTCTGCGATGTTGAACTTGTACTGTAAACGAGGTTCTTGTAAACAGAGGCGTCCCAAACTTTAGGGTGGCTGTGTCTTTTTGATTTTAATTTCCCTAAGCTATAGGACCATAAGTGGAAGTGCCCTAGGCTCTGTTGCTTTGTTTTTTAGATGTTTCAGGAAACACCATACACTTCTCCCGAGTGGTTGTTGGCAATTTACATCCCGCCCATCAGCATAACAAGGCTCCCAGTTCTCCATGGCCTGTCCTGCCTTTCTGGATTTTACACTTTTTTCAGATGGCCCTTTTGACCGGGGGGAAGTGAGACTTCATTGTAGTGCAGATTTCCTTTGCAAGCTTGCTTGGTTGGCCAAAAAGGGCGTATGCGTTTTTTCCTGAATATATTCAGGAAAAAACGCATACGCCCTTTTTGGCCAAGTGCATCATTGTGGACGTTCTGCCTCTTTTCCTATGCTTTCAATGCAATTCCAGTCTACCTCCTGAAATCGGATTCCTGGAATTCTGCCCCGCTTTCAAGTCCTCTTGGCAGCCTTACTTCAGTCTATTTTTGGACGATAGCTGTCATTTATAACTCTGCAGGTTTGTGAATTACAGTGCCCCTGAGCTCCTTTCTTCAACTCGCTTTCTTGTGAGCTGGCCGCAACACCGCAGGAGGTCTTCAGGCCCTAATCTGGTTCTGGCATGGCACGATGAGCCTTTGGTTAATTCCTCTTCCTGGTGGGAAATGAGAGTTAAATTTGCCCATCCAGACACCTCCAGCTAGTCTCTCATTGGTTCTCGCTATTCCTGTTCATCTTCCGCAGAAATTGCAAACTGGGCCAAACAGGAGGTTAAAGGGACTGACTCTCCAAGTCGGGAGGGTGTTAGTAAAGCGTCTGGAATGTTGCACCCGAGTACCAGGGGAGGAAAACTGAGACATATTTGAACACGTCTCCCGATCACATGGTTGATCATACTCTAGGTTCCACATGCATGTTTTAGCTGAAGGAAGAATACCTTAAACCTGGGTAGTTGAAACCCGTGGAATGGGTACCATGCAATATGACTTCAAAGGGTCTTCATTTGCTCACCGAACCTCTCCAATCCTATCACTGCTGCGTTTATGCCCCTGTACACATGCTTGATTCTCTTTCGGAGACATAGCAATCCATAGGTTTTAAGATACTTACTAGTCAGGTACATTCTTAGGCGTTTAATATGCGGTGTTGAGTCCATTTCGTTGAGCAAGGAGTAGCTCTTGTCTATTCCATATTTGGCTTAAGGAACTTTATCTGTGCTCATTTCAATCTCTGGTTTTATGCAGCACCCCAACTCACCTTTCCCCTTAAGCAAGCATAAGTTGGTTTTCTAAATTTGAGACCCTGTTCTGTTTTGGAATGCAGTTCCTGTGTAGCCAAGTTTACATTCCGTGTATTAGTGATATCTTATGATGTTTCTTTTTCTGTGTGACTTATTTCAGTTAGAATCATCGTACCTGAATCCACTCATTATGCTGCTACAGGCCTGATGACATAGATTTCATTGCTGAGTGATACTGCATTGTACGTAAGTACCACAAGTTCTTTATCCATTTTTCACTTTCTGCGATGTTGAACTTGTACGGTAAACGAGGTTCTTGTAAACGGAGGCGTCCCAAACTTTGGGGTGGCTGTGTCTTTTTGATTTTAATTTCCCTAAGCTATAGGACCATAAGTGGAAGTGCCCTAGGCTCTGTTGCTTTGTTTTTTAGATGTTTCAGGAAACACCATACACTTCTCCCGAGTGGTTGTTGGCAATTTACATCCCGCCCTTCAGCATAACAAGGCTCCCAGTTCTCCATGGCCTGTCCTGCCTTTCTGGATTTTACACTTTTTTCAGATGGCCCTTTTGACCGGCGGGAAGTGAGACTTCATTGTAGTGCAGATTTCCTTTGCAAGCTTGCTTGGTTGGCCAAAAAGGGCGTATGCGTTTTTTCCTGAATATATTCAGGAAAAAACGCATACGCCCTTTTTGGCCAAGTGCATCATTGTGGACGTTCTGTCTCTTTTCCTATGCTTTCAATGCAATTCCAGTCTACCTCCTGAAATCGGTTTCCTGCAATTCTGCCCCGCTTTCAAGTCCTCTTGGCAGCCTTACTTCAGTCTATTTTTGGACGATAGCTGTCATTTATAACTCTGCAGGTTTGTGAATTACAGTGCCCCTGAGCTCCTTTCTTCAACTCGCTTTCTTGTGACCTGGCCGCAACACCGCAGGATGGCTTCAGGCCCTAATCTGGTTCCGGCACGACACACTGAGCCTTTGGTTATTTCCTCTTCCTGGTGGGAAATGAGAGTTAAATTTGCCCGTCCAGACACCTCCAGCTAGTCTCTCATTCATTCTCGCTATTCCTGTTCATCTTCCGCAGAAATTGCAAACTGGGCCAAACAGGAGGTTAAAGGCGCTGACTCTCCAAGTGGGGAGAGTGTTAGTAAAGCGTCTGGAATGTTGCACCCGAGTACCAGGGTACGAAAACTGAGACATATTTGAACACGTCTCCCGATCACATGGTTGATCATACTCTAGGTTCCACATACATGTTTTAGCTGAAGGAAGAATACCTTAAACCTGGGTAGTTGAAACCCGTGGAATGGGTACCATGCAATATGACTTCAAAGGGTCTTCATTTGCTCACCGAACCTCTCCAATCCTATCACTGCTGCGTTTATGCCCCTGTACACATGCTTGATTCTCTTTCGGAGACATAGCAATCCATAGGTTTTAAGATACTTATTAGTCAGGTACATTCTTAGGCGTTTAATATGCGGTGTTGAGTCCATTTCATTGAGCAAGGAGTAGCTCTTGTCTATTCCATATTTGGCTTAAGGAACTTTATCTGTTCTCATTTCAATCTCTGATTTTATGCAGCACCCCAACTCACCTTTACCCTTAAGCAAGCATAAGTTGGTTTTCTAAATTTGAGACCCTGTTCTGTTCTGTAATTCAGTTCCTGGGTAGCCAAGTTTACATTCCGTGTATTACTGATATCTTATGATGTTTCTTTTTCTGTGTGACTTATTTCAGTTAGAATCATCATACCTGAATCCACTCATTGTGATGCTAAGGGCCTGATGACATAGATTTCATTGCTGAGTGATATTGCTTTGTAAGTAAATACCACAACTTCTTTCTCCATTTTTCACTTTCTGCGATGTTGAACTTGTACTGTAATCGAGGTTCTTGTAAACAGAGCCTTTCGAAACTTTGGGGTGGCTGTGTCTTTTTGATTTTAAATTCCCTAAGCTATAGGACCATAAGTGGAAGTGCCCTAGGCTCTGTTGCTTTGTTTTTTAGATGTTTCAGGAAACACCATACACTTCTCCCGAGTGGTTGTTGGCAATTTACATCCCGCCCTTCAGCATAACAAGGCTCCCAGTTCTCCATGGCCTGTCCTGCCTTTCTGGATTTTACACTTTTTTCAGATGGCCCTTTTGACCGGGGGGAAGTGAGACTTCATTGTAGTGCAGATTTCCTTTGCAAGCTTGCTTGGTTGGCCAAAAAGGGCGTATGCGTCTTTTCCTGAATATATTCAGGAAAAAACGCATACGCCCTTTTTGGCCAAGTGCATCATTGTGGACGTTCTGCCTCTTTTCCTATGCTTTCAATGCAATTCCAGTCTACCTCCTGAAATCGGTTTCCTGCAATTCTGCCCCGCTTTCAAGTCCTCTTGGCAGCCTCACTTCAGTCTATTTTTGGACGATAGCTGTCATTTATAACTCTGCAGGTTTGTGAATTACAGTGCCCCTGAGCTCCTTTCTTCAACTCGCTTTCTTGTGAGCTGGCCGCAACACCGCAGGATGGCTTCAGGCCCTAATGTGGTTCCGGCACGGCACACTGAGCCTTTGGTTATTTCCACTTCCTGGTGGGAAATGAGAGTTAAATTTGCCCGTCCAGACACCTCCAGCTAGCCTCTCATTGGTTCTCGCTATTCCTGTTCATCTTTCGCAGAAATTGCAAACTGGGCCAAACAGGAGTTTAAAGGCGCTGACTCTCCAAGTCGGGAGAGTGTTAGTAAAGCGTCTGGAATGTTGCACCCGAGTACCAGGGGAGGAAAACTGAGACATATTTGAACACGTCTCCCGTTCACATGGTTGATCATACTCTGGGTTCCACATGCATGTTTTAGCTGAAGGAAGAATACCTTAAACCTGGGTAGTTGAAACCCGTGGAATGGGTACCATGCAATATGACTTCAAAGGGTCTTCATTTGCTCACCGAACCTCTCCAATCCTATCACTGCTGCGTTTATGCCCCTGTACACATGCTTGATTCTCTTTTGGAGACATAGAAATCCATAGGTTTTACGATACTTACTAGTCAGGTACATTCTTAGGCGTTTAATATGCGGTGTTGAGTCCATTTCGTTGAGCAAGGAGTAGCTCTTATCTATTCCATATTTGACTTAAGGAACTTTATCTGTGCTCATTTCAATCTCTGGTTTTATGCAGCACCCCAACTGACCTTTACCCTTAAGCAAGCATAAGTTGGTTTTCTAAATTTGAGACGCTGTTCTGTTCTGTAATTCAGTTCCTGTGTAGCCAAGTTTACATTCCGTGTATTACTGATATCTTATGATGTTTCTTTTTCTGTGTGACTTATTTCAGTTAGAATCATCATACCTGAACCCACTCATTGTGATGCTAAGGGCCTGATGACACAGATTTCATTGCTGAGTGATATTGCTTTGTAAGTAAATACCACAACTTCTTTATCCATTTTTCACTTTCTGCGATGTTGAACTTGTACTGTAAACGAGGTTCTTGTAAACAGAGGCGTCCCAAACTTTGGGGTGGCTGTGTCTTTTTGATTTTAATTTCCCTAAGCTATAGGACCATAAGTGGAAGTGCCCTAGGCTCTGTTGCTTTGTTTTTTAGATGTTTCAGGAAACACCATACACTTCTCCCGAGTGTCTGTTGGCAATTTACATCCCGCCCATCAGCATAACAAGGCTCCCAGTTCTCCATGGCCTGTCCTGCCTTTCTGGATTTTACACTTTTTTCAGATGGCCCTTTTGACCGGGGGGAAGTGAGACTTCATTGTAGTGCAGATTTCCTTTGCAAGCTTGCTTGGTTGGCCAAAAAGGGCGTATGCGTTTTTTCCTGAATATATTCAGGAAAAAACGCATACGCCCTTTTTGGCCAAGTGCATCATTGTGGACGTTCTGCCTCTTTTCCTATGCTTTCAATGCAATTCCAGTCTACCTCCTGAAATCGGATTCCTGCAATTCTGCCCCGCTTTCAAGTCCTCTTGGCAGCCTTACTTCAGTCTATTTTTGGACGATAGCTGTCATTTATAACTCTGCAGGTTTGTGAATTACAGTGCCCCTGAGCTCCTTTCTTCAACTCGCTTTCTTGTGAGCTGGCCGCAACACCGCAGGAGGTCTTCAGTCCCTAATCTGGTTCTGGCATGGCACGATGAGCCTTTGGTTAATTCCTCTTCCTGGTGGGAAATGAGAGTTAAATTTGCCCATCCAGACACCTCCAGCTAGTCTCTCATTGGTTCTCGCTATTCCTGTTCATCTTCCGCAGAAATTGCAAACTGGGCCAAACAGGAGGTTAAAGGGACTGACTCTCCAAGTCGGGAGAGTGTTAGTAAAGCGTCTGGAATGTTGCACCCGAGTACCAGGGGAGGAAAACTGAGACATATTTGAACACGTCTCCCGATCACATGGTTGATCATACTCTAGGTTCCACATGCATGTTTTAGCTGAAGGAAGAATACCTTAAACCTGGGTAGTTGAAACCCGTGGAATGGGTACCATGCAATATGACTTCAAAGGGTCTTCATTTGCTCACCGAACCTCTCCAATCCTATCACTGCTGCGTTTATGCCCCTGTACACATGCTTGATTCTCTTTCGGAGACATAGCAATCCATAGGTTTTAAGATACTTACTAGTCAGGTACATTCTTAGGCGTTTAATATGCGGTGTTGAGTCCATTTCGTTGAGCAAGGAGTAGCTCTTGTCTATTCCATATTTGGCTTAAGGAACTTTATCTGTGCTCATTTCAATCTCTGGTTTTATGCAGCACCCCAACTCACCTTTCCCCTTAAGCAAGCATAAGTTGGTTTTCTAAATTTGAGACCCTGTTCTGTTTTGGAATGCAGTTCCTGTGTAGCCAAGTTTACATTCCGTGTATTAGTGATATCTTATGATGTTTCTTTTTCTGTGTGACTTATTTCAGTTAGAATCATCGTACCTGAATCCACTCATTATGCTGCTACAGGCCTGATGACATAGATTTCATTGCTGAGTGATACTGCATTGTACGTAAGTACCACAAGTTCTTTACCCATTTTTCACTTTCTGCAATATTGAACTTGTACGGTAAACGAGGTTCTTGTAAACAGAGGCGTCCCAAACTTTGGGGTGGCTGTGTCTTTTTGATTTTAATTTCCCTAAGCTATAGGACCATAAGTGGAAGTGCCCTAGGCTCTGTTGCTTTGTTTTTTAGATGTTTCAGGAAACACCATACACTTCTCCAGAGTGGCTGTTGGCAATTTACATCCCGCCCATCAGCATAAGAAGGCTCCCAGTTCTCCATGGCCTGTCGTGCCTTTATGGATTTTACACTTTTTTCAGATGGCCCTTTTGACCAGGTGGAAGTGAGACTTTATTGTAGTGCAGATTTCCTTTGCAAGCTTGCTTGGTTGGCCAAAAAGGGCGTATGCGTTTTTTCCTGAATATATTCAGGAAAAAACGCATACGCCCTTTTTGGCCAAGTGCATCATTGTCGAGTTTCTGACTCTCTTCATATGCTTTCAATGCAATTCCAGTCTACCTCCTGAAATCGGTTTCCTGCAATTCTGCCTTGCTTTCAATGCCTCTTCATAGCCTTACCTCAATATATTTTTTAAAAATAGTTGGCCTTTATAACTCTGCAGGTTTTTGAATTGCAGTGGCCCTTAGCTCCATTTTTTAGCTCTTATTTTTGTGGTCTTGCCCCGTAACCACAGGATTCCTTGAAGCCCTATTTTTCTTCTGGGGCACCTTGCTGTGCCTTTGGTTAATTCTTCTTACTGATGTGATATTAGAGTGACATGTGCCCATTGAAACCGCTACAGCTAGTTTCTCACTGGTTCCCCCTATTCCCATTCATCCTCTGCACTAACTGCAGACTGTGCGATACCAGAACTTAAAGGCATTGACTCCATGTGGGGATGTTGTTAGTAAAGCGGCTGGAATGTCGATCCGGAGCCCCAGGAGAGGAAAAATGAGGTGCGTTTTAGAAACCTTTCCCGATCATATGGTATACCAGTCGCTGGGTTTCCCAAGCATGGTTTAGCTGTAGGAAGATTCCCTTCAACCTGGAGTGTTGGGACCCTTGGACTGAGTAGCATGAAGTATTGCATTAAACTTTCGGCAGTTGCTCACCAAAGCTCACCAATCCTGTCAGCCCCAAGTGTCCAGCCTTATGTCTTATCCAGCTTTGGGTTTATATGTGGTCAATCCAGGTTGCATCACAGCCCCTGAGCGAATTTTGTAAGAATTTTTCTCTCTTTCATTGTTTCAGCGTTTTGTTTTTAAAATTTATTTCTATAATGGGGTTTAGCTCCTTTTCACTGCTGTGTTTGTGCCGCTCTGCACACACTTGATTCCCTTATGGAGATATATCAATACATGGGTTTTAAGATTCTTATTCCTCAGATATATTTCTCTGCGGTGTATAGGGTGTGTTGAGGCCTGTTCATTGAGCAAGGTGTAGATCTTGTCTAATACCTATTTGGTTTATTGAACGGTATCTGTGCTAATTTCAAACTCTGGTTTTATGCATCACCCCACCTCTCCTTTCCCCTTAAGCTGACATAAGTGTGTTTTCTAAATGTGAGACACTGTTCTGTTCTGTAATTCATTTCTTGTGCAGCCATATTTACCCTCCCTCTATAAGTGATATCTTATGATATGTTTCTTTTTCTGTTTGACTTATTTCAAGTAGTATTATCGGACCTAAATCCACTCTTTATCCTTCTACTAGCCTTATTACATTGATTTCATGGTGAAGAGATATTCCATTGTACATAAGTACCACATCTTCTTTATCCATTGTTCTCTTTCCTGGGATATTTAAGGTGTACTGAAGTTGAGGTTCTTGTAAACAGAGTAGCCCTAAACTGTGGTGTGCTTGTGTCTTGTTGATTTTTAGACTTCCCTAGATATACTCCCATGATTGGAAGTGTCCTATGCTCTGTAGCTCTGTTTTTTAGATGATTTAGGAACCACCATACACTTCTCCAGAGTGGCTCTCGGCAGTTCACACACTGCCCATCAGCGTATAAAGGCTCCCTGTTCTCCATGGCCTGTCCTGCATTTCTGGTTTTTACAATTTTTTAGGATGGCCCTTTTGACCGGTGGGAAGTGAGACTTCTTTGTTGTGCACATTTGCATTGCTTGCTTGCTTCGTTGCCCATAAAGTGCGTATGCGTTTTTTCCTGGATATAATCAGGAAAAAACGCATACGCCCTTTTGGGCCAACTGCATCATTGTCGAAATTCTGCCGCTTTTCATGTGCGTTAAAGACGAGTCCAATCTATCTCTTGAAATCTGTTTCTTGCAATTCTGTCTTGCATTCAGATCCTCTTCTTTGCCTTACCTCAACATATTTTTGGACGTTAGTTTTCATTTATAACTCTGCAGGTTTGTGAATTGCAGTGACCCTGAGCTCCATTTTTTAAGTTGCTCTTTTGTGAGCTGGCCTCAAACCCGCAGGATTGCTTCAGGCCCTATTTTGGCTCCGGCGAGGCAGGCTGAGCCTTTCTTTAATTCTTATTCTTAATGGGAAATTAGAGTGATATGTGCCCGTCCAAACCCCTACAACTCTTCTCTCATTGGTTCCCCCTCTTCCCGTTTATCCTCCTCACAATTTGCAAAATGTGTGAAACAGAAGTTTAAATGTGCTGATTCTCCAAGTGGGGAGATTCTAAGTAGCATGGCTGGAATGGTGAACAGGAGCACCAGGAGAGGATAAATGAGGTGCATTTTAGACACATCTCCCGATCACATGGTGTACAGTCCTCTGGGTTTTCCATGCATGTTTTAGCTGTAGGAAGATCCCTTGAACCTGCAGATTTGGGACCCATTGAATGGGTACCAGGTAGTATTACTTTAAAGGGTGTGCATTTCCTCACCCAACCTCACATTTCTCTTAGCGCAAACAGTTTCCAGCCTTATGTCTCATCCTGCTGTGGGTCTAGATGTGTTCAATCCATGTTGCATCACCGTCCCTGAGGAAAAGTTGTAAGAGGTTTTCTCTGTCTCTCTGTCGTTTATTTTTTTCAATTTATTACTATATTGGTTACAGCTGATTTTCAAAGCTCTGTTTCTTGCTGCTGTACATCCACTTGATTCACGTACAGAGAGACATCAATAAATTCTTTTTCAGATTCTTACCAGTCGTATATATTCTTTTCCGGTGACTTGAGTGTGCTGAGTGCAGTTCTTTTAGCTACCGTGTAGGCCTTGTTGATTATCAGTTTGGTATTTGGAATGGTATCTTTGCTAATTTCAACCTCCTGGATGATGCCTCACCCCTCCCCACCTTTCCCGTTTAGCAGCCTTATGCGTGTTTTCTACATATTTGACTATGTTTTTGTTTTGTAATTTATTTCATGTGTAGCCATTTTGGATTCCACC
Source organism: Stenella coeruleoalba (assembly GCF_951394435.1). NCBI lineage: Eukaryota > Metazoa > Chordata > Mammalia > Artiodactyla > Delphinidae > Stenella > Stenella coeruleoalba. Next base: position 290,583 of record NW_027646368.1, read on the forward strand.
TTTAAGTGATATCTTATGATATGTGTCTTTTTCTTTTTGAATTCTGTCACTTAGAATGATCATACGTAACTCCTCCGGAGTTGTTACAACTGGCCATATTTCATTGATTTCCAGGCTGAATAATATTCCACTCTACCTAAGTACCACATCTCTATCCATTTTTTCCCTCCAGAGACATTTAAGTTATATCCTAGTCGAGGATCTTTTAAACAGAGAGGGGGTAAACATTGGGGTGCCTGTGTCCTCTCGATTTTTGTTTTTCCCAAGATATACGCCCATGAGTGCAAGTGCCCTATGCTCTGTAGCTCATTTTGTAGATGCTTTAGTAAACACAATACACTTCTCCAGAATGGCCGTTGGCAATATACATTTCCACTATAAGTCTCACAGGGCTCCCTCTTCTCGTTGCCCTGTCCTGCATTTCTGTTGTTTACGCTTTATGAGGATGGCTCTTCTGACTGATGCGAAGTGATATCTTTTGTGGTATTGACTTCCAGTGCCCACCTGTTTGGTTGGCTAAAAAAGTGTATGCCCTTTTCTTGAATATATACAGAAAAGAACGCATACACCCTTTTTGGCCAACTGCAATGTTGGCAATGTTCAGCTCCTTTTCTTGTGCTTAATGGCGAGTCCTTTCTACCTCCTCAAATCCCTTTCCTGCCATTCTCCCTTGCTTACAAGTCCTTTTCTCTGACTTTCCTCAAGACATTTTTCAGTGATGGATATTTTCAACTCTGCAGTTTTGTGAATTTTACTGCCCGAGTTCCATTGTTCAACTCGTGTTTATGGGAACTGGCCACAAAGCAGCGGGATTTCCTCAAGCCCTATACTGTTTCCATGGGCAACCCTAGCCTTTGGTCAATTCGTCTTCCTGATTGGAAATTAGAGTGACATGTGCCTGTCTGAACACCTAGGACTTGTCTCTCATTGTTCCTCATCCTTCCGCTTCATCCTCTGGACAAATTCCAAACTGTACGCAACAGGATGTTGACAGTGCTGACATCTCCAAGTGGGGAGACTGTTAGTAAAGATGCTGGAGGGGTGAACCCGAGCACCAGGAGATGAGGAGATGAGATGCCTTTTCCAAACTCTTCCCGATCAGACGGTATACCATCCTCTGGGTGTGACAGACATGTTTTAGCAGTAGGAAGAGTCCCATTCATGTAAGGAGAACACCAGGGCTTTTTCAAAATCAGTGTCTCCCCGAAACCCAAACTGGGGAATTTTTTAAGCTACGGCTACACATATGTTCATTAAGGGCCTTGGGAAGTAGGCAGAGTCCAAACTTTAGATGATTGAAGTCTTCAGGGTCAGAAGCACTCACCACCAGCTTCCCTTAGGCTACACTTTAACTGTCATTGATAGATGATGTCAATAAAAATATCTATTCTTTTTCAGATTATTTCCCCTTATAGGTTATTGCAAAATGTTGAGTGTAGTTCCCTGTGCTATACAGTAGTTCCTTGTTGATGATCTATTTTATACATAGCAGTGTGTATGTGTTCATTCCAAACTGTTAATTTATCCCTCCTCCCACCTTTCCCCTTTGGTAATAATAAATTATAAGATTTTATACTTCTCAGAAATGGGGGAGCTGAAAGAGAGGTATCATTTTCAATGGAAAAGCATTTAAAACAAGATTGAAGGTTTAACCAAGATTATTAGATGTACATCCTTGGAAAGAAATCACTTCGTTTCTCTAATATTGACCTGACAAATAAGACAAACCTTTTCACTGAACTTGCTTATAAAAAGTGATGGAAATATCAAATGGAAGTGTTAAAAACATCTTATTTTACCCGAGCCTTATACACTGTTCTATGTTAACTACAGTTTGGCTCACACATCTGTTCATTGAGGTTACAATAGTCTCAATTTCTGTTACTGATCCTCCAGAGTGGACCCCAACAAGTGTCCCCCTGCCCAGTGTCATTGGGGCCAACAGATCGAGACTGAGTTTGGTTCACAAGCAAAGGAAACTTTATATTTTGATCAGAGAATGGAGAGGTGAGAGCATGCACTACCCCGTGGGCTGTGGGCTGGGCTGCTGTGTAGAGATCCTGTCAGAGTCAGTGGGAGGGAGGGAGGCGGCGGAGCTCTCGAGGGCCGGGTTGGCTGTAGCTCAGGCTCTATATCGTGGAGTCTGCACTGGGCCCCAGGAGCTGAGGTGTCGACCCAGCCATTCTGCACTAGGAAATCTGGTCTGAAGTGCCGGGTGTGGAACCTCTGCATGCGGGACCCTAGGAGCACGTGAAATTAGACAAAGCACAAAGGATAAAAAAGGTTAGACTTGCCTTTATTGCCCAGATTCTACTTTTATCTCCCAGGGATTTTTAATGGGCTTTGCTGGGGACAAACCCCTCCTCTGCCTTTTGTCCCGTTCCTCATTCTTGGAGTGCTGAGGGTGCAGACCCTTCTTCTGTAACTGCTGAGTGCTGAGTTGGGAGCCCTCATACCCTGGGGCGAGGGTCAGAGCTTCTCCCCAGCAGCCTCCCGGTGACGTTGATTGTCCCCAGGACCCCTGCCTCCCTGCTCGTCCACCTGAGCACCAGCATTGGAAGTGTTATAGATTCTAATGACCTTTAAGGGTCCAGGAAAGAGATGTGCAGAGACGCTGTGGGGGCCGGTTTCACCCCACCCCACATTTGTTCGGCCACCTTAGGCTGACCGTCTCTGCCAGCCTAGATGCTCTGACCAGTAGTCTGCGCTTTCTTCAATTAGGCCCCTGAATTAACGTACAAACAGCACCAGGTGTCAGAGCCCTGCCCGCTCAACTCCCAGACAGTCCAGGGTCAGTGGTGATCAAGGACCATGATGGCTACTGAGTCAACAGCCTTTTGAAGTAAACAGGAGTCCAGCCGGTCTTATTGGCCACCATCATCACGGTGTCTGTAGGCTTTTCTATGGTGACAGTGTGGTATACTGTTCCCCCGCCAAGATTATTAGCTCCCCTCTGGGTGCAGTAAGTCCTGCAAGCAGTAGTCTACTCTTTTGGGACACACTCTTGTTGTTTTATGAGAGAAACTCCAGGTCAAGTGATGTTCACACGAGTCGTCATGGTGCCCTGTTGCCCCCGGTTATCTCTCTGGATGTTGGAGTTGGAGGGCCTCCTCACTCGAGGTCGGTGTGCCCACGGAGCGAACCCTGCAACTTCAGGGCATGGTTGGTGGTTAGGATCACCACGTGGGGTCCTTTTCCCTTAGGAGGGAGGTGGCCTTTTGGGCTGCTGATTTCCAGGTTTTTAGATACCGCCAGTATCTTGGCCAGATGTGGCAGTGGGCCAAGCCCCTTAGTGACCGTAGTTTATCCTACCTGGATGGCATTCTTGCATTGTTCCATTTCAAGTGGTCCCAGTTTTTGCACTAATTCTCCAATGGCGATTCACCTTTCACCGGGAATGTAAAGGTCAAAGGGTTTAGCTAAATTAGGGAGTTCCAGGGCAAGGGTCTGAATTGACTGCTCTTTCCATTCTTGAAAGGCCACTTCTGGATTCTATTCAAAAGGATCATCATCTTTTCCTTTCAGTGTTTCATATAGAGGCCCAGCTAGTAGACTGTAGTTAGGGATCCAGAAGCAGCAAACCCTGGCCTCCCCAGGAACCCCTAAGCTGTCTTCTAGTTTTAGAAAGGGGTAAGGCTGAAAATGGTTTCTTCCCTTTCCTGGGATGGGCTTCTCTGACCTTCTGTGAGAATGAAGCCCAGGCAGGTCACCGCAGTCTGTGATATTTGAGCTTTTTCTTGGACAACTTCTATCCTTTATTGGCTTGGTAGTTCAGAGGCCTCCTTAGTAGGGCTGGTGATCAGAATGTCGTCTGCATATTGAAGGAGGGTTTCCTTTTCCAGAGGTAGAACTTTTAGGTCTTTAGCTAAGCTTTCCCCAAAGATGGTGTGGGAATTTTTGCACCCTTGGGGCCAGACGGCCCGGAAGTATTGTTTTAGTTGTATGTTGAGTCCTGCCACTCACAAGCCAAAATTTCTTGTGACTCTGGGACTAATGGAATACAAAAGAAGGCATCATTGAAGACTAATACAGAATACCATGTCCTGGTGGTTGGTAGAATGACCAGCAGGGTGTAGGAATTAGGAGCAACTGGAGGTATATCCTCGGTGGCTTCACTGACTGTCCTGACATCCTTTACCAGGTCCCCAGCGGCCCATGGGGCTCTCGTGGTCAGACCAATCCCAGAATATGGAGCTCACCTGGGCAGGTACCCCACCCCCACCCCAGCCCACGGGGCTCTCGTGGTCAGGCCCCTCCCAGGATACAGAGCTACCCTTGCAGGTACCGTGGCAGGGCTGGGCACACAGGAACCGTGCACATAGCCCTCATTGCAGAGCACCCCCAGCTCACCTGTCGCTCAGAGCTGACACAGAGCACCTCAGAGCAGGACTTGAACTAACAAACAGCAGCTGCGACAGGTCTGTGACCCTGGGCATCACTCCGTGAGGCCTCCCTCCACCTGGTCTTCCAGAGACTTCCACTGCACCCGGGGCACCAGGCCTCTGTCTCCAACCACCACCCACCCCTCCTCTCCCTGACTCCTGGGTTCCTCTCATTAGGAGAGGGTTTTCTTGAAGTTGTCTCCCACTCATGGGCCAGACAAAATGATTAGAAAACAAGCCAAAGCTGCAGCCCCTTGTCTATCCTGACTCTCAGGAGCCCACACCTGTTCCTTGGACCTGGCCGGTTCAGCAAGTTCCATTTTCTGCAACTGTGAGCCCCTGAGGGGTGATGATTGGCTGACCTGGGCAGCCTTACCGTGCCGGCCAGCCCTCCCCAGGTGTGCCTGGGTTGAGATCAATATAAATACCACTCCAGGCAGCAAGAGCCCCTGCAGCCGTGCCTGACGCCATTTTCTCTGCCCTGTCAGCAGTCTCCGGGCTGGGCTGGTGGGAGGGAGTGAGAGGCCACGGCTTTGTGGGTGGCCCAGTGTGAGTGGGGCTCTGCTGGACTTTCTGCAGCAGTTGCCAGGCTGCCACCTGCTAAAGAAGAGGGTGTGTCACCCATACCTGCTGCTGGAATTTCTCCCTGGGCAGAGGTGAGGAAGGAAAAAAGCAGTGGGGGCAGGGACAGGACGGGTATCTCAGGCAGGGAAATGGAAATCTTCCAGAAGAGCACCCAGGGCCAGGACCATCCTGGCTGGCCTGCAGGCACCAAGTCGGCCGGCATGCTGTCACTCGTGTGGCTCTATGGCCCTTCCTCTAGGCTTTCAAGTCCTTGTATATATTCAGGTGTTTTACCTGGGACGGGTGGGAATAGTTCAGCAGCAACTGGCCTGGGGCTCAGCTCACGTTTACTCACAGATGCCTCGGCACGGTGCCCCAGCTTTGCAATGAGGACGCTTGTTGCGTGGGGGCTGCTGGCTGAATGGGAGACGATTCCCCACCACTGACCCACTTCAGAATTGTTTACAACTGGAGCAAGTGCCCTGATACGGTTTTCCTCTGTGTAACTGGTGGGTTCTGTGTTTTTTTTCTCTTTTTCGTTTTTGGTTCAAGGTAGATTTTATTCCTCTTTTTTGTATTTACAGATATAAGCATGGAAATAATTTATTCATATAAATACATGTATGTGCAGGGAATAATTGTTTTTTCTGTTTTATTTTTTAAATTTTATTTCTTTTTAATTTTGAATTTTATTTTATATTTTTATACAGCAGGTTCTTATTGGTTATCTATTTTATACATATAAATGTATACATGCCAATCCCAGTCTCTCAACTCCTCCCACCACCACCCCCCCAACAGCTTTCCCCCCTTGTTGTCCATACGTTTGTTGTCTACATCTGTTGCTCTATTTATGCCTTGCAAAATGGTTAACCTGTACAGTTTTTCTAGGTTCCACATATATGCATGAATATACAAGATTTGTTTTTCTCTTTCTGACTTACTTCACTCTGTATGACAGTCTCTAGATCCATCGACGTCTCTACAAATGACCCAATTTCATTCCTTTTCATGGCTTAGTAATATTCCATTTTATATATGTACCACAGCTTTATGCATTCGTCTGTCTGTGGGCATTTAGGTTGCTTCCATTACCTCGATATTGTAAATAGTGATGCAATGAACATTGCGGTGAATGACTCTTTTTGATTTATGGTTTTGTCTGGGTATATGTCCAGTACTGGGATTGCTGTATCATATGGTAATTCTATTGTTAGTTTCTTAAGAAATTCCATATTGTTCTCCATAATGACTGTATCAATTTATATTCCCAAAAATAGTGGAAGAGGGTTCCTTTTCTCCACACCCTTTCCAGCATTTTTTGTTTGTAGATTTTCAATGATGCCTATTCTACCAGGTGTGAGGTGATACCTCATTGTTGAATCCATTTCGTTGAGCAAGGGGTAGCTCTTGTCTATTACATATTTGGCTTATGGAACGGTATCTGTGCTAATTTCAAACTCTGCTTTTATGCAGCAACCCAACTCACCTTCCCCCTTAAGCAGGCATAAGTTGGTTTTCTAAACTTGAGACCCTGTTCTGTTTTGTAATTCAGTTCATGTTTAGCCAAGTTCACATTCCGTGTATTAGTGATACCTTATGATGTTTCTTTTTCTGTGTGACTTATTTCACTTAGAATCATCGTGCCTCAATCCACTCATTATGCTGGTACAGGCCTGGTGACATAGATTTCATTGCTGAGTGGTATTCTGTTGTACATAAGTACCGCAACTTCTTTATCATTATTTGCTCTCTGGGATATTTAACTTGTGCCGTAGAAGAGATTTCTGTAAAAAGAGCCGTCCCAAATTTTGGGGTTGCTGTGTCTTTTTGATATTAATTTCCCTAAGCTATAGGACCATAAGTGGAAGTGCCCTAGGCTCTGTTGCTTTGTTTTTTAGATGTTTCAGGAAACACCATACACTTCTCCTGAGTGGTTGTTGGCAATTTACATCCCGCCCATCAGCATAACAAGGCTCCCAGTTCTCCATGGCCTGTCCTGCCTTTCTGGATTTTACACTTTTTTCAGATGGCCCTTTTGACCGGGGGGAAGTGAGACTTCATTGTAGTGCAGATTTCCTTTGCAAGCTTGCTTGGTTGGCCAAAAAGGGCGTATGCGTTTTTTCCTGAATATATTCAGGAAAAAACGCATACGCCCTTTTGGCAAAGTGCATCATTGTGGACGTTCTGCCTCTTTTCCTACGCTTTCAATGCAATTCCAGTCTACCTCCTGAAATCGGTATCCTGCAATTCAGCCCCGCTTTCAAGTCCTCTTGGCAGCCTTACTTCAGTCTATTTTTGGCCGATAGCTGTCATTTATAACTCTGCAGGTTTGTGAATTACAGAGCCCCGGAGCTCCTTTCTTCAACTCGCTTTCTTGTGACCTGGCCGCAACACCGCAGGATGTCTTCAGGCCCTAATGTGGTTCCGGCATGGCATGCTGAGCCTTTGGTTAATTCCTCTTCCTGGTGGGAAATGAGAGTTAAATTTGCCCGTCCAGACACCTCCAGCTAGCCTCTCATTGGTTCTCGCTATTCCTGTTCATCTTCCGCAGAAATTGCAAACTGGGCCAAACAGGAGGTTAAAGGGACTGACTCTCCAAGTCGGGAGAGTGTTAGTAAAGCGTCTGGAATGTTGCACCCGAGTACCAGGGGACGAAAACTGAGACATATTTGAACACGTCTCCCGTTCACATGGTTGATCATACTCTGGGTTCCACATGCATGTTTTAGCTGAAGGAAGAATACCTAAAACCTTGGTAGTTGAAACCCGTGGAATGGGTACCATGCAATATGACTTCAAACGGTCTTCATTTGTTTACCGAACCTCTCCAATCCTATCACTGCTGCGTTTATGCCCCTGTACATATGCTTGATTCTCTTTCGGAGACATAGCAATCCATAGGTTTGAAGATACTTACTAGTCAGGTACATTCTTAGGCGTTTAATATGCGGTGTTGAGTCCATTTCGTTGAGCAAGGAGTAGCTCTTGTCTATTCCATATTTGGCTTAAGGAATTTTATCTGTGCTCATTTCAATCTCTGGTTTTATGCAGCACCCCAACTCACCTTTCCCCTTAAGCAAGCATAAGTTGGTTTTCTAAATTTGAGACCCTGTTCTGTTCTGTAATTCAGTTCCTGTGTAGCCAAGTTTCCATTCCGTGTATTAGTGATATCTTATGATGTTTCTTTTTCTGTGTGACTTATTTCTGTTAGAATCATCATACCTGAATCCACTCATTGTGCTGCTAAGGGCCTGATGACATAGATTTCATTGCTGAGTGATATTGCTTTGTAAGTAAATACCACAGCTTCTTTATCCATTTTTCATTTTCTGCGATGTTGAACTTGTACTGTAAACGAGGTTCTTGTAAACAGAGGCGTCCCAAACTTTGGGGTGGCTGTGTCTTTTTGATTTTAATTTTCCTAAGCTATAGGACCATAAGTGGAAGTGCCCTAGGCTCTGTTGCTTTGTTTTTTAGATGTTTCAGGAAACACCATACACTTCTCCCGAGTGTCTGTTGGCAATTTACATCCCGCCCATCAGCATAACAAGGCTCCCAGTTCTCCATGGCCTGTCCTGCCTTTCTGGATTTTACACTTTTTTCAGATGGCCCTTTTGACCGGGGGGAAGTGAGACTTCATTGTAGTGCAGATTTCCTTTGCAAGCTTGCTTGGTTGGCCAAAAAGTGCGTATGCGTTTTTTCCTGAATATATTCAGGAAAAAACGCATACGCCCCTTTTGGCCAAGTGCATCATTGTCGAGTTTCTGACTCTCTTCATATGCTTTCAATGCAATTCCAGTCTACCTCCTGAAATCGGTTTCCTGCAATTCTGCCTTGCTTTCAATGCCTCTTCATAGCCTTCCCTCAATATATTTTTTAAAATAGTTGGCCTTTATAACTCTGCAGGTTTTTGAATTGCAGTGGCCCTTAGCTCCATTTTTTAGCTCCTATATTTTTGGTCTTGCCCCATAACCACAGGATTCCTTGAGCCCTATTTTTCTTCTGGGACACCTTGCTGTGCCTTTGGTTAATTCTTCTTACTGATGTGATATTAGAGTGACATGTGCCCATTGAAACCGCTACAGCTAGTTTCTCACTGGTTCCCCCTATTCCCATTCATCCTCTGCACTAACTGCAGACTGTGCGATACCAGAACTTAAAGGCATTGACTCCATGTGGGGATGTTGTTAGTAAAGCGGCTGGAATGTCGATCCGGAGCCCCAGGAGAGGAAAAATGAGGTGCGTTTTAGAAACCTTTCCCGATCATATGGTATACCAGTCGCTGGGTTTCCCAAGCATGGTTTAGCTGTAGGAAGATTCCCTTCAACCTGGAGTGTTGGGACCCTTGGAATGAGTAGCATGAAGTATTGCATTAAACTTTCGGCAGTTGCTCACCAAAGCTCACCAATCCTGTCAGCCCCAAGTGTCCAGCCTTATGTCTTATCCAGCTGTGGGTTTATATGTGGTCAATCCAGGTTGCATCACAGCCCCTGAGCGAATTTTGTAAGAATTTTTCTCTCTTTCATTGTTTCAGCGTTTTGTTTTTAAAATTTATTTCTATAATGGGGTTTAGCTCCTTTTCACTGCTGTGTTTGTGCCGCTCTGCACACACTTGATTCCCTTATGGAGATATATCAATACATGGGTTTTAAGATTCTTATTCCTCAGATATATTTCTCTGCGGTGTATAGGGTGTGTTGAGGCCTGTTCATTGAGCAAGGTGTAGATCTTGTCTAATACCTATTTGGTTTATTGAACGGTATCTGTGCTAATTTCAAACTCTGGTTTTATGCATCACCCCACCTCTCCTTTCCCCTTAAGCTGACATAAGTGTGTTTTCTAAATGTGAGACACTGTTCTGTTCTGTAATTCATTTCTTGTGCAGCCATATTTACCCTCCCTCTATAAGTGATATCTTATGATATGTTTCTTTTTCTGTTTGACTTATTTCAAGTAGTATTATCGGACCTAAATCCACTCTTTATCCTTCTACTAGCCTTATTACATTGATTTCATGGTGAAGAGATATTCCATTGTACATAAGTACCACATCTTCTTTATCCATTGTTCTCTTTCCTGGGATATTTAAGGTGTACTGAAGTTGAGGTTCTTGTAAACAGAGTAGCCCTAAACTGTGGTGTGCTTGTGTCTTGTTGATTTTTAGACTTCCCTAGATATACTCCCATGATTGGAAGTGTCCTATGCTCTGTAGCTCTGTTTTTTAGATGATTTAGGAACCACCATACACTTCTCCAGAGTGGCTCTCGGCAGTTCACACACTGCCCATCAGCGTATAAAGGCTCCCTGTTCTCCATGGCCTGTCCTGCATTTCTGGTTTTTACAATTTTTTAGGATGGCCCTTTTGACCGGTGGGAAGTGAGACTTCTTTGTTGTGCACATTTGCATTGCTTGCTTGCTTCGTTGCCCATAAAGTGCGTATGCGTTTTTTCCAGGATATAGTCAGGAAAAAACGCATACGCCCTTTTGGGCCAACTGCATCATTGTCGAAATTCTGCCGCTTTTCATGTGCGTTAAAGACGAGTCCAATCTATCTCTTGAAATCTGTTTCTTGCAATTCTGTCTTGCATTCAGATCCTCTTCTTTGCCTTACCTCAACATATTTTTGGACGTTAGTTTTCATTTATAACTCTGCAGGTTTGTGAATTGCAGTGACCCTGAGCTCCATTTTTTAAGTTGCTCTTTTGTGAGCTGGCCTCAAACCCGCAGGATTGCTTCAGGCCCTATTTTGGCTCCGGCGAGGCAGGCTGAGCCTTTCTTTAATTCTTATTCTTAATGGGAAATTAGAGTGATATGTGCCCGTCCAAACCCCTACAACTCTTCTCTCATTGGTTCCCCCTCTTCCCGTTCATCCTCCTCACAATTTGCAAAATGTGTGAAACAGAAGTTTAAATGTGCTGATTCTCCAAGTGGGGAGATTCTAAGTAGCATGGCTGGAATGGTGAACAGGAGCACCAGGAGAGGATAAATGAGGTGCATTTTAGACACATCTCCCGATCACATGGTGTACAGTCCTCTGGGTTTTCCATGCATGTTTTAGCTGTAGGAAGATCCCTTGAACCTGCAGATTTGGGACCCATTGAATGGGTACCAGGTAGTATTACTTTAAAGGGTGTGCATTTCCTCACCCAACCTCACATTTCTCTTAGCGCAAACAGTTTCCAGCCTTATGTCTCATCCTGCTGTGGGTCTAGATGTGTTCAATCCATGTTGCATCACCGTCCCTGAGGAAAAGTTGTAAGAGGTTTTCTCTGTCTCTCTGTCGTTTATTTTTTTCAATTTATTACTATATTGGTTACAGCTGATTTTCAAAGCTCTGTTTCTTGCTGCTGTACATCCACTTGATTCACGTACAGAGAGACATCAATAAATTCTTTTTCAGATTCTTACCAGTCGTATATATTCTTTTCCGGTGACTTGAGTGTGCTGAGTGCAGTTCTTTTAGCTACCGTGTAGGCCTTGTTGATTATCAGTTTGGTATTTGGAATGGTATCTTTGCTAATTTCAACCTCCTGGATGATGCCTCACCCCTCCCCACCTTTCCCGTTTAGCAGCCTTATGCGTGTTTTCTACATATTTGACTATGTTTTTGTTTTGTAATTTATTTCATGTGTAGCCATTTTGGATTCCACCTTTAAGTGATATCTTATGATATGTGTCTTTTTCTTTTTGAATTCTGTCACTTAGAATGATCATACGTAACTCCTCCGGAGTTGTTACAACTGGCCATATTTCATTGATTTCCAGGCTGAATAATATTCCACTCTACCTAAGTACCACATCTCTATCCATTTTTTCCCTCCAGAGACATTTAAGTTATATCCTAGTCGAGGATCTTTTAAACAGAGAGGGGGTAAACATTGGGGTGCCTGTGTCCTCTCGATTTTTGTTTTTCCCAAGATATACGCCCGTGAGTGCAAGTGCCCTATGCTCTGTAGCTCATTTTGTAGATGCTTTAGTAAACACAATACACTTCTCCAGAATGGCCGTTGGCAATATACATTTCCACTATAAGTCTCACAGGGCTCCCTCTTCTCGTTGCCCTGTCCTGCATTTCTGTTGTTTACGCTTTATGAGGATGGCTCTTCTGACTGATGCGAAGTGATATCTTTTGTGGTATTGACTTCCAGTGCCCACCTGTTTGGTTGGCTAAAAAAGTGTATGCCCTTTTCTTGAATATATACAGAAAAGAACGCATACACCCTTTTTGGCCAACTGCAATGTTGGCAATGTTCAGCTCCTTTTCTTGTGCTTAATGGCGAGTCCTTTCTACCTCCTCAAATCCCTTTCCTGCCATTCTCCCTTGCTTACAAGTCCTTTTCTCTGACTTTCCTCAAGACATTTTTCAGTGATGGATATTTTCAACTCTGCAGTTTTGTGAATTTTACTGCCCCTGAGTTCCATTGTTCAACTCGTGTTTATGGGAACTGGCCACAAAGCAGCGGGATTTCCTCAAGCCCTATACTGTTTCCATGGGCAACCCTAGCCTTTGGTCAATTCGTCTTCCTGATTGGAAATTAGAGTGACATGTGCCTGTCTGAACACCTAGGACTTGTCTCTCATTGTTCCTCATCCTTCCGCTTCATCCTCTGGACAAATTCCAAACTGTACGCAACAGGATGTTGACAGTGCTGACATCTCCAAGTGGGGAGACTGTTAGTAAAGATGCTGGAGGGGTGAACCCGAGCACCAGGAGATGAGGAGATGAGATGCCTTTTCCAAACTCTTCCCGATCAGACGGTATACCATCCTCTGGGTGTGACAGACATGTTTTAGCAGTAGGAAGAGTCCCATTCATGTAAGGAGAACACCAGGGCTTTTTCAAAATCAGTGTCTCCCCGAAACCCAAACTGGGGAATTTTTTAAGCTACGGCTACACATATGTTCATTAAGGGCCTTGGGAAGTAGGCAGAGTCCAAACTTTAGATGATTGAAGTCTTCAGGGTCAGAAGCACTCACCACCAGCTTCCCTTAGGCTACACTTTAACTGTCATTGATAGATGATGTCAATAAAAATATCTATTCTTTTTCAGATTATTTCCCCTTATAGGTTATTGCAAAATGTTGAGTGTAGTTCCCTGTGCTATACAGTAGTTCCTTGTTGATGATCTATTTTATACATAGCAGTGTGTATGTGTTAATTCCAAACTTAATTTATCCCTCCTCCCACCTTTCCCCTTTGGTAATAATAAATTATAAGATTTTATACTTCTCAGAAATGGGGGAGCTGAAAGAGAGGTATCATTTTCAATGGAAAAGCATTTAAAACAAGATTGAAGGTTTAACCAAGATTATTAGATGTACATCCTTGGAAAGAAATCACTTCGTTTCTCCAATATTGACCTGACAAATAAGACAAACCTTTTCACTGAACTTGCTTATAAAAAGTGATGGAAATATCAAATGGAAGTGTTAAAAACATCTTATTTTACCCGAGCCTTATACACTGTTCTATGTTAACTACAATTTGGCTCACACATCTGTTCATTGAGGTTACAATAGTCTCAATTTCTGTTACTGATCCTCCAGAGTGGACCCCAACAAGTGTCCCCCTGCCCAGTGTCATTGGGGCCAACAGATCGAGACTGAGTTTGGTTCACAAGCAAAGGAAACTTTATATTTTGATCAGAGAATGGAGAGGTGAGAGCATGCACTACCCCGTGGGCTGTGGGCTGGGCTGCTGTGTAGAGATCCTGTCAGAGTCAGTGGGAGGGAGGGAGGCGGCGGAGCTCTCGAGGGCTGGGTTGGCTGTAGCTCAGGCTCTATATCGTGGAGTCTGCACTGGGCCCCAGGAGCTGAGGTGTCGACCCAGCCATTCTGCACTAGGAAATCTGGTCTGAAGTGCCGGGTGTGGAACCTCCGCATGCGGGACCCTAGGAGCACGTGAAATTAGACAAAGCACAAAGGATAAAAAAGGTTAGACTTGACTTTATTGCCCAGATTCTATTTTTATCTCCCAGGGATTTTTAATGGGCTTTGCTGGGGACAAACCCCTCCTCTGCCTTTTGTCCCGTTCCTCATTCTTGGAGTGCTGAGGGTGCAGACCCTTCTTCTGTAACTGCTGAGTGCTGAGTTGGGAGCCCTCATACCCTGGGGCGAGGGTCAGAGCTTCTCCCCAGCAGCCTCCCGGTGACGTTGATTGTCCCCAGGACCCCTGCCTCCCTGCTCGTCCACCTGAGCACCAGCATTGGAAGTGTTATAGATTCTAATGACCTTTAAGGGTCCAGGAAAGAGATGTGCAGAGACGCTGTGGGGGCCGGTTTCACCCCACCCCACATTTGTTCGGCCACCTTAGGCTGACCGTCTCTGCCAGCCTAGATGCTCTGACCAGTAGTCTGCGCTTTCTTCAATTAGGCCCCTGAATTAACGTACAAACAGCACCAGGTGTCAGAGCCCTGCCCGCTCAACTCCCAGACAGTCCAGGGTCAGTGGTGATCAAGGACCATGATGGCTACTGAGTCAACAGCCTTTTGAAGTAAACAGGAGTCCAGCCGGTCTTATTGGCCACCATCATCACGGTGTCTGTAGGCTTTTCTATGGTGACAGTGTGGTATACTGTTCCCCCGCCAAGATTATTAGCTCCCCTCTGGGTGCAGTAAGTCCTGCAAGCAGTAGTCTACTCTTTTGGGACACACTCTTGTTGTTTTATGAGAGAAACTCCAGGTCAAGTGATGTTCACACGAGTCGTCATGGTGCCCTGTTGCCCCCGGTTATCTCTCTGGATGTTGGAGTTGGAGGGCCTCCTCACTCGAGGTCGGTGTGCCCACGGAGCGAACCCTGCAACTTCAGGGCATGGTTGGTGGTTAGGATCACCACGTGGGGTCCTTTTCCCTTAGGAGGGAGGTGGCCTTTTGGGCTGCTGATTTCCAGGTTTTTAGATACCGCCAGTATCTTGGCCAGATGTGGCAGTGGGCCAAGCCCCTTAGTGACCGTAGTTTATCCTACCTGGATGGCATTCTTGCATTGTTCCATTTCAAGTGGTCCCAGTTTTTGCACTAATTCTCCAATGGCGATTCACCTTTCACCAGGAATGTAAAGGTCAAAGGGTTTAGCTAAATTAGGGAGTTCCAGGGCAAGGGTCTGAATTGACTGCTCTTTCCATTCTTGAAAGGCCACTTCTGGATTCTATTCAAAAGGATCATCATCTTTTCCTTTCAGTGTTTCATATAGAGGCCCAGCTAGTAGACTGTAGCTAGGGATCCAGAAGCAGCAAACCCTGGCCTCCCCAGGAACCCCTAAGCTGTCTTCTAGTTTTAGAAAGGGGTAAGGCTGAAAATGGTTTCTTCCCTTTCCTGGGATGGGCTTCTCTGACCTTCTGTGAGAATGAAGCCCAGGCAGGTCACCACAGTCTGTGATATTTGAGCTTTTTCTTGGACAACTTCTATCCTTTATTGGCTTGGTAGTTCAGAGGCCTCCTTAGTAGGGCTGGTGATCAGAATGTCGTCTGCATATTGAAGGAGGGTTTCCTTTTCCAGAGGTAGAACTTTTAGGTCTTTAGCTAAGCTTTCCCCAAAGATGGTGTGGGAATTTTTGCACCCTTGGGGCCAGACGGCCCGGAAGTATTGTTTTAGTTGTATGTTGAGTCCTGCCACTCACAAGCCAAAATTTCTTGTGACTCTGGGACTAATGGAATACAAAAGAAGGCATCATTGAAGACTAATACAGAATACCATGTCCTGGTGGTTGGTAGAATGACCAGCAGGGTGTAGGAATTAGGAGCAACTGGAGGTATATCCTCGGTGGCTTCACTGACTGTCCTGACATCCTTTACCAGGTCCCCAGCGGCCCATGGGGCTCTCGTGGTCAGACCAATCCCAGAATATGGAGCTCACCTGGGCAGGTACCCCACCCCCACCCCAGCCCACGGGGCTCTCGTGGTCAGGCCCCTCCCAGGATACAGAGCTACCCTTGCAGGTACCGTGGCAGGGCTGGGCACACAGGAACCGTGCACATAGCCCTCATTGCAGAGCACCCCCAGCTCACCTGTCGCTCAGAGCTGACACAGAGCACCTCAGAGCAGGACTTGAACTAACAAACAGCAGCTGCGACAGGTCTGTGACCCTGGGCATCACTCCGTGAGGCCTCCCTCCACCTGGTCTTCCAGAGACTTCCACTGCACCCGGGGCACCAGGCCTCTGTCTCCAACCACCACCCACCCCTCCTCTCCCTGACTCCTGGGTTCCTCTCATTAGGAGAGGGTTTTCTTGAAGTTGTCTCCCACTCATGGGCCAGACAAAATGATTAGAAAACAAGCCAAAGCTGCAGCCCCTTGTCTATCCTGACTCTCAGGAGCCCACACCTGTTCCTTGGACCTGGCCGGTTCAGCAAGTTCCATTTTCTGCAACTGTGAGCCCCTGAGGGGTGATGATTGGCTGACCTGGGCAGCCTTACCGTGCCGGCCAGCCCTCCCCAGGTGTGCCTGGGTTGAGATCAATATAAATACCACTCCAGGCAGCAAGAGCCCCTGCAGCCGTGCCTGACGCCATTTTCTCTGCCCTGTCAGCAGTCTCCGGGCTGGGCTGGTGGGAGGGAGTGAGAGGCCACGGCTTTGTGGGTGGCCCAGTGTGAGTGGGGCTCTGCTGGACTTTCTGCAGCAGTTGCCAGGCTGCCACCTGCTAAAGAAGAGGGTGTGTCACCCATACCTGCTGCTGGAATTTCTCCCTGGGCAGAGGTGAGGAAGGAAAAAAGCAGTGGGGGCAGGGACAGGACGGGTATCTCAGGCAGGGAAATGGAAATCTTCCAGAAGAGCACCCAGGGCCAGGACCATCCTGGCTGGCCTGCAGGCACCAAGTCGGCCGGCATGCTGTCACTCGTGTGGCTCTATGGCCCTTCCTCTAGGCTTTCAAGTCCTTGTATATATTCAGGTGTTTTACCTGGGACGGGTGGGAATAGTTCAGCAGCAACTGGCCTGGGGCTCAGCTCACGTTTACTCACAGATGCCTCGGCACGGTGCCCCAGCTTTGCAATGAGGACGCTTGTTGCGTGGGGGCTGCTGGCTGAATGGGAGACGATTCCCCACCACTGACCAACTTCAGAATTGTTTACAACTGGAGCAAGTGCCCTGATACGGTTTTCCTCTGTGTAACTGGTGGGTTCTGTGTTTTTTTTCTCTTTTTCGTTTTTGGTTCAAGGTAGATTTTATTCCTCTTTTTTGTATTTACAGATATAAGCATGGAAATAATTTATTCATATAAATACATGTATGTGCAGGGAATAATTGTTTTTTCTGTTTTATTTTTTAAATTTTATTTCTTTTTAATTTTGAATTTTATTTTATATTTTTATACAGCAGGTTCTTATTGGTTATCTATTTTATACATATAAATGTATACATGCCAATCCCAGTCTCTCAACTCCTCCCACCACCACCCCCCCAACAGCTTTCCCCCCTTGTTGTCCATACGTTTGTTGTCTACATCTGTTGCTCTATTTATGCCTTGCAAAATGGTTAACCTGTACAGTTTTTCTAGGTTCCACATATATGCATGAATATACAAGATTTGTTTTTCTCTTTCTGACTTACTTCACTCTGTATGACAGTCTCTAGATCCATCGACGTCTCTACAAATGACCCAATTTCATTCCTTTTCATGGCTTAGTAATATTCCATTTTATATATGTACCACAGCTTTATGCATTCGTCTGTCTGTGGGCATTTAGGTTGCTTCCATTACCTCGATATTGTAAATAGTGATGCAATGAACATTGCGGTGAATGACTCTTTTTGATTTATGGTTTTGTCTGGGTATATGTCCAGTACTGGGATTGCTGTATCATATGGTAATTCTATTGTTAGTTTCTTAAGAAATTCCATATTGTTCTCCATAATGACTGTATCAATTTATATTCCCAACAATAGTGGAAGAGGGTTCCTTTTCTCCACACCCTTTCCAGCATTTTTTGTTTGTAGATTTTCAATGATGCCTATTCTACCAGGTGTGAGGTGATACCTCATTGTTGAATCCATTTCGTTGAGCAAGGGGTAGCTCTTGTCTATTACATATTTGGCTTATGGAACGGTATCTGTGCTAATTTCAAACTCTGCTTTTATGCAGCAACCCAACTCACCTTCCCCCTTAAGCAGGCATAAGTTGGTTTTCTAAACTTGAGACCCTGTTCTGTTTTGTAATTCAGTTCATGTGTAGCCAAGTTCACATTCCGTGTATTAGTGATACCTTATGATGTTTCTTTTTCTGTGTGACTTATTTCACTTAGAATCATCGTGCCTCAATCCACTCATTATGCTGGTACAGGCCTGGTGACATAGATTTCATTGCTGAGTGGTATTCTGTTGTACATAAGTACCGCAACTTCTTTATCATTATTTGCTCTCTGGGATATTTAACTTGTGCCGTAGAAGAGATTTCTGTAAAAAGAGCCGTCCCAAATTTTGGGGTTGCTGTGTCTTTTTGATATTAATTTCCCTAAGCTATAGGACCATAAGTGGAAGTGCCCTAGGCTCTGTTGCTTTGTTTTTTAGATGTTTCAGGAAACACCATACACTTCTCCTGAGTGGTTGTTGGCAATTTACATCCCGCCCATCAGCATAACAAGGCTCCCAGTTCTCCATGGCCTGTCCTGCCTTTCTGGATTTTACACTTTTTTCAGATGGCCCTTTTGACTGGGGGGAAGTGAGACTTCACTGTAGTGCAGATTTCCTTTGCAAGCTTGCTTGGTTGGCCAAAAAGGGCGTATGCGTTTTTTCCTGAATATATTCAGGAAAAAACGCATACGCCCTTTTGGCAAAGTGCATCATTGTGGACGTTCTGCCTCTTTTCCTACGCTTTCAATGCAATTCCAGTCTACCTCCTGAAATCGGTATCCTGCAATTCAGCCCCGCTTTCAAGTCCTCTTGGCAGCCTTACTTCAGTGTATTTTTGGCCGATAGCTGTCATTTATAACTCTGCAGGTTTGTGAATTACAGAGCCCCGGAGCTCCTTTCTTCAACTCGCTTTCTTGTGACCTGGCCGCAACACCGCAGGATGTCTTCAGGCCCTAATGTGGTTCCGGCATGGCATGCTGAGCCTTTGGTTAATTCCTCTTCCTGGTGGGAAATGAGAGTTAAATTTGCCCGTCCAGACACCTCCAGCTAGCCTCTCATTGGTTCTCGCTATTCCTGTTCATCTTCCGCAGAAATTGCAAACTGGGCCAAACAGGAGGTTAAAGGGACTGACTCTCCAAGTCGGGAGAGTGTTAGTAAAGCGTCTGGAATGTTGCACCCGAGTACCAGGGGACGAAAACTGAGACATATTTGAACACGTCTCCCGTTCACATGGTTGATCATACTCTGGGTTCCACATGCATGTTTTAGCTGAAGGAAGAATACCTTAAACCTGGGTAGTTGAAACCCGTGGAATGGGTACCATGCAATATGACTTCAAAGGGTCTTCATTTGCTCACCGAACCTCTCCAATCCTATCACTGCTGCGTTTATGCCCCTGTACACATGCTTGATTCTCTTTCGGAGACATAGCAATCCATAGGTTTTAAGATACTTACTAGTCAGGTACATTCTTAGGCGTTTAATATACAGTGTTGAGTCCATTTCGTTGAGCAAGGAGTAGCTCTTGTCTATTCCATATTTGGCTTAAGGAACTTTATCTGTGCTCATTTCAATCTCTGGTTTTATGCAGCACTCCAACTCACCTTTACCCTTAAGCAAGAATAAGTTGGTTTTCTAAATTTGAGACCCTGTTCTGTTCTGTAATTCAGTTCCTGTGTAGCCAAGTTTACATTCTGTGTATTACTGATACCTTATGAAGTTTCTTTTTCTGTGTGACTTATTTCAGTTAGAATCATCATACCTGAATCCACTCATTGTGCTGCTAAGGGCCTGATGACACAGATTTCATTGCTGAGTTATATTGCTTTGTAAGTAAATACCACAACTTTTTTATCCATTTTTCACTTTCTGCGATGTTGAACTTGTACTGTAAACGAGGTTCTTGTAAACAGAGCCGTTCCAAACTTTGGGGTGGCTGTGTCTATTTGATTTTAAATTCCCTAAGCTATAGGACCATAAGTGGAAGTGCCCTAGGCTCTGTTGCTTTGTTTTTTAGATGTTTCAGGAAACACCATACACTTCTCCTGAGTGGTTGTTGGCAATTTACATCCCGCCCTTCAGCATAACAAGGCTCCCAGTTCTCCATGGCCTGTCCTGCCTTTCTGGATTTTACACTGTTTTCAGATGGCCCTTTTGACCGGGGGGAAGTGAGACTTCATTGTAGTGCAGATTTCCTTTGCAAGCTTGCTTGGTTGGCCAAAAAGGGCGTATGCGTTTTTTCCTGAATATATTCAGGAAAAAACGCATACGCCCTTTTTGGCCAAGTGCATCATTGTGGACGTTCTGCCTCTTTTCCTATGCTTTCAATGCAATTCCAGTCTACCTCCTGAAATCGGTTTCCTGCAATTCTGCCCCGCTTTCAAGTCCTCTTGGCAGCCTTACTTCAGTCTATTTTTGGACGATAGCTGTCATTTATAACTCTGCAGGTTTGTGAATTACAGTGCCCCTGAGCTCCTTTCTTCAACTCGCTTTCTTGTGAGCTGGCCGCAACACCGCATGATGGCTTCAGGCCCTAATCTGGTTCCGGCACGGCATGCTGAGTCTTTGGTTAATTCCTCTTCCTGGTGGGAAATGAGAGATAAATTTGCCCATCCAGACACCTCCAGCTAGCCTCTCATTGGTTCTCGCTATTCCTGTTCATCTTCCGCAGAAATTGCAAACTGAGCCATACAGGAGGTTAAAGGCGCTGACTCTCCAAGTGGGGAGAGTGTTAGTAAAGCGTCTGGAATGTTGCACCCGAGTACCAGGGGAGGAAAACTGAGACATATTTGAAAACGTCTCCCGTTCACATGGTTGATCATACTTGGGTTCCACATGCATGTTTTAGCTGAAGGAAGAATACCTTAAACCTGGAGAGTTGAGACCCGTGTAATGGGTACCATGCAATATGACTTCAAAGGGTCTTCATTTGCTCACCGAACCTCTCCAATCCTATCACTGCTGCGTTTATGCCCCTGTACACACGCTTGATTCTCTTTTGGAGACATAGCAATCCATAGGTTTTACGATACTTACTAGTCAGGTACATTCTTAGGCGTTTAATATGCGGTGTTGAGTCCATTTCGTTGAGCAAGGAGTAGCTCTTGTCTATTCCATATTTGACTTAAGGAACTTTATCTGTGCTCATTTCAATCTCTGGTTTTATGCAGCACCCCAACTCACCTTTACCCTTAAGCAAGCATAAGTTGGTTTTCTAAATTTGAGACCCTGTTCTGTTTTGGAATGCAGTTCCTGTGTAGCCAAGTTTACATTCCGTGTATTAGTGATATCTTATGATGTTTCTTTTTCTGTGTGACTTATTTCAGTTAGAATCATCGTACCTGAATCCACTCATTATGCTGCTACGGGCCTGATGACATAGATTTCATTGCTGAGTGATACTACATTGTAAGTAAATACCACAAGTTCTTTATCCATTTTTCACTTTCTGCGATGTTGAACTTGTACTGTAAACGAGGTTCTTGTAAACAGAGGCGTCCCAAACTTTAGGGTGGCTGTGTCTTTTTGATTTTAATTTCCCTAAGCTATAGGACCATAAGTGGAAGTGCCCTAGGCTCTGTTGCTTTGTTTTTTAGATGTTTCAGGAAACACCATACACTTCTCCCGAGTGTCTGTTGGCAATTTACATCCCGCCCATCAGCATAACAAGGCTCCCAATTCTCCATGGCCTGTCCTCCCTTTCTGGATTTTACACTTTTTTCAGGTGGCCCTTTTGACCGGGGGGAAGTGAGACTTCATTGTAGTGCAGATTTCCTTTGCAAGTTTGCTTGGTTGGCCAAAAAGGGCGTATGCGTTTTTTCCTGAATATATTCAGGAAAAAACGCATACGCCCTTTTTGGCCAAGTGCATCATTGTGGACGTTCTGCCTCTTTTCCTATGCTTTCAATGCAATTTCAGTCTACCTCCTGAAATCGGTTTCCTGCAATTCTGCCCCGCTTTCAAGTCCTCTTGGCAGCCTTACTTCAGTCTATTTTTGGACGATAGCTGTCATTTATAACTCTGCAGGTTTGTGAATTACAGTGCCCCTGAGCTCCTTTCTTCAACTCGCTTTCTTGTGAGCTGGCCACAACACCGCAGGGTGGCTTCAGGCCCTAATCTGGTTCTGGCACGGCACGCTGAGCCTTTGGTTAATTCCTCTTCCTGGTGGGAAATGAGAGTTAAATTTGCCCGTCCAGACACCTCCAGCTAGTGTCTCAGTTGTTCTCGCTATTCCTGTTCATCTTCCGCAGAAATTGCAAACTGGGCCAAACAGGAGGTTAAAGGACTGACTCTCCAAGTCGGGAGAGTGTTAGTAAAGCGTCTGGCATGTTGCACCCGAGTACCAGGGTACGAAAACTGAGACATATTTTAACACGTCTCCCGATCACATGGTTGATCATACTCTAGGTTCCACATGAATGTTTTAGCTGAAGGAAGAATACCTTAAACCTGGGTAGTTGAAACCCGTGGAATGGGTACCATGCAATATGACTTCAAAGGGTCTTCATTTGCTCACCGAACCTCTCCAATCCTATCACTGCTGCGTTTATGCCCCTGTACACATGCTTGATTCTCTTTCGGAGACATAACAATCCATAAGTTTTAAGATACTTACTAGTCAGGTACATTCTTAGGCGTTTAATATGGGGTGTTGAGTCCATTTCGTTGAGCAAGGAGTAGCTCTTGTCTATTCCATATTTGGCTTAAGGAACTTTATCTGTGCTCATTTCAATCTCTGGTTTTATGCAGCACCCCAACTCACCTTTACCCTTAAGCAAGCATAAGTTGGTTTTCTAAATTTGAGACCGTGTTCTGTTCTGTAATTCAGTTCCTGTGTAGCCAAGTTTCCATTCCGTGTATTACTGATATCTTATGATGTTTCTTTGTCTGTGTGACTTATTTCAGTTAGAATCATCATACCTGAATCCACTCATTGTGCTGCTAACGGCCCGATGACATAGATTTCATTGCTTAGTGATATTGCTTTGTAAGTGAATACCACAACTTCTTTATCCATTTTT
The DNA here is from genome assembly GCF_951394435.1 of Stenella coeruleoalba. Classification (NCBI taxonomy): domain Eukaryota; kingdom Metazoa; phylum Chordata; class Mammalia; order Artiodactyla; family Delphinidae; genus Stenella; species Stenella coeruleoalba. The sequence goes on from NW_027646368.1 coordinate 313,613, forward strand.
CACTTTCTGCGATGTTGAACTTGTACTGTAAACGAGGTTCTTGTAAACAGAGCCGTTCCAACCTTTGGGGTGGCTGTGTCTTTTTGATTTTAAATTCCCTAAGCTATAGGACCATAAGGGGAAGTGCCCTAGGCTCTGTTGCTTTGTTTTTTAGATGTTTCAGGAAACACCATACACTTCTCCCAAGTGTCTGTTGGCAATTTACATCCCGCCCATCATCATAACAAGGCTCCCAGTTCTCAATGGCCTGTTGCCTTTCTGGATTTTACACTGTTTTCAGATGGCCCTTTTGACCAGGGGGAAGTGAGACTTCATTGTAGTGCAGATTTCCTTTGCAAGCTTGCTTTGTTGGCCAAAAAGTGCGTATGCATTTTTTCCTGAATATATTCAGGAAAAAACGCATACGCCCTTTTTGGCCAAGTGCATCATTGTGGACGTTCTGCCTCTTTTCCTATGCTTTCAATGCAATTCCAGTCTACCTCCTGAAATCGGTTTCCTGCAATTCTGCCCCGCTTTCAAGTCCTCTTGGCAGCCTTACTTCAGTCTATTTTTGGACGATAGCTGTCTTTTATAACTCTGCAGGTTTGTGAATTACAGTGCCCCTGAGCTCCTTTCTTCAACTCGCTTTCTTGTGACCTGGCCGCAACACCGCAGGATGTCTTCAGGCCCTAATTTGGTTCTGGCATGGCATGCTGAGCCTTTGGTTATTTCCTCTTCCTGGTGGGAAATGAGAGTTAAATTTGCCCGTCCAGACACCTCCAGCTAGTCTCTCATTGGTTCTCGCTATTCCTGTTCATCTTCCGCAGAAATTGCAAACTGTGCCAAGCAGGAGGTTAAAGGCGCTGACTCTCCAAGTGGAGAGAGTGTTAGTAAAGTGTCTGGAATGTTGCAGCCGAGTACCAGGGGAGGAAAACTGAGACATATTTGAACACGTCTCCCGTTCACATGGTTGATCATACTTGGGTTCCACATGCATGTTTTAGCTGAAGGAAGAATACCTTAAACCTGGGTAGTTGAGACCCGTGTAATGGGTACCATGCAATATGACTTCAAAGGGTCTTCATTTGCTCACCGAACCTCTCCAATCCTATCACTGCTGCGTTTATGCCCCTGTACACATGCTTGATTCTCTTTTGGAGACATAGCAATCCATAGGTTTTACGATACTTACTAGTTAGGTACATTCTTAGGCGTTTAATATGCGGTGTTGAGTCCATTTCGTTGAGCAAGGAGTAGCTCTTGTCTATTCCATATTTGACTTAAGGAACTTTATCTGTGCTCATTTCAATCTCTGGTTTTATGCAGCACTCCAACTCACCTTTACCCTTAAGCAAGCATAAGTTGGTTTTCTAAATTTGAGACCCTGTTCTTTTCTGTAAATCAGTTCCTGTGTAGCCCAGTTTACATTCCGTATATTAGTGATATCTTATGATGTTTCTTTTTCTGTGTGACTTATTTCAGTTAGAATCATCGTACCTGAATCCACTCATTATGCTGCTACGGGCCTGATGACATAGATTTCATTGCTGAGTGATACTGCATTGTACATAAATACCACAAGTTCTTTATCCATTTTTCACTTTCTGTGATATTGAACTTGTACGGTAAACGAGGTTGTTGTAAATGGAGGCGTCCCAAACTTTGGGGTGGCTGTGTCTTTTTGATTTTAATTTCCCTAAGCTATAGGACCATAAGTGGAAGTGCCCTAGGTTCTGTTGCTTTGTTTTTTAGATGTTTCAGGAAACACCATACACTTCTCCTGAGTGTCTGTTGGCAATTTACATCCCGCCCATCAGCATAACAAGGCCCCCAGTTCTCCATGGCCTCTCCTGCCTTTCTGGATTTTACACTTTTTTCAGATGGCCCTTTTGACCGGGGAGAAGTGAGACTTCATTGTAGTGCAGATTTCCTTTGCAAGCTTGCTTGGTTGGCCAAAAAGGGCGTATGCGTTTTTTCCTGAATATATTCAGGAAAAAACGCATACGCACTTTTTGGCCAAGTGCATCATTGTGGACGTTCTGCCTCTTTTCCTATGCTTTCAATGCAATTCCAGTCTACCTCCTGAAATCGGTTTCCTGCAATTCTGCCCCACTTTCAAGTCCTCTTGGCAGCCTTTCTTCAGTATATTTTTGGACGATAGCTGTCATTTATAACGCTGCAGGTTTGTGAATTACAGTGCCCCTGAGCTCCTTTCTTCAACTCGCTTTCTTGTGAGCTGGCCGCAACACCGCAGGATGGCTTCAGGCCCTAATCTGGTTCCGGCCCGGCACGCTGAGCCTTTGGTTAATTCCTCTTCCTGGTGGGAAATGAGAGTTAAATTTGCCCGTCCAGACACCTCCAGCTAGTCTCTCATTGGTTATCGCTATTCCTGTTCATCTTCCGCAGAAATTGCAAACTGGGCCAAACAGGAGGTTAAAGGCGCTTACTCTCCAAGTCGGGAGAGCGTTAGTAAAGCGTCTGGAATGTTGCACCCGAGTACCAGGGTACGAAAACTGAGACATATTTTAACACGTCTCCCGTTCACACGGTTGATCATACTCTGTGTTCCACATGCATGTTTTAGCTGAAGGAAGAATACCTTAAACCTGGAGAGTTGAGACCCGTGTAATGGGTACCATGCAATATGACTTCAAAGGGTCTTCATTTGCTCACCGAACCTCTCCAATCCTATCACTGCTGCGTTTATGCCCCTGTACACATGCTTGATTCTCTTTCGGAGACATAGCAATCCATAGGTTTTAAAATACTTACTAGTCAGGTACATTCTTAGGCGTTTAATATGCGGTGTTGAGTCCATTTCGTTGAGCAAGGAGTAGCTCTTGTCTATTCCATATTTGGTTTAAGGAACTTTATCTGTGCTCATTTCAATCTCTGGTTTTATGCAGCACCCCAACTCACCTTTACCCTTAAGCAAGCATAAGTTGGTTTTCTAAATTTTAGACCCTGTTCAGTTCTGTAATTCAGTTCCTGTGTAGCCAAGTTTACATTCCGTGTATTACTGATATCTTATGATGTTTCTTTTTCTGTGTGACTTATTTCAGTTAGAATCATCATACCTGAATCCACTCATTGTGCTGCTACGGGCCTGATGACACAGATTTCATTGCTGAGTGATATTGCTTTGTAAGTAAATACCACAACTTCTTTATCCATTTTTCACTTTCTGCGATGTTGAACTTGTACTGTAAACAAGGTTCTTGTAAACAGAGCCATTCTGAACTTTGGGGTGGCTGTGTCTTTTTGATTTTAAATTCCCTAAGCTATAGGACCATAAGTGGAAGTGCCCTAGGTTCTGTTGCTTTTTTTATTAGATGTTTCAGGAAACACCATACACTTCTCCCGACTGTCTGTTGGCAATTTACATCCCGCCCATCAGCATAACAAGGCTCCCAGTTCTCCATGGCCTGTCCTGCCTTTCTGGATTTTACACTTTTTTCAGATGGCCCTTTTGACCGGGGGGAAGTGAGACTTCATTGTAGTGCAGATTTCCTTTGCAAGTTTGCTTGGTTGGCCAAAAAGGGCGTATGCATTTTTTCCTGAATATATTCAGGAAAAAACGCATACGCCCTTTTTGGCCAAGCGCATCATTGTGGACGTTCTGCCTCTTTTCCTATGCTTTCAATGCAATTCCAGTCTACCTCCTGAAATCGGTTTCCTGCAATTCTGCCCCGCTTTCAAGTCCTCTTGGCAGCCTTACTTCAGTCTATTTTTGGACGATAGCTGTCATTTATAACTCTGCAGGTTTGTGAATTACAGTGCCCCTGAGCTCCTTTCTTCAACTCGCTTTCTTGTGAGCTGGCCACAACACCGCAGGGTGGCTTCAGGCCCTAATCTGGTTCTGGCACGGCACGCTGAGCCTTTGGTTATTTCCTCTTCCTGGTGGGAAATGAGAGTAAAATTTGCCCGTCCAGACACCTCCAGCTAGCCTCTCATTGGTTCTCGCTATTCCTGTTCATCTTTCGCAGAAATTGCAAACTGGGCCAAACAGGAGGTAAAAGGGACTGACTCTCCAAGTCGGGAGAGTGTTAGTAAAGCGTCTGGAATGCTGCACCCGAGTACCAGGGTACGAAAACTGAGACATATTTGAACACGTCTCCCGATCACATGGTTGATCATACTCTGGGTTCCACATGCATGTTTTAGCAGAAGGAAGAATACCTTAAACCTGGAGAGTTGAGACCCGTGTAATGGGTACCATGCAATATGACTTCAAAGGGTCTTCATTTGCTCACCGAACCTCTCCAATCCTATCACTGCTGCGTTTATGCCCCTGTACACATGCTTGATTCTCTTTCGGAGACATAGCAATCCATAGGTTTTAAGATACTTACAAGTCAGGTACATTCTTAGGCGTTTAATATGCGGTGTTGAGTCCATTTCGTTGAGCAAGGAGTAGCTCTTGTCTATTCCATATTTGGCTTAAGGAACTTTATCTGTGCTCATTTCAATCTCTGGTTTTATGCAGCACCCCAACTCACCTTTCCCCTTAAGCAAGCATAAGTTGGTTTTCTAAATTTGAGACCCTGTTCTGTTCTCTAATTCAGTTCCTGTGTAGCCAAGTTTCCATTCCGTGTATTACTGATATCTTATGATGTTTCTTTTTCTGTGTGACTTATTTCAGTTAGAATCATCATACCTCAATCCACTCATTGTGCTGCTAAGGGCCTGATGACACAGATTTCATTGCTGAGTGATATTGCTTTGTAAGTAAATACCACAACTTCTTTATCCATTTTTCACTTTCTGTGATATTGAACTTGTACGGTAAACGAGGTTCTTGTAAACAGAGGCGTCCCAAACTTTGGGGTGGCTGTGTGTTTTTGATTATAATTTCCCTAAGCTATAGGACCATAAGTGGAAGTGCCCTAGGCTCTGTTGCTTTGTTTTTTAGATGTTTCAGGAAACACCATACACTTCTCCCCAGTGGTTGTTGGCAATTTACATCCTGCCCATCAACATAACAAGGCTCCCAGTTCTCCATGGCCTGTCCTCCCTTTCTGGATTTTACACTTTTTTCAGATGGCCCTTTTGACCGGGGGAAGTGAGACTTCATTGTAGTGCAGAATTCCTTTGCAAGTTTGCTTGGTTGGCCAAAAAGGGCGTATGCGTTTTTTCCTGAATATATTCAGGAAAAAACGCATACGCCCTTTTTGGCCAAGTGCATCATTGTGGACGTTCTGCCTCTTTTCCTATGCTTTCAATGCAATTTCAGTCTACCTCCTGAAATCGGTTTCCTGCAATTCTGCCCCGATTTCAAGTCCTCTTGGCAGCCTTACTTCAGTATATTTTTGGACGATAGCTGTCATTTATAACTCTGCAGGTTTGTGAATTACAGTGCCCCTGAGCTCCTTTCTTCAACTCGCTTTCTTGTGACCTGGCCGCAACACAGCAGGATGGCTTCAGGCCCTAATCTGGTTCTGGCACGGCACGCTGAGCCTTTGGTTAATTCCTCTTCCTGGTGGGAAATGAGAGTTAAATTTGCCCGTCCAGACACCTCCAGCTAGTGTCTCATTGGTTCTCGCTATTCCTGTTCATCTTCCACAGAAATTGCAAACTGGGCCAAACAGGAGGTAAAAGGGACTCACTGTCCAAGTCGGAAGAGTGTTAGTAAAGCGTCTGGAATGTTGCACCCGAGTACCAGGGTACGAAAACTGAGACATATTTGAACACGTCTCCCGATCACATGGTTGATCATACTCCAGGTTCCACATGCATGTTTTAGCTGAAGGAAGAATACCTTAAACCTGGAGAGTTGAGACCCATGTAATGGGTACCATGCAATATGACTTCAAAGGGTCTTCATTTGCTCACCGAACCTCTCCAATCCTATCACTGCTGCGTTTATGACCCTGCACACAGGCTTGATTCTCTTTCGGAGACATAGCAATCCATAGGTTTTAAGATACTTACTAGTCAGGTACATTCTTAGGCGTTTAATATGGGGTGTTGAGTCCATTTCGTTGAGCAAGGAGTAGCTCTTGTCTATTCCATATTTGGCTTAAGGAACTTTATCTGTGCTCATTTCAATCTCTGGTTTTATGCAGCACCCCAACTCACCTTTCCCCTTAAGCAAGCATAAGTTGGTTTTCTAAATTTGAGACCCTGTTCTGTTCTGTAATTCAGTTCCTGTGTAGCCAAGTTTACATTCCGTGTATTACTGATATCTTATGATGTTTCTTTTTCTTTGTGACTTATTTCAGTTAGAATCATCATACCTCAATCCACTCATTGTGCTGCTAAGGGCCTGATGACATAGATTTCATTGCTGAGTGATATTGCTTTGTAAGTAAATACCACAACTTCTTTATCCATTTTTCACTTTCTGCGAAGTTGAACTTGTACTGTAAACGAGGTTCTTGTAAACAGAGCCATTCCAAACTTTGGGGTGGCTGTGTCTTTTTGATTTTAATTTCCCTAAGCTATAGGACCATAAGTGGCAGTGCCCTAGACTCTGTTGCTTTGTTTTTTAGATGTTTCAGGAAACACCATACACTTCTCCCGAGTGGTTGTTGGCAATTTACATCCCGCCCACCAGCATAACAAGGCTCCCAGTTCTCCATGGCCTGTCCTGCCTTTCTGGATTTTACACTTTTTTCAGATGGCCCTTTTGACCAGGGGGAAGTGAGACTTCATTGTAGTGCAGATTTCCTTTGCAAGCTTGCTTGGTTGGCCAAAAAGGGCGTATGCGTTTTTTCCTGAATATATTCAGGAAAAAACGCATACGCCCTTTTTGGCCAAGTGCATCATTGTGGACGTTCTGCCTCTTTTCCTATGCTTTCAATGCAATTCCAGTCTACCTCCTGAAATCGGTTTCCTGCAATTCTGCCCCGCTTTCAAGTCCTCTTGGCAGCCTTACTTCAGTCTATTTTTGGACGATAGCTGTCATTTATAACTCTGCAGGTTTGTGAATTACAGTGCCCCTGAGCTCCTTTCTTCAACTCGCTTTCTTTTGAGCAGGCCGCAACACCGCAGGATGGCTTCAGGCCCTAATCTGGTTCCGGCACGGCACGCTGAGCCTTTGGTTATTTCCTCTTCCTGGTGGGAAATGAGAGTTAAATTTGCCCATCCAGACACCTCCAGCTAGTCTCTCATTGGTTCTCGCTATTCCTGTTCATCTTCCACGCAAATTGCAAACTGGGCCAAACAGGAGGTTAAAGGGACTGACTCTCCAAGTGGGGAGAGTGTTAGTAAAGCATCTGGAATGTTGCACCCGAGTACCAGGGTACGAAAACTGAGACATATTTGAACACGTCTCCCGATCACATGGTTGATCATACTCTAGGTTCCACATGCATGTTTTAGCTGAAGGAAGAATACCTTAAACCTGGGTAGTTGAAACCCGTGGAATGGGTACCATGCAATATGACTTCAAAGGGTCTTCATTTGCTCACCGAACCTCTCCAATCCTATCACTGCTGCGTTTATGCCCCTGTACACATCCTTGATTCTCTTTCGGAGACATAGCAATCCATAGGTTTTAAGATACTTACAAGTCAGGTACATTCTTAGGCGTTTAATATGCGGTGTTGAGTCCATTTCGTTGAGCAAGGAGTAGCTCTTGTCTATTCCATATTTGGCTTAAGGAACTTTATCTGTGCTCATTTCAATCTCTGGTTTTATGCAGCACCCCAACTCTCCTTTACCCTTAAGCAAGCATAAGTTGGTTTTCTAAATTTGAGACCCTGTTCTGTTCTGTAATTCAGTTCCTGTGTAGCCAAGTTTATATTCCGTGTATTACTGATATCTTATGATGTTTCTTTTTCTGTGTGACTTATTTCAGTTAGAATCATCATACCTGAATCCACTCATTGTGCTGCTAAGGGCCTGATGACATAGATTTCATTGCTGAGTGATATTGCTTTGTAAGTGAATACCACAACTTCTTTATCCATTTTTCACTTTCTGCGATGTTGAACTTGTACTGTAAACGAGGTTCTTGTAAACAGAGGCGTCCCAAACTTTGGGGTTTCTGTGTCTTTTTGATTTTAATTTCCCTAAGCTATAGGACCATAAGTGGCAGTGCCCTAGGCTCTGTTGCTTTGTTTTTTAGATGTTTCAGGAAACACCATACAGTTCTCCCGAGTGTCTGTTGGCAATTTACATCCCGCCAATCAGCATAACAAGGCTCCCAGTTCTCCATGGCCTGTCCTGCCTTTCTGGATTTTACACTTTTTTCAGATGGCCCTTTTGACTGGGGGGAAGTGAGACTTCATTGTAGTGCAGATTTCCTTTGCAAGCTTGCTTGGTTGGCCAAAAAGGGCGTATGCGTTTTTTCCTGAATATATTCAGGAAAAAACGCATACGCCCTTTTTGGCCAAGTGCATCATTGTGGACGTTCTGCCTCTTTTCCTATGCTTTCAATGCAATTCCAGTCTACCTCCTGAAATCGGTTTCCTGCAATTCTGCCCCGCTTTCAAGTCCTCTTGGCAGCCTTACTTCAGTATATTTTTGGACGATAGCTGTCATTTATAACTCTGCAGGTTTGTGAATTACAGTGCCCCTGAGCTCCTTTCTTCAACTCGCTATCTTGTGACCTGGCCGCAACACCGCAGCATGGCTTCAGGCCCTAATCTGGTTCCGGCACGGCACGCTGAGCCTTTGGTTATTTCCTCTTCCTGGTGGGAAATGAGAGTTAAATTTGCCCGTCCAGACACCTCAGCTAGTCTCTCATTGGTTCTCCCTATTCCTGTTCATCTTCCGCAGAAATTGCAAACTGGTCCAAACAGGAGGTTAAAGGCGCTGACTCTCCAAGTGGGGAGAGTGTTAGTAAAGCGTCTGGAATGTTGCAGCCGAGTACCAGGGGAGGAAAACTGAGACATATTTGAACACGTCTCCCGTTCACACGGTTCATCATACTCTGGGTTCCACATGCATGTTTTATCTGAAGGAAGAATACCTTAAACCTGGAGAGTTGAGACCCGTGGAATGGGTACCATGCAATATGTCTTCAAAGGGTCTTCATTTGCTCACCGAACCTCTCCAATCCTATCACTGCTGCGTTTATGCCCCTGTACACATGCTTGATTCTCTTTTGGAGACATAGCAATCCATAGGTTTTAAGATACTTACTAGTCAGGTACATTCTTAGGCGTTTAATATGGGGTGTTGAGTCCATTTCGTTGAGCAAGGAGTAGCTCTTGTCTATTCCATATTTGGCTTAAGGAACTTTATCTGTGCTCATTTCAATCTCTGGTTTTATGCAGCACCCCAACTCACCTTTCCCCTTAAGCAAGCATAAGTTGGTTTTCTAAATTTGAGACCCTGTTCTGTTCTGTAATTCAGTTCCTGTGTAGCCAAGTTTCCATTCCGTGTATTACTGATATCTTATGATGTTTCTTTTTCTGTGTGACTTATTTCAGTTAGAATCATCATACCTGAATCCACTCATTGTGCTGCTAAGGGCCTGATGACACAGATTTCATTGCTGAGTGATATTGCTTTGTAAGTAAATACCACAACTTCTTTATCCATTTTTCACTTTCTGCGATGTTGAACTTGTACTGTAAACGAGGTTCTTGTAAACAGAGGCGTCCCAAACTTTTGGGTGGCTGTGTCTTTTTGACTTTAATTTCCCTAAGCTATAGGACCATAAGTGGCAGTGCCCTAGGCTCTGTTGCTTTGTTTTTTAGATGTTTCAGGAAACACCATACACTTCTCCCGAGTGGTTGTTGGCAATTTACATCCCGCCCATCAGCATAACAAGGCTCCCAGTTCTCCATGGCGAGTCCTGCCTTTCTGGATTTTACACTTTTTTCAGATGGCCCTTTTGACCGGGGGGAAGTGAGACTTCATTGTAGTGCAGATTTCCTTTGCAAGCTTGCTTGGTTGGCCAAAAAGGGCGTATGCGTTTTTTCCTGAATATATTCAGGAAAAAACGCATACGCCCTTTTTGGCCAAGTGCATCATTGTGGACATTCTGCCTCTTTTTCTATGCTTTCAATGCAATTCCAGTCTACCTCCTGAAATTGGTTTCCTGCAATTCTGCTCCGCTTTCAAGTCCTCTTGGCAGCCTTACTTCAGTATATTTTTGGACGATAGCTGTCATTTATAACTCTGCAGGTTTGTGAATTACAGTGCCCCTGAGCTCCTTTCTTCAACTCGCTTTCTTGTGACCTGGCCGCAACACCGCAGGATGGCTTCAGGCCCTAATCTGGTTCCGGCACGGCACGCTGAGCCTTTGGTTATTTCCTCTTCCTGGTGGGAAATGAGAGTTAAATTTGCCCGTCCAGACACCTCCAGCTAGTCTCTCATTGGTTCTCGCTATTCCTGTTCACCTTCCGCAGAAATTGCAACCTGGGCCAAATAGGAGGTTAAAGGCGCTGACTCTCCAAGTCGGGAGAGTGTTAGTAAAGCGTCTGGAATGTTGCACCCGAGTACCAGGGGAGGAAAACTGAGACATATTTGAACATGTCTCCCGTTCACATGGTTGATCATATTCTGGGTTCCACATGCAGGTTTTAGCTGAAGGAAGAATACCTTAAACCTGGAGAGTTAAGACCCGTGTAATGGGTACCATGCAATATGACTTCAAAGGGTCTTCATTTGCTCACCGAACCTCTCCAATCCTATCACTGCTGCGTTTATGCCCCGGTACACATGCTTGATTCTCTTTCGGAGACATAACAATCCATAGGTTTTAAGATACTTACTAGTCAGGTACATTCTTAGGCGTTTAATATGGGGTGTTGAGTCCATTTCGTTGAGCAAGGAGTAGCTCTTGTCTATTCCATATTTGGCTTAAGGAACTTTATCTGTGCTCATTTCAATCTCTGGTTTTATGCAGCACCCCAACTCACCTTTCCCCTTAAGCAAGCATAAGTTGGTTTTCTAAATTTGAGAACCTGTTCTGTTTTGGAATTCAGTTCCTGTGTAGCCAAGTTTACATTCCGTGTATTAGTGATATGTTATGATGTTTCTTTTTCTGTGTGACTTATTTCAGTTAGAATCATCGTACCTGAATCCACTCATTATGCTGCTACAGGCCTGATGACATAGATTTCATTGCTGAGTGATACTGCATTGTACGTAAGTACCACATGTTCTTTATCCATTTTTCACTTTCTGTGATATTGAATTTGTAAGGTAAACGAGGTTCTTGTAAACAGAGGCGTCCCAAACTTTAGGGTGGCTGTGTCTTTTTGATTTTAATTTCCCTAAGCTATAGGACCATAAGTGGCAGTTCCCTAGGCTCTGTTGCTTTGTTTTTTAGATGTTTCAGGAAACACCATACACTTCTCCCAAGTGTCTGTTGGCAATTTACATCCCGCCCATCAGCATAACAAGGCTCCCAGTTCTCCATGGCCTGTCCTGCCTTTCTGGATTTTACACTTTTTTCAGATGGCCCTTTTGACCGGGGAAAGTGAGACTTCATTGTAGTGCACATTTCTTTGCAAGTTTGCTTTGTTGGTCAAAAAGGGCGTATGCGTTTTTTCCTGAATATATTCAGGAAAAAACGCATACGCCCTTTTTGGCCAAGTGCATCATTGTGGACATTCTGCCTCTTTTCCTATGCTTTCAATGCAATTCCAGTCTACCTCCTGAAATTGGTTTCCTGCAACTCTGCCCCGCTTTCAAGTCCTCTTGGCAGCCTTACTTCAGTCTATTTTTGGACGATAGCTGTCATTTATAACTCTGCAGGTTTGTGAATTACAGTGCCCCTGAGCTCCTTTCTTCAACTCGCTTTCTTGTGACCTGGCCGCAACACCGCAGGATGGCTTCAGGCCCTAATGTGGTTCCGGCACGGCACGCTAAGCCTTTGGTTAATTCCTCTTCCTGGTGGGAAATGAGAGTTAAATTTGCCCCTTTAGACACCTCCAGCTAGTCTCTCATTGGTTCTCGCTATTCCTGTTCATCTTCCGCAGAAATTGCAAACTGGGCCAAACAGGAGGTTAAAGGACTGACTCTCCAAGTCGGGAGAGTGTTAGTAAAGCGTCTGGCATGTTGCACCCGAGTACCAGGGTACGAAAACTGAGACATATTTTAACACATCTCCCGATCACATGGTTGATCATACTCTAGGTTCCACATGAATGTTTTAGCTGAAGGAAGAATACCTTAAACCTGGGTAGTTGAAACCCGTGGAATGGGTACCATGCAATATGACTTCAAAGGGTCTTCATTTGCTCACCGAACCTCTCCAATCCTATCACTGCTGCGTTTATGCCCCTGTACACATGCTTGATTCTCTTTCGGAGACATAACAATCCATAAGTTTTAAGATACTTACTAGTCAGGTACATTCTTAGGCGTTTAATATGGGGTGTTGAGTCCATTTCGTTGAGCAAGGAGTAGCTCTTGTCTATTCCATATTTGGCTTAAGGAACTTTATCTGTGCTCATTTCAATCTCTGGTTTTATGCAGCACCCCAACTCACCTTTACCCTTAAGCAAGCATAAGTTGGTTTTCTAAATTTGAGACCGTGTTCTGTTCTGTAATTCAGTTCCTGTGTAGCCAAGTTTCCATTCCGTGTATTACTGATATCTTATGATGTTTCTTTGTCTGTGTGACTTATTTCAGTTAGAATCATCATACCTGAATCCACTCATTGTGCTGCTAACGGCCCGATGACATAGATTTCATTGCTTAGTGATATTGCTTTGTAAGTGAATACCACAACTTCTTTATCCATTTTTCACTTTCTGCGATGTTGAACTTGTACTGTAAACGAGGTTCTTGTAAACAGAGCCGTTCCAAACTTTGGGGTGGCTGTGTCTTTTTGATTTTAAATTCCCTAAGCTATAGGACCATAAGGGGAAGTGCCCTAGGCTCTGTTGCTTTGTTTTTTAGATGTTTCAGGAAACACCATACACTTCTCGCAAGTGTCTGTTGGCAATTTACATCCCGCCCATCATCATAACAAGGCTCCCAGTTCTCAATGGCCTGTTGCCTTTCTGGATTTTACACTGTTTTCAGATGGCCCTTTTGACCAGGGGGAAGTGAGACTTCATTGTAGTGCAGATTTCCTTTGCAAGCTTGCCTTGTTGGCCAAAAAGTGCGTATGCATTTTTTCCTGAATATATTCAGGAAAAAACGCATACGCCCTTTTTGGCCAAGTGCATCATTGTGGACGTTCTGCCTCTTTTCCTATGCTTTCAATGCAATTCCAGTCTACCTCCTGAAATCGGTTTCCTGCAATTCTGCCCCGCTTTCAAGTCCTCTTGGCAGCCTTACTTCAGTCTATTTTTGGACGATAGCTGTCTTTTATAACTCTGCAGGTTTGTGAATTACAGTGCCCCTGAGCTCCTTTCTTCAACTCGCTTTCTTGTGACCTGGCCGCAACACCGCAGGATGTCTTCAGGCCCTAATTTGGTTCTGGCATGGCATGCTGAGCCTTTGGTTATTTCCTCTTCCTGGTGGGAAATGAGAGTTAAATTTGCCCGTCCAGACACCTCCAGCTAGTCTCTCATTGGTTCTCGCTATTCCTGTTCATCTTCCGCAGAAATTGCAAACTGTGGCAAACAGGAGGTTAAAGGCGCTGACTCTCCAAGTGGGGAGAGTGTTAGTAAAGTGTCTGGAATGTTGCACCCGAGTACCAGGGGAGGAAAACTGAGACATATTTGAACACGTCTCCCGTTCACATGGTTGATCATACTTGGGTTCCACATGCATGTTTTAGCTGAAGGAAGAATACCTTAAACCTGGGTAGTTGAGACCCGTGTAATGGGTACCATGCAATATGACTTCAAAGGGTCTTCATTTGCTCACCGAACCACTCCAATCCTATCACTGCTGCGTTTATGCCCCTGTACACATGCTTGATTCTCTTTTGGAGACATAGCAATCCATAGGTTTTACGATACTTACTAGTTAGGTACATTCTTAGGCGTTTAATATGCGGTGTTGAGTCCATTTCGTTGAGCAAGGAGTAGCTCTTGTCTATTCCATATTTGACTTAAGGAACTTTATCTGTGCTCATTTCAATCTCTGGTTTTATGCAGCACTCCAACTCACCTTTACCCTTAAGCAAGCATAAGTGGGTTTTCTAAATTTGAGACCCTGTTCTTTTCTGTAAATCAGTTCCTGTGTAGCCCAGTTTACATTCCGTATATTAGTGATATCTTATGATGTTTCTTTTTCTGTGTGACTTATTTCAGTTAGAATCATCGTACCTGAATCCACTCATTATGCTGCTACGGGCCTGATGACATAGATTTCATTGCTGAGTGATACTGCATTGTACATAAGTACCACAAGTTCTTTATCCATTTTTCACTTTCTGTGATATTGAACTTGTACGGTAAACGAGGTTGTTGTAAATGGAGGCGTCCCAAACTTTGGGGTGGCTGTGTCTTTTTGATTTTAATTTCCCTAAGCTATAGGACCATAAGTGGAAGTGCCCTAGGTTCTGTTGCTTTGTTTTTTAGATGTTTCAGGAAACACCATACACTTCTCCTGAGTGTCTGTTGGCAATTTACATCCCGCCCATCAGCATAACAAGGCCCCCAGTTCTCCATGGCCTCTCCTGCCTTTCTGGATTTTACACTTTTTTCAGATGGCCCTTTTGACCGGGGAGAAGTGAGACTTCATTGTAGTGCAGATTTCCTTTGCAAGCTTGCTTGGTTGGCCAAAAAGGGCGTATGCGTTTTTTCCTGAATATATTCAGGAAAAAACGCATACGCCCTTTTTGGCCAAGTGCATCATTGTGGACGTTCTGCCTCTTTTCCTATGCTTTCAATGCAATTCCAGTCTACCTCCTGAAATCGGTTTCCTGCAATTCTGCCCCACTTTCAAGTCCTCTTGGCAGCCTTTCTTCAGTATATTTTTGGACGATAGCTGTCATTTATAACGCTGCAGGTTTGTGAATTACAGTGCCCCTGAGCTCCTTTCTTCAACTCGCTTTCTTGTGAGCTGGCCGCAACACCGCAGGATGGCTTCAGGCCCTAATCTGGTTCCGGCCCGGCACGCTGAGCCTTTGGTTAATTCCTCTTCCTGGTGGGAAATGAGAGTTAAATTTGCCCATCCAGACACCTCCAGCTAGTCTCTCATTGGTTATCGCTATTCCTGTTCATCTTCCGCAGAAATTGCAAACTGGGCCAAACAGGAGGTTAAAGGCGCTTACTCTCCAAGTCGGGAGAGCGTTAGTAAAGCGTCTGGAATGTTGCACCCGAGTACCAGGGTACGAAAACTGAGACATATTTTAACACGTCTCCCGTTCACACGGTTGATCATACTCTGTGTTCCACATGCATGTTTTAGCTGAAGGAAGAATACCTTAAACCTGGAGAGTTGAGACCCGTGTAATGGGTACCATGCAATATGACTTCAAAGGGTCTTCATTTGCTCACCGAACCTCTCCAATCCTATCACTGCTGCGTTTATGCCCCTGTACACATGCTTGATTCTCTTTCGGAGACATAGCAATCCATAGGTTTTAAAATACTTACTAGTCAGGTACATTCTTAGGCGTTTAATATGCGGTGTTGAGTCCATTTCGTTGAGCAAGGAGTAGCTCTTGTCTATTCCATATTTGGTTTAAGGAACTTTATCTGTGCTCATTTCAATCTCTGGTTTTATGCAGCACCCCAACTCACCTTTACCCTTAAGCAAGCATAAGTTGGTTTTCTAAATTTTAGACCCTGTTCAGTTCTGTAATTCAGTTCCTGTGTAGCCAAGTTTACATTCCGTGTATTAGTGATATCTTATGATGTTTCTTTTTCTGTGTGACTTATTTCAGTTAGAATCATCATACCTGAATCCACTCATTGTGCTGCTACGGGCCTGATGACACAGATTTCATTGCTGAGTGATATTGCTTTGTAAGTAAATACCACAACTTCTTTATCCATTTTTCACTTTCTGCGATGTTGAACTTGTACTGTAAACAAGGTTCTTGTAAACAGAGCCATTCCGAACTTTGGGGTGGCTGTGTCTTTTTGATTTTAAATTCCCTAAGCTATAGGACCATAAGTGGAAGTGCCCTAGGTTCTGTTGCTTTTTTTATTAGATGTTTCAGGAAACACCATACACTTCTCCCGAATGTCTGTTGGCAATTTACATCCCGCCCATCAGCATAACAAGGCTCCCAGTTCTCCATGGCCTGTCCTGCCTTTCTGGATTTTACACTTTTTTCAGATGGCCCTTTTGACCGGGGGGAAGTGAGACTTCATTGTAGTGCAGATTTCCTTTGCAAGTTTGCTTGGTTGGCCAAAAAGGGCGTATGCATTTTTTCCTGAATATATTCAGGAAAAAACGCATACGCCCTTTTTGGCCAAGTGCATCATTGTGGACGTTCTGCCTCTTTTCCTATGCTTTCAATGCAATTCCAGTCTACCTCCTGAAATCGGTTTCCTGCAATTCTGCCCCGCTTTCAAGTCCTCTTGGCAGCCTTACTTCAGTCTATTTTTGGACGATAGCTGTCATTTATAACTCTGCAGGTTTGTGAATTACAGTGCCCCTGAGCTCCTTTCTTCAACTCGCTTTCTTGTGACCTGGCCGCAACACCACAGGATGGCTTCAGGCCCTAATCTGCTTCCGGCATGGCACGCTGAGCCTTTGGTTATTTCCTCTTCCTGGTGGGAAATGAGAGTTAAATTTGCCCGTCCAGACACCTCCAGCTAGTCTCTCATTGGTTCTCGCTATTCCTGTTCACCTTCCGCAGAAATTGCAAACAGGGCCAAATAGGAGGTTAAAGGCGCTGACTCTCCCAGTCGGGAGAGTGTTAGTAAAGCGTCTGGAATGTTGCACCCGAGTACCAGGGGAGGAAAACTGAGACATATTTGAACACGTCTCCCGATCACATGGTTGATCATACTCTAGGTTCCACATGCATGTTTTAGCTGAAGGAAGAATACCTTAAACCTGGGTAGTTGAAACCCGTGGAATGGGTACCATGCAATATGACTTCAAAGGGTCTTCATTTGCTCACGAACCTCTCCAATCCTATCACTGCTGCGTTTATGCCCCTGTACACATGCTTGATTCTCTTTCGGAGACACAGCAATCCATAGGTTTTAAGATACTTACTAGTCAGGTACATTCTTAGGCGTTTAATATGCGGTGTTGAGTCCATTTCGTTGAGCAAGGAGTAGCTCTTGTCTATTCCATATTTGGCTTAAGGAACTTTATCTGTGCTCATTTCAATCTCTGGTTTTATGCAGCACCCCAACTCACCTTTACCCTTAAGCAAGCATAAGTTGGTTTCCTAAATTTGAGACCCTGTTCTGTTCTGTAATTCAGTTCCTGTGTAGCCAAGTTTATATTCCGTGTATTACTGATATCTTATGATGTTTCTTTTTCTGTGTGACTTATTTCAGTTAGAATCATCATACCTGAATCCACTCATTGTGCTGCTAAGGGCCTGATGACATAGATTTCATTGCTGAGTGATATTGCTTTGTAAGTAAATACCACAACTTCTTTATCCATTTTTCACTTTCTGCGATGTTGAACTTGTACTGTAAACGAGGTTCTTGTAAACAGAGGCGTCCCAAACTTTGGGGTGGCTGTGTCTTTTTGATTTTAATTTCCCTAAGCTATAGGACCATAAGTGGCAGTGCCCTAGGCTCTGTTGCTTTGTTTTTTAGATGTTTCAGGAAACACCCTACACTTCTCCAGAGTGTCTGTTGGCAATTTACATCCCGCCCATCAGCATAACAAGGCTCCCAGTTCTCCATGGCCTGTCCTGCCTTTCTGGATTTTACACTTTTTTCAGATGGCCCTTTTGACTGGGGGGAAGTGAGACTTCATTGTAGTGCAGATTTCCTTTGCAAGCTTGCTTGGTTGACCAAAAAGGGCGTATGCGTTTTTTCCTGAATATATTCAGGAAAAAACGCATACGCCCTTTTTGGCCAAGTGCATCATTGTGGACGTTCTGCCTCTTTTCCTATGCTTTCAATGCAATTCCAGTCTACCTCCTGAAATCGGTTTCCTGCAATTCTGCCCCACTTTCAAGTCCTCTTGGCAGCCTTACTTCAGTGTATTTTTGGACGATAGCTGTCATTTATAACTCTGCAGGTTTGTGAATTACAGTGCCCCTGAGCTCCTTTCTTCAACTCGCTTTCTTTTGAGCTGGCCGCAACACCGCAGGATGGCTTCAGGCCCTAATCTGGTTCTGGCACGGCACGCTGAGCCTTTGGTTAATTCCTCTTCCTGGTAGGAAATGAGAGTTAAATTTGCCGTCCAGACACCTCCAGCTAGCCTCTCATTGGTTCTCGCTATTCCTGTTCATCTTCCGCAGAAATTGCAAAGTGGGCCAAACAGGAGGTTAAAGGGACTGACTCTCCAAGTGGGGAGAGTGTTAGTAAAGCGTCTGGAATGTTGCACCCGAGTACCAGGGTACGAAAACTGAGACATATTTGAACACGTCTCCCGATCACATGGTTGATCATACTCTAGGTTCCACATGCATGTTTTAGCTGAAGGAAGAATACCTTAAACCTGGGTAGTTGAAACCCGTGGAATGGGTACCATGCAATATGACTTCAAAGGGTCTTCATTTGCTCACCGAACCTCTCCAATCCTATCACTGCTGTGTTTATGCCCCTGTACACATGCTTGATTCTCTTTCGGAGACATAGCAATCCATAGGTTTTAAGATACTTACTAGTCAGGTACATTCTTAGGCGTTTAATATGCGGTGTTGAGTCCATTTCGTTGAGCAAGGAGTAGCTCTTGTCTATTCCATATTTGGCTTAAGGAACTTTATCTGTGCTCATTTCAATCTCTGGTTTTATGCAGCACCCCAACTCACCTTTCCCTTTAAGCAAGCATAAGTTGGGTTTCTAAATTTGAGACCCTGTTCTGTTCTGTAATTCAGTTCCTGTGTAGCCAAGTTTCCATTCCGTGTATTAGTGATATCTTATGATGTTTCTTTTTCTGTGTGATTTATTTCAGTTAGAATCATCATACCTGAATCCACTCATTGTGCTGCTAAGGGCCTGATGACATAGATTTCATTGCTGAGTGATATTGCTTTGTAAGTGAATACCACAACTTCTTTATCCATTTTTCACTTTCTGCGATGTTGAACTTGTACTGTAAACGAGGTTCTTGTAAACAGAGCGGTTCCAAACTTTGGTGTGGCTGTGTCTTTTTGATTTTAATTTCCCTAAGCTATAGGACCATAAGTGGAAGTGCCCTAGGCTCTGTTGCTTTGTTTTTTAGATGTTTCAGGAAACACCATACACTTCTCCTGAGTGTCTGTTGGCAATTTACATCCCGCCCATCAGCATAACAAGGCTCCCAGTTCTCCATGGCCTGTCCTGACTTTCTGGATTTTACACTTTTTTCAGATGGCCCTTTTGACCGGGGGGAAGTGAGACTTCATTGTAGTGCAGATTTCCTTTGCAAGCTTGCTTGGTTGGCCAAAAAGTGCGTATGCGTTTTTTCCTGAATATATTCAGGAAAAAACGCATACGCCCTTTTTGGCCAAGTGCATCATTGTGGACGTTCTGCCTCTTTTCCTATGCTTTCAATGCAATTCCAGTCTACCTCCTGAAATCGGTTTCCTGCAATTCTGCCCCGCTTTCAAGTCCTCTTGGCAGCCTTACTTCACTATATTTTTGGACGATAGCTGTCATTTATAACTCTGCAGGTTTGTGAATTACAGTGCCCCTGAGCTCCTTTCTTCAACTCGCTTTCTTTTGAGCTGCCCGCAACACCGCAGGATGGCTTCAGGCCCTAATCTTGTTCCGGCACGGCACGCTGAGCCTTTGGTTATTTCCTCTTCCTGGTGGGAAATGAGAGTTTAATTTGCCCGTTCAGTCATCTCCAGCTAGTCTCTCATTGGTTCTCGCTATTCCTGTTCATCTTCCGCAGAAATTGCAAACTGGGCCAAACAGGAGGTTAAAGGGACTGACTCTCCAAGTTGGGAGAGTGTTAGTAAAGCGTCTGGCATGTTGTACCCGAGTACCAGGGTACGAAAACTGAGACATATTTGAACAAGTCTCCCGTTCACATGGTTGATCATACTCTGGGTTCCACATGCATGTTTTAGCTGAAGGAAGAATACCTTAAACCTGGAGAGTTGAGACCCGTGGAATGGGTACCATGCAATATGACTTCAAAGGGTCTTCATTTGCTCACCGAACCTCTCCAATCCTATCACTGCTGCGTTTATGCCCCTGTACACATGCTTGATTCTCTTTCGGAGACATAGCAATCTATAGGTTTTAAGGTACTTACTAGTCAGGTACATTCTTAGGCGTTTAATATGCGGTGTTGAGTCCATTTCGTTGAGCAAGGAGTAGCTCTTGTCTATTCCATATTTGGTTTAAGGAACTTTATCTGTGCTCATTTCAATCTCTGGTTTTATGCAGCACCCCAACTCACCTTTCCCCTTAAGCAAGCATAAGTTGGTTTTCTAAATTTGAGACCCTGTTCTGTTCTGTAATTCAGTTCCTGTGTAGCCAAGTTTTCATTCCGTGTATTACTGATATCTTATGATGTTTCTTTTTCTGTGTGACTTATTTCAGTTATAATCATCATACCTGAATCCACTCACTGTGCTGCTAAGGGCCTGATGACACAGATTTCATTGCTGAGTGATACTGCATTGTTCGTAAGTACCACAAGTTCTTTATCCATTTTTCACTTTCTGTGATATTTAACTTGTACGGTAAATGAGGTTCTTTAAAACAGAGGCGTCGCAGATTTTGGGGTGGCTGTGTCTTTTTGATTTTAATTTCCCTAAGCTATAGGACCATAAGTGGCAGTGCCCTAGGCTCTGTTGCTTTGTTTTTTAGATGTTTCAGGAAACACCATACACTTCTCCTGAGTGTCTGTTGGCAATTTACATCCCGCCCATCAGCATAACAAGGCTCCCAGTTCTCCATGGCCTGTCCTGCCTTTCTGGATTTTACACTTTTTTCAGATGGCCCTTTTGACTGGGGGGAAGTGAGACTTCATTGTAGTGCAGATTTCCTTTGCAAGCTTGCTTGGTTGGCCAATAAGGGCGTATGCGTTTTTACTTGAATATATTCAGGAAAAAATGCATACACCCTTTTTGGCCAAGTACATCATTGTGGACGTTCTGCCTCTTTTCCTATGCTTTCAATGCAATTCCAGTCTACCTCCTGAAATCGGTTTCCTGCAATTCTGCCCCGCTTTCAAGTCCTCTTGGCAGCCTTACTTCAGTCTATTTTTGGACGATAGCTGTCATTTATAACTCTGCAGGTTTGTGAATTACAGTGCCCCTGAGCTCCTTTCTTCAACTCGCTTTCTTGTGACCTGGCCGCAACACCGCAGGATGTCTTCAGGCCCTAATCTGGTTCTGGCACGGCACACTGAGCCTTTGGTTAATTCCTCTTCCTGGTGGGAAATGAGAGTTAAATTTGCCCATCCAGACACCTCCAGCTAGTCTCTCATTGGTTCTCGCTATTCCTGTTCATCTTCCACAGAAATTGCAAACTGGGCCAAACAGGAGGTTAAAGGGACTGACTCTCCAAGTGGGGAGAGTGTTAGTAAAGCGTCTGGAATGTTGCACCCGAGTACCAGGGGAGGAAAACTGAGACATATTTGAACACGTCTCCCGATCACATGGTTGATCATACTCTGGGTTCCACATGCATGTTTTAGCTGAAGGAAGAATACCTTAAACCTGGGTAGTTGAAACCCGTGGAATGGGTACCGTGCAGAATGACTTCAAAGGGTCTTCATTTGCTCACGAACCTCTCGAATCCTATCACTGCTGCGTTTATGCCCCTGTACACATGCTTGATTCTCTTTCGGAGACATAGCAATCCATAGGTTTTAAGATACTTACTAGTCAGGTACATTCTTAGGCGTTTAATATGCGGTGTTGAGTCCATTTCGTTGAGCAAGGAGTAGCTCTTGTCTATTCCATATTTGGCTTAAGGAACTTTATCTGTGCTCATTTCAATCTCTGGTTTTATGCAGCACCCCAACTCACCTTTCCCCTTAAGCAAGCATAAGTTGGTTTTCTAAATTTGAGACCCTGTTCTGTTCTGTAATTCAGTTCCTGTGTAGCCAAGTTTACATTCCGTGTATTACTGATATCTTATGATGTTTCTTTTTCTGTGTGACTTACTTCAGTTAGAATCATCATACCTGAATCCACTCATTGTGCTGCTAAGGGCCTGATGACACAGATTTCATTACTGAGTGATATTGCTTTGTAAGTAAATACCACAACTTCTTTATCCATTTTTCACTTTCTGTGATGTTGAACTTGTACTGTAAACGAGGTTCTTGTAAACAGAGGCGTCCCAAACTTTGGGGTGGCTGTGTCTTTTTGATTTTAATTTCCCTAAGCTATAGGACCATAAGTGGAAGTGCCCTAGGCTCTGTTGCTTTGTTTTTTAGATGTTTCAGGAAACACCATACACTTCTCCTGAGTGTCTGTTGGCAATTTACATCCCGCCCATCAGCATAACAAGGCTCCCAGTTCTCCATGGCCTGTCCTGCCTTTCTGGATTTTACACTTTTTTCAGATGGCCCTTTTGACCGGGGGGAAGTGAGACTTCATTGTAGTGCAGATTTCCTTTGCAAGCTTGCTTGGTTGGCCAAAAAGGGCGTATGCGTTTTTTCCTGAATATATTCAGGAAAAAACGCATACGCCCTTTTTGGCCAAGTGCATCATTGTGGACATTCTGCCTCTTTTCCTATGCTTTCAATGCAATTCCAGTCTACCTCCTGAAATCGGTTTCCTGCAATTCTGCCCCGCTTTCAAGTCCTCTTGGCAACCTTACTTCAGTATATTTTTGGACGATAGCTGTCATTTATAACTCTGCAGGTTTGTGAATTACAGTGCCTCTGAGCTCCTTTCTTCAACTCGCTTTCTTTTGAGCTGGCCGCAACACCGCAGGATGGCTTCAGGCCCTAATCTGGTTCTGGCACGGCACGCTGAGCCTTTGGTTAATTCCTCTTCCTGGTGGGAAATGAGAGTTAAATTTGCCCGTCCAGACACCTCCAGCTAGTCTCTCATTGGTTTTCGCTATTCCTGTTCATCTTCCGCAGAAATTGCAAACTGGGCCAAACAGGAGGTTAAAGGCGCTGACTCTCCAAGTGGGGAGAGTGTTAGTAAAGCGTCTGGAATGTTGCACCCGAGTGCCAGGGTACGAAAACTGAGACATATTTGAACACGTCTCCCGATCACATGGTTGATCATACTCTAGGTTCCACATGCATGTTTTAGCTGAAGGAAGAATACCTTAAACCTGGGTAGTTGAAACCCGTTTAATGGGTACCATGCAATATGACTTCAAAGGGTCTTCATTTGCTCACCGAACCTCTCCAATCCTATCACTGCTGCGTTTATGCCCCTGTACACACGCTTGATTCTCTTTTGGAGACATAGCAATCCATAGGTTTTAAGATACTTACTAGTCAGGTACATTCTTAGGCGTTTAATATGGGGTTTTGAGTCCATTTCGTTGAGCAAGGAGTAGCTCTTGTCTATTCCATATTTGGCTTAAGGAACTTTATCTGTGCTCATTTCAATCTTTGGTTTTATGAAGCACCCCATCTCACCTTTGCCTTAAGCAAGCATAAGTTGGTTTTCTAAATTTAAGACACTGTTCTGTTTTGGAGTGCAGTTCCTGTGTAGCCAAGTTTACATTCCGTGTATTAGTGATATCTTATGATGTTTCTTTTTCTGTGTGACTTATTTCAGTTAGAATCATCGTACCTGAATCCACTCATTATGCTGCTACGGGACTGATGACATAGATTTCATTGCTGAGTGATACTGCATTGTACGTAAGTACCACAAGTTCTTTATCCATTTTTC
Source organism: Stenella coeruleoalba (assembly GCF_951394435.1). NCBI lineage: Eukaryota > Metazoa > Chordata > Mammalia > Artiodactyla > Delphinidae > Stenella > Stenella coeruleoalba. The sequence goes on from NW_027646368.1 coordinate 337,299, forward strand.
ACTTTCTGTGATATTGAACTTGTACGGTAAACGAGGTTCTTGTAAACGGAGGCGTCCCAAACTTTGGGGTGGCTGTGTCTTTTTGATTTTAATTTCCCTAAGCTATAGGACCATAAGTGGAAGTGACCTAGGCTCTGTTGCTTTGTTTTTTAGATGTTTCAGGAAACACCATACACTTCTCCCGAGTGGTTGTTGGCAATTTACATCCCGCCCATCAGCATAACAAGGCTCCCAGTTCTCCATGGCCTGTCCTGCCTTTCTGGATTTTACACTTTTTTCAGATGGCCCTTTTGACCGGGGGGAAGTGAGACTTCATTGTAGTGCAGATTTCCTTTGCAAGCTTGCTTGGTTGGCCAAAAAGGGCGTATGCGTTTTTTCCTGAATATATTCAGGAAAAAACGCATACGCCCTTTTTGGCCAAGTGCATCATTGTGGACGTTCTGCCTCTTTTCCTATGCTTGAAATGCAATTCCAGTCTACCTCCTGAAATCGGTTTCCTGCAATTCTGCCCCGCTTTCAAGTCCTCTTGGCAGCCTTACTTCAGTCTATTTTTGGACGATAGCTGTCATTTATAACTCTGCAGGTTTGTGAATTACAGTGCCCCTGAGCTCCTTTCTTCAACTCGCTTTCTTTTGAGCTGGCCGCAACACCGCAGGATGGCTTCAGGCCCTAATCTGGTTCCGGTACGGCACGCTGAGCCTTTGGTTATTTCCTCTTCCTGGTGAGAAATGAGAGTTAAATTTGCCCGTCCAGACACCTCCAGCTAGCCTCTCATTGGTTCTCGCTATTCCTGTTCATCTTCCGCAGAAATTGCAAACTGGGCCAAACAGGAGGTTAAAGGCACTGACTCTCCAAGTCGGGAGAGTGTTAGTAAAGCGTCTGGAATGTTGCACCCGAGTACCAGGGGAGGAAAACTGAGACATATTTGAACACGTCTCCCGTTCACATGGTTGATCATACTTGGGTTCCACATGCATGTTTTAGCTGAAGGAAGAATACCTTAAACCTGGAGAGATAAGACCCGTGTAATGGGTACCATGCAATATGACTTCAAAGGGTCTTCATTTGCTCACCGAACCTCTCCAATCCTATCACTGCTGCTTTTATGCCCCTGTACACATGCTTGATTTTCTTTCGGAGACATAGGAATCCATAGGCTTTAAGATACTTACTAGTCAGGTACATTCTTAGGCGTTTAATATGCGGTGTTGAGTCCATTTCGTTGAGCAAGGAGTAGCTCTTGTCTATTCCATATTTGGCTTAAGGATCTTTATCTGTGCTCATTTCAATCTCTGGTTTTATGCAGCACCCCAACTCACCTTTCCCCTTAAGCAAGCATAAGTTGGTTTTCTAAATTTGAGACCCTGTTCTGTTCTGTAATTCAGTTCCTGTGTAACCAAGTTTACATTCCGTGTATTACTGATATCTTATGATGTTTCTTTTTCTGTGTGACTTATTTCAGTTAGAATCATCATACCTGAATCCACTCATTGTGCTGCTAAGGGCCTGATGACACAGATTTCATTGCTGAGTGATATTGCTTTGTAAGTAAATACCACAACTTTTTTATACATTTTTCACTTTCTGCGATGTTGAACTTGTACTGTAAACGAGGTTCTTGTAACAGAGGCGTCCCAAACTTTGGGGTGGCTGTGTCTTTTTGATTTCAAATTCCCTAAGCTATAGGACCATAAGTGGAAGTGCCCTAGGCTCTGTTGCTTTGTTTTTTAGATGTTTCAGGAAACACCATACACTTCTGCCCAGTGGTTGTTGGCAATTTACATCCCGCCCTTCAGCATAACAAGGCTCCCAGTTCTCCATGGCCTGTCCTGCCTTTCTGGATTTTACACTTTTTTCAGATGGCCCTTTTGACCGGGGGGAAGTGAGACTTCATTGTAGTGCAGATTTCCTTTGCAAGCTTGCTTGGTTGGCCAAAAAGGGCGTATGCGTTTTTTCCTGAATATATTCAGGAAAAAACGCATACGCCCTTTTTGGCCAAGTGCATCATTGTGGACGTTCTGCCTCTTTTCCTATGCTTTCAATGCAATTCCAGTCTACCTCCTGAAATCGGTTTCGTGCAATTCTGCCCCGCTTTCAAGTCCTCTTGGCAGCCTTACTTCAGTCTATTTTTGGACGATAGCTGTCATTTATAACTCTGCAGGTTTGTGAATTACAGTGCCCCTGAGCTCCTTTCTTCAACTCGCTTTCTTTTGAGCTGGCCGCAACACCGCAGGATGGCTTCAGGCCCTAATCTGGTTCCGGTACGGCACGCTGAGCCTTTGGTTATTTCCTCTTCCTGGTGGGAAATGAGAGTTAAATTTGCCCGTCCAGACACCTCCAGCTAGCCTCTCATTGGTTCTCGCTATTCCTGTTCATCTTCCGCAGAAATTGCAAACTGGGCCAAACAGGAGGTTAAAGGGACTGACTCTCCAAGTCGGGAGAGTGTTAGTAAAGCGTCTGGAATGTTGCACCCGAGTACCAGGGGAGGAAAACTGAGACATATTTGAACACGTCTCCCGTTCACATGGTTGATCATACTTGGGTTCCACATGCATGTTTTAGCTGAAGGAAGAATACCTTAAACCTGGAGAGATAAGACCCGTGTAATGGGTACCATGCAATATGACTTCAAAGGGTCTTCATTTGCTCACCGAACCTCTCCAATCCTATCACTGCTGCTTTTATGCCCCTGTACACATGCTTGATTCTCTTTTGGAGACATAGGAATCCATAGGCTTTAAGATACTTACTAGTCAGGTACATTCTTAGGCGTTTAATATGCGGTGTTGAGTCCATTTCGTTGAGCAAGGAGTAGCTCTTGTCTATTCCATATTTGACTTAAGGAACTTTATCTGTGCTCATTTCAATCTCTGGTTTTATGCAGCACCCCAACTCACCTTTCCCCTTAAGCAAGCATAAGTTGGTTTTCTAAATTTGAGACCCTGTTCTGTTCTGTAATTCAGTTCCTGTGTAGCCAAGTTTACATTCCGTGTATTACTGATATCTTATGATGTTTCTTTTTCTGTGTGACTTATTTCAGTTAGAATCATCATACCTGAATCCACTCATTGTGCTGCTAAGGGCCTGATGACACAGATATCATTGCTGAGTGATATTGCTTTGTAAGTAAATACCACAACTTCTTTCTCCATTTTTCACTTTCTGCGATGTTGAACTTGTACTGTAAACGAGGTTCTTGTAAACAGAGCCGTTCGAAACTTTGGGGTGGCTGTGTCTTTTTGATTTTAATTTCCCTAAGCTATAGGACCATAAGTGGAAGTGCCCTAGGTTCTGTTGCTTTGTTTTTTAGATGTTTCAGGAAACACCATACACTTCTCCCGAGTGGTTGTTGGCAATTTACATCCCGCCCATCAGCATAACAAGGCTCCCAGTTCTCCATGGCCTGTCCTGCCTTTCTGGATTTTACACTTTTTTCAGATGGCCCTTTTGACCGGGGGGAAGTGAGACTTCATTGTAGTGCAGATTTCCTTTGCAAGCTTGCTTGGTTGGCCAAAAAGGGCGTATGCGTTTTTTCCTGAATATATTCAGGAAAAAACGCATACGCCCTTTTTGGCCAAGTGCATCATTGTGGACGTTCTGCCTCTTTTCCTATGCTTTCAATGCAATTCCAGTCTACCTCCTGAAATCGGTTTCCTGCAATTCTGCCCCGCTTTCAAGTCCTCTTGGCAGCCTTACTTCAGTCTATTTTTGGACGATAGCTGTCATTTATAACTCTGCAGGTTTGTGAATTACAGTGCCCCTGAGCTCCTTTCTTCAACTCGCTTTCTTTTGAGCTGGCCGCAACACCGCAGGATGGCTTCAGGCCCTAATCTGGTTCCGGTACGGCACGCTGAGCCTTTGGTTATTTCCTCTTCCTGGTGGGAAATGAGAGTTAAATTTGCCCGTCCAGACACCTCCAGCTAGCCTCTCATTGGTTCTCGCTATTCCTGTTCATCTTCCGCAGAAATTGGAAACTGGGCCAAACAGGAGGTTAAAGGCACTGACTCTCCAAGTGGGGAGAGTGTTAGTAAAGCGTCTGGAATGTTGCACCCGAGTACCAGGGGAGGAAAACTTAGACATATTTGAACACGTCTACCGATCACATGGTTGATCATACTCTGGGTTCCACATGCATGTTTTAGCTGAAGGAAGAATACCTAAAACCTGGGTAGTTGAAACCCGTGGAATGGGTACAATGCAATATGACTTCAAAGGGTCTTCATTTGCTCACCGAACCTCTCCAATCCTATCACTGCTGCGTTTATGGCCCTGTACACATGCTTGATTCTCTTTCGGAGACATAGCAATCTATAGGTTTTAAGATACTTACAAGTCAGGTACATTCTTAGGCGTTTAATATGCGGTGTTGAGTCCATTTCGTTGAGCAAGGAGTAGCTCTTGTCTATTCCATATTTGGCTTAAGGAACTTTATCTGTGCTCATTTCAATCTCTGGTTTTATGCAGCACCCCAACTCACATTTCCCCTTAAGCAAGCATAAGTTGGTTTTCTAAATTTGAGACCCTGTTCTGTTCTGTAATTCAGTTCCTGTGTAGCCAAGTTTACATTCCGTGTATTACTGATATCTTATGATGTTTCTTTTTCTGTGTGACTTATTTCAGTTAGAATCATCATACCTGAATCCACTCATTGTGCTGCTAAGGGCCTGATGACACAGATTTCATTACTGAGTGATATTGCTTTGTAAGTAAATACCACAACTTCTTTATCCATTTTTCACTTTCTGCGATGTTGAACTTGTACTGTAAACGAGGTTCTTGTAAAGAGAGCCGTTCCAAACTTTGGGGTGGCTGTGTCTTTTTGATTTTAATTTCCCTAAGCTATAGGACCATAAGTGGAAGTGCCCTAGGTTCTGTTGCTTTGTTTTTTAGATGTTTCAGGAAACACCATACACTTCTCCAGAGTGGCTGTTGGCAATTTACATACCGCCCATCAGCATAACAAGGCTCCCAGTTCTCCGTGGACTGTCCTGCCTTTCTGGATTTTACACTTTTTTCAGATGGCCCTTTTGACCGGGGGGAAGTGAGACTTCATTGTAGTGCAGATTTCCTTTGCAAGCTTGCTTGGTTGGCCAAAAAGGGCGTATGCGTTTTTTCCTGAATATATTCAGGAAAAAACGCATACGCCCTTTTTGGTCAAGTGCATCATTGTGGACGTTCTGCCTCTTTTCCTATGCTTTCAATGCAATTCCAGTCTACCTCCTGAAATCGGTTTCCTGCAATTCTGCCCCGCTTTCAAGTCCTCTTGGCAGCCTTACTTCAGTCTATTTTTGGACGATAGCTGTCATTTATAACTCTGCAGGTTTGTGAATTACAGTGCCCCTGAGCTCCTTTCTTCAACTCGCTTTTTTGTGACCTGGCCGTAACACCGCAGGATGGCTTCAGGCCCTAATCTGGTTCCGGCCTGGCATGCTGAGCCTTTGGTTAATTCCTCTTCCTGGTGGGAAATGAGAGTTAAATTTGCCCGTCCAGACACCTCCAGCTAGCCTCTCATTGGTTCTCGCTATTCCTGTTCATCTTCCGCAGAAATTGCAAACTGGGCCAAACAGGAGGTTAAAGGGACTGACTCTCCAAGTCGGGAGAGTGTTAGTAAAGCGTCTGGAATGTTGCACCCGAGTACCAGGGGAGGAAAACTGAGACATATTTGAACACGTCTCCCGTTCACATGGTTGATCATACTTGGGTTCCACATGCATGTTTTAGCTGAAGGAAGAATACCTTAAACCTGGAGAGATAAGACCCGTGTAATGGGTACCATGCAATATGACTTCAAAGGGTCTTCATTTGCTCACCGAACCTCTGCAATCCTATCACTGCTGCTTTTATGCCCCTGTACACATGCTTGATTCTCTTTTGGAGACATAGGAATCCATAGGCTTTAAGATACTTACTAGTCAGGTACATTCTTAGGCGTTTAATATGGGGTTTTGATTTTCCTGAATATATTCAGGAAAATCTGGAGAGTTAAGACCCGTGTAAAGGGTACCATGCAATATGACTTCAAAGGGTCTTCATTTGCTCACCGAACCTCTCCAATCCTATCACTGCTGCGTTTATGCCCCTGTACACATGCTTGATTCTCTTTCGGAGACATAGCAATCCATAGGTTTTAAGATACTTACTAGTCAGGTACATTCTTAGGCGTTTAATATGGGGTGTTGAGTCCATTTCGTTGAGCAAGGAGTAGCTCTTGTCTATTCCATATTTGGCTTAAGGAACTTTATCTGTGCTCATTTCAATCTCTGGTTTTATGCAGCACCCCAACTCACCTTTCCCCTTAAGCAAGCATAAGTTGGTTTTCTAAATTTGAGACCCTGTTCTGTTCTGTAATTCAGTTCCTGTGTAGCCAAGTTTACATTCCGTGTATTACTGATATCTTATGATGTTTCTTTTTCTGTGTGACTTACTTCAGTTAGAATCATCATACCTGAATCCACTCATTGTGCTGCTAAGGGCCTGATGACACAGATTTCATTGCTGAGTGATATTGCTTTGTAAGTAAATACCACAACTTCTTTATGCATTTTTCACTTTCTGCGATGTTGAACTTGTACTGTAAACGAGGTTCTTGTAAACAGAGCCATTCCAAACTTTGGGGTGGCTGTGTCTTTTTGATTTTAATTTCCCTAAGCTATAGGACCATAAGTGGAAGTGCCCTAGGTTCTGTTGCTTTGTTTTTTAGATGTTTCAGGAAACACCATACACTTCTCCCGAGTGGTTGTTGGCAATTTACATCCCGCCCATCAGCATAACAAGGCTCCCAGTTCTCCATGGCCTGTCCTGCCTTTCTGGATTTTACACTTTTTTCAGATGGCCCTTTTGACCGGGGGGAAGTGAGACTTCATTGTAGTGCAGATTTCCTTTGCAAGCTTGCTTGGTTGGCCAAAAAGGGCGTATGCGTTTTTTCCTGAATATATTCAGGAAAAAACGCATACGCCCTTTTTGGCCAAGTGCATCATTGTGGACGTTCTGCCTCTTTTCCTATGCTTTCAATGCAATTCCAGTCTACCTCCTGAAATCGGTTTCCTGCAATTCTGCCCCGCTTTCAAGTCCTCTTGGCAGCCTTACTTCAGTCTATTTTTGGACGATAGCTGTCATTTATAACTCTGCAGGTTTGTGAATTACAGTGCCCCTGAGCTCCTTTCTTCAACTCGCTTTCTTGTGAGCTGGCTGAAACACCGCAGGATGGCTTCAGGCCCTAATATGGTTCTGGCACGGCACGCTGAGCCTTTGGTTAATTCCTCTTCCTGGTAGGAAATGAGAGTTAAATTTGCCCGTCCAGACACCTCCAGCTAGTCTCCATTGGTTCTCGCTATTCCTGTTCATCTTCCGCAGAAATTGCAAACTGGGCCAAACAGGAGGTTAAAGGCGCTGACTCTCCAAGTGGGGAGAGTGTTATTAAAGCGTCTGGAATGTTGCACCCGAGTACCAGGGTACGAAAACTGAGACATATTTGAACACGTCTCCCGATCACACCGTTGATCATACTCTGGGTTCCACATGCATGTTTTAGCTGAAGGAAGAATACCTTAAACCTGGGTAGTTGAAACCCGTGGAATGGGTACCATGCAATATGACTTCAAAGGGTCTTCATTTGCTCACCGAACCTCTCCAATCCTATCACTGCTGCGTTTATGCCCCTGTACACACGCTTGATTCTCTTTTGGAGACATAGCAATCCATAGGTTTTAAGATACTTACTAGTCAGGTACATTCTTAGGCGTTTAATATGCGGTGTTGAGTCCATTTCGTTGAGCAAGGAGTAGCTCTTGTCTATTCCATATTTGGCTTAAGGAACTTTATCTGTGCTCATTTCAATCTCTGGTTTTATGCAGCACCCCAACTCACCTTTCCCCTTAAGCAAGCATAAGTTGGTTTTCTAAATTTGAGACCCTGTTCTGTTTTGGAATTCAGTTCCTGTGTAGCCAAGTTTACATTCCGTGTATTAGTGATATCTTATGATGTTTCTTTTTCTGTGTGACTTATTTCAGTTAGAATCATCGTACCTGAATCCACTCATTATGCTGCTACGGTCCTGATGACATAGATTTCATTGCTGAGAGATACTGCGTTGTACGTAAGTACCACAAGTTCTTTATCCATTTTTCACTTTCTGTGATATTGAACTTGTACGGTAAATGAGGTTCTTGTAAACAGAGGCATCCCAAACTTTGGGGTGGCTGTGTCTTTTTGATTTTAATTTCCCTAAGCTATAGGACCATAAGTGGCAGTGTCCTAGGCTCTGTTGCTTTGTTTTTTAGATGTTTCAGGAAACACCATACACTTCTCCCGAGTGTCTGTTGGCAATTTACATCCCGTCCATCAGCATAACAAGGCTCCCAGTTCTCCATGGCCTGTCCTGCCTTTCTGGATTTTACACTTTTTTCAGATGGCCCTTTTGACCGGGGGGAAGTGAGACTTCATTGTAGTGCAGATTTCCTTTGCAAGCTTGCTTGGTTGGCCAAAAAGGGCGTATGCGTTTTTTCCTGAATATATTCAGGAAAAAACGCATACGCCCTTTTTGGCCAAGTGCATCATTGTGGACGTTCTGCCTCTTTTCCTATGCTTTCAATGCAATTCCAGTCTACCTCCTGAAATCGGTTTCCTGCAATTCTGCCCCACTTTCAAGTCCTCTTGGCAGCCATACTTCAGTCTATTTTTGGACGATAGCTGTCATTTATAACTCTGCAGGTTTGTGAATTACAGTGCCCCTGAGCTCCTTTCTTCAACTCGCTTTCTTGTGAGCTGGCCGCAACACCGCAGGATGGCTTCAGGCCCTTATCTGGTTCCGGCACGGCACGCTGAGCCTTTGGTTATTTCCTCTTCCTGGTGGGAAATGAGAGTTAAATTTGCCCGTCCAGACACCTCCAGCTAGTCTCTCATTGGTTCTCCCTATTCCTGTTTATCTTCCGCAGAAATTGCAAACTGGGCCAAACAGGAGATTAAAGGCGCTGACTCTCCAAGTAGGGAGAGTGTTAGTAAAGCGTCTGGAATGTTGCACCCGAGTACCAGGGGAGGAAAACTGAGACATATTTGAACACGTCTCCCGATCACACGGTTTATCATACTCTGGGTTCCACATGCATGTTTTACCTGAAGGAAGAATACCTTAAACCTGGGTAGTTGAAACCCGTGGAATGGGTACCATGCAATATGACTTCAAAGGGTCTTCATTTGCTCACCGAACCTCTCCAATCCTATCACTGCTGCGTTTATGCCCCTGTACACACGCTTGATTCTCTTTTGGAGACATAGCAATCCATAGGTTTTAAGATACTTACTAGTCAGGTACATTCTTAGGCGTTTAATATGCGGTGTTGAGTCCATTTCGTTGAGCAAGGAGTAGCTCTTGTCTATTCCATATTTGGCTTAAGGAACTTTATCTGTGCTCATTTCAATCTCTGGTTTTATGCAGCACCCCAACTCACCTTTCCCCTTAAGCAAGCATAAGTTGGTTTTCTAAATTTGAGACCCTGTTCTGTTTTGGAATTCAGTTCCTGTGTAGCCAAGTTTACATTCCGTGTATTAGTGATACCTTATGATGTTTCTTTTTCTGTGTGACTTATTTCAGTTAGAATCATCGTACCTGAATCCACTCATTATGCTGCTACGGTCCTGATGACATAGATTTCATTGCTGAGAGATACTGCGTTGTACGTAAGTACCACAAGTTCTTTATCCATTTTTCACTTTCTGTGATATTGAACTTGTACGGTAAATGAGGTTCTTGTAAACAGAGGCATCCCAAACTTTGGGGTGGCTGTGTCTTTTTGATTTTAATTTCCCTAAGCTATAGGACCATAAGTGGCAGTGTCCTAGGCTCTGTTGCTTTGTTTTTTAGATGTTTCAGGAAACACCATACACTTCTCCCGAGTGTCTGTTGGCAATTTACATCCCGTCCATCAGCATAACAAGGCTCCCAGTTCTCCATGGCCTGTCCTGCCTTTCTGGATTTTACACTTTTTTCAGATGGCCCTTTTGACCGGGGGGAAGTGAGACTTCATTGTAGTGCAGATTTCCTTTGCAAGCTTGCTTGGTTGGCCAAAAAGGGCGTATGCGTTTTTTCCTGAATATATTTTTCCTGAATATATTCAGGAAAAAACGCATACGCCCTTTTTGGCCAAGTGCATCATTGTGGACGTTCTGCCTCTTTTCCTATGCTTTCAATGCAATTCCAGTCTACCTCCTGAAATCGGTTTCCTGCAATTCTGCCCCGCTTTCAAGTCCTCTTGGCAGCCTTACTTCAGTCTATTTTTGGACGATAGCTGTCATTTATAACTCTACAGGTTTGTGAATTACAGTGCCCCTGAGCTCCTTTCTTCAACTCGCTTTCTTGTGACCTGGCCGAAACACCGCAGGATGGCTTCAGGCCCTAATCTGGTTCTGGCACGGCACGCTGAGCCTTTGGTTATTTCCTCCTCCTGGTGGGAAATGAGAGTTAAATTTGCCCATCCAGACACCTCCAGCTAGCCTCTCATTGGTTCTCACTATTCCTGTTCATCTTCCGCAGAAATTGCAAACTGGGCCAAACAGGAGGTTAAAGGGACTGACTCTCCAAGTCGGGAGAGTGTTAGTAAAGCGTCTGGAATGTTGCACCCGAGTACCAGGGGAGGAAAACTGAGACATATTTGAACACGTCTCCCGTTCACATGGTTGATCATACTCTGGGTTCCACATGCATGTTTTAGCTGAAGGGAGAATTCGTTAAACCTGGAGAGTTGAGACCCGTGTAATGGGTACCATGCAATATGACTTCAAAGGGTCTTCATTGCTCACCGAACCTCTCCAATCCTATCACTGCTGTGTTTATGCCCCTGTACACATGCTTGATTCTCTTTCGGAGACATAGCAATCCATAGGTTTTAAGATACTTACTAGTCAGGTACATTCTTAGACGTTTAATATGCGGTGTTGAGTCCATTTCGTTGAGCAAGGAGTAGCTCTTGTCTATTCCATATTTGGCTTAAGGAACTTTATCTGTGCTCATTTCAATCTCTGGTTTTATGCAGCACCCCAACTCACCTTTCCCCTTAAGCAAGCATAAGTTGGTTTTCTAAATTTGAGACCCTGTTCTGTTCTGTAATTCAGTTCCTGTGTAGCCAAGTTTACATTCCGTGCATTAGTGATATCTTATGATGTTTCTTTTTCTGTGTGACTTATTTCAGTTAGAATCATCTTACCTGAATCCACTCATTGTGCTGCTAAGGGCCTGAGGACATAGATTTCATTGCTGAGTGATATTGCTTTGTAAGTAAATACCACAACTTCTTTATCCATTTTTCAGTTTCTGCGATGTTGAACTTGTACTGTAAACGAGGTTCTTGTAAACAGAGGCGTCCCAAACTTTGGGATGGCTGTGTCTTTTTGATTTTAATTTCCCTAAGCTATAGGACCATAAGTGGCAGTGCCCTAGGCTCTGTTGCTTTGTTTTTTAGATGTTTCAGGAAACACCATACACTTCTCCCGAGTGTCTGTTGGCAATTTACATCCCGCCCATCAGCATAACAAGGCTCCCAGTTCTCCATGGCCTGTTCTGCCTTTCTGGATTTTACACTTTTTTCAGATGGCCCTTTTGACCGGGGGGGGAGTGAGACTTCATTGTAGTGCAGATTTCCTTTGCAAGCTTGCTTGGTTGGCCAAAAAGGGCGTATGCGTTTTTGCCTGAATATATTCAGGAAAAAACGCATACGCCCTTTTTGGCCAAGTGCATCATTGTGGACGTTCTGCCTCTTTTCCTATGCTTTCAATGCAATTCCAGTCTACCTCCTGAAATCGGTTTCCTGCAATTCTGCCCCGCTTTCAAGTCCTCTTGGCAGCCTTACTTCAGTCTATTTTTGGACGATAGCTGTCATTTATAACTCTGCAGGTTTGTGAATTACAGTGCCCCTGAGCTCCTTTCTTCAACTCGCTTTCTTTTGAGCTGGCCGCCACACCGTAGGATGACTTCAGGCCCTAATCTGGTTCTGGCACGGCATGCTGAGCCTTTGGTTAATTCCTCTTCCTGGTGGGAAATGAGAGTTAAATTTGCCCGTCCAGACACCTCCAGCTAGCCTCTCCTTGGTTCTCGCTATTCCTGTTCATCTTCTGCAGAAATTGCAAACTGGGCCAAACAGGAGGTTAAAGGGGCTGACTCTCCAAGTGGGGAGAGTGTTAGTAAAGCGTCTGGAATGTTGAACCCGAGTACCAGGGGAGGAAAACTGAGACATATTTGAACACGTCTCCCGATCACATGGTTGATCATACTCTGGGTTCCACATGCATGTTTTAGCTGAAGGAAGAACCTAAAACCTGGGTAGTTGAAACCCGTGGAATGGGTACCATGCAATATGACTTCAAAGGGTCTTCATTTGCTCACCGAACCTCTCCAATCCTATCACTGCTGCGTTTATGCCCCTGTACACATGCTTGATTCTCTTTCGGAGACATAGCAATCCATAGGTTTTAAGATACTTACTAGTCAGGTACATTCTTAGGCGTTTAATATGTGGTGTTGAGTCCATTTCGTTGAGCAAGGAGTAGCTCTTGTCTATTCCATATTTGGCTTAAGGAACTTTATCTGTGCTCATTTCAATCTCTGGTTTTATGCAGCACCCCAACTCACCTTTACCCTTATGCAAGCATAAGTGGGTTTTCTAAATTTGAGACCCTGTTCTGTTCTGTAATTCAGTTCCTGTGTAGCCAAGTTTCCATTCCGTGTATTACTGATATCTTATGATGTTTCTTTTTCTGTGTGACTTATTTCAGTTAGAATCATCATACCTGAATCCACTCATTGTGCTGCTAAGGGCCTGATGACACAGATTTCATTGCTGAGTGATATTGCTTTTTAAGTAAATACCACAACTTCTTTATCCATTTTTCACTTTCTGTGATGTTGAACTTGTACTGTAAACAAGGTTCTTGTAAACAGAGCCGTTCCAAACTTTGTGGTGGCTGTGTCTTTTTGATTTTAATTTCCCTAAGCTATAGGACCATAAGTGGAAGTGCCCTAGGTTCTGTTGCTTTGTTTTTTAGATGTTTCAGGAAACTCCATACACTTCTCCCGAGTGGTTGTTGGCAATTTACATCCCGCCCATCAGCATAACAAGTCTCCCAGTTCTCCATGGCCTGTCCTGCCTTTCTGGATTTTACACTTTTTTCAGATAGCCCTTTGGACCGGGGGGAAGTGAGACTTCATTGTAGTGCACATTTCCTTTGCAAGCTTGCTTGGTTGGCCAAAAAGGGCGTATGCGTTTTTTCCTGAATATATTCAGGAAAAAACGCATACGCCCTTTTTGGCCAAGTGCGTCATTGTGGACGTTCTGCCTCTTTTCCTATGCTTTCAATGCAATTCCAGTCTACCTCCTGAAATCGGTTTCCTGCAATTCTGCCCCGCTTTCAAGTCCTCTTGGCAGCCTTACTTCAGTCTATTTTTGGACGATAGCTGTCATTTATAACTCTGCAGGTTTGTGAATTACAGTGCCCCTGAGCTCTTTTCTTCAACTCACTTTCTTGTGAGCTGGCCGCAACACCGCAGGATGGCTTCAGGCCCTAATCTGGTTCGGGCACGGCACACTGAGCCTTTGGTTAATTCCTCTTCCTGGTGGGAAATGAGAGTTAAATTTGCCCGTCCAGACACCTCCAGCTAGTCTCTCATTGGTTCTCGCTATTCCTGTTCATCTTCCGCAGAAATTGCAAACTGGGCCAAACAGGAGGTTAAAGGGACTGACTCTCTAGGTCGGGAGAGTGTTAGTAAAGCGTCTGGCATGTTGCACCCGAGTACCAGGGTACGAAAACTGAGACATATTTGAACACGTCTCCCGATCACATGGTTGATCATACTCTGGGTTCCACATGCATGTTTTAGCTGAAGGAATAATACGTTAAACCTGGAGAGTTGAGACCCGTGTAATGGGTACCATGCAATATGACTTCAAAGGGTCTTAATTGCTCACCGAACCTCTCCAATCCTATCACTGCTGCGTTTATGCTCCTGTACACACGCTTGATTCTCGTTTGGAGACATAGCAATCCATAGGTTTTAAGATACTTACTAGTCAGGTACATTCTTAGGCGTTTAATATGGGGTGTTGAGTCCATTTCGTTGAGCAAGGAGTAGCTCTTGTCTATTCCATATTTGGCTTAAGGAACTTTATCTGTGCTCATTTCAATCTCTGGTTTTATGCAGCACCCCAACTCACCTTTCCCCTTAAGCAAGCATAAGTTGGTTTTGTAAATTTGAGACCCTGTTCTGTTCTGTAATTCAGTTCCTGTGTAGCCAAGTTTACATTCCGTGTATTACTGATATCTTATGATGTTTCTTTTTCTGTGTGACTTATTTCAGTTAGAATCATCTTACCTGAATCCACTCATTGTGCTGCTAAGGGCCTGATGACATAGATTTCATTGCAGAGTGATATTGCTTTGTAAGTAAATACCACAACTTCTTTATCCATTTTTCACTTTCTGCGATGTTGAACTTGTACTGTAAACGAGGTTCTTGTAAACAGAGGCGTCCCAAACTTTGGGGTGGCTGTGTCTTTTTGATTTTAATTTCCCTAAGCTATAGGACCATAAGTGGAAGTGCCCTAGGCTCTGTTGCTTTGTTTTTTAGATGTTTCAGGAAACTCCATACACTTCTCCCGAGTGGTTGTTGGCAATTTACATCCCGCCCATCAGCATAACAAGGCTCCCAGTTCTCCATGGCCTGTCCTGCCTTTCTGGATTTTACACTTTTTTCAGATGGCCCTTTTGACCGGGGGGAAGTGAGACTTCATTGTAGTGCAGATTTCCTTTGCAAGCTTGCTTGGTTGGCCAAAAAGTGCGTATGCGTTTTTTCCTGAATATATTCAGGAAAAAACGCATACGCCCTTTTTGGCCAAGTGCATCATTGTGGACGTTCTGCCTCTTTTCCTATGCTTTCAATGCAATTCCAGTCTACCTCCTGAAATCGGTTTCCTGCAATTCTGCCCCGCTTTCAAGTCCTCTTGGCAGCCTTACTTCAGTCTATTTTTGGACGATAGCTGTCATTTATAACTCTGCAGGTTTGTGAATTACAGTGCCCCTGAGCTCCTTTCTTCAACTCGCTTTCTTTTGAGCTGGCCGCAACACCGCAGGATGACTTCAGGCCCTAATCTGGTTCCGGCACGGCACGCTGAGCCTTTGGTTAATTCCTCTTCCTGGTGGGAAATGAGAGTTAAATTTGCCCATCCAGACACCTCCAGCTAGCCTCTCATTGGTTCTCGCTATTCCTGTTCATCTTCCGCAGAAATTGCAAACTGGGCCAAACAGGAGGTTAAAGGGACTGACTCTCCAAGTCGGGAGAGTGTTAGTAAAGCGTCTGGAATGTTGCACCCGAGTACCAGGGTACGAAAACTGAGACATATTTGAACACGTCTCCCGATCACATGGTTGATCATACTCTAGGTTCCACATGCATGTTTTAGCTGAAGGAAGAATACCTTAAACCTGGGTAGTTGAAACCCGTGGAATGGGTACCATGCAATATGACTTCAAAGGGTCTTCATTTGCTCACCGAACCTCTCCAATCCTATCACTGCTGCGTTTATGCCCCTGTACACATGCTTGATTCTCTTTCGGAGACATAGCAATCCATAGGTTTTAAGATACTTACTAGTCAGGTACATTCTTAGGCGTTTAATATGCGGTGTTGAGTCCATTTCGTTGAGCAAGGAGTAGCTCTTGTCTATTCCATATTTGGCTTAAGGAACTTTATCTGTGCTCATTTCAATCTCTGGTTTTATGCAGCACCCTAACTCACCTTTCCCCTTATGCAAGCATAAGTTGGTTTTCTAAATTTGAGACCCTGTTCTGTTCTGTAATTCAGTTCCTGTGTAGCCAAGTTTCCATTCCGTGTATTACTGATATCTTATGATGTTTCTTTTTCTGTGTGACTTATTTCAGTTAGAATCATCATACCTGAATCCACTCATTGTGCTGCTAAGGGCCTGATGACACAGATTTCATTGCTGAGTGATATTGCTTTGTAAGTAAATACCACAACTTCTTTATCCATTTTTCACTTTCTGCGATGTTGAACTTGTACTGTAAACGAGGTTCTTGTAAACAGAGCCGTTCCAAACTTTGGGGTGGCTGTGTCTTTTTGATTTTAATTTCCCTAAGCTATAGGACCATAAGTGGAAGTGCCCTAGGTTCTGTTGCTTTGTTTTTTAGATGTTTCAGGAAACACCATACACTTCTCCCGAGTGGTTGTTGGCAATTTAAATCCCGCCCATCAGCATAACAAGGCTCCCAGTTCTCCATGGCCTGTCCTGCCTTTCTGGATTTTACACTTTTTTCAGATAGCCCTTTGGACCGGGGGGAAGTGAGACTTCATTGTAGTGCAGATTTCCTTTGCAAGCTTGCTTGTTTGGCCAAAAAGGGCGTATGCGTTTTTTCCTGAATATATTCAGGAAAAAACGCATACGCCCTTTTTGGCCAAGTGCATCATTGTGGACGTTCTGCCTCTTTTCCTATGCTTTCAATGCAATTCCAGTCTACCTCCTAAAATCGGTTTCCTGCAATTCTGCCCCGCTTTCAAGTCCTCTTGGCAGCCTTACTTCAGTCTATTTTTGGACGATAGCTGTCATTTATAACTCTGCAGGTTTGTGAATTACAGTGCCCCTGAGCTCCTTTCTTCAACTCGCTCTCTTGTGACCTGGCCGCAACACCGCAGGATGGCTTCAGGCCCTAATCCGGTTCCGGCCCGGCATGCTGAGCCTTTGGTTAATTCCTCTTCCTGGTGGGAAATGAGAGTTAAATTTGCCCGTTCAGACACCTCCAGGTAGTCTCTCATTGGTTCTCGCTATTCCTGTTCATCTTCCGCAGAAATTGCAAACTGGGCCAAACAGGAGTTTAAAGGCGCTGACTCTCCAAGTCGGGAGAGTGTTAGTAAAGCGTCTGGAATGTTGCACCCGAGTACCAGGGGAGGAAAACTGAGACATATTTGAACACGTCTCCCGTTCACATGGTTGATCATACTCTGGGTTCCACATGCATGTTTTAGCTGAGGGAAGAATACCTTCAACCTTGGTAGTTGAAACCCGTGTAATGGGTACCATGCAATATGACTTCAAAGGGTCTTCATTTGCTCACCGAACCTCTCCAATCCTATCACTGCTGCGTTTATGCCCCTGTACACATGCTTGATTCTCTTTCGGAGACATAGCAATCCATAGGTTTTAAGATACTTACTAGTCAGGTACATTCTTAGGCGTTTAATATGCGGTGTTGAGTCCATTTCGTTCAGCAAGGAGTAGCTCTTGTCTATTCCATATTTGGCTTAAGGAACTTTATCTGTGCTCATTTCAATCTCTGGTTTTATGCAGCACCCCAACTCACCTTTACACTTAAGAAAGCATAAGTTGGTTTTCTAAATTTGAGACCCTGTTCTGTTCTGTAATTCAGTTCCTGTGTAGCCAAGTTTACATTCCGTGTATTAGTGATATCTTATGATGTTTCTTTTTCTGTGTGACTTATTTCAGTTAGAATCATCATACCTGAATCCACTCATTGTGATGCTAACGGCCTGATGACATAGATTTCATTGCTGAGTGATATTGCTTTGTAAGTAAATACCACAACTTCTTTATCCATTTTTCACTTTCTGCGATGTTGAACTTGTACTGTAAACGAGGTTCTTGTAAACAGAGCCGTTCCAAACTTTGGGGTGGCTGTGTCTTTTTGATTTTAAATTCCCTAAGCTATAGGAACATAAGTGGAAGTGCCCTAGGCTCTGTTGATTTGTTTTTTAGATGTTTCAGGAAACACCATACACTTCTCCCGAGTGTCTGTTGGCAATTTACATCCCGCCCATCAGCATAACAAGGCTCCCAGTTCTCCATGGCCTGTCCTGCCTTTCTGGATTTTACACTTTTTTCAGATGGCCCTTTTGACCGGGGGGAAGTGAGACTTCATTGTAGTGCAGATTTCCTTTGCAAGCTTGCTTGGTTGGCCAAAAAGTGCGTATGCGTTTTTTCCTGAATATATTCAGGAAAAAACACATACGCCCTTTTTGGCCAAGCGCATCATTGTGGACCTTCTGCCTCTTTTCCTATGCTTTCAATGCAATTCCAGTCTACCTCCTGAAATCGGTTTCCTGCAATTCTGCCCCGCTTTCAAGTCCTCTTGGCAGCCTTTCGTCAGTATATTTTTGGACGATAGCTGTCATTTATAACTCTGCAGGTTTGTGAATTACAGTGCCCCTGAGCTCCTTTCTTCAACTCGCTTTCTTGTGACCTGGCCGCAACACCGCAGGATGGCTTCAGGCCCTAATCTGGTTCCGGCACGGCACGCTGAGCCTTTGGTTATTTCCTCTTCCTGGTGGGAAATGAGAGTTAAATTTGCCCGTCCAGACACCTCCAGCTAGTCTCTCATTGGTTCTCGCTATTCCTGTTCACCTTCCGCAGAAATTGCAAACTGGGCCAAATAGGAGGTTAAAGGCGCTGACTCTCCATGTCGGGAGAGTGTTAGTAAAGCGTCTGGAATGTTGCACCCGAGTACCAAGGGAGGAAAACTGAGACATATTTGAACACGTCTCCCGTTCACATGGTTGATCATACTCTGGGTTCCACATGCAGGTTTTAGCTGAAGGAAGAATACCTTAAACCTGGAGATTTAAGACCCGTGTAATGGGTACCATGCAATATGACTTCAAAGGGTCTTCATTTGCTCACCGAACCTCTCCAATCCTATCACTGCTGCGTTTATGCCCCGGTACACATGCTTGATTCTCTTTCGGAGACATAGCAATCCATAGGTTTTAAGATACTTACTAGTCAGTTACATTCTTAGGCGTTTAATATGCGGTGTTGAGTCCATTTCGTTGAGCAAGGAGTAGCTCTTGTCTATTCCATATTTGGCTTAAGGAACATTATCTCTGCTCATTTCAATCTCTGGTTTTATGCAGCAACCCAACTCACCTTTACCCTTAAGCAAGCATAAGTTGGTTTTCTAAATTTGAGAACCTGTTCTGTTTTGGAATTCAGTTCCTGTGTAGCCAAGTTTACATTCCGTGTATTAGTGATATCTTATGATGTTTCTTTTTCTGTGTGACTTATTTCAGTTAGAATCATCGTGCCTGAATCCACTCATTATGCTGCTATGGGCCTGATGACATAGATTTCATTGGTGAGTGATACTGCATTGTACGTAAGTACCACAAGTTCTTTATCCATTTTTCACTTTCTGTGATATTGAACTTGTACGGTAAACGAGGTTCTTGTAAACAGAGGCGTCCCAAACTTTGGGGTGGCTGTGTCTTTTTGATTTTATTTTCCCTAAGCTATAGGACCATAAGTGGCAGTGCCCTAGGCTCTGTTGCTTTGTTTTTTAGATGTTTCAGGAAACACCATACACTTCTCCCGAGTGTCTGTTGGCAATTTACATCCCGCCCATCAGCATAACAAGGCTCCCAGTTCTCCATGGCCTCTCCTGCCTTTCTGGATTTTACACTTTTTTCAGATGGCCCTTTTGACCGGGGAGAAGTGAGACTTCATTGTAGTGCAGATTTCCTTTGCAAGCTTGCTTGATTGGCCAAAAAGGGCGTATGCGTTTCTTCCTGAATATATTCAGGAAAAAACGCATACGCCCTTTTTGGCCAAGTGCATCATTGTGGACGTTCTGCCTCTTTTCCTATGCTTTCAATGCAATTCCAGTCTACCTCCTGAAATCGGTTTCCTGCAATTCTGCCCCGCTTTCAAGTCCTCTTGGCAGCCTTACTTCAGTTTATTTTTGGACGATAGCTGTCATTTATAACTCTGCAGGTTTGTGAATTACAGTGCCCCTGAGCTCCTTTCTTCAACTCGCTTTCTTGTGAGCTGGCTGCAACACCGCAGGATGGCTTCAGGCCCTAATCTGGTTCCGGCACGGCACGCTGAGCCTTTGGTTATTTCCTCTTCCTGGTGGGAAATGAGAGTTAAATTTGCCCGTCCAGACACCTCCAGCTAGTCTCTCATTGCTTCTCGCTATTCCTGTTCACCTTCCGCAGAAATTGCAAACTGGGCCAAATAGGAGGTTAAAGGCGCTGATTCTCCATGTCGGGAGAGTGTTAGTAAAGCGTCTGGAATGTTGCAGCCGAGTACCAGGGGAGGAAAACTGAGACATATTTGAACACGTCTCCCATTCACATGGTTGATCATACTCTGGGTTCCACATGCATGTTTTAGCTGAAGGAAGAATACCTTAAACCTGGAGAGTTAAGACCCGTGTAATGGTTACCATGCAATATGACTTCAAAGGGTCTTCATTTGCTCACCGAACCTCTCCAATCCTATCACTGCTGCGTTTATGCCCCGGTACACATGCTTGATTCTCTTTCGGAGACATAGCAATCCATAGGTTTTAAGATACTTACTAGTCAGGTACATTCTTAGGCGTTTAATATGCGGTGTTGAGTCCATTTCGTTGAGCAAGGAGTAGCTCTTGTCTATTCCATATTTGGCTTAAGGAACTTTATCTCTGCTCATTTCAATCTCTGGTTTTATGCAGGAACCCAACTCACCTTTCCCCTTAAGCAAGCGTAAGTTGGTTTTCTAAATTTGAGAACCTGTTCTGTTTTGGAATTCAGTTCCTGTGTAGCCAAGTTTACATTCCGTGTATTAGTGATATCTTATGATGTTTCTTTTTCTGTGTGACTTATTTCAGTTAGAATCATCGTACCTGAATCCACTCATTATGCGGCTACGGGCCTGATGACATAGATTTCATTGCTGAGTGATACTGCATTGTACGTAAGTACCACAAGTTCTTTATCCATTTTTCACTTTCTGTGATATTGAACTTGTACGGGAAACGAGGTTCTTGTAAACAGAGGCGTCCCAAACTTTGGGGTGGCTGTGTCTTTTTGATTTTAATTTCCCTAAGCTATAGGACCATAAGTGGAAGTGCCCTAGGCTCTGTTGCTGTGTTTTTTAGATGTTTCAGGAAACACCATACACTTCTCCCGAGTGTCTGTTGGCAATTTACATCCCGCCCATCAGCATAACAAGGCTCCCAGTTCTCCATGGCCTGTCCTGCCTTTCTGGATTTTACACTTTTTTCAGATGGCCCTTTTGACCGGGGGGAAGTGAGACTTCATTGTAGTGCAGATTTCCTTTGCAAGTTTGCTTGCTTGGCCAAAAAGGGCGTATGCGTTTTTTCCTGAATATATTCAGGAAAAAACGCATACGCCCTTTTTGGCCAAGTGCATCATTGTGGACATTCTGCCTCTTTTCCTATGCTTTCAATGCAATTCCAGTCTACCTCCTGAAATTGGTTTCCTGCAATTCTGCCCCGCTTTCAAGTCCTCTTGGCAGCCTTACTTCAGTCTATTTTTGGACGATAGCTGTCATTTATAACTCTGCAGGTTTGTGAATTACAGTGCCCCTGAGCTCCTTTCTTCAACTCGCTTTCTTGTGACCTGGCCGCAACACCGCAGGATGGCTTCAGGCCCTAATGTGGTTCCGGCACGGCACGCTGAGCCTTTGGTTAATTCCTCTTCCTGGTGGGAAATGAGAGTTAAATTTGCCCGTTCAGACATCTCCAGGTAGTCTCTCATTGGTTCTCGCTATTCCTGTTCATCTTCCGCAGAAATTGCAAACTGGGCCAAGCAGGAGGTTAAAGGGACTGACTCTCCAAGTCGGGAGAGTGTTAGTAAAGCGTCTGGCATGTTGCACCCGAGTACCAGGGTACAAAACCTGAGACATATTTGAACACGTCTCCCGATCACATGGTTGATCATACTCTAGGTTCCACATGCATGTTTTAGCTGAAGGAAGAATACCTTAAACCTGGGTAGTTGAAACCCGTGGAATGGGTACCATGCAATATGACTTCAAAGGGTCTTCATTTGCTCACCAAACCTCTCCAATCCTATCACTGCTGCGTTTATGCCCCTGTACAGATGCTTGATTCTCTTTCGGAGACATAGCAATCCATAGGTTTTAAGATACTTACTAGTCAGGTACATTCTTAGGCGTTTAATATGCGGTGTTGAGTCCATTTCGTTGAGCAAGGAGTAGCTCTTGTCTATTCCATATTTGGCTTAAGGAACTTTATCTGTGCTCATTTCAATCTCTGGTTTTATGCAGCACCCCAACTCACCTTTCCCCTTAAGCAAGCATAAGTTGGTTTTCTAAATTTGAGACCCTGTTCTGTTCTGTAATTCAGTTCCTGTGTAGCCAAGTTTCCATTCCGTGTATTAGTGATATCTTATGATGTTTCTTTTTCTGTGTGACTTATTTCAGTTAGAATCATCATACCTGAATCCACTCATTGTGCTGCTAAGGGCCTGATGACATAGATTTCATTGCTGAGTGATATTGCTTTGTAAGTGAATACCACAACTTCTTTATCCATTTTTCACTTTCTGCGATGTTGAACTTGTACTGTAAACGAGGTTCTTGTAAACAGAGGCGTCCCAAACTTTGGGGTGGCTGTGTCTTTTTGATATTAAATTCCCTAAGCTATAGGACCATAAGTGGAAGTGCCCTAGGCTCTGTTGCTTTGTTTTTTAGATGTTTCAGGAAACACCATACACTTCTCCCAAGTGTCTGTTGGCAATTTACATCCCGCCCATCAGCATAACAAGGCTCCCAGTTCTCAATGGCCTGTTGCCTTTCTGAATTTTACACTTTTTTCAGATGGCCCTTTTGACCAGGGGGAAGTGAGACTTCATTGTAGTGCAGATTTCCTTTGCAAGCTTGCTTGGTTGGCCAAAAAGGGCGTATGCGTTTTTTCCTGAATATATTCAGGAAAAAACGCATACGCCCTTTTTGGCCAAGTGCATCATTGTGGACGTTCTGCCTCTTTTCCTATGCTTTCAATGCAATTCCAGTCTACCTCCTGAAATCGGTTTCCTGCAATTCTGCCCCGCTTTCAAGTCCTCTTGGCAGCCTTACTTCAGTCTATTTTTGGACGATAGCTGTCATTTATAACTCTGCAGGTTTGTGAATTACAGTGCCCCTGAGCTCCTTTCTTCAACTCGCTTTCTTGTGACCAGGCCGCAACACCGAAGGATGTCTTCAGGCCCTAATCTGGTTCTGGCATGGCATGCTGAGCCTTTGGTTAATTCCTCTTCCTGGTGGGAAATGAGAGTTAAATTTGCCCGTCCAGACACCTCCAGCTAGTCTCTCATTGGTTCTCGCTATTCCTGTTCATCTTCCGCAGAAATTGCAAACTGGGCCAAACAGGAGGTTAAAGGGACTGACTCTCCAAGTGGGGAGAGTGTTAGTAAAGCGTCTGGAATGTTGCACCCGAGTACCAGGGGAGGAAAACTGAGACATATTTGAACACGTCTCCCGATCACATGGTTGATCATACTCTAGGTTCCACATGCATGTTTTAGCTGAAGGAAGAATACCTTAAACCTGGGTAGTTGAAACCTGTGGAATGGGTACCATGCAATATGACTTCAAAGGGTCTTCATTTGCTCACCGAACCTCTCCAATCCTATCACTGCTGCGTTTATACCCCTGTACACATGCTTGATTCTCTTTCGGAGACATAGCAATCCATAGGTTTTAAGATACTTACTAGTCAGGTACATTCTTAGGCGTTTAATATTGGGTGTTGAGTCCATTTCGTTGAGCAAGGAGTAGCTCTTGTCTATTCCATATTTGGCTTAAGGAACTTTATCTGTGCTCATTTCAATCTCTGGTTTTATGCAGCACCCCAACTCACCTTTACCCTTAAGCAAGAATAAGTTGGTTTTCTAAATTTGAGACCCTGTTCTGTTCTGTAATTCAGTTCCTGTGTAGCCAAGTTTACATTCCGTGTATTACTGATATCTTATGATGTTTCTTTTTCTGTGTGACTTATTTCAGTTAGAATCATCATACCTGAATCCACTCATTGTGCTGCTAAGGGCCTGATGACGCAGATTTCATTGCTGAGTGATATTGCTTTGTAAGTAAATACCACAACTTCTTTATCCATTTTTCACTTTCTGCGATGTTGAACTTGTACTGTAAACGAGGTTCTTGTAAACAGAGCCGTTCCAAACTTTGGGGTGGCTGTGTCTTTTTGATTTTAATTTCCCTAAGCTATAGGACCATAAGTGGAAGTGCCCTAGGTTCTGTTGCTTTGTTTTTTAGATGTTTCAGGAAACACCATACACTTCTCCCGAGTGGTTGTTGGCAATTTACATCCCGCCCATCAGCATAACAAGGCTCCCAGTTCTCCATGGCCTGTCCTGCCTTTCTGGATTTTACACTTTTTTCAGATGGCCCTTTTGACCGGGGGGAAGTGAGACTTCATTGTAGTGCAGATTTCCTTTGCAAGCTTGCTTGGTTGGCCAAAAAGGGCGTATGCGTTTTTTCCTGAATATATTCAGGAAAAAACGCATACGCCCTTTTTGGCCAAGTGCATCATTGTGGACGTTCTGCCTCTTTTCCTATGCTTTCAATGCAATTCCAGTCTACCTCCTGAAATCGGTTTCCTGCAATTCTGCCCCGCTTTCAAGTCCTCTTGGCAGCCTTACTTCAGTCTATTTTTGGACGATAGCTGTCATTTATAACTCTGCAGGTTTGTGAATTACAGTGCCCCTCAGCTCCTTTCTGCAACTTGCTTTCTTGTGACCTGGCCGCAACACCGCAGGATGGCTTCAGGCCCTAATCTGGTTCCGGCACGGCACGCTGAGCCTTTGGTTATTTCCTCTTCCTGGTGGGAAATGAGAGTTAAATTTGCCCGTCCAGACACCTCCAGCTAGTCTCTCATTGGTTCTCGCTATTCCTGTTCATCTTCCGCAGAAATTGCAAACTGGGCCAAACAGGAGGTTAAAGGCGCGGACTCTCCAAGTGGGGAGAGTGTTAGTAAAGCGTCTGGAATGTTGCACCCGAGTACCAGGGGAGGAAAACTGAGACATATTTGAACACGTCTCCCGTTCACATGGTTGATCATACTTGGGTTCCACATGCATGTTTTAGCTGAAGGAAGAATACCTTAAACCTGGAGAGTTAAGACCCGTGTAATGAGTACCATGCAATATGACTTCAAAGGGTCTTCATTTGCTCACCGAACCTCTCCAATCCTATCACTGCTGCGTTTATGCCCCTGTACACATGCTTCATTCTCTTTCGGAGACATAGCAATCCATAGGTTTTAAGATACTTACTAGTCAGGTACATTCTTAGGCGTTTAATATGCGGTGTTGAGTCCATTTCGTTGAGCAAGGAGTAGCTCTTGTCTATTCCATATTTGACTTAAGGAACTTTATCTGTGCTCATTTCAATCTCTGGTTTTATGCAGCACCCCAACTCACGTTTACCCTTAAGCAAGCATAAGTTGGTTTTCTAAATTTGAGACCCTGTTCTGTTCTGTAATTCAGTTCCTGTGTAGCCAAGTTTACATTCCATGTATTACTGATATCTTATGATGTTTCTTTTTCTGTGTGACTTATTTCAGTTAGAATCATCATACCTGAATCCACTCATCGTGCTGCTAAGGGCCTGATGACACAGATTTCATTGCTGAATGATATTGCTTTGTAAGTAAATACCACAACTTCTGTCTCCATTTTTCACTTTGTGCGATGTTGAACTTGTACTGTAAACGAGGTTCTTGTAAACAGAGCCGTTCCAAACTTTGGGGTGGCTGTGTCTTTTTGATTTTAATTTCCCTAAGCTATAGGACCATAAGTGGAAGTGCCCTAGGCTCTGTTGCTTTGTTTTTTAGATGTTTTAGGAAACACCATACACTTCTCCCGAGTGTCTGTTGGCAATTTACATCCCGCCCATCAGCATAACAAGGCTCCCAGTTCTCCATGGCCTGTCCTGCCTTTCTGGATTTTACACTTTTTTCAGATGGCCCTTTTGACCGGGGGGAAGTGAGACTTCATTGTAGTGCAGATTTCCTTTGCAAGCTTGCTTGGTTGGCCAAAAAGGGCGTATGCGTTTTTTCCTGAATATATTCAGGAAAAAACACATACGCCCTTTTTGGCCAAGTGCATCATTGTGGACGTTCTGCCTCTTTTCCTATGCTTTCAATGCAATTCCAGTCTACCTCCTGAAATCGGTTTCCTGCAATTCTGCCCCGCTTTCAAGTCCTCTTGGCAGCCTTACTTCAGTCTATTTTTGGACGATAGCTGTCATTTATAACTCTGCAGGTTTGTGAATTACAGTGCCCCTGAGCTCCTTTCTTCAACTCGCTTTCTTGTGACCTGGCCGCAACACCGCAGGATGGCTTCAGGCCCTAATCTGTTTCCGGCCCGGCATGCTGAGCCTTTGGTTAATTCCTCTTCCTGGTGGGAAATGAGAGTTAAATTTGCCCGTCCAGACACCTCCAGCTAGCCTCTCATTGGTTCTCGCTATTCCTGTTCATCTTCCGCAGAAATTGCAAACTGGGCCAAACAGGAGGTTAAAGGCGCTGACTCTCCAAGTGGGGAGAGTGTTAGTAAAGCGTCTGGAATGTTGCACCCGAGTACCAGGGGAGTAAAACTGAGACATATTTGAACATGTCTCCCGATCACATGGTTGATCATACTCTGGGTTCCACATGCATGTTTTAGCTGAAGGAAGAATACCTAAAACCTGGGTAGTTGAAACCCGTGGAATGGGTACCATGCAATATGACTTCAAAGGGTCTTCATTTGCTCACCGAACCTCTCCAATCCTATCACTGCTGCGTTTATGCCCCTGTACACATGCTTGATTCTCTTTCGGAGACATAGCAATCCATAGGTTTTAAGATACTTACAAGTCAGGTACATTCTTAGGCGTTTAATATTGGGTGTTGTGTCCATTTCGTTGAGCAAGGAGTAGCTCTTATCTATTCCATATCTGGCTTAAGGAACTTTATCTGTGCTCATTTCAATCTCTGGTTTCATGCAGCAACCCAACTCACCTTTCCCCTTAAGCAAGCATAAGTTGGTTTTCTAAATTTGAGAACCTGTTCTGTTTTGGAATTCAGTTCCTGTGTAGCCAAGTTTCCATTCCGTGTATTACTGATATCTTACGATGTTTCTTTTTCTGTGTGACTTACTTCAGTTAGAATCATCATACCTGAATCCACTCATTGTGCTGCTAAGGGCCTGATGACACAGATTTCATTGCTGAGTGATATTGCTTTGTAAGTAAATACCACAACTTCTTTATCCATTTTTCACTTTCTGCGATGTTGAACTTGTACTGTAAACGAGGTTCTTGTAAACAGAGCCGTTCCAAACTTTGGGGTGGCTGTGTCTTTTTGATTTTAATTTCCCTAAGCTATAGGACCATAAGTGGAAGTGCCCTAGGTTCTGTTGCTTTGTTTTTTAGATGTTTCAGGAAACACCATACACTTCTCCCGAGTGGTTGTTGGCAATTTACATCCCGCCCATCAGCATAACAAGGCTCCCAGTTCTCCATGGCCTGTCCTGCCTTTCTGGATTTTACACTTTTTTCAGATGGCCCTTTTGACCGGGGGGAAGTGAGACTTCATTGTAGTGCAGATTTCCTTTGCAAGCTTGCTTGGTTGGCCAAAAAGGGCGTATGCGTTTTTTCCTGAATATATTCAGGAAAAAACGCATACGCCCTTTTTGGCCAAGTGCATCATTGTGGACGTTCTGCCTCTTTTCCTATGCTTTCAATGCAATTCCAGTCTACCTCCTGAAATCGGTTTCCTGCAATTCTGCCCCGCTTTCAAGTCCTCTTGGCAGCCTTACTTCAGTCTATTTTTGGACGATAGCTGTCATTTATAACTCTGCAGGTTTGTGAATTACAGTGCCCCTGAGCTCCTTTCTGCAACTTGCTTTCTTGTGACCTGGCCGCAACACCGCAGGATGGCTTCAGGCCCTAATCTGGTTCCGGCACGGCACGCTGAGCCTTTGGTTATTTCCTCTTCCTGGTGTGAAATGAGAGTTAAATTTGCCCGTCCAGACACCTCCAGCTAGTCTCTCATTGGTTCTCGCTATTCCTGTTCATCTTCCGCAGAAATTGCAAACTGGGCCAAACAGGAGGTTAAAGGCGCTGACTCTCCAAGTGGGGAGAGTGTTAGTAAAGCGTCTGGAATGTTGCACCCGAGTACCAGGGGAGGAAAACTGAGACATATTTGAACACGTCTCCCGTTCACATGGTTGATCATACTTGGGTTCCACATGCATGTTTTAGCTGAAGGAAGAATACCTTAAACCTGGAGAGTTAAGACCCGTGTAATGGGTACCATGCAATATGACTTCAAAGGGTCTTCATTTGCTCACCGAACCTCTCCAATCCTATCACTGCTGCGTTTATGCCCCTGTACACATGCTTGATTCTCTTTCGGAGACATAGCAATCCATAGGTTTTAAGATACTTACTAGTCAGGTACATTCTTAGGCGTTTAATATTGGGTGTTGAGTCCATTTCGTTGAGCAAGGAGTAGCTCTTGTCTATTCCATATTTGACTTAAGGAACTTTATCTGTGCTCATTTCAATCTCTGGTTTTATGCAGCACCCCAACTCACCTTTACCCTTAAGCAAGAATAAGTTGGTTTTCTAAATTTGAGACCCTGTTCTGTTCTGTAATTCAGTTCCTGTGTAGCCAAGTTTACATTCCATGTATTACTGATATCTTATGATGTTTCTTTTTCTGTGTGACTTATTTCAGTCAGAATCATCATACCTGAATCCACTCATCGTGCTGCTAAGGGCCTGATGACACAGATTTCATTGCTGAATGATATTGCTTTGTAAGTAAATACCACAACTTCTGTCTCCATTTTTCACTTTCTGCGATGTTGAACTTGTACTGTAAACGAGGTTCTTGTAAACAGAGCCGTTCCAAACTTTGGGGTGGCTGTGTCTTTTTGATTTTAATTTCCCTAAGCTATAGGACCATAAGTGGAAGTGCCCTAGGCTCTGTTGCTTTGTTTTTTAGATGTTTTAGGAAACACCATACACTTCTCCCGAGTGTCTGTTGGCAATTTACATCCCGCCCATCAGCATAACAAGGCTCCCAGTTCTCCATGGCCTGTCCTGCCTTTCTGGATTTTACACTTTTTTCAGATGGCCCTTTTGACCGGGGGGAAGTGAGACTTCATTGTAGTGCAGATTTCCTTTGCAAGCTTGCTTGGTTGGCCAAAAAGCGCGTATGCGTTTTTTCCTGAATATATTCAGGAAAAAACACATACGCCCTTTTTGGCCAAGTGCATCATTGTGGACGTTCTGCCTCTTTTCCTATGCTTTCAATGCAATTCCAGTCTACCTCCTGAAATCGGTTTCCTGCAATTCTGCCCCGCTTTCAAGTCCTCTTGGCAGCCTTACTTCAGTCTATTTTTGGACGATAGCTGTCATTTATAACTCTGCAGGTTTGTGAATTACAGTGCCCCTGAGCTCCTTTCTTCAACTCGCTTTCTTGTGACCTGGCCGCAACACCGCAGGATGGCTTCAGGCCCTAATCTGTTTCCGGCCCGGCATGCTGAGCCTTTGGTTAATTCCTCTTCCTGGTGGGAAATGAGAGTTAAATTTGTCCGTCCAGACACCTCCAGCTAGCCTCTCATTGGTTCTCGCTATTCCTGTTCATCTTCCGCAGAAATTGCAAACTGGGCCAAACAGGAGGTTAAAGGCGCTGACTCTCCAAGTGGGGAGAGTGTTAGTAAAGCGTCTGGAATGTTGCACCCGAGTACCAGGGGAGGAAAACTGAGACATATTTGAACATGTCTCCCGATCACATGGTTGATCATACTCTGGGTTCCACATGCATGTTTTAGCTGAAGGAAGAATACCTAAAACCTGGGTAGTTGAAACCCGTGGAATGGGTACCATGCAATATGACTTCAAAGGGTCTTCATTTGCTCACCGAACCTCTCCAATCCTATCACTGCTGCGTTTATGCCCCTGTACACATGCTTGATTCTCTTTCGGAGACATAGCAATCCATAGGTTTTAAGATACTTACAAGTCAGGTACATTCTTAGGCGTTTAATATTGGGTGTTGTGTCCATTTCGTTGAGCAAGGAGTAGCTCTTATCTATTCCATATCTGGCTTAAGGAACTTTATCTGTGCTCATTTCAATCTCTGGTTTCATGCAGCAACCCAACTCACCTTTCCCCTTAAGCAAGCATAAGTTGGTTTTCTAAATTTGAGAACCTGTTCTGTTTTGGAATTCAGTTCCTGTGTAGCCAAGTTTCCATTCCGTGTATTACTGATATCTTATGATGTTTCTTTTTCTGTGTGACTTACTTCAGTTAGAATCATCATACCTGAATCCACTCATTGTGCTGCTAAGGGCCTGATGACACAGATTTCATTGCTGAGTGATATTGCTTTGTAAGTAAATACCACAACTTCTTTATCCATTTTTCACTTTCTGCGATGTTGAACTTGTACTGTAAACGAGGTTCTTGTAAACAGAGCCGTTCCAAACTTTGGGGTGGCTGTGTCTTTTTGATTTTAATTTCCCTAAGCTATAGGACCATAAGTGGAAGTGCCCTAGGTTCTGTTGCTTTGTTTTTTAGATGTTTCAGGAAACACCATACACTTCTCCCGAGTGGTTGTTGGCAATTTACATCCCGCCCATCAGCATAACAAGGCTCCCAGTTCTCCATGGCCTGTCCTGCCTTTCTGGATTTTACACTTTTTTCAGATGGCCCTTTTGACCGGGGGGAAGTGAGACTTCATTGTAGTGCAGATTTCCTTTGCAAGCTTGCTTGGTTGCCCAAAAAGAGCGTATGCGTTTTTTCCTGAATATATTCAGGAAAAAACGCATACGCCCTTTTTGGCCAAGTGCATCATTGTGGACGTTCTGCCTCTTTTCCTATGCTTTCAATGCAATTCCAGTCTACCTCCTGAAATCGGTTTCCTACAATTCTGCCCCGCTTTCAAGTCCTCTTGGCAGCCTTACTTCAGTCTATTTTTGGACGATAGCTGTCATTTATAACTCTGCAGGTTTGTGAATTACAGTGCCCCTGAGCTCCTTTCTTCAACTCGCTTTCTTTTGAGCTGGCCGCAACGCCGAATGATGGCTTCAGGCCCTAATCTGGTTCCGGCACGGCACGCTGAGCCTTTGGTTATTTCCTCTTCCTGGTGGGAAATGAGAGTTAAATTTGCCCGTCCAGACACCTCCAGCTAGTCTCTCATTGGTTCTCGCTATTCCTGTTCATCTTCCGCAGAAATTGCAAACTGGGCCAAACAGGAGGTTAAAGGCGCTGACTCTTCAAGTGGGGAGAGTGTTAGTAAAGCGTCTGGAATGTTGCACCCGAGTACCAGGGGAGGAAAACTGAGACATATTTGAACACGTCTCCCGATCACATGGTTGATCATACTCTAGGTTCCACATGCATGTTTTAGCTGAAGGAAGAATACCTTAAACCTGGGTAGTTGAAACCCGTGGAATGGGTACCATGCAATATGACTTCAAAGGGTCTTCATTTGCTCACCGAACCTCTCCAATCCTATCACTGCTGCGTTTATGCCCCTGTACACATGCTTGATTCTCTTTCGGAGACATAGCAATCCATAGGTTTTAAGATACTTACTAGTCAGGAACATTCTTAGGCGTTTAATATTGGGTGTTGAGTCATTTCGTTGAGCAAGGAGTAGCTCTTGTCTATTCCATATTTGGCTTAAGGAACTTTATCTGTGCTCATTTCAATCTCTGGTTTTACGCAGCACCCCAACTCACCTTTACCCTTAAGGAAGAATAAGTTGGTTTTCTAAATTTGAGACCCTGTTCTGTTCTGTAATTCAGTTCCTGTGTAGCCAAGTTTACATTCCATGTATTACTGATATCTTATGATGTTTCTTTTTCTGTGTGACTTATTTCAGTTAGAATCATCATACCTGAATCCACTCATTGTGCTGCTAAGGGCCTGATGGCACAGATTTCATTGCTGAGTGATATTGTTTTGTAAGTAAATACCACAACTTCTTTATCCATTTTTCACTTTCTGCGATGTTGAACTTGTACTGTAAACGAGGTTCTTGTAAACAGAGCCGTCCCAAACTTTGGGGTGGCTGTGTCTTTTTGATTTTAATTTCCCTAAGCTATAGGACCATAAGTGGCAGTGCCCTAGGCTCTGTTGCTTTGTTTTTTAGATGTTTCAGGAAACACCATACACTTCTCCCGAGTGTCTGTTGGCAATTTACATCCCGCCCATCAGCATAACAAGGCTCCCAGTTCTCCATGGCCTGTCCTGCCTTTCTGGATTTTACACTTTTTTCAGATGGCCCTTTTGACCGGGGGGAAGTGAGACTTCATTGTAGTGCAGATTTCCTTTGCAAGCTTGCTTGGTTGGCCAAAAAGGGCGTATGCGTTTTTTCCTGAATATATTCAGGAAAAAACGCATACGCCCTTTTTGGCCAAGTGCATCATTGTGGACGTTCTCCCTCTTTTCCTATGCTTTCAATGCAATTCCAGTCTACCTCCTGAAATCGGTTTCCTGCAATTCTGCCCCGCTTTCAAGTCCTCTTGGCAGCCTTACTTCAGTCTATTTTTGGACGATAGCTGTCATTTATAACTCTGCAGGTTTGTGAATTACAGTGCCCCTGAGCTCCTTTCTTCAACTCGCTTTCTTTTGAGCTGGCCGCAACGCCGAAGGATGGCTTCAGGCCCTAATCTGGTTCCGGCACGGCACGCTGAGCCTTTGGTTATTTCCTCTTCCTGGTGGGAAATGAGAGTTAAATTTGCCCGTCCAGACACCTCCAGCTAGTCTCTCATTGGTTCTCCCTATTCCTGTTCATCTTCCGCAGAAATTGCAAACTGGGCCAAACAGGAGGTTAAAGGCGCTGGCTCTTCAAGTGGGGAGAGTGTTAGTAAAGCGTCTGGAATGTTGCACCCGAGTACCAGGGGAGGAAAACTGAGACATATTTGAACACGTCTCCCGATCACATGGTTGATCATACTCTAGGTTCCACATGCATGTTTTAGCTGAAGGAAGAATACCTTAAACCTGGGTAGTTGAAACCCGTGGAATGGGTACCATGCAATATGACTTCAAAGGGTCTTCATTTGCTCACCGAACCTCTCCAATCCTATCACTGCTGCGTTTATGCCCCTGTACACATGCTTGATTCTCTTTCGGAGACATAGCAATCCATAGGTTTTAAGATACTTACTAGTCAGGAACATTCTTAGGCGTTTAATATGGGGTGTTGAGTCATTTCGTTGAGCAAGGAGTAGCTCTTGTCTATTCCATATTTGGCTTAAGGAACTTTATCTGTGCTCATTTCAATCTCTGGTTTTACGCAGCACCCCAACTCACCTTTACCCTTAAGCAAGAATAAGTTGGTTTTCTAAATTTGAGACCCTGTTCTGTTCTGTAATTCAGTTCCTGTGTAGCCAAGTTTACATTCCATGTATTACTGATATCTTATGATGTTTCTTTTTCTGTGTGACTTATTTCAGTTAGAATCATCATACCTGAATCCACTCATTGTGCTGCCAAGGGCCTGATCGCACAGATTTCATTGCTGAGTGATATTGCTTTGTAAGTAAATACCACAACTTCTTTATCCATTTTTCACTTTCTGCGATGTTGAACTTGTACTGTAAACGAGGTTCTTTTAAACAGAGCCTTTCCAAACTTTGGGGTGGCTGTGTCTTTTTGATTTTAATTTCCCTAAGCTGTAGGACCATAAGAGGAAGTGCCTTAGGCTCTGTTGCTTTGTTTTTTAGATGTTTCAGGAAACACCATACACTTCTCCGGAGTGTCTGTTGGCAATTTACATCCCGCCCATCAGCATAACAAGGCTCCCAGTTCTCCATGGCCTGTCCTGCCTTTCTGGATTTTACACTTTTTTCAGATGGCCCTTTTGACCGGGGGGAAGTGAGACTTCATTGTAGTGCAGATTTCCTTTGCAAGCTTGCTTGGTTGGCCAAAAAGGGCGTATGCGTTTTTTCCTGAATATATTCAGGAAAAAACGCATACGCCCTTTTTGGCCAAGTGCATCATTGTGGACGTTCTCCCTCTTTTCCTATGCTTTCAATGCAATTCCAGTCTACCTCCTGAAATCGGTTTCCTGCAATTCTGCCCCGCTTTCAAGTCCTCTTGGCAGCCTTACTTCAGTCTATTTTTGGACGATAGCTGTCATTTATAACTCTGCAGGTTTGTGAATTACAGTGCCCCTGAGCTCCTTTCTTCAACTCGCTTTCTTTTGAGGTGGCCGCAACGCCGAAGGATGGCTTCAGGCCCTAATCTGGTTCCGGCACGGCACACTGAGCCTTTGATTATTTCCTCTTCCTGGTGGGAAATGAGAGTTAAATTTGCCCGTCCAGACACCTCCAGCTAGTCTCTCATTGGTTCTCGCTATTCCTGTTCATCTTCCGCAGAAATTGCAAACTGGGCCAAACAGGAGGTTAAAGGCGCTGACTCTCCAAGTGGGGAGAGTGTTAGTAAAGCGTCTGGAATGTTGCACCCGAGTACCAGGGGAGGAAAACTGAGACATATTTGAACACGTCTCCCGATCACATGGTTGATCATACTCTAGGTTCCACATGCATGTTTTAGCTGAAGGAAGAATACCTTAAACCTGGGTAGTTGAAACCCGTGGAATGGGTACCATGCAATATGACTTCAAAGGGTCTTCATTTGCTCACCGAACCTCTCCAATCCTATCACTGCTGCGTTTATGCCCCTGTACACATGCTTGATTCTCTTTCGGAGACATAGCAATCCATAGGTTTTAAGATACTTACTAGTCAGGAACATTCTTAGGCGTTTAATATGGGGTGTTGAGTCATTTCGTTGAGCAAGGAGTAGCTCTTGTCTATTCCATATTTGACTTAAGGAACTTTATCTGTGCTCATTTCAATCTCTGGTTTTACGCAGCACCCCAACTCACCTTTACCCTTAAGCAAGAATAAGTTGATTTTCTAAATTTGAGACCCTGTTCTGTTCTGTAATTCAGTTCCTGTGTAGCCAAGTTTACATTCCATGTATTACTGATATCTTATGATGTTTCTTTTTCTGTGTGACTTATTTCAGTTAGAATCATCATACCTGAATCCACTCATTGTGCTGCCAAGGGCCTGATGGCACAGATTTCATTGCTGAGTGATATTGCTTTGTAAGTAAATACCACAACTTCTTTATCCATTTTTCACTTTCTGCGATGTTGAACTTGTACTGTAAACGAGGTTCTTGTAAACAGAGCCGTCCCAAACTTTGGGGTGGCTGTGTCTTTTTGATTTTAATTTCCCTAAGCTATAGGACCATAAGTGGCAGTGCCCTAGGCTCTGTTGCTTTGTTTTTTAGATGTTTCAGGAAACACCATACACTTCTCCCGAGTGTCTGTTGGCAATTTACATCCCGCCCATCAGCATAACAAGGCTCCCAGTTCTCCATGGCCTGTCCTGCCTTTCTGGATTTTACACTTTTTTCAGATGGCCCTTTTGACCGGGGGGAAGTGAGACTTCATTGTAGTGCAGATTTCCTTTGCAAGCTTGCTTGGTTGGCCAAAAAGGGCGTATGCGTTTTTTCCTGAATATATTCAGGAAAAAACGCATACGCCCTTTTTGGCCAAGTGCATCATTGTGGACGTTCTGCCTCTTTTCCTATGCTTTCAATGCAATTCCAGTCTACCTCCTGAAATCGGTTTCCTGCAATTCTGCCCCGCTTTCAAGTCCTCTTGGCAGCCTTACTTCAGTCTATTTTTGGACGATAGCTGTCATTTATAACTCTGCAGGTTTGTGAATTACAGTGCCCCTGAGCTCCTTTCTTCAACTCGCTTTCTTGTGACCTGGCCGCAACACCGCAGGATGGCTTCAGGCCCTAATCTGGTTCCGGCCCGGCATGCTGAGCCTTTGGTTAATTCCTCTTCCTGGTGGGAAATGAGAGTTAAATTTGCCCGTCCAGACACCTCCAGCTAGCCTCTCATTGGTTCTCGCTATTCCTGTTCATCTTCCGCAGAAATTGCAAACTGGGCCAAACAGGAGGTTAAAGGCGCTGACTCTCCAAGTGGGGAGAGTGTTAGTAAAGCGTCTGGAATGTTGCACCCGAGTACCAGGGGAACAAACTGAGACATATTTGAACACGTCTCCCGATCACATGGTTGACCATACTCTGGGTTCCACATGCATGTTTTAGCTGAAGGAAGAATACCTAAAACCTGGGTAGTTGAAACCCGTGGAATGGGTACCATGCAATATGACTTCAAAGGGTCTTCATTTGCTCACCGAACCTCTCCAATCCTATCACTGCTGCGTTTATGCCCCTGTACACATGCTTGATTCTCTTTCAGAGACATAGCAATCCATAGGTTTTAAGATACTTACTAGTCAGGTACATTCTTAGGCGTTTAATATTGGGTGTTGTGTCCATTTCGTTGAGCAAGGTGTAGCTCTTGTCGATTCCGTATCTGGCTTAAGGAACTTTATCTGTGCTCATTTCAATCTCTGGTTTCATGCAGCAACCCAACTCAACTTTCCCCTTAAGCAAGCATAAGTTGGTTTTCTAAATTTGAGACCCTGTTCTGTTTTGGAATTCAGTTCCTGTGTAGCCAAGTTTCCATTCCGTGTATTACTGATATCTTATGATGTTTCTTTTTCTGTGTGACTTACTTCAGTTAGAATCATCATACCTGAATCCACTCATTGTGCTGATAAGGGCCTGATGACACAGATTTCATTGCTGAGTGATATTGCTTTGTAAGTAAATACCACAACTTCTTTATCCATTTTTCACTTTCTGCGATGTTGAACTTGTACTGTAAACGAGGTTCTTGTAAACAGAGCCGTTCCAAACTTTGGGGTGGCTGTGTCTTTTTGATTTTAATTTCCCTAAGCTATAGGACCATAAGTGGAAGTGCCCTAGGTTCTGTTGCTTTGTTTTTTAGATGTTTCAGGAAACACCATACACTTCTCCCGAGTGGTTGTTGGCAATTTACATCCCGCCCATCAGCATAACAAGGCTCCCAGTTCTCCATGGCCTGTCCTGCCTTTCTGGATTTTACACTTTTTTCAGATGGCCCTTTTGACCGGGGGGAAGTGAGACTTCATTGTAGTGCAGATTTCTTTTGCAAGCTTGCTTGGTTGGCCAAAAAGGGCGTATGCGTTTTTTCCTGAATATATTCAGGAAAAAACGCATACGCCCTTTTTGGCCAAGTGCATCATTGTGGACGTTCTGCCTCTTTTCCTATGCTTTCAATGCAATTCCAGTCTACCTCCTGAAATCGGTTTCCTGCAATTCTGCCCTGCTTTCAAGTCCTCTTGGCGGCCTTACTTCAGTCTATTTTTGGACGATAGCTGTCATTTATAACTCTGCAGGTTTGTGAATTACAGTGCCCCTGAGCTCCTTTCTTCAACTCGCTTTCTTTTGAGCTGGCCGCAACGCCGAAGGATGGGTTCAGGCCCTAATCTGGTTCCGGCACGGCACGCTGAGCCTTTGGTTATTTCCTCTTCCTGGTGGGAAATGAGAGTTAAATTTGCCCGTCCAGACACCTCCAGCTAGTCTCTCATTGGTTCTCCCTATTCCTGTTCATCTTCCGCAGAAATTGCAAACTGGGCCAAACAGGAGGTTAAAGGCGCTGACTCTTCAAGTGGGGAGAGTGTTAGTAAAGCGTCTGGAATGTTGCACCCGAGTACCAGGGGAGGAAAACTGAGACATATTTGAACACGTCTCCCGATCACATGGTTGATCATACTCTAGGTTCCACATGCATGTTTTAGCTGAAGGAAGAATACCTTAAACCTGGGTAGTTGAAACCCGTGGAATGGGTACCATGCAATATGACTTCAAAGGGTCTTCATTTGCTCACCGAACCTCTCCAATCCTATCACTGCTGCGTTTATGCCCCTGTACACATGCTTGATTCTCTTTCGGAGACATAGCAATCCATAGGTTTTAAGATACTTACTAGTCAGGTACATTCTTAGGCGTTTAATATGGGGTTTTGAGTCCATTTCGTTGAGCAAGGAGTAGCTCTTGTCTATTCCATATTTGGCTTAAGGAACTTTATCTGTGCTCATTTCAATCTCTGGTTTTATGCAGCACCCCAACTCACCTTTACCCTTAAGCAAGCATAAGTTGGTTTTCTAAATTTGAGACCCTGTTCTGTTTTGGAATGCAGTTCCTGTGTAGCCAAGTTTACATTCCGTGTGTTAGTGATATCTTATGATGTTTCTTTTTCTGTGTGACTTATTTCAGTTAGAATCATCGTACCTGAATCCACTCATTATGCTGCTACGGGCCTGATGACATAGATTTCATTGCTGAGTGATACTGCATTGTACGTAAGTACCACAAGTTCTTTATCCATTTTTCACTTTCTGCCATGTTGAACTTGTACTGTAAACGAGGTTCTTGTAAACAGAGCCGTTCCAAACTTTGGGGTGGCTGTGTCTTTTTGATTTTAATTTCCCTAAGCTATAGGACCATAAGTGGCAGTGCCCTAGGCTCTGTTGCTTTGGTTTTTAGATGTTTCAGGAAACACCATACACTTCTCCCGAGTGTCTGTTGGCAATTTACATCCCACCCATCAGCATAACAAGGCTCCCAGTTCTCCATGGCCTGTCCTGCCTTTCTGGATTTTACACTTTTTTCAGATGGCCCTTTTGACCGGGGGGAAGTGAGACTTCATTGTAGTGCAGATTTCCTTTGCAAGCTTGCTTGGTTGGTCAAAAAGGGCGTATGTGTTTTTTCCTGAATATATTCAGGAAAAAACGCATACGCCCTTTTTGGCCAAGTGCATCATTGTGGACGTTCTGCCTCTTTTCCTATGCTTTCAATGCAATTCCAGTCTACCTCCTGAAATCGGTTTCCTGCAATTCTGCCCCGCTTTCAAGTCCTCTTGGCAGCCTTACTTCAGTCTATTTTTGGACGATAGCTGTCATTTATAACTCTGCAGGTTTGTGAATTACAGTGCCCCTGAGCTCCTTTCTTCAACTCGCTTTCTTGTGACCTGGCCGCAACACCGCAGGATGGCTTCAGGCCCTAATCTGGTTCCGGCCCGGCATGCTGAGCCTTTGGTTAATTCCTCTTCCTGGTGGGAAATGAGAGTTAAATTTGCCCGTCCAGACACCTCCAGCTAGTCTCTCATTGGTTCTCGCTATTCCTGTTCATCTTCCGCAGAAATTGCAAACTGGGCCAAACAGGAGGTTAAAGGGACTGACTCTCCAAGTGGGGAGAGTGTTAGTAAAGCGTCTGGAATGTTGCACCCGAGTACCAGGGGAGGAAAACTGAGACATATTTGAACACGTCTCCTGATCACATGGTTGATCATACTCTAGGTTCCACATGCATGTTTTAGCTGAAGGAAGAATACCTTAAACCTGGGTAGTTGAAACCCGTGGAATGGGTACCATGCAATATGACTTCAAAGGGTCTTCATTTGCTCACCGAACCTCTCCAATCCTATCACTGCTGCGTTTATGCCCCTGTACACATGCTTGATTCTCTTTCGGAGACATAGCAATCCATAGGTTTTAAGATACTTACTAGTCAGGTACATTCTTAGGCGTTTAATATGGGGTTTTGAGTCCATTTCGTTGAGCAAGGAGTAGCTCTTGTCTATTCCATATTTGGCTTAAGGAACTTTATCTGTGCTCATTTCAATCTCTGGTTTTATGCAGCACCCCAACTCACATTTACCCTTAAGCAAGCATAAGTTGGTTTTCTAAATTTGAGACCCTGTTCTGTTTTGGAATGCAGTTCCTGTGTAGCCAAGTTTACATTCCGTGTGTTAGTGATATCTTATGATGTTTCTTTTTCTGTGTGACTTATTTCAGTTAGAATCATCGTACCTGAATCCACTCATTATGCTGCTACCGGCCTGATGACATAGATTTCATTGCTGAGTGATACTGCATTGTACGTAAGTACCACAAGTTCTTTATCCATTTTTCACTTTCTGCCATGTTGAACTTGTACTGTAAACGAGGTTCTTGTAAACAGAGCCGTTCCAAACTTTGGGGTGGCTGTGTCTTTTTGATTTTAATTTCCCTAAGCTATAGGACCATAAGTGGAAGTGCCCTAGGCTCTGTTGCTTTGGTTTTTAGATGTTTCAGGAAACACCATACACTTCTCCCGAGTGTCTGTTGGCAATTTACATCCCACCCATCAGCATAACAAGGCTCCCAGTTCTCCATGGCCTGTCCTGCCTTTCTGGATTTTACACTTTTTTCAGATGGCCCTTTTGACCGGGGGGAAGTGAGACTTCATTGTAGTGCAGATTTCCTTTGCAAGCTTGCTTGGTTGGTCAAAAAGGGCGTATGTGTTTTTTCCTGAATATATTCAGGAAAAAACGCATACGCCCTTTTTGGCCAAGTGCATCATTGTGGACGTTCTGCCTCTTTTCCTATGCTTTCAATGCAATTCCAGTCTACCTCCTGAAATCGGTTTCCTGCAATTCTGCCCCGCTTTCAAGTCCTCTTGGCAGCCTTACTTCAGTCTATTTTTGGACGATAGCTGTCATTTATAACTCTGCAGGTTTGTGAATTACAGTGCCCCTGAGCTCCTTTCTTCAACTCGCTTTCTTGTGACCTGGCCGCAACACCGCAGGATGGCTTCAGGCCCTAATCTGGTTCCGGCCCGGCATGCTGAGCCTTTGGTTAATTCCTCTTCCTGGTGGGAAATGAGAGTTAAATTTGCCCGTCCAGACACCTCCAGCTAGTCTCTCATTGGTTCTCGCTATTCCTGTTCATCTTCCGCAGAAATTGCAAACTGGGCCAAACAGGAGGTTAAAGGGACTGACTCTCCAAGTGGGGAGAGTGTTAGTAAAGCGTCTGGAATGTTGCACCCGAGTACCAGGGGAGGAAAACTGAGACATATTTGAACACGTCTCCCGATCACATGGTTGATCATACTCTAGGTTCCACATGCATGTTTTAGCTGAAGGAAGAATACCTTAAACCTGGGTAGTTGAAACCCGTGGAATGGGTACCATGCAATATGACTTCAAAGGGTCTTCATTTGCTCACCGAACCTCTCCAATCCTATCAATGCTGCGTTTATGCCCCTGTACACATGCTTGATTCTCTTTCGGAGACATAGCAATCCATAGGTTTTAAGATACTTACTAGTCAGGTACATTCTTAGGCGTTTAATATGGGGTGTTGAGTCCATTTCGTTGAGCAAGGAGTAGCTCTTGTCTATTCCATATTTGGCTTAAGGAACTTTATCTGTGCTCATTTCAATCTCTGGTTTTATGCAGCACCCCAACTCACCTTTACCCTTAAGCAAGCATAAGTTGGTTTTCTAAATTTGAGACCCTGTTCTGTTTTGGAATGCAGTTCCTGTGTAGCCAAGTTTACATTCCGTGTATTAGTGATATCTTATGATGTTTCTTTTTGTGTGTGACTTATTTCAGTTAGAATCATCGTACCTGAATCCACTCATTATGCTGCTAAGGGCCTGATGACATAGATTTCATTGCTGAGTGATACTGAATTGTACGTAAGTACCACAAGTTCTTTATCCATTTTTCACTTTCTGTGATGTTGAACTTGTACTGTAAACGAGGTTCTTGTAAACAGAGGCGTCCCAAAATTTGGGGTGGCTGTGTCTTTTTGATTTTAATTTCCCTAAGCTATAGGACCATAAGTGGAAGTGCCCTAGGTTCTGTTGCTTTGTTTTTTAGATGTTTCAGGAAACACCATACACTTCTCCCGAGTGGTTGTTGGCAATTTACATCCCGCCCATCAGCATAACAAGGCTCCCAGTTCTCCATGGCCTGTCCTGCCTTTCTGGATTTTACACTTTTTTCAGATGGCCCTTTTGACCGGGGGGAAGTGAGACTTCATTGTAGTGCAGATTTCCTTTGCAAGCTTGCTTGGTTGGCCAAAAAGGGCGTATGCGTTTTTTCCTGAATATATTCAGGAAAAAACGCATACGCCCTTTTTGGCCAAGTGCATCATTGTGGACGTTCTGCCTCTTTTCCTATGCTTTCAATGCAATTCCAGTCTACCTCCTGAAATCGGTTTCCTGCAATTCTGCCCCGCTTTCAAGTCCTCTTGGCAGCCTTACTTCAGTCTATTTTTGGACGATAGCTGTCATTTATAACTCTGCAGGTTTGTGAATTACAGTGCCCCTGAGCTCCTTTCTTCAACTCGCTTTCTTTTGAGCTGGCCGCAACACCGCAGGATGGCTTCAGGCCCTAATCTGGTTCCGGTGCGGCACGCTGAGCCTTTGGTTATTTCATCTTCCTGGTGGGAAATGAGAGTTAAATTTGCCCGTCCAGACACCTCCAGCTAGCCTCTCATTGGTTCTCACTATTCCTGTTCATCTTCCGCAGAAATTGCAAACTGGGCCAAACAGGAGGTTAAAGGCGCTGACTCTCCAAGTGGGGAGAGTGTTAGTAAAGCGTCTGGAATGTTGCACCCGAGTACCAGGGGAGGAAAACTGAGACATATTTGAACACGTCTCCCGTTCACATGGTTGATCATACTTGGGTTCCACATGCATGTTTTAGCTGAAGGAAGAATACCTTAAACCTGGAGAGTTGAGACCCGTGTAATGGGTACCATGCAATATGACTTCAAAGGGTCTTCATTTGCTCACCAAACCTCTCCAATCCTATCACTGCTGCGTTTATGCCCCTGTACACATGCTTGATTCTCTTTCGGAGACATAGCAATCCATAGGTTTTAAGATACTTACTAGTCAGGTACATTCTTAGGCGTTTAATATGGGCTGTTGAGTCCATTTCGTTGAGCAAGGAGTAGCTCTTGTCTATTCCATATTTGACTTAAGGAACTTTATCTGTGCTCATTTCAATCTCTGGTTTTATGCAGCACCCCAACTCACCTTTCCCCTTAAGCAAGCATAAGTTGGTTTTCTAAATTTGAGACCCTGTTCTGTTTTGGAATGCAGTTCCTGTG
Organism: Stenella coeruleoalba; assembly: GCF_951394435.1. Classification (NCBI taxonomy): domain Eukaryota; kingdom Metazoa; phylum Chordata; class Mammalia; order Artiodactyla; family Delphinidae; genus Stenella; species Stenella coeruleoalba. The sequence goes on from NW_027646368.1 coordinate 380,002, forward strand.
TAGCCAAGTTTACATTCCGTGTATTAGTGATATCTTATGATGTTTCTTTTTCTGTGTGACTTATTTCAGTTAGAATCATCGTACCTGAATCCACTCATTATGCTGCTACGGGCCTGATGACATAGATTTCATTGCTGAGTGATACTGCATTGTACGTAAGTACCACAAGTTCTTTATCCATTTTTCACTTTCTCTGATATTGAACTTGTACGGTAAACGAGGTTCTTGTAAACGGAGGCGTCCCAAACTTTGGGGTGGCTGTGTCTTTTTGATTTTAATTTCCCTAAGCTATAGGACCATAAGTGGAAGTGCCCTAGGCTCTGTTTCTTTGTTTTTTAGATGTTTCAGGAAACACCATACACTTCTCCCGAGTGGTTGTTGGCAATTTACATCCCGCCCATCAGCATAACAAGGCTCCCAGTTCTCCATGGCCTGTCCTGCCTTTCTGGATTTTACACTTTTTTCAGATGGCCCTTTTGACCGGGGGGAAGTGAGACTTCATTGTAGTGCAGATTTCCTTTGCAAGCTTGCTTGGTTGGCCAAAAAGGGCGTATGCGTTTTTTCCTGAATATATTCAGGAAAAAACGCATACGCCCTTTTTGGCCAAGTGCATCATTGTGGACGTTCTGCCTCTTTTCCTATGCTTTCAATGCAATTCCAGTCTACCTCCTGAAATCGGTTTCCTGCAATTCTGCCCTGCTTTGAAGTCCTCTTGGCGGCCTTACTTCAGTCTATTTTTGGACGATAGCTGTCATTTATAACTCTGCAGGTTTGTGAATTACAGTGCCCCTGAGCTCCTTTCTTCAACTCGCTTTCTTGTGACCTAGCCGCAACACCGCATGATGGCTTCAGGCCATAATCTGGTTCCGGCCCGGCATGCTGAGCCTTTGGTTAATTCCTCTTCCTGGTGGGAAATGAGAGTTAAATTTGCCCGTCCAGACACCTCCAGCTAGCCTCTCATTGGTCCTCGCTATTCCTGTTCATCTTCCGCAGAAATTGCAAACTGGGCCAAACAAGAGGTTAAAGGGACTGACTCTCCAAGTGGGGAGAGTGTTAGTAAAGCGTCTGGAATGTTGCACCCAAGTACCAGGGGAGGAAAACTGAGACATATTTGAACACGTCTCCCGTTCACATGGTTGATCATACTTGTGTTCCACATGCATGTTTTAGCTGAAGGTAGAATACCTTAAACCTGGGTAGTTGAAACCCGTGGAATGGGTACCATGCAATATGACTTCAAAGGGTCTTCATTTGCTCACCGAACCTCTCCAATCCTATCACTGCTGCGTTTATGCCCCTGTACACATGCTTGATTCTCTTTCAGAGACATAGCAATACATAGGTTTTAAGATACTTACTAGTCAGGTACATTCTTAGGCGTTTAATATGGGGTGTTGAGTCCATTTCGTTGAGCAAGGAGTAGCTCTTGTGTATTCCATATTTGGCTTAAGGAACTTTATCTGTGCTCATTTCAATCTCTGGTTTTATGCAGCACCCCAACTCACCTTTACCCTTAAGCAAGAATAAGTTGGTTTTCTAAATTTGAGACCCTGTTCTGTTCTGTAATTCAGTTCCTGTGTAGCCAAGTTTACATTCCGTGTATTACTGATATCTTATGATGTTTCTTTTTCTGTGTGACTTATTTCAGTTAGAATCATCATACCTGAATCCACTCATTATGCTGCTACGGGCCTGATGACACAGATTTCATTGCTGAGTGATACTGCATTGTACGTAAGTACCACAACTTCTTTATCCATTTTTCACTTTCTGCGATGTTGAACTTGTACTATAAACGAGGTTCTTGTAAACAGAGCCGTTCCAAACATTGGGGTGGCTGTGTCTTTTTGATTTTAATTTCCCTAAGCTATAGGACCATAAGTGGAAGTGCCCTAGGTTCTGTTGCTTTGTTTTTTAGATGTTTCAGGAAACACCATACACTTCTCCCGAGTGGTTGTTGGCAATTTACATCCCGCCCATCAGCATAACAAGGCTCCCAGTTCTCCATGGCCTGTCCTGCCTTTCTGGATTTTACACTTTTTTCAGATGGCCCTTTTGACCGGGGGGAAGTGAGACTTCATTTTAGTGCAGATTTCCTTTGCAAGCTTGCTTGGTTGGCCAAAAAGGGCGTATGCGTTTTTTCCTGAATATATTCAGGAAAAAACGCATACGCCCTTTTTGGCCAAGTGCATCATTGTGGACGTTCTGCCTCTTTTCCTATGCTTTCAATGCAATTCCAGTCTACCTCCTGAAATCGGTTTCCTGCAATTGTGCCCCGCTTTCAAGTCCTCTTGGCAGCCTTACTTCAGTCTATTTTTGGACGATAGCTGTCATTTATAACTCTGCAGGTTTGTGAATTACAGTGCCCCTGAGCTCCTTTCTTCAACTTGCTTTCTTTTGACCTGGCCGCAACACCGCAGGATGGCTTCAGGCCCTAATCTGGTTCCGGCACGGCACGCTGAGCCTTTGGTTATTTCCTCTTCCTGCTGGGAAATGAGAGTTAAATTTGCCCGTCCAGACACCTCCAGCTAGTCTCTCATTGGTTCTCGCTATTCCTGTTCATCTTCCGCAGAAATTGCAAACTGGGCCAAACAGGAGGTTAAAGTCGCTGACTCTCCAAGTGGGGAGAGTGTTAGTAAAGCGTCTGGAATGTTGCACCCGAGTACCAGGGGAGGAAAACTGAGACATATTTGAACACGTCTCCCGTTCACATGGTTGATCATACTTGTGTTCCACATGCATGTTTTAGCTGAAGGTAGAATACCTTAAACCTGGGTAGTTGAAACCCGTGGAATGGGTACCATGCAATATGACTTCAAAGGGTCTTCATTTGCTCACCGAACCTCTCCAATCCTATCACTGCTGCGTTTATGCCCCTGTACACATGCTTGATTCTCTTTCAGAGACATAGCAATACATAGGTTTTAAGATACTTACTAGTCAGGTACATTCTTAGGCGTTTAATATGGGGTGTTGAGTCCATTTCGTTGAGCAAGGAGTAGCTCTTGTGTATTCCATATTTGGCTTAAGGAACTTTATCTGTGCTCATTTCAATCTCTGGTTTTATGCAGCACCCCAACTCACCTTTACCCTTAAGCAAGAATAAGTTGGTTTTCTAAATTTGAGACCCTGTTCTGTTCTGTAATTCAGTTCCTGTGTAGCCAAGTTTACATTCCGTGTATTACTGATATCTTATGATGTTTCTTTTTCTGTGTGACTTATTTCAGTTAGAATCATCATACCTGAATCCACTCATTGTGCTGCTAAGGGCCTGATGACACAGATTTCATTGCTGAGTGATACTGCATTGTACGTAAGTACCACAACTTCTTTATCCATTTTTCACTTTCTGCGATGTTGAACTTGTACTGTAAACGAGGTTCTTGTAAACAGAGCCGTTCCAAACATTGGGGTGGCTGTGTCTTTTTGATTTTAATTTCCCTAAGCTATAGGACCATAAGTGGAAGTGCCCTAGGTTCTGTTGCTTTGTTTTTTAGATGTTTCAGGAAACACCATACACTTCTCCCGAGTGGTTGTTGGCAATTTACATCCCGCCCATCAGCATAACAAGGCTCCCAGTTCTCCATGGCCTGTCCTGCCTTTCTGGATTTTACACTTTTTTCAGATGGCCCTTTTGACCGGGGGGAAGTGAGACTTCATTTTAGTGCAGATTTCCTTTGCAAGCTTGCTTGGTTGGCCAAAAAGGGCATATGCGTTTTTTCCTGAATATATTCAGGAAAAAACGCATACGCCCTTTTTGGCCAAGTGCATCATTGTGGACGTTCTGCCTCTTTTCCTATGCTTTCAATGCAATTCCAGTCTACCTCCTGAAATCGGTTTCCTGCAATTCTGCCCCGCTTTCAAGTCCTCTTGGCAGCCTTACTTCAGTCTATTTTTGGACGATAGCTGTCATTTATAACTCTGCAGGTTTGTGAATTACAGTGCCCCTGAGCTCCTTTCTTCAACTCGCTTTCTTGTGAGCTTGCCGCAACACCGCAGGATGGCTTGAGGCCCTAATCTGGTTCCGGTACGGCACGCTGAGCCTTTGGTTATTTCCTCTTCCTGGTGGGAAATGAGAGTTAAATTTGCCCGTCCAGACACCTCCAGCTAGCCTCTCATTGGTTCTCGCTATTCCTGTTCATCTTCTGCAGAAATTGCAAACTGGGCCAAACAGGAGGTTAAAGGCGCTGACTCTCCAAGTGGGGAGAGTGTTAGTAAAGCGTCTGGAATGTTGCACCCGAGTACCAGGGGAGGAAAACTGAGACATATTTGAACACGTCTCCCATTCACATGGTTGATCATACTTGGGTTCCACATGCATGTTTTAGCTGAAGGAAGAATACCTTAAACCTGGGTAGTTGAGACCCGTGTAATGGGTAACATGCAATATGACTTCAAAGGGTCTTCATTTGCTCACCGAACCTCTCCAATCCTATCACTGCTGCGTTTATGCCCCTGTACACATGCTTGATTCTCTTTCGGAGACATAGCAATCCATAGGTTTTAAGATACTTACTAGTCAGGTACATTCTTAGGCGTTTAATATGCGGTGTTGAGTCCATTTCGTTGAGCAAGGAGTAGCTCTTGTCTATTCCATATTTGACTTAAGGAACTTTATCTGTGCTCATTTCAATCTCTGGTTTTATGCAGCACCCCAACTCACCTTTCCCCTTAAGCAAGCATAAGTTGGTTTTCTAAATTTGAGACCCTGTTCTGTTCTGTAATTCAGTTCCTGTGTAGCCAAGTTTACATTCCGTGTATTACTGATATCTTATGATGTTTCTTTTTCTGTGTGACTTATTTCAGTTAGAATCATCATACCTGAATCCACTCATTGTGATGCTAAGGGCCTGATGACATAGATTTCATTGCTGAGTGATATTGCTTTGTAAGTAAATACCACAACTTCTTTATCCATTTTTCACTTTCTGCGATGTTGAACTTGTACTGTAAACGAGGTTCTTGTAAACAGAGGCGTCCCAAATTTTGGGGTGGCTGTGTCTTTTTGATTTTAATTTCCCTAAGCTATAGGACCATAAGTGGCAGTGCCCTAGGCTCTGTTGCTTTGTTTTTTAGATGTTTCAGGAAACACCATACACTTCTCCCGAGTGGTTGTTGGCAATTTACATCCCGCCCATCAGCATAACAAGGCTCCCAGTTCTCCATGGCCTGTCCTGCCTTTCTGGATTTTACACTTTTTTCAGATGGCCCTTTTGACCAGGGGGAAGTGAGACTTCATTGTAGTGCAGATTTCCTTTGCAAGCTTGCTTGGTTGGCCAAAAAGGGCGTATGCGTTTTTTCCTGAATATATTCAGGAAAAAACGCATACGCCCTTTTTGGCCAAGTGCATCATTGTGGACGTTCTGCCTCTTTTCCTATGCTTTCAATGCAATTCCAGTCTACCTCCTGAAATCGGTTTCCTGCAATTCTGCCCCGCTTTCAAGTCCTCTTGGCAGCCTTACTTCAGTCTATTTTTGGACGATAGCTGTCATTTATAACTCTGCAGGTTTGTGAATTACAGTGCCCCTGAGCTCCTTTCTTCAACTCGCTTTCTTGTGACCTGGCCGCAACACCGCAGGATGGCTTCAGGCCCTAATCTGGTTCCGGCCCGGCATGCTGAGCCTTTGGTTAATTCCTCTTCCTGGTGGGAAATGAGAGTTAAATTTGCCCGTCCAGACACCTCCAGCTAGCCTCTCATTGGTTCTCGCTATTCCTGTTCATCTTCCGCAGAAATTGCAAACTGGGCCAAACAGGAGGTTAAAGGCGCTGACTCTCCAAGTGGGGAGAGTGTTAGTAAAGCGTCTGGAATGTTGCACCCGAGTACCAGGGGAGGAAAACTGAGACATATTTGAACACGTCACCCGTTCACATGGTTGATCATACTTGGGTTCCACATGCATGTTTTAGCTGAAGGAAGAATACCTTAAACCTGGAGAGTTGAGACCCGTGTAATGGGTACCATGCAATATGATTTCAAAGGGTCTTCATTTGCTCACCGAACCTCTCCAATCCTATCACTGCTGCGTTTATGCCCCTGTACACATGCTTGATTCTCTTTCGGAGACATAGCAATCCATAGGTTTTAAGATACTTACTAGTCAGGTACATTCTTAGGCGTTTAATATGCGGTGTTGAGTCCATTTCGTTGAGCAAGGAGTAGCTCTTGTCTATTCCATATTTGACTTAAGGAACTTTATCTGTGCTCATTTCAATCTCTGGTTTTATGCAGCACCCCAACTCACCTTTACCCTTAAGCAAGCATAAGTTGGTTTTCTAAATTTGAGACCCTGTTCTGTTCTGTAATTCAGTTCCTATGTAGCCAAGTTTACATTCCGTGTATTACTGATATCTTATGATGTTTCTTTTTCTGTGTGACTTATTTCAGTTAGAATCATCATACCTGAATCCACTCATTGTGATGCTAAGGGCCTGATGACATAGATTTCATTGCTGAGTGATATTGCTTTGTAAGTAAATACCACAACTTCTTTATCCATTTTTCACTTTCTGCGATGTTGAACTTGTACTGTAAACGAGGTTCTTGTAAACAGAGGCGTCCCAAACTTTGGGGTGGCTGTGTCTTTATGATTTTAATTTCCCTAAGCTATAGGACCATAAGTGGAAGTGCCCTAGGTTCTGTTGTTTTGTTTTTTAGATGTTTCAGGAAACACCATACACTTCTCCCGAGTGGTTGTTGGCAATTTACATCCCGCCCATCAGCATAACAAGGCTCCCAGTTCTCCATGGCCTGTCCTGCCTTTCTGGATTTTACACTTTTTTCAGATGGCCCTTTTGACCGGGGGGAAGTGAGACTTCATTGTAGTGCAGATTTCCTTTGCAAGCTTGCTTGGTTTGCCAAAAAGGGCGTATGCGTTTTTTCCTGAATATATTCAGGAAAAAACGCATACGCCCTTTTTGGCCAAGTGCATCATTGTGGACGTTCTGCCTCTTTTCCTATGCTTTCAATGCAATTCCAGTCTACCTCCTGAAATCGGTTTCCTGCAATTCTGCCCCGCTTTCAAGTCCTCTTGGCAGCCTTACTTCAGTCTATTTTTGGACGATAGCTGTCATTTATAACTCTGCAGGTTTGTGAATTACAGTGCCCCTGAGCTCCTTTCTTCAACTCGCTTTCTTGTGACCTGGCCGCAACACCGCAGGATGGCTTCAGGCCCTAATCTGGTTCCGGCCCGGCATGCTGAGCCTTTGGTTAATTCCTCTTCCTGGTGGGAAATGAGAGTTAAATTTGCCCGTCCAGACACCTCCAGCTAGCCTCTCATTGGTTCTCGCTATTCCTGTTCATCTTCCGCAGAAATTGCAAACTGGGCCAAACAGGAGGTTAAAGGGACTGACTCTCCAAGTGGGGAGAGTGTTAGTAAAGCGTCTGGAATGTTGCACCCGAGTACCAGGGGAGGAAAACTGAGACATATTTGAACACGTCTCCCGATCACATGGTTGATCATACTCTAGGTTCCACATGCATGTTTTAGCTGAAGGAAGAATACCTTAAACCTGGGTAGTTGAAACCCGTGGAATGGGTACCATGCAATATGACTTCAAAGGGTCTTCATTTGCTCACCGAACCTCTCCAATCCTATCACTGCTGCGTTTATGCCCCTGTACACATGCTTGATTCTCTTTTGGAGACATAGCAATCCATAGGTTTTAAGATACTTACAAGTCAGGTACATTCTTAGGCGTTTAATATGCGGTGTTGAGTCCATTTCGTTGAGCAAGGAGTAGCTCTTGTCTATTCCATATTTGGCTTAAGGAACTTTATCTGTGCTCATTTCAATCTCTGGTTTTATGCAGCACCCCAACTCACCTTTACCCTTAAGCAAGCATACGTTGTCTTTCTAAATTTGAGACCCTGTTCTGTTCTGTAATTCAGTTCCTGTGTAGCCAAGTTTCCATTCCGTGTATTACTGATATCTGATGATGTTTCTTTTTCTGTGTGACTTATTTCAGTTAGAATCATCATACCTGAATCCACTCATTGTGCTGCTAAGGGCCTGATGACATAGATTTCATTGCTGAGTGATATTGCTTTGTAAGTGAATACCACAACTTCTTTATCCATTTTTCACTTTCTGCGATGTTGAACTTGTACTGTAAACGAGGTTCTTGTAAACAGAGCCGTTCCAAACTTTGGGGAGCTGTGTCTTTTTGATTTTAATTTCCCTAAGCTATAGGACCATAAGTGGAAGTGCCCTAGGCTCTGTTGCTTTGTTTTTTAGATGTTTCAGGATACACCATACACTTCTCCCAAGTGTCTGTTGGCAATTTACATCCCGCCCTTCAGCATAACAAGGCTCCCAGTTCTCAATGGCCTGTTGCCTTTCTGGATTTTACACTTTTTTCAGATGGCCCTTTTGACCGGGGGGAAGTGAGACTTCATTGTAGTGCAGATTTCCTTTGCAAGCTTGCTTGGTTGGCCAAAAAGGGCGTATGCGTTTTTTCCTGAATATATTCAGGAAAAAACGCATACGCCCTTTTTGGCCAAGTGCATCATTGTGGACGTTCTGCCTCTTTTCCTATGCTTTCAATGCAATTCCAGTCTACCTCCTGAAATCGGTTTCCTGCAATTCTGCCCCGCTTTCAAGTCCTCTTGGCAGCCTTACTTCAGTCTATTTTTGGACGATAGCTGTCATTTATAACTCTGCAGGTTTGTGAATTACAGTGCCCCTGAGCTCCTTTCTTCAACTCGCTTTCTTGTGACCTGGCCGCAACACCGCAGGATGGCTTCAGGCCCTAATCTGGTTCCGGCCCGGCATGCGGAGCCTTTGGTTAATTCCTCTTCCTGGTGGGAAATGAGAGTTAAATTTGCCCGTCCAGACACCTCCAGCTAGCCTCTCATTGGTTCTCGCTATTCCTGTTCATCTTCCGCAGAAATTGCAAACTGGGCCAAACAGGAGGTTAAAGGGACTGACTCTCCAAGTGGGGAGAGTGTTAGTAAAGCATCTGGAATGTTGCACCCGTGTACCAGGGGAGGAAAACTGAGACATATTTGAACACGTCTCCCGATCACATGGTTGATCATACTCTAGGTTCCACATGCATGTTTTAGCTGAAGGAAGAATACCTTAAACCTGGGTAGTTGAAACCCGTGGAATGGGTACCATGCAATATGACTTCAAAGGGTCTTCATTTGCTCACCGAACCTCTCCAATCCTATCACTGCTGCGTTTATGCCCCTGTACACATGCTTGATTCTCTTTCAGAGACATAACAATCCATAGGTTTTAAGATACTTACTAGTCAGGTACATTCTTAGGCGTTTAATATGGGGTGTTGAGTCCATTTCGTTGAGCAAGGAGTAGCTCTTGTCTATTCCATATTTGGCTTAAGGAACTTTATCTGTGCTCATTTCAATCTCTGGTTTTATGCAGCACCCCAACTCACCTTTACCCTTAAGCAAGAATAAGTTGGTTTTCTAAATTTGAGACCCTGTTCTGTTCTGTAATTCAGTTCCTGTGTAGCCAAGTTTACATTCCGTGTATTACTGATATCTCATGATGTTTCTTTTTCTGTGTGACTTATTTCAGTTAGAATCATCATACCTGAATCCACTCATTGTGCTGCTAAGGGCCTGATGACACAGATTTCATTGCTGAGTGATATTGCTTTGTAAGTAAATACCACAACTTCTTTATCCATTTTTCACTTTCTGCGATGTTGAACTTGTACTGTAAACGAGGTTCTTGTCAACAGAGCCGTTCCAAACTTTGGGGTGGCTGTGTCTTTTTGATTTTAATTTCCCTAAGCTATAGGACCATAAGTGGAAGTGCCCTAGGTTCTGTTGCTTTGTTTTTTAGATGTTTCAGGAAACACCATACACTTCTCCCGAGTGGTTGTTGGCAATTTACATCCCGCCCATCAGCATAACAAGGCTCCCAGTTCTCCATGGCCTGTCCTGCCTTTCTGGATTTTACACTTTTTTCAGATGGCCCTTTTGACCGGGGGGAAGTGAGACTTCATTGTAGTGCAGATTTCCTTTGCAAGCTTGCTTGGTTGGCCAAAAAGGGCATATGCGTTTTTTCCTGAATATATTCAGGAAAAAACGCATACGCCCTTTTTGGCCAAGTGCATCATTGTGGACGTTCTGCCTCTTTTCCTATGCTTTCAATGCAATTCCAGTCTACCTCCTGAAATCGGTTTCCTGCAATTCTGCCCCGCTTTCAAGTCCTCTTGGCAGCCTTACTTCAGTCTATTTTTGGACGATAGCTGTCATTTATAACTCTGCAGGTTTGTGAATTACAGTGCCCCTGAGCTCCTTTCTTCAACTCGGTTTCTTTTGAGCTGGCCGCAACACCGCAGGATGGCTTCAGGCCCTAATCTGGTTCCGGTACGGCACGCTGAGCCTTTGGTTAATTCCTCTTCCTGTTGGGAAATGAGAGTTAAATTTGCCCGTCCAGACACCTCCAGCTAGTCTCTCATTGGTTCTCGCTATTCCTGTTCATATTCCGCAGGAATTGCAAACTGGGCCAAACAGGAGGTTAAAGGGACTGACTCTCCAAGTCGGGAGAGTGTTAGTAAAGCGTCTGGAATGTTGCACCTGAGTACCAGGGGAGGAAAACTGAGACATAATTGAACACGTCTGCCGTTCACATGGTTGATCATACTCTGGGTTCCACATGCATGTTTTAGCTGAAGGAAGAATACCTTAAACCTGGAGAGTTGAGACCCGTGGAATGGGTACCATGCAATATGACTTCAAAGGGTCTTCATTTGCTCACCGAACCTCTCCAATCCTATCACTGCTGCGTTTATGCCCCTGTACACACGCTTGATTCTCTTTTGGAGACATAGCAATCCATAGGTTTTAAGATACTTACTAGTCAGGTACATTCTTAGGCGTTTAATATGCGGTGTTGAGTCCATTTCGTTGAGCAAGGAGTAGCTCTTGTCTATTCCATATTTGGCTTAAGGAACTTTATCTGTGCTCATTTCAATCTCTGGTTTTATGCAGCACCCCAACTCACCTTTCCCCTTAAGCAAGCATAAGTTGGTTTTCTAAATTTGAGACCCTGTTCTGTTTTGGAATGCAGTTCCTGTGTAGCCAAGTTTACATTCCGTGTATTAGTGATATCTTATGATGTTTCTTTTTCTGTGTGACTTATTTCAGTTAGAATCATCGTACCTGAATCCACTCATTATGCTGCTACGGGCCTGATGACATAGATTTCATTGCTGAGTGATACTGCATTGTACGTAAGTACCACAAGTTGTTTATCCATTTTTCACTTTCTGTGATATTGAACTTGTACGGTAAACGAGGTTCTTGTAAACGGAGGCGTCCCAAACTTTGGGGTGGCTGTGTCTTTTTGATTTTAATTTCCCTAAGCTATAGGACCATAAGTGGAAGTGCCCTAGGCTCTGTTGCTTTGTTTTTTAGATGTTTCAGGAAACACCATACACTTCTCCCGAGTGGTTGTTGGCAGTTTACATCCCGCCCATCAGCATAACAAGGCTCCCAGTTCTCCATGGCCTGTCCTGCCTTTCTGGATTTTACACTTTTTTCAGATGGCCCTTTTGACCGGGGGGAAGTGAGACTTCATTGTAGTGCAGATTTCCTTTACAAGCTTGCTTGGTTGGCCAAAAGGGGCGTATGCGTTTTTTCCTGAATATATTCAGGAAAAAATGCATACGCCCTTTTTGGCCAAGTGCATCATTGTGGACGTTCTGCCTCTTTTCCTATGCTTTCAATGCAATTCCAGTCTACCTCCTGAAATCGGTTTCCTGCAATTCTGCCCCGCTTTCAAGTCCTCTTGGCAGCCTTACTTCAGTCTATTTTTGGACGATAGCTGTCATTTATAACTCTGCAGGTTTGTGAATTACAGTGCCCCTGAGCTCCTTTCTTCAACTCGCTTTCTTTTGAGCTGGCCGCAACACCGCAGGATGGCTTCAGGCCCTAATCTGGTTCCGGCCCGGCATGCTGAGCCTTTGGTTAATTCCTCTTCCTGGTGGGAAATGAGAGTTAAATTTGCCCGTCCAGACACCTCCAGCTAGCCTCTCATTGGTTCTCGCTATTCCTGTTCATCTTCCGCAGAAATTGCAAACTGGGCCAAACAGGAGGTTAAAGGGACTGACTCTCCAAGTGGGGAGAGTGTTAGTAAAGCGTCTGGAATGTTGCACCCGAGTACCAGGGGAGGAAAACTGAGACATATTTGAACACGTCTCCCGATCACATGGTTGATCATACTCTAGGTTCCACATGCATGTTTTAGCTGAAGGAAGAATACCTTAAACCTGGGTAGTTGAAACCCGTGGAATGGGTACCATGCAATATGACTTCAAAGGGTCTTCATTTGCTCACCGAACCTCTCCAATCCTATCACTGCTGCGTTTATGCCCCTGTACACATGCTTGATTCTCTTTTGGAGACATAGCAATCCATAGGTTTTAAGATACTTACTAGTCAGGTACATTCTTAGGCGTTTAATATGGGGTGTTGAGTCCATTTCGTTGAGCAAGGAGTAGCTCTTGTCTATTCCATATTTGGCTTAAGGAACTTTATCTGTGCTCATTTCAATCTCTGGTTTTATGCAGCACCCCAACTCACCTTTACCCTTAAGCAAGCATAAGTTGGTTTTCTAAATTTGAGACCCTGTTCTGTTCTGTAATTCAGTTCCTGTGTAGCCAAGTTTACATTCCGTGTATTACTGATATCTTATGATGTTTCTTTTTCTGTGTGACTTACTTCAGTTAGAATCATCATACCTGAATCCACTCATTGTGCTGCTAAGGGCCTGATGACACAGATTTCATTGCTGAGTGATATTGCTTTGTAAGTAAATACCACAACTTCTTTATCCATTTTTCACTTTCTGCGATGTTGAACTTGTACTGTAAACGAGGTTCTTGTAAACAGAGCCGTTCCAAACTTTGGGGTGGCTGTGTCTTTTTGATTTTAATTTCCCTAAGCTATAGGACCATAAGTGGAAGTGCCCTAGGTTCTGTTGCTTTGTTTTTTAGATGTTTCAGGAAACACCATACACTTCTCCCGAGTGGTTGTTGGCAATTTACATCCCGCCCATCACCATAACAAGGCTCCCAGTTCTCCATGGCCTGTCCTGCCTTTCTGGATTTTACACTTTTTTCAGATGGCCCTTTTGACCGGGGGGAAGTGAGACTTCATTGTAGTGTAGATTTCCTTTGCAAGCTTGCTTGGTTGGCCAAAAAGGGCGTATGCGTTTTTTCCTGAATATATTCAGGAAAAAACGCATACGCCCTTTTTGGCCAAGTGCATCATTGTGGACGTTCTGCCTCTTTTCCTATGCTTTCAATGCAATTCCAGTCTACCTCCTGAAATCGGTTTCCTGCAATTCTGCCCCGCTTTCAAGTCCTCTTGGCAGCCTTACTTCAGTCTATTTTTGGACGATAGCTGTCATTTATAACTCTGCAGGTTTGTGAATTACAGTGCCCCTGAGCTCCTTTCTTCAACTCGCTTTCTTGTGACCTGGCCGCAACACCGCAGGATGGCTTCAGGCCCTAATCTGGTTCCAGCCCGGCATGCTGAGCCTTTGGATAATTCCTCTTCCTGGTGGGAAATGAGAGTTAAATTTGCCCGTCCAGACACCTCCAGCTAGTCTCTCATTGGTTCTCGCTATTCCTGTTCATATTCCGCAGGAATTGCAAACTGGGCCAAACAGGAGGTTAAAGGGACTGACTCTCCAAGTGGGGAGAGTGTTAGTAAAGCGTCTGGAATGTTGCACCTGAGTACCAGGGGAGGAAAACTGAGACATAATTGAACACGTCTGCCGTTCACATGGTTGATCATACTCTGGGTTCCACATGCATGTTTTAGCTGAAGGAAGAATACCTTAAACCTGGAGAGTTGAGACCCGTGGAATGGGTACCATGCAATATGACTTCAAATGGTCTTCATTTGCTCACCGAACCTCTCCAATCCTATCACTGCTGCGTTTATGCCCCTGTACACACGCTTGATTCTCTTTTGGAGACATAGCAATCCATAGGTTTTAAGATACTTACTAGTCAGGTACATTCTTAGGCGTTTAATATGCGGTGTTGAGTCCATTTCGTTGAGCAAGGAGTAGCTCTTGTCTATTCCATATTTGGCTTAAGGAACTTTATCTGTGCTCATTTCAATCTCTGGTTTTATGCAGCACCCCAACTCACCTTTCCCCTTAAGCAAGCATAAGTTGGTTTTCTAAATTTGAGACCCTGTTCTGTTTTGGAATGCAGTTCCTGTGTAGCCAAGTTTACATTCCGTGTATTAGTGATATCTTATGATGTTTCTTTTTCTGTGTGACTTATTTCAGTTAGAATCATCGTACCTGAATCCACTCATTATGCTGCTACGGGCCTGATGACATAGATTTCATTGCTGAGTGATACTGCATTGTACGTAAGTACCACAAGTTGTTTATCCATTTTTCACTTTCTGTGATATTGAACTTGTACGGTAAACGAGGTTCTTGTAAACGGAGGCTTCCCAAACTTTGGGGTGGCTGTGTCTTTTTGATTTTAATTTCCCTAAGCTATAGGACCATAAGTGGCAGTGCCCTAGGCTGTGTTGCTTTGTTTTTTAGATGTTTCAGGAAACACCATACACTTCTCCCGAGTGGTTGTTGGCAGTTTACATCCCGCCCATCAGCATAACAAGGCTCCCAGTTCTCCATGGCCTGTCCTGCCTTTCTGGATTTTACACTTTTTTCAGATGGCCCTTTTGACCGGGGGGAAGTGAGACTTCATTGTAGTTCAGATTTCCTTTAAAGCTTGCTTGGTTGGCCAAAAAGGGCGTATGCGTTTTTTCCTGAATATATTCAGGAAAAAACGCATACGCCCTTTTTGGCCAAGTGCATCATTGTGGACGTTCTGCCTCTTTTCCTATGCTTTCAATGCAATTCCAGTCTACCTCCTGAAATCGGTTTCCTGCAATTCTGCCCCGCTTTCAAGTCCTCTTGGCAGCCTTACTTCAGTCTATTTTTGGACGATAGCTGTCATTTATAACTCTGCAGGTTTGTGAATTACAGTGCCCCTGAGCTCCTTTCTTCAACTCGCTTTCTTTTGAGCTGGCCGCAACACCGCAGGATGGCTTCAGGCCCTAATCTGGTTCCGGCCCGGCATGCTGAGCCTTTGGTTAATTCCTCTTCCTGGTGGGAAATGAGAGTTAAATTTGCCCGTCCAGACACCTCCAGCTAGCCTCTCATTGGTTCTCGCTATTCCTGTTCATCTTCCGCAGAAATTGCAAACTGGGCCAAACAGGAGGTTAAAGGGACTGACTCTCCAAGTGGGGAGAGTGTTAGTAAAGCGTCTGGAATGTTGCACCCGAGTACCAGGGGAGGAAAACTGAGACATATTTGAACACGTCTCCCGATCACATGGTTGATCATACTCTAGGTTCCACATGCATGTTTTAGCTGAAGGAAGAATACCTTAAACCTGGGTAGTTGAAACCCGTGGAATGGGTACCATGCAATATGACTTCAAAGGGTCTTCATTTGCTCACCGAACCTCTCCAATCCTATCACTGCTGCGTTTATGCCCCTGTACACATGCTTGATTCTCTTTCGGAGACATAGCAATCCATAGGTTTTAAGATACTTACTAGTCAGGTACATTCTTAGGCATTTAATATGGGGTGTTGAGTCCATTTCGTTGAGCAAGGAGTAGCTCTTGTCTATTCCATATTTGGCTTAAGGAACTTTATCTGTGCTCATTTCAATCTCTGGTTTTATGCAGCACCCCAACTCACCTTAACCCTTAAGCAAGCATAAGTTGGTTTTCTAAATTTGAGACCCTGTTCTGTTCTGTAATTCAGTTCCTGTGTAGCCAAGTTTACATTCCGTGTATTACTGATATCTTATGATGTTTCTTTTTCTGTGTGACTTACTTCAGTTAGAATCATCATACCTGAATCCACTCATTGTGCTGCTAAGGGCCTGATGACACAGATTTCATTGCTGAGTGATATTGCTTTGTAAGTAAATACCACAACTTCTTTATGCATTTTTCACTTTCTGCGATGTTGAACTTGTACTGTAAACGAGGTTCTTGTAAACAGAGCCGTTCCAAACTTTGGGGTGGCTGTGTCTTTTTGATTTTAATTTCCCTAAGCTATAGGACCATAAGTGGAAGTGCCCTAGGTTCTGTTGCTTTGTTTTTTAGATGTTTCAGGAAACACCATACACTTCTCCCGAGTGGTTGTTGGCAATTTACATCCCGCCCATCACCATAACAAGGCTCCCAGTTCTCCATGGCCTGTCCTGCCTTTCTGGATTTTACACTGTTTTCAGATGGCCCTTTTGACCGGGGGGAAGTGAGACTTCATTGTAGTGCAGATTTCCTTTGCAAGCTTGCTTGGTTGGCCAAAAAGGGCGTATGCGTTTTTTCCTGAATATATTCAGGAAAAAACGCATACGCCCTTTTTGTCCAAGTGCATCATTGTGGACGTTCTGCCTCTTTTCCTATGCTTTCAATGCAATTCCAGTCTACCTCCTGAAATCGGTTTCCTGCAATTCTGCCCCGCTTTCAAGTCCTCTTGGCAGCCTTACTTCAGTCTATTTTTGGACGATAGCTGTCATTTATAACTCTGCAGGTTTGTGAATTACAGTGCCCCTGAGCTCCTTTCTTCAACTCGCTTTCTTTTGAGCTGGCCGCAACACCGCAGGATGGCTTCAGGCCCTAATCTGGTTCCGGCCCGGCATGCTGAGCCTTTGGTTAATTCCTCTTCCTGGTGGGAAATGAGAGTTAAATTTGCCCGTCCAGACACCTCCAGCTAGCCTCTCATTGGTTCTCGCTATTCCTGTTCATCTTCCGCAGAAATTGCAAACTGGGCCAAACAGGAGGTTAAAGGGACTGACTCTCCAAGTGGGGAGAGTGTTAGTAAAGCGTCTGGAATGTTGCACCCGAGTACCAGGGGAGGAAAACTGAGACATATTTGAACACGTCTCCCGATCACATGGTTGATCATACTCTAGGTTCCACATGCATGTTTTAGCTGAAGGAAGAATACCTTAAACCTGGGTAGTTGAAACCCGTGGAATGGGTACCATGCAATATGACTTCAAAGGGTCTTCATTTGCTCACCGAACCTCTCCAATCCTATCACTGCTGCGTTTATGCCCCTGTACACATGCTTGATTCTCTTTCGGAGACATAGCAATCCATAGGTTTTAAGATACTTACTAGTCAGGTACATTCTTAGGCGTTTAATATGGGGTGTTGAGTCCATTTCGTTGAGCAAGGAGTAGCTCTTGTCTATTCCATATTTGGCTTAAGGAACTTTATCTGTGCTCATTTCAATCTCTGGTTTTATGCAGCACCCCAACTCACCTTTCCCCTTAAGCAAGCATAAGTTGGGTTTCTAAATTTGAGACCCTGTTCTGTTTTGGAATGCAGTTCCTGTGTAGCCAAGTTTACATTCCGTGTATTAGTGATATCTTATGATGTTTCTTTTTCTGTGTGACTTATTTCAGTTAGAATCATCGTACCTGAATCCACTCATTATGCTGCTATGGGCCTGATGACATAGATTTCATTGCTGAGTGATACTGCATTGTACGTAAGTACCACAAGTTCTTTATCCATTTTTCACTTTCTGTGATATTGAACTTGTACGGTAAACGAGGTTCTTGTAAACGGAGGCGTCCCAAACTTTGGGGTGGCTGTGTCTTTTTGATTTTAATTTCCCTAAGCTATAGGACCATAAGTGGAAGTGCCCTAGGCTCTGTTGCTTTGTTTTTTAGATGTTTCAGGAAACACCATACACTTCTCCCGAGTGGTTGTTGGCAATTTACATCCCGCCCATCAGCATAACAAGGCTCCCAGTTCTCCATGGCCTGTCCTGCCTTTCTGGATTTTACACATTTTTCAGATGGCCCTTTTGACCGGGGGGAAGTGAGACTTCATTGTAGTGCAGATTTCCTTTGCAAGCTTGCTTGGTTGGCCAAAAAGGGCGTATGCGTTTTTTCCTGAATATATTCAGGAAAAAACGCATACGCCCTTTTTGGCCAAGCGCATCATTGTGGACGTTCTGCCTCTTTTCCTATGCTTTCAATGCAATTCCAGTCTACCTCCTGAAATCGGTTTCCTGCAATTCTGCCCCGCTTTCAAGTCCTCTTGGCAGCCTTACTTCAGTCTATTTTTGGACGGTAGCTGTCATTTATAACTCTGCAGGTTTGTGAATTACAGTGCCCCTGAGCTCCTTTCTTCAAATCGCTTTCTTGTGACCTGGCCGCAACACCGCAGGATGGCTTCAGGCCCTAATCTGGTTCCGGCCCGGCATGCTGAGCCTTTGGTTAATTCCTCTTCCTGGTGGGAAATGAGAGTTAAATTTGCCCGTCCAGACACCTCCAGCTAGCCTCTCATTGGTTCTCGCTATTCCTGTTCATCTTCCGCAGAAATTGCAAACTGGGCCAAACAGGAGGTTAAAGGGACTGACTCTCCAAGTGGGGAGAGTGTTAGTAAAGCGTCTGGAATGTTGCACCCGAGTACCAGGGGAGGAAAACTGAGACATATTTGAACACGTCTCCCCATCACATGGTTGATCATACTCTAGGTTCCACATGCATGTTTTAGCTGAAGGAAGAATACCTTAAACCAGGGTAGTTGAAACCCGTGTAATGGGTACCATGCAATATGACTTCAAAGGGTCTTCATTTGCTCACCGAACCTCTCCAATCTTATCACTGCTGCGTTTATGCCCCTGTACACATGCTTGATTCTCTTTCGGAGACATAGCAATCCATAGGTTTTAAGATACTTACTAGTCAGGTACATTCTTAGGCGTTTAATATGGGGTGTTGAGTCCATTTCGTTGAGCAAGGAGTAGCTCTTGTCTATTCCATATTTGGCTTAAGGAACTTTATCTGTGCTCATTTCAATCTCTGGTTTTATGCAGCACCCCAACTCACCTTTACCCTTAAGCAAGAATAAGTTGGTTTTCTAAATTTGAGACGCTGTTCTGTTCTGTAATTCAGTTCCTGTGTAGTCAAGTTTACATTCCGTGTATTACTGATATCTTATGATGTTTCTTTTTCTGTGTGACTTATTTCAGTTAGAATCATCATACCTGAATCCACTCATTGTGCTGCTGAGGGCCTGATGACACAGATTTCATTGCTGAGTGATATTGCTTTGTAAGTAAATACCACAACTTCTTTATCCATTTTTCACTTTCTGCGATGTTGAACTTGTACTGTAAACGAGGTTCTTGTAAACAGAGCCGTTCCAAACTTTGGGGTGGCTGTGTCTTTTTGATTTTAATTTCCCTAAGCTATAGAACCATAAGTGGCAGTGCCCTAGGCTCTGTTGCTTTGGTTTTTAGATGTTTCAGGAAACACCATACACTTCTCCCGAGTGTCTGTTGGCAATTTACATCCCACCCATCAGCATAACAAGGCTCCCAGTTCTCCATGGCCTGTCCTGCCTTTCTGGATTTTACACTTTTTTCAGATGGCCCTTTTGACCGGGGGGAAGTGAGACTTCATTGTAGTGCAGATTTCCTTTGCAAGCTTGCTTGGTTGGTCAAAAAGGCCGTATGTGTTTTTTCCTGAATATATTCAGGAAAAAACGCATACGCCCTTTTTGGCCAAGTGCATCATTGTGGACGTTCTGCCTCTTTTCCTATGCTTTCAATGCAATTCCAGTCTACCTCCTGAAATCGGTTTCCTGCAATTCTGCCCCGCTTTCAAGTCCTCTTGGCAGCCTTACTTCAGTCTATTTTTGGACGATAGCTGTCATTTATAACTCTGCAGGTTTGTGAATTACAGTGCCCCTGAGCTCCTTTCTTCAACTCGCTTTCTTTTGAGCTGGCCGCAACACCGCAGGATGGCTTCAGGCCCTAATCTGGTTCCGGCACGGCACGCTGAGCCTTTGGTTATTTCCTCTTCCTGTTGGGAAATGAGAGTTAAATTTGCCCGTCCAGACACCTCCAGCTAGCCTCTCATTGGTTCTCGCTATTCCTGTTCATCTTCCGCAGAAATTGCAAACTGTGCCAAACAGGAGGTTAAAGGCGCTGACTCTCCAAGTGGGGAGAGTGTTAGTAAAGCGTCTGGAATGTTGCACCCGAGTACCAGGGGAGGAAAACTGAGACATATTTGAACACGTCTCCCGATCACATGGTTGATCATACTCTAGGTTCCACATGCATGTTTTAGCTGAAGGAAGAATACCTTAAACCTGGGTAGTTGAAACCCGTGGAATGGGTACCATGCAATATGACTTCAAAGGGTCTTCATTTGCTCACCGAACCTCTCCAATCCTATCACTGCTGCGTTTATGCCCCTGTACACATGCTTGATTCTCTTTCGGAGACATAGCAATCCATAGGTTTTAAGATACTTACTAGTCAGGTACATTCTTAGGCGTTTAATATGGGGTGTTGAGTCCATTTCGTTGAGCAAGGAGTAGCTCTTGTCTATTCCATATTTGGCTTAAGGAACTTTATCTGTGCTCATTTCAATCTCTGGTTTTATGCAGCACCCCAACTCACCTTTACCCTTAAGCAAGCATAAGTTGGTTTTCTAAATTTGAGACCCTGTTCTGTTTTGGAATGCAGTTCCTGTGTAGCCAAGTTTACATTCCGTGTATTAGTGATATCTTATGATGTTTCTTTTTCTGTGTGACTTATTTCAGTTAGAATCATCGTACCTGAATCCACTCATTATGCTGCTACGGGCCTGATGACATAGATTTCATTGCTGAGTGATACTGCATTGTACGTAAGTACCACAAGTTCTTTATCCATTTTTCACTTTCTGTGATGTTGAACTTGTACTGTAAACGAGGTTCTTGTAAACAGAGGCGTCCCAAACTTTGGGGTGGCTGTGTCTTTTTGATTTTAATTTCCCTAAGCTATAGGACCATAAGTGGAAGTGCCCTAGGTTCTGTTGCTTTGTTTTTTAGATGTTTCAGGAAACACCATACACTTCTCCCGAGTGGTTGTTGGCAATTTACATCCCGCCTATCAGCATAACAAGGCTCCCAGTTCTCCATGGCCTGTCCTGCCTTTCTGGATTTTACACTTTTTTCAGATGGCCCTTTTGACCGGGGGGAAGTGAGACTTCATTGTAGTGCAGATTTCCTTTGCAAGCTTGCTTGGTTGGCCAAAAAGGGCGTATGCGTTTTTTCCTGAATATATTCAGGAAAAAACGCATACGCCCTTTTTGGCCAAGTGCATCATTGTGGACGTTCTGCCTCTTTTCCTATGCTTTCAATGCAATTCCAGTCTACCTCCTGAAATCGGTTTCCTGCAATTCTGCCCTGCTTTCAAGTCCTCTTGGCGGCCTTACTTCAGTCTATTTTTGGACGATAGCTGTCATTTATAACTCTGCAGGTTTGTGAATTACAGTGCCCCTGAGCTCCTTTCTTCAACTCGCTTTCTTGTGACCTGGCCGCAACACCGCAGGATGGCTTCAGGCCCTAATCTGGTTCCGGCCCGGCATGCTGAGCCTTTGGTTAATTCCTCTTCCTGGTGGGAAATGAGAGTTAAATTTGCCCGTCCAGACACCTCCAGCTAGTCTCTCATTGGTTCTCGCTATTCCTGTTCATCTTCCGCAGAAATTGCAAACTGGGCCAAACAGGAGGTTAAAGGGACTGACTCTCCAAGTGGGGAGAGTGTTAGTAAAGCGTCTGGAATGTTGCACCCGAGTACCAGGGGAGGAAAACTGAGACATATTTGAACACGTCTCCCGATCACATGGTTGATCATACTCTAGGTTCCACATGCATGTTTTAGCTGAAGGAAGAATACCTTAAACCTGGGTAGTTGAAACCCGTGGAATGGGTACCATGCAATATGACTTCAAAGGGTCTTCATTTGCTCACCGAACCTCTCCAATCCTATCACTGCTGCGTTTATGCCCCTGTACACATGCTTGATTCTCTTTCGGAGACATAGCAATCCATAGGTTTTAAGATACTTACTAGTCAGGTACATTCTTAGGCGTTTAATATGGGGTGTTGAGTCCATTTCGTTGAGCAAGGAGTAGCTCTTGTCTATTCCATATTTGGCTTAAGGAACTTTATCTGTGCTCATTTCAATCTCTGGTTTTATGCAGCACCCCAACTCACCTTTCCCCTTAAGCAAGCATAAGTTGGTTTTCTAAATTTGAGACCCTGTTCTGTTCTGTAATTCAGTTCCTGTGTAGCCAAGTTTACATTCCGTGTATTACTGATATCTTATGATGTTTCTTTTTCTGTGTGACTTACTTCAGTTAGAATCATCATACCTGAATCCACTCATTGTGCTGCTAAGGGCCTGATGACACAGATTTCATTGCTGAGTGATATTGCTTTGTAAGTAAATACCACAACTTCTTTATCCATTTTTCACTTTCTGCGATGTTGAACTTGTACTGTAAACGAGGTTCTTGTAAACAGAGCCGTTCCAAACTTTGGGGTGGCTGTGTCTTTTTGATTTTAATTTCCCTAAGCTATAGGACCATAAGTGGAAGTGCCCTAGGTTCTGTTGCTTTGTTTTTTAGATGTTTCAGGAAACACCATACACTTCTCCCGAGTGGTTGTTGGCAATTTACATCCCGCCCATCAGCATAACAAGGCTCCCAGTTCTCCATGGCCTGTCCTGCCTTTCTGGATTTTACACTTTTTTCAGATGGCCCTTTTGACCGGGGGGAAGTGAGACTTCATTGTAGTGCAGATTTCCTTTGCAAGCTTGCTTGGTTGGCCAAAAAGGGCGTATGCGTTTTTTCCTGAATATATTCAGGAAAAAACGCATACGCCCTTTTTGGCCAAGTGCATCATTGTGGACGTTCTGCCTCTTTTCCTATGCTTTCAATGCAATTCCAGTCTACCTCCTGAAATCGGTTTCCTGCAATTCTGCCCCGCTTTCAAGTCCTCTTGGCAGCCTTACTTCAGTCTATTTTTGGACGATAGCTGTCATTTATAACTCTGCAGGTTTGTGAATTACAGTGCCCCTGAGCTCCTTTCTTCAACTCGCTTTCTTTTGACCTGGCCGCAACACCGCAGGATGGCTTCAGGCCCTAATCTGGTTCCGGCACGGCACGCTGAGCCTTTGGTTATTTCCTCTTCCTGCTGGGAAATGAGAGTTAAATTTGCCCGTCCAGACACCTCCAGCTAGTCTCTCATTGGTTCTCGCTATTCCTGTTCATCTTCCGCAGAAATTGCAAACTGGGCCAAACAGGAGGTTAAAGGCGCTGACTCTCCAAGTGGGGAGAGTGTTAGTAAAGCGTCTGGAATGTTGCACCCGAGTACCAGGGGAGGAAAACTGAGACATATTTGAACACGTCTCCCGTTCACATGGTTGATCATACTTGGGTTCCACATGCATGTTTTAGCTGAAGGAAGAATACCTAAAACCTGGGTAGTTGAAACCCGTGGAATGGGTACCATTCAATATGACTTCAAAGGGTCTTCATTTGCTCACCGAACCTCTCCAATCCTATCACTGCTGCGTTTATGGCCCTGTACACATGCTTGATTCTCTTTCGGAGACATAGCAATCCATAGGTTTTAAGATACTTACTAGTCAGGTACATTCTTAGGCGTTTAATATGGGGTGTTGAGTCCATTTCGTTGAGCAAGGAGTAGCTCTTGTCTATTCCATATTTGGCTTAAGGAACTTTATCTGTGCTCATTTCAATCTCTGGTTTTATGCAGCACCCCAACTCACCTTTCCCCTTAAGCAAGCATAAGTTGGTTTTCTAAATTTGAGACCCTGTTCTGTTTTGGAATGCAGTTCCTGTGTAGCCAAGTTTACATTCCGTGTATTAGTGATATCTTATGATGTTTCTTTTTCTGTGTGACTTATTTCAGTTAGAATCATCTTACCTGAATCCACTCATTATGTTGCTACGGGCCTGATGACATAGATTTCATTGCTGAGTGATACTGCATTGTACGTAAGTACCACAAGTTCTTTATCCATTTTTCACTTTCTCTGATATTGAACTTGTACGGTAAACGAGGTTCTTGTAAACGGAGGCGTCCCAAACTTTGGGGTGGCTGTGTCTTTTTGATTTTAATTTCCCTAAGCTATAGGACCATAAGTGGAAGTGCCCTAGGCTCTGTTGCTTTGTTTTTTAGATGTTTCAGGAAACACCATACACTTCTCCCGAGTGGTTGTTGGCAATTTACATCCCGCCCATCAGCATAACAAGGCTCCCAGTTCTCCATGGCCTCTCCTGCCTTTCTGGATTTTACACTTTTTTCAGATGGCCCTTTTGACCAGGGGGAAGTGAGACTTCATTGTAGTGCAGATTTCCTTTGCAAGCTTGCTTGGTTGGCCAAAAAGGGCGTATGCGTTTTTTCCTGAATATATTCAGGAAAAAACGCATACGCCCTTTTTGGCCAAGTGCATCATTGTGGACGTTCTGCCTCTTTTCCTATGCTTTCAATGCAATTCCAGTCTACCTCCTGAAATCGGTTTCCTGCAATTCTGCCCCGCTTTCAAGTCCTCTTGGCAGCCTTACTTCAGTCTATTTTTGGACGATAGCTGTCATTTATAACTCTGCAGGTTTGTGAATTACAGTGCCCCTGGGCTCCTTTCTTCAACTCGCTTTCTTGTGACCTGGCCGCAACACCGCAGGATGGCTTCAGGCCCTAATCTGGTTCCGGCCCGGCATGCTGAGCCTTTGGTTAATTCCTCTTCCTGGTGGGAAATGAGAGTTAAATTTGCCCGTCCAGACACCTCCAGCTAGCCTCTCATTGGTTCTCGCTATTCCTGTTCATCTTCCGCAGAAATTGCAAACTGGGCCAAACAGGAGGTTAAAGGGACTGACTCTCCAAGTGGGGAGAGTGTTAGTAAAGCGTCTGGAATGTTGCACCCGAGTACCAGGGGAGGAAAACTGAGACATATTTGAACACGTCTCCCATTCACATGGTTGATCATACTTGGGTTCCACATGCATGTTTTAGCTGAAGGAAGAATACCTTAAACATGGAGAGTTGAGACCCGTGGAATGGGTACCATGCAATATGACTTCAAAGGGTCTTCATTTGCTCACTGAACCTCTCCAATCCTATCACTGCTGCGCTTATGCCCCTGTACACATGCTTGATTCTCTTTCGGAGACATAGCAATCCATAGGTTTTAAGATACTTACTAGTCAGGTACATTCTTAGGCGTTTAATATGGGGTGTTGAGTCCATTTCGTTGAGCAAGGAGTAGCTCTTGTCTATTCCATATTTGGCTTAAGGAACTTTATCTGTGCTCATTTCAATCTCTGGTTTTATGCAGCACCCCAACTCACCTTTACCCTTAAGCAAGCATAAGTTGGTTTTCTAAATTTGAGACCCTGTTCTGTTTTGGAATGCAGTTCCTGTGTAGCCAAGTTTACATTCCGTGTATTACTGATATCTTATGATGTTTCTTTTTCTGTGTGACTTACTTCAGTTAGAATCATCATACCTGAATCCACTCATTGTGCTGCTAAGGGCCTGATGACACAGATTTCATTGCTGAGTGATATTGCTTTGTAAGTAAATACCACAACTTCTTTATCCATTTTTCACTTTCTGCGATGTTGAACTTGTACTGTAAACGAGGTTCTTGTAAACAGAGCCATTCCAAACTTTGGGGTGGCTGTGTCTTTTTGATTTTAATTTCCCTAAGCTATAGGACCATAAGTGGAAGTGCCCTAGGTTCTGTTGCTTTGTTTTTTAGATGTTTCAGGAAACACCATACACTTCTCCCGAGTGGTTGTTGGCAATTTACATCCCGCCCATCAGCATAACAAGGCTCCCAGTTCTCCATGGCCTGTCCTGCCTTTCTGGATTTTACACTTTTTTCAGATGGCCCTTTTGACCGGGGGGAAGTGAGACTTCATTGTAGTGCAGATTTCCTTTGCAAGCTTGCTTGGTTGGCCAAAAAGGGCGTATGCGTTTTTTCCTGAATATATTCAGGAAAAAACGCATACGCACTTTTTGGCCAAGTGCATCATTGTGGACGTTCTGCCTCTTTTCCTATGCTTTCAATGCAATTCCAGTCTACCTCCTGAAATCGGTTTCCTGCAATTCTGCCCCGCTTTCAAGTCCTCTTGGCAGCCTTACTTCAGTCTATTTTTGGACGATAGCTGTCATTTATAACTCTGCAGGTTTGTGAATTACAGTGCCCCTGAGCTCCTTTCTTCAACTCGCTTTCTTGTGACCTGGCCGCAACACCACAGGATGGCTTCAGGCCCTAATCTGGTTCCGGCCCGGCATGCTGAGCCTTTGGTTAATTCCTCTTCCTGGTGGGAAATGAGAGTTAAATTTGCCCGTCCAGACACCTCCAGCTAGCCTCTCATTGGTTCTCGCTATTCCTGTTCATCTTCCGCAGAAATTGCAAACTGGGCCAAACAGGAGGTTAAAGGGACTGACTCTCCAAGTGGGGAGAGTGTTAGTAAAGCGTCTGGAATGTTGCACCCGAGTACCAGGGGAGGCAAACTGAGACATATTTGAACACATCTCCCATTCACATGGTTGATCATACTCTGGGTTCCACATGCATGTTTTAGCTGAAGGAAGAATACCTTAAACATGGAGAGTTGGGACCCGTGTAATGGGTACCATGCAATATGATTTCAAAGGGTCTTCATTTGCTCACCAAACCTCTCCAATCCTATCACTGCTGCGTTTATGCCCCTGTACACATGCTTGATTCTCTTTCGGAGACATAGCAATCCATAGGTTTTAAGATACTTACTAGTCAGGTACATTCTTAGGCGTTTAATATGCGGTGTTGAGTCCATTTCGTTGAGCAAGGAGTAGCTCTTGTCTATTCCATATTTGACTTAAGGAACTTTATCTGTGCTCATTTCAATCTCTGGTTTTATGCAGCACCCCAACTCACCTTTACCCTTAAGCAAGCATAAGTTGGTTTTCTAAATTTGAGACCCTGTTCTGTTCTGTAATTCAGTTCCTATGTAGCCAAGTTTACATTCCGTGTATTACTGATATCTTATGATGTTTCTTTTTCTGTGTGACTTATTTCAGTTAGAATCATCATACATGAATCCACTCATTGTGATGCTAAGGGCCTGATGACATAGATTTCATTGCTGAGTGATATTGCTTTGTAAGTAAATACCACAACTTCTTTATCCATTTTTCACTTTCTGCGATGTTGAACTTGTACTGTAAACGAGGTTCTTGTAAACAGAGGCGTCCCAAACTTTGGGGTGGCTGTGTCTTTTTGATTTTAATTTCCCTAAGCTATAGGACCATAAGTGGCAGTGCCCTAGGCTCTGTTGCTTTGTTTTTTAGATGTTTCAGGAAACACCATACACTTCTCCCGAGTGTCTGTTGGCAATTTACATCCCGCCCATCAGCATAACAAGGCTCCCACTTCTCCATGGCCTGTCCTGCCTTTCTGGATTTTACACTTTTTTCAGATGGCCCTTTTGACCGGGGGGAAGTGAGACTTCATTGTAGTGCAGATTTCCTTTGCAAGCTTGCTTGGTTGGCCAAAAAGGGCGTATGCATTTTTTCCTGAATATATTCAGGAAAAAACGCATACGCACTTTTTGGCCAAGTGCATCATTGTGGACGTTCTGCCTCTTTTCCTATGCTTTCAATGCAATTCCAGTCTACCTCCTGAAATCGGTTTCCTGCAATTCTGCCCCGCTTTCAAGTCCTCTTGGCAGCCTTACTTCAGTCTATTTTTGGACGATAGCTGTCATTTATAACTCTGCAGGTTTGTGAATTACAGTGTCCCTGAGCTCCTTTCTTCAACTCGCTTTCTTGTGACCTGGCCGCAACACCGCAGGATGGCTTCAGGCCCTAATCTGGTTCCGGCCCGGCATGTTGAGCCTTTGGTTAATTCCTCTTCCTGGTGGGAAATGAGAGTTAAATTTGCCCGTCCAGACACCTCCAGCTAGCCTCTCATTGGTTCTCGCTATTCCTGTTCATCTTCCGCAGAAATTGCAAACTGGGCCAAACAGGAGGTTAAAGGGACTGACTCTCCAAGTCAGGAGAGTGTTAGTAAAGCGTCTGGAATGTTGCACCCGAGTACCAGGGGAGGAAAACTGAGACATATTTGAACACGTCTCCCGTTCACATGGTTGATCATACTTGGGTTCCACATGCATGTTTTAGCTGAAGGAAGAATACCTTAAACCTGGAGAGTTGAGACCCGTGTAATAGGTACCATGCAATATGACTTCAAAGGGTCTTCATTTGCTCACCGAACCTCTCCAATCCTATCACTGCTGCGTTTATGCCCCTGTACACATGCTTGATTCTCTTTCGGAGACATAGCAATCTATAGGTTTTAAGATACTTACTTGTCAGGTACATTCTTAGGCGTTTAATATGCGGTGTTGAGTCCATTTCGTTGAGCAAGGAGTAGCTCTTGTCTATTCCATATTTGGCTTAAGGAACTTTATCTGTGCTCATTTCAATCTCTGGTTTTATGCAGCACCCCAACTCACCTTTACCCTTAAGCAAGCATAAGTTGGTTTTCTAAATTTGAGACCCTGTTCTGTTCTGTAATTCAGTTCCTGTGTAGCCAAGTTTACATTCCGTGTATTGCTGATATCTTATGATGTTTCTTTTTCTGTGTGACTTATTTCAGTTAGAATCATCATACCTGAATCCACTCATTGTGCTGCTAAGGGCCTGATGACACAGATTTCATTGCTGAGTGATATTGCTTTGTAAGTAAATACCACAACTTCTTTATCCATTTTTCACTTTCTGCGATGTTGAACTTGTACTGTAAACGAGGTTCTTGTAAACAGAGCCGTTCCAAACTTTGGGGTGACTGTGTCTTTTTGATTTTAATTTCCCTAAGCTATAGCGCCATAAGTGGAAGTGCCCTAGGTTCTGTTGCTTTGTTTTTTAGATGTTTCAGGAAACACCATACACTTCTCCCGAGTGGTTGTTGGCAATTTACATCCCGCCCATCAGCATAACAAGGCTCCCAGTTCTCCATGGCCTGTCCTGCCTTTCTGGATTTTACACTTTTTTCAGATGGCCCTTTTGACCGGGGGGAAGTGAGACTTCATTGTAGTGCAGATTTCCTTTGCAAGCTTGCTTGGTTGGTCAAAAAGGGCGTATGCGTTTTTTCCTGAATATATTCAGGAAAAAACGCATATGCCCTTTTTGGCCAAGTGCATCATTGTGGACGTTCTGCCTCTTTTCCTATGCTTTCAATGCAATTCCAGTCTACCTCCTGAAATCGGTTTCCTGCAATTCTGCCCCGCTTTCAAGTCCTCTTGGCAGCCTTACTTCAGTCTATTTTTGGACGATAGCTGTCATTTACAACTCTGCAGGTTTGTGAATTACAGTGCCCCTGAGCTCCTTTCTTCAACTC
Source organism: Stenella coeruleoalba (assembly GCF_951394435.1). Classification (NCBI taxonomy): domain Eukaryota; kingdom Metazoa; phylum Chordata; class Mammalia; order Artiodactyla; family Delphinidae; genus Stenella; species Stenella coeruleoalba. The sequence continues at coordinate 409,241 of NW_027646368.1, forward strand.
GCTTTCTTGTGACCTGGCCGCAACACCGCAGGATGGCTTCAGGCCCTAATCTGGTTCCGGCCCGGCATGCTGAGCCTTTGGTTAATTCCTCTTCCTGGTGGGAAATGAGAGTTAAATTTGCCCGTCCAGACACCTCCAGCTAGCCTCTCATTGGTTCTCGCTATTCCTGTTCATCTTCCGCAGAAATTGCAAACTGGGCCAAACAGGAGGTTAAAGGGACTGACTCTCCAAGTGGGGAGAGTGTTAGTAAAGCGTCTGGAATGTTGCACCCGAGTACCAGGGGAGGAAAACTGAGACATATTTGAACACGTCTCCCGATCACATGGTTGATCATACTCTAGGTTCCACATGCATGTTTTAGCTGAAGGAAGAATACCTTAAACCTGGGTAGTTGAAACCCGTGGAATGGGTACCATGCAATATGACTTCAAAGGGTCTTCATTTGCTCACCGAACCTCTCCAATCCTATCACTGCTGCGTTTATGCCCCTGTACACATGCTTGATTCTCTTTTGGAGACATAGCAATCCATAGGTTTTAAGATACTTACAAGTCAGGTACATTCTTAGGCGTTTAATATGCGGTGTTGAGTCCATTTCGTTGAGCAAGGAGTAGCTCTTGTCTATTCCATATTTGGCTTAAGGAACTTTATCTGTGCTCATTTCAATCTCTGGTTTTATGCAGCACCCCAACTCACCTTTACCCTTAAGCAAGCATAAGTTGTCTTTCTGAATTTGAGACCCTGTTCTGTTCTGTAATTCAGTTCCTGTGTAGCCAAGTTTCCATTCCGTGTATTACTGATATCTGATGATGTTTCTTTTTCTGTGTGACTTATTTCAGTTAGAATCATCATACCTGAATCCACTCATTGTGCTGCTAAGGGCCTGATGACATAGATTTCATTGCTGAGTGATATTGCTTTGTAAGTGAATACCACAACTTCTTTATCCATTTTTCACTTTCTGCGATGTTGAACTTGTACTGTAAACGAGGTTCTTGTAAACAGAGCCATTCCAAACTTTGGGGAGCTGTGTCTTTTTGATTTTAATTTCCCTAAGCTATAGGACCATAAGTGGAAGTGCCCTAGGCTCTGTTGCTTTGTTTTTTAGATGTTTCAGGAAACACCATACACTTCTCCCAAGTGTCTGTTGGCAATTTACATCCCGCCCTTCAGCATAACAAGGCTCCCAGTTCTCAATGGCCTGTTGCCTTTCTGGATTTTACACTTTTTTCAGATGGCCCTTTTGACCGGGGGGAAGTGAGACTTCATTGTAGTGCAGATTTCCTTTGCAAGCTTGCTTGGTTGGCCAAAAAGGGCGTATGCGTTTTTTCCTGAATATATTCAGGAAAAAACGCATACGCCCTTTTTGGCCAAGTGCATCATTGTGGACGTTCTGCCTCTTTTCCTATGCTTTCAATGCAATTCCAGTCTACCTCCTGAAATCGGTTTCCTGCAATTCTGCCCCGCTTTCAAGTCCTCTTGGCAGCCTTACTTCAGTCTATTTTTGGACGATAGCTGTCATTTATAACTCTGCAGGTTTGTGAATTACAGTGCCCCTGAGCTCCTTTCTTCAACTCGCTTTCTTGTGACCTGGCCGCAACACCGCAGGATGGCTTCAGGCCCTAATCTGGTTCCGGGCCGGCATGCTGAGCCTTTGGTTAATTCCTCTTCCTGGTGGGAAATGAGAGTTAAATTTGCCCGTCCAGACACCTCCAGCTAGCCTCTCATTGGTTCTCGCTATTCCTGTTCATCTTCCGCAGAAATTGCAAACTGGGCCAAACAGGAGGTTAAAGGGACTGACTCTCCAAGTGGGGAGAGTGTTAGTAAAGCGTCTGGAATGTTGCACCCGAGTACCAGGGGAGGAAAACTGAGACATATTTGAACACGTCTCCCGATCACATGGTTGATCATACTCTAGGTTCCACATGCATGTTTTAGCTGAAGGAAGAATACCTTAAACCTGGGTAGTTGAAACCCGTGGAATGGGTACCATGCAATATGACTTCAAAGGGTCTTCATCTGCTCACCGAACCTCTCCAATCCTATCACTGCTGCGTTTATGCCCCTGTACACATGCTTGATTCTCTTTCGGAGACATAGCAATCCATAGGTTTTAAGATACTTACTAGTCAGGTACATTCTTAGGCGTTTAATATGGGGTGTTGAGTCCATTTCGTTGAGCAAGGAGTAGCTCTTGTCTATTCCATATTTGGCTTAAGGAACTTTATCTGTGCTCATTTCAATCTCTGGTTTTATGCAGCACCCCAACTCACCTTTACCCTTAAGCAAGAATACGTTGGTTTTCTAAATTTGAGACCCTGTTCTGTTCTGTAATTCAGTTCCTGTGTAGCCAAGTTTACATTCCGTGTATTACTGATATCTTATGATGTTTCTTTTTCTGTGTGACTTATTTCAGTTAGAATCATCATACCTGAATCCACTCATTGTGATGCTAAGGGCCTGATGACATAGATTTCATTGCTGAGTGATACTGCATTGTACGTAAGTACCACAAGTTCTTTATCCATTTTTCACTTTCTGTGATGTTAAACTTGTACTGTAAACGAGGTTCTTGTAAACAGAGGCGTCCCAAACTTTGGGGTGGCTGTGTCTTTTTGATTTTAATTTCCCTAAGCTATAGGACCATAAGTGGAAGTGCCCTAGGTTCTGTTGCTTTGTTTTTTAGATGTTTCAGGAAACACCATACACTTCTCCCGAGTGGTTGTTGGCAATTTACATCCCGCCCATCAGCATAACAAGGCTCCCAGTTCTCCATGGCCTGTTCTGCCTTTCTGGATTTTACACTTTTTTCAGATGGCCCTTTTGACCGGGGGGAAGTGAGACTTCATTGTAGTGCAGATTTCCTTTGCAAGCTTGCTTGGTTGGCCAAAAAGGGCGTATGCGTTTTTTCCTGAATATATTCAGGAAAAAACGCATACGCCCTTTTTGGCCAAGTGCATCATTGTGGACGTTCTGCCTCTTTTCCTATGCTTTCAATGCAATTCCAGTCTACCTCCTGAAATCGGTTTCCTGCAATTCTGCCCTGCTTTCAAGTCCTCTTGGCAGCCTTACTTCAGTCTATTTTTGGACGATAGCTGTCATTTATAACTCTGCAGGTTTGTGAATTACAGTGCCCCTGAGCTCCTTTCTTCAACTCGCTTTCTTGTGACCTGGCCGCAACACCGCAGGATGGCTTCAGGCCCTAATCTGGTTCCGGCCCGGCATGCTGAGCCTTTGGTTAATTCCTCTTCCTGGTGGGAAATGAGAGTTAAATTTGCCCGTCCAGACACCTCCAGCTAGCCTCTCATTGGTTCTCCCTATTCCTGTTCATCTTCCGCAGAAATTGCAAACTGGGCCAAACAGGAGGTTAAAGGGACTGACTCTCCAAGTGGGGAGAGTGTTAGTAAAGCATCTGGAATGTTGCATCCGAGTACCAGGGGAGGAAAACTGAGACATATTTGAACACGTCTCCCGATCACATGGTTGATCATACTCTAGGTTCCACATGCATGTTTTAGCTGAAGGAAGAATACCTTAAACCTGGGTAGTTGAAACCCGTGGAATGGGTACCATGCAATATGACTTCAAAGGGTCTTCATTTGCTCACCGAACCTCTCCAATCCTATCACTGCTGCGTTTATGCCCCTGTACACATGCTTGATTCTCTTTCGGAGACATAGCAATCCATAGGTTTTAAGATACTTATTAGTCAGGTACATTCTTAGGCGTTTAATATGGGGTGTTGAGTCCATTTCGTTGAGCAAGGAGTAGCTCTTGTCTATTCCATATTTGGCTTAAGGAACTTTATCTGTGCTCATTTCAATCTCTGGTTTTATGCAGCACCCCAACTCACCTTTCCCCTTAAGCAAGCATAAGTTGGTTTTCTAAATTTGAGACCCTGTTCTGTTTTGGAATGCAGTTCCTGTGTAGCCAAGTTTACATTCCGTGTATTAGTGATATCTTATGATGTTTCTTTTTCTGTGTGACTTATTTCAGTTAGAATCATCGTACCTGAATCCACTCATTATGCTGCTACGGGCCTGATGACATAGATTTCATTGCTGAGTGATACTGCATTGTACGTAAGTACCACAAGTTCTTTATCCATTTTTCACTTTCTGTGATGTTGAACTTGTACTGTAAACGAGGTTCTTGTAAACAGAGGCGTCCCAAACTTTGGGGTGGCTGTGTCTTTTTGATTTTAATTTCCCTAAGCTATAGGACCATAAGTGGAAGTGCCCTAGGTTCTGTTGCTTTGTTTTTTAGATGTTTCAGGAAACACCATACACTTCTCCCGAGTGGTTGTTGGCAATTTACATCCCGCCCATCAGCATAACAAGGCTCCCAGTTCTCCATGGCCTGTCCTGCCTTTCTGGATTTTACACTTTTTTCAGATGGCCCTTTTGACCGGGGGGAAGTGAGACTTCATTGTAGTGCAGATTTCCTTTGCAAGCTTGCTTGGTTGGCCAAAAAGGGCGTATGCGTTTTTTCCTGAATATATTCAGGAAAAAACGCATACGCCCTTTTTGGCCAAGTGCATCATTGTGGACGTTCTGCCTCTTTTCCTATGCTTTCAATGCAATTCCAGTCTACCTCCTGAAATCGGTTTCCTGCAATTCTGCCCCGCTTTCAAGTCCTCTTGGCAGCCTTACTTCAGTCTATTTTTGGACGATAGCTGTCATTTATAACTCTGCAGGTTTGTGAATTACAGTGCCCCTGAGCTCCTTTCTTCAACTCGCTTTCTTGTGACCTGGCCGCAACACCGCAGGATGGCTTCAGGCCCTAATCTGGTTCCGGTACGGCACGCTGAGCCTTTGGTTATTTCCTCTTCCTGGTGGGAAATGAGAGTTAAATTTGCCCGTCCAGACACCTCCAGCTAGCCTCTCATTGGTTCTCGCTATTCCTGTTCATCTTCCGCAGAAATTGCAAACTGGGCCAAACAGGAGGTTAAAGGCGCTGACTCTCCAAGTGGGGAGAGTGTTAGTAAAGCGTCTGGAATGTTGCACCCGAGTACCAGGGGAGGAAAACTGAGACATATTTGAACACGTCTCCCGTTCACATGGTTGATCATACTTGGGTTCCACATGCATGTTTTAGCTGAAGGAAGAATACCTTAAACCTGGAGAGTTAAGACCCGTGTAATGGGTACCATGCAATATGACTTCAAAGGGTCTTCATTTGCTCACCGAACCTCTCCAATCCTATCACTGCTGCGTTTATGCCCCTGTACACATGCTTGATTCTCTTTCAGAGACATAGCAATCCATAGGTTTTAAGATACTTACTAGTCAGGTACATTCTTAGGCGTTTAATATGCGGTGTTGAGTCCATTTCGTTGAGCAAGGAGTAGCTCTTGTCTATTCCATATTTGACTTAAGGAACTTTATCTGTGCTCATTTCAATCTCCGGTTTTATGCAGCACCCCAACTCACCTTTACCCTTAAGCAAGCATAAGTTGGTTTTCTAAATTTGAGACCCTGTTCTGTTCTGTAATTCAGTTCCTGTGTAGCCAAGTTTACATTCTGTGTATTACTGATATCTTATGATGTTACTTTTTCTGTGTGACTTACTTCAGTTAGAATCATCATACCTGAATCCACTCATTGTGCTGCTAAGGGCCTGATGACACAGATTTCATTGCTGAGTGATATTGCTTTGTAAGTAAATACCACAACTTCTTTATCCATTTTTCACTTTCTGCGATGTTGAACATGTACTGTAAACGAGGTTCTTGTAAACAGAGCCATTCCAAACTTTGGGGTGGCTGTGTCTTTTTGATTTTAATTTCCCTAAGCTATAGGACCATAAGTGGAAGTGCCCTAGGTTCTGTTGCTTTGTTTTTTAGATGTTTCAGGAAACACCATACACTTCTCCCGAGTGGTTGTTGGCAATTTACATCCCGCCCATCAGCATAACAAGGCTCCCAGTTCTCCATGGCCTGTCCTGCCTTTCTGGATTTTACACTTTTTTCAGATGGCCCTTTTGACCGGGGGGAAGTGAGACTTCATTGTAGTGCAGATTTCCTTTGCAAGCTTGCTTGGTTGGCCAAAAAGGGCGTATGCGTTTTTTCCTGAATATATTCAGGAAAAAACGCATACGCCCTTTTTGGCCAAGTGCATCATTGTGGACGTTCTGCCTCTTTTCCTATGCTTTCAATGCAATTCCAGTCTACCTCCTGAAATCGGTTTCCTGCAATTCTGCCCCGCTTTCAAGTCCTCTTGGCAGCCTTACTTCAGTCTATTTTTGGACGATAGCTGTCATTTATAACTCTGCAGGTTTGTGAATTACAGTGCCCCTGAGCTCCTTTCTTCAACTCGCTTTCTTTTGAGCTGGCCGCAACACCGCAGGATGGCTTCAGGCCCTAATCTGGTTCCGGTACGGCACGCTGAGCCTTTGGTTATTTCCTCTTCCTGGTGGGAAATGAGAGTTAAATTTGCCCGTCCAGACACCTCCAGCTAGCCTCTCATTGGTTCTCGCTATTCCTGTTCATCTTCCGCAGAAATTGCAAACTGGGCCAAACAGGAGGTTAAAGGCACTGACTCTCCATGTGGGGAGAGTGTTAGTAAAGCGTCTGGAATGTTGCACCCGAGTACCAGGGGAGGAAAACTGAGACATATTTGAACACATCTCCCGTTCACATGGTTGATCATACTTGGATTCCACATGCATGTTTTAGCTGAAGGAAGAATACCTTAAACCTGGAGAGTTGAGACCCGTGGAATGGGTACCATGCAATATGACTTCAAAGGGTCTTCATTTGCTCACCGAACCTCTCCAATCCTATCACTGCTGTGTTTATGCCCCTGTACACATGCTTGATTCTCTTTCGGAGACATAACAATCCATAGGTTTTAAGATACTTACAAGTCAGGTACATTCTTAGGCGTTTAATATGGGGTGTTGAGTCCATTTCGTTGAGCAAGGAGTAGCTCTTGTCTATTCCATATTTGGCTTAAGGAACTTTATCTGTGCTCATTTCAATCTCTGGTTTTATGCAGCACCCCAACTCACCTTTACCCTTAAGCAAGCATAAGTTGGTTTTCTAAATTTGAGACCCTGTTCTGTTCTGTAATTCAGTTCCTGTGTAGCCAAGTTTCCATTCCGTGTATTACTGATATCTTATGATGTTTCTTTTTCTGTGTGACTTATTTCAGTTAGAATCATCATACCTGAATCCACTCATTGTGCTGCTAAGGGCCTGATGACACAGATTTCATTGCTGAGTGATATTGCTTTGTAAGTAAATACCACAACTTCTTTATCCATTTTTCACTTTCTGCGATGTTGAACTTGTACTGTAAACGAGGTTCTTGTAAACAGAGCCGTTCCAAACTTTGGGGTGGCTGTGTCTTTTTGATTTTAATTTCCCTAAGCTATAGGACCATAAGTGGAAGTGCCCTAGGTTCTGTTGCTTTGTTTTTTAGATGTTTCAGGAAACACCATACACTTCTCCCGAGTGGTTGTTGGCAATTTACATCCCGCCCATCAGCATAACAAGGCTCCCAGTTCTCCATGGCCTGTCCTGCCTTTCTGGATTTTACACTTTTTTCAGATGGCCCTTTTGACCGGGGGGAAGTGAGACTTCATTGTAGTGCAGATTTCCTTTGCAAGCTTGCTTGGTTGGCCAAAAAGGGCGTATGCGTTTTTTCCTGAATATATTCAGGAAAAAACGCATACGCCCTTTTTGGCCAAGTGCATCATTGTGGACGTTCTGCCTCTTTTCCTATGCTTTCAATGCAATTCCAGTCTACCTCCTGAAATCGGTTTCCTGCAATTCTGCCCCGCTTTCAAGTCCTCTTGGCAGCCTTACTTCAGTCTATTTTTGGACGATAGCTGTCATTTATAACTCTGCAGGTTTGTGAATTACAGTGCCCCTGAGCTCCTTTCTTCAACTCGCTTTCTTTTGAGCTGGCCGCAACACCGCAGGATGGCTTCAGGCCCTAATCTGGTTCCGGTACGGCACGCTGAGCCTTTGGTTATTTCCTCTTCCTGGTGGGAAATGAGAGTTAAATTTGCCCGTCCAGACACCTCCAGCTAGCCTCTCATTGGTTCTCGCTATTCCTGTTCATCTTCCGCAGAAATTGCAAACTGGGCCAAACAGGAGGTTAAAGGCACTGACTCTCCAAGTGGGGAGAGTGTTAGTAAAGCGTCTGGAATGTTGCACCCGAGTACCAGGGGAGGAAAACTGAGACATATTTGAACACATCTCCCGTTCACATGGTTGATCATACTTGGGTTCCACATGCATGTTTTAGCTGAAGGAAGAATACCTTAAACCTGGAGAGTTGAGACCCGTGTAATGGGTACCATGCAATATGACTTCAAAGGGTCTTCATTTGCTCACCAAACCTCTCCAATCCTATCACTGCTGTGTTTATTCCCCTGTACACATGCTTGATTCTCTTTCGGAGACATAGCAATCCATAGGTTTTAAGATACTTACTAGTCAGGTACATTCTTAGGCGTTTAATATGCGGAGTTGAGTCCATTTCGTTGAGCAAGGAGTAGCTCTTGTCTATTCCATATTTGACTTAAGGAACTTTATCTGTGCTCATTTCAATCTCTGGTTTTATGCAGCACCCCAACTCACCTTTACCCTTAAGCAAGCATAAGTTAGTTTTCTAAATTTGAGACCCTGTTCTGTTCTGTAATTCAGTTCCTGTGTAGCCAAGTTTACATTCCGTGTATTACTGATATCTTATGATGTTTCTTTTTCTGTGTGACTTATTTCAGTTAGAATCATCATACCTGAATCCACTCATTGTGATGCTAAGGGCCTGATGACATAGATTTCATTGCTGAGTGATATTGCTTTGTAAGTAAATACCACAACTTCTTTATCCATTTTTCACTTTCTGCGATGTTGAACTTGTACTGTAAACGAGGTTCTTGTAAACAGAGGCGTCCCAAACTTTGGGGTGGCTGTGTCTTTTTGATTTTAATTTCCCTAAGCTATAGGACCATAAGTGGCAGTGCCCTAGGCTCTGTTGCTTTGTTTTTTAGATGTTTCAGGAAACACCATACACTTCTCCCGAGTGTCTGTTGGCAATTTACATCCCGCCCATCAGCATAACAAGGCTCCCAGTTCTCCATGGCCTGTCCTGCCTTTCTGGATTTTACACTTTTTTCAGATGGCCCTTTTGACCGGGGGGAAGTGAGACTTCATTGTAGTGCAGATTTCCTTTGCAAGCTTGCTTGGTTGGCCAAAAAGGGCGTATGCGTTTTTTCCTGAATATATTCAGGAAAAAACGCATACGCCCTTTTTGGCCAAGTGCATCATTGTGGAGGTTCTGCCTCTTTTCCTATGCTTTCAATGCAATTCTAGTCTACCTCCTGAAATCGGTTTCCTGCAATTCTGCCCCGCTTTCAAGTCCTCTTGGCAGCCTTACTTCAGTCTATTTTTGGACGATAGCTGTCATTTATAACTCTGCAGGTTTGTGAATTACAGTGCCCCTGAGCTCCTTTCTTCAACTCGCTTTCTTGTGACCTGGCCGCAACACCGCAGGATGGCTTCAGGCCCTAATCTGGTTCCGGCCCGGCATGCTGAGCCTTTGGTGGTTAATTCCTCTTCCTGGTGGGAAATGAGAGTTAAATTTGCCCGTCCAGACACCTCCAGATAGCCTCTCATTGGTTCTCGCTATTCCTGTTCATCTTCCGCAGAAATTGCAAACTGGGCCAAACAGGAGGTTAAAGGGACTGACTCTCCAAGTGGGGAGAGTGTTAGTAAAGCATCTGGAATGTTGCACCCGAGTACCAGGGGAGGAAAACTGAGACATATTTGAACACGTCTCCCGATCACATGGTTGATCATACTCTAGGTTCCACATGCATGTTTTAGCTGAAGGAAGAATACCTTAAACCTGGGTAGTTGAAACCCGTGGAATGGGTACCATGCAATATGACTTCAAAGGGTCTTCATTTGCTCACCGAACCTCTCCAATCCTATCACTGCTGCGTTTATGCCCCTGTACACATGCTTGATTCTCTTTCGGAGACATAACAATCCATAGGTTTTAAGATACTTACTAGTCAGGTACATTCTTAGGCGTTTAATATGGGGTGTTGAGTCCATTTCGTTGAGCAAGGAGTAGCTCTTGTCTATTCCATATTTGGCTTAAGGAACTTCATCTGTGCTCGTTTCAATCTCTGGTTTTATGCAGCACCCCAACTCACCTTTACCCTTAAGCAAGCATAAGTTGGTTTTCTAAGTTTGAGACCCTGTTCTGTTCTGTAATTCAGTTCCTGTGTAGCCAAGTTTCCATTCCGTGTATTACTGATATCTTATGATGTTTCTTTTTCTGTGTGACTTATTTCAGTTAGAATCATCATACCTGAATCCACTCATTGTGCTGCTAAGGGCCTGATGACACAGATTTCATTGCTGAGTGATATTGCTTTGTAAGTAAATACCACAACTTCTTTATCCATTTTTCACTTTCTGCGATGTTGAACTTGTACTGTAAACGAGGTTCTTGTAAACAGAGCCGTTCCAAACTTTGGGGTGGCTGTGTCTTTTTCATTTTAATTTCCCTAAGCTATAGGACCATAAGTGGAAGTGCCCTAGGTTCTGTTGCTTTGTTTTTTAGATGTTTCAGGAAACACCATACACTTCTCCGGAGTGGTTGTTGGCAATTTACATCCCGCCCATCAGCATAACAAGGCTCCCAGTTCTCCATGGCCTGTCCTGCCTTTCTGGATTTTACACTTTTTTCAGATGGCCCTTTTGACCGGGGGGAAGTGAGACTTCATTGTAGTGTAGATTTCCTTTGCAAGCTTGCTTGGTTGGCCAAAAAGGGCGTATGCGTTTTTTCCTGAATATATTCAGGAAAAAACGCATACGCCCTTTTTGGCCAAGTGCATCATTGTGGACGTTCTGCCTCTTTTCCTATGCTTTCAATGCAATTCCAGTCTACCTCCTGAAATCGGTTTCCTGCAATTCTGCCCCGCTTTCAAGTCCTCTTGGCAGCCTTACTTCAGTCTATTTTTGGACGATAGCTGTCATTTATAACTCTGCAGGTTTGTGAATTACAGTGCCCCTGAGCTCCTTTCTTCAACTCGCTTTCTTTTGAGCTGGCCGCAACACCGCAGGATGGCTTCAGGCCCTAATCTGGTTCCAGTACGGCACGCTGAGCCTTTGGTTATTTCCTCTTCCTGGTGGGAAATGAGAGTTAAATTTGCCCGTCCAGACACCTCCAGCTAGTCTCTCATTGGTTCTCGCTATTCCTGTTCATATTCCGCAGGAATTGCAAACTGGGCCAAACAGGAGTTTAAAGGGACTGACTCTCCAAGTCGGGAGACTTTTAGTAAAGCGTCTGGAATGTTGCACCTGAGTACCAGGGGAGGAAAACTGAGACATAATTGAACACGTCTCCCGTTCACATGGTTGATCATACTCTGGGTTCCACATGCATGTTTTAGCTGAAGGAAGAATACCTTAAACCTGGAGAGTTGAGACCCGTGGAATGGGTACCATGCAATATGACTTCAAAGGGTCTTCATTTGCTCACCGAATCTCTCCAATCCTATCACTGCTGCGTTTATGCCCCTGTACACACGCTTGATTCTCTTTTGGAGACATAGCAATCCATAGGTTTTAAGATACTTACTAGTCAGGTACATTCTTAGGCGTTTAATATGCGGTGTTGAGTCCATTTCGTTGAGCAAGGAGTAGCTCTTGTCTATTCCATATTTGGCTTAAGGAACTTTATCTGTGCTCATTTCAATCTCTGGTTTTATGCAGCACCCCAACTCACCTTTCCCCTTAAGCAAGCATAAGTTGGTTTTCTAAATTTGAGACCCTGTTCTGTTTTGGAATGCAGTTCCTGTGTAGCCAAGTTTACATTCCGTGTATTAGTGATATCTTATGATGTTTCTTTTTCTGTGTGACTTATTTCAGTTAGAATCATCGTACCTGAATCCACTCATTATGCTGCTACAGGCCTGATGACATAGATTTCATTGCTGAGTGATACTGCATTGTACGTAAGTACCACAAGTTCTTTATCCATTTTTCACTTTCTGTGATATTGAACTTGTACGGTAAACGAGGTTCTTGTAAACGGAGGCGTCCCAAACTTTGGGGTGGCTGTGTCTTTTTGATTTTAATTTCCCTAAGCTATAGGACCATAAGTGGAAGTGCCCTAGGCTCTGTTGCTTTGTTTTTTAGATGTTTCAGGAAACACCATACACTTCTCCCGAGTGGTTGTTGGCAATTTACATCCCGCCCATCAGCATAACAAGGCTCCCAGTTCTCCATGGCCTGTCCTGCCTTTCTGGATTTTACACTGTTTTCAGATGGCCCTTTTGACCGGGGGGAAGTGAGACTTCATTGTAGTGCAGATTTCCTTTGCAAGCTTGCTTGGTTGGCCAAAAAGGGCGTATGCGTTTTTTCCTGAATATATTCAGGAAAAAACGCATACGCCCTTTTTGGCCAAGTGCATCATTGTGGACGTTCTGCCTCTTTTCCTATGCTTTCAATGCAATTCCAGTCTACCTCCTGAAATCGGTTTCCTGCAATTCTGCCCCGCTTTCAAGTCCTCTTGGCAGCCTTACTTCAGTCTATTTTTGGACGATAGCTGTCATTTATAACTCTGCAGGTTTGTGAATTACAGTGCCCCTGAGCTCCTTTCTTCAACTCGCTTTCTTGTGACCTGGCCGCAACACCGCAGGATGGCTTCAGGCCCTAATCTGGTTCCGACCCGGCATGCTGAGCCTTCGGTAATTTCCTCTTCCTGGTGGGAAATGAGAGTTAAATTTGCCCGTCCAGACACCTCCAGCTAGCCTCTCATTGGTTCTCGCTATTCCTGTTCATCTTGCGCAGAAATTGCAAACTGGGCCAAACAGGAGGTTAAAGGCGCTGACTCTCCAAGTGGGGAGAGTGTTAGTAAAGCGTCTGGAATGTTGCACCCGAGTACCAGGGGAGGAAAACTGAGACATATTTGAACACGTCTCCCGTTCACATGGTTGATCATACTTGGGTTCCACATGCATGTTTTAGCTGAAGGAAGAATACCTTAAACCTGGAGAGTTAAGACCCGTGTAATGGGTACCATGCAATATGATTTCAAAGGGTCTTCATTGGCTCACCGAACCTCTCCAATCCTATCACTGCTGCGTTTATGCCCCTGTACACATGCTTGATTCTCTTTCGGAGACATAGCAATCCATAGGTTTTACGATACTTACTAGTCAGGTACATTCTTAGGCGTTTAATATGGGGTGTTGAGTCCATTTCGTTGAGCAAGGAGTAGCTCTTGTCTATTCCATATTTGACTTAAGGAACTTTATCTGTGCTCATTTCAATCTCTGGTTTTATGCAGCACCCCAACTCACCTTTCCCCTTAAGCAAGCATAAGTTGGTTTTCTAAATTTGAGACCCTGTTCTGTTTTGGAATGCAGTTCCTGTGTAGCCAAGTTTACATTCCGTGTATTAGTGATATCTTATGATGTTTCTTTTTCTGTGTGACTTATTTCAGTTAGAATCATCGTACCTGAATCCACTCATTATGCTGCTACAGGCCTGATGACATAGATTTCATTGCTGATTGATACTGCATTGTACGTAAGTACCACAAGTTCTTTATCCATTTTTCACTTTCTGTGATATTGAACTTGTACGGTAAACGAGGTTCTTGTAAACGGAGGCGTCCCAAACTTTGGGGTGGCTGTGTCTTTTTGATTTTAATTTCCCTAAGCTATAGGACCATAAGTGGAAGTGCCCTAGGCTCTGTTGCTTTGTTTTTTAGATGTTTCAGGAAACACCATACACTTCTCCCGAGTGGTTGTTGGCAATTTACATCTCGCCCATCAGCATAACAAGGCTCCCAGTTCTCCATGGCCTGTCCTGCCTTTCTGGATTTTACACTGTTTTCAGATGGCCCTTTTGACCGGGGGGAAGTGAGACTTCATTGTAGTGCAGATTTCCTTTGCAAGCTTGCTTGGTTGGCCAAAAAGGGCGTATGCGTTTTTTCCTGAATATATTCAGGAAAAAACGCATACGCCCTTTTTGGCCAAGTGCATCATTGTGGACGTTCTGCCTCTTTTCCTATGCTTTCAATGCAATTCCAGTCTACCTCCTGAAATCGGTTTCCTGCAATTCTGCCCCGCTTTCAAGTCCTCTTGGCAGCCTTACTTCAGTCTATTTTTGGACGATAGCTGTCATTTATAACTCTGCAGGTTTGTGAATTACAGTGCCCCTGAGCTCCTTTCTTCAACTCGCTTTCTTGTGACCTGGCCGCAACACCGCAGGATGGCTTCAGGCCCTAATCTGGTTCCGGTACGGCACGCTGAGCCTTTGGTTATTTCCTCTTCCTGGTGGGAAATGAGAGTTAAATTTGCCCGTCCAGACACCTCCAGCTAGCCTCTCATTGGTTCTCGCTATTCCTGTTCATCTTCCGCAGAAATTGCAAACTGGGCCAAACTGGAGGTTAAAGGGACTGACTCTCCAAGTCGGGAGAGTGTTAGTAAAGCGTCTGGAATGTTGCACCCGAGTACCAGGGGAGGAAAACTGAGACATATTTGAACACGTCTCCCGTTCACATGGTTGATCATACTTGGGTTCCACATGCATGTTTTAGCTGAAGGAAGAATACCTTAAACCTGGAGAGTTAAGACCCGTGTAATGGGTACCATGCAATATGACTTCAAAGGGTCTTCATTTGCTCACCTAACCTCTCCAATCCTATCACTGCTGCGTTTATGCCCCTGTACACATGCTTGATTCTCTTTCGGAGACATAGCAATCCATAGGTTTTACGATACTTACTAGTCAGGTACATTCTTAGGCGTTTAATATGGGGTGTTGAGTCCATTTCGTTGAGCAAGGAGTAGCTCTTGTCTATTCCATATTTGACTTAAGGAACTTTATCTGTGCTCATTTCAATCTCTGGTTTTATGCAGCACCCCAACTCACCTTTACCCTTAAGCAAGCATAAGTTGGTTTTCTAAATTTGAGACCCTGTTCTGTTCTGTAATTCAGTTCCTGTGTAGCCAAGTTTACATTCCGTGTATTACTGATATCTTATGATGTTTCTTTTTCTGTGTGACTTACTTCAGTTAGAATCATCATACCTGAATCCACTCATTGTGCTGCTAAGGGCCTGATGACACAGATTTCATTGCTGAGTGATATTGCTTTGTAAGTAAATACCACAACTTCTTTATCCATTTTTCACTTTCTGCGATGTTGAACTTGTACTGTAAACGAGGTTCTTGTAAACAGAGCCGTTCCAAACATTGGGGTGGCTGTGTCTTTTTGATTTTAATTTCCCTAAGCTATAGGACCATAAGTGGAAGTGCCCTAGGTTCTGTTGCTTTGTTTTTTAGATGTTTCAGGAAACACCATACACTTCTCCCGAGTGGTTGTTGGCAATTTACATCCCGCCCATCAGCATAACAAGGCTCCCAGTTCTCCATGGCCTGTCCTGCCTTTCTGGATTTTACACTTTTTTCAGATGGCCCTTTTGACCGGGGGGAAGTGAGACTTCATTGTAGTGCAGATTTCCTTTGCAAGCTTGCTTGGTTGGCCAAAAAGGGCGTATGCGTTTTTTCCTGAATATATTCAGGAAAAAACGCATACGCCCTTTTTGGCCAAGTGCATCATTGTGGACGTTCTGCCTCTTTTCCTATGCTTGCAATGCAATTCCAGTCTAGCTCCTGAAATCGGTTTCCTGCAATTCTGCCCCGCTTTCAAGTCCTCTTGGCAGCCTTACTTCAGTCTATTTTTGGACGATAGCTGTCATTTATAACTTTGCAGGTTTGTGAATTACAGTGCCCCTGAGCTCCTTTCTTCAACTCGCTTTCTTGTGACCTGGCCGCAACACCGCAGGATGGCTTCAGGCCCTAATCTGGTTCCGGCCCGGCATGCTGAGCCTTTGGTTAATTCCTCTTCCTGGTGGGAAATGAGAGTTAAATTTGCCCGTCCAGACACCTCCAGCTAGCCTCTCATTGGTTCTCGCTATTCCTGTTCATCTTCCGCAGAAATTGCAAACTGGGCCAAACAGGAGGTTAAAGGGACTGACTCTCCAAGTCGGGAGAGTGTTAGTAAAGCGTCTGGAATGTTGCACCCGAGTACCAGGGGAGGAAAACTGAGACATATTTGAACACGTCTCCCGTTCACACGGTTGATCATACTCTGGGTTCCACATGCATGTTTTAGCTGAAGGAAGAATAACTAAATCCTGGGTAGTTGAAACCCGTGGAATGGGTACCATGCAATATGACTTCAAAGGGTCTTCATTTGCTCACCGAACCTCTCCAATCCTATCACTGCTGCGTTTATTCCCCTGTACACACCCTTGATTCTCTTTTGGAGACATAGCAATCCATAGGTTTTAAGATACTTACTAGTCAGGTACATTCTTAGGGGTTTAATATGGGGTTTTGAGTCCATTTCGTTGAGCAAGGAGTAGCTCTTGTCTATTCCATATTTGGCTTAAGGAAATTTATCTGTGCTCATTTCAATCTCTGGTTTTATGCAGCACCCCAACTCACCTTTCCCCTTAAGCAAGCATAAGTTGGTTTTCTAAATTTGAGACCCTGTTCTGTTTTGGAATGCAGTTCCTGTGTAGCCAAGTTTACATTCCGTGTATTAGTGATATCTTATGATGTTTCTTTTTCTGTGTGACTTATTTCAGTTAGAATCATCGTACCTGAATCTACTCATTATGCTGCTAAGGGCCTGATGACATAGATTTCATTGCTGAGTGATACTGCATTGTACGTAAGTACCACAAGTTCTTTATCCATTTTTCACTTTCTGCGATGTTGAACTTGTACTGTAAACGAGGTTCTTGTAAACAGAGCCATTCCAAACTTTGGGGTGGCTGTGTCTTTTTGATTTTAATTTCCCTAAGCTATAGGACCATAAGTGGAAGTGCCCTAGGTTCTGTTGCTTTGTTTTTTAGATGTTTCAGGAAACACCATACACTTCTCCCAAGTGGTTGTTGGCAATTTACATCCCACCCATCAGCATAACAAGGCTCCCAGTTCTCCATGGCCTGTCCTGCCTTTCTGGATTTTACACTTTTTTCAGATGGCCCTTTTGACTGGGGGGAAGTGAGACTTCATTGTAGTGCAGATTTCCTTTGCAAGCTTGCTTGGTTGGCCAAAAAGTGCGTATGCGTTTTTTCCTGAATATATTCAGGAAAAAACTCATACGCCCTTTTCGGCCAAGTGCATCATTGTGGACGTTCTGCCTCTTTTCCTATGCTTTCAATGCAATTCCAGTCTACCTCCTGAAATCGGTTTCCTGCAATTCTGCCCCGCTTTCAAGTCCTCTTGGCAACCTTACTTCAGTCGATTTTTGGACGATAGCTGTCATTTATAACTCTGCAGGTTTGTGAATTACAGTGCCCCTGAGCTCCTTTCTTCAACTCGGTTTCTTTTGAGCTGGCCGCAACACCGCAGGATGGCTTCAGGCCCTAATCTGGTTCCAGTACGGCACGCTGAGCCTTTGGTTATTTCCTCTTCCTGGTGGGAAATGAGAGTTAAATTTGCCCGTCCAGACACCTCCAGCTAGCCTCTCATTGGTTCTCGCTATTCCTGTTCATCTTGCGCAGAAATTGCAAACTGGGCCAAACAGGAGGTTAAAGGCGCTGACTCTCCAAGTGGGGAGAGTGTTAGTAAAGCGTCTGGAATGTTGCACCCGAGTACCAGGGGAGGAAAACTGAGATATATTTGAACACGTCTCCCGTTCACATGGTTGATCATACTTGGGTTCCACATGCATGTTTTAGCTGAAGGAAGAATACCTTAAACCTGGAGAGTTGAGACCCGTGTAATGGGTACCATGCAATATGATTTCAAAGGGTCTTCATTTGCTCACCGAACCTCTCCAATCCTATCACTGCTGCGTTTATGCCCCTGTACACATGCTTGATTCTCTTTCGGAGACATAGCAATCCATAGGTTTTAAGATACTTACTAGTCAGGTACATTCTTAGGCGTTTAATATGCGGTGTTGAGTCCATTTCGTTGAGCAAGGAGTAGCTCTTGTCTATTCCATATTTGACTTAAGGAACTTTATCTGTGCTCATTTCAATCTCTGGTTTTATGCAGCACCCCAACTCACCTTTACCCTTAAGCAAGCATAAGTTGGTTTTCTAAATTTGAGACCCTGTTCTGTTCTGTAATTCAGTTCCTATGTAGCCAAGTTTATATTCCGTGTATTACTGATATCTTATGATGTTTCTTTTTCTGTGTGACTTATTTCAGTTAGAATCATCATACCTGAATCCACTCATTGTGATGCTAAGGGCCTGATGACATAGATTTCATTGCTGAGTGATATTGCTTTGTAAGTAAATACCACAACTTCTTTATCCATTTTTCACTTTCTGCGATGTTGAACTGGTACTGTAAACGAGGTTCTTGTAAACAGAGGCGTCCCAAACTTTGGGGTGGCTGTGTCTTTTTGATTTTAATTTCCCTAAGCTATAGGACCATAAGTGACAGTGCCCTAGGCTCTGTTGCTTTGTTTTTTAGATGTTTCAGGAAACACCATACACTTCTCCCGAGTGTCTGTTGGCAATTTACATCCCGCCCATCAGCATAACAAGGCTCCCAGTTCTCCATGGCCTGTCCTGCCTTTCTGGATTTTACACTTTTTTCAGATGGCCCTTTTGACCGGGGGGAAGTGAGACTTCATTGTAGTGCAGATTTCCTTTGCAAGCTTGCTTGGTTGGCCAAAAAGGGCGTATGCGTTTTTTCCTGAATATATTCAGGAAAAAACGCATACGCACTTTTTGGCCAAGTGCATCATTGTGGACGTTCTGCCTCTTTTCCTATGCTTTCAATGCAATTCCAGTCTACCTCCTGAAATCGGTTTCCTGCAATTCTGCCCCGCTTTCAAGTCCTCTTGGCAGCCTTACTTCAGTCTATTTTTGGACGATAGCTGTCATTTATAACTCTGCAGGTTTGTGAATTACAGTGCCCCTGAGCTCCTTTCTTCAACTCGCTTTCTTTTGAGCTGGCCGCAACACCGCAGGATGGCTTCAGGCCCTAATCTGGTTCCGGTACGGCACGCTGAGCCTTTGGTTATTTCCTCTTCCTGGTGGGAAATGAGAGTTAAATTTGCCAGTCCAGACACCTCCAGCTAGCCTCTCATTGGTTCTCGCTATTCCTGTTCATCTTCCGCAGAAATTGCAAACTGGGCCAAACAGGAGTTTAAAGGCGCTGACTCTCCAAGTGGGGAGAGTGTTAGTAAAGCGTCTGGAATGTTGCACCCGAGTACCAGGGGAGGAAAACTGAGACATATTTGAACACGTCTCCCGTTCACATGGTTGATCATACTTGGGTTCCACATGCATGTTTTAGCTGAAGGAAGAATACCTTAAACCTGGAGAGTTGAGACCCGTGTAATGGGTACCATGCAATATGACTTCAAAGGGTCTTCATTTGCTCACCGAACCTCTCCAATCCTATCACTGCTGCGTTTATGCCCCTGTACACATGCTTGATTCTCTTTCGGAGACATAGCAATCCATAGGTTTTAAGATACTTACTAGTCAGGTACATTCTTAGGCGTTTAATATGCGTTGTTGAGTCCATTTCGTTGAGCAAGGAGTAGCTCTTCTCTATTCCATATTTGGCTTAAGGAACTTTATCTGTGCTCATTTCAATCTCTGGTTTTATGCAGCACCCCAACTCACCTTTCCCCTTAAGCAAGCATAAGTTGGTTTTCTAAATTTGAGACCCTGTTCTGTTTTGGAATGCAGTTCCTGTGTAGCCAAGTTTACATTCCGTGTATTAGTGATATCTTATGATGTTTCTTTTTCTGTGTGACTTATTTCAGTTAGAATCATCGTACCTGAATCCACTCATTATGCTGCTACAGGCCTGATGACATAGATTTCATTGCTGAGTGATACTGCATTGTACGTAAGTACCACAAGTTCTTTATCCATTTTTCACTTTCTGTGATATTGAACTTGTACAGTAAACGAGGTTCTTGTAAACGGAGGCGTCCCAAACTTTGGGGTGGCTGTGTCTTTTTGATTTTAATTTCCCTAAGCTATAGGACCATAAGTGGAAGTGCCCTAGGCTCTGTTGCTTTGTTTTTTAGATGTTTCAGGAAACACCATACACTTCTCCCGAGTGGTTGTTGGCAATTTACATCCCGCCCATCAGCATAACAAGGCTCCCAGTTCTCCATGGCCTGTCCTGCCTTTCTGGATTTTACACTGTTTTCAGATGGCCCTTTTGACCGGGGGGAAGTGAGACTTCATTGTAGTGCAGATTTCCTTTGCAAGCTTGCTTGGTTGGCCAAAAAGGGCGTATGCGTTTTTTCCTGAATATATTCAGGAAAAAACGCATACGCCCTTTTTGGCCAAGTGCATCATTGTGGACGTTCTGCCTCTTTTCCTATGCTTTCAATGCAATTCCAGTCTACCTCCTGAAATCGGTTTCCTGCAATTCTGCCCCGCTTTCAAGTCCTCTTGGCAGCCTTACTTCAGTCTATTTTTGGACGATAGCTGTCATTTATAACTCTGCAGGTTTGTGAATTACAGTGCCCCTGAGCTCCTTTCTTCAACTCGCTTTCTTGTGACCTGGCCGCAACACCGCAGGATGGCTTCAGGCCCTAATCTGGTTCCGGCCCGGCATGCTGAGCCTTTGGTTAATTCCTCTTCCTGGTGGGAAATGAGAGTTAAATTTGCCCGTCCAGACACCTCCAGCTAGCCTCTCATTGGTTCTCGCTATTCCTGTTCATCTTCCGCAGAAATTGCAAACTGGGCCAAACAGGAGGTTAAAGGGACTGACTCTCCAAGTGGGGAGAGTGTTAGTAAAGCGTCTGGAATGTTGCACCCGAGTACTAGGGGAGGAAAACTGAGACATATTTGAACACGTCTCCCGATCACATGGTTGATCATACTCTAGGTTCCACATGCATGTTTTAGCTGAAGGAAGAATACCTTAAACCTGGGTAGTTGAAACCCGTGGAATGGGTACCATGCAATATGACTTCAAAGGGTCTTCATTTGCTCACCGAACCTCTCCAATCCTATCACTGCTGCGTTTATGCCCCTGTACACATGCTTGATTCTCTTTCGGAGACATAGCAATCCATAGGTTTTAAGATACTTACTAGTCAGGTACATTCTTAGGTGTTTAATATGCGGTGTTGAGTCCATTTCGTTGAGCAAGGAGTAGCTCTTGTCTATTCCATATTTGACTTAAGGAACTTTATCTGTGCTCATTTCAATCTCTGGTTTTATGCAGCACCCCAACTCACCTTTACCCTTAAGCAAGCATAAGTTGGTTTTCTAAATTTGAGACCCTGTTCTGTTCTGTAATTCAGTTCCTGTGTAGCCAAGTTTACATTCCGTGTATTACTGATATCTTATGATGTTTCTTTTTCTGTGTGACTTACTTCAGTTAGAATCATCATACCTGAATCCACTCATTGTGCTGCTAAGGGCCTGATGACACAGATTTCATTGCTGAGTGATATTGCTTTGTAAGTAAATACCACAACTTCTTTATCCATTTTTCACTTTCTGCGATGTTGAACTTGTACTGTAAACGAGGTTCTTGTAAACAGAGCCATTCCAAACTTTGGGGTGGCTGTGTCTTTTTTATTTTAATTTCCCTAAGCTATAGGACCATAAGTGGAAGTGCCCTAGGTTCTGTTGCTTTGTTTTTTAGATGTTTCAGGAAACACCATACACTTCTCCCGAGTGGTTGTTGGCAATTTACATCCCACCCATCAGCATAACAAGGCTCCCAGTTCTCCATGGCCTGTCCTGCCTTTCTGGATTTTACACTTTTTTCAGATGGCCCTTTTGACCGGGGGGAAGTGAGACTTCATTGTAGTGCAGATTTCCTTTGCAAGCTTGCTTGGTTGGCCAAAAAGGGCGTATGCGTTTTTTCCTGAATATATTCAGGAAAAAACTCATACGCCCTTTTCGGCCAAGTGCATCATTGTGGACGTTCTGCCTCTTTTCCTATGCTTTCAATGCAATTCCAGTCTAACTCCTGAAATCGGTTTCCTGCAATTCTGCCCCGCTTTCAAGTCCTCTTGGCAACCTTACTTCAGTCGATTTTTGGACGATAGCTGTCATTTATAACTCTGCAGGTTTGTGAATTACAGTGCCCCTGAGCTCCTTTCTTGAACTCGGTTTCTTTTGAGCTGGCCGCAACACCGCAGGATGGCTTCAGGCCCTAATCTGGTTCCGGTACGGCACGCTGAGCCTTTGGTTATTTCCTCTTCCTGGTGGGAAATGAGAGTTAAATTTGCCCGTCCAGACACCTCCAGCTAGCCTCTCATTGGTTCTCGCTATTCCTGTTCATCTTCCGCAGAAATTGCAAACTGGGCCAAACTGGAGGTTAAAGGCGCTGACTCTCCAAGTGGGGAGAGTGTTAGTAAAGCGTCTGGAATGTTGCACCCGAGTACCAGGGGAGGAAAACTGAGACATATTTGAACACGTCTCCCGTTCACATGGTTGATCATACTTGGGTTCCACATGCATGTTTTAGCTGAAGGAAGAATACCTTAAACCTGGAGAGTTGAGACCCGTGTAATGGGTACCATGCAATATGATTTCAAAGGGTCTTCATTTGCTCACCGAACCTCTCCAATCCTATCACTGCTGCATTTATGCCCCTGTACACATGCTTGATTCTCTTTCGGAGACATAGCAATCCATAGGTTTTAAGATACTTACTAGTCAGGTACATTCTTAGGCCTTTAATATGGGGTGTTGAGTCCATTTCGTTGAGCAAGGAGTAGCTCTTGTCTATTCCATATTTGACTTAAGGAACTTTATCTGTGCTCATTTCAATCTCTGGTTTTATGCAGCACCCCAACTCACCTTTACCCTTAAGCAAGCATAAGTTGGTTTTCTAAATTTGAGACCCTGTTCTGTTCTGTAATTCAGTTCCTATGTAGCCAAGTTTACATTCCGTGTATTACTGATATCTTATGATGTTTCTTTTTCTGTGTGACTTATTTCAGTTAGAATCATCATACCTGAATCCACTCATTGTGATGCTAAGGGCCTGATGACATAGATTTCATTGCTGAGTGATATTGCTTTGTAAGTAAATACCACAACTTCTTTATCCATTTTTCACTTTCTGCGATGTTGAACTGGTACTGTAAACGAGGTTCTTGTAAACAGAGGCGTCCCAAACTTTGGGGTGGCTGTGTCTTTTTGATTTTAATTTCCCTAAGCTATAGGACCATAAGTGACAGTGCCCTAGGCTCTGTTGCTTTGTTTTTTAGATGTTTCAGGAAACACCATACACTTCTCCTGAGTGTCTGTTGGCAATTTACATCCCGCCCATCAGCATAACAAGGCTCCCAGTTCTCCATGGCCTGTCCTGCCTTTCTGGATTTTACACTTTTTTCAGATGGCCCTTTTGACCGGGGGGGAGTGAGACTTCATTGTAGTGCAGATTTCCTTTGCAAGCTTGCTTGGTTGGCCAAAAAGGGCGTATGCGTTTTTTCCTGAATATATTCAGGAAAAAACGCATACGCCCTTTTTGGCCAAGTGCATCATTGTGGACGTTCTGCCTCTTTTCCTATGCTTTCAATGCAATTCCAGTCTACCTCCTGAAATCGGTTTCCTGCAATTCTGCCCCACTTTAAAGTCCTCTTGGCAGCCTTACTTCAGTCTATTTTTGGACGATAGCTGTCATTTATAACTCTGCAGGTTTGTGAATTACAGTGCCCCTGAGCTCCTTTCTTCAACTCGCTTTCTTGTGACCTGGCCGCAACACCGCAGGATGGCTTCAGGCCCTAATCTGGTTCCGGCCCGGCATGCGGAGCCTTTGGTTAATTCCTCTTCCTGGTGGGAAATGAGAGTTAAATTTGCCCGTCCAGACACCTCCAGCTAGCCTCTCATTGGTTCTCGCTATTCCTGTTCATCTTCCGCAGAAATTGCAAACTGGGCCAAACAGGAGGTTAAAGGGACTGACTCTCCAAGTGGGGAGAGTGTTAGTAAAGCATCTGGAATGTTGCACCCGAGTACCAGGGGAGGAAAACTGAGACATATTTGAACACGTCTCCCGATCACATGGTTGATCATACTCTAGGTTCCACATGCATGTTTTAGTTGAAGGAAGAATACCTTAAACCTGGGTAGTTGAAACCCGTGGAATGGGTACCATGCAATATGACTTCAAAGGGTCTTCATTTGCTCACCGAACCTCTCCAATCCTATCACTGCTGCGTTTATGCCCCTGTACACACGCTTGATTCTCTTTTGGAGACATAGCAATCCATAGGTTTTAAGATACTTACTAGTCAGGTACATTCTTAGGCGTTTAATATGGGGTGTTGAGTCCATTTCGTTGAGCAAGGAGTAGCTCTTGTCTATTCCATATTTGACTTAAGGAACTTTATCTGTGCTCATTTCAATCTCTGGTTTTATGCAGCACCCCAACTCACCTTTACCCTTAAGCAAGCATAAGTTGGTTTTCTAAATTTGAGACCCTGTTCTGTTCTGTAATTCAGTTCCTGTGTAGCCAAGTTTACATTCCGTGTATTACTGATATCTTATGATGTTTCTTTTTCTGTGTGACTTACTTCAGTTAGAATCATCATACCTGAATCCACTCATTGTGCTGCTAAGGGCCTGATGACACAGATTTCATTGCTGAGTGATATTGCTTTGTAAGTAAATACCACAACTTCTTTATCCATTTTTCACTTTCTGCGATGTTGAACTTGTACTGTAAACGAGGTTCTTGTAAACAGAGCCATTCCAAACTTTGGGGTGGCTGTGTCTTTTTTATTTTAATTTCCCTAAGCTATAGGACCATAAGTGGAAGTGCCCTAGGTTCTGTTGCTTTGTTTTTTAGATGTTTCAGGAAACACCATACACTTCTCCCGAGTGGTTGTTGGCAATTTACATCCCACCCATCAGCATAACAAGGCTCCCAGTTCTCCATGGCCTGTCCTGCCTTTCTGGATTTTACACTTTTTTCAGATGGCCCTTTTGACCGGGGGGAAGTGAGACTTCATTGTAGTGCAGATTTCCTTTGCAAGCTTGCTTGGTTGGCCAAAAAGGGCGTATGCGTTTTTTCCTGAATATATTCAGGAAAAAACTCATACGCCCTTTTCGGCCAAGTGCATCATTGTGGACGTTCTGCCTCTTTTCCTATGCTTTCAATGCAATTCCAGTCTAACTCCTGAAATCGGTTTCCTGCAATTCTGCCCCGCTTTCAAGTCCTCTTGGCAACCTTACTTCAGTCGATTTTTGGACGATAGCTGTCATTTATAACTCTGCAGGTTTGTGAATTACAGTGCCCCTGAGCTCCTTTCTTGAACTCGGTTTCT
Source organism: Stenella coeruleoalba (assembly GCF_951394435.1). NCBI lineage: Eukaryota > Metazoa > Chordata > Mammalia > Artiodactyla > Delphinidae > Stenella > Stenella coeruleoalba. The sequence continues at coordinate 434,520 of NW_027646368.1, forward strand.
TTTGAGCTGGCCGCAACACCGCAGGATGGCTTCAGGCCCTAATCTGGTTCCGGTACGGCACGCTGAGCCTTTGGTTATTTCCTCTTCCTGGTGGGAAATGAGAGTTAAATTTGCCCGTCCAGACACCTCCAGCTAGCCTCTCATTGGTTCTCGCTATTCCTGTTCATCTTCCGCAGAAATTGCAAACTGGGCCAAACTGGAGGTTAAAGGCGCTGACTCTCCAAGTGGGGAGAGTGTTAGTAAAGCGTCTGGAATGTTGCACCCGAGTACCAGGGGAGGAAAACTGAGACATATTTGAACACGTCTCCCGTTCACATGGTTGATCATACTTGGGTTCCACATGCATGTTTTAGCTGAAGGAAGAATACCTTAAACCTGGAGAGTTGAGACCCGTGGAATGGGTACCATGCAATATGATTTCAAAGGGTTTTCATTTGCTCACCGAACCTCTCCAATCCTATCACTGCTGCGTTTATGCCCCTGTACACATGCTTGATTCTCTTTCGGAGACATAGCAATCCATAGGTTTTAAGATACTTACTAGTCAGGTACATTCTTAGGCGTTTAATATGGGGTGTTGAGTCCATTTCGTTGAGCAAGGAGTAGCTCTTGTCTATTCCATATTTGACTTAAGGAACTTTATCTGTGCTCATTTCAATCTCTGGTTTTATGCAGCACCCCAACTCACCTTTACCCTTAAGCAAGCATAAGTTGGTTTTCTAAATTTGAGACCCTGTTCTGTTCTGTAATTCAGTTCCTATGTAGCCAAGTTTACATTCCGTGTATTACTGATATCTTATGATGTTTCTTTTTCTGTGTGACTTATTTCAGTTAGAATCATCATACCTGAATCCACTCATTGTGATGCTAAGGGCCTGATGACATAGATTTCATTGCTGAGTGATATTGCTTTGTAAGTAAATACCACAACTTCTTTATCCATTTTTCACTTTCTGCGATGTTGAACTGGTACTGTAAACGAGGTTCTTGTAAACAGAGGTGTCCCAAACTTTGGGGTGGCTGTGTCTTTTTGATTTTAATTTCCCTAAGCTATAGGACCATAAGTGACAGTGCCCTAGGCTCTGTTGCTTTGTTTTTTAGATGTTTCAGGAAACACCATACACTTCTCCTGAGTGTCTGTTGGCAATTTACATCCCGCCCATCAGCATAACAAGGCTCCCAGTTCTCCATGGCCTGTCCTGCCTTTCTGGATTTTACACTTTTTTCAGATGGCCCTTTTGACCGGGGGGAAGTGAGACTTCATTGTAGTGCAGATTTCCTTTGCAAGCTTGCTTGGTTGGCCAAAAAGGGCGTATGCGTTTTTTCCTGAATATATTCAGGAAAAAACGCATACGCCCTTTTTGGCCAAGTGCATCATTGTGGACGTTCTGCCTCTTTTCCTATGCTTTCAATGCAATTCCAGTCTACCTCCTGAAATCGGTTTCCTGCAATTCTGCCCCGCTTTAAAGTCCTCTTGGCAGCCTTACTTCAGTCTATTTTTGGACGATAGCTGTCATTTATAACTCTGCAGGTTTGTGAATTACAGTGCCCCTGAGCTCCTTTCTTCAACTCGCTTTCTTGTGACCTGGCCGCAACACCGCAGGATGGCTTCAGGCCCTAATCTGGTTCCGGCCCGGCATGCGGAGCCTTTGGTTAATTCCTCTTCCTGGTGGGAAATGAGAGTTAAATTTGCCCGTCCAGACACCTCCAGCTAGCCTCTCATTGGTTCTCGCTATTCCTGTTCATCTTCCGCAGAAATTGCAAACTGGGCCAAACAGGAGGTTAAAGGGACTGAGTCTCCAAGTGGGGAGAGTGTTAGTAAAGCATCTGGAATGTTGCACCCGAGTACCAGGGGAGGAAAACTGAGACATATTTGAACACGTCTCCCGATCACATGGTTGATCATACTCTAGGTTCCACATGCATGTTTTAGTTGAAGGAAGAATACCTTAAACCTGGGTAGTTGAAACCCGTGGAATGGGTACCATGCAATATGACTTCAAAGGGTCTTCATTTGCTCACCGAACCTCTCCAATCCTATCACTGCTGCGTTTATGCCCCTGTACACACGCTTGATTCTCTTTTGGAGACATAGCAATCCATAGGTTTTAAGATACTTACTAGTCAGGTACATTCTTAGGCGTTTAATATGGGGTGTTGAGTCCATTTCGTTGAGCAAGGAGTAGCTCTTGTCTATTCCATATTTGGCTTAAGGAACTTTATCTGTGCTCATTTCAATCTCTGGTTTTATGCAGCACCCCAACTCACCTTTCCCCTAAGCAAGCATAAGTTGGGTTTCTAAATTTGAGACCCTGTTCTGTTTTGGAATGCAGTTCCTGTGTAGCCAAGTTTACATTCCGTGTATTAGTGATATCTTATGATGTTTCTTTTTCTGTGTGACTTATTTCAGTTAGAATCATCGTACCTGAATCCACTCATTATGCTGCTATGGGCCTGATGACATAGATTTCATTGCTGAGTGATACTGCATTGTACGTAAGTACCACAAGTTCTTTATCCATTTTTCACTTTCTGTGATATTGAACTTGTACGGTAAACGAGGTTCTTGTAAACGGAGGCGTCCCAAACTTTGGGGTGGCTGTGTCTTTTTGATTTTAATTTCCCTAAGCTATAGGACCATAAGTGGAAGTGCCCTAGGCTCTGTTGCTTTGTTTTTTAGATGTTTCAGGAAACACCATACACTTCTCCCGAGTGGTTGTTGGCAATTTACATCCCGCCCATCAGCATAACAAGGTTCCCAGTTCTCCATGGCCTGTCCTGCCTTTCTGGATTTTACACTTTTTTCAGATGGCCCTTTTGACCGGGGGGAAGTGATACTTCATTGTAGTGCAGATTTCCTTTGCAAGCTTGCTTGGTTGGCCAAAAAGGGCCTATGCGTTTTTTCCTGAATATATTCAGGAAAAAACGCATAGGCCCTTTTTGGCCAAGCGCATCATTGTGGACGTTCTGCCTCTTTTCCTATGCTTTCAATGCAATTCCAGTCTACCTCCTGAAATCGGTTTCCTGCAATTCTGCCCCGCTTTCAAGTCCTCTTGGCAGCCTTACTTCAGTCTATTTTTGGACGATAGCTGTCATTTATAACTCTGCAGGTTTGTGAATTACAGTGCCCCTGAGCTCCTTTCTTCAACTCGCTTTCTTGTGACCTGGCCGCAACACCGCAGGATGGCTTCAGGCCCTAATCTGGTTCCGGCCCGGAATGCTGAGCCTTTGGTTAATTCCTCTTCCTGGTGGGAAATGAGAGTTAAATTTGCCCGTCCAGACACCTCCAGCTAGCCTCTCATTGGTTCTCGCTATTCCTGTTCATCTTCCGCAGAAATTGCAAACTGGGCCAAACAGGAGGTTAAAGGGACTGACTCTCCAAGTGGGGAGAGTGTTAGTAAAGCGTCTGGAATGTTGCACCCGAGTACCAGGGGAGGAAAACTGAGACATATTTGAACACGTCTCCCCATCACATGGTTGATCATACTCTAGGTTCCACATGCATGTTTTAGCTGAAGGAAGAATACCTTAAACCTGGAGAGTTAAGACCCGTGTAATGGGTACCATGCAATATGACTTCAAAGGGTTTTCATTTGCTCACCGAACCTCTCTAATCTTATCACTGCTGCGTTTATGCCCCTGTACACATGCTTGATTCTCTTTCGGAGACATAGCAATCCATAGGTTTTAAGATACTTACTAGTCAGGTACATTCTTAGGCGTTTAATATGGGGTGTTGAGTCCATTTCGTTGAGCAAGGAGTAGCTCTTGTCTATTCCATATTTGGCTTAAGGAACTTTATCTGTGCTCATTTCAATCTCTGGTTTTATGCAGCACCCCAACTCACCTTTCCCCTTAAGCAAGCATAAGTTGGTTTTCTAAATTTGAGACCCTGTTCTGTTCTGTAATTTAGTTCCTGTGTAGTCAAGTTTACATTCCGTGTATTACTGTTATCTTATGATGTTTCTTTTTCTGTGTGACTTATTTCAGTTAGAATCATCATACCTGAATCCACTCATTGTGCTGCTAAGGGCCTGATGACACAGATTTCATTGCTGAGTGATATTGCTTTGTAAGTAAATACCACAACTTCTTTATCCATTTTTCACTTTCTGCGATGTTGAACTTGTACTGTAAACGAGGTTCTTGTAAACAGAGCCGTTCCAAACTTTGGGGTGGCTGTGTCTTTTTGATTTTAATTTCCCTAAGGTATAGGACCATAAGTGGAAGTGCCCTAGGTTCTGTTGCTTTGTTTTTTAGATGTTTCAGGAAACACCATACACTTCTCCCGAGTGGTTGTTGGCAATTTACATCCCGCCCATCACCATAACAAGGCTCCCAGTTCTCCATGGCCTGTCCTGCCTTTCTGGATTTTACACTTTTTTCAGATGGCCCTTTTGACCGGGGGGAAGTGAGACTTCATTGTAGTGCAGATTTCCTTTGCAAGCTTGCTTGGTTGGCCAAAAAGGGCGTATGCGTTTTTTCCTGAATATATTCAGGAAAAAACGCATACGCCCTTTTTGGCCAAGTGCATCATTGTGGACGTTCTGCCTCTTTTCCTATGCTTTCAATGCAATTCCAGTCTACCTCCTGAAATCGGTTTCCTGTAATTCTGCCCCGCTTTCAAGTCCTCTTGGCAGCCTTACTTCAGTATATTTTTGGACGATAGCTGTCATTTATAACTCTGCAGGTTTGTGAATTGCAGTGCCCCTGAGCTCCTTTCTTCAACTCGCTTTCTTTTAAGCTGGCCGCAACACCGCAGGATGGCTTCAGGCCCTAATCTGGTTCCGGTACGGCACGCTGAGCCTTTGGTTAATTCCTCTTCCTGGTGGGAAATGAGAGTTAAATTTGCCCGTCCAGACACCTCCAGCTAGCCTCTCATTGGCTCTCGCTATTCCTGTTCATCTTCCGCAGAAATTGCAAACTGGGCCAAACAGGAGGTTAAAGGCGCTGACTCTCCAAGTGGGGAGAGTGTAAATAAAGCGTCTGGAATGTTGCACCCGAGTACCAGGGGAGGAAAACTGAGACATATTTGAACACGTCTCCCAATCACATGGTTGATCATACTCTGGGTTCCACATACATGTTTTAGCTGAAGGAAGAATACCTAAAACCTGGGTAGTTGAAACCCGTGGAATGGGTACCATGCAATATGACTTCAAAGGGTCTTCATTTGCTCACCGAACCTCTCCAATCCTATCACTGCTGCGTTTATGCCCCTGTACACATGCTTGATTCTCTTTCGGAGACATAGCAATCCCTAGGTTTTAAGATACTTACTAGTCAGGTACATTCTTAGGAGTTTAATATGCGGTGTTGAGTCCATTTCGTTGAGCAAGGAGTAGCTCTTGTCTATTCCATATTTGGCTTAAGGAACTTTATCTGTGCTCATTTCAATCTCTGGTTTTATGCAGCACCCCAACTCACCTTTCCCCTTAAGCAAGCATAAGTTGGTTTTCTAAATTTGAGACCCTGTTCTGTTCTGTAATTCAGTTCCTGTGTAGCCAAGTTTCCATTCCGTGTATTACTGATATCTTATGATGTTTCTTTTTCTGTGTGACTTATTTCAGTTAGAATCATCATACCTGAATCCACTCATTGTGCTGCTAAGGGCCTGATGACACAGATTTCATTGCTGAGTGATATTGCTTTGTAAGTAAATACCACAACTTCTTTATCCATTTTTCACTTTCTGCGATGTTGAACTTGTACTGTAAACGAGGTTCTTGTAAACAGAGCCGTTCCAAACTTTGGGGTGGCTGTGTCTTTTTGATTTTAATTTCCCTAAGCTATAGGACCATAAGTGGAAGTGCCCTAGGTTCTGTTGCTTTGTTTTTTAGATGTTTCAGGAAACACCATACACTTCTCCCGAGTGGTTGTTGGCAATTTACACCCCGCCCATCAGCATAACAAGGCTCCCAGTTCTCCATGGCCTGTCCTGCCTTTCTGGATTTTACACTTTTTTCAGATGGCCCTTTTGACCGGGGGGAAGTGAGACTTCATTGTAGTGCAGATTTCCTTTGCAAGCTTGCTTGGTTGGCCAAAAAGGGCGTATGCGTTTTTTCCTGAATATATTCAGGAAAAAACGCATACGCCCTTTTTGGCCAAGTGCATCATTGTGGACGTTCTGCCTCTTTTCCTATGCTTTCAATGCAATTCCAGTCTACCTCCTGAAATCGGTTTCCTGCAATTCTGCCCCGCTTTCAAGTCCTCTTGGCAGCCTTACTTCAGTCTATTTTTGGACGATAGCTGTCATTTATAACTCTGCAGGTTTGTGAATTACAGTGCCCCTGAGCTCCTTTCTTCAACTCGCTTTCTTGTGACCTGGCCGCAACACCGCAGGATGGCTTCAGGCCCTAATCTGGTTCCGTCACGGCATGCTGAGCCTTTGGTTAATTCCTCTTCCTGGTGGGAAATGAGAGTTAAATTTGCCCGTCCAGACACCTCCAGCTAGCCTCTCATTGGTTCTCGCTATTCCTGTTCATCTTCCGCAGAAATTGCAAACTGGGCCAAACAGGAGGTTAAAGGGACTGACTCTCCAAGTGGGGAGAGTGTTAGTAAAGCGTCTGGAATGTTGCACCCGAGTACCAGGGGAGGAAAACTGAGACATATTTGAACACGTCTCCCGTTCACATGGTTGATCATACTCTGGGTTCCACATGCATGTTTTAGCTGAAGGAAGAATACCTTAAACCTGGAGAGTTGAGACCCGTGGAATGGGTACCATGCAATATGACTTCAAAGGGTCTTCATTTGCTCCCCGAACCTCTCCAATCCTATCACTGCTGCGTTTATGCCCCTGTACACATGCTTGATTCTCTTTCGGAGACATAGCAATCCATAGGTTTTAAGATACTTACTAGTCAGGTACATTCTTAGGCGTTTAATATGCGGTGTTGAGTCCATTTCGTTGAGCAAGGAGTAGCTCTTGTCTATTCCATATTTGACTTAAGGAACTTTATCTGTGCTCATTTCAATCTCTGGTTTTATGCAGCACCCCAACTCACCTTTACCCTTAAGCAAGCATAAGTTGGTTTTCTAAATTTGAGACCCTGTTCTGTTCTGTAATTCAGTTCCTGTGTAGCCAAGTTTACATTCCGTGTATTACTGATATCTTATGATGTTTCTTTTTCTGTGTGACTTACTTCAGTTAGAATCATCATACCTGAATCCACTCATTGTGCTGCTAAGGGCCTGATGAAACAGATTTCATTGCTGAGTGATATTGCTTTGTAAGTAAATACCACAACTTCTTTATCCATTTTTCACTTTCTGCGATGTTGAACTTGTACTGTAAACGAGGTTCTTGTAAACAGAGCCATTCCAAACTTTGGGGTGGCTGTGTCTTTTTGATTTTAATTTCCCTAAGCTATAGGACCATAAGTGGAAGTGCCCTAGGTTCTGTTGCTTTGTTTTTTAGATGTTTCAGGAAACACCATACACTTCTCCCGAGTGGTTGTTGGCAATTTACATCCCACCCATCAGCATAACAAGGCTCCCAGTTCTCCATGGCCTGTCCTGCCTTTCTGGATTTTACACTTTTTTCAGATGGCCCTTTTGACCGGGGGGAAGTGAGACTTCATTGTAGTGCAGATTTCCTTTGCAAGCTTGCTTGGTTGGCCAAAAAGGGCGTATGCGTTTTTTCCTGAATATATTCAGGAAAAAACTCATACGCCCTTTTCGGCCAAGTGCATCATTGTGGACGTTCTGCCTCTTTTCCTATGCTTTCAATGCAATTCCAGTCTACCTCCTGAAATCGGTTTCCTGCAATTCTGCCCCGCTTTCAAGTCCTCTTGGCAACCTTACTTCAGTCGATTTTTGGACGATAGCTGTCATTTATAACTCTGCAGGTTTGTGAATTACAGTGCCCCTGAGCTCCTTTCTTGAACTCGGTTTCTTTTGAGCTGGCCGCAACACCGCAGGATGGCTTCAGGCCCTAATCTGGTTCCGGTACGGCACGCTGAGCCTTTGGTTATTTCCTCTTCCTGGTGGGAAATGAGAGTTAAATTTGCCCGTCCAGACACCTCCAGCTGGCCTCTCATTGGTTCTCGCTATTCCTGTTCATCTTCCGCAGAAATTGCAAACTGGGCCAAACTGGAGGTTAAAGGCGCTGACTCTCCAAGTGGGGAGAGTGTTAGTAAAGCGTCTGGAATGTTGCACCCGAGTACCAGGGGAGGAAAACTGAGACATATTTGAACACGTCTCCCGTTCACATGGTTGATCATACTTGGGTTCCACATGCATGTTTTAGCTGAAGGAAGAATACCTTAAACCTGGAGAGTTGAGACCCGTGTAATGGGTACCATGCAATATGATTTCAAAGGGTCTTCATTTGCTCACCGAACCTCTCCAATCCTATCACTGCTGCGTTTATGCCCCTGTACACATGCTTGATTCTCTTTCGGAGACATAGCAATCCATAGGTTTTAAGATACTTACTAGTCAGGTACATTCTTAGGCGTTTAATATGGGGTGTTGAGTCCATTTCGTTGAGCAAGGAGTAGCTCTTGTCTATTCCATATTTGACTTAAGGAACTTTATCTGTGCTCATTTCAATCTCTGGTTTTATGCAGCACCCCAACTCACCTTTACCCTTAAGCAAGCATAAGTTGGTTTTCTAAATTTGAGACCCTGTTCTGTTCTGTAATTCAGTTCCTATGTAGCCAAGTTTACATTCCGTGTATTACTGATATCTTATGAAGTTTCTTTTTCTGTGTGACTTATTTCAGTTAGAATCATCATACCTGAATCCACTCATTGTGATGCTAAGGGCCTGATGACATAGATTTCATTGCTGAGTGATATTGCTTTGTAAGTAAATACCACAACTTCTTTATCCATTTTTCACTTTCTGCGATGTTGAACTGGTACTGTAAACGAGGTTCTTGTAAACAGAGCCGTTCCAAACTTTGGGGTGGCTGTGTCTTTTTGATTTTAATTTCCCTAAGCTATAGGACCATAAGTGACAGTGCCCTAGGCTCTGTTGGTTTGTTTTTTAGATGTTTCAGGAAACACCATACACTTCTCCTGAGTGTCTGTTGGCAATTTACATCCCGCCCATCAGCATAACAAGGCTCCCAGTTCTCCATGGCCTGTCCTGCCTTTCTGGATTTTACACTTTTTTCAGATGGCCCTTTTGACCGGGGGGAAGTGAGACTTCATTGTAGTGCAGATTTCCTTTGCAAGCTTGCTTGGTTGGCCAAAAAGGGCGTATGCGTTTTTTCCTGAATATATTCAGGAAAAAACGCATACGCCCTTTTTGGCCAAGTGCATCATTGTGGACGTTCTGCCTCTTTTCCTATGCTTTCAATGCAATTCCAGTCTACCTCCTGAAATCGGTTTCCTGCAATTCTGCCCCGCTTTCAAGTCCTCTTGGCAGCCTTACTTCAGTCTATTTTTGGACGATAGCTGTCATTTATAACTCTGCAGGTTTGTGAATTACAGTGCCCCTGAGCTCCTTTCTTCAACTCGCTTTCTTGTGACCTGGCCGCAACACCGCAGGATGGCTTCAGGCCCTAATCTGGTTCCGGCCCGGCATGCGGAGCCTTTGGTTAATTCCTCTTCCTGGTGGGAAATGAGAGTTAAATTTGCCCGTCCAGACACCTCCAGCTAGCCTCTCATTGGTTCTCGCTATTCCTGTTCATCTTCCGCAGAAATTGCAAACTGGGCCAAACAGGAGGTTAAAGGGACTGACTCTCCAAGTGGGGAGAGTGTTAGTAAAGCATCTGGAATGTTGCACCCGAGTACCAGGGGAGGAAAACTGAGACATATTTGAACACGTCTCCCGATCACATGGTTGATCATACTCTAGGTTCCACATGCATGTTTTAGTTGAAGGAAGAATACCTTAAACCTGGGTAGTTGAAACCCGTGGAATGGGTACCATGCAATATGACTTCAAAGGGTCTTCATTTGCTCACCGAACCTCTCCAATCCTATCACTGCTGCGTTTATGCCCCTGTACACACGCTTGATTCTCTTTTGGAGACATAGCAATCCATAGGTTTTAAGATACTTACTAGTCAGGTACATTCTTAGGCGTTTAATATGGGGTGTTGAGTCCATTTCGTTGAGCAAGGAGTAGCTCTTGTCTATTCCATATTTGGCTTAAGGAACTTTATCTGTGCTCATTTCAATCTCTGGTTTTATGCAGCACCCCAACTCACCTTTCCCCTTAAGCAAGCATAAGTTGGGTTTCTAAATTTGAGACCCTGTTCTGTTTTGGAATGCAGTTCCTGTGTAGCCAAGTTTACATTCCGTGTATTAGTGATATCTTATGATGTTTCTTTTTCTGTGTGACTTATTTCAGTTAGAATCATCGTACCTGAATCCACTCATTATGCTGCTATGGGCCTGATGACATAGATTTCATTGCTGAGTGATACTGCATTGTACGTAAGTACCACAAGTTCTTTATCCATTTTTCACTTTCTGTGATATTGAACTTGTACGGTAAACGAGGTTCTTGTAAACGGAGGCGTCCCAAACTTTGGGGTGGCTGTGTCTTTTTGATTTTAATTTCCCTAAGCTATAGGACCATAAGTGGAAGTGCCCTAGGCTCTGTTGCTTTGTTTTTTAGATGTTTCAGGAAACACCATACACTTCTCCCGAGTGGTTGTTGGCAATTTACATCCCGCCCATCAGCATAACAAGGCTCCCAGTTCTCCATGGCCTGTCCTGCCTTTCTGGATTTTACACTTTTTTCAGATGGCCCTTTTGACCGGGGGGAAGTGATACTTCATTGTAGTGCAGATTTCCTTTGCAAGCTTGCTTGGTTGGCCAAAAAGGGCCTATGCGTTTTTTCCTGAATATATTCAGGAAAAAACGCATAGGCCCTTTTTGGCCAAGCGCATCATTGTGGACGTTCTGCCTCTTTTCCTATGCTTTCAATGCAATTCCAGTCTACCTCCTGAAATCGGTTTCCTGCAATTCTGCCCCGCTTTCAAGTCCTCTTGGCAGCCTTACTTCAGTCTATTTTTGGACGATAGCTGTCATTTATAACTCTGCAGGTTTGTGAATTACAGTGCCCCTGAGCTCCTTTCTTCAACTCGCTTTCTTGTGACCTGGCCGCAACACCGCAGGATGGCTTCAGGCCCTAATCTGGTTCCGGCCCGGCATGCTGAGCCTTTGGTTAATTCCTCCTCCTGGTGGGAAATGAGAGTTAAATTTGCCCGTCCAGACACCTCCAGCTAGCCTCTCATTGGTTCTCGCTGTTCCTGTTCATCTTCCGCAGAAATTGCAAACTGGGCCAAACAGGAGGTTAAAGGGACTGACTCTCCAAGTGGGGAGAGTGTTAGTAAAGCGTCTGGAATGTTGCACCCGAGTACCAGGGGAGGAAAACTGAGACATATTTGAACACGTCTCCCCATCACATGGTTGATCATACTCTAGGTTCCACATGCATGTTTTAGCTGAAGGAAGAATATCTTAAACCTGGGTAGTTGAAACCCGTGGAATGGGTACCATGCAATATGACTTCAAAGGGTCTTCATTTGCTCACCGAACCTCTCCAATCTTATCACTGCTGCGTTTATGCCCCTGTACACATGCTTGATTCTCTTTCGGAGACATAGCAATCCATAGGTTTTAAGATACTTACTAGTCAGGTACATTCTTAGGCGTTTAATATGGGGTGTTGAGTCCATTTCGTTGAGCAAGGAGTAGCTCTTGTCTATTCCATATTTGGCTTAAGGAACTTTATCTGTGCTCATTTCAATCTCTGGTTTTATGCAGCACCCCAACTCACCTTTCCCCTTAAGCAAGCATAAGTTGGTTTTCTAAATTTGAGACCCTGTTCTGTTCTGTAATTCAGTTCCTGTGTAGTCAAGTTTACATTCCGTGTATTACTGATATCTTATGATGTTTCTTTTTCTGTGTGACTTATTTCAGTTAGAATCATCATACCTGAATCCACTCATTGTGCTGCTGAGGGCCTGATGACACAGATTTCATTGCTGAGTGATATTGCTTTGTAAGTAAATACCACAACTTCTTTATCCATTTTTCACTTTCTGCGATGTTGAACTTGTACTGTAAACGAGGTTCTTGTAAACAGAGCCGTTCCAAACTTTGGGGTGGCTGTGTCTTTTTGATTTTAATTTCCCTAAGGTATAGGACCATAAGTGGAAGTGCCCTAGGTTCTGTTGCTTTGTTTTTTAGATGTTTCAGGAAACACCATACACTTTTCCCGAGTGGTTGTTGGCAATTTACATCCCGCCCATCACCATAACAAGGCTCCCAGTTCTCCATGGCCTGTCCTGCCTTTCTGGATTTTACACTTTTTTCAGATGGCCCTTTTGACCGGGGGGAAGTGAGACTTCATTGTAGTGCAGATTTCTTTGCAAGCTTGCTTGGTTGGCCAAAAAGGGCGTATGCGTTTTTTCCTGAATATATTCAGGAAAAAACGCATACGCCCTTTTTGGCCAAGTGCATCATTGTGGACGTTCTGCCTCTTTTCCTATGCTTTCAATGCAATTCCAGTCTACCTCCTGAAATCGGTTTCCTGTAATTCTGCCCCGCTTTCAAGTCCTCTTGGCAGCCTTACTTCAGTATATTTTTGGACGATAGCTGTCATTTATAACTCTGCAGGTTTGTGAATTGCAGTGCCCCTGAGCTCCTTTCTTCAACTCGCTTTCTTTTAAGCTGGCCGCAACACCGCAGGATGGCTTCAGGCCCTAATCTGGTTCCGGTACGGCACGCTGAGCCTTTGGTTATTTCCTCTTCCTGGTGGGAAATGAGAGTTAAATTTGCCCGTCCAGACACCTCCAGCTAGCCTCTCATTGGCTCTCGCTATTCCTGTTCATCTTCCGCAGAAATTGCAAACTGGGCCAAACAGGAGGTTAAAGGCGCTGACTCTCCAAGTGGGGAGAGTGTTAATAAAGCATCTGGAATGTTGCACCCGAGTACCAGGGGAGGAAAACTGAGACATATTTGAACACGTCTCCCGATCACATGGTTGATCATACTCTAGGTTCCACATGCATGTTTTAGCTGAAGGAAGAATACCTTAAACCTGGGTAGTTGAAACCCGTGGAATGGGTACCATGCAATATGACTTCAAAGGGTTTTCATTTGCTCACCGAACCTCTCCAATCCTATCACTGCTGCGTTTATGCCCCTGTACACATGCTTGATTCTCTTTCGGAGACATAGCAATCCATAGGTTTTAAGATACTTACTAGTCAGGTACATTCTTAGGCGTTTAATATGGGGTGTTGAGTCCATTTCGTTGAGCAAGGAGTAGCTCTTGTCTATTCCATATTTGGCTTAAGGAACTTTATCTGTGCTCATTTCAATCTCTGGTTTTATGCAGCACCCCAACTCACCTTTCCCCTTAAGCAAGCATAAGTTGGGTTTCTAAATTTGAGACCCTGTTCTGTTTTGGAATGCAGTTCCTGTGTAGCCAAGTTTACATTCCGTGTGTTAGTGATATCTTATGATGTTTCTTTTTCTGTGTGACTTATTTCAGTTAGAATCATCGTACCTGAATCCACTCATTATGCTGCTATGGGCCTGATGACATAGATTTCATTGCTGAGTGATACTGCATTGTACGTAAGTACCACAAGTTCTTTATCCATTTTTCACTTTCTGTGATATTGAACTTGTATGGTAAACGAGGTTCTTGTAAACGGAGGCGTCCCAAACTTTGGGGTGGCTGTGTCTTTTTGATTTTAATTTCCCTAAGCTATAGGACCATAAGTGGAAGTGCCCTAGGCTCTGTTGCTTTGTTTTTTAGATGTTTCAGGAAACACCATACACTTCTCCCGAGTGGTTGTTGGCAATTTACATCCCGCCCATCAGCATAACAAGGCTCCCAGTTCTCCATGGCCTGTCCTGCCTTTCTGGATTTTACACTTTTTTCAGATGGCCCTTTTGACCGGGGGGAAGTGATACTTCATTGTAGTGCAGATTTCCTTTGCAAGCTTGCTTGGTTGGCCAAAAAGGGCCTATGCGTTTTTTCCTGAATATATTCAGGAAAAAACGCATAGGCCCTTTTTGGCCAAGCGCATCATTGTGGACGTTCTGCCTCTTTTCCTATGCTTTCAATGCAATTCCAGTCTACCTCCTGAAATCGGTTTCCTGCAATTCTGCCCCGCTTTCAAGTCCTCTTGGCAGCCTTACTTCAGTCTATTTTTGGACGATAGCTGTCATTTATAACTCTGCAGGTTTGTGAATTACAGTGCCCCTGAGCTCCTTTCTTCAACTCGCTTTCTTGTGACCTGGCCGCAACACCGCAGGATGGCTTCAGGCCCTAATCTGGTTCCGGCCCGGCATGCTGAGCCTTTGGTTAATTCCTCCTCCTGGTGGGAAATGAGAGTTAAATTTGCCCGTCCAGACACCTCCAGCTAGCCTCTCATTGGTTCTCGCTATTCCTGTTCATCTTCCGCAGAAATTGCAAACTGGGCCAAACAGGAGGTTAAAGGGACTGACTCTCCAAGTGGGGAGAGTGTTAGTAAAGCGTCTGGAATGTTGCACCCGAGTACCAGGGGAGGAAAACTGAGACATATTTGAACACGTCTCCCCATCACATGGTTGATCATACTCTAGGTTCCACATGCATGTTTTAGCTGAAGGAAGAATATCTTAAACCTGGGTAGTTGAAACCCGTGGAATGGGTACCATGCAATATGACTTCAAAGGGTCTTCATTTGCTCACCGAACCTCTCCAATCTTATCACTGCTGCGTTTATGCCCCTGTACACATGCTTGATTCTCTTTCGGAGACATAGCAATCCATAGGTTTTAAGATACTTACTAGTCAGGTACATTCTTAGGCGTTTAATATGGGGTGTTGAGTCCATTTCGTTGAGCAAGGAGTAGCTCTTGTCTATTCCATATTTGGCTTAAGGAACTTTATCTGTGCTCATTTCAATCTCTGGTTTTATGCAGCACCCCAACTCACCTTTCCCCTTAAGCAAGCATAAGTTGGTTTTCTAAATTTGAGACCCTGTTCTGTTCTGTAATTCAGTTCCTGTGTAGTCAAGTTTACATTCCGTGTATTACTGATATCTTATGATGTTTCTTTTTCTGTGTGACTTATTTCAGTTAGAATCATCATACCTGAATCCACTCATTGTGCTGCTGAGGGCCTGATGACACAGATTTCATTGCTGAGTGATATTGCTTTGTAAGTAAATACCACAACTTCTTTATCCATTTTTCACTTTCTGCGATGTTGAACTTGTACTGTAAACGAGGTTCTTGTAAACAGAGCCGTTCCAAACTTTGGGGTGGCTGTGTCTTTTTGATTTTAATTTCCCTAAGGTATAGGACCATAAGTGGAAGTGCCCTAGGTTCTGTTGCTTTGTTTTTTAGATGTTTCAGGAAACACCATACACTTTTCCCGAGTGGTTGTTGGCAATTTACATCCCGCCCATCACCATAACAAGGCTCCCAGTTCTCCATGGCCTGTCCTGCCTTTCTGGATTTTACACTTTTTTCAGATGGCCCTTTTGACCGGGGGGAAGTGAGACTTCATTGTAGTGCAGATTTCTTTGCAAGCTTGCTTGGTTGGCCAAAAAGGGCGTATGCGTTTTTTCCTGAATATATTCAGGAAAAAACGCATACGCCCTTTTTGGCCAAGTGCATCATTGTGGACGTTCTGCCTCTTTTCCTATGCTTTCAATGCAATTCCAGTCTACCTCCTGAAATCGGTTTCCTGTAATTCTGCCCCGCTTTCAAGTCCTCTTGGCAGCCTTACTTCAGTATATTTTTGGACGATAGCTGTCATTTATAACTCTGCAGGTTTGTGAATTGCAGTGCCCCTGAGCTCCTTTCTTCAACTCGCTTTCTTTTAAGCTGGCCGCAACACCGCAGGATGGCTTCAGGCCCTAATCTGGTTCCGGTACGGCACGCTGAGCCTTTGGTTATTTCCTCTTCCTGGTGGGAAATGAGAGTTAAATTTGCCCGTCCAGACACCTCCAGCTAGCCTCTCATTGGCTCTCGCTATTCCTGTTCATCTTCCGCAGAAATTGCAAACTGGGCCAAACAGGAGGTTAAAGGCGCTGACTCTCCAAGTGGGGAGAGTGTTAATAAAGCATCTGGAATGTTGCACCCGAGTACCAGGGGAGGAAAACTGAGACATATTTGAACACGTCTCCCGATCACATGGTTGATCATACTCTAGGTTCCACATGCATGTTTTAGCTGAAGGAAGAATACCTTAAACCTGGGTAGTTGAAACCCGTGGAATGGGTACCATGCAATATGACTTCAAAGGGTTTTCATTTGCTCACCGAACCTCTCCAATCCTATCACTGCTGCGTTTATGCCCCTGTACACATGCTTGATTCTCTTTCGGAGACATAGCAATCCATAGGTTTTAAGATACTTACTAGTCAGGTACATTCTTAGGCGTTTAATATGCGGTGTTGAGTCCATTTCATTGAGCAAGGAGTAGCTCTTGTCTATTCCATATTTGGCTTAAGGAACTTTATCTGTGCTCATTTCAATCTCTGGTTTTATGCAGCTCCCCAACTCACCTTTACCCATAAGCAAGCATAAGTTGGTTTTCTAAATTTGAGACCCTGTTCTGTTCTGTAATTCAGTTCCTGTGTAGCCAAGTTTCCATTCCGTGTATTACTGATATCTTATGATGTTTCTTTTTCTGTGTGACTTATTTCAGTTAGAATCATCATACCTGAATCCACTCATTGTGCTGCTAAGGGCCTGATGACATAGATTTCATTGTTGAGTGATATTGCTTTGTAAGTGAATACCACAACTTCTTTATCCATTTTTCACTTTCTGCGATGTTGAACTTGTACTGTAAACGAGGTTCTTGTAAACAGAGCCGTTCCAAACTTTGGGGTGGCTGTGTCTTTTTGATTTTAATTTCCCTAAGCTATAGGACCATAAGTGGAAGTGCCCTAGGCTCTGTTGCTTTGTTTTTTAGATGTTTCAGGAAACACCATACACTTCCCCCAAGTGTCTGTTGGCAATTTACATCCCGCCCATCAGCATAACAAGGCTCCCAGTTCTCCATGGCCTGTCCTGCCTTTCTGGATTTTACACTTTTTTCAGATGGCCCTTTTGACCGGGGGGAAGTGAGACTTCATTGTAGTGCAGATTTTCTTTGCAAGCTTGCTTGGTTGGCCAAAAAGGGCGTATGCATTTTTTCCTGAATATATTCAGGAAAAAACGCATACGCCCTTTTTGGCCAAGTGCATCATTGTGGACGTTCTGCCTCTTTTCCTATGCTTTCAATGCAATTCCAGTCTACCTCCTGAAATCGGTTTCCTGCAATTCTGCCCCGCTTTAAAGTCCTCTTGGCAGCCTTACTTCAGTCTATTTTTGGACGATAGCTGTCATTTATAACTCTGCAGGTTTGTGAATTACAGTGCCCCTGAGCTCCTTTCTTCAACTCGCTTTCTTGTGACCTGGCCGCAACACCGCAGGATGGCTTCAGGCCCTAATCTGGTTCCGTCACGGCATGCTGAGCCTTTGGTTAATTCCTCTTCCTGGTGGGAAATGAGAGTTAAATTTGCCCGTCCAGACACCTCCAGCTAGCCTCTCATTGGTTCTCGCTATTCCTGTTCATCTTCCGCAGAAATTGCAAACTGGGCCAAACAGGAGGTTAAAGGGACTGACTCTCCAAGTCGGGAGAGTGTTAGTAAAGCGTCTGGAATGTTGCACCCGAGTACCAGGGGAGGAAAACTGAGACATATTTGAACACGTCTCCCGTTCACATGGTTGATCATACTCTGGGTTCCACATGCATGTTTTAGCTGAAGGAAGAATACCTTAAACCTGGAGAGTTGAGACCCGTGGAATGGGTACCATGCAATATGACTTCAAAGGGTCTTCATTTGCTCACCGAACCTCTCCAATCCTATCACTGCTGCGTTTATGCCCCTGTACACATGCTTGATTCTCTTTCGGAGACATAGCAATCCATAGGTTTTAAGATACTTACTAGTCAGGTACATTCTTAGGCATTTAATATGCGGTGTTGCGTCCATTTCGTTGAGCAAAGAGTAGCTCTTGTCTATTCCATATTTGGCTTAAGGAACTTTATCTGTGCTCATTTCAATCTCTGGTTTTATGCAGCACCCCAACTCACCTTTACCCTTAAGCAAGCATAAGTTGGTTTTCTATATTTGAGACCCTGTTCTGTTCTGTAATTCAGTTCCTGTGTAGCCAAGTTTCCATTCCGTGTATTACAGATATCTTATGATGTTTCTTTTTCTGTGTGACTTATTTCAGTTAGAACCATCATACCTGAATCCACTCATTGTGCTGCTAAGGGCCTGATGACATAGATTTCATTGCTGAGTGATATTGCTTTGTAAGTGAATACCACAACTTCTTTATCCATTTTTCACTTTCTGCGATGTTGAACTTGTACTGTAAACGAGGTTCTTGTAAACAGAGCCGTTCGAAACTTTGGGGTGGCTGTGTCTTTTTGATTTTAATTTCCCTAAGCTATAGGACCATAAGTGGAAGTGCCCTAGGCTCTGTTGCTTTGTTTTTTAGATGTTTCAGGAAACACCATACACTTCTCCCGAGTGGTTGTTGGCAATTTACATCCCGCCCATCAGCATAACAAGGCTCCCAGTTCTCCATGGCCTGTCCTGCCTTTCTGGATTTTACACTTTTTTCAGATGGCCCTTTTGACCGGGGGGAAGTGAGACTTCATTGTAGTGCAGATTTCCTTTGCAAGCTTGCTTGGTTGGCCAAAAAGGGCGTATGCGTTTTTTCCTGAATATATTCAGGAAAAAACGCTTACGCCCTTTTTGGCCAAGTGCATCATTGTGGACGTTCTGCCTCTTTTCCTATGCTTTCAATGCAATTCCAGTCTACCTCCTGAAATCAGTTTCCTGCAATTCTGCCCCGCTTTCAAGTCCTCTTGGCAGCCTTACTTCAGTCTATTTTTGGACAATAGCTGTCATTTATAACTCTGCAGGTTTGTGAATTACAGTGCCCCTGAGCTCCTTTCTTCAACTCGCTTTCTTGTGACCTGGCCGTAACACCGCAGGATGGCTTCAGGCCCTAATCTGGTTCCGGCACGGCACGCTGAGCCTTTGGTTAATTCCTCTTCCTGGTGGGAAATGAGAGTTAAATTTGCCCGTCCAGACACCTCCAGCTAGCCTCTCATTGGTTCTCGCTATTCCTCTTCATCTTCCGCAGAAATTGCAAACTGGGCCAAACAGGAGGTTAAAGGGACTGACTCTCCAAGTCGGGAGAGTGTTAGTAAAGCGTCTGGAATGTTGCACCCGAGTACCAGGGGGGGAAAACTGAGACATATTTCAACACGTCTCCCGATCACATGGTTGATCATACTCTAGGTTCCACATGCATGTTTTAGCTGAAGGAAGAATACCTTAAACCTGGGTAGTTGAAACCCGTGGAATGGGTACCATGCAATATGACTTCAAAGGGTCTTCATTTGCTCACCGAACCTCTCCAATCCTATCACTGCTGCGTTTATGCCCCTGTACACATGCATGATTCTCTTTCGGAGACATAGCAATCCACAGGTTTTAAGATACTTACTAGTCAGGTACATTCTTAGGCGTTTAATATGGGGTGTTGAGTCCATTTCATTGAGCAAGGAGTAGCTCTTGTCTATTCCATATTTGGCTTAAGGAACTTTATCTGTGCTCATTTCAATCTCTGGTTTTATGCAGCTCCCCAACTCACCTTTACCTTTAAGCAAGCATAAGTTGGTTTTCTAAATTTGAGACCCTGTTCTGTTCTGTAATTCAGTTCCTGTGTAGCCAAGTTTCCATTCCGTGTATTACTGATATCTTATGATGTTTCTTTTTCTGTGTGACTTATTTCAGTTAGAATCATCATAGCTGAATCCACTCATTGTGTTGCTAAGGGCCTGATGACACAGATTTCATTGCTGAGTGATATTGCTTTGTAAGTAAATACCACAACTTCTTTATCCATTTTTCACTTTCTGCGATGTTGAACTTGTACTGTAAACGAGGTTCTTGTAAACAGAGCCGTTCCAAACTTTGGGGTGGCTGTGTCTTTTTTATTTTCATTTCCCTAAGCTATAGGACCATAAGTGGAAGTGCCCTAGGCTCTGTTGCTTTGTTTTTTAGATGTTTCAGGAAACACCATACACTTCTCCCGAGTGGTTGTTGGCAATTTACATCCCGCCCATCAGCATAACAAGGCTCCCAGTTCTCCATGGCCTGTCCTGCCTTTCTGGATTTTACACTTTTTTCAGATGGCCCTTTTGACCGGGGGGAAGTGAGACTTCATTGTAGTGCAGATTTCCTTTGCAAGCTTGCTTGGTTGGCCAAAAAGGGCATATGCGTTTTTTCCTGAATATATTCAGGAAAAAACGCATACACCCTTTTTGGCCAAGTGCATCATTGTGGACGTTCTGCCTCTTTTCCTATGCTTTCAATGCAATTCCAGTCTACCTCCTGAAATCGGTTTCCTGCAATTCTGCCCCACTTTCAAGTCCTCTTGGCAGCCTTACTTCAGTCTATTTTTGGACGATAGCTGGCATTTATAACTCTGCAGGTTTGTGAATTACAGTGCCCCTGAGCTCCTTTCTTCAACTCGCTTTCTTGTGACCTGGCCGCAACACCGCAGGATGGCTTCAGGCCCTAATCTGGTTCCGGCACGGCACGCTGAGCCTTTGGTTAATTCCTCTTCCTGGTGGGAAATGAGAGTTAAATTTGCCCGTCCAGACACCTCCAGCTAGCCTCTCATTGGTTCTCGCTATTCCTGTTCATCTTCCGCAGAAATTGCAAACTGGGCCAAACAGGAGGTTAAAGGGACTGACTCTCCAGGTCGGGAGAGTGTTAGTAAAGCGTCTGGAATGTTGCACCCGAGTACCAGGGGGGGAAAACTGAGACATTTGAACACGTCTCCCGTTCACATGGTTGATCATACTCTGGGTTCCAAATGCATGTTTTAGCTGAAGGAAGAATACCTTAAACCTGGGTAGTTGAAACCCGTTTAATGGGTACCATGCAATATGACTTCAAAGGGTTTTCATTTGCTCACCGAACCTCTCCAATCCTATCACTGCTGCGTTTATGCCCCTGTACACATGCTTGATTCTCTTTCGGAGACATAGCAATCCATAGGTTTTAAGATACTTACTAGTCAGGTACATTCTTAGGCATTTAATATGCGGTGTTGCGTCCATTTCGTTGAGCAAAGAGTAGCTCTTGTCTATTCCATATTTGGCTTAAGGAACTTTATCTGTGCTCATTTCAATCTCTGGTTTTATGCAGCACCCCAACTCACCTTTACCCTTAAGCAAGCATAAGTTGGTTTTCTATATTTGAGACCCTGTTCTGTTCTGTAATTCAGTTCCTGTGTAGCCAAGTTTCCATTCCGTGTATTACAGATATCTTATGATGTTTCTTTTTCTGTGTGACTTATTTCAGTTAGAACCATCATACCTGAATCCACTCATTGTGCTGCTAAGGGCCTGATGACATAGATTTCATTGCTGAGTGATATTGCTTTGTAAGTGAATACCACAACTTCTTTATCCATTTTTCACTTTCTGCGATGTTGAACTTGTACTGTAAACGAGGTTCTTGTAAACAGAGCCGTTCGAAACTTTGGGGTGGCTGTGTCTTTTTGATTTTAATTTCCCTAAGCTATAGGACCATAAGTGGAAGTGCCCTAGGCTCTGTTGCTTTGTTTTTTAGATGTTTCAGGAAACACCATACACTTCTCCCGAGTGGTTGTTGGCAATTTACATCCCGCCCATCAGCATAACAAGGCTCCCAGTTCTCCATGGCCTGTCCTGCCTTTCTGGATTTTACACTTTTTTCAGATGGCCCTTTTGACCGGGGGGAAGTGAGACTTCATTGTAGTGCAGATTTCCTTTGCAAGCTTGCTTGGTTGGCCAAAAAGGGCGTATGCGTTTTTTCCTGAATATATTCAGGAAAAAACGCATACGCCCTTTTTGGCCAAGTGCATCATTGTGGACGTTCTGCCTCTTTTCCTATGCTTTCAATGCAATTCCAGTCTACCTCCTGAAATCGGTTTCCTGCAATTCTGCCCCGCTTTCAAGTCCTCTTGGCAGCCTTACTTCAGTCTATTTTTGGACGATAGCTGTCATTTATAACTCTGCAGGTTTGTGAATTACAGTGCCCCTGAGCTCCTTTCTTCAACTCGCTTTCTTGTGACCTGGCCGTAACACCGCAGGATGGCTTCAGGCCCTAATCTGGTTCCGGCACGGCACGCTGAGCCTTTGGTTAATTCCTCTTCCTGGTGGGAAATGAGAGTTAAATTTGCCCGTCCAGACACCTCCAGCTAGCCTCTCATTGGTTCTCGCTATTCCTCTTCATCTTCCGCAGAAATTGCAAACTGGGCCAAACAGGAGGTTAAAGGGACTGACTCTCCAAGTCGGGAGAGTGTTAGTAAAGCGTCTGGAATGTTGCACCCGAGTACCAGGGGGGGAAAACTGAGACATATTTCAACACGTCTCCCGATCACATGGTTGATCATACTCTAGGTTCCACATGCATGTTTTAGCTGAAGGAAGAATACCTTAAACCTGGGTAGTTGAAACCCGTGGAATGGGTACCATGCAATATGACTTCAAAGGGTCTTCATTTGCTCACCGAACCTCTCCAATCCTATCACTGCTGCGTTTATGCCCCTGTACACATGCATGATTCTCTTTCGGAGACATAGCAATCCACAGGTTTTAAGATACTTACTAGTCAGGTACATTCTTAGGCGTTTAATATGGGGTGTTGAGTCCATTTCGTTGAGCAAGGAGTAGCTCTTGTCTATTCCATATTTGGCTTAAGGAACTTTATCTGTGCTCATTTCAATCTCTGGTTTTATGCAGCTCCCCAACTCACCTTTACCTTTAAGCAAGCATAAGTTGGTTTTCTAAATTTGAGACCCTGTTCTGTTCTGTAATTCAGTTCCTGTGTAGCCAAGTTTCCATTCCGTGTATTACTGATATCTTATGATGTTTCTTTTTCTGTGTGACTTATTTCAGTTAGAATCATCATAGCTGAATCCACTCATTGTGTTGCTAAGGGCCTGATGACACAGATTTCATTGCTGAGTGATATTGCTTTGTAAGTAAATACCACAACTTCTTTATCCATTTTTCACTTTCTGCGATGTTGAACTTGTACTGTAAACGAGGTTCTTGTAAACAGAGCCGTTCCAAACTTTGGGGTGGCTGTGTCTTTTTGATTTTCATTTCCCTAAGCTATAGGACCATAAGTGGAAGTGCCCTAGGCTCTGTTGCTTTGTTTTTTAGATGTTTCAGGAAACACCATACACTTCTCCCGAGTGGTTGTTGGCAATTTACATCCCGCCCATCAGCATAACAAGGCTCCCAGTTCTCCATGGCCTGTCCTGCCTTTCTGGATTTTACACTTTTTTCAGATGGCCCTTTTGACCGGGGGGAAGTGAGACTTCATTGTAGTGCAGATTTCCTTTGCAAGCTTGCTTGGTTGGCCAAAAAGGGCGTATGCGTTTTTTCCTGAATATATTCAGGAAAAAACGCATACACCCTTTTTGGCCAAGTGCATCATTGTGGACGTTCTGCCTCTTTTCCTATGCTTTCAATGCAATTCCAGTCTACCTCCTGAAATCGGTTTCCTGCAATTCTGCCCCACTTTCAAGTCCTCTTGGCAGCCTTACTTCAGTCTATTTTTGGACGATAGCTGGCATTTATAACTCTGCAGGTTTGTGAATTACAGTGCCCCTGAGCTCCTTTCTTCAACTCGCTTTCTTGTGACCTGGCCGCAACACCGCAGGATGTCTTCAGGCCCTAATCTGGTTCCGGCACGGCACGCTGAGCCTTTGGTTAATTCCTCTTCCTGGTGGGAAATGAGAGTTAAATTTGCCCGTCCAGACACCTCCAGCTAGCCTCTCATTGGTTCTCGCTATTCCTGTTCATCTTCCGCAGAAATTGCAAACTGGGCCAAACAGGAGGTTAAAGGGACTGACTCTCCAGGTCGGGAGAGTGTTAGTAAAGCGTCTGGAATGTTGCACCCGAGTACCAGGGGGGGAAAACTGAGACATTTGAACACGTCTCCCGTTCACATGGTTGATCATACTCTGGGTTCCAAATGCATGTTTTAGCTGAAGGAAGAATACCTTAAACCTGGGTAGTTGAAACCCGTTTAATGGGTACCATGCAATATGACTTCAAAGGGTTTTCATTTGCTCACCGAACCTCTCCAATCCTATCACTGCTGCGTTTATGCCCCTGTACACATGCTTGATTCTCTTTCGGAGACATAGCAATCCACAGGTTTTAAGATACTTACTAGTCAGGTACATTCTTAGGCGTTTAATATGCGGTGTTGAGTCCATTTCATTGAGCAAGGAGTAGCTCTTGTCTATTCCATATTTGGCTTAAGGAACTTTATCTGTGCTCATTTCAATCTCTGGTTTTATGCAGCTCCCCAACTCACCTTTACCCATAAGCAAGCATAAGTTGGTTTTCTAAATTTGAGACCCTGTTCTGTTCTGTAATTCAGTTCCTGTGTAGCCAAGTTTCCATTCCGTGTATTACTGATATCTTATGATGTTTCTTTTTCTGTGTGACTTATTTCAGTTAGAATCATCATACCTGAATCCACTCATTGTGCTGCTAAGGGCCTGATGACATAGATTTCATTGTTGAGTGATATTGCTTTGTAAGTGAATACCACAACTTCTTTATCCATTTTTCACTTTCTGCGATGTTGAACTTGTACTGTAAACGAGGTTCTTGTAAACAGAGCCGTTCCAAACTTTGGGGTGGCTGTGTCTTTTTGATTTTAATTTCCCTAAGCTATAGGACCATAAGTGGAAGTGCCCTAGGCTCTGTTGCTTTGTTTTTTAGATGTTTCAGGAAACACCATACACTTCCCCCAAGTGTCTGTTGGCAATTTACATCCCGCCCATCAGCATAACAAGGCTCCCAGTTCTCCATGGCCTGTCCTGCCTTTCTGGATTTTACACTTTTTTCAGATGGCCCTTTTGACCGGGGGGAAGTGAGACTTCATTGTAGTGCAGATTTTCTTTGCAAGCTTGCTTGGTTGGCCAAAAAGGGCGTATGCATTTTTTCCTGAATATATTCAGGAAAAAACGCATACGCCCTTTTTGGCCAAGTGCATCATTGTGGACGTTCTGCCTCTTTTCCTATGCTTTCAATGCAATTCCAGTCTACCTCCTGAAATCGGTTTCCTGCAATTCTGCCCCGCTTTAAAGTCCTCTTGGCAGCCTTACTTCAGTCTATTTTTGGACGATAGCTGTCATTTATAACTCTGCAGGTTTGTGAATTACAGTGCCCCTGAGCTCCTTTCTTCAACTCGCTTTCTTGTGACCTGGCCGCAACACCGCAGGATGGCTTCAGGCCCTAATCTGGTTCCGTCACGGCATGCTGAGCCTTTGGTTAATTCCTCTTCCTGGTGGGAAATGAGAGTTAAATTTGCCCGTCCAGACACCTCCAGCTAGCCTCTCATTGGTTCTCGCTATTCCTGTTCATCTTCCGCAGAAATTGCAAACTGGGCCAAACAGGAGGTTAAAGGGACTGACTCTCCAAGTCGGGAGAGTGTTAGTAAAGCGTCTGGAATGTTGCACCCGAGTACCAGGGGAGGAAAACTGAGACATATTTGAACACGTCTCCCGTTCACATGGTTGATCATACTCTGGGTTCCACATGCATGTTTTAGCTGAAGGAAGAATACCTTAAACCTGGAGAGTTGAGACCCGTGGAATGGGTACCATGCAATATGACTTCAAAGGGTCTTCATTTGCTCACCGAACCTCTCCAATCCTATCACTGCTGCGTTTATGCCCCTGTACACATGCTTGATTCTCTTTCGGAGACATAGCAATCCATAGGTTTTAAGATACTTACTAGTCAGGTACATTCTTAGGCATTTAATATGCGGTGTTGCGTCCATTTCGTTGAGCAAAGAGTAGCTCTTGTCTATTCCATATTTGGCTTAAGGAACTTTATCTGTGCTCATTTCAATCTCTGGTTTTATGCAGCACCCCAACTCACCTTTACCCTTAAGCAAGCATAAGTTGGTTTTCTATATTTGAGACCCTGTTCTGTTCTGTAATTCAGTTCCTGTGTAGCCAAGTTTCCATTCCGTGTATTACAGATATCTTATGATGTTTCTTTTTCTGTGTGACTTATTTCAGTTAGAACCATCATACCTGAATCCACTCATTGTGCTGCTAAGGGCCTGATGACATAGATTTCATTGCTGAGTGATATTGCTTTGTAAGTGAATACCACAACTTCTTTATCCATTTTTCACTTTCTGCGATGTTGAACTTGTACTGTAAACGAGGTTCTTGTAAACAGAGCCGTTCGAAACTTTGGGGTGGCTGTGTCTTTTTGATTTTAATTTCCCTAAGCTATAGGACCATAAGTGGAAGTGCCCTAGGTTCTGTTGCTTTGTTTTTTAGATGTTTCAGGAAACACCATACACTTCTC
Organism: Stenella coeruleoalba; assembly: GCF_951394435.1. Taxonomy (NCBI): domain Eukaryota; kingdom Metazoa; phylum Chordata; class Mammalia; order Artiodactyla; family Delphinidae; genus Stenella; species Stenella coeruleoalba. Next base: position 460,921 of record NW_027646368.1, read on the forward strand.
CCGAGTGGTTGTTGGCAATTTACATCCCGCCCATCAGCATAACAAGGCTCCCAGTTCTCCATGGCCTGTCCTGCCTTTCTGGATTTTACACTTTTTTCAGATGGCCCTTTTGACCGGGGGGAAGTGAGACTTCATTGTAGTGCAGATTTCCTTTGCAAGCTTGCTTGGTTGGCCAAAAAGGGCGTATGCGTTTTTTCCTGAATATATTCAGGAAAAAACGCTTACGCACTTTTTGGCCAAGTGCATCATTGTGGACGTTCTGCCTCTTTTCCTATGCTTTCAATGCAATTCCAGTCTACCTCCTGAAATCGGTTTCCTGCAATTCTGCCCCGCTTTCAAGTCCTCTTGGCAGCCTTACTTCAGTCTATTTTTGGACGATAGCTGTCATTTATAACTCTGCAGGTTTGTGAATTACAGTGCCCCTGAGCTCCTTTCTTCAACTCGCTTTCTTGTGACCTGGCCGTAACACCGCAGGATGGCTTCAGGCCCTAATCTGGTTCCGGCACGGCACGCTGAGCCTTTGGTTAATTCCTCTTCCTGGTGGGAAATGATAGTTAAATTTGCCCGTCCAGACACCTCCAGCTAGCCTCTCATTGGTTCTCGCTATTCCTCTTCATCTTCCGCAGAAATTGCAAACTGGGCCAAACAGGAGGTTAAAGGGACTGACTCTCCAAGTCGGGAGAGTGTTAGTAAAGCGTCTGGAATGTTGCACCCGAGTACCAGGGGGGGAAAACTGAGACATATTTCAACACGTCTCCCGATCACATGGTTGATCATACTCTAGGTTCCACATGCATGTTTTAGCTGAAGGAAGAATACCTTAAACCTGGGTAGTTGAAACCCGTGGAATGGGTACCATGCAATATGACTTCAAAGGGTCTTCATTTGCTCACCGAACCTCTCCAATCCTATCACTGCTGCGTTTATGCCCCTGTACACATGCATGATTCTCTTTCGGAGACATAGCAATCCACAGGTTTTAAGATACTTACTAGTCAGGTACATTCTTAGGCGTTTAATATGGGGTGTTGAGTCCATTTCATTGAGCAAGGAGTAGCTCTTGTCTATTCCATATTTGGCTTAAGGAACTTTATCTGTGCTCATTTCAATCTCTGGTTTTATGCAGCTCCCCAACTCACCTTTACCTTTAAGCAAGCATAAGTTGGTTTTCTAAATTTGAGACCCTGTTCTGTTCTGTAATTCAGTTCCTGTGTAGCCAAGTTTCCATTCCGTGTATTACTGATATCTTATGATGTTTCTTTTTCTGTGTGACTTATTTCAGTTAGAATCATCATAGCTGAATCCACTCATTGTGTTGCTAAGGGCCTGATGACACAGATTTCATTGCTGAGTGATATTGCTTTGTAAGTAAATACCACAACTTCTTTATCCATTTTTCACTTTCTGCGATGTTGAACTTGTACTGTAAACGAGGTTCTTGTAAACAGAGCCGTTCCAAACTTTGGGGTGGCTGTGTCTTTTTGATTTTCATTTCCCTAAGCTATAGGACCATAAGTGGAAGTGCCCTAGGCTCTGTTGCTTTGTTTTTTAGATGTTTCAGGAAACACCATACACTTCTCCCGAGTGGTTGTTGGCAATTTACATCCCGCCCATCAGCATAACAAGGCTCCCAGTTCTCCATGGCCTGTCCTGCCTTTCTGGATTTTACACTTTTTTCAGATGGCCCTTTTGACCGGGGGGAAGTGAGACTTCATTGTAGTGCAGATTTCCTTTGCAAGCTTGCTTGGTTGGCCAAAAAGGGCATATGCGTTTTTTCCTGAATATATTCAGGAAAAAACGCATACACCCTTTTTGGCCAAGTGCATCATTGTGGACGTTCTGCCTCTTTTCCTATGCTTTCAATGCAATTCCAGTCTACCTCCTGAAATCGGTTTCCTGCAATTCTGCCCCACTTTCAAGTCCTCTTGGCAGCCTTACTTCAGTCTATTTTTGGACGATAGCTGGCATTTATAACTCTGCAGGTTTGTGAATTACAGTGCCCCTGAGCTCCTTTCTTCAACTCGCTTTCTTGTTACCTGGCCGCAACACCGCAGGATGGCTTCAGGCCCTAATCTGGTTCCGGCACGGCACGCTGAGCCTTTGGTTAATTCCTCTTCCTGGTGGGAAATGAGAGTTAAATTTGCCCGTCCAGACACCTCCAGCTAGCCTCTCATTGGTTCTCGCTATTCCTGTTCATCTTCCGCAGAAATTGCAAACTGGGCCAAACAGGAGGTTAAAGGGACTGACTCTCCAGGTCGGGAGAGTTTTAGTAAAGCGTCTGGAATGTTGCACCCGAGTACCAGGGGGGGAAAACTGAGACATTTGAACACGTCTCCCGTTCACATGGTTGATCATACTCTGGGTTCCAAATGCATGTTTTAGCTGAAGGAAGAATACCTTAAACCTGGGTAGTTGAAACCCGTTTAATGGGTACCATGCAATATGACTTCAAAGGGTTTTCATTTGCTCACCGAACCTCTCCAATCCTATCACTGCTGCGTTTATGCCCCTGTACACATGCTTGATTCTCTTTCGGAGACATAGCAATCCACAGGTTTTAAGATACTTACTAGTCAGGTACATTCTTAGGCGTTTAATATGCGGTGTTGAGTCCATTTCATTGAGCAAGGAGTAGCTCTTGTCTATTCCATATTTGGCTTAAGGAACTTTATCTGTGCTCATTTCAATCTCTGGTTTTATGCAGCTCCCCAACTCACCTTTACCCATAAGCAAGCATAAGTTGGTTTTCTAAATTTGAGACCCTGTTCTGTTCTGTAATTCAGTTCCTGTGTAGCCAAGTTTCCATTCCGTGTATTACTGATATCTTATGATGTTTCTTTTTCTGTGTGACTTATTTCAGTTAGAATCATCATACCTGAATCCACTCATTGTGCTGCTAAGGGCCTGATGACATAGATTTCATTGTTGAGTGATATTGCTTTGTAAGTGAATACCACAACTTCTTTATCCATTTTTCACTTTCTGCGATGTTGAACTTGTACTGTAAACGAGGTTCTTGTAAACAGAGCCGTTCCAAACTTTGGGGTGGCTGTGTCTTTTTGATTTTAATTTCCCTAAGCTATAGGACCATAAGTGGAAGTGCCCTAGGCTCTGTTGCTTTGTTTTTTAGATGTTTCAGGAAACACCATACACTTCTCCCGAGTGGTTGTTGGCAATTTACATCCCGCCCATCAGCATAACAAGGCTCGCAGTTCTCCATGGCCTGTCCTGCCTTTCTGGATTTTACACTTTTTTCAGATGGCCCTTTTGACCGGGGGGAAGTGAGACTTCATTGTAGTGCAGATTTCCTTTGCAAGCTTGCTTGGTTGGCCAAAAAGGGCGTATGCGTTTTTTCCTGAATATATTCAGGAAAAAACGCATACGCCCTTTTTGGCCAAGTGCATCATTGTGGACGTTCTGCCTCTTTTCCTATGCTTTCAATGCAATTCCAGTCTACCTCCTGAAATCGGTTTCCTGCAATTCTGCCCCACTTTCAAGTCCTCTTGGCAGCCTTACTTCAGTCTATTTTTGGACGATAGCTGTCATTTATAACTCTGCAGGTTTGTGAATTACAGTGCCCCTGAGCTCCTTTCTTCAACTCGCTTTCTTGTGACCTGGCCGCAACACCGCAGGATGGCTTCAGGCCCTAATCTGGTTCCGGCACGGCACGCTGAGCCTTTGGTTAATTCCTCTTCCTGGTGGGAAATGAGAGTTAAATTTGCCCGTCCAGACACCTCCAGCTAGCCTCTCATTGGTTCTCGCTATTCCTGTTCATCTTCCGCAGAAATTGCAAACTGGGCCAAACAGGAGGTTAAAGGGACTGACTCTCCAGGTCGGGAGAGTGTTAGTAAAGCGTCTGGAATGTTGCACCCGAGTACCAGGGTACGAAAACTGAGACATTTGAACACGTCTCCCGTTCACATGGTTGATCATACTCTGGGTTCCAAATGCATGTTTTAGCTGAAGGAAGAATACCTTAAACCTGGGTAGTTGAAACCCGTGGAATGGGTACCATGCAATATGACTTCAAAGGGTTTTCATTTGCTCACCGAACCTCTCCAATCCTATCACTGCTGCGTTTATGCCCCTGTACACATGCTTGATTCTCTTTCGGAGACATAGCAATCCACAGGTTTTAAGATACTTACTAGTCAGGTACATTCTTAGGCGTTTAATATGCGGTGTTGAGTCCATTTCATTGAGCAAGGAGTAGCTCTTGTCTATTCCATATTTGGCTTAAGGAACTTTATCTGTGCTCATTTCAATCTCTGGTTTTATGCAGCTCCCCAACTCACCTTTACCCATAAGCAAGCATAAGTTGGTTTTCTAAATTTGAGACCCTGTTCTGTTCTGTAATTCAGTTCCTGTGTAGCCAAGTTTCCATTCCGTGTATTACTGATATCTTATGATGTTTCTTTTTCTGTGTGACTTATTTCAGTTAGAATCATCATACCTGAATCCACTCATTGTGCTGCTAAGGGCCTGATGACATAGATTTCATTGTTGAGTGATATTGCTTTGTAAGTGAATACCACAACTTCTTTATCCATTTTTCACTTTCTGCGATGTTGAACTTGTACTGTAAACGAGGTTCTTGTAAACAGAGCCGTTCCAAACTTTGGGGTGGCTGTGTCTTTTTGATTTTAATTTCCCTAAGCTATAGGACCATAAGTGGAAGTGCCCTAGGCTCTGTTGCTTTGTTTTTTAGATGTTTCAGGAAACACCATACACTTCTCCCAAGTGTCTGTTGGCAATTTACATCCCGCCCATCAGCATAACAAGGCTCCCAGTTCTCCATGGCCTGTCCTGCCTTTCTGGATTTTACACTTTTTTCAGATGGCCCTTTTGACCGGGGGGAAGTGAGACTTCATTGTAGTGCAGATTTCCTTTGCAAGCTTGCTTGGTTGGCCAAAAAGGGCGTATGCATTTTTTCCTGAATATATTCAGGAAAAAACGCATACGCCCTTTTTGTCCAAGTGCATCATTGTGGACGTTCTGCCTCTTTTCCTATGCTTTCAATGCAATTCCAGTCTACCTCCTGAAATCGGTTTCCTGCAATTCTGCCCCGCTTTCAAGTCCTCTTGGCAGCCTTACTTCAGTCTATTTTTGGACGATAGCTGTCATTTATAACTCTGCAGGTTTGTGAATTACAGTGCCCCTGAGCTCCTTTCTTCAACTCGCTTTCTTGTGACCTGGCCGCAACACCGCAGGATGGCTTCAGGCCCTAATCTGGTTCCGGCACGGCATGCTGAGCCTTTGGTTAATTCCTCTTCCTGGTGGGAAATGAGAGTTAAATTTGCCCGTCCAGACACCTCCAGCTAGCCTCTCATTGGTTCTCGCTATTCCTGTTCATCTTCCGCAGAAATTGCAAACTGGGCCAAACAGGAGGTTAAAGGGACTGACTCTCCAAGTCGGGAGAGTGTTAGTAAAGCGTCTGGAATGTTGCACCCGAGTACCAGGGGAGGAAAACTGAGACATATTTGAACACGTCTCCCGTTCACATGGTTGATCATACTCTGGGTTCCACATGCATGTTTTAGCTGAAGGAAGAATACCTTAAACCTGGAGAGTTGAGACCCGTGGAATGGGTACCATGCAATATGACTTCAAAGGGTCTTCATTTGCTCACCGAACCTCTCCAATCTTATCACTGCTGCGTTTATGCCCCTGTACACATGCTTGATTCTCTTTCGGAGACATAGCAATCCATAGGTTTTAAGATACTTACTAGTCAGGTACATTCTTAGGCATTTAATATGCGGTGTTGCGTCCATTTCGTTGAGCAAAGAGTAGCTCTTGTCTATTACATATTTGGCTTAAGGAACTTTATCTGTGCTCATTTCAATCTCTGGTTTTATGCAGCACCCCAACTCACCTTTACCCTTAAGCAAGCATAAGTTGGTTTTCTAAATTTGAGACCCTGTTCTGTTCTGTAATTCAGTTCCTGTGTAGCCAAGTTTCCATTCCGTGTATTACAGATATCTTATGATGTTTCTTTTTCTGTGTGACTTATTTCAGTTAGAACCATCATACCTGAATCCACTCATTGTGCTGCTAAGGGCCTGATGACATAGATTTCATTGCTGAGTGATATTGCTTTGTAAGTGAATACCACAACTTCTTTATCCATTTTTCACTTTCTGCGATGTTGAACTTGTACTGTAAACGAGGTTCTTTTCAACAGAGCCGTTCCAAACTTTGGGGTGGCTGTGTCTTTTTGATTTTAATTTCCCTAAGCTATAGGACCATAAGTGGAAGTGCCCTAGGCTCTGTTGCTTTGTTTTTTAGATGTTTCAGGAAACACCATACACTTCTCCCGAGTGGTTGTTGGCAATTTACATCCCGCCCATCAGCATAACAAGGCTCCCAGTTCTCCATGGCCTGTCCTGCCTTTCTGGATTTTACACTTTTTTCAGATGGCCCTTTTGACCGGGGGGAAGTGAGACTTCATTGTAGTGCAGATTTCCTTTGCAAGCTTGCTTGGTTGGCCAAAAAGGGCGTATGCGTTTTTTCCTGAATATATTCAGGAAAAAACGCATACGCCCTTTTTGGCCAAGTGCATCATTGTGGACGTTCTGCCTCTTTTCCTATGCTTTCAATGCAATTCCAGTCTACCTCCTGAAATCGGTTTCCTGCAATTCTGCCCCGCTTTCAAGTGCTCTTGGCAGCCTTACTTCAGTCTATTTTTGGACGATAGCTGTCATTTATAACTCTGCAGGTTTGTGAATTACAGTGCCCCTGAGCTCCTTTCTTCAACTCGCTTTCTTGTGACCTGGCCGTAACACCGCAGGATGGCTTCAGGCCCTAATCTGGTTCCGGCACGGCACGCTGAGCCTTTGGTTATTTACTCTTCCTGGTGGGAAATGAGAGTTAAATTTGCCCGTCCAGACACCTCCAGCTAGCCTCTCATTGGTTCTCGCTATTCCTGTTCATCTTCCGCAGAAATTGCAAACTGGGCCAAACAGGAGGTTAAAGGGACTGACTCTCCAGGTCGGGAGAGTGTTAGTAAAGCGTCTGGAATGTTGCACCCGAGTACCAGGGGGGGGAAACTGAGACATATTTGAACACGTCTCCCGTTCACATGGTTGATCATACTCTGGGTTCCACATGCATGTTTTAGCTGAAGGAAGAATACCTTAAACCTGGGTAGTTGAAACCCGTTTAATGGGTACCATGCAATATGACTTCAAAGGGTCTTCATTTGCTCACCGAACCTCTCCAATCTTATCACTGCTGCGTTTATGCCCCTGTACACATGCTTGATTCTCTTTCGGAGACATAGCAATCCATAGGTTTTAAGATACTTACTAGTCAGGTACATTCTTAGGCATTTAATATGCGGTGTTGCGTCCATTTCGTTGAGCAAAGAGTAGCTCTTGTCTATTACATATTTGGCTTAAGGAACTTTATCTGTGCTCATTTCAATCTCTGGTTTTATGCAGCACCCCAACTCACCTTTACCTTTAAGCAAGCATAAGTTGGTTTTCTAAATTTGAGACCCTGTTCTGTTCTGTAATTCAGTTCCTGTGTAGCCAAGTTTCCATTCCGTGTATTACTGATATCTTATGATGTTTCTTTTTCTGTGTGACTTATTTCAGTTAGAATCATCATACCTGAATCCACTCATTGTGCTGCTAAGGGCCTGATGACATAGATTTCATTGTTGAGTGATATTGCTTTGTAAGTGAATACCACAACTTCTTTATCCATTTTTCACTTTCTGCGATGTTGAACTTGTACTGTAAACGAGGTTCTTTTCAACAGAGCCGTTCCAAACTTTGGGGTGGCTGTGTCTTTTTGATTTTAATTTCCCTAAGCTATAGGACCATAAGTGGAAGTGCCCTAGGCTCTGTTGCTTTGTTTTTTAGATGTTTCAGGAAACACCATACACTTCTCCCGAGTGGTTGTTGGCAATTTACATCCCGCCCATCAGCATAACAAGGCTCCCAGTTCTCCATGGCCTGTCCTGCCTTTCTGGATTTTACACTTTTTTCAGATGGCCCTTTTGACCGGGGGGAAGTGAGACTTCATTGTAGTGCAGATTTCCTTTGCAAGCTTGCTTGGTTGGCCAAAAAGGGCATATGCGTTTTTTCCTGAATATATTCAGGAAAAAACGCATACACCCTTTTTGGCCAAGTGCATCATTGTGGACGTTCTGCCTCTTTTCCTATGCTTTCAATGCAATTCCAGTCTACCTCCTGAAATCGGTTTCCTGCAATTCTGCCCCACTTTCAAGTCCTCTTGGCAGCCTTACTTCAGTCTATTTTTGGACGATAGCTGGCATTTATAACTCTGCAGGTTTGTGAATTACAGTGCCCCTGAGCTCCTTTCTTCAACTCGCTTTCTTGTTACCTGGCCGCAACACCGCAGGATGGCTTCAGGCCCTAATCTGGTTCCGGCACGGCACGCTGAGCCTTTGGTTAATTCCTCTTCCTGGTGGGAAATGAGAGTTAAATTTGCCCGTCCAGACACCTCCAGCTAGCCTCTCATTGGTTCTCGCTATTCCTGTTCATCTTCCGCAGAAATTGCAAACTGGGCCAAACAGGAGGTTAAAGGGACTGACTCTCCAGGTCGGGAGAGTTTTAGTAAAGCGTCTGGAATGTTGCACCCGAGTACCAGGGGGGGAAAACTGAGACATTTGAACACGTCTCCCGTTCACATGGTTGATCATACTCTGGGTTCCAAATGCATGTTTTAGCTGAAGGAAGAATACCTTAAACCTGGGTAGTTGAAACCCGTTTAATGGGTACCATGCAATATGACTTCAAAGGGTTTTCATTTGCTCACCGAACCTCTCCAATCCTATCACTGCTGCGTTTATGCCCCTGTACACATGCTTGATTCTCTTTCGGAGACATAGCAATCCACAGGTTTTAAGATACTTACTAGTCAGGTACATTCTTAGGCGTTTAATATGCGGTGTTGAGTCCATTTCATTGAGCAAGGAGTAGCTCTTGTCTATTCCATATTTGGCTTAAGGAACTTTATCTGTGCTCATTTCAATCTCTGGTTTTATGCAGCTCCCCAACTCACCTTTACCCATAAGCAAGCATAAGTTGGTTTTCTAAATTTGAGACCCTGTTCTGTTCTGTAATTCAGTTCCTGTGTAGCCAAGTTTCCATTCCGTGTATTACTGATATCTTATGATGTTTCTTTTTCTGTGTGACTTATTTCAGTTAGAATCATCATACCTGAATCCACTCATTGTGCTGCTAAGGGCCTGATGACATAGATTTCATTGTTGAGTGATATTGCTTTGTAAGTGAATACCACAACTTCTTTATCCATTTTTCACTTTCTGCGATGTTGAACTTGTACTGTAAACGAGGTTCTTTTTAACAGAGCCGTTCCAAACTTTGGGGTGGCTGTGTCTTTTTGATTTTAATTTCCCTAAGCTATAGGACCATAAGTGGAAGTGCCCTAGGCTCTGTTGCTTTGTTTTTTAGATGTTTCAGGAAACACCATACACTTCTCCCGAGTGGTTGTTGGCAATTTACATCCCGCCCATCAGCATAACAAGGCTCCCAGTTCTCCATGGCCTGTCCTGCCTTTCTGGATTTTACACTTTTTTCAGATGGCCCTTTTGACCGGGGGGAAGTGAGACTTCATTGTAGTGCAGATTTCCTTTGCAAGCTTGCTTGGTTGGCCAAAAAGGGCATATGCGTTTTTTCCTGAATATATTCAGGAAAAAACGCATACACCCTTTTTGGCCAAGTGCATCATTGTGGACGTTCTGCCTCTTTTCCTATGCTTTCAATGCAATTCCAGTCTACCTCCTGAAATCGGTTTCCTGCAATTCTGCCCCACTTTCAAGTCCTCTTGGCAGCCTTACTTCAGTCTATTTTTGGACGATAGCTGGCATTTATAACTCTGCAGGTTTGTGAATTACAGTGCCCCTGAGCTCCTTTCTTCAACTCGCTTTCTTGTTACCTGGCCGCAACACCGCAGGATGGCTTCAGGCCCTAATCTGGTTCCGGCACGGCACGCTGAGCCTTTGGTTAATTCCTCTTCCTGGTGGGAAATGAGAGTTAAATTTGCCCGTCCAGACACCTCCAGCTAGCCTCTCATTGGTTCTCGCTATTCCTGTTCATCTTCCGCAGAAATTGCAAACTGGGCCAAACAGGAGGTTAAAGGGACTGACTCTCCAGGTCGGGAGAGTTTTAGTAAAGCGTCTGGAATGTTGCACCCGAGTACCAGGGGGGGAAAACTGAGACATTTGAACACGTCTCCCGTTCACATGGTTGATCATACTCTGGGTTCCAAATGCATGTTTTAGCTGAAGGAAGAATACCTTAAACCTGGGTAGTTGAAACCCGTTTAATGGGTACCATGCAATATGACTTCAAAGGGTTTTCATTTGCTCACCGAACCTCTCCAATCCTATCACTGCTGCGTTTATGCCCCTGTACACATGCTTGATTCTCTTTCGGAGACATAGCAATCCACAGGTTTTAAGATACTTACTAGTCAGGTACATTCTTAGGCGTTTAATATGCGGTGTTGAGTCCATTTCATTGAGCAAGGAGTAGCTCTTGTCTATTCCATATTTGGCTTAAGGAACTTTATCTGTGCTCATTTCAATCTCTGGTTTTATGCAGCTCCCCAACTCACCTTTACCCATAAGCAAGCATAAGTTGGTTTTCTAAATTTGAGACCCTGTTCTGTTCTGTAATTCAGTTCCTGTGTAGCCAAGTTTCCATTCCGTGTATTACTGATATCTTATGATGTTTCTTTTTCTGTGTGACTTATTTCAGTTAGAATCATCATACCTGAATCCACTCATTGTGCTGCTAAGGGCCTGATGACATAGATTTCATTGTTGAGTGATATTGCTTTGTAAGTGAATACCACAACTTCTTTATCCATTTTTCACTTTCTGCGATGTTGAACTTGTACTGTAAACGAGGTTCTTGTAAACAGAGCCGTTCCAAACTTTGGGGTGGCTGTGTCTTTTTGATTTTAATTTCCCTAAGCTATAGGACCATAAGTGGAAGTGCCCTAGGCTCTGTTGCTTTGTTTTTTAGATGTTTCAGGAAACACCATACACTTCTCCCGAGTGGTTGTTGGCAATTTACATCCCGCCCATCAGCATAACAAGGCTCGCAGTTCTCCATGGCCTGTCCTGCCTTTCTGGATTTTACACTTTTTTCAGATGGCCCTTTTGACCGGGGGGAAGTGAGACTTCATTGTAGTGCAGATTTCCTTTGCAAGCTTGCTTGGTTGGCCAAAAAGGGCGTATGCGTTTTTTCCTGAATATATTCAGGAAAAAACGCATACGCCCTTTTTGGCCAAGTGCATCATTGTGGACGTTCTGCCTCTTTTCCTATGCTTTCAATGCAATTCCAGTCTACCTCCTGAAATCGGTTTCCTGCAATTCTGCCCCACTTTCAAGTCCTCTTGGCAGCCTTACTTCAGTCTATTTTTGGACGATAGCTGTCATTTATAACTCTGCAGGTTTGTGAATTACAGTGCCCCTGAGCTCCTTTCTTCAACTCGCTTTCTTGTGACCTGGCCGCAACACCGCAGGATGGCTTCAGGCCCTAATCTGGTTCCGGCACGGCACGCTGAGCCTTTGGTTAATTCCTCTTCCTGGTGGGAAATGAGAGTTAAATTTGCCCGTCCAGACACCTCCAGCTAGCCTCTCATTGGTTCTCGCTATTCCTGTTCATCTTCCGCAGAAATTGCAAACTGGGCCAAACAGGAGGTTAAAGGGACTGACTCTCCAGGTCGGGAGAGTGTTAGTAAAGCGTCTGGAATGTTGCACCCGAGTACCAGGGTACGAAAACTGAGACATTTGAACACGTCTCCCGTTCACATGGTTGATCATACTCTGGGTTCCAAATGCATGTTTTAGCTGAAGGAAGAATACCTTAAACCTGGGTAGTTGAAACCCGTGGAATGGGTACCATGCAATATGACTTCAAAGGGTTTTCATTTGCTCACCGAACCTCTCCAATCCTATCACTGCTGCGTTTATGCCCCTGTACACATGCTTGATTCTCTTTCGGAGACATAGCAATCCACAGGTTTTAAGATACTTACTAGTCAGGTACATTCTTAGGCGTTTAATATGCGGTGTTGAGTCCATTTCATTGAGCAAGGAGTAGCTCTTGTCTATTCCATATTTGGCTTAAGGAACTTTATCTGTGCTCATTTCAATCTCTGGTTTTATGCAGCTCCCCAACTCACCTTTACCCATAAGCAAGCATAAGTTGGTTTTCTAAATTTGAGACCCTGTTCTGTTCTGTAATTCAGTTCCTGTGTAGCCAAGTTTCCATTCCGTGTATTACTGATATCTTATGATGTTTCTTTTTCTGTGTGACTTATTTCAGTTAGAATCATCATACCTGAATCCACTCATTGTGCTGCTAAGGGCCTGATGACATAGATTTCATTGTTGAGTGATATTGCTTTGTAAGTGAATACCACAACTTCTTTATCCATTTTTCACTTTCTGCGATGTTGAACTTGTACTGTAAACGAGGTTCTTGTAAACAGAGCCGTTCCAAACTTTGGGGTGGCTGTGTCTTTTTGATTTTAATTTCCCTAAGCTATAGGACCATAAGTGGAAGTGCCCTAGGCTCTGTTGCTTTGTTTTTTAGATGTTTCAGGAAACACCATACACTTCTCCCAAGTGTCTGTTGGCAATTTACATCCCGCCCATCAGCATAACAAGGCTCCCAGTTCTCCATGGCCTGTCCTGCCTTTCTGGATTTTACACTTTTTTCAGATGGCCCTTTTGACCGGGGGGAAGTGAGACTTCATTGTAGTGCAGATTTCCTTTGCAAGCTTGCTTGGTTGGCCAAAAAGGGCGTATGCATTTTTTCCTGAATATATTCAGGAAAAAACGCATACGCCCTTTTTGTCCAAGTGCATCATTGTGGACGTTCTGCCTCTTTTCCTATGCTTTCAATGCAATTCCAGTCTACCTCCTGAAATCGGTTTCCTGCAATTCTGCCCCGCTTTCAAGTCCTCTTGGCAGCCTTACTTCAGTCTATTTTTGGACGATAGCTGTCATTTATAACTCTGCAGGTTTGTGAATTACAGTGCCCCTGAGCTCCTTTCTTCAACTCGCTTTCTTGTGACCTGGCCGCAACACCGCAGGATGGCTTCAGGCCCTAATCTGGTTCCGGCACGGCATGCTGAGCCTTTGGTTAATTCCTCTTCCTGGTGGGAAATGAGAGTTAAATTTGCCCGTCCAGACACCTCCAGCTAGCCTCTCATTGGTTCTCGCTATTCCTGTTCATCTTCCGCAGAAATTGCAAACTGGGCCAAACAGGAGGTTAAAGGGACTGACTCTCCAAGTCGGGAGAGTGTTAGTAAAGCGTCTGGAATGTTGCACCCGAGTACCAGGGGAGGAAAACTGAGACATATTTGAACACGTCTCCCGTTCACATGGTTGATCATACTCTGGGTTCCACATGCATGTTTTAGCTGAAGGAAGAATACCTTAAACCTGGAGAGTTGAGACCCGTGGAATGGGTACCATGCAATATGACTTCAAAGGGTCTTCATTTGCTCACCGAACCTCTCCAATCTTATCACTGCTGCGTTTATGCCCCTGTACACATGCTTGATTCTCTTTCGGAGACATAGCAATCCATAGGTTTTAAGATACTTACTAGTCAGGTACATTCTTAGGCATTTAATATGCGGTGTTGCGTCCATTTCGTTGAGCAAAGAGTAGCTCTTGTCTATTACATATTTGGCTTAAGGAACTTTATCTGTGCTCATTTCAATCTCTGGTTTTATGCAGCACCCCAACTCACCTTTACCCTTAAGCAAGCATAAGTTGGTTTTCTAAATTTGAGACCCTGTTCTGTTCTGTAATTCAGTTCCTGTGTAGCCAAGTTTCCATTCCGTGTATTACAGATATCTTATGATGTTTCTTTTTCTGTGTGACTTATTTCAGTTAGAACCATCATACCTGAATCCACTCATTGTGCTGCTAAGGGCCTGATGACATAGATTTCATTGCTGAGTGATATTGCTTTGTAAGTGAATACCACAACTTCTTTATCCATTTTTCACTTTCTGCGATGTTGAACTTGTACTGTAAACGAGGTTCTTTTCAACAGAGCCGTTCCAAACTTTGGGGTGGCTGTGTCTTTTTGATTTTAATTTCCCTAAGCTATAGGACCATAAGTGGAAGTGCCCTAGGCTCTGTTGCTTTGTTTTTTAGATGTTTCAGGAAACACCATACACTTCTCCCGAGTGGTTGTTGGCAATTTACATCCCGCCCATCAGCATAACAAGGCTCCCAGTTCTCCATGGCCTGTCCTGCCTTTCTGGATTTTACACTTTTTTCAGATGGCCCTTTTGACCGGGGGGAAGTGAGACTTCATTGTAGTGCAGATTTCCTTTGCAAGCTTGCTTGGTTGGCCAAAAAGGGCGTATGCGTTTTTTCCTGAATATATTCAGGAAAAAACGCATACGCCCTTTTTGGCCAAGTGCATCATTGTGGACGTTCTGCCTCTTTTCCTATGCTTTCAATGCAATTCCAGTCTACCTCCTGAAATCGGTTTCCTGCAATTCTGCCCCGCTTTCAAGTCCTCTTGGCAGCCTTACTTCAGTCTATTTTTGGACGATAGCTGTCATTTATAACTCTGCAGGTTTGTGAATTACAGTGCCCCTGAGCTCCTTTCTTCAACTCGCTTTCTTGTGACCTGGCCGTAACACCGCAGGATGGCTTCAGGCCCTAATCTGGTTCCGGCACGGCACGCTGAGCCTTTGGTTATTTACTCTTCCTGGTGGGAAATGAGAGTTAAATTTGCCCGTCCAGACACCTCCAGCTAGCCTCTCATTGGTTCTCGCTATTCCTGTTCATCTTCCGCAGAAATTGCAAACTGGGCCAAACAGGAGGTTAAAGGGACTGACTCTCCAAGTCGGGAGAGTGTTAGTAAAGCGTCTGGAATGTTGCACCCGAGTACCAGGGGGGGGAAACTGAGACATATTTGAACACGTCTTCCGTTCACATGGTTGATCATACTCTGGGTTCCACATGCATGTTTTAGCTGAAGGAAGAATACCTTAAACCTGGGTAGTTGAAACCCGTTTAATGGGTACCATGCAATATGACTTCAAAGGGTCTTCATTTGCTCACCGAACCTCTCCAATCTTATCACTGCTGCGTTTATGCCCCTGTACACATGCTTGATTCTCTTTCGGAGACATAGCAATCCATAGGTTTTAAGATACTTACTAGTCAGGTACATTCTTAGGCATTTAATATGCGGTGTTGCGTCCATTTCGTTGAGCAAAGAGTAGCTCTTGTCTATTACATATTTGGCTTAAGGAACTTTATCTGTGCTCATTTCAATCTCTGGTTTTATGCAGCACCCCAACTCACCTTTACCTTTAAGCAAGCATAAGTTGGTTTTCTAAATTTGAGACCCTGTTCTGTTCTGTAATTCAGTTCCTGTGTAGCCAAGTTTCCATTCCGTGTGTTACTGATATCTTATGATGTTTCTTTTTCTGTGTGACTTATTTCAGTTAGAATCATCATAGCTGAATCCACTCATTGTGTTGCTAAGGGCCTGATGACACAGATTTCATTGCTGAGTGATATTGCTTTGTAAGTGAATACCACAACTTCTTTATCCATTTTTCACTTTCTGCGATGTTGAACTTGTACTGTAAACGAGGTTCTTGTAAACAGAGCCGTTCCAAACTTTGGGGTGGCTGTGTCTTTTTGATTTTCTTTTCCCTAAGCTATAGGACCATAAGTGGAAGTGCCCTAGGTTCTGTTGCTTTGTTTTTTAGATGTTTCAGGAAACACCATACACTTCTCCCGAGTGGTTGTTGGCAATTTACATCCCGCCCATCAGCATAACAAGGCTCCCAGTTCTCCATGGCCAGTCCTGCCTTTCTGGATTTTACACTTTTTTCAGATGGCCCTTTTGACCAGGGGGAAGTGAGACTTCATTGTAGTGCAGATTTCCTTTGCAAGCTTGCTTGGTTGGCCAAAAGGGGCGTATGCGTTTTTTCCTGAATATATTCAGGAAAAAACGCATACGCCCTTTTTGGCCAAGTGCATCATTGTGGACGTTCTGCCTCTTTTCCTATGCTTTCAATGCAATTCCAGTCTACCTCCTGAAATCGGTTTCCTGCAATTCTGCCCCACTTTCAAGTCCTCTTGGCAGCCTTACTTCAGTCTATTTTTGGACGATAGCTGTCATTTATAACTCTGCAGGTTTGTGAATTACAGTGCCCCTGAGCTCCTTTCTTCAACTCGCTTTCTTGTGACCTGGCCGCAACACCGCAGGATGGCTTCAGGCCCTAATCTGGTTCCGGCACGGCACGCTGAGCCTTTGGTTAATTCCTCTTCCTGGTGGGAAATGAGAGTTAAATTTGCCCGTCCAGACACCTCCAGCTAGCCTCTCATTGGTTCTCGCTATTCCTGTTCATCTTCCGCAGAAATTGCAAACTGGGCCAAACAGGAGGTTAAAGGGACTGACTCTCCAGGTCGGGAGAGTGTTAGTAAAGCGTCTGGAATGTTGCACCCGAGTACCAGGGTACGAAAACTGAGACATTTGAACACGTCTCCCGTTCACATGGTTGATCATACTCTGGGTTCCAAATGCATGTTTTAGCTGAAGGAAGAATACCTTAAACCTGGGTAGTTGAAACCCGTGGAATGGGTACCATGCAATATGACTTCAAAGGGTTTTCATTTGCTCACCGAACCTCTCCAATCCTATCACTGCTGCGTTTATGCCCCTGTACACATGCTTGATTCTCTTTCGGAGACATAGCAATCCACAGGTTTTAAGATACTTACTAGTCAGGTACATTCTTAGGCGTTTAATATGCGGTGTTGAGTCCATTTCATTGAGCAAGGAGTAGCTCTTGTCTATTCCATATTTGGCTTAAGGAACTTTATCTGTGCTCATTTCAATCTCTGGTTTTATGCAGCTCCCCAACTCACCTTTACCCATAAGCAAGCATAAGTTGGTTTTCTAAATTTGAGACCCTGTTCTGTTCTGTAATTCAGTTCCTGTGTAGCCAAGTTTCCATTCCGTGTATTACTGATATCTTATGATGTTTCTTTTTCTGTGTGACTTATTTCAGTTAGAATCATCATACCTGAATCCACTCATTGTGCTGCTAAGGGCCTGATGACATAGATTTCATTGTTGAGTGATATTGCTTTGTAAGTGAATACCACAACTTCTTTATCCATTTTTCACTTTCTGCGATGTTGAACTTGTACTGTAAACGAGGTTCTTGTAAACAGAGCCGTTCCAAACTTTGGGGTGGCTGTGTCTTTTTGATTTTAATTTCCCTAAGCTATAGGACCATAAGTGGAAGTGCCCTAGGCTCTGTTGCTTTGTTTTTTAGATGTTTCAGGAAACACCATACACTTCTCCCAAGTGTCTGTTGGCAATTTACATCCCGCCCATCAGCATAACAAGGCTCCCAGTTCTCCATGGCCTGTCCTGCCTTTCTGGATTTTACACTTTTTTCAGATGGCCCTTTTGACCAGGGGGAAGTGAGACTTCATTGTAGTGCAGATTTCCTTTGCAAGCTTGCTTGGTTGGCCAAAAAGGGCGTATGCGTTTTTTCCTGAATATATTCAGGAAAAAACGCATACGCCCTTTTTGGCCAAGTGCATCATTGTGGACGTTCTGCCTCTTTTCCTATGCTTTCAATGCAATTCCAGTCTACCTCCTGAAATCGGTTTCCTGCAATTCTGCCCCGCTTTAAAGTCCTCTTGGCAGCCTTACTTCAGTCTATTTTTGGACAATAGCTGTCATTTATAACTTTGCAGGTTTGTGAATTACAGTGCCCCTGAGCTCCTTTCTTCAACTCGCTTTCTTGTGACCTGGCCGCAACACCGCAGGATGGCTTCAGGCCCTAATCTGGTTCCGGCACGGCATGCTGAGCCTTTGGTTAATTCCTCTTCCTGGTGGGAAATGAGAGTTAAATTTGCCCGTCCAGACACCTCCAGCTAGCCTCTCATTGGTTCTCGCTATTCCTGTTCATCTTCCGCAGAAATTGCAAACTGGGCCAAACAGGAGGTTAAAGGGACTGACTCTCCAAGTCGGGAGAGTGTTAGTAAAGCGTCTGGAATGTTGCACCCGAGTACCAGGGGAGGAAAACTGAGACATATTTGAACACGTCTCCCGTTCACATGGTTGATCATACTCTGGGTTCCACATGCATGTTTTAGCTGAAGGAAGAATACCTTAAACCTGGAGAGTTGAGACCCGTGGAATGGGTACCATGCAATATGACTTCAAAGGGTCTTCATTTGCTCACCGAACCTCTCCAATCTTATCACTGCTGCGTTTATGCCCCTGTACACATGCTTGATTCTCTTTCGGAGACATAGCAATCCATAGGTTTTAAGATACTTACTAGTCAGGTACATTCTTAGGCATTTAATATGCGGTGTTGCGTCCATTTCGTTGAGCAAAGAGTAGCTCTTGTCTATTACATATTTGGCTTAAGGAACTTTATCTGTGCTCATTTCAATCTCTGGTTTTATGCAGCACCCCAACTCACCTTTACCCTTAAGCAAGCATAAGTTGGTTTTCTAAATTTGAGACCCTGTTCTGTTCTGTAATTCAGTTCCTGTGTAGCCAAGTTTCCATTCCGTGTATTACAGATATCTTATGATGTTTCTTTTTCTGTGTGACTTATTTCAGTTAGAACCATCATACCTGAATCCACTCATTGTGCTGCTAAGGGCCTGATGACATAGATTTCATTGCTGAGTGATATTGCTTTGTAAGTGAATACCACAACTTCTTTATCCATTTTTCACTTTCTGCGATGTTGAACTTGTACTGTAAACGAGGTTCTTTTCAACAGAGCCGTTCCAAACTTTGGGGTGGCTGTGTCTTTTTGATTTTAATTTCCCTAAGCTATAGGACCATAAGTGGAAGTGCCCTAGGCTCTGTTGCTTTGTTTTTTAGATGTTTCAGGAAACACCATACACTTCTCCCGAGTGGTTGTTGGCAATTTACATCCCGCCCATCAGCATAACAAGGCTCCCAGTTCTCCATGGCCTGTCCTGCCTTTCTGGATTTTACACTTTTTTCAGATGGCCCTTTTGACCGGGGGGAAGTGAGACTTCATTGTAGTGCAGATTTCCTTTGCAAGCTTGCTTGGTTGGCCAAAAAGGGCGTATGCGTTTTTTCCTGAATATATTCAGGAAAAAACGCATACGCCCTTTTTGGCCAAGTGCATCATTGTGGACGTTCTGCCTCTTTTCCTATGCTTTCAATGCAATTCCAGTCTACCTCCTGAAATCGGTTTCCTGCAATTCTGCCCCGCTTTCAAGTCCTCTTGGCAGCCTTACTTCAGTCTATTTTTGGACGATAGCTGTCATTTATAACTCTGCAGGTTTGTGAATTACAGTGCCCCTGAGCTCCTTTCTTCAACTCGCTTTCTTGTGACCTGGCCGTAACACCGCAGGATGGCTTCAGGCCCTAATCTGGTTCCGGCACGGCACGCTGAGCCTTTGGTTATTTACTCTTCCTGGTGGGAAATGAGAGTTAAATTTGCCCGTCCAGACACCTCCAGCTAGCCTCTCATTGGTTCTCGCTATTCCTGTTCATCTTCCGCAGAAATTGCAAACTGGGCCAAACAAGAGGTTAAAGGGACTGACTCTCCAAGTCGGGAGAGTGTTAGTAAAGCGTCTGGAATGTTGCACCCGAGTACCAGGGGGGGAAAACTGAGACATATTTGAACACGTCTCCCGTTCACATGGTTGATCATACTCTGGGTTCCACATGCATGTTTTAGCTGAAGGAAGAATACCTTAAACCTGGGTAGTTGAAACCCGTTTAATGGGTACCATGCAATATGACTTCAAAGGGTCTTCATTTGCTCACCGAACCTCTCCAATCCTATCACTGCTGCGTTTATGCCCCTGTACACATGCTTGATTCTCTTTTGGAGACATAGCAATCCACAGGTTTTAAGATACTTACTAGTCAGGTACATTCTTAGGCGTTTAATATGCGGTGTTGAGTCCATTTCATTGAGCAAGGAGTAGCTCTTGTCTATTCCATATTTGGCTTAAGGAACTTTATCTGTGCTCATTTCAATCTCTGGTTTTATGCAGCACCCCAACTCACCTTTACCTTTAAGCAAGCATAAGTTGGTTTTCTAAATTTGAGACCCTGTTCTGTTCTGTAATTCAGTTCCTGTGTAGCCAAGTTTCCATTCCGTGTGTTACTGATATCTTATGATGTTTCTTTTTCTGTGTGACTTATTTCAGTTAGAATCATCATAGCTGAATCCACTCATTGTGTTGCTAAGGGCCTGATGACACAGATTTCATTGCTGAGTGATATTGCTTTGTAAGTGAATACCACAACTTCTTTATCCATTTTTCACTTTCTGCGATGTTGAACTTGTACTGTAAACGAGGTTCTTGTAAACAGAGCCGTTCCAAACTTTGGGGTGGCTGTGTCTTTTTGATTTTCATTTCCCTAAGCTATAGGACCATAAGTGGAAGTGCCCTAGGTTCTGTTGCTTTGTTTTTTAGATGTTTCAGGAAACACCATACACTTCTCCCGAGTGGTTGTTGGCAATTTACATCCCGCCCATCAGCATAACAAGGCTCCCAGTTCTCCATGGCCAGTCCTGCCTTTCTGGATTTTACACTTTTTTCAGATGGCCCTTTTGACCAGGGGGAAGTGAGACTTCATTGTAGTGCAGATTTCCTTTGCAAGCTTGCTTGGTTGGCCAAAAAGGGCGTATGCGTTTTTTCCTGAATATATTCAGGAAAAAACGCATACGCCCTTTTTGGCCAAGTGCATCATTGTGGACGTTCTGCCTCTTTTCCTCTGCTTTCAATGCAATTCCAGTCTACCTCCTGAAATCGGTTTCCTGCAATTCTGCCCCACTTTCAAGTCCTCTTGGCAGCCTTACTTCAGTCTATTTTTGGACGATAGCTGTCATTTATAACTCTGCAGGTTTGTGAATTACAGTGCCCCTGAGCTCCTTTCTTCAACTCGCTTTCTTGTGACCTGGCCGCAACACCGCAGGATGGCTTCAGGCCCTAATCTTGTTCCGGCACGGCACGCTGAGCCTTTGGTTAATTCCTCTTCCTGGTGGGAAATGAGAGTTAAATTTGCCCGTCCAAACACCTCCAGCTAGCCTCTCATTGGTTCTCGCTATTCCTGTTCATCTTCCGCAGAAATTGCAAACTGGGCCAAACAGGAGGTTAAAGGGACTGACTCTCCAGGTCGGGAGAGTGTTAGTAAAGCGTCTGGAATGTTGCACCCGAGTACCAGGGGGGGAAAACTGAGACATTTGAACATGTCTCCCGTTCACATGGTTGATCATACTCTGGGTTCCACATGCATGTTTTAGCTGAAGGAAGAATACCTTAAACCTGGGTAGTTGAAACCCGTTTAATGGGTACCATGCAATATGACTTCAAAGGGTCTTCATTTGCTCACCGAACCTCTCCAATCCTATCACTGCTGCGTTTATGCCCCTGTACACATGCTTGATTCTCTTTCGGAGACATAGCAATCCACAGGTTTTAAGATACTTACTAGTCAGGTACATTCTTAGGCGTTTAATATGCGGTGTTGAGTCCATTTCATTGAGCAAGGAGTAGCTCTTGTCTATTCCATATTTGGCTTAAGGAACTTTATCTGTGCTCATTTCAATCTCTGGTTTTATGCAGCTCCCCAACTCACCTTTACCCATAAGCAAGCATAAGTTGGTTTTCTAAATTTGAGACCCTGTTCTGTTCTGTAATTCAGTTCCTGTGTAGCCAAGTTTCCATTCCGTGTATTACTGATATCTTATGATGTTTCTTTTTCTGTGTGACTTATTTCAGTTAGAATCATCATACCTGAATCCACTCATTGTGCTGCTAAGGGCCTGATGACATAGATTTCATTGCTGAGTGATATTGCTTTGTAAGTGAATACCACAACTTCTTTATCCATTTTTCACTTTCTGCGATGTTGAACTTGTACTGTAAACGAGGTTCTTGTAAACAGAGCCGTTCGAAACTTTGGGGTGGCTGTGTCTTTTTGATTTTAATTTCCCTAAGCTATAGGACCATAAGTGGAAGTGCCCTAGGCTCTGTTGCTTTGTTTTTTAGATGTTTCAGGAAACACCATACACTTCTCCCGAGTGGTTGTTGGCAATTTACATCCCGCCCATCAGCATAACAAGGCTCCCAGTTCTCCATGGCCTGTCCTGCCTTTCTGGATTTTACACTTTTTTCAGATGGCCCTTTTGACCGGGGGGAAGTGAGACTTCATTGTAGTGCAGATTTCCTTTGCAAGCTTGCTTGGTTGGCCAAAAAGGGCGTATGCGTTTTTTCCTGAATATATTCAGGAAAAAACGCATACGCCCTTTTTGGCCAAGTGCATCATTGTGGACGTTCTGCCTCTTTTCCTATGCTTTCAATGCAATTCCAGTCTACCTCCTGAAATCGGTTTCCTGCAATTCTGCCCCGCTTTAAAGTCCTCTTGGCAGCCTTACTTCAGTCTATTTTTGGACAATAGCTGTCATTTATAACTCTGCAGGTTTGTGAATTACAGTGCCCCTGAGCTCCTTTCTTCAACTCGCTTTCTTGTGACCTGGACGCAACACCGCAGGATGGCTTCAGGCCCTAATCTGGTTCCGGCACGGCATGCTGAGCCTTTGGTTAATTCCTCTTCCTGGTGGGAAATGAGAGTTAAATTTGCCCGTCCAGACACCTCCAGCTAGCCTCTCATTGGTTCTCGCTATTCCTGTTCATCTTCCGCAGAAATTGCAAACTGGGCAAAACAGGAGGTTAAAGGCGCTGACTCTCTAAGTGGGGAGAGTGTTAGTAAAGCGTCTGGAATGTTGCACCCGAGTACCAGGGGAGGAAAACTGAGACATATTTGAACACGTCTCCCGTTCACATGGTTGATCATACTTGGGTTCCACATGCATGTTTTAGCTGAAGGAAGAATACCTTAAACCTGGAGAGTTGAGACCCGTGTAATGGGTACCATGCAATATGACTTCAAAGGGTCTTCATTTGCTCACCGAACCTCTCCAATCCTATCACTGCTGCGTTTATGCCCCTGTACACATGCTTGATTCTCTTTTGGAGACATAGCAATCCATAGGTTTTACGATACTTACTAGTCAGGTACATTGTTAGGCGTTTAATATGCGGTGTTGAGTCCATTTCGTTGAGCAAGGAGTAGCTCTTGTCTATTCCATATTTGGCTTAAGGAACTTTATCTGTGCTCATTTCAATCTCTGGTTTTATGCAGCACCTTAACTCACCTTTCCCCTTAAGCAAGCATAAGTTGGTTTTCTAAATTTGAGACCCTGTTCTGTTCTGTAATTCAGTTCCTGTGTAGCCAAGTTTACATTCCGTGTATTACTGATATCTTATGATGTTTCTTTTTCTGTGTGACTTATTTCAGTTAGAATCATCATACCTGAATCCACTCATTGTGCTGCTAAGGGCCTGATGACACAGATTTCATTGCTGAGTGATATTGCTTTGTAAGTAAATACCACAACTTTTTTATCCATTTTTCACTTTCTGCGATGTTGAACATGTACTGTAATCGAGGTTCTTGTAAACAGATCCGTTCCAAACTTTGGGGTGGCTGTGTCTTTTTGATTTTAAATTCCCTAATCTATAGGACCATAAGTGGAAGTGCCCTAGGTTCTGTTGCTTTGTTTTTTAGATGTTTCAGGAAACACCATACACTTCTCCCCAGTGGTTGTTTGCAATTTACATCCCGCCCATCAGTATAACAAGGCTCCCAGTTCTCCATGGCCTGTCCTGCCTTTCTGGATTTTACACTTTTTTCAGATGGCCCTTTTGACCGGGGGGAAGTGAGACTTCATTGTAGTGCAGATTTCCTTTGCAAGCTTGCTTGGTTGGCCAAAAAGGGCGTATGCGTTTTTTCCTGAATATATTCAGGAAAAAACGCATACGCACTTTTTGGCCAAGTGCATCATTGTGGACGTTCTGCCTCTTTTCCTATGCTTTCAATGCAATTCCAGTCTAACTCCTGAAATCGGTTTCCTGCAATTCTGCCCCACTTTCAAGTCCTCTTGGCAGCCTTACTTCAGTCTATTTTTGGACGATAGCTGGCATTTATAACTCTGCAGGTTTGTGAATTACAGTGCCCCTGAGCTCCTTTCTTCAACTCGCTTTCTTGTGACCTGGCCGCAACACCGCAGGATGGCTTCAGGCCCTAATCTGGTTCCGGCACGGCACGCTGAGCCTTTGGTTAATTCCTCTTCCTGGTGGGAAATGAGAGTTAAATTTGCCCGTCCAGACACCTCCAGCTAGCCTCTCATTGGTTCTCGCTATTCCTGTTCATCTTCCGCAGAAATTGCAAACTGGGCCAAACAGGAGGTTAAAGGGACTGACTCTCCAGGTCGGGAGAGTGTTAGTAAAGCGTCTGGAATGTTGCACCCGAGTACCAGGGTACGAAAACTGAGACATTTGAACACGTCTCCCGTTCACATGGTTGATCATACTCTGGGTTCCAAATGCATGTTTTAGCTGAAGGAAGAATACCTTAAACCTGGGTAGTTGAAACCCGTGGAATGGGTACCATGCAATATGACTTCAAAGGGTTTTCATTTGCTCACCGAACCTCTCCAATCCTATCACTGCTGCGTTTATGCCCCTGTACACATGCTTGATTCTCTTTCGGAGACATAGCAATCCACAGGTTTTAAGATACTTACTAGTCAGGTACATTCTTAGGCGTTTAATATGCGGTGTTGAGTCCATTTCATTGAGCAAGGAGTAGCTCTTGTCTATTCCATATTTGGCTTAAGGAACTTTATCTGTGCTCATTTCAATCTCTGGTTTTATGCAGCTCCCCAACTCACCTTTACCCATAAGCAAGCATAAGTTGGTTTTCTAAATTTGAGACCCTGTTCTGTTCTGTAATTCAGTTCCTGTGTAGCCAAGTTTCCATTCCGTGTATTACTGATATCTTATGATGTTTCTTTTTCTGTGTGACTTATTTCAGTTAGAATCATCATACCTGAATCCACTCATTGTGCTGCTAAGGGCCTGATGACATAGATTTCATTGTTGAGTGATATTGCTTTGTAAGTGAATACCACAACTTCTTTATCCATTTTTCACTTTCTGCGATGTTGAACTTGTACTGTAAACGAGGTTCTTGTAAACAGAGCCGTTCCAAACTTTGGGGTGGCTGTGTCTTTTTGATTTTAATTTCCCTAAGCTATAGGACCATAAGTGGAAGTGCCCTAGGCTCTGTTGCTTTGTTTTTTAGATGTTTCAGGAAACACCATACACTTCTCCCAAGTGTCTGTTGGCAATTTACATCCCGCCCATCAGCATAACAAGGCTCCCAGTTCTCCATGGCCTGTCCTGCCTTTCTGGATTTTACACTTTTTTCAGATGGCCCTTTTGACCGGGGGGAAGTGAGACTTCATTGTAGTGCAGATTTCCTTTGCAAGCTTGCTTGGTTGGCCAAAAAGGGCGTATGCATTTTTTCCTGAATATATTCAGGAAAAAACGCATACGCCCTTTTTGTCCAAGTGCATCATTGTGGACGTTCTGCCTCTTTTCCTATGCTTTCAATGCAATTCCAGTCTACCTCCTGAAATCGGTTTCCTGCAATTCTGCCCCGCTTTAAAGTCCTCTTGGCAGCCTTACTTCAGTCTATTTTTGGACAATAGCTGTCATTTATAACTTTGCAGGTTTGTGAATTACAGTGCCCCTGAGCTCCTTTCTTCAACTCGCTTTCTTGTGACCTGGCCGCAACACCGCAGGATGGCTTCAGGCCCTAATCTGGTTCCGGCACGGCATGCTGAGCCTTTGGTTAATTCCTCTTCCTGGTGGGAAATGAGAGTTAAATTTGCCCGTCCAGACACCTCCAGCTAGCCTCTCATTGGTTCTCGCTATTCCTGTTCATCTTCCGCAGAAATTGCAAACTGGGCCAAACAGGAGGTTAAAGGGACTGACTCTCCAAGTCGGGAGAGTGTTAGTAAAGCGTCTGGAATGTTGCACCCGAGTACCAGGGGAGGAAAACTGAGACATATTTGAACACGTCTCCCGTTCACATGGTTGATCATACTCTGGGTTCCACATGCATGTTTTAGCTGAAGGAAGAATACGTTAAACCTGGAGAGTTGAGACCCGTGGAATGGGTACCATGCAATATGACTTCAAAGGGTCTTCATTTGCTCACCAAACCTCTCCAATCTTATCACTGCTGCGTTTATGCCCCTGTACACATGCTTGATTCTCTTTCGGAGACATAGCAATCCATAGGTTTTAAGATACTTACTAGTCAGGTACATTCTTAGGCATTTAATATGCGGTGTTGCGTCCATTTCGTTGAGCAAAGAGTAGCTCTTGTCTATTACATATTTGGCTTAAGGAACTTTATCTGTGCTCATTTCAATCTCTGGTTTTATGCAGCACCCCAACTCACCTTTACCCTTAAGCAAGCATAAGTTGGTTTTCTAAATTTGAGACCCTGTTCTGTTCTGTAATTCAGTTCCTGTGTAGCCAAGTTTCCATTCCGTGTATTACAGATATCTTATGATGTTTCTTTTTCTGTGTGACTTATTTCAGTTAGAACCATCATACCTGAATCCACTCATTGTGCTGCTAAGGGCCTGATGACATAGATTTCATTGCTGAGTGATATTGCTTTGTAAGTGAATACCACAACTTCTTTATCCATTTTTCACTTTCTGCGATGTTGAACTTGTACTGTAAACGAGGTTCTTTTCAACAGAGCCGTTCCAAACTTTGGGGTGGCTGTGTCTTTTTGATTTTAATTTCCCTAAGCTATAGGACCATAAGTGGAAGTACCCTAGGCTCTGTTGCTTTGTTTTTTAGATGTTTCAGGAAACACCATACACTTCTCCCGAGTGGTTGTTGGCAATTTACATCCCGCCCATCAGCATAACAAGGCTCCCAGTTCTCCATGGCCTGTCCTGCCTTTCTGGATTTTACACTTTTTTCAGATGGCCCTTTTGACCGGGGGGAAGTGAGACTTCATTGTAGTGCAGATTTCCTTTGCAAGCTTGCTTGGTTGGCCAAAAAGGGCGTATGCGTTTTTTCCTGAATATATTCAGGAAAAAACGCATACGCCCTTTTTGGCCAAGTGCATCATTGTGGACGTTCTGCCTCTTTTCCTATGCTTTCAATGCAATTCCAGTCTACCTCCTGAAATCGGTTTCCTGCAATTCTGCCCCGCTTTCAAGTCCTCTTGGCAGCCTTACTTCAGTCTATTTTTGGACGATAGCTGTCATTTATAACTCTGCAGGTTTGTGAATTACAGTGCCCCTGAGCTCCTTTCTTCAACTCGCTTTCTTGTGACCTGGCCGTAACACCGCAGGATGGCTTCAGGCCCTAATCTGGTTCCGGCACGGCACGCTGAGCCTTTGGTTATTTACTCTTCCTGGTGGGAAATGAGAGTTAAATTTGCCCGTCCAGACACCTCCAGCTAGCCTCTCATTGGTTCTCGCTATTCCTGTTCATCTTCCGCAGAAATTGCAAACTGGGCCAAACAGGAGGT
Organism: Stenella coeruleoalba; assembly: GCF_951394435.1. Taxonomy (NCBI): domain Eukaryota; kingdom Metazoa; phylum Chordata; class Mammalia; order Artiodactyla; family Delphinidae; genus Stenella; species Stenella coeruleoalba. The sequence goes on from NW_027646368.1 coordinate 488,418, forward strand.
TAAAGGGACTGACTCTCCAAGTCGGGAGAGTGTTAGTAAAGCGTCTGGAATGTTGCACCCGAGTACCAGGGGGGGAAAACTGAGACATATTTGAACACGTCTCCCGTTCACATGGTTGATCATACTCTGGGTTCCACATGCATGTTTTAGCTGAAGGAAGAATACCTTAAACCTGGGTAGTTGAAACCCGTTTAATGGGTACCATGCAATATGACTTCAAAGGGTCTTCATTTGCTCACCGAACCTCTCCAATCCTATCACTGCTGCGTTTATGCCCCTGTACACATGCTTGATTCTCTTTCGGAGACATAGCAATCCACAGGTTTTAAGATACTTACTAGTCAGGTACATTCTTAGGCGTTTAATATGCGGTGTTGAGTCCATTTCATTGAGCAAGGAGTAGCTCTTGTCTATTCCATATTTGGCTTAAGGAACTTTATCTGTGCTCATTTCAATCTCTGGTTTTATGCAGCACCCCAACTCACCTTTACCTTTAAGCAAGCATAAGTTGGTTTTCTAAATTTGAGACCCTGTTCTGTTCTGTAATTCAGTTCCTGTGTAGCCAAGTTTCCATTCCGTGTGTTACTGATATCTTATGATGTTTCTTTTTCTGTGTGACTTATTTCAGTTAGAATCATCATAGCTGAATCCACTCATTGTGTTGCTAAGGGCCTGATGACACAGATTTCATTGCTGAGTGATATTGCTTTGTAAGTGAATACCACAACTTCTTTATCCATTTTTCACTTTCTGCGATGTTGAACTTGTACTGTAAACGAGGTTCTTGTAAACAGAGCCGTTCCAAACTTTGGGGTGGCTGTGTCTTTTTGATTTTCATTTCCCTAAGCTATAGGACCATAAGTGGAAGTGCCCTAGGTTCTGTTGCTTTGTTTTTTAGATGTTTCAGGAAACACCATACACTTCTCCCGAGTGGTTGTTGGCAATTTACATCCCGCCCATCAGCATAACAAGGCTCCCAGTTCTCCATGGCCAGTCCTGCCTTTCTGGATTTTACACTTTTTTCAGATGGCCCTTTTGACCAGGGGGAAGTGAGACTTCATTGTAGTGCAGATTTCCTTTGCAAGCTTGCTTGGTTGGCCAAAAAGGGCGTATGCGTTTTTTCCTGAATATATTCAGGAAAAAACGCATACGCCCTTTTTGGCCAAGTGCATCATTGTGGACGTTCTGCCTCTTTTCCTATGCTTTCAATGCAATTCCAGTCTACCTCCTGAAATCGGTTTCCTGCAATTCTGCCCCACTTTCAAGTCCTCTTGGCAGCCTTACTTCAGTCTATTTTTGGACGATAGCTGTCATTTATAACTCTGCAGGTTTGTGAATTACAGTGCCCCTGAGCTCCTTTCTTCAACTCGCTTTCTTGTGACCTGGCCGCAACACCGCAGGATGGCTTCAGGCCCTAATCTGGTTCCGGCACGGCACGCTGAGCCTTTGGTTAATTCCTCTTCCTGGTGGGAAATGAGAGTTAAATTTGCCCGTCCAAACACCTCCAGCTAGCCTCTCATTGGTTCTCGCTATTCCTGTTCATCTTCCGCAGAAATTGCAAACTGGGCCAAACAGGAGGTTAAAGGGACTGACTCTCCAGGTCGGGAGAGTGTTAGTAAAGCGTCTGGAATGTTGCACCCGAGTACCAGGGGGGGAAAACTGAGACATTTGAACATGTCTCCCGTTCACATGGTTGATCATACTCTGGGTTCCACATGCATGTTTTAGCTGAAGGAAGAATACCTTAAACCTGGGTAGTTGAAACCCGTTTAATGGGTACCATGCAATATGACTTCAAAGGGTCTTCATTTGCTCACCGAACCTCTCCAATCCTATCACTGCTGCGTTTATGCCCCTGTACACATGCTTGATTCTCTTTCGGAGACATAGCAATCCACAGGTTTTAAGATACTTACTAGTCAGGTACATTCTTAGGCGTTTAATATGCGGTGTTGAGTCCATTTCATTGAGCAAGGAGTAGCTCTTGTCTATTCCATATTTGGCTTAAGGAACTTTATCTGTGCTCATTTCAATCTCTGGTTTTATGCAGCTCCCCAACTCACCTTTACCCATAAGCAAGCATAAGTTGGTTTTCTAAATTTGAGACCCTGTTCTGTTCTGTAATTCAGTTCCTGTGTAGCCAAGTTTCCATTCCGTGTATTACTGATATCTTATGATGTTTCTTTTTCTGTGTGACTTATTTCAGTTAGAATCATCATACCTGAATCCACTCATTGTGCTGCTAAGGGCCTGATGACATAGATTTCATTGCTGAGTGATATTGCTTTGTAAGTGAATACCACAACTTCTTTATCCATTTTTCACTTTCTGCGATGTTGAACTTGTACTGTAAACGAGGTTCTTGTAAACAGAGCCGTTCGAAACTTTGGGGTGGCTGTGTCTTTTTGATTTTAATTTCCCTAAGCTATAGGACCATAAGTGGAAGTGCCCTAGGCTCTGTTGCTTTGTTTTTTAGATGTTTCAGGAAACACCATACACTTCTCCCGAGTGGTTGTTGGCAATTTACATCCCGCCCATCAGCATAACAAGGCTCCCAGTTCTCCATGGCCTGTCCTGCCTTTCTGGATTTTACACTTTTTTCAGATGGCCCTTTTGACCGGGGGGAAGTGAGACTTCATTGTAGTGCAGATTTCCTTTGCAAGCTTGCTTGGTTGGCCAAAAAGGGCGTATGCGTTTTTTCCTGAATATATTCAGGAAAAAACGCATACGCCCTTTTTGGCCAAGTGCATCATTGTGGACGTTCTGCCTCTTTTCCTATGCTTTCAATGCAATTCCAGTCTACCTCCTGAAATCGGTTTCCTGCAATTCTGCCCCGCTTTAAAGTCCTCTTGGCAGCCTTACTTCAGTCTATTTTTGGACAATAGCTGTCATTTATAACTCTGCAGGTTTGTGAATTACAGTGCCCCTGAGCTCCTTTCTTCAACTCGCTTTCTTGTGACCTGGACGCAACACCGCAGGATGGCTTCAGGCCCTAATCTGGTTCCGGCACGGCATGCTGAGCCTTTGGTTAATTCCTCTTCCTGGTGGGAAATGAGAGTTAAATTTGCCCGTCCAGACACCTCCAGCTAGTCTCTCATTGGTTCTCGCTATTCCTGTTCATCTTCCGCAGAAATTGCAAACTGGGCCAAACAGGAGGTTAAAGGGACTGACTCTCCAAGTCGGGAGAGTGTTAGTAAAGCGTCTGGAATGTTGCACCCGAGTACCAGGGGAGGAAAACTGAGACATATTTGAACACGTCTCCCGTTCACATGGTTGATCATACTCTGGGTTCCACATGCATGTTTTAGCTGAAGGAAGAATACCTTAAACCTGGAGAGTTGAGACCCATGGAATGGGTACCATGCAATATGACTTCAAAGGGTCTTCATTTGCTCACCGAACCTCTCCAATCCTATCACTGCTGCGTTTATGCCCCTGTACACATGCTTGATTCTCTTTCGGAGACATAGCAATCCATAGGTTTTACGATACTTACTAGTCAGGTACATTCTTAGGCGTTTAATATGCGGTGTTGAGTCCATTTCGTTGAGCAAGGAGTAGCTCTTGTCTATTCCATATTTGGCTTAAGGAACTTTATCTGTGCTCATTTCAATCTCTGGTTTTATGCAGCACCTTAACTCACCTTTCCCCTTAAGCAAGCATAAGTTGGTTTTCTAAATTTGAGACCCTGTTCTGTTCTGTAATTCAGTTCCTGTGTAGCCAAGTTTACATTCCGTGTATTACTGATATCTTATGATGTTTCTTTTTCTGTGTGACTTATTTCAGTTAGAATCATCATACCTGAATCCACTCATTGTGCTGCTAAGGGCCTGATGACACAGATTTCATTGCTGAGTGATATTGCTTTGTAAGTAAATACCACAACTTTTTTATCCATTTTTCACTTTCTGCGATGTTGAACATGTACTGTAATCGAGGTTCTTGTAAACAGATCCGTTCCAAACTTTGGGGTGGCTGTGTCTTTTTGATTTTAAATTCCCTAATCTATAGGACCATAAGTGGAAGTGCCCTAGGTTCTGTTGCTTTGTTTTTTAGATGTTTCAGGAAACACCATACACTTCTCCCCAGTGGTTGTTTGCAATTTACATCCCGCCCATCAGTATAACAAGGCTCCCAGTTCTCCATGGCCTGTCCTGCCTTTCTGGATTTTACACTTTTTTCAGATGGCCCTTTTGACCGGGGGGAAGTGAGACTTCATTGTAGTGCAGATTTCCTTTGCAAGCTTGCTTGGTTGGCCAAAAAGGGCGTATGCGTTTTTTCCTGAATATATTCAGGAAAAAACGTATACGCCCTTTTTGGCCAAGTGCATCATTGTGGACGTTCTGCCTCTTTTCCTATGCTTTCAATGCAATTCCAGTCTACCTCCTGAAATCGGTTTCCTGCAATTCTGCCCCGCTTTCAAGTCCTCTTGGCAGCCTTACTTCAGTCTATTTTTGGACGATAGCTGGCATTTATAACTCTGCAGGTTTGTGAATTACAGTGCCCCTGAGCTCCTTTCTTCAACTCGCTTTCTTGTGACCTGGCCGCAACACCGCAGGATGGCTTCAGGCCCTAATCTGGTTCCGGCACGGCACACTGAGCCTTTGGTTATTTCCTCTTCCTGGTGGGAAATGAGAGTTAAATTTGCCCGTCCAGACACCTCCAGCTAGTCTCTCATTGGTTCTCGCTATTCCTGTTCATCTTCCGCAGAAATTGCAAACTGGGCCAAACAGGAGGTTAAAGGGACTGACTCTCCAAGTGGGGAGAGTGTTAGTAAAGCGTCTGGAATGTTGCACCCGAGTACCAGGGGAGGAAAACTGAGACATATTTGAACTCGTCTCCCGATCACATGGTTGATCATACTCTGGGTTCCACATGCATGTTTTAGCTGAAGGAAGAATACCTAAAATCTGGGTAGTTGAAACCCGTGGAATGGGTACCATGCAATATGACTTCAAAGGGTCTTCATTTGCTCGCCGAACCTCTCCAATCCTATCACTGCTGCGTTTATGCCCCTGTACACATGCTTGATCCTCTTTCGGAGACATAGCAATCTATAGGTTTTAAGATACTTACTAGTCAGGTACATTCTTAGGCGTTTAATATGCGGTGTTGAGTCCATTTCGTTGAGCAAGGAGTAGCTCTTGTCTATTCCATATTTGGCTTAAGGAACTTTATCTGTGCTCATTTCAATCTCTGGTTTTATGCAGCACCCCAACTCACCTTTCCCCTTAAGCAAGCATAAGTTGGTTTTCTAAATTTGAGACCCTGTTCTGTTCTGTAATTCAGTTCCTGTGTAGCCAAGTTTACATTCCGTGTATTACTGATATCTTATGATGTTTCCTTTTCTGTGTGCCTTATTTCAGTTAGAATCATCATACCTGAATCCACTCATTGTGCTGCTAAGGGCCTGATGACACAGATTTCATTGCTGAGTGATATTGCTTTGTAAGTAAATACCACAACTTCTTTATCCATTTTTCACTTTCTGCGATGTTGAACTTGTACTGTAAACGAGGTTCTTGTAAACAGAGGCGTCCCAAACTTTGGGGTGGCAGTGTCTTTTTGATTTTAATTTCCCTAAGCTATAGAACCATAAGTGGAAGTGCCCTAGGTTCTGTTGCTTTGTTTTTTAGATGTTTCAGGAAACACCATACACTTCTCCCGAGTGGTTGTTGGCAACTTACATCCCGCCCATCAGCATAACAAGGCTCCCAGTTCTCCATGGCCTGTCCTGCATTTCTGGATTTTACACTTTTTTCAGATGGCCCATTTGACCGGGGGGAAGTGAGACTTCATTGTAGTGCAGATTTCCTTTGCAAGCTTGCTTGGTTGGCCAAAAAGGGCGTATGCGTTTTTTCCTGAATATATTCAGGAAAAAACGCATACGCCCTTTTTGGCCAACTGCATCATTGTGGACGTTCTGCCTCTTTTCCTATGCTTTCAATGCAATTCCAGTCTACCTCCTGAAATTGGTTTCCTGCAATTCTGCCCCGCTTTCAAGTCCTCTTGGCAGCCTTACTTCAGTAAATTTTTGGACGATAGCTGTCATTTATAACTCTGCAGGTTTGTGAATTACAGTGCCCCTGAGCTCCTTTCTTCAACTCGCTTTCTTGTGAGCTGGCTGAAACACCGCAGGATGGCTTCTGGCCCTAATCTGGTTCCAGCACGGCACGCTGAGCCTTTGGTTAATTCCTCTTCCTGGTGGGAAATGAGAGTTAAATTTGCCCATCCAGACACCTCCAGCTAGTCTCTCATTGGTTCTCGCTATTCCTGTTCATCTTCCACAGAAATTGCAAACTGGGCCAAACAGGAGGTTAAAGGGACTGACTCTCCAAGTCGGGAGAGTGTTAGTAAAGCGTCTGGAATGTTGCACCCGAGTACCAGGGTACGAAAACTGAGACATATTTGAACACGTCTCCCGATCACATGGTTGATCATACTCTAGGTTCCACATGCATGTTTTAGCTGAAGGAAGAATACCTTAAACCTGGGTATTTGAAACCCGTGGAATGGGTACCATGCAATATGACTTCAAAGGGTCTTCATTTGCTCACCGAACATCTCCAATCCTATCAGTGCTGCGTTTATGCCCCTGAACACATGCTTGATTCTCTTTCGGAGACATAGCAATCCATAGGTTTTAAGATACTTACTAGTCAGGTACATTCTTAGGCGTTTAATATGCGGTGTTGAGTCCATTTCGTTGAGCAAGGAGTAGCTCTTGTCTATTCCATATTCGGCTTAAGGAACTTTATCTGTGCTCATTTCAATCTCTGGTTTTATGCAGCACCCCAACTCACCTTTCCCGTTAAGCAAGCATAAGTTGGTTTTCTAAATTTGAGACCCTGTTCTGTTTTGGAATGCAGTTCCTGTGTAGCCAAGTTTACATTCCGTGTATTAGTGATATCTTATGATGTTTCTTTTTCTGTGTGACTTACTTCAGTTAGAATCATCGTACCTGAATCCACTCATTATGCTGCTACGGGCCTGATGAAATAGATTTCATTGCTGAGTGATACTGCATTGTACGTAAGTACCACAAGTTCTTTATCCATTTTTCACTTTCTGTGATATTGAACTTGTACGGTAAACGAGGTTTTTGTAAATGGAGGCGTCCCAAACTTTGGGGTGGCTGTGTCTTTTTGATTTTAATTTCCCTAAGCTATAGGACCATAAGTGGAAGTGCCCTAGGCTCTGTTGCTTTGTTTTTTAGATGTTTCAGGAAACGCCATACACTTCTCCTGAGTGTCTGTTGGCAATTTACATCCTGCCCATCAGCATAACAAGGCTCCCAGTTCTCCATGGCCTGTCCTGCCTTTCTGGATTTTACACTTTTTTCAGATGGCCCTTTGACCGGGGAGAAGTGAGACTTCATTGTAGTGCAGATTTCCTTTGCAAGTTTGCTTGGTTGGCCAAAAAGGGCGTATGCGTTTTTTCCTGAATATATTCAGGAAAAAACGCATACGCACTTTTTGGCCAAGTGCATCATTGTGGACGTTCTGCCTCTTTTCCTATGCTTTCAATGCAATTCCAGTCTACCTCCTGAAATCGGTTTCCTGCAATTCTGCCCCGCTTTCAAGTCCTCTTGGCAGCCTTACTTCAGTCTATTTTTGGACGATAGCTGTCATTTATAACTCTGCAGGTTTGTGAATTACAGTGCCCCTGAGCTCCTTTCTTCAACTCGCTTTCTTGTGACCTGGCCGCAACACCGCAGAATGGCTTCAGGCCCTAATCTGGTTCTGGCACGGCACTCTGAGCCTTTGGTTATTTCCTCTTCCTGGTGGGAAATGAGAGTTAAATTTGCCCATCCAGACACCTCCAGCTAGTCTCTCATTGGTTCTCGCTATTCCTGTTCATCTTCCACAGAAATTGCAAAGTGGGCCAAACAGGAGGTTAAAGGGACTGACTCTCCAAGTGGGGAGAGTGTTAGTAAAGCGTCTGGAATGTTGCACCCGAGTACCAGGGTACGAAAACTGAGACATATTTGAACACGTCTCCCGATCACATGGTTGATCATGCTCTAGGTTCCACATGCATGTTTTAGCTGAAGGAAGAATACCTTAAACCTGGATAGTTGAAACCCGTGTAATGGGTACCATGCAATATGACTTCAAAGGGTCTTCATTTGCTTACCGAACCTCTCCAATCCTATCACTGCTGCGTTTATGACCCTGTACACATGCTTGATTCTCTTTCGGAGACATAGCAATCCATAGGTTTTAAGATACTTACAAGTCAGGTACATTCATAGGCGTTTAATATGGGTTGTTGAGTCCATTTCGTTGAGCAAGGAGTAGCTCTTGTCTATTCCATATTTGGCTTAAGGAACTTTATCTGTGCTCATTTCAATCTCTGGTTTTATGCAGCACCCCAACTCACCTTTACCCTTAAGCAAGCATAAGTTGTTTTTCTAAATTTGAAACCCTGTTCTGTTCTGTAATTCAGTTACTGTGTAGCCAAGTTTACATTCCGTGTATTACTGATATCTTATGATGTTTCTTTTTCTGTGTGACTTATTTCAGTTAGAATCATCATACCTGAATCCACTCATTGTGCTGCTAAGGGCCTGATGACACAGATTTCATTGCTGAGTGATATTGCTTTGTAAGTAAATACCACAACTTTTTTATCCATTTTTCACTTTCTGCGATGTTGAACTTGTACGGTAATCGAGGTTCTTGTAAACAGAGCCTTTCGAAACTTTGGGGTGGCTGTGTCTTTTTGATTTTAAATTCCCTAAGCTATAGGACCATAAGTGGAAGTGCCCTAGGCTCTGTTGCTTTGTTTTTTAGATGTTTCAGGAAACACCATACACTTCTCCTGAGTGTCTGTTGGCAATTTTTATCCCGCCCATCAGCATAACAAGGCTCCCAGTTCTCCATGGCCTGTCCTGCCTTTCTGGATTTTACACTTTTTTCAGATGGCCCTTTTGACCGGGGGGAAGTGAGACTTCATTGTAGTGCAGATTTCCTTTGCAAGCTTGCTTGGTTGGCCAAAAAGGGCGTATGCATTTTTTCCTGAATATATTCAGGAGAAAACGCATACGCCCTTTTTGGCCAAGTGCATCATTGTGGACGTTCTGCCTCTTTTCCTATGCTTTCAATGCAATTCCAGTCTACCTCCTGAAATCGGTTTCCTGCAATTCTGCCCCGCTTTCAAGTCCTCTTGGCAGCCTTACTTCAGTCTATTTTTGGACGATAGCTGTCATTTATAACTCTGCAGGTTTGGGAATTACAGTGCCCCTGAGCTCCTTTCTTCAACTCGCTTACTTTTGAGCTGGCCGCAACACCGCAGGATGGTTTCAGGCCCTAATCTGGTTCCGGCACGGCACACTGAGCCTTTGGTTATTTCCTCTTCCTGGTGGGAAATGAGAGTTAAATTTGCCCGTCCAGATACCTCCAGCTAGTCTCTCATTGGTTCTCGCTATTCCTGTTCATCTTCCGCAGAAATTGCAAACGGGGCCAAACAGGAAGTTAAAGGGACTGACTCTCCAAGTCGGGAGAGAGTTAGTAAAGCGTCTGGAATGTTGCACCCGAGTAACAGGGTACGAAAACTGAGATATTTGAACACGTCTCCCGATCACATGGTTGATCATACTCTAGGTTCCACATGCATGTTTTAGCTGAAGGAAGTATACCTTAAACCTGGGTAGTTGAAACCCGTGGAATGGGTACCATGCAATATGACTTCAAAGGGTCTTCATTTGCTCACCGAACCTCTCCAATCCTATCACTGCTGAGTTTATGCCCCTGTACACATGCTTGATTCTCTTTCGGAGACATAGCAATCCATAGGTTTTAAGATACTTACTAGTCAGGTACATTCTTAGGCGTTTAATATGCGGTGTTGAGTCCATTTCGTTGAGCAAGGAGTAGCTCTTGTCTATTCCATATTTGGCTTAAGGAACTTTATCTGTGCTCATTTCAATCTCTGGTTTTATGCAGCACCCCAACTCACCTTTCCCCTTAAGCAAGCATAAGTTGGTTTTCTAAATTTGAGACCCTGTTCTGTTCTGTAATTCAGTTCCTGTGTAGCCAAGTTTACATTCCGTGTATTACTGATATCTTATGATGTTTCGTTTTCTGTGTGACTTATTTCAGTTAGAATCATCATACCTGAATCCACTCATTGTGCTGCTAAGGGCCTGATGACATAGATTTCATTGCTGAGTGATATTGCTTTGTAAGTAAATACCACAACTTCTTTATCCATTTTTCACTTTCTGCGATGTTGAACTTGTACTGTAAACGAGGTTCTTGTAAACAGAGCCGTTCCAAACTTTTGGGTGGCTGTGTCTTTTTGATTTTAATTTCCCTAAGCTATAGGACCATAAGTGGAAGTGCCCTAGGCTCTGTTGCTTTGTTTTTTAGATGTTTCAGGAAACACCATACACTTCTCCCAAGTGTCTGTTGGCAATTTACATCCCGCCCATCAGCATAACAAGGCTCCCAGTTCTCAATTGCCTGTTGCCTTTCTGGATTTTACACTTTTTTCAGATGGCCCTTTTGACCGGGGGGAAGTGAGACTTCTTTGTAGTGCAGATTTCCTTTGCAAGCTTGCTTGGTTGGCCAAAAAGTGCGTATGGGTTTTTTCCTGAATATATTCAGGAAAAAACGCATACGCCCTTTTTGGCCAAGTGCATCATTGTGGACGTTCTGCCTCTTTTCCTATGCTTTCAATGCAATTCCAGTCTACCTCCTGAAATCGGTTTCCTGCAATTCTGCCCCGCTTTCAAGTCCTCTTGGCAGCCTTACTTCAGTCTATTTTTGGACGATAGCTGTCATTTATAACTCTGCAGGTTTGTGAATTACAGTGCCCCTGAGCTCCTTTCTTCAACTCGCTTTCTTTTTAGCTGGCCCCAACACCGCAGGATGTCTTCAGGCCCTAATCTGGTTCTGGCACGGCACAGTGAGCCTTTGGTTAATTCCTCTTCCTGGTGGGAAATGAGAGTTAAATTTGCCCATCCAGACACCTCCAGCTAGTCTCTCATTGGTTCTCGCTATTCCTGTTCATCTTCCGCAGAAATTGCAAACTGGGCCAAACAGGAGGTTAAAGGGACTGACTCTCCAAGTGGGGAGAGTGTTAGTAAAGCGTCTGGAATGTTGCACCCGAGTACCAGGGAAGGAAATCTGAGACATATTTGAACACGTCCCCCGTTCACATGGTTGATCATACTTGGGTTCCACATGCATGTTTTAGCTGAAGGAAGAATACCTTAAACTTGGAGAGTTAAGACCCGTGGAATGGGTACCATGCAATATGACTTCAAAGGGTCTTCATTTGCTCACCGAACCTCTCCAATCCTATCACTGCTGCGTATATGCCCCTGTACACATGCTTGATTCTCTTTCGGAGACATAGCAATCCATAGGTTTTAAGATACTTACTAGTCAGGTACATTCTTAGGCGTTTAATATACGGTGTTGAGTCCATTTCGTTGAGCAAGGAGTAGCTCTTGTCTATTCCATATTTGGCTTAAGGAACTTTATCTGTGCTCATTTCAATCTCTGGTTTTATGCAGCACCCCAACTCACCTTTCCCCTTAAGCAAGCATAAGTTGGTTTTCTAAATTTGAGACCCTGTTCTGTTCTGTAATTCAGTTCCTGTGTAGCCAAGTTTACATTCCGTGTATTACTGATATCTTATGATGTTTCTTTTTCTGTGTGACTTATTTCAGTTAGAATCATCATACCTGAATCCACTCATTGTGCTGCTAAGGGCCTGATGACACAGATTTCATTGCTGAGTGATATTGCTTTGTAAGTAAATACCACAACTTCTTTATCCATTTTTCACTTTCTGCGATGTTGAACTTGTACTGTAAACGAGGTTCTTGTAAACGGAACCTTTCGAAACTTTGGGGTGGCTGTGTCTTTTTGATTTTAAATTCCCTAATCTATAGGACCATAAGTGGAAGTGCCCTAGGCTCTGTTGCTTTGTTTTTTAGATGTTTCAGGAAACACCATACACTTCTCCGGAGTGGTTGCTGGCAATTTACATCCCGCCCTTCAGTATAACAAGGCTCCCAGTTCTCCATGGCCTGTCCTGCCTTTCTGGATTTTACACTTTTTTCAGATGGCCCTTTTGACCGGGGGGAAGTGAGACTTCATTGTAGTGCAGATTTCCTTTGCAAGCTTGCTTGGTTGGCCAAAAAGGGCGTATGCGTTTTTTCCTGAATATATTCAGGAAAAAACGTATACGCCCTTTTTGGCCAAGTGCATCATTGTGGACGTTCTGCCTCTTTTCCTATGCTTTCAATGCAATTCCAGTCTACCTCCTGAAATCGGTTTCCTGCAATTCTGCCCCGCTTTCAAGTCCTCTTGGCAGCCTTACTTCAGTCTATTTTTGGACGATAGCTGTCATTTATAACTCTGCAGGTTTGTGAATTACAGTGCCCCTGAGCTCCTTTCTTCAACTTGTATCTTGTGACCTGGCCGCAACACCGCAGGATGGCTTCAGGCCCTAATCTGGTTCAGGCACGGCACGCTGAGCCTTTGGTTATTTCTTCTTCCTGGTGGGAAATGAGAGTTAAATTTGCCCGTCCAGACACCTCCAGCTAGCCTCTCATTGTTTCTCGCTATTCCTGTTCATCTTCCGCAGAAACTGCAAACTGGGCCAAACAAGCGGTTAAAGGGACTGACTCTCCAAGTCGGGAGAGGGTTAGTAAAGCGTCTGGAATGTTGCACCCGAGTACCAGGGTATGAAAACTGAGACATATTTGAACACGTCTCCCGATCACATGGTTGATCATACTCTAGGTTCCACATGCATGTTTTAGCTGAAGGAAGAATACCTTAAACCTGGGTAGTTGAAACCCGTGGAATGGGTACCATGCAATATGACTTCAAAGGGTCTTCATTTGCTCACCGAACCTCTCCAATCCTATCACTGCTGCGTTTATGCCCCTGTACACATGCTTGATTCTCTTTCGGAGACATAGCAATCCATAGGTTTTAAGATACTTACTAGTCAGGTACATTCTTAGGCGTTTAATATGCGGTGTTGAGTCCATTTCGTTGAGCAAGGAGTAGCTCTTGTCTATTCCATATTTGGCTTAAGGAACTTTATCTGTGCTCATTTCAATCTCTGGTTTTATGCAGCACCCCAACTCACCTTTCCCCTTAAGCAAGCATAAGTTGGTTTTCTAAATTTGAGACCCTGTTCTGTTCTGTAATTCAGTTCCTGTGTAGCCAAGTTTACATTCCGTGTATTACTGATATCTTATGATGTTTCCTTTTCTGTGTGCCTTATTTCAGTTAGAATCATCATACCTGAATCCACTCATTGTGCTGCTAAGGGCCTGATGACACAGTTTTCATTGCTGAGTGATATTGCTTTGTAAGTAAATACCACAACTTCTTTATCCATTTTTCACTTTCTGCGATGTTGAACTTGTACTGTAAACGAGGTTCTTGTAAACAGAGCCGTTCCAAACTTTTGGGTGGCTGTGTCTTTTTGATTTTAATTTCCCTAAGCTATAGGACCATAAGTGGAAGTGCCCTAGGTTCTGTTGTTTTGTTTTTTAGATGTTTCAGGAAACACCATACACTTCTCCCGGGTGGTTGTTGGCAATTTACATCCCGCCCATCAGCATAACAAGGCTCCCAGTTCTCCATGGCCTGTCCTGCCTTTCTGGATTTTACACTTTTTTCAGATGGCCCTTTTGACCGGGGGGAAGTGAGACTTCATTGTAGTGCAGATTTCCTTTGCAAGCTTGCTTGGTTGGCCAAAAAGTGCGTATGCATTTTTTCCTGAATATATTCAGGAAAAAACGCATACGCCCTTTTTGGCCAAGTGCATCATTGTGGACGTTCTGCCTCTTTTCCTATGCTTTCAATGCAATTCCAGTCTACCTCCTGAAATCGGTTTCCTGCAATTCTGCCCCGCTTTCAAGTCCTCTTGGCAGCCTTACTTCAGTCTATTTTTGGACGATAGCTGTCATTTATAACTCTGCAGGTTTGGGAATTACAGTGCCCCTGAGCTCCTTTCTTCAACTCGCTTACTTTTGAGCTGGCCGCAACACCACAGGATGGCTTCAGGCCCTAATCTGGTTCCGGCACGGCACACTGAGCCTTTGGTTATTTCCTCTTCCTGGTGGGAAATGAGAGTTAAATTTGCCCGTCCAGATACCTCCAGCTAGTCTCTCATTGGTTCTCGCTATTCCTGTTCATCTTCCGCAGAAATTGCAAACTGGGCCAAACAGGAAGTTAAAGGGACTGACTCTCCAAGTCGGGAGAGAGTTAGTAAAGCGTCTGGAATGTTGCACCCGAGTAACAGGGTACGAAAACTGAGATATTTGAACACGTCTCCCGATCACATGGTTGATCATACTCTAGGTTCCACATGCATGTTTTAGCTGAAGGAAGTATACCTTAAACCTGGGTAGTTGAAACCCGTGGAATGGGTACCATGCAATATGACTTCAAAGGGTCTTCATTTGCTCACCGAACCTCTCCAATCCTATCACTGCTGAGTTTATGCCCCTGTACACATGCTTGATTCTCTTTCGGAGACATAGCAATCCATAGGTTTTAAGATACTTACTAGTCAGGTACATTCTTAGGCGTTTAATATGCGGTGTTGAGTCCATTTCGTTGAGCAAGGAGTAGCTCTTGTCTATTCCATATTTGGCTTAAGGAACTTTATCTGTGCTCATTTCAATCTCTGGTTTTATGCAGCACCCCAACTCACCTTTACCCTTAAGCAAGCATAAGTTGGTTTTCTAAATTTGAGACCCTGTTCTGTTCTGTAATTCAGTTCCTGTGTAGCCAAGTTTACATTCCGTGTATTACTGATATCTTATGATGTTTCGTTTTCTGTGTGACTTATTTCAGTTAGAATCATCATACCTGAATCCACTCATTGTGCTGCTAAGGGCCTGATGACATAGATTTCATTGCTGAGTGATATTGCTTTGTAAGTAAATACCACAACTTCTTTATCCATTTTTCACTTTCTGCGATGTTGAACTTGTACTGTAAACGAGGTTCTTGTAAACAGAGCCGTTCCAAACTTTTGGGTGGCTGTGTCTTTTTGATTTTAATTTCCCTAAGCTATAGGACCATAAGTGGAAGTGCCCTAGGCTCTGTTGCTTTGTTTTTTAGATGTTTCAGGAAACACCATACACTTCTCCCAAGTGTCTGTTGGCAATTTACATCCCGCCCATCAGCATAACAAGGCTCCCAGTTCTCAATTGCCTGTTGCCTTTCTGGATTTTACACTTTTTTCAGATGGCCCTTTTGACCGGGGGGAAGTGAGACTTCTTTGTAGTGCAGATTTCCTTTGCAAGCTTGCTTGGTTGGCCAAAAAGTGCGTATGGGTTTTTTCCTGAATATATTCAGGAAAAAACGCATACGCCCTTTTTGGCCAAGTGCATCATTGTGGACGTTCTGCCTCTTTTCCTATGCTTTCAATGCAATTCCAGTCTACCTCCTGAAATCGGTTTCCTGCAATTCTGCCCCGCTTTCAAGTCCTCTTGGCAGCCTTACTTCAGTCTATTTTTGGACGATAGCTGTCATTTATAACTCTGCAGGTTTGTGAATTACAGTGCCCCTGAGCTCCTTTCTTCAACTCGCTTTCTTTTTAGCTGGCCCCAACACCGCAGGATGTCTTCAGGCCCTAATCTGGTTCTGGCACGGCACAGTGAGCCTTTGGTTAATTCCTCTTCCTGGTGGGAAATGAGAGTTAAATTTGCCCATCCAGACACCTCCAGCTAGTCTCTCATTGGTTCTCGCTATTCCTGTTCATCTTCCGCAGAAATTGCAAACTGGGCCAAACAGGAGGTTAAAGGGACTGACTCTCCAAGTGGGGAGAGTGTTAGTAAAGCGTCTGGAATGTTGCACCCGAGTACCAGGGAAGGAAATCTGAGACATATTTGAACACGTCCCCCGTTCACATGGTTGATCATACTTGGGTTCCACATGCATGTTTTAGCTGAAGGAAGAATACCTTAAACCTGGAGAGTTAAGACCCGTGGAATGGGTACCATGCAATATGACTTCAAAGGGTCTTCATTTGCTCACCGAACCTCTCCAATCCTATCACTGCTGCGTATATGCCCCTGTACACATGCTTGATTCTCTTTCGGAGACATAGCAATCCATAGGTTTTAAGATACTTACTAGTCAGGTACATTCTTAGGCGTTTAATATACGGTGTTGAGTCCATTTCGTTGAGCAAGGAGTAGCTCTTGTCTATTCCATATTTGGCTTAAGGAACTTTATCTGTGCTCATTTCAATCTCTGGTTTTATGCAGCACCCCAACTCACCTTTCCCCTTAAGCAAGCATAAGTTGGTTTTCTAAATTTGAGACCCTGTTCTGTTCTGTAATTCAGTTCCTGTGTAGCCAAGTTTACATTCCGTGTATTACTGATATCTTATGATGTTTCTTTTTCTGTGTGACTTATTTCAGTTAGAATCATCATACCTGAATCCACTCATTGTGCTGCTAAGGGCCTGATGACACAGATTTCATTGCTGAGTGATATTGCTTTGTAAGTAAATACCACAACTTCTTTATCCATTTTTCACTTTCTGCGATGTTGAACTAGTACTGTAAACGAGGTTCTTGTAAACGGAACCTTTCGAAACTTTGGGGTGGCTGTGTCTTTTTGATTTTAAATTCCCTAAGCTATAGGACCATAAGTGGAAGTGCCCTAGGCTCTGTTGCTTTGTTTTTTAGATGTTTCAGGAAACACCATACACTTCTCCGGAGTGGTTGCTGGCAATTTACATCCCGCCCTTCAGTATAACAAGGCTCCCAGTTCTCCATGGACTGTCCTGCCTTTCTGGATTTTACACTTTTTTCAGATGGCCCTTTTGACCGGGGGGAAGTGAGACTTCATTGTAGTGCAGATTTCCTTTGCAAGCTTGCTTGGTTGGCCAAAAAGGGCGTATGCGTTTTTTCCTGAATATATTCAGGAAAAAACGTATACGCCCTTTTTGGCCAAGTGCATCATTGTGGACGTTCTGCCTCTTTTCCTATGCTTTCAATGCAATTCCAGTCTACCTCCTGAAATCGGTTTCCTGCAATTCTGCCCCGCTTTCAAGTCCTCTTGGCAGCCTTACTTCAGTCTATTTTTGGACGATAGCTGTCATTTATAACTCTGCAGGTTTGTGAATTACAGTGCCCCTGAGCTCCTTTCTTCAACTTGTATCTTGTGACCTGGCCGCAACACCGCAGGATGGCTTCAGGCCCTAATCTGGTTCTGGCACGGCACGCTGAGCCTTTGGTTATTTCTTCTTCCTGGTGGGAAATGAGAGTTAAATTTGCCCGTCCAGACACCTCCAGCTAGCCTCTCATTGTTTCTCGCTATTCCTGTTCATCTTCCGCAGAAACTGCAAACTGGGCCAAACAAGCGGTTAAAGGGACTGACTCTCCAAGTCAGGAGAGGGTTAGTAAAGCGTCTGGAATGTTGCA
The DNA here is from genome assembly GCF_951394435.1 of Stenella coeruleoalba. Taxonomy (NCBI): domain Eukaryota; kingdom Metazoa; phylum Chordata; class Mammalia; order Artiodactyla; family Delphinidae; genus Stenella; species Stenella coeruleoalba. The sequence goes on from NW_027646368.1 coordinate 505,840, forward strand.
CCCGAGTACCAGGGTATGAAAACTGAGACATATTTGAACACGTCTCCCGATCACATGGTTGATCATACTCTAGGTTCCACATGCATGTTTTAGCTGAAGGAAGAATACCTTAAACCTGGGTAGTTGAAACCCGTGGAATGGGTACCATGCAATATGACTTCAAAGGGTCTTCATTTGCTCACCGAACCTCTCCAATCCTATCACTGCTGCGTTTATGCCCCTGTACACATGCTTGATTCTCTTTCGGAGACATAGCAATCCATAGGTTTTAAGATACTTACTAGTCAGGTACATTCTTAGGCGTTTAATATGCGGTGTTGAGTCCATTTCGTTGAGCAAGGAGTAGCTCTTGTCTATTCCATATTTGGCTTAAGGAACTTTATCTGTGCTCATTTCAATCTCTGGTTTTATGCAGCACCCCAACTCACCTTTCCCCTTAAGCAAGCATAAGTTGGTTTTCTAAATTTGAGACCCTGTTCTGTTCTGTAATTCAGTTCCTGTGTAGCCAAGTTTACATTCCGTGTATTACTGATATCTTATGATGTTTCCTTTTCTGTGTGCCTTATTTCAGTTAGAATCATCATACCTGAATCCACTCATTGTGCTGCTAAGGGCCTGATGACACAGTTTTCATTGCTGAGTGATATTGCTTTGTAAGTAAATACCACAACTTCTTTATCCATTTTTCACTTTCTGCAATGTTGAACTTGTACTGTAAACGAGGTTCTTGTAAACAGAGCCGTTCCAAACTTTGGGGTGGCTGTGTCTTTTTCATTTTAATTTCCCTAAGCTATAGGACCATAAGTGGAAGTGCCCTAGGTTCTGTTGTTTTGTTTTTTAGATGTTTCAGGAAACACCATACACTTCTCCCCGGTGGTTGTTGGCAATTTACATCCCGCCCATCAGCATAACAAGGCTCCCAGTTCTCCATGGCCTGTCCTGCCTTTCTGGATTTTACACTTTTTTCAGATGGCCCTTTTGACCGGGGGGAAGTGAGACTTCATTGTAGTGCAGATTTCCTTTGCAAGCTTGCTTGGTTGGCCAAAAAGTGCGTATGCATTTTTTCCTGAATATATTCAGGAAAAAACGCATACGCCCTTTTTGGCCAAGTGCATCATTGTGGACGTTCTGCCTCTTTTCCTATGCTTTCAATGCAATTCCAGTCTACCTCCTGAAATCGGTTTCCTGCAATTCTGCCCCGCTTTCAAGTCCTCTTGGCAGCCTTACTTCAGTCTATTTTTGGACGATAGCTGTCATTTATAACTCTGCAGGTTTGGGAATTACAGTGCCCCTGAGCTCCTTTCTTCAACTCGCTTACTTTTGAGCTGGCCGCAACACCGCAGGATGGCTTCAGGCCCTAATCTGGTTCCGGCACGGCACACTGAGCCTTTGGTTATTTCCTCTTCCTGGTGGGAAATGAGAGTTAAATTTGCCCGTCCAGATACCTCCAGCTAGTCTCTCATTGGTTCTCGCTATTCCTGTTCATCTTCCGCAGAAATTGCAAACTGGGCCAAACAGGAAGTTAAAGGGACTGACTCTCCAAGTCGGGAGAGAGTTAGTAAAGCGTCTGGAATGTTGCACCCGAGTAACAGGGTACGAAAACTGAGATATTTGAACACGTCTCCCGATCACATGGTTGATCATACTCTAGGTTCCACATGCATGTTTTAGCTGAAGGAAGAATACCTTAAACCTGGGTAGTTGAAACCCGTGGAATGGGTACCATGCAATATGACTTCAAAGGGTCTTCATTTGCTCACCGAACCTCTCCAATCCTATCACTGCTGAGTTTATGCCCCTGTACACATGCTTGATTCTCTTTCGGAGACATAGCAATCCATAGGTTTTAAGATACTTACTAGTCAGGTACATTCTTAGGCGTTTAATATGCGGTGTTGAGTCCATTTCGTTGAGCAAGGAGTAGCTCTTGTCTATTCCATATTTGGCTTAAGGAACTTTATCTGTGCTCATTTCAATCTCTGGTTTTATGCAGCACCCCAACTCACCTTTACCCTTAAGCAAGCATAAGTTGGTTTTCTAAATTTGAGACCCTGTTCTGTTCTGTAATTCAGTTCCTGTGTAGCCAAGTTTACATTCCGTGTATTACTGATATCTTATGATGTTTCGTTTTCTGTGTGACTTATTTCAGTTAGAATCATCATACCTGAATCCACTCATTGTGCTGCTAAGGGCCTGATGACATAGATTTCATTGCTGAGTGATATTGCTTTGTAAGTAAATACCACAACTTCTTTATCCATTTTTCACTTTCTGCGATGTTGAACTTGTACTGTAAACGAGGTTCTTGTAAACAGAGCCGTTCCAAACTTTTGGGTGGCTGTGTCTTTTTGATTTTAATTTCCCTAAGCTATAGGACCATAAGTGGAAGTGCCCTAGGCTCTGTTGCTTTGTTTTTTAGATGTTTCAGGAAACACCATACACTTCTCCCAAGTGTCTGTTGGCAATTTACATCCCGCCCATCAGCATAACAAGGCTCCCAGTTCTCAATTGCCTGTTGCCTTTCTGGATTTTACACTTTTTTCAGATGGCCCTTTTGACCGGGGAGAAGTGAGACTTCATTGTAGTGCAGATTTCCTTTGCAAGCTTGCTTGGTTGGCCAAAAAGGGCGTATGCGTTTTTTCCTGAATATATTCAGGAAAAAACGCATACGCCCTTTTTGGCCAAGTGCATCATTGTGGACGTTCTGCCTCTTTTCCTATGCTTTCAATGCAATTCCAGTCTACCTCCTGAAATCGGTTTCCTGCAATTCTGCCCCGCTTTCAAGTCCTCTTGGCAGTCTTACTTCAGTCTATTTTTGGACGATAGCTGTCATTTATAACTCTGCAGGTTTGTGAATTACAGTGCCCCTGAGCTCCTTTCTTCAACTCGCTTTCTTGTGACCTGGCCGCAACACCGCAGAATGGATTCAGGCCCTAATCTGGTTCCGGCACGGCACGCTGAGCCTTTGGTTATTTCCTCTTCCTGGTGGGAAATGAGAGTTACATTTGCCCGTCCAGACACCTCCAGCTAGTCTCTCATTGCTTCTCACTATTCCTGTTCATCTTCCGCAGAAATTGCAAACTGGGCCAAACAGGAGGTTAAAGGGACTGACTCTCCAAGTCGGGAGAGTGTTAGTAAAGCGTCTGGAATGTTGCACCCGAGTACCAGGGTACGAAAACTGAGACATATTTGAACACGACTCCCGTTCACATGGTTGATCATACTCTGAGTTCCACATGCATGTTTTAGCTGAAGGAAGAATACCTTAAACCTGGAGAGTTGAGACCCGTGTAATGGGTACCATGCAATATGACTTCAAAGGGTCTTCATTTGCTCACCGATCGTCTCCAATCCTATCACTGCTGCGTTTATGCCCCTCTACACACACTTGATTCTCTTTTGGAGACATAGCAATCCATAGGTTTTAAGATACTTACTAGTCAGGTACATTCTTAGACGTTTAATATGCGGTGTTGAGTCCATTTCGTTGAGCAAGGAGTAGCTCTTGTCTATTCCATATTTGGCTTAAGGAACTTTATCTGTGCTCATTTCAATCTCTGGTTTTATGCAGCACCCCAACTCACCTTTACCCTTAAGCAAGCATAAGTTGGTTTTCTAAATTTGAGACCCTGTTCTGTTTTGGAATGCAGTTCCTGTGTAGCCAAGTTTACATTCCGTGTATTAGTGATATCTTATGATATTTCTTTTTCTGTGTGACTTATTTCAGTTAGAATCATCGTACCTGAATCCACTCATTATGCTGCTACGGGCCTGATGACATAGATTTCATTGCTGAGTGATACTGCATTGTACGTAAGTACCACAAGTTCTTTATCCATTTTTCACTTTCTGTGATATTGAACTTGTACGGTAAACGAGGTTCTTGTAAACGGAGGCGTCCCAAACTTTGGGGTGGCTGTGTCTTTTTGATTTTAATTTCCCTAAGCTATAGGACCATAAGTGGAAGTGCCCTAGGCTCTGTTGCTTTGTTTTTTAGATGTTTCAGGAAACACCATACACTTCTCCTGAGTGTGTGTTGGCAATTTACATCCTGCCCATCAGCATAACAAGGCTCCCAGTTCTCCATGGCCTGTCCTGCCTTTCTGGATTTTACACTTTTATCAGATGGCCCTTTTGACCGGGGGGAAGTGAGACTTCATTGTAGTGCAGATTTCCTTTGCAAGCTTGCTTGGTTGGCCAAAAAGGGCGTATGCGTTTTTTCCTGAATATATTCAGGAAAAAACGCATACGCCCTTTTCGGCCAAGTGCATCATTGTGGACGTTCTGCCTCTTTTCCTATGCTTTCAATGCAATTCCAGTCTACCTCCTGAAATCGGTTTCCTGCAATTCTGCCCCGCTTTCAAGTCCTCTTGGCAGCCTTACTTCAGTCTATTTTTGGACGATAGCTGTCATTTATAACTCTGCAGGTTTGTGAATTACAGTGCCCCTGAGCTCCTTTCTTCAACTCGCTTTCTTTTGAGCTGGCCGCAACACTGCAGGATGGCTTCAGGCCCTAATCTGGTTCCGGCACGGCACGCTGAGCCTTTGGTTAATTCCTCTTCCTGGTGGGAAATGAGAGTTAAATTTGCCCGTCCAGACACCTCCAGCTAGCCTCTAATTGGTTCTCGCTATTCCTGTTCATCTTCCGCAGAATTTGCAAACTGGGCCAAACAGGAGGTTAAAGGGACTGACTCTCCAGGTCGGGAGAGTGTTAGTAAAGCGTCTGGAATGTTGCACCCGAGTACCAGGGGGGGAAAACTGAGACATTTGAACATGTCTCCCGTTCACATGGTTGATCATACTCTGGGTTCCACATGCATGTTTTAGCTGAAGGAAGAATACCTTAAACCTGGAGAGTTGAGACCCGTGTAAAGGGTACCATGCAACATGACTTCAAAGGGTCTTCATTTGCTCACCGAACATCTCCAATCCTATCACTGCTGCGTTTATGCCCCTGTACACATGCTTGATTCTCTTTCGGAGACATAGCAATCCATAGGTTTTAAGATACTTACAAGTCAGGTACATTCTTAGGCGTTTAATATGCGGTGTTGAGTCCATTTCATTGAGCAAGGAGTAGCTCTTGTCTATTCCATATTTGGCTTAAGGAACTTTATCTGTGCTCATTTCAATCTCTGATTTTATGCAGCACCCCAACTCACCTTTACCCTTAAGCAAGCATAAGTTGTTTTTCTAAATTAGAGACCCTGTTCTGTTCTGTAATTCAGTTCCTGTGTAGCCAAGTTTACATTCCGTGTATTACTGATATCTTATGATGTTTCTTTTTCTGTGTGACTTATTTCAGTTAGAATCATCATACCTGAATCTACTCATTGTGCTGCTAAGGGCCTGATGACACAGATTTCATTGCTGAGTGATATTGCTTTGTAAGTAAATACCACAAGTTCTTTATCCATTTTTCACTTTCTGCGATGTTGAAATTGTACTGTAATCGAGGTTCTTGTAAACAGAGCCTTTCGAAACTTTGGGGTGGCTGTGTCTTTTTGATTTTAAATTCCCTAAGCTATAGGACCATAAGTGGAAGTGCCCTAGGCTCTGTTGCTTTGTTTTTTAGATGTTTCAGGAAACACCATACACTTCTCCCGAGTGGTTGTTGGCAATTTACATCCCGCCCTTCAGCATAACAAGGCTCCCAGTTCTCCATGGCCTGTCCTGCCTTTCTGGATTTTACACTTTTTTCAGATGGTCCTTTTGACCGGGGGGAAGTGAGACTTCATTGTAGTGCAGATTTCCTTTGCAAGCTTGCTTGGTTGGCCAAAAAGGGCGTATGCGTTTTTTCCTGAATATATTCAGGAAAAAACGCATACGCCCTTTTTGGCCAAGTGCATCATTGTGGACGTTCTGCCTCTTTTCCTATGCTTTCAATGCAATTCCAGTCTACCTCCTGAAATCGGTTTCCTGCAATTCTGCCCCGCTTTCAAGTCCTCTTGGCAGCCTTACTTCAGTCTATTTTTGGACGATAGCTGTCATTTATAACTCTGCAGGTTTGTGAATTACAGTGCCCCTGAGCTCCTTTCTTCAACTCGCTTTCTTTTGAGCTGGCCGCAACACCGCAGGATGGCTTCAGGCCCTAATCTGGTTCCGGCACGACACACAGAGCCTTTGGTTATTTCCTCTTCCTGGTGGGAAATGAGAGTTAAATTTGCCCGTCCAGACACCTCCAGCTAGTCTCTCATTCGTTCTCGCTATTCCTGTTCATCTTCCGCAGAAATTGCAAACTGGGCCAAACAGGACGTTAAAGGCGCTGACTCTCCAAGTGTGGAGAGTGTTAGTAAAGCGTCTGGAATGTTGCACCCGAGTGCCAGGGGAGGAAAACTGAGACATATTTGAACACGTCTCCTGTTCACATGGTTGATCATACTTGGGTTCCACATGCATGTTTCAGCTGAAGGAAGAATACCTTAAACCTGGAGAGTTGAGACCCGTGTAATGGGTACCATGCAATATGACTTCAAAGGGTCTTCATTTGCTCACCGTACCTCTCCAATCCTATCACTGCTGCGTTTATGCCCCTGTACACATTCTTGATTCTCTTTTGGAGACATAGCAATCCATAGGTTTTAAGATACTTACTAGTCAGGTACATTCTTAGGCGTTTAATATGCGGTGTTGAGTCCATTTCGTTGAGCAAGGAGTAGCTCTTGTCTATTCCATATTTGACTTAAGGAACTTTATCTGTGCTCATTTCAATCTCTGGTTTTATGCAGCACCCCAACTCACCTTTACCCTTAAGCAAGCATAAGTTGGTTTTCTAAATTTGAGACCCTGTTCTGCTCTGTAATTCAGTTCCTGTGTAGCCAAGTTTTCATTCAGTGTATTACTGATATCTTATGATGTTTCTTTTTCTGTGTGACTTATTTCAGTTAGAATCATCATACCTGAATCCACTCATTATGCTGCTAAGGGCCTGATGACATAGATTTCATTGCTGAGTGATATTGCTTTGTAAGTAAATACCACAACTTCTTTATCCATTTTTCACTTTCTGCGATGTTGAACTTGTACTGTAAACGAGGTTCTTGTAAACAGAGCCGTTCCAAACTTTTGGGTGGCTGTGTCTTTTTGATTTTAATTTCCCTAAGCTATAGGACCATAAGTGGAAGTGCCCTAGGCTCTGTTGCTTTGTTTTTTAGATGTTTCAGGAAACACCATACACTTCTCCCAAGTGTCTGTTGGCAATTTACATCCCGCCCATCAGCATAACAAGGCTCCCAGTTCTCAATTGCCTGTTGCCTTTCTGGATTTTACACTTTTTTCAGATGGTCCTTTTGACCGGGGGGAAGTGAGACTTCATTGTAGTGCAGATTTCCTTTGCAAGCTTGCTTGGTTGGCCAAAAAGTGCGTATGGGTTTTTTCCTGAATATATTCAGGAAAAAACGCATACGCCCTTTTTGGCCAAGTGCATCATTGTGGACGTTCTGCCTCTTTTCCTATGCTTTCAATGCAATTCCAGTCTACTTCCTGAAATTGGTTTCCTGCAATTCTGCCCCGCTTTCAAGTCCTCTTGGCAGTCTTACTTCAGTCTATTTTTGGACGATAGCTGTCATTTATAACTCTGCAGGTTTGTGAATTACAGTGCCCCTGAGCTCCTTTCTTCAACTCGCTTTCTTTTTAGCTGGCCCCAACACCGCAGGATGTCTTCAGGCCCTAATCTGGTTCTGGCACGGCACAGTGAGCCTTTGGTTAATTCCTCTTCCTGGTGGGAAATGAGAGTTAAATTTGCCCATCCAGACACCTCCAGCTAGTCTCTCATTGGTTCTCGCTATTCCTGTTCATCTTCCGCAGAAATTGCAAACTGGGCCAAACAGGAGGTTAAAGGGACTGACTCTCCAAGTGGGGAGAGTGTTAGTAAAGCGTCTGGAATGTTGCACCCGAGTACCAGGGAAGGAAATCTGAGACATATTTGAACACGTCTCCCGTTCACATGGTTGATCATACTTGGGTTCCACATGCATGTTTTAGCTGAAGGAAGAATACCTTAAACCTGGAGAGTTAAGACCCGTGGAATGGGTACCATGCAATATGACTTCAAAGGGTCTTCATTTGCTCACCGAACCTCTCCAATCCTATCACTGCTGCGTATATGCCCCTGTACACATGCTTGATTCTCTTTCGGAGACATAGCAATCCATAGGTTTTAAGATACTTACTAGTCAGGTACATTCTTAGGCGTTTAATATACGGTGTTGAGTCCATTTCGTTGAGCAAGGAGTAGCTCTTGTCTATTCCATATTTGGCTTAAGGAACTTTATCTGTGCTCATTTCAATCTCTGGTTTTATGCAGCACCCCAACTCACCTTTCCCCTTAAGCAAGCATAAGTTGGTTTTCTAAATTTGAGACCCTGTTCTGTTCTGTAATTCAGTTCCTGTGTAGCCAAGTTTACATTCCGTGTATTACTGATATCTTATGATGTTTCTTTTTCTGTGTGACTTATTTCAGTTAGAATCATCATACCTGAATCCACTCATTGTGCTGCTAAGGGCCTGATGACACAGATTTCATTGCTGAGTGATATTACTTTGTAAGTAAATACCACAACTTCTTTATCCATTTTTCACTTTCTGCGATGTTGAACTTGTACTGTAAACGAGGTTCTTGTAAAGGAACCTTTCGAAACTTTGGGGTGGCTGTGTCTTTTTGATTTTAAATTCCCTAAGCTATAGGACCATAAGTGGAAGTGCCCTAGGCTCTGTTGCTTTGTTTTTTAGATGTTTCAGGAAACACCATACACTTCTCCGGAGTGGTTGCTGGCAATTTTCATCCCGCCCTTCAGTATAACAAGGCTCCCAGTTCTCCATGGCCTGTCCTGCCTTTCTGGATTTTACACTTTTTTCAGATGGCCCTTTTGACCGGGGGGAAGTGAGACTTCATTGTAGTGCAGATTTCCTTTGCAAGCTTGCTTGGTTGGCCAAAAAGGGCGTATGCGTTTTTTCCTGAATATATTCAGGAAAAAACGTATACGCCCTTTTTGGCCAAGTGCATCATTGTGGACGTTCTGCCTCTTTTCCTATGCTTTCAATGCAATTCCAGTCTACCTCCTGAAATCGGTTTCCTGCAATTCTGCCCCGCTTTCAAGTCCTCTTGGCAGCCTTACTTCAGTCTATTTTTGGACGATAGCTGTCATTTATAACTCTGCAGGTTTGTGAATTACAGTGCCCCTGAGCTCCTTTCTTCAACTTGTATCTTGTGACCTGGCCGCAACACCGCAGGATGGCTTCAGGCCCTAATCTGGTTCTGGCACGGCACGCTGAGCCTTTGGTTATTTCTTCTTCCTGGTGGGAAATGAGAGTTAAATTTGCCCGTCCAGACACCTCCAGCTAGCCTCTCATTGTTTCTCGCTATTCCTGTTCATCTTCCGCAGAAACTGCAAACTGGGCCAAACAAGCGGTTAAAGGGACTGACTCTCCAAGTCGGGAGAGGGTTAGTAAAGCGTCTGGAATGTTGCACCCGAGTACCAGGGTACGAAAACTGAGACATATTTGAACACGTCTCCCGATCACATGGTTGATCATACTCTAGGTTCCACATGCATGTTTTAGCTGAAGGAAGAATACCTTAAACCTGGGTAGTTGAAACCCGTGGAATGGGTACCATGCAATATGACTTCAAAGGGTCTTCATTTGCTCAACGAACCTCTCCAATCCTATCACTGCTGCGTTTATGCCCCTGTACACATGCTTGATTCTCTTTCGGAGACATAGCAATCCATAGGTTTTAAGATACTTACTAGTCAGGTACATTCTTAGGCGTTTAATATGCGGTGTTGAGTCCATTTTGTTGAGCAAGGAGTAGCTCTTGTCTATTCCATATTTGGCTTAAGGAACTTTATCTGTGCTCATTTCAATCTCTGGTTTTATGCAGAACCCCAACTCACCTTTCCCCTTAAGCAAGCATAAGTTGGTGTTCTAAATTTGAGACCCTGTTCTGTTCTGTAATTCAGTTCCTGTGTAGCCAAGTTTCCATTCCGTGTATTACTGATATCTTATGATGTTTCTTTTTCTGTGTGACTTATTTCAGTTAGAATCATCATACCTGAATCCACTCATTGTGCTGCTAAGGGCCTGATGACACAGATTTCATTGCTGAGTGATATTGCTTTGTAAGTAAATACCACAACTTCTTTATCCATTTTTCACTTTCTGCGATGTTGAACTTGTACTGTAAACGAGGTTCTTGTAAACAAAGCCGTTCCAAACTTTGGGGTGGCTGTGTCTTTTTGATTTTAATTTCCCTAAGCTATAGGACCATAAGTGGAAGTGCCCTAGGCTCTGTTGCTTTGTTTTTTAGATGTTTCAGGAAACACCATACACTTCTCCCGAGTGTCTGTTGGCAATTTACATCCCGCCCATCAGCATAACAAGGCTCCCAGTTCTCCATGGCCTGTCCTGCCTTTCTGGATTTTACACTTTTTTCAGATGGTCCTTTTGACCGGGGGGAAGTGAGACTTCATTGTAGTGCAGATTTCCTTTGCAAGCTTGCTTGGTTGGCCAAAAAGGGCGTATGCGTTTTTTCCTGAATATATTCAGGAAAAAACGCATACGCCCTTTTTGGCCAAGTGCATCATTGTGGACGTTCTGCCTCTTTTCCTATGCTTTCAATGCAATTCCAGTCTACCTCCTGAAATCGGTTTCCTGCAATTCTGCCCCGCTTTCAAGTCCTCTTGGCAGCCTTACTTCAGTCTATTTTTGGACGATAGCTGTCATTTATAACTCTGCAGGTTTGTGAATTACAGTGCCCCTGAGCTCCTTTCTTCAACTCGCTTTCTTTTGAGCTGGCCGCAACACCGCAGGATGGCTTCAGGCCCTAATCTGGTTCCGGCACGACACACAGAGCCTTTGGTTATTTCCTCTTCCTGGTGGGAAATGAGAGTTAAATTTGCCCGTCCAGACACCTCCAGCTAGTCTCTCATTCGTTCTCGCTATTCCTGTTCATCTTCCGCAGAAATTGCAAACTGGGCCAAACAGGACGTTAAAGGCGCTGACTCTCCAAGTGTGGAGAGTGTTAGTAAAGCGTCTGGAATGTTGCACCCGAGTACCAGGGGAGGAAAACTGAGACATATTTGAACACGTCTCCTGTTCACATGGTTGATCATACTTGGGTTCCACATGCATGTTTCAGCTGAAGGAAGAATACCTTAAACCTGGAGAGTTGAGACCCGTGTAATGGGTACCATGCAATATGACTTCAAAGGGTCTTCATTTGCTCACCGTACCTCTCCAATCCTATCACTGCTGCGTTTATGCCCCTGTACACATTCTTGATTCTCTTTTGGAGACATAGCAATCCATAGGTTTTAAGATACTTACTAGTCAGGTACATTCTTAGGCGTTTAATATGCGGTGTTGAGTCCATTTCGTTGAGCAAGGAGTAGCTCTTGTCTATTCCATATTTGACTTAAGGAACTTTATCTGTGCTCATTTCAATCTCTGGTTTTATGCAGCACCCCAACTCACCTTTACCCTTAAGCAAGCATAAGTTGGTTTTCTAAATTTGAGACCCTGTTCTGCTCTGTAATTCAGTTCCTGTGTAGCCAAGTTTTCATTCAGTGTATTACTGATATCTTATGATGTTTCTTTTTCTGTGTGACTTATTTCAGTTAGAATCATCATACCTGAATCCACTCATTATGCTGCTAAGGGCCTGATGACATAGATTTCATTGCTGAGTGATATTGTTTGTAAGTAAATACCACAACTTCTTTATCCATTTTTCAATTTCTGCGATGTTGAACTTGTACTGTAAACGAGGTTCTTGTAAACAGAGCCATTCCAAACTTTGGGGTGGCTGTGTCTTTTTGATTTTAATTTCCCTAAGCTATAGGACCATAAGTGGAAGTGCCCTAGGTTCTGTTGCTTTGTCTTTTAGATGTTTCAGGAAACACCATACACTTCTCCCGAGTATCTGTTGGCAATTTACATCCCGCCCATCAGCATAACAAGGCTCCCAGTTCTCCATGGCCTGTCCTGCCTTTCTGGATTTTACACTTTTTTCAGATGGCCCTTTTGACCAGGGGGAAGTGAGACTTCATTGTAGTGCAGATTTCCTTTGCAAGTTTGCTTGGTTGGCCAAAAAGGGCGTATGCGTTTTTTCCTGAATATATTCAGGAAAAAACGCATACGCCCTTTTTGGCCAAGTGCATCATTGTGGACGTTCTGCCTCTTTTCCTATGCTTTCAATGCAATTCCAGTCTACCTCCTGAAATCGGTTTCCTGCAATTCTGCCCCGCTTTCAAGTCCTCTTGGCAGCCTTACTTCAGTCTATTTTTGGACGATAGCTGTCATTTATAACTCTGCAGGTTTGTGAATTACAGTGCCCCTGAGCTCCTTTCTTCAACTTGCTTTCTTGTGACCTGGCCGCAACACCGCAGGATGGCTTCAGGCCCTAATCTGGTTCCGGCACGGCACGCTGAGCCTTTGGTTAATTCCTCTTCCTGGTGGGAAATGAGAGTTAAATTTGCCCGTCCAGACACCTCCAGCTAGCCTCTAATTGGTTCTCGCTATTCCTGTTCATCTTCCGCAGAAATTGCAAACTGGGCCAAACAGGAGGTTAAAGGGACTGACTCTCCAGGTCGGGAGAGTGTTAGTAAAGCGTCTGGAATGTTGCACCCGAGTACCAGGGGGGGAAAACTGAGACATTTGAACATGTCTCCCGTTCACATGGTTGATCATACTCTGGGTTCCACATGCATGTTTTAGCTGAAGGAAGAATACCTTAAACCTGGAGAGTTGAGACCCGTGTAAAGGGTACCATGCAACATGACTTCAAAGGGTCTTCATTTGCTCACCGAACATCTCCAATCCTATCACTGCTGCGTTTATGCCCCTGTACACATGCTTGATTCTCTTTCGGAGACATAGCAATCCATAGGTTTTAAGATACTTACAAGTCAGGTACATTCTTAGGCGTTTAATATGCGGTGTTGAGTCCATTTCATTGAGCAAGGAGTAGCTCTTGTCTATTCCATATTTGGCTTAAGGAACTTTATCTGTGCTCATTTCAATCTCTGATTTTATGCAGCACCCCAACTCACCTTTACCCTTAAGCAAGCATAAGTTGTTTTTCTAAATTAGAGACCCTGTTCTGTTCTGTAATTCAGTTCCTGTGTAGCCAAGTTTACATTCCGTGTATTACTGATATCTTATGATGTTTCTTTTTCTGTGTGACTTATTTCAGTTAGAATCATCATACCTGAATCCACTCATTGTGCTGCTAAGGGCCTGATGACACAGATTTCATTGCTGAGTGATATTGCTTTGTAAGTAAATACCACAAGTTCTTTATCCATTTTTCACTTTCTGCGATGTTGAAATTGTACTGTAATCGAGGTTCTTGTAAACAGAGCCTTTCGAAACTTTGGGGTGGCTGTGTCTTTTTGATTTTAAATTCCCTAAGCTATAGGACCATAAGTGGAAGTGCCCTAGGCTCTGTTGCTTTGTTTTTTAGATGTTTCAGGAAACACCATACACTTCTCCCGAGTGGTTGTTGGCAATTTACATCCCGCCCTTCAGCATAACAAGGCTCCCAGTTCTCCATGGCCTGTCCTGCCTTTCTGGATTTTACACTTTTTTCAGATGGTCCTTTTGACCGGGGGGAAGTGAGACTTCATTGTAGTGCAGATTTCCTTTGCAAGCTTGCTTGGTTGGCCAAAAAGGGCGTATGCGTTTTTTCCTGAATATATTCAGGAAAAAACGCATACGCCCTTTTTGGCCAAGTGCATCATTGTGGACGTTCTGCCTCTTTTCCTATGCTTTCAATGCAATTCCAGTCTACCTCCTGAAATCGGTTTCCTGCAATTCTGCCCCGCTTTCAAGTCCTCTTGGCAGCCTTACTTCAGTCTATTTTTGGACGATAGCTGTCATTTATAACTCTGCAGGTTTGTGAATTACAGTGCCCCTGAGCTCCTTTCTTCAACTCGCTTTCTTTTGAGCTGGCCGCAACACCGCAGGATGGCTTCAGGCCCTAATCTTGTTCCGGCACGACACACAGAGCCTTTGGTTATTTCCTCTTCCTGGTGGGAAATGAGAGTTAAATTTGCCCGTCCAGACACCTCCAGCTAGTCTCTCATTCGTTTTCGCTATTCCTGTTCATCTTCCGCAGAAATTGCAAACTGGGCCAAACAGGACGTTAAAGGCGCTGACTCTCCAAGTGTGGAGAGTGTTAGTAAAGCGTCTGGAATGTTGCACCCGAGTACCAGGGGAGGAAAACTGAGACATATTTGAACACGTCTCCTGTTCACATGGTTGATCATACTTGGGTTCCACATGCATGTTTCAGCTGAAGGAAGAATACCTTAAACCTGGAGAGTTGAGACCCGTGTAATGGGTACCATGCAATATGACTTCAAAGGGTCTTCATTTGCTCACCGTACCTCTCCAATCCTATCACTGCTGCGTTTATGCCCCTGTACACATTCTTGATTCTCTTTTGGAGACATAGCAATCCATAGGTTTTAAGATACTTACTAGTCAGGTACATTCTTAGGCGTTTAATATGCGGTGTTGAGTCCATTTCGTTGAGCAAGGAGTAGCTCTTGTCTATTCCATATTTGACTTAAGGAACTTTATCTGTGCTCATTTCAATCTCTGGTTTTATGCAGCACCCCAACTCACCTTTACCCTTAAGCAAGCATAAGTTGGTTTTCTAAATTTGAGACCCTGTTCTGCTCTGTAATTCAGTTCCTGTGTAGCCAAGTTTTCATTCAGTGTATTACTGATATCTTATGATGTTTCTTTTTCTGTGTGACTTATTTCAGTTAGAATCATCATACCTGAATCCACTCATTATGCTGCTAAGGGCCTGATGACATAGATTTCATTGCTGAGTGATATTGTTTGTAAGTAAATACCACAACTTCTTTATCCATTTTTCAATTTCTGCGATGTTGAACTTGTACTGTAAACGAGGTTCTTGTAAACAGAGCCATTCCAAACTTTGGGGTGGCTGTGTCTTTTTGATTTTAATTTCCCTAAGCTATAGGACCATAAGTGGAAGTGCCCTAGGTTCTGTTGCTTTGTCTTTTAGATGTTTCAGGAAACACCATACACTTCTCCCGAGTGGTTGTTGGCAATTTACATCCCACCCATCAGCATAACAAGGCTCCCAGTTCTCCATGGCCTGTCCTGCCTTTCTGGATTTTACACTTTTTTCAGATGGCCCTTTTGACCGTGGGGAAGTGAGACTTCATTGTAGTGCAGATTTCCTTTGCAAGCTTGCTTGGTTGGCCAAAAAGGGCGTATGCGTTTTTTCCTGAATATATTCAGGAAAAAACGCATACGCCCTTTTTGGCCAGGTTCATCATTGTGGACGTTCTGCCTCTTTTCCTATGCTTTCAATGCAATTCCAGTCTACCTCCTGAAATCGGTTTCCTGCAATTCTGCCCCGCTTTCAAGTCCTCTTGGCAGCCTTACTTCAGTCTATTTTTGGACGATAGCTGTCATTTATAACTCTGCAGGTTTGTGAATTACAGTGCCCCTGAGCTCCTTTCTTCAACTCGCTTTCTTGTGACCTGGCCGCAACACCGCAGGATGGCTTCAGGCCCTAATCTTGTTCTGGCCCGGCATGCTGAGCCTTTGGTTAATTCCTCTTCCTGGTGGGAAATGAGAGTTAAATTTGCCCGTCCAGACACCTCCAGCTAGCCTCTCATTGGTTCTCGCTATTCCTGTTCATCTACCGGAGAAATTGCAAACTGGGCCAAACAGGAAGTTAAAGGGACTGACTCTCCAAGTCGGGAGAGTGTTAGTAAAGCGTCTGGAATGTTGCACCCGAGTACCAGGGGAGGAAAATGAGACATATTTGAACATGTCTCCCGTTCACCTGGTTGATCATACTCTGGGTTCCACATGCATGTTTTAGCTGAAGGAAGAATACCTTAAACCTGGAGAGTTGAGACCCGTGTAATGGGTACCATGCAATATGACTTCAAAGGGTCTTCATTTGCTCACCGAACCTCTCCAATCCTATCACTGCTGCGTTTATGCCCCTGTACACACGCTTGATTCTCTTTTGGAGAGATAGCAATCCATAGGTTTTAAGATACTTACTAGTCAGGTACATTCTTAGGCGTTTAATATGGGGTTTTGAGTCCATTTCGTTGAGCAAGGAGTAGCTCTTGTCTATTCCATATTTGGCTTAAGGAACTTTATCTGTGCTCATTTCAATCTCTGATTTTATGCAGCACCCCAACTCACCTTTCCCCTTAAGCAAGCATAAGTTGGTTTTCTAAATTTGAGACCCTGTTCTGTTCTGTAATTCAGTTCCTGTGTAGCTAAGTTTACATTCCGTGTATTACTGATATCTTATGATGTTTCTTTTTCTGTGTGACTTATTTCAGTTAGAATCATCATACCTGAATCCACTCATTGTGCTGCTAAGGGCCTGATGACACAGATTTCATTGCTGAGTGATATTGCTTTGTAAGTAAATACCACAACTTCTTTATCCATTTTTCACTTTCTGCGATGTTGAACTTGTACTGTAAACGAGGTTCTTGTAAACAGAGCCGTTCCAAACTTTGGGGTGGCTGTGTCTTTTTGATTTTAATTTCCCTAAGCTATAGGACCATAAGTGGAAGTGCCCTAGGTTCTGTTGCTTTGTTTTTTAGATGTTTCAGGAAACACCATACACTTCTCCCGAGTGTCTGTTGGCAATTTACATCCCGCCCATCAGCATAACAAGGCTCCCAGTTCTCCATGGCCTGTCCTGCCTTTCTGGATTTTACACTTTTTTCAGATGGCCCTTTTGACCGGGGGGAAGTGAGACTTCATTGTAGTGCAGATTTCCTTTGCAAGCTTGCTTGGTTGGCCAAAAAGGGCGTATGCGTTTTTTCCTGAATATATTCAGGAAAAAACGCATACGCCCTTTTTGGCCAAGTGCATCATTGTGGACGTTCTGCCTCTTTTCCTATGCTTTCAATGCAATTCCAGTCTACCTCCTGAAATCGGTTTCCTGCAATTCTGCCCCGCTTTCAAGTCCTCTTGGCAGCCTTACTTCAGTATATTTTTGGACGATAGCTGTCATTTATAACTCTGCAGGTTTGTGAATTACAGTGCCCCTGAGACTCCTTTCTTCAACTCGCCTTCTTGTGACCTGGCCGCAACACCGCAGAATGGCTTCAGGCCCTAATCTGGTTCTGGCACGGCACGCTGAGCCTTTGGTTAATTCCTCTTCCTGGTGGGAAATGAGAGTTAAATTTGCCCGTCCAGACACCTCCAGCTAGCCTCTCATTGGTTCTCGCTATTCCTGTTCATCTTCCGCAGAAATTGCAAACTGGGCCAAACAGGAGGTTAAAGGCACTGACTCTCCAAGTTGGGAGAGTGTTAGTAAAGCGTCTGGAATGTTGCACCCGAGTACCAGGGTACGAAAACTGAGACATATTTGAACACGTCTCCCGATCACATGGTTGATCATACTCTAGGTTCCACATGCATGTTTTAGCTGAAGGAAGAATACCTTAAACCTGGGTAGTTGAAACCCGTGGAATGGGTACCATGCAATATGACTTCAAAGGGTCTTCATTTACTCACCAAACCTCTCCAATCCTATCACTGCTGCGTTTATGCCCCTGTACACATGCTTGATTCTCTTTCGGAGACATAGCAATCCATAGGTTTTAAGATACTTACTACTCAGGTACATTCTTAGGCGTTTAATATGCGGTGTTGAGTCCATTTCGTTGAGCAAGGAGTAGCTCTTGTCTATTCCATATTTGGCTTAAGGAACTTGATCTGTGCTCATTTCAATCTCTGGTTTTATGCAGCACCCCAACTCACCTTTCCCCTTAAGCAAGCATAAGTTGGTTTTCTACATTTGAGACCCTGTTCTGTTTTGTAATTCAGTTCCTCTGTAGCCAAGTTTACATACCGTGTAGAAGTGATATCTTATGATGTTTCTTTTTCTCTGTGACTTATTTCACTTAGAATCATCGTACCTGAATCCACTCATTATGCTGCTACGGGCCTGATGACATAGATTTCATTGCTGAGTGATATTGCATTGTACGTAAGTAGCACAACTTCTTTATCCATTTTTCGCTTTCTGTGATATTGAACTTGTACCGTAAACGAGGTTCTTGTAAACAGAGCCGTCCCAAACTTTGGGGTGGCTGTGTCTTTTTGATTTTAATTTCCTTAAGCTATAGGACCATAAGTGGAAGTGCCCTAGGCTCTGTTGCTTTGTTTTTTAGATGTTTCAGGAAACACCATACTCTTCTCCAGAGTGGCTGTTGGCAATTTACATGCCGCCCATCAGCATAACAAGGCTCCCAGTTCTCCATGGCCTGTCCTGCCTTTCTGGATTTTACACTTTTTTCAGATGGCCCTTTTGACCGCGGGGCAGTGAGACTTCATTGTAGTGCAGATTTCCTTTGCAAGCTTGCTTGGTTGGCCAAATAGGGCATATGCGCTTTTTCCTGAATAAATTTAGAAAAAACGCATACGTCCTTTTTGGCCAAGTGCCTCCTTGTGGACGTTCTGCCTCTTTTCCTATGCTTTAAATGCAATTCCAGTCTACCTCCTGAAATCAGTTTCCTGCAATTCTGCCCCGCTTTCAAGTCCTCTTGGGAGGCTTACTTCAACATATTTTTGGACGATAGCTTTCATTTATAACTCTGCAGGTTTGTGAATAACAGTGCCCCTGAGCTCCTTTCTTCAACTCGCTTTCTTGTGAGATGGCCGCAAAACCGCAGGATTGCTTCAGGCCCTAGTGTGGTTCCAGCACGGCACACTGAGCCTTTGGTTAATTCCTCTTCCTGTTGGGAAATGAGAGTTAAATTTGCCCGTCCAGACACCTCCAGCTAGTCTCTCATTGGTTCTCCTTATTCCTGTTCATCTTACGCAGAAATTGCAAACTGGGCCAAACAGGAGGTTAAAGGCACTGACTCTCCAAGTGGGTAGAGTGTTAGTAAAGCATCTGGAATGTTGCACCCGAGTACCAGGGGACAAAAACTGAGGCACATTTGAACACGTTTCCCGATCACACGGTGGATCATACTCTGGGTTCCACATGCATGTTTTAGCTGAAGGAAGAATCCCTTAAACCTGGAGAGTTGAGACCCATGGAATGGGTACCATGCAAAATGACTTCAAAGGGTCTGCATTTGCTCACCCAACCTCACCAATCCTATCACTGCTGCGTTTATGCCACTGTACACACACTTGATTCTCTTTTGGAGACATATAAATCCATAGGTTTTAAGATTCTTACTAGTCAGGTATATTCTTAGGCGTTTAATATGGGGTGTTGAGTCCACTTTGTTGAGCAAGGAGTAGCTCTTGTCTATTACATATTTGGCTTATGGAACGATATCTGTGCTAATTTCAATCTCTGGTTTTATGGAGCACCCCAACTCACCTTTCCCCTTAAGCAAGCATAAGTTGGTTTTCTGAACTTGAGACCCTGTTCCGTTTTGTAATTCAGTTCATGTATAGCCAAGTTTACATTCCATGCATTAGTGATATCTTATGATGTTTCTTTTTCTGTGTGACTTATTTCACTTAGAATCATCGTGCCTCAATCCACTGATTATGCTGCTACAGGCTTGGTGCCACAGATTTCATTGCTGAGTGGTATTCCGTTGTACGTAAGTACCGCAACTTCTTTATCAATTTTTTGTTCTCTGGAATTTTTAACTTGTACTGTAGAAGAGGTTCCTATAAACAGAGCCGTCCCAAATTTTGGGGTGTCTGTGTCTTTTTTATTTTAATTTCCCTAAGCTATAGTACCATAAATGGAAATGCCCTAGACTCTGTTGCTTTGTTTTTCAGATGTATCAGGAAACACCATACACTTCTCCAGAGTGGCTGTTGGCAATTTACATCCCGCCCATCAGCATAACAATGTTCCTTTTTCCCCATGGCCTGTCTTGTCTTTCTGGATTTTACACTTTTCTCAGATGGCCCTTTAGACCGGGGGGAAGTGACACTTCATAGTAGTTCGGATTTCCATTGCAAGCTTGCTTGGTTTGCCAAAAAGGGCGTATGTGTTTTTTCCTGAATATATTCAGGAAAAAACTCATACGCCCTTTTTTGCCAAGTGCATCATTGTCGATGTTCTGCCTCTTTTCCTATGCTTTAAATGCAAATCCAGTCTACCTCCTGAAATCGGTTTCCTGAAATTCTGCCCCGCTTTCAAGTCCTCTTCGCAGCCTTACTTCAATATATTTTCGTACGATAGCTGTCATTTATAACTCTGCAGGATTGTGAATTACAGTGCCCCTGAGCTCCTTTCTTCAACTTTCTTTCTTTCTTTCTTTCTCGCTTTCTTGTGAGCTGGCCGCAAACCCGCAAGACTGCTTCAGGCCCTAATCTGCTTCTGGCAGGGCACGCTGAGCCTTTGGTTAATTCCTCTTCCTTGTGGGAAATGAGTGTTAAAAATGCCCGTCCAGACACCTACCTCACTCTCAACCCCTTGGTGATGTGGGTCCTCTGGTTTGTGGCCACCTTTGCTGGGTACCTCACCTTTCGATGATGTGGCCCCACTAGTGTGAGGACACTCCTGCCTGGTTCTCATCCACGTGGTTATGTGGACCCCCTGGTGAGAGTCTGTTCCTGGCTGTGTTCCTCACCCTTCTGTGAGGGAGACCCTCTGCTGATAGGTCACTCCTGCATGGCTGGCACACATTGCCTTGGTGAAGTCAGCCGTGTGGTGGCAGTTGGAGCGTGCTGGGAATCTCCTCCCCCCGGTGATGAGGGCCCTCTTGCGTCAGGCCCTAACTGCTGGGCTCACCAACTTTTCTTAGTGAGCCCAGTGATGCTTTGGCACTCCTCTTAGGATCCCATCTCCATGGGGATGTGGGCCTTCTGCTCTGAGGTCCCAACGGCTGGGTTGTTCACATTTTCATGATGTGGGCTCTCTGGTGTTAGTTCACAGAGGCCTGGATCCCATAGCCTCTGTGCTCTTGGCTGCCTGCTGGGAGGTTCCAACTGCTCGATTCCTCAACTTTTGTATTCTATGGGTCCTGTGTTGTGATGCTCCTCCTGCCTGCCTCACTCGCAACCCCTTCGTGATGTGGGTCTTCTGGTTTGAGGCCACATGTGCTGGGTTCCGCAACTTTCAATGATGTGGCCCCACTGGTGTGAGGACACTCCTGCCTGGTTCCCATCCCCTTGGTGATGTGGGCCTTCTGGTGACAGTCTTATCCTGGCTAGGTTCCTCACTCTTCTGTGAGGTAGGCCCTCTGCTGTGAGGTCAATCCTGCCTGACTTGCACACATCACCTTGGCGACGTGGACCCTCTGTTGGCACATGGAACCTGCTAGGAGCCTCCTGCCCTCGGTGATGATGGCCCTCTAGCATCAGGCCCTAACTGATGGGCTCCCCACGTTTTCTGATGTGAGCCCAGTGATGCCAGGACACTCCTGTCAGGTTCCCATCCCCATGGGGATGTGGGCTTTCTGCTCTGAGGTCCCAACGCCTGGGTTGCTCACAGTTTCATGATGTGGGCTCTCTGGTGTTAGTTCACTCCTGCCTGCATCCCATAGCTTCTGTGCTCTCGGCCACCTGCTGGGAAGTTCCAAATGCTGGATTCCTCACCTTTTTTATTCTTTGGGCCCTCTGTTTTTAGGCTACTCCTACCTGCCTCACTCCCATCCCCTTTGTGATGTATGTCCTCTGATATGAGGTCACATGTGCTGGGTTCCTCACCTTTCGATGATGTCGCCCCACTGGTGGGAGGACAGTCCCAACTGGTTCCCATCCCCTTGGTGTTGTGGGCCCTCTGGCGAGAGTCTCATCCTGCCTCGGTTCCTCACCCTTCTGTGAGATAGGCCCTCTGCTGTGAGGTCACTGCTGTCTGGCTGGCGCATGCTACCTTGTAGACGTGGGCCCTCTGTTGGCAGTTGGAACCTGCTGGGAGTCTCCTCCCCTCAGTTATGAGGGCCCCCTGGCGTCAGGCCCTAACTGCTGGGCTCCTAACATTTTCTGATATGTGCTAAGTGGTGCGAAGCCACTCCTGCCTGGATCCCATCCCAATGGGGATGTGGGCCTTCTGTTCTGAGGTCCCAATGGCTGGGCTGCTCACAGGTTCATGATGTGGGCCCTCTGCTGTGAGTTCACTGTGGCCTGGATCCCATAGCCTCGGTGCTCTGGGCCACTTGCTGGGAGGTTCCAACTGCTGGATTCCTCAACTTTTATATTCTATGGACCCTGTGTTTTGAGGCCGGTCCTGCCAGCCTCATTCCGAGCCCCTTGGTGATGTGGTTCCTCTGGTTTGAGGCTACATGTGCTGGGATCCTCACCTTTCGATGATGTTGTCCCACTGGTGTGGGGACACTCCTGTCTGGTTCCCATCCCCTTGGTGATGTGGGCCCTCTGGTGAGAGTCTGATCCTGGCTGTGTTCCTCACCCTTCTGTGAGGTGGGCCCTCTGCTGTGAGGTCACTCCTGCCGGGCTGGCACACATCGCTTTGGCGACGTTGGCCCTCTGGTGGCAGCTGGAGCCTGCTGGGAGCCTCCTCCTCTCGGTGATGAGTGCCCTCTAGCGTCAGGCCCTAACTTCTGAGCACCCCACGTTTTCTGGTGTGAGCCCAGTGATGCCAAGACACTCCTGTCATGTTCCCATCACCATGGGGATGTGGGCCTTCTGCTCTGAGGTCCCAATGTCTGGGTTGCTCACAGTTTCATGATGTGGGCTGCCTGGTGTTAGTTCACTCTGGCCTGGATCCCCTAGCCTCTGTGCTCTGGGCCGCCTGCTGGGAGGTTCCAACTGCTGGATTCCTCACCTTTCTTATTTTTGGGTCCTCTGTTATGAGGCTCCTCCTGCCTGCCTCACTCCCAGCCCCTTGGTGATGGGTGTCCTATGGTTTGAAGGCACATGTTCTGGGTTCCTCACCTTTAGATGATGTGGCCCTACTCATGTGAGGACACTCCTGCCTGGTTCCAAGCCATTTGGTGATGTGGGCCCTCTGGTGCGAGTCTGATCCTGACTGGGTTCGTCACACTTCTCTGAGGTGGGCCCTCTGCTGTGAGGTCATTCGTGCCTGGTTGGCACACATCACCTTGGCGACGTCAGCCCTCTGGTGGCAGTTGGAGCCTGCTGGGAGCCTCCTTCCCTTAGTGATGAGAGTCGTCTGGCCTCAGGCCCTAACTGCTGGTCGTCCAGAATTTTCTGATACGTTCTCAGTGGTGCGAGGACACTCCTACCAGATTTCCATCCCCATGGGGATGTGGGCCTCCTGCTCTGAGGTCCCAATGGCTGGGTTGCTCAGTTTCATGACATGGGCCCTCTTCTGTGAGTTCACTGTGGCCTGGATCCCATAGCCTCGGTGCTCTGAGCCGCCTGCTGGGAGGTTCCAACTGCTGGATTCCCCACTTTTTTATTCTATGGGCCCAGTGTTGTGAGGCTACTACTGCCTGCCTCACTCTGAGGCCCTTGGTGATGTGGGTCCTCTGGTTTGAGGACACATGTGCTGAGTACCTCACCTTTCGATGATGTGGCCCCACTGGTGTGAAGACACTCCTGCCTGGTTCCCATCCCCTTGGTGATGTGGGCCCTCTGGTGAGAGTCTGATGTTGGCTGGGTTTCTCACCCTTCTGTGAGGTGGGACCTCTGCTGTGAGGTAACTGCTGCCTGGCTTGCTCACGTTGCCTTGGCAATGTGAGCCCTCAGGTGGCAGTTGGAGCCTGCTGGGAATCTCCTCCCCTCAGTTATGAGAGCTCTGGATAAAACACATATGCCCTTTTTTGCCAAGTGCATTATTTTCCAAGTTCTGTCTCTTTTCCTATGCTTTAAGAGCAACTCCCGTGTACCTTCTGAAATTGGTTTCCAGCAATTCTGCTCCGCATTCAAGTCATCTTCGCAGCCTTACTTCAGTATAATTTTGGATGATAGCTGTCATTTATAACTCCGCAGGTTTGTGAACTACAGTGCACATCAGCTCCTTTCTTCAACTCGCTTTCTTGTGAGCTGGCCGCAACACCGCAGGATGGCTTCAGGCCCTAATCTACTTCCAGCACGGCACGCTGAGCCTTTGGTTATTTCCTCTTCCTGGTGGGAAATGAGAGTTAAATTTGCCCGTCCAGACACCTCCAGCTAGTCTCTCATTGGTTCTCCCTATTCCTGTTCATCTTCCGCAGAAATTGCAAACTGGGCCAAACAGGAGGTTAAAGGCGCTGACCCCCCAAGTGGGGAGAGTGTTAGTAAAGCGACTGGAATGTTGCACCCGAGTACCAGGGGACGAAAACTGAGAGATATTTGAACACGTCTCCCGTTCACACAGTTGATCATACTCTAGGTTCCACATGCATGTTTTAGCTGAAGGAAGAATACCTTAAACCTGGAGAGTTGAGACCCCTGTAATGGGTACCATGAAATATGACTTCAAAGGGTCTTCATTTGCTCACCGAACCTCTCCAATCCTATCACTGCTGCGTTTATGCCCCTGTACACACGCTTGATTCTCTTTTGGAGAGAGAGCAATCCATAGGTTTTAAGATACTTACTAGTCAGGTACATTCTTAGGCATTTAATATGGGGTGTTGAGTCCATTTCGTTGAGCAAGGAGTAGCTCTTGTATATTCCATATTTGGCTTAAGGAACTTTATCTGTGCTCATTTCAATCTCTGGTTTTATGCAGCACCCCAACTCACCTTTCCCCTTAAGCAAGCATAAGTTGGTTTTCTAAATTTGAGTCCCTGTTCTGTTTTGGAATTCATTTCCTCTGTAACCAAATTTATATTCCGTGTATTAGTGATATCTTATGATGTTTCTTTTTCTGTGTGACTTATTTCAGTTAGAATCATCGTACCTGCATCCACTCACTATGCTGCTACGGGCCTGATGACATAGATTTCATTGCTGAGTGATACTGCATTGTACATAAGTACCACAAGTTCTTTATCCATTTTTCACTTTCTGTGATATTGAACTTGTACGGTAAACGAGGTTCTTGTAAACAGAGGCGTCCCAAACTTTGGGGTGGCTGTGTCTTTTTTATTTTAATTTCCCTAAGCTATAGGACCATAAGTGGAAGTGCCCTAGGCTCTGTTGCTTTGTTTTTTAGATGTTTCAGGAAACAACATACACTTATCCCGAGTGTCTGTTGGCAATTTACATCCCGCCCATCAGCATAACAAGGCTCCCAGTTCTCCATGGCCTGTCCTTCCTTTCTGGATATTACACTTTTTTCAGATGGCCCTTTTGACCAGGGGGAAGTGAGACTTCATTGTAGTGCAGATTTCCTTTGCAAGCTTGCTTGGTTGGCCAAAAAGGGCGTATGCGTTTTTTCCTGAATATATTCAGGAAAAAACGCTTACGCCCTTTTTGGCCAAGTGCATCATTGTGGACGTTCTGCCTCTTTTCCTATGCTTTCAATGCAATTCCAGTCTACCTCCTGAAATCGGTTTCCTGCAATTCTGCCCCGCTTTCAAGTCCTCTTGGCAGCCTTACTTCAGTCTATTTTTGGACGATAGCTGTCATTTATAACTCTGCAGGTTTGTGAATTACAGTGCCCCTGAGCTCCTTTCTTCAACTCGCTTTCTTTTGAGCTGGCTGCAACACCGCAGGATGGCTTCAGGCCCTAATCTGGTTCCGGCATGGCACGCTGAGCCTTTGGTTATTTCCTCTTCCTGGTGGGAAATGAGAGTTAAATTTGCCCGTCCAGACACCTCCAGCTAGTCTCTCATTGGTTCTCCCTATTCCTGTTCATCTTCCGCAAAAATTGCAAACTGGGCCAAACAGGAGGTTAAAGGGACTGACTCTCCAAGTCGGGAGAGTGTTAGTAAAGAGTCTGGAATGTTGCACCCGAGTACCAGGGTATGAAAACTGAGACATATTTGAACACGTCTCCCGATCACATGGTTGATCATACTCTAGTTTCCACATGCATGTTTTAGCTGAAGGAAGAATACCTTAAACCTGGGTAGTTGAAACCCGTGGAATGGGTACCATGCAATATGACTTCAAAGGGTCTTCATTTGCTCACCGAACCACTCCAATCCTATCACTGCTGCGTTTATGCCCCTGTACACACGCTTGATTCTCTTTCGGAGACATAGCAATCCATAGGTTTTAAGATACTTACTAGTCAGGTACATTCTTAGGCGTTTAATATGCGGTGTTGAGTCCATTTCGTTGAGCAAGGAGTAGCTCTTCTCTATTCCATATTTGGCTTAAGGAACTTTATCTGTGCTCATTTCGATCTCTGGTTTTATGCAGCACCCCAACTCACCTTTACCCTTAAGCAAGCATAAGTTGGTTTTCTAAATTTGAGACCCTGTTCTGTTCTGTAATTCAGTTCCTGTGTAGACAAGTTTACATTCTGTGTATTACTGATATCTTATGATGTTTCTTTTTCTGTGTGACTTATTTCAGTTAGAATCATCGTACCTGAATCCACTCATTATGCTGCTACGGGCCTGATGACATAGATTTCATTGCTGAGTGATACTGCATTGTACGTAAGTACCACAAGTTCTTTATCCATTTTTCACTTTCTGTTATATGGAACTTGTACGGTAAACGAGGTTCTTGTAAACAGAGGCGTCCCAGACTTTGGGGTGGCTGTGTCTTATTGATTTTAATTTCCCTAAGTTATAGGACCATAAGTGGAAGTGCCCTAGGCTCTGTTGCTTTGTTTTTTAGATGTTTCAGGAAACACCATACACTTCTCCCGAGTGTCTGTTGGCAATTTACATCCCGCCCATCAGCATAACAAGGCTCCCAGTTCTCCATGGCCTCTCCTGCCTTTCTGGATTTTACACTTTTTTCAGATGGCCCTTTTGACCGGGGGGAAGTGGGACTTCATTGTAGTGAAGATTTCCTTTGCAAGCTTGTATGGTTGGCCAAAAAGGGCGTATGCATTTTTTCCTGAATATATTCAGGAAAAAACGCATACGCCCTTTTTGGCCAAGTGCATCATTGTGGACGTTCTGCCTCTTTTCCTATGCTTTCAATGCAATTACAGTCTACCTCCTGAAATCGGTTTCCTGCAATTCTGCCCCGCTTTCAAGTCCTGTTGGCAGCCTTACTTCAGTATATTTTTGGACGATAGCTGTCATTTATAACTCTGCAGGTTTGTGAATTACAGTGCCCCTGAGCTCCTTTCTTCAACTCGCTTTCTTTTGAGCTGGCCGCAACACCGCAGGATGGCTTCATGCCCTAATCTGGTTCCGGCACAGCACGCTGAGCCTTTGCTTATTTCCTCTTCCTGGCGGGAAATGAGAGTTAAATTTGCCCGTCCAGACACCTCCAGCTAGTCTCTCATTGGTTCTCCCTATTCCTGTTCATCTTCCGCAGAAATTGCAAACTGGGCCAAACAGGAGATTAAAGGCGCTGACTCTCCATGTGGGGAGAGTGTTAGTAAAGCATCTGGAATGTTGCACCCGAGTACCAGGGGAGGAAACCTGAGACATATTTGAACACGTCTCCCGTTCACACGGTTGATCATACTCTAGGTTCCACATGCATGTTTTAGCTGAAGGAAGAATATCTTAAACCTGGAGAGTTGAGACCCGTGGAATGGGTACTATGCAATGGGACTTCAAAGGGTCTTCATTTGCTCACCGAACCTCTCCAATCCTATCACTGCTGTGTTTATGCCCCTGTACACACGCTTGATTCTCTTTTGGAGACATAGCAATCCATAGGTTTTAAGATACTTACTAGTGAGGTACATTCTTAGGCGTTTAATATGGGGTGTTGAGTCCATTTCGTTGAGCAAGGAGTAGCTCTTGTCTATTCCATATTTGGCTTAAGGAAATTTATCTGTGTTCATTTCAATCTCTGGTTTTATGCTGCACCCCAACTCACCTTTCCCCTTAAGCAAGCATAAGTTGGTTTTCTAAATTTGAGACCCTGTTCTGTTTTGGAATTCAGTTCCTGTGTAGCCAAGTTTACATTCCGTGTATTAGTGATATCTTATGATGTTTCTTTTTCTGTGTGACTTATTTCAGTTAGAATCATCGTACCTGAATCCACTCATTATGCTGCTACGGGCCTGATGACATAGATTTCATTGCTGAGTGATACTGCATTGTACCTAAGTACCACAAGTTCTTTATCCATTTTTCACTTTCTGTGATATTGAACTTGTACCATAAGCGAGGTTCTTGTAAACAGAGGCGTCCCAAACTTTGGGGTGGCTGTGTCTTTTTGATTTTAATTTCCCTAATCTATAGGACCATAAGTGGAAGTGCCCTAGGCTCTGTTGCTTTGTTTTTTAGATGTTTCAGGAAACACCATACACTTCTCCCGAGTGTCTGTTGGCAATTTACATCCCGCCCATCAGCATAACAAGGCTCCCAGTTCTCCATGGCCTGTCCTGCCTTTCTGGATTTTACACTTTTCTCAGATGGCCCTTTTGACCGGGGGGAAGT
The DNA here is from genome assembly GCF_951394435.1 of Stenella coeruleoalba. NCBI lineage: Eukaryota > Metazoa > Chordata > Mammalia > Artiodactyla > Delphinidae > Stenella > Stenella coeruleoalba. The sequence continues at coordinate 534,168 of NW_027646368.1, forward strand.
GAGACTTCATTGTAGTGCAGATTTCCTTTGCAAGCTTGCTTGGTTGGCCAAAAAGGGCGTATGCGTTTTTTCCTGAATATATTCAGGAAAAAACGCATACGCCCTTTTTGGCCAAGTGCATCATTGTGGACGTTCTGCCTCTTTTCCTCTGCTTTCAATGCAATTCCAGTCTACCTCCTGAAATCGGTTTCCTGAAATTCTGCCCCGTTTTTAAGTCCTCTTGGCAGCCTTACTTCAGTATATTTTTGGACGATAGCTGTCATTTATAACTCTGCAGGTTTGTGAATTACAGTGCCCCTGAGCTCCTTTCTTCAACTCGCTTTCTCTTGAGCTGGCCGCAACACCGCAGGATGGCTTCAGGCCCTAATCTGGTTCTGGCACGGAATGCTGAGCCTTTGGTTATTTCCTCTTCGTGGTGGGAAATGAGAGTTAAATTTGCCCGTCCAGACACCTCCAGCTAGTCTCTCATTGGTTCTCCCTATTCCTGTTCATCTTCAACAGAAATTGCAAACTGGGCCAAACAGGAGGTTAAAGGCGCTGACTCTCCAAGTGAGGAGAGTGTTAGTAAAGCGTCTGGAATGTTGCACCCGAGTACCGGGGGAGGAAAACTGAGATATATTTGAACACGTCTCCCGTTCACACGGTTGATCATACTCTGGGTTCCACATGCATGTTTTAGCTGAAGGAAGAATACCTTAAACCTGGGTAGTTGAGACCCGTGGAATGCGTACCATGCAATATGACTTCAAAGGGTCTTCATTTGCTCACCGAACCTCTCCAATCCTATCACTGCTGCGTTTATGCCCCTGTACACATTCTTGATTCTCTTTCGGAGACATAGCAATCCATAGGTTTTAAGATACTTACTAGTCAGGTACATACTTAGGCGTTTAATATGGGGTGTTGAGTCCATTTCGTTGAGCAAGGAGTAGCTCTTGTCTATTCCATATTTGGCTTAAGGAATTTATCTGTGCTCATTTCAATCTCTGGTTTTATGCAGCACCCCAACTCACCTTTCCCCTTAAGCAAGCATAAGTTGGTTTTCTAAATTTGAGACCCTGTTCTGTTCTGTAATTCAGTTCCTGTGTAGCCAAGTTTACATTCCGTGTATTAGTGATATCTTATGATGTTTCTTTTTCTGTGTGACTTATTTCAGTTAGAATCATCGTACCTGAATCCACTCATTGTGCTGCTAAGGGCCTGATGACATAGATTTCATTGCTGAGTGATACTGCATTGTACGTAAGTACCACAAGTTCTTTATGCATTTTTCACTTTCTGTGATATTGAACTTGTTCGGTAAACGAGGTTCTTGTAAACAGAGCCGTTCCAAACTTTGGGGTGGCTGTGTCTTTTTGATTTTAATTTCCGTATGCTATAGGACCATAAGTGGAAGTGCCCTAGGCTCTGTTGCTTTGTTTTTTAGATGTTTCAGGAAACACCATACACTTCTCCCGAGTGTCTGTTGGCAATTTACATCCCGCCCATCAGCATAACAAGGCTCCCAGTTCTCCATGGCCTGTCCTGCCTTTCTGGATTTTACACTTTTTTCAGATGGCCCTTTTGACCGGGGGGAAGTGAGACTTCATTGTAGTGCAGATTTCCTTTGCAAGCTTGCTTGGTTGGCCAAAAAGGGCGTATGCGTTTTTTCCTGAATATATTCAGGAAAAAACGCATACGCCCTTTTTGGCCAAGTGCATCATTGTGGACGTTCTGCCTCTTTTCCTATGCTTTCAATGCAATTCCAGTCTACCTCCTGAAATCGGTTTCCTGCAATTCTGCCCCACTTTCAAGTCCTCTTGGCAGCCTTACTTCAGTATATTTTTGGACGATAGCTGTCATTTATAACTCTGCAGGTTGGTGAATTACAGTGCCCCTGAGCTCCTTTCTTCAACTCGCTTTCTTGTGAGCTGGCCGCAACACCGCAGGATGGCTTCAGGCCCTAATCTGGTTCCGGCACGGCACGCTGAGCCTTTGGTTAATTCCTCTTCCTGGTGGGAAATGAGAGTTAAATTTGCCCGTCCAGACACCTCCAGCTAGTCTCTCATTGGTTCTCCCTATTCCTGTTAATCTTCCGCAGAAATTGCAAACTGGGCCAAACAGGAGGTTAAAGGCACTGACTCTCCAAGTGGGTAGAGTTTTAGTAAAGCGACTGGAATGTTGCACCCGAATACCAGGAGAGGAAATCTGAGACATATTTGAACACGTCTCCCGTTCACACGGTTGATCATACTCTGGGTTCCACATGCATGTTTTAGCTGAAGGAAGAATACCTTAAACCTGAAGAGTTGAGACCCGTGGAATGGGTACCATGCAATATGACTTCAAAGGGTCTTCATTTGCTCACCGAACCTCTCCAATCCTATCACTGCTGCGTTTATGCCCCTGTACACACGCTTGATTCTCTTTTGGAGACATAGCAATCCATAGGTTTTAAGATACTTACTAGTCAGATACATTCTTAGACGTTTAATATGCGGTGTTGAGTCCATTTCGTTGAGCAAGGAGTAGCTCTTGTCTATTCCATATTTGGCTTAAGGAACTTTATCTGTGCTCATTTCAATCTCTGGTTTTATGCAGCACCCCAACTCACCTTTCCCCTTAAGCAAGCATAAGTTGGTTTTCTAAATTTGAGACCCTGTTCTGTTTTGGAATTCAGTTCCTGTGTAGCCAAGTTTACATTCCGTGTATTAGTGATATCTTATGATGTTTCTTTTTCTGTGTGACTTATTTCACTTAGAATCATCGTACCTGAATCCATTCATTATGCTGCTACGGGCCTGATGACATAGATTTCATTGCTGAGTGATACTGCATTGTACGTAAGTACCACAAGTTCTTTATCCATTTTTCACTTTCTGTGATATTGAACTTGTACGGTAAATGAGGTTCTTGTAAACAGAGGCGTCCCAAACTTTGGGGTGGCTGTGTCTTTTTGATTTTAATTTCCCTAAGCTATAGGACCATAAGTGGAAGTGCCCTAGGCTCTGTTGCTTTGTTTTTTAGATGTTTCAGGAAACACCATACACTTCTCCCGAGTGTCTGTTGGCAATTTACATCCCGCCCATCAGCATAACAAGGCTCCCAGTTCTCCATGGCCTGTCCTGCCTTTCTGGATTTTACACTTTTTTCAGATGGCCCTTTTGACCGGGGGGAAGTGAGACTTCATTGTAGAGCAGATTTCCTTTGCAAGCTTGCTTGGTTGGCCAAAAAGGGCGTATGCGTTTTTTCCTGAATATATTCAGGAAAAAACGCATACACCCTTTTTGGCCAAGTGCATCATTGTGGACGTTCTGCCTCTTTTCCTATGCTTTCAATGCAATTCCATTCTACTTCCTGAAATCGGTTTCCTGCAATTCTGCCCCACTTTCAAGTCCTCTTGGCAGCCTTACTTCAGTATATTTTTGGACGATAGCTGTCATTTATAACTCTGCAGGTTTGTGAATTACAGTGCCCCTGAGCTCCTTTCTTCAACTCGCTTTCTTGTGACCTGGCCGCAACACCGCAGGATGGCTTCAGGCCCTAATCTGGTTCCGGCACGGCACGCTGAACCTTTGGTTAATTCCTCTTCCTGGTGGGACATGAGAGTTAAATTTGCCCGTCCCGACACCTCCAGCTAGTCTCTCATTGGTTCTCGCTATTCCTGTTCATCTTCCGCAGAAATTGCAAACTGGGCCAAACAGGAGCTGAAATGCGCTGACTCTCCAAGTGTGGAGAGTGTTAGTAAAGCGTCTGGAATGTTGCACCCGAATACCAGAGTACGAAAACTGAGACATGTTTGAAAACGTCTCCCGATCACATGGTTGATCATACTCTAGGTTCCACATGCATGTTTTAGCTGAAGGAAGAATACCTTAAACCTGGGTAGTTGTAACCCGTGGAATGAGTACCATGAAATATGACTTCAAAGGGTCTTCATTTGCTCACTGAACCTCTCCAATCCTGTCACAGCTGGGTTTATGCCCCTGTACACACGCTTGATTCTCTTTCAGACATAGCCATCCATACGCTTTAAGATTCTTACTAGTCAGATATATTCTTAGGCGTTTAATATGGGGTGTTGAGTCCATTTCGTTGAGCAAGGAGTAGCTCTTGTCTATTACATATTTGGCTTAAGGAACTTTATCTGTGCTAATTTCAATCTCTGGTTTTATGCAGCACCCCAACTCACCTTCCCCCTTAAGCAAGCAGAAGTTGGTTTTCTAAACTTGAGACCCTGTTCTGTTTTGTAATTCAGTTCATGTGTAGCCAAGTTCACATTCTGTGTATTAGTGATACCTTATGATGTTTCTTTTCTGTGTGACTTATTTCAGTTCGAATCATCATACCAGAATCCACTCATTATGGTGCTACGGGCCTGATGACATAGATTTCATTGCTGAGTGATATTGCTTTGTAAGTAAATACCACAACTTCTTCATCCATTTTTCACTTTCTGCGATATTGAACTTGTACCATAAGCGAGGTTCTTGTAAACAGAGCCGTCCCAAACTTTGGGGTGGCTGTGTCTTTTTGATTTTAATTTCCCTAAGCTATAGGACCATAAGTGGAAGTGCCCTAGGCTCTGTTGCTTTGTTTTTTAGATGTTTCAGGAAACACCATACACTTCTCCCGAGTGTCTGTTGGCAATTTACATCCCGCCCATCAGCATAACAAGGCTCCCAGTTCTCCATGGCCTGTCCTGCCTTTCTGGATTTTACACTTTTTTCAGATGGCCCTTTTGACCGGGGGGAAGTGAGACTTCATTGTAGAGCAGATTTCCTTTGCAAGCTTGCTTGGTTGGCCAAAAAGGGCGTATGCGTTTTTTCCTGAATATATTCAGGAAAAAACGCATACGCCCTTTTTGGCCAAGTGCATCATTGTGGACGTTCTGCCTCTTTTCCTATGCTTTCAATGCAATTCCAGTCTACCTCCTGAAATCGGTTTCCTGCAATTCTGCCCCGCTTTCAAGTCCTCTTGGCAGCCTTACTTCAGTATATTTTTGGACGATAGCTGTCATTTATAACTCTGCAGGTTTGTGAATTACAGTGTCCCTGAGCTCCTTTCTTCAACTCGCTTTCTTTTGAGCTGGCCGCAACACCGCAGGATGGCTTCAGGCCCTAATCTTGTTCCGGCACGGCACGCTGAGCCTTTGGTTATTTTCTCTTCCTGGTGGGAAATGAGAGTTAAATTTGCCCGTCCAGACACCTCCAGCTAGTCTCTCATTGGTTCTCGCTATTCCTGTTCATCTTCCGCAAAAATTGCAAACTGGGCCAAACAGGAGGTTAAAGGGACTGACTCTCCAAGTCGGGAGAGTGTTAGTAAAGCGTCTGGAATGTTGCACCCGAGTACCAGGGTACGAAAACTGAGACATATTTGAACACGTCTCCCGATCACACGGTTGATCATACTCTAGGTTCCACATGCATGTTTTAGCTGAAGGAAGAATACCTTAAACCTGGGTAGTTGAGACCCGTGGAATGCGTACCATGCAATATGACTTCAAAGGGTCTTCATTTGCTCACCGAACCTCTCCAATCCTATCACTGCTGCGTTTATGCCCCTGTACACATTCTTGATTCTCTTTCGGAGACATAGCAATCCATAGGTTTTAAGATACTTATTAGTCAGGTACATACTTAGGCGTTTAATATGGGGTGTTGAGTCCATTTCGTTGAGCAAGGAGTAGCTCTTGTCTATTCCATATTTGGCTTAAGGAATTTATCTGTGCTCATTTCAATCTCTGGTTTTATGCAGCACCCCAACTCACCTTTCCCCTTAAGCAAGCATAAGTTGGTTTTCTAAATTTGAGACCCTGTTCTGTTCTGTAATTCAGTTCCTGTGTAGCCAAGTTTACATTCCGTGTATTACTGATATCTTATGATGTTTCTTTTTCTGTGTGACTTATTTCAGTTAGAATCATCGTACCTGAATCCACTCATTGTGCTGCTAAGGGCCTGATGACATAGATTTCATTGCTGAGTGATACTGCATTGTACGTAAGTACCACAAGTTCTTTATCCATTTTTCACTTTCTGTGATATTGAACTTGTTCGGTAAACGAGGTTCTTGTAAACAGAGCCGTTCCAAACTTTGGGGTGGCTGTGTCTTTTTGATTTTAATTTCCGTATGCTATAGGACCATAAGTGGAAGTGCCCTAGGCTCTGTTGCTTTGTTTTTTAGATGTTTCAGGAAACACCATAAACTTCTCCCGAGTGTCTGTTGGCAGTTTACATCCCGCCCATCAGCATAACAAGGCTCCCAGTTCTCCATGGCCTGTCCTGCCTTTCTGGATTTTACACTTTTTTCAGATGGCCCTTTTGACCGGGGGGAAGTGAGACTTCATTGTAGTGCAGATTTCCTTTGCAAGCTTGCTTGGTTGGCCAAAAAGGGCGTATGCGTTTTTTCCTGAATATATTCAGGAAAAAACGCATACGCCCTTTTTGGCCAAGTGCATCATTGTGGACGTTCTGCCTCTTTTCCTATGCTTTCAATGCAATTCCAGTCTACCTCCTGAAATCGGTTTCCTGCAATTCTGCCCCACTTTCAAGTCCTCTTGGCAGCCTTACTTCAGTATATTTTTGGACGATAGCTGTCATTTATAACTCTGCAGGTTTGTGAATTACAGTGCCCCTGAGCTCCTTTCTTCAAATCGCTTTCTTGTGAGCTGGCCGCAAAACCGCAGGATGTCTTCAGGCCCTAATCTGGTTCCGGCACGGCACGCTGAGCCTTTGGTTAATTCCTCTTCCTGGTGGGAAATGAGAGTTAAATTTGCCCGTCCAGACACCTCCAGCTAGTCTCTCATTGGTTCTCCCTATTCCTGTTAATGTTCCGCAGAAATTGCAAACTGGGCCAAACAGGAGGTTAAAGGCACTGACTCTACAAGTGGGGAGAGTTTTAGTAAAGCGACTGGAATGTTGCACCCGAGTACCAGGAGAGGAAATCTGAGACATATTTGAACACGTCTCCCGTTCACACGGTTGATCATACTCTGGGTTCCACATGCATGTTTTAGCTGAAGGAAGAATACCTTAAACCTGAAGAGTTGAGACCCGTGGAATGGGTACCATGCAATATGACTTCAAAGGGTCTTCATTTGCTCACCGAACCTCTCCAATCCTATCACTGCTGCGTTTATGCCCCTGTACACACGCTTGATTCTCTTTTGGAGACATAGCAATCCATAGGTTTTAAGATACTTACTAGTCAGATACATTCTTAGACGTTTAATATGCGGTGTTGAGTCCATTTCGTTGAGCAAGGAGTAGCTCTTGTCTATTCCATATTTGGCTTAAGGAACTTTATCTGTGCTCATTTCAATCTCTGGTTTTATGCGGCACCCCAACTCACCTTTCCCCTTAAGCAAGCATAAGTTGGTTTTCTAAATTTGAGACCCTGTTCTGTTTTGGAATTCAGTTCCTGTGTAGCCAAGTTTACATTCCGTGTATTAGTGATATCTTATGATGTTTCTTTTTCTGTGTGACTTATTTCAGTTAGAATCATCGTACCTGAATCCACTCACTATGCTGCTACGGGCCTGATGACATAGATTTCATTGCTGAGTGATACTGCATTGTACGTAAGTACCACAATTTCTTTATCCATTTTTCACTTTCTGTTATATTGAACTTGTACGGTAAATGAGGTTCTTGTAAACAGAGGCGTCCCAAACTTTGGGGTGGCCTTGTCTTTTTGATTTTAATTTCCCTAAGCTATAGGACCATAAGTGGAAGTGCCCTAGGCTCTGTTGCTTTGTTTTTTAGATGTTTCAGGAAACACCATACACTTCTCCCGAGTGTCTGTTGGCAATTTACATCCCGCCCATCAGCATAACAAGGCTCCCAGTTCTCCATGGCCTGTCCTGCCTTTCTGGATTTTACACTTTTTTCAGATGGCCCTTTTGACCGGGGGGAAGTGAGACTTCATTGTAGTGCAGATTTCCTTTGCAAGCTTGCTTGGTTGGCCAAAAAGGGCGTATGCGTTTTTTCCTGAATATATTCAGGAAAAAATGCATACGCCCTTTTTGGCCAAGTGCATCATTGTGGACGTTCTGCCTCTTTTCCTATGCTTTCAATGAAATTCCAGTCTACCTCCTGAAATCGGTTTCTTGCAATTCTGCCCCGCTTTCAAGTCCTCTTGGCAGCCTTACTTCAGTATATTTTTGGACGATAGCTGTCATTTATAACTCTGCAGGTTTGTGAATTACAGTGCCCCTGAGCTCCTTTCTTCAACTCGCTTTCTTGTGACCTGGCCGCAACACCGCAGGATGGCTTCAGGCCCTAATCTGGTTCCGGCACGGCACGCTGAACCTTTGGTTAATTCCTCTTCCTGGTGGGACATGAGAGTTAAATTTGCCCGTCCCGACACCTCCAGCTAGTCTCTCATTGGTTCTCGCTATTCCTGTTCATCTTCCGCAGAAATTGCAAACTGGGCCAAACAGGAGCTGAAATGCGCTGACTCTCCAAGTGGGGAGAGTGTTAGTAAAGCATCTGGAATGTTGCACCCGAATACCAGAGTACGAAAACTGAGACATGTTTGAAAACGTCTCCCGATCACATGGTTGATCATACTCTAGGTTCCACATGCATGTTTTAGCTGAAGGAAGAATACCTTAAACCTGGGTAGTTGTAACCCGTGGAATGAGTACCATGAAATATGACTTCAAAGGGTCTTCATTTGCTCACTGAACCTCTCCAATCCTGTCACAGCTGGGTTTATGCCCCTGTACACACGCTTGATTCTCTTTCAGACATAGCCATCCATACGCTTTAAGATTCTTACTAGTCAGATATATTCTTAGGCGTTTAATATGGGGTGTTGAGTCCATTTCGTTGAGCAAGGAGTAGCTCTTGTCTATTACATATTTGGCTTAAGGAACTTTATCTGTGCTAATTTCAATCTCTGGTTTTATGCAGCACCCCAACTCACCTTCCCCCTTAAGCAAGCAGAAGTTGGTTTTCTAAACTTGAGACCCTGTTCTGTTTTGTAATTCAGTTCATGTGTAGCCAAGTTCACATTCTGTGTATTAGTGATACCTTATGATGTTTCTTTTCTGTGTGACTTATTTCAGTTCGAATCATCATACGAGAATCCACTCATTATGGTGCTACGGGCCTGATGACATAGATTTCATTGCTGAGTGATATTGCTTTGTAAGTAAATACCACAACTTCTTCATCCATTTTTCACTTTCTGCGATATTGAACTTGTACCATAAGCGAGGTTCTTGTAAACAGAGCCGTCCCAAACTTTGGGGTGGCTGTGTCTTTTTGATTTTAATTTCCCTAAGCTATAGGACCATAAGTGGAAGTGCCCTAGGCTCTGTTGCTTTGTTTTTTAGATGTTTCAGGAAACACCATACACTTCTCCCGAGTGTCTGTTGGCAATTTACATCCCGCCCATCAGCATAACAAGGCTCCCAGTTCTCCATGGCCTGTCCTGCCTTTCTGGATTTTACACTTTTTTCAGATGGCCCTTTTGACCGAGGTGAAGTGAGACTTCATTGTAGAGCAGATTTCCTTTGCAAGCTTGCTTGGTTGGCCAAAAAGGGCGTATGCGTTTTTTCCTGAATATATTCAGGAAAAAACGCATACGCACTTTTTGGCCAAGTGCATCATTGTGGACGTTCTGCCTCTTTTCCTATGCTTGAAATGCAATTCCAATCTACCTCCTGAAATCGGTTTCCTGCAATTCTGCCCCGCTTTCAAGTCCTCTTGGCAGCCTTACTTCAGTATATTTTTGGATGATAGCTGTCATTTATAACTCTGCAGGCTTGTGAATTACAGTGCCCCTGAGCTCCTTTCTTCAACTCGCTTTCTTGTGAGCTGGCCGCAACACCACAGGATGGCTTCAGGCCCTAATCTGGTTTCGGCACGGCACGCTGAGCCTTTGGTTAATTCCTCTTCCTGGTGGGAAATGAGAGTTAAATTTGCCCGTCCCGACACCTCCAGCTAGTTTCTCATTGGTTCTCGCTATTCCTGTTCATCTTCCGCAGAAATTGCAAACTGGGCCAAACAGGAGGTTAAAGGGACTGACTCTCCAAGTCGGGAGAGTGTTAGTAAAGCGTCTGGAATGTTGCACCCGAGTACCAGGGTGCGAAAACAGAGACATATTTGAACACGTCTCCCGTTCACACGGTTGATCATACTCTGGGTTCCACATGCATGTTTTAGCTGAAGGAAGAATACCTTAAACCTGGGTAGTTGAAACCCGTGGAATGGGTACCATGCAATATGACTTCAAAGGGTCTTCATTTGCTCACCGAACCTCTCCAATCCTATCACTGCTGCGTTTATGCCCCTGTACACACGCTTGATTCTCTTTTGGAGACATAGCAATCCATAGGTTTTAAGATACTTACTAGTCAGGTACAATCTTAGGCGTTTAATATGGGGTGTTGAGTCCATTTCGTTGAGCAAGGAGTAGCTGTTGTCTATTCCATATTTGGCTTAAGGAACTTTATCTGTGCTCATTTCAATCTCTGGTTTTATGCAGCACCCCAACTCACCTTTCCCCTTAAGCAAGCAGAAGTTGGTTTTCTAAATTTGAGACCCTGTTCTGTTTTGGAATTCATTTCCTCTGTAACCAAGTTTATATTCCGTGTATTAGTGATATCTTATGATGTTTCTTTTTCTGTGTGACTTATTTCAGTTAGAATCATCGTACCTGAATCCACTCACTATGCTGCTACGGGCCTGATGACATAGATTTCATTGCTGAGTGATACTGCATTGTACGTAAGTACCACAAGTTCTTTATCCATTTTTCACTTTCTGTTATATTGAACTTGTACGGTAAATGAGGTTCTTGTAAACAGAGGCGTCCCAAACTTTGGGGTGGCCTTGTCTTTTTGATTTTAATTTCCCTAAGCTATAGGACCATAAGTGGAAGTGCCCTAGGCTCTGTTGCTTTGTTTTTTAGATGTTTCAGGAAACACCATACACTTCTCCCGAGTGTCTGTTGGCAATTTACATCCGCCCATCAGCATAACAAGGCTCCCAGTTCTCCATGGCCTGTCCTGCCTTTCTGGATTTTACACTTTTTTCAGATGGCCCTTTTGACCGGGGGGAAGTGAGACTTCATTGTAGTGCAGATTTCCTTTGCAAGCTTGCTTGGTTGACCAAAAAGCACGTATGCGTTTTTTCCTGAATATATTCAGGAAAAAACGCATACACCCTTTTTGGCCAAGTGCATCATTGTGGACGTTCTGCCTCTTTTCCTATGCTTTCAATGAAATTCCAGTCTACCTCCTGAAATCGGTTTCCTGCAATTCTGCCCCGCTTTCAAGTCCTCTTGGCAGCCTTACTTCAGTATATTTTTGGACGATAGCTGTCATTTATAACTCTGCAGGTTTGTGAATTACAGTGCCCCTGAGCTCCTTTCTTCAACTCGCTTTCTTGTGACCTGGCCGCAACACCGCAGGATGGCTTCAGGCCCTAATCTGTTTCCGGCACGGCACGCTGAACCTTTGGTTAATTCCTCTTCCTGGTGGGACATGAGAGTTAAATTTGCCCGTCCCGACACCTCCAGCTAGTCTCTCATTGGTTCTCGCTATTCCTGTTCATCTTCCGCAGAAATTGCAAACTGGACCAAACAGGAGCTGAAATGAGCTGACTCTCCAAGTGGGGAGAGTGTTAGTAAAGCGTCTGGAATGTTGCACCCGAATACCAGAGTATGAAAACTGAGACATGTTTGAAAACGTCTCCCGATCACATGGTTGATCATACTCTAGGTTCCACATGCATGTTTTAGCTGAAGGAAGAATACCTTAAACCTGGGTAGTTGTAACCCGTGGAATGAGTACCATGAAATATGACTTCAAAGGGTCTTCATTTGCTCACTGAACCTCTCCAATCCTGTCACAGCTGGGTTTATGCCCCTGTACACACGCTTGATTCTCTTTCAGACATAGCCATCCATACGCTTTAAGATTCTTACTAGTCAGATATATTCTTAGGCGTTTAATATGGGGTGTTGAGTCCATTTCGTTGAGCAAGGAGTAGCTCTTGTCTATTACATATTTGGCTTAAGGAACTTTATCTGTGCTCATTTCAATCTCTGGTTTTATGCAGCACCCCAACTCACCTTCCCCCTTAAGCAAGCAGAAGTTGGTTTTCTAAATTTGAGACCCTGTTCTGTTTTGGAATTCGTTTCCTCTGTAACCAAGTTTATATTCCGTATATTAGTGACATCTTATGATGTTTCTTTTTCTGTGTGACTTATTTCAGTTAGAATCATCGTACCTGAATCCACTCACTATGCTGCTACGGGCCTGCTGACATACATTTCATTGCTGAGTGATACTGCATTGTACGTAAGTACCACAAGTTCTTTATCCATTTTTCACTTTCTGTTATATTGAACTTGTACGGTAAATGAGGTTCTTGTAAACAGAGGCGTCCCAAACTTTGGGGTGGCCTTGTCTTTTTGATTTTAATTTCCCTAAGCTATAGGACCATAAGTGGAAGTGCCCTAGGCTCTGTTGCTTTGTTTTTTAGATGTTTCAGGAAACACCATACACTTCTCCCGAGTGTCTGTTGGCAATTTACATCCCGCCCATCAGCATAACAAGGCTCCCAGTACTCCATGGCCTGTCCTGCCTTTCTGGATTTTACACTTTTTTCAGATGGCCCTTTTGACCGGGGGGAAGTGAGACTTCATTGTAGTGCAGATTTCCTTTGCAAGTTTGCTTGGTTGGCCAAAAACGGCGTATGCGTTTTTTCCTGAATATATTCAGGAAAAAACGCATACGCCCTTTTTGGCCAAGTGCATCATTGTGGACGTTCTGCCTCTTTTCCTATGCTTGAAATGCAATTCCAGTCTACCTCCTGAAATCGGTTTCCTGCAATTCTGCCCCGCTTTCAAGTCGTCTTAGCAGCCTTACTTCAGTATATTTTTGGACGATAGCTGTCATTTATAACTCTGCAGGTTTGTGAATTACAGTGCCCCTGAGCTCCTTTCTTCAACTCGCTTTCTTGTGACCTGGCCGCAACACCGCAGGATGGCTTCAGGCCCTAATCTGGTTCCGGCACGGCACGCTGAGCCTTTGGTTAATTCCTCTTCCTGGTGGGAAATGAGAGTTAAATTTGCCCGTCCAGACACCTCCAGCTAGTCTCTCATTGGTTCTCCCTATTCCTGTTCATCTTCCGCAGAAATTGCAAACTGGGCCAAGCAGGAGGTTAAAGGCGCTGACTCTCCAAGTGGGGAGAGTGTTAGTAAAGCGTCTGGAATGTTACACCCGAGTACCAGGGGAGGAAACCTGAGACATATTTGAACACGTCTCCCATTCACACGGTTGATCATACTCTGGGTTCCACATGCATGTTTTAGCTGAAGGAAGAATACCTTAAACCTGGGTAGTTGTAACCCGTGGAATGAGTACCATGAAATATGACTTCAAAGGGTCTTCATTTGCTCACTGAACCTCTCCAATCCTGTCACAGCTGGGTTTATGCCCCTGTACACACGCTTGATTCTCTTTCAGACATAGCCATCCATACGCTTTAAGATTCTTACTAGTCAGATATATTCTTAGGCGTTTAATATGGGGTGTTGAGTCCATTTCGTTGAGCAAGGAGTAGCTCTTGTCTATTACATATTTGGCTTAAGGAACTTTATCTGTGCTAATTTCAATCTCTGGTTTTATGCAGCACCCCAACTCACCTTCCCCCTTAAGCAAGCAGAAGTTGGTTTTCTAAACTTGAGACCCTGTTCTGTTTTGTAATTCAGTTCATGTGTAGCCAAGTTCACATTCTGTGTATTAGTGATACCTTATGATGTTTCTTTTCTGTGTGACTTATTTCAGTTCGAATCATCATACCAGAATCCACTCATTATGGTGCTACGGGCCTGATGACATAGATTTCATTGCTGAGTGATATTGCTTTGTAAGTAAATACCACAACTTCTTCATCCATTTTTCACTTTCTGCGATATTGAACTTGTACCATAAGCGAGGTTCTTGTAAACAGAGCCGTCCCAAACTTTGGGGTGGCTGTGTCTTTTTGATTTTAATTTCCCTAAGCTATAGGACCATAAGTGGAAGTGCCCTAGGCTCTGTTGCTTTGTTTTTTAGATGTTTCAGGAAACACCATACACTTCTCCCGAGTGTCTGTTGGCAATTTACATCCCGCCCATCAGCATAACAAGGCTCCCAGTTCTCCATGGCCTGTCCTGCCTTTCTGGATTTTACACTTTTTTCAGATGGCCCTTTTGACCGAGGGGAAGTGAGACTTCATTGTAGAGCAGATTTCCTTTGCAAGCTTGCTTGGTTGGCCAAAAAGGGCGTATGCGTTTTTTCCTGAATATATTCAGGAAAAAACGCATACGCACTTTTTGGCCAAGTGCATCATTGTGGACGTTCTGCCTCTTTTCCTATGCTTGAAATGCAATTCCAGTCTACCTCCTGAAATCGGTTTCCTGAAATTCTGCCCCGCTTTCAAGTCCTCTTGGCAGCCTTACTTCAGTATATTTTTGGATGATAGCTGTCATTTATAACTCTGCAGGCTTGTGAATTACAGTGCCCCTGAGCTCCTTTCTTCAACTCGCTTTCTTGTGAGCTGGCCGCAACACCACAGGATGGCTTCAGGCCCTAATCTGGTTTCGGCACGGCACGCTGAGCCTTTGGTTAATTCCTCTTCCTGGTGGGAAATGAGAGTTAAATTTGCCCGTCCCGACACCTCCAGCTAGTTTCTCATTGGTTCTCGCTATTCCTGTTCATCTTCCGCAGAAATTGCAAACTGGGCCAAACAGGAGGTTAAAGGGACTGACTCTCCAAGTCGGGAGAGTGTTAGTAAAGCGTCTGGAATGTTGCACCCGAGTACCAGGGTGCGAAAACAGAGACATATTTGAACACGTCTCCCGTTCACACGGTTGATCATACTCTGGGTTCCACATGCATGTTTTAGCTGAAGGAAGAATACCTTAAACCTGGGTAGTTGAAACCCGTGGAATGGGTACCATGCAATATGACTTCAAAGGGTCTTCATTTGCTCACCGAACCTCTCCAATCCTATCACTGCTGCGTTTATGCCCCTGTACACACGCTTGATTCTCTTTTGGAGACATAGCAATCCATAGGTTTTAAGATACTTACTAGTCAGGTACAATCTTAGGCGTTTAATATGGGGTGTTGAGTCCATTTCGTTGAGCAAGGAGTAGCTGTTGTCTATTCCATATTTGGCTTAAGGAACTTTATCTGTGCTCATTTCAATCTCTGGTTTTATGCAGCACCCCAACTCACCTTTCCCCTTAAGCAAGCAGAAGTTGGTTTTCTAAATTTGAGACCCTGTTCTGTTTTGGAATTCATTTCCTCTGTAACCAAGTTTATATTCCGTGTATTAGTGATATCTTATGATGTTTCTTTTTCTGTGTGACTTATTTCAGTTAGAATCATCGTACCTGAATCCACTCACTATGCTGCTACGGGCCTGATGACATAGATTTCATTGCTGAGTGATACTGCATTGTACGTAAGTACCACAAGTTCTTTATCCATTTTTCACTTTCTGTTATATTGAACTTGTACGGTAAATGAGATTCTTGTAAACAGAGGCGTCCCAAACTTTGGGGTGGCCTTGTCTTTTTGATTTTAATTTCCCTAAGCTATAGGACCATAAGTGGAAGTGCCCTAGGCTCTGTTGCTTTGTTTTTTAGATGTTTCAGGAAACACCATACACTTCTCCCGAGTGTCTGTTGGCAATTTACATCCGCCCATCAGCATAACAAGGCTCCCAGTTCTCCATGGCCTGTCCTGCCTTTCTGGATTTTACACTTTTTTCAGATGGCCCTTTTGACCGGGGGGAAGTGAGACTTCATTGTAGTGCAGATTTCCTTTGCAAGCTTGCTTGGTTGACCAAAAAGCACGTATGCGTTTTTTCCTGAATATATTCAGGAAAAAACGCATACGCCCTTTTTGGCCAAGTGCATCATTGTGGACGTTCTGCCTCTTTTCCTATGCTTTCAATGAAATTCCAGTCTACCTCCTGAAATCGGTTTCCTGCAATTCTGCCCCGCTTTCAAGTCCTCTTGGCAGCCTTACTTCAGTATATTTTTGGACGATAGCTGTCATTTATAACTCTGCAGGTTTGTGAATTACAGTGCCCCTGAGCTCCTTTCTTCAACTCGCTTTCTTGTGACCTGGCCGCAACACCGCAGGATGGCTTCAGGCCCTAATCTGGTTCCGGCACGGCACGCTGAACCTTTGGTTAATTCCTCTTCCTGGTGGGACATGAGAGTTAAATTTGCCCGTCCCGACACCTCCAGCTAGTCTCTCATTGGTTCTCGCTATTCCTGTTCATCTTCCGCAGAAATTGCAAACTGGACCAAACAGGAGCTGAAATGAGCTGACTCTCCAAGTGGGGAGAGTGTTAGTAAAGCGTCTGGAATGTTGCACCCGAATACCAGAGTACGAAAACTGAGACATGTTTGAAAACGTCTCCCGATCACATGGTTGATCATACTCTAGGTTCCACATGCATGTTTTAGCTGAAGGAAGAATACCTTAAACCTGGGTAGTTGTAACCCGTGGAATGAGTACCATGAAATATGACTTCAAAGGGTCTTCATTTGCTCACTGAACCTCTCCAATCCTGTCACAGCTGGGTTTATGCCCCTGTACACACGCTTGATTCTCTTTCAGACATAGCCATCCATACGCTTTAAGATTCTTACTAGTCAGATATATTCTTAGGCGTTTAATATGGGGTGTTGAGTCCATTTCGTTGAGCAAGGAGTAGCTCTTGTCTATTACATATTTGGCTTAAGGAACTTTATCTGTGCTAATTTCAATCTCTGGTTTTATGCAGCACCCCAACTCACCTTCCCCCTTAAGCAAGCAGAAGTTGGTTTTCTAAACTTGAGACCCTGTTCTGTTTTGTAATTCAGTTCATGTGTAGCCAAGTTCACATTCTGTGTATTAGTGATACCTTATGATGTTTCTTTTCTGTGTGACTTATTTCAGTTCGAATCATCATACCAGAATCCACTCATTATGGTGCTACGGGCCTGATGACATAGATTTCATTGCTGAGTGATATTGCTTTGTAAGTAAATACCACAACTTCTTCATCCATTTTTCACTTTCTGCGATATTGAACTTGTACCATAAGCGAGGTTCTTGTAAACAGAGCCGTCCCAAACTTTGGGGTGGCTCTGTCTTTTTGATTTAAATTTCCCTAAGCTATAGGACCATAAGTGGAAGTGCCCTAGGCTCTGTTGCTTTGTTTTTTAGATGTTTCAGGAAACACCATACACTTCTCCCGAGTGTCTGTTGGCAATTTACATCCGCCCATCAGCATAACAAGGCTCCCAGTTCTCCATGGCCTGTCCTGCCTTTCTGGATTTTACACTTTTTTCAGATGGCCCTTTTGACCGGGGGGAAGTGAGACTTCATTGTAGAGCAGATTTCCTTTGCAAGCTTGCTTGGTTGGCCAAAAAGGGCGTATGCGTTTTTTCCTGAATATATTCAGGAAAAAACGCATACGCCCTTTTTGGCCAAGTGCATCATTGTGGACGTTCTGCCTCTTTTCCTATGCTTTCAATGCAATTCCAGTCTACCTCCTGAAATCGGTTTCCTGCAATTCTGCCCCGCTTTCAAGTCCTCTTGGCAGCCTTACTTCAGTATATTTTTGGACGATAGCTGTCATTTATAACTCTGCAGGTTTGTGAATTACAGTGTCCCTGAGCTCCTTTCTTCAACTCGCTTTCTTTTGAGCTGGCCGCAACACCGCAGGATGGCTTCAGGCCCTAATCTTGTTCCGGCACGGCATGCTGAGCCTTTGGTTATTTCCTCTTCCTGGTGGGAAATGAGAGTTAAATTTGCCCGTCCAGACACCTCCAGCTAGTCTCTCATTGGTTCTCGCTATTCCTGTTCATCTTCCGCAAAAATTGCAAACTGGGCCAAACAGGAGGTTAAAGGGACTGACTCTCCAAGTCGGGAGAGTGTTAGTAAAGCGTCTGGAATGTTGCACCCGAGTACCAGGGGAGGAAAACTGAGACATATTTGAACACGTCTCCCGTTCACACGGTTGATCATACTCTGGGTTCCACATGCATGTTTTAGCTGAAGGAAGAATACCTTAAACCTGGGTAGTTGAAACCCGTGTAATGGGTACCATGCAATATGACTTCAAAGGGTCTTCATTTGCTCACCGAACCTCTCCAATCCTATCACTGCTTCGTTTATGCCCCTGTACACACGCTTGATTCGCTTTCGGAGACATAGCAATCCATAGGTTTTAAGATACTTACTAGTCAGGTACATTCTTAGGCATTTAATATGGGGTGTTGAGTCCATTTCGTTGAGCAAGGAGTAGCTCTTGTCTATTCCATATTTGGCTTAAGGAACTTTATCTGTGCTCATTTCAATCTCTGGTTTTATGCAGCACCCCAACTCACCTTTCCCCTTAAGCAAGCAGAAGTTGGTTTTCTAAATTTGAGACCCTGTTCTGTTTTGGAATTCGTTTCCTCTGTAACCAAGTTTATATTCCGTATATTAGTGACATCTTATGATGTTTCTTTTTCTGTGTGACTTATTTCAGTTAGAATCATCGTACCTGAATCCACTCACTATGCTGCTACGGGCCTGCTGACATACATTTCATTGCTGAGTGATACTGCATTGTACGTAAGTACCACAAGTTCTTTATCCATTTTTCACTTTCTGTTATATTGAACTTGTACGGTAAATGAGGTTCTTGTAAACAGAGGCGTCCCAAACTTTGGGGTGGCCTTGTCTTTTTGATTTTAATTTCCCTAAGCTATAGGACCATAAGTGGAAGTGCCCTAGGCTCTGTTGCTTTGTTTTTTAGATGTTTCAGGAAACACCATACACTTCTCCCGAGTGTCTGTTGGCAATTTACATCCCGCCCATCAGCATAACAAGGCTCCCAGTACTCCATGGCCTGTCCTGCCTTTCTGGATTTTACACTTTTTTCAGATGGCCCTTTTGACCGGGGGGAAGTGAGACTTCATTGTAGTGCAGATTTCCTTTGCAAGTTTGCTTGGTTGGCCAAAAACGGCGTATGCGTTTTTTCCTGAATATATTCAGGAAAAAACGCATACGCCCTTTTTGGCCAAGTGCATCATTGTGGACGTTCTGCCTCTTTTCCTATGCTTGAAATGCAATTCCAGTCTACCTCCTGAAATCGGTTTCCTGCAATTCTGCCCCGCTTTCAAGTCGTCTTAGCAGCCTTACTTCAGTATATTTTTGGACGATAGCTGTCATTTATAACTCTGCAGGTTTGTGAATTACAGTGCCCCTGAGCTCCTTTCTTCAACTCACTTTCTTTTGAGCTGGCCGCAACACCGCAGGATGGCTTCAGGCCCTAATCTGGTTCCGGCACGGCACGCTGAGCCTTTGGTTAATTCCTCTTCCTGGTGGGAAATGAGAGTTAAATTTGCCCGTCCAGACACCTCCAGCTAGTCTCTCATTGGTTCTCCCTATTCCTGTTCATCTTCCGCAGAAATTGCAAACTGGGCCAAGCAGGAGGTTAAAGGCGCTGACTCTCCAAGTGGGGAGAGTGTTAGTAAAGCGTCTGGAATGTTACACCCGAGTACCAGGGGAGGAAACCTGAGACATATTTGAACACGTCTCCCATTCACACGGTTGATCATACTCTGGGTTCCACATGCATGTTTTAGCTGAAGGAAGAATACCTTAAACCTGGAGAGTTGAGACCCGTGGAATGGGTACCATGCAATATGACTTCAAAGGGTCTTCATTTGCTCACCGAACCTCTCCAATCCTATCACTGCTGCGTTTATGGCCCTGTACACACGTTTGATTCTCTTTTGGAGACATAGCAATCCATAGGTTTTAAGATACTTACTAGTCAGGTACATTCTTAGGCGTTTAATATGGGGTGTTGAGTCCATTTCGTTGAGCAAGGAGTAGCTCTTGTCTATTCCATATTTGGCTTAAGGAACTTTATCTGTGCTCATTTCAATCTCTGGTTTTATGCAGCACCCCAACTCACCTTTCCCCTTAAGCAAGCATAAGTTGGTTTTCTAAATTTGAGACCCTGTTCTGGTTTGGAATTCAGTTCCTGTGTAGCCAAGTTTACATTCCGTGTATTAGTGATATCTTATGATGTTTCTGTTTCTGTGTGACTTATTTCAGTTAGAATCATCGTACCTGAATCCACTCATTGTGCTGCTAAGGGCCTGATGACATAGATTTTATTGCTGAGTGATACTGCATTGTACGTAAGTACCACAAGTTCTTTATCCATTTTTCACTTTCTGTGATATTGAACTTGTACGGTAAACGAGGTTCTTGTAAACAGAGGCGTCCCAAACTTTGGGGTGGCTGTGTCTTTTTGATTTTAATTTCCCTAAGCTATAGGACCATAACTGGAAGTGCCCTAGGCTCTGTTGCTTTGTTTTTTAGATGTTTCAGGAAACACCATACACTTCTCCCGAGTGTCTGTTGGCAATTTACATCCCGCCCATCAGCATAACAAGGCTCCCAGTTCTCCATGGCCTGTCCTGCCTTTCTGGATTTTACACTTTTTTCAGATGGCCCTTTTGACCGGGGGGAAGTGAGACTTCATTGTAGTGCAGATTTCCTTTTCAAGTTTGCTTGGTTGGCCAAAAAGGGCATATGCGTTTTTTCCTGAATATATTCAGGAAAAAACGCATACGCCCTTTTTGGCCAAGTGCATCATTGTGGACGTTCTGCCTCTTTTCATATGCTTTCAATGCAATTCCAGTCTACCTCCTGAAATCGGTTTCCTGCAATTCTGCCCCGCGTTCAAGTCCTCTTGGCAGCCTTACTTCAGTATATTTTTGGACGGTAGCTGTCATTTATAACTCTGCAGGTTTGTGAATTACAGTGCCCCTGAGCTCCTTTCTTCAACTCGTTTTCTTGTGACCTGGCCGCAACATCACAGGATGGCTTCAGGCCCTAATCTGGTTCCGGCACGGCACACTGAGCCTTTGGTTATTTCCTCTTCCTGGTGGGAAATGAGAGTTAAATTTGCCCGTCCAGACACCTCCAGTTAGTCTCTCATTGGTTTTCCCTATTCCTGTTCATCTTCCGCAGAAATTGCAAACTGGGCCAAACAGGAGGTTAAAGGCGCTGACTCTCCAAGTGGGGAGAGTGTTAGTAAAGCGTCTGGAATGTTGCACCCGAGTACCAGGGGAGGAAAACTGAGACATATTTGAACCCGTCTCCCATTCACACGGTTGATCATACTCTGGGTTCCACATGCATGTTTTAGCTGAAGGAATAATACCTTAAACCTGGAGAGTTGAGACCCGTGGAATGGGTACCATGCAATATGACTTCACAGGGTCTTCATTTGCTCACCGAACCTATCCAATCCTATCACTGCTGCGTTTATGCCCCTGTACACACGCTTGATTCTCTTTTGGAGACATAGCAATCCATAGGTTTTAAGATACTCACTAGTCAGGTACATTCTAAGGCGTTTAATATGCAGTGTTGAGTCGATTTCGTTGAGCCAGGAGTAGCTCTTGTCTATTCCATATTTGGCTTAAGGAATTTTATCTGTGCTCATTTCAATCTCTGGTTTTATGCAGCACCCCAACTCACCTTTCCCCTTAAGCAAGCATAAGATGGTTTTCTAAATTTGAGACCCTGTTCTGTTTTGGAATTCGTTTCCTCTGTAACCAAGTTTATATTCCGTATATTAGTGACATCTTATGATGTTTCTTTTTCTGTGTGACTTATTTCAGTTAGAATCATCGTACCTGAATCCACTCACTATGCTGCTACGGGCCTGCTGACATACATTTCATTGCTGAGTGATACTGCATTGTACGTAAGTACCACAAGTTCTTTATCCATTTTTCACTTTCTGTGATATTGAACTTGTACGGTAAACGAGGTTCTTGTAAACAGAGGCGTCCCAAACTTTGGGGTGGCCTTGACTTTTTGATTTTAATTTCCCTAAGCTATAGGACCATAAGTGGAAGTGCCCTAGGCTCTGTTGCTTTGTTTTTTAGATGTTTCAGGAAACACCATACACTTCTCCCGAGTGTCTGTTGGCAATTTACATCCCGCCCATCAGCATAACAAGGCTCCCAGTACTCCATGGCCTGTCCTGCCTTTCTGGATTTTACACTTTTTTCAGATGGCCCTTTTGACCGGGGGGAAGTGAGACTTCATTGTAGTGCAGATTTCCTTTGCAAGTTTGCTTGGTTGGCCAAAAACGGCGTATGCGTTTTTTCCTGAATATATTCAGGAAAAAACGCATACGCCCTTTTTGGCCAAGTGCATCATTGTGGACGTTCTGCCTCTTTTCCTATGCTAGAAATGCAATTCCAGTCTACCTCCTGAAATCGGTTTCCTGCAATTCTGCCCCGCTTTCAAGTCGTCTTAGCAGCCTTACTTCAGTATATTTTTGGACGATAGCTGTCATTTATAACTCTGCAGGTTTGTGAATTACAGTGCCCCTGAGCTCCTTTCTTCTACTCGCTTTCTTTTGAGCTGGCCACAACACCGCAGGATGGCTTCAGGCCCTAATCTGGTTCCGGCACGGCACGCTGAGCCTTTGGTTAATTCCTCTTCCTGGTGGGAAATGAGAGTTAAATTTGCCCGTCCAGACACCTCCAGCTAGTCTCTCATTGGTTCTCCCTATTCCTGTTCATCTTCCGCAGAAATTGCAAACTGGGCCAAGCAGGAGGTTAAAGGCGCTGACTCTCCAAGTGGGGAGAGTGTTAGTAAAGCGTCTGGAATGTTACACCCGAGTACCAGGGGAGGAAACCTGAGACATATTTGAACACGTCTCCCATTCACACGGTTGATCATACTCTGGGTTCCACATGCATGTTTTAGCTGAAGGAAGAATACCTTAAACCTGGAGAGTTGAGACCCGTGGAATGGGTACCATGCAATATGACTTCAAAGGGTCTTCATTTGCTCACCGAACCTCTCCAATCCTATCACTGCTGCGTTTATGCCCCTGTACACACGTTTGATTCTCTTTTGGAGACATAGCAATCCATAGGTTTTAAGATACTTACTAGTCAGGTACATTCTTAGGCGTTTAATATGGGGTGTTGAGTCCATTTCGTTGAGCAAGGAGTAGCTCTTGTCTATTCCATATTTGGCTTAAGGAACTTTATCTGTGCTCATTTCAATCTCTGGTTTTATGCAGCACCCCAACTCACCTTTCCCCTTAAGCAAGCATAAGTTGGTTTTCTAAATTTGAGACCCTGTTCTGTTTTGGAATTCAGTTCCTGTGTAGCCAAGTTTACATTCCGTGTATTAGTGATATCTTATGATGTTTCTGTTTCTGTGTGACTTATTTCAGTTAGAATCATCGTACCTGAATCCACTCATTGTGCTGCTAAGGGCCTGATGACATAGATTTTATTGCTGAGTGATACTGCATTGTACGTAAGTACCACAAGTTCTTTATCCATTTTTCACTTTCTGTGATATTGAACTTGTACGGTAAACGAGGTTCTTGTAAACAGAGGCGTCCCAAACTTTGGGGTGGCTGTGTCTTTTTGATTTTAATTTCCCTAAGCTATAGGACCATAACTGGAAGTGCCCTAGGCTCTGTTGCTTTGTTTTTTAGATGTTTCAGGAAACACCATACACTTCTCCTGAGTGTCTGTTGGCAATTTACATCCCGCCCATCAGCATAACAAGGCTCCCAGTTCTCCATGGCCTGTCCTGCCTTTCTGGATTTTACACTTTTTTCAGATGGCCCTTTTGACCGGGGGGAAGTGAGACTTCATTGTAGTGCAGATTTCCTTTTCAAGTTTGCTTGGTTGGCCAAAAAGGGCGTATGCGTTTTTTCCTGA
Organism: Stenella coeruleoalba; assembly: GCF_951394435.1. Lineage (NCBI taxonomy): Eukaryota > Metazoa > Chordata > Mammalia > Artiodactyla > Delphinidae > Stenella > Stenella coeruleoalba. The sequence goes on from NW_027646368.1 coordinate 557,925, forward strand.
ATATATTCAGGAAAAAACACATACGCCCTTTTTGGCCAAGTGCATCATTGTGGACGTTCTGCCTCTTTTCATATGCTTTCAATGCAATTCCAGTCTACCTCCTGAAATCGGTTTCCTGCAATTCTGCCCCGCGTTCAAGTCCTCTTGGCAGCCTTACTTCAGTATATTTTTGGACGGTAGCTGTCATTTATAACTCTGCAGGTTTGTGAATTACAGTGCCCCTGAGCTCCTTTCTTCAACTCGTTTTCTTGTGACCTGGCCGCAACATCACAGGATGGCTTCAGGCCCTAATCTGGTTCCGGCACGGCACGCTGAGCCTTTGGTTATTTCCTCTTCCTGGTGGGAGATGAGAGTTAAATTTGCCCGTCCAGACACCTCCAGTTAGTCTCTCATTGGTTTTCCCTATTCCTGTTCATCTTCCGCAGAAATTGCAAACTGGGCCAAACAGGAGGTTAAAGGCGCTGACTCTCCAAGTGGGGAGAGTGTTAGTAAAGCGTCTGGAATGTTGCACCCGAGTACCAGGGGAGGAAAACTGAGACATATTTGAACACGTCTCCCATTCACACGGTTGATCATACTCTGGGTTCCACATGCATGTTTTAGCTGAAGGAATAATACCTTAAACCTGGAGAGTTGAGACCCGTGGAATGGGTACCATGCAATATGACTTCACAGGGTCTTCATTTGCTCACCGAACCTATCCAATCCTATCACTGCTGCGTTTATGCCCCTGTACACACGCTTGATTCTCTTTTGGAGACATAGCAATCCATAGGTTTTAAGATACTCACTAGTCAGGTACATTCTAAGGCGTTTAATATGCAGTGTTGAGTCCATTTCGTTGAGCCAGGAGTAGCTCTTGTCTATTCCATATTTGGCTTAAGGAATTTTATCTGTGCTCATTTCAATCTCTGGTTTTATGCAGCACCCCAACTCACCTTTACCCTTAAGCAAGTATAAGTTGGTTTTCTAAATTTAAGACCCTGTTCTGTTTTGGAATTCAGTTCCTGTGTAGCCAAGTTTACATTCCGTGTACTAGTGATATCTTATGAAGTTTCTTTTTCTGTGTGACTTATTTCAGTTAGAATCATCGTACCTGAATCCACTCATTATGCTGCTACGGGCCTGATGACATAGATTTCATTGCTGAGTGATACTGCATTGTACGTAAGTACCACAAGTTCTTTATCCATTTTTCACTTTCTGTGATATTGAAGTTGTACGGTAAACGAGGTTCTTGTAAACAGAGGCATCCCAAACTTTGGGGTGGCTGTGTCTTTTTGATTTTAATTTCCCTAAGCTATAGGACCATAAGCGGAAGTGCCCTAGGCTCTGTTGCTTTGTTTTCTAGATGTTTCAGGAAACACCATACACTTCTCCCGAGTGTCTGTTGGCAATTTACATCCCGCCCATCAGCATAACAAGGCTCCCAGTTCTCCATGGCCTGTCCTGCCTTTCTGGATTTTACACTTTTTTCAGATGGCCCTTTTGACCGGGGGGAAGTGAGACTTCAATGTAGTGCAGATTTCCTTTGAAAGTTTGCTTGGTTGGCCAAAAAGGGCGTATGCGTTTTTTCCTGAATATATTCAGGAAAAAACGCATACGCCCTTTTTGGCCAAGTGCATCATTGTGGACGTTCTGCCTCTTTTCATATGCTTTCAATGCAATTCCAGTCTACCTCCTGAAATCGGTTTCCTGCAAATCTGCCCCGCGTTCAAGTCCTCTTGGCAGCCTTACTTCAGTATATTTTTGGACGATAGCTGTCATTTATAACTCTGCAGTTTTGTGAATTACAGTGCCCCTGAGCTCCTTTCTTCAACTTGCTTTCTTTTGAGCTGGCCGCAACACCGCAGGATGGCTTCAGGCCCTAATCTGGTTCTGGCACGGCACGCTGAGCCTTTGGTTATTTCCTCTTCCTGGTGGGAAATGAGAGTTAAATTTGCCCGTCCAGACACCTCCAGCTAGTCTCTCATTGGTTCTCGCTATTCCTGTACATCTTCCGCAGAAATTGCAAACTGGGCCAAACAGGACGTTAAAGGGCCTGACTCTGAAGTCGGGAGAGTGTTAGTAAAGCGTCTGGAATGTTGCACCCGAGTACCAGGGTACGAAAACTGAGACATATTTGAACACGTCTCCCGATCACATGGTTGATCATACTCTAGGTTCCACATGCATGTTTTAGCTGAAGGAAGAATACCTTAAACCTGGGTAGTTGAAACCCGTGGAATGGGTACCATGCAATATGACTTCAAAGGGTCTTCATTTGCTCACCGAGCCTCTCCAATCGTATCACTGCTGCGTTTATGCCCCTGTACACATGCTTGATTCTCTTTCGGAGAAATAGGAATCCATAGCTTTTAAGATACTTACTAGTCAGGTACATTCTTAGGCGTTTAATATGCGGTGTTGAGTCCATTTCGTTGAGCAAGGAGTACCTCTTGTCTATTCCATATTTGGCTTAAGGAACTTTATCTGTGCTCATTTCAATCTCTGCTTTTATGCAGCACCCCAACTCACCTTTACCCTTAAGCAAGCATAAGTTGGTTTTCTAAATTTGAGACCCTGTTCTGTTCTGTAATTCAGTTCCTGTGTAGCCAAGTTTACATTCCGTGTATTACTGATATCTTATGATGTTTCTTTTTCTGTGTGACTTATTTCAGTTAGAATCATCACACCTGAATCCACTCATAGTGCTGCTAAGGGCCTGATGACATAGATTTCATTGCTGAGTGATATTGCTTTGTAAGTAAATACCACAACTTCTTTATCCATTTTTCACTTTCTGCGATGTTGAACTTGTACTGTAAACGAGGTTCTTGTAAACAGAGTCGTCCCAAACTTTGGGGTGGCTGTGTCTTTTTGATTTTAATTTCCCTAAGCTATAGGACCATAAGTGACAGTGCCCTAGGCTCTGTTGCTTTGTTTTTTAGATGTTTCAGGAAACACCATACACTTCTCCCGAGTGTCTGTTAGCAATTTACATCCCGCCCATCAGCATAACAAGGCTCCCAGTTCTCCATGGCCTGTCCTGCCTTTCTGGATTTTACACTTTTTTCAGATGGCCCTTTTGACCGGGGGGAAGTGAGACTTCATTGTAGTGCAGATTTCCTTTGCAAGCTTGCTTGGTTGGCCAAAAAGGGCGTATGCGTTTTTTCCTGAATATATTCAGGAAAAAACGCATATGCCCTTTTTGGCCAATTGCATCATTGTGGACGTTTTGCCTCTTTTCCTGTGCTTTCAATGCAATTCCAGTCTACCTCCTGAAATCGGTTTCCTGCAATTCTGCCCCGCTTTCAAGTCCTCTTGGCAGCCTTACTTCAGTATATTTTTGGACGGTAGCTGTCATTTATACCTCTGCAGGTTTGTGAATTACAGTGCCCCTGAGCTCCTTTCTTCAACTCGCTTTCTTTTGAGCTGACCGCAACACCGCAGGATGGCTTCAGGCCCTAATCTGGTTCCGGCACGGCACGCTGAGCCTTTGGTTATTTCCTCTTTCTGGTGGGAAATGAGAGTTAAATTTGCCCGTCCAGACACCTCCAGCTAGTCTCTCATTGGTTCTCCCTATTCCTGTTCAGCTTCCGCAGAAATTGCAAACTGGGCCAAACAGGAGGTTAAAGGCGCTGACTCTCCAAGTGGGGAGAGTGTTAGTAAAGCGTCTGGAATGTTGCACCCGAGTACCAGGGGAGGAAAACTGAGACATATTTGAACACGTCTCCCATTCACACGGTTGATCATACTCTGGGTACCACATGCATGTTTTAGCTGAAGGAAGAATACCTTAAACCTTGAGAGTTGAGACCCGTGTAATGGGTACCATGCAATATGACTTCATAGGGTCTTCATTTGCTCACCGAACCTCTCCAATCCTATCACTGCTGCGTTTATGCCCCTGTACACACGCTTGATTCTCTTTTGGAGACATAGCAATCCATAGGTTTTAAGATACTTACTAGTCAGGTACATTCTTAGGCGTTTAATATGGGGTGTTGAGTCCATTTCGTTGAGCAAGGAGTAGCTCTTGTCTATCCCATATTTGGCTTAAGGAAATTTATCTGTGCTCATTTCAATCTCTGGTTTTATGCAGCACCCCAACTCACCTTTCCCCTTAAGCAAGCATAAGTTGGTTTTCTAAATTTGAGACCCTGTTCTGTTCTGTAATTCAGTTCCTGTGTAGCCAAGTTTACATTCCGTGTATTAGTGATATCTTATGATGTTTCTTTTTCTGTGTGACTTATTTCAGTTAGAATCATCGTACCTGAATCCACTCATTATGCTGCTACGGTCCTGTTGACATAGATTTCATTGCTGAGTGATACTGCATTGTACGTAAGTACCACAAGTTCTTTATCCATTTTTCACTTTCTGTGATATTGAACTTGTACGGTAAACGAGGTTCTTGTAAACAGAGGCATCCCAAACTTTGGGGTGGCTGTGTTTTTGATTTTAATTTCCCTAAGCTATAGGACCATAAGTGGAAGTGCCCTAGGCTCTGTTGCTTTGTTTTTTAGATGTTTCAGGAAACACCATACACTTCTCCCGAGTGTCTGTTGGCAATTTACATCCCGCCCATCAGCATAACAAGGCTCCCAGTTCTCCATGGCCTGTCCTGCCTTTCTGGATTTTACACTTTTTTCAGATGGCCCTTTTGACCGGGGGGAAGGGAGACTTCATTGTAGTGCAGATTTCCTTTTCAAGTTTGCTTGGTTGGCCAAAAAGGGCGTATGCGTTTTTTCCTGAATATATTCAGGAAAAAACGCATACGCCCTTTTTGGCCAAGTGCAGCATTGTGGACGTTCTGCCTCTTTTCCTATGCTTTCAATGCAATTCCAGTCTACCTCCTGAAATCGGTTTCCTGCAATTCTGCCCCACGTTCATGTCCTCTTGGCAGCCTTACTTCAGTATATTTTTGGACGATAGCTGTCATTTATAACTCTGCAGGTTTGTGAATTACAGTGCCCCTGAGCTCCTTTCTTCAACTCGCTTTCTTGTGACCTGGCCGCAACACCGCAGGATGGCTTCAGGCCCTAATCTGGTTCTGGCACGGTACGCTGAGCCTTTGGTTATTTCCTCTTCCTGGTGGGAAATGAGAGTTAAATTTGCCCGTCCAGACACCTCCAGCTAGTCTCTCATTGGTTCTCCCTATTCCTGTTCATCTTCCGCAGAAATTGCAAACTGGGCCAAACAGGAGGTTAAAGGCGCTGACTCTCCAAGTGGGGAGAGTGTTAGTAAAGCGTCTGGAATGTTTCTTCCGAGTACCAAGGGAGGAAAACTGAGACATATTTGAACACGTCTCCCGTTCACACGGTTGATCATACTCTGGGTTCCACATGCATGTTTTAGCTGAAGGAAGAATACCTTAAACCTGGAGAGTTGAAACCCGTGGAATGGGTACCATGCAGTATGACTTCAATGAGTCTTCATTTGCTCACTGAACCTCTCCAATCCTGTCACTGCTGCGTTTATGCCCCTGTACACACGCTTGATTCTCTTTCGGAGACATAGCAATCCATAGGTTTTAAGATACTTATTAGTCAGGTACATTCTTAGGCGTTTAATATGGGGTGTTGAGTCCATATCGTTGAGCAAGGAGTAGCTCTTGTCTATTCCATATTTGGCTTAAGGAACTTTATCTGTGCTCATTTCAATCTCTGGTTTTATGCAGCACCCCAACTCACCTTTCCCCTTAAGCAAGCATAAGTTGGTTTTCTAAATTTGAGACCCTGTTCTGTTTTGGAATTCAGTTCCTGTGTAGCCAAGTTTACATTCCGTGTATTACTGATATCTTATGATGTTTCTTTTTCTGTGTGACTTATTTCAGTTAGAATCATCGTACTTGAATCCACTCATTATGCTGCTACGGGCCTGATGACATTAGATTTCATTGCTGAGTGATACTGCATTGTACGTAAGTACCACAAGTTCTTTATCCATTTTTCACTTTCTGTTATATTGAACTTGTACGGTAAATGAGGTTCTTGTAAACAGAGGCGTCCCAAACTTTGGGGTGGCCTTGTCTTTTTGATTTTAATTTCCCTAAGCTATAGGACCATAAGTGGAAGTGCCCTAGGCTCTGTTGCTTTGTTTTTTAGATGTTTCAGGAAACACCATACACTTCTCCCGAGTGTCTGTTGGCAATTTACATCCCGCTCATCAGCATAACAAGGCTCCCAGTTCTCCATGGCCTGTCCTGCCTTTCTGGATTTTACACATTTTCAGATGGCCCTTTTGACCGGGGGGAAGTGAGACTTCATTGTAGTGCAGATTTCCTTTGCAAGCTTGCTTGGTTGGCCAAAAAGGGCGTATGCGTTTTTTCCTGAATATATTCAGGAAAAAACGCATACGCCCTTTTTGGCCAAGTGCATCATTGTGGACGTTCTGCCTCTTTTCCTATGCTTGAAATGCAATTCCAGTGTACCTCCTGAAATTGGTTTCCTGCAATTCTGCCCCACTTTCAAGTCCTCTTGGCAGCCTTACTTCAGTATATTTTTGGACGATAGCTGTCATTTATAACTCTGCAGGTTTGTGAATTACAGTGCCCCTGAGCTCCTTTCTTCAACTCGCTTTCTTTTGAGCTGGCCGCAACACCGCAGGATGGCTTCAGGCCCTAATCTGGTTCTGGCACGGCACGCTGAGCCTTTGGTTATTTCCTCTTCCTGGTGGGAAATGAGAGTTAAATTTGCCCGTCCAGACACCTCCAGCTAGTCTCTCATTGGTTCTCGCTATTCCTGTTCATCTTCCGCAGAAATTGCAAACTGGGCCAAACAGGACGTTAAAGGGCCTGACTCTGAAGTCGGGAGAGTGTTAGTAAAGCGTCTGGAATGTTGCACCCGAGTACCAGGGTACGAAAACTGAGACATATTTGAACACGTCTCCCGATCACATGGTTGATCATACTCTAGGTTCCACATGCATGTTTTAGCTGAAGGAAGAATACCTTAAACCTGGGTAGTTGAAACCCGTGGAATGGGTACCATGCAATATGACTTCAAAGGGTCTTCATTTGCTCACCGAGCCTCTCCAATCGTATCACTGCTGCGTTTATGCCCCTGTACACATGCTTGATTCTCTTTCGGAGAAATAGGAATCCATAGCTTTTAAGATACTTACTAGTCAGGTACATTCTTAGGCGTTTAATATGCGGTGTTGAGTCCATTTCGTTGAGCAAGGAGTACCTCTTGTCTATTCCATATTTGGCTTAAGGAACTTTATCTGTGCTCATTTCAATCTCTGCTTTTATGCAGCACCCCAACTCACCTTTACCCTTAAGCAAGCATAAGTTGGTTTTCTAAATTTGAGACCCTGTTCTGTTCTGTAATTCAGTTCCTGTGTAGCCAAGTTTACATTCCGTGTATTACTGATATCTTATGATGTTTCTTTTTCTGTGTGACTTATTTCAGTTAGAATCATCACACCTGAATCCACTCATAGTGCTGCTAAGGGCCTGATGACATAGATTTCATTGCTGAGTGATATTGCTTTGTAAGTAAATACCACAACTTCTTTATCCATTTTTCACTTTCTGCGATGTTGAACTTGTACTGTAAACGAGGTTCTTGTAAACAGAGTCGTCCCAAACTTTGGGGTGGCTGTGTCTTTTTGATTTTAATTTCCCTAAGCTATAGGACCATAAGTGGCAGTGCCCTAGGCTCTGTTGCTTTGTTTTTTAGATGTTTCAGGAAACACCATACACTTCTCCCGAGTGTCTGTTAGCAATTTACATCCCGCCCATCAGCATAACAAGGCTCCCAGTTCTCCATGGCCTGTCCTGCCTTTCTGGATTTTACACTTTTTTCAGATGGCCCTTTTGACCGGGGGGAAGTGAGACTTCATTGTAGTGCAGATTTCCTTTGCAAGCTTGCTTGGTTGGCCAAAAAGGGCGTATGCGTTTTTTCCTGAATATATTCAGGAAAAAACGCATATGCCCTTTTTGGCCAATTGCATCATTGTGGACGTTTTGCCTCTTTTCCTGTGCTTTCAATGCAATTCCAGTCTACCTCCTGAAATCGGTTTCCTGCAATTCTGCCCCGCTTTCAAGTCCTCTTGGCAGCCTTACTTCAGTATATTTTTGGACGGTAGCTGTCATTTATACCTCTGCAGGTTTGTGAATTACAGTGCCCCTGAGCTCCTTTCTTCAACTCGCTTTCTTTTGAGCTGACCGCAACACCGCAGGATGGCTTCAGGCCCTAATCTGGTTCCGGCACGGCACGCTGAGCCTTTGGTTATTTCCTCTTTCTGGTGGGAAATGAGAGTTAAATTTGCCTGTCCAGACACCTCCAGCTAGTCTCTCATTGGTTCTCCCTATTCCTGTTCAGCTTCCGCAGAAATTGCAAACTGGGCCAAACAGGAGGTTAAAGGCGCTGACTCTCCAAGTGGGGAGAGTGTTAGTAAAGCGTCTGGAATGTTGCACCCGAGTACCAGGGGAGGAAAACTGAGACATATTTGAACACGTCTCCCATTCACACGGTTGATCATACTCTGGGTACCACATGCATGTTTTAGCTGAAGGAAGAATACCTTAAACCTTGAGAGTTGAGACCCGTGTAATGGGTACCATGCAATATGACTTCATAGGGTCTTCATTTGCTCACCGAACCTCTCCAATCCTATCACTGCTGCGTTTATGCCCCTGTACACACGCTTGATTCTCTTTTGGAGACATAGCAATCCATAGGTTTTAAGATACTTACTAGTCAGGTACATTCTTAGGCGTTTAATATGGGGTGTTGAGTCCATTTCGTTGAGCAAGGAGTAGCTCTTGTCTATCCCATATTTGGCTTAAGGAAATTTATCTGTGCTCATTTCAATCTCTGGTTTTATGCAGCACCCCAACTCACCTTTCCCCTTAAGCAAGCATAAGTTGGTTTTCTAAATTTGAGACCCTGTTCTGTTCTGTAATTCAGTTCCTGTGTAGCCAAGTTTACATTCCGTGTATTAGTGATATCTTATGATGTTTCTTTTTCTGTGTGACTTATTTCAGTTAGAATCATCGTACCTGAATCCACTCATTATGCTGCTACGGTCCTGTTGACATAGATTTCATTGCTGAGTGATACTGCATTGTACGTAAGTACCACAAGTTCTTTATCCATTTTTCACTTTCTGTGATATTGAACTTGTACGGTAAACGAGGTTCTTGTAAACAGAGGCATCCCAAATTTGGGGTGGCTGTGTTTTTGATTTTAATTTCCCTAAGCTATAGGACCATAAGTGGAAGTGCCCTAGGCTCTGTTGCTTTGTTTTTTAGATGTTTCAGGAAACACCATACACTTCTCCCGAGTGTCTGTTGGCAATTTACATCCCGCCCATCAGCATAACAAGGCTCCCAGTTCTCCATGGCCTGTCCTGCCTTTCTGGATTTTACACTTTTTTCAGATGGCCCTTTTGACCGGGGGGAAGGGAGACTTCATTGTAGTGCAGATTTCCTTTGCAAGTTTGCTTGGTTGGCCAAAAAGGGCGTATGCGTTTTTTCCTGAATATATTCAGGAAAAAACGCATACGCCCTTTTTGGCCAAGTGCAGCATTGTGGACGTTCTGCCTCTTTTCCTATGCTTTCAATGCAATTCCAGTCTACCTCCTGAAATCGGTTTCCTGCAATTCTGCCCCACGTTCATGTCCTCTTGGCAGCCTTACTTCAGTATATTTTTGGACGATAGCTGTCATTTATAACTCTGCAGGTTTGTGAATTACAGTGCCCCTGAGCTCCTTTCTTCAACTCGCTTTCTTGTGACCTGGCCGCAACACCGCAGGATGGCTTCAGGCCCTAATCTGGTTCTGGCACGGTACGCTGAGCCTTTGGTTATTTCCTCTTCCTGGTGGGAAATGAGAGTTAAATTTGCCCGTCCAGACACCTCCAGCTAGTCTCTCATTGGTTCTCCCTATTCCTGTTCATCTTCCGCAGAAATTGCAAACTGGGCCAAACAGGAGGTTAAAGGCGCTGACTCTCCAAGTGGGGAGAGTGTTAGTAAAGCGTCTGGAATGTTTCTTCCGAGTACCAAGGGAGGAAAACTGAGACATATTTGAACACGTCTCCCGTTCACACGGTTGATCATACTCTGGGTTCCACATGCATGTTTTAGCTGAAGGAAGAATACCTTAAACCTGGAGAGTTGAAACCCGTGGAATGGGTACCATGCAGTATGACTTCAATGAGTCTTCATTTGCTCACTGAACCTCTCCAATCCTGTCACTGCTGCGTTTATGCCCCTGTACACACGCTTGATTCTCTTTCGGAGGCATAGCAATCCATAGGTTTTAAGATACTTATTAGTCAGGTACATTCTTAGGCGTTTAATATGGGGTGTTGAGTCCATATCGTTGAGCAAGGAGTAGCTCTTGTCTATTCCATATTTGGCTTAAGGAACTTTATCTGTGCTCATTTCAATCTCTGGTTTTATGCAGCACCCCAACTCACCTTTCCCCTTAAGCAAGCATAAGTTGGTTTTCTAAATTTGAGACCCTGTTCTGTTTTGGAATTCAGTTCCTGTGTAGCCAAGTTTACATTCCGTGTATTACTGATATCTTATGATGTTTCTTTTTCTGTGTGACTTATTTCAGTTAGAATCATCGTACTTGAATCCACTCATTATGCTGCTACGGGCCTGATGACATTAGATTTCATTGCTGAGTGATACTGCATTGTACGTAAGTACCACAAGTTCTTTATCCATTTTTCACTTTCTGTTATATTGAACTTGTACGGTAAACGATGTTCTTGTAAACAGAGGCGTCCCAAACTTTGGGGTGGCTGTGTCTTTTTGATTTTAATTTCCCTAAGCTATAGGACCATAACTGGAAGTGCCCTAGGCTCTGTTGCTTTGTTTTTTAGATGTTTCAGGAAACACCATACACTTCTCCCGAGTGTCTGTTGGCAATTTACATCCCGCCCATCAGCATAACAAGGCTCCCAGTTCTCCATGGCCTGTCCTGCCTTTCTGGATTTTACACTTTTTTCAGATGGCCCTTTTGACCTGGGGGAAGTGAGACTTCATTGTAGTGCAGATTTCCTTTGCAAGTTTGCTTGGTTGGCCAAAAAGGGCGTATGCGGTTTTTCCTGAATATATTCAGGAAAAAAACGCATACGCCCTTTTTGGCCAAGTGCATCATTGTGGACGTTCTGCCTCTTTTCCTATGCTTTCAATGCAATTCCAGTCTACCTCCTGAAATCGGTTTCCTGCAATTCTGCCCCGCTTTCAAGTCCTCTTGGCAGCCTTACTTCAGTCTATTTTTGGACGATAGCTGTCATTTATAACTCTGCAGGTTTGTGAATTACAGTGCCCCTGAGCTCCTTTCTTCAACTCTCTTTCTTGTGAGCTGGCCGCAACACCGCAGGATGGCTTCAGGCCCTAATCTGGTTCCGGCACGGCACGCTGAGCCTTTGGTTAATTCCTCTTCCTGGTGGGAAATGAGAGTTAAATTTGCCCGTCCAGACACCTCCAGCTAGTCTCTCATTGGTTCTCACTATTCCTGTTCATCTTCCGCAAAATATGCAATCTGGGCCAAACAGGAGGTTAAAGGGACTGACTCTCTAAGTCGGGAGAGTGTTAGTAAAGCGTTTGGAATGTTGCACCCGAGTACCAGGGTACGAAAACTGAGACATATTTGAACACGTCTCCTGATCACATGGTTGATCATACTATAGGTTCCACATGCATGTTTTAGCTGAAGGAAGAATACCTTAAACCTGGGTAGTTGAAACCGTGGAATGGGTACCATGCAATATGACTTCAAAGGGTCTTCATTTGCTCACCGAACCTCTCCAATCCTATCACTGCCGCGTTTATGCCCCTGTACACATGCTTGATTCTCTGTCGGAGACATAGCAATCCATAGGTTTTAAGATACTTACTAGTCAGGTACATTCTTAGGCGTTTAATATGCGGTGTTGAGTCCATTTCGTTGAGCAAGGAGTAGCTCTTGTCTATTCCATATTTGGCTTAAGGAACTTTATCTGTGCTCATTTCAATCTCTGGTTTTATGCAGCACCCCAACTCACCTTTACCCTTAAGCAAGCATAAGTTGGTTTTCTAAATTTGAGACCCTGTTCTGTTTTGGAATTCAGTTCCTGTGTAGCCAAGTTTACATTCCGTGTATTACTGATATCTTATGATGTTTCTTTTTCTGTGTGACTTATTTCAGTTAGGATCATCATACCTGAATCCACTCATTGTGCTGCTAAGGGCCTGATGACATAGATTTCATTGCTGAGTGATATTGCTTTGTAAGTAAATACCACAACTTCTTTATCCATTTTTCACTTTCTGCGATGTTGAACTTGTACTGTAAACGAGGTTCTTGTAAACAGAGCCGTTCCAAATTTTGGGGTGGCTGTGTCTTTTTGATTTTAATTTCCCTAAGCTATAGGACCATAAGTGGAAGTGCCCTAGGCTCTGTTGCTTTGTTTTTTAGATGTTTCAGGAAACACCATACACTTCTCCCGAGTGTCTGTTGGCAATTTACATCCCGCCCATCAGCATAACAAGGCTCCCAGTTCTCCATGGCCTGTCCTGCCTTTCTGGATTTTACACTTTTTTCAGATAACCCTTTTGACCAGGGGGAAGTGAGACTTCATTGTAGTGCAGATTTCCTTTGCAAGCTTGCTTGGTTGGCCAAAAAGGGCATATGCGTTTTTTCGTGAATATATTCAGGAAAAAACGCATACGCCCTTTTTGGCCAAGTTCATCATTGTGGACGTTCTGCCTCTTTTCCTATGCTTTCAATGCAATTCCAGTCTACCTCCTGAAATCGGTTTCCTGCAATTCTGCCCCGCTTTCAAGTCCTCTTGGCAGCCTTACTTCAGTCTATTTTTGGACGATAGCTGTCATTTATAACTCTGCAGGTTTGTGAATTACAGTGCCCCTGAGCTCCTTTCTTCAACTCTCTTTCTTGTGAGCTGGCCGCAACACCGCAGGATGGCTTCAGGCCCTAATCTGGTTCCGGCACGGCACGCTGAGCCTTTGGTTAATTCCTCTTCCTGGTGGGAAATGAGAGTTAAATTTGCCCGTCCAGACACCTCCAGCTAGTCTCTCATTGGTTCTCCCTATTCCTGTTCATCTTCCGCAGAAATTGCAAACTGGGCCAAACAGGAGGTTAAAGGGACTGACTCTCCAAGTGGGGAGATTGTTAGTAAAGCGTCTGGAATGTTGCACCCGAGTACCAGGGGATGAAAACTGAGACGTATTTGAATACGTCTCCCATTCACATGGTTGATCATACTCTGGGTTCCACATGCATGTTTTAGCTGAAGGAAGAATACCTTAAACCTGGGTAATTGAGACCCGTGTAATGGGTACCATGCAATATGACTTCAAAGGGTCTTCATTTGCTCACCGAACCTCTCCTATCCTATCACTGCTGCGTTTATGCCCCTGTACACACGTTTGATTCTCTTTCGGAGACATAGCAATCCATAGGTTTTAAGATACTTACTAGTCAGGTACATTCTTAGGCGTTTAATATGCGGTGTTGAGTCCATTTCGTTGAGCAAGGAGTAGCTCTTGTCTATTCCATATTTGGCTTAAGGAACTTTATCTGTGCTCATTTCAATCTCTGGTTTTATGCAGCACCCCAACTCACCTTTCCTCTTAAGCAAGCATAAGTTGGTTTTCTAAATTTGAGACCCTGTTCTGTGTTGGAATTCAGTTCCTGTGTAGCCAAGTTTACATTCCGTGTATTAGTGATATCTTATGATGTTTCTTTTTCTGTGTGACTTATTTCATTTAGAATCATCGTACCTGAATCCACTCATTATGCTGCTACGGGCCTGATGACATAGATTTCATTGCTGATTGATACTGCATTGTACGCAAGTACCACAACTTCTTTATCCATTTTTCACTTTCTGCGATGCTGATCTTGTACTGTAAACGAGGTTCTTGTAAACAGAGGCGTCCCAAACTTTGTGGTGGCTGTGTCTTTTTGATTTTAATTTCCCTAAGCTATAGGACCATAAGTGGAAGTGCCCTAGGCTCTGTTGCTTTGTGTTTTAGATGTTTCAGGAAACACCATACACTTCTCCCGAGTATCTGTTGGCAATTTACATCCCGCCCATCAGCATAACAAGGCTCCCAGTTCTCCATGGCCTGTCCTGCCTTTCTGGATTTTACACTTTTTTCAGATGGCCCTTTTGACCAGGGGGAAGTGAGACTTCATTGTAGTGCAGATTTCCTTTCCAAGTTTGCTTGGTTGGCCAAAAAGGGCGTATGCGTTTTTTCCTGAATATATTCAGGAAAAAACGCATACGCCCTTTTTGGCCAAGTGCATCATTGTGGACGTTCTGCCTCTTTTCCTATGCTTTCAATGCAATTCCAGTCTACCTCCTGAAATCGGTTTCCTGCAATTCTGCCCCGCTTTCAAGTCCTCTTGGCAGCCTTACTTCAGTATATTTTTGGACGATAGCTGTCATTTATAACTCTGCAGGTTTGTGAATTACAGTGCCCCTGAGCTCCTTCCTTCAACTCGCTTTCTTTTGAGCTGGCCGCAACACCGCAGGATGGCTTCAGGCCCTAATCTTGTTCCACCACGGCATGCTGAGCCTTTGGTGAATTCCTCTTCCTGGTGGGAAATGAGAGTTAAATTTGCCCGTCCAGACACCTCCAGCTAGTCTCTCATTGGTTCTCGCTATTCCTGTTCATCTTCCGCAGAAATTGCAAACTGGGCCAAACAGGAGGTTAAAGAGACTGACTCTCCAAGTCGGGAGAGTGTTAGTAAAGCGTCTGGAATGTTGCACCCGAGTACCAGGGTACGAAAACTGAGACATATTTGAACACATCTCCCGATCACATGGTTGATCATACTTTAGGTTCCACATGCATGTTTTAGCTGAAGGTAGAATACCTTAAACCTGGGTAGTTGAAACTCGTGGAATGGGTACCATGCAATATGACTTCAAAGGATCTTCATTTGCTCACTGAACCTCTCCAATCCTATCACTGCTGCGTTTATGCCCCTGTACACACGCTTGATTCTCTTTCGGAGACATAGCAATCCATAGGTTTTAAGATACTTACTAGTCAGGTACATTCTTAGGCGTTTAATATGGGGTGTTGAGTCCATTTCGTTGAGCAAGGAGTAGCTCTTGTCTATTCCATATTTGGCTTAAGGAACTTGATCTGTGCTCATTTCAATCTCTGGTTTTATACAGCACCCCAACTCACCTTTCCCCTTAAGCAAGCATAAGTTGGTTTTCTAAATTTGAGACCCTGTTCTGTTTTGGAATTCAGTTCCTGTGTAGCCAAGTTTACATTCCGTGTATTAGTGATATCTTATGATGTTTCTTTTTCTGTGTGACTTATTTCAGTTAGAATCATCGTACCTGAATCCACTCATTATGCTGCTATGGGCCTGATGACAGATTTCATTGCTGAGTGATACTGCATTGTACGTAAGTACCACAAGTTCTTTATCCATTTTGTACTTTCTGCAATATTGAAGTTGTACGGTAAACGAGGTTCTTGTAAACAGAGGCGTCCCAAACTTTGGGGTGGCTGTGTCTTTTTGATTTTAATTTCCCTAAGCTATAGGACCATAAGTGGCAGTGCCCTATGCTCTGTTGCTTTGTTTTTTAGATGTTTCAGGAAACACCATACACTTCTTCCGAGTGTCTGTAGGCAATTTACATCCTGCCCATCAGCATAACAAGGCTCCCAGTTCTCCATGGCCTGTCCTGCGTTTCTGGATTTTACACTTTTTTCAGATGGCCCTTTTGACCGGGGGGAAGTGAGACTTCATTGTAGTGCAGATTTCCTTTGCAAGTTTGCTTGATTGGCCAAAAAGGGCGTATGCGTTTTTTCCTGAATATATTCAGGAAAAAACCCATACGCCCTTTTTGGCCAAGTGCATCATTGTGGACGTTCTGCCTCTTTTCCTATGCTTTCAATGCAATTCCAGTCTACCTCCTGAAATCGGTTTCCTGCAATTCTGCCCCGCTTTCAAGTCCTCTTGGCAGCCTTACTTCAGTATATTTTTGGACGATAGCTGTCATTTATAACTCTGCAGGTTTGTGAATTACAGTGCCCCTGAGCTCCTTTCTTCAACTCACATTCTTGTGACCCGGCCGCAACACCGCAGGATGGCTTCAGGCCCTAATCTGGTTCCGGCACGGCACGCTGAGCCTTTGGTTAATTCCTCTTCCTGGTGGGAATTGAGAGTTAAATTTGCCCGTCCAGACACCTCCAGCTAGTCTCTCATTGGTTCTCCCTATTCCTGTTCATCTTCCGCAGAAATTGCAAACTGGGCCAAACAGGAGGTTAAAGGCGCTGACTCTCCAAGTGGGGAGAGTGTTAGTAAAGCATCTGGAATGTTGCACCCGAGTACCACGGGAGGAAAACTGAGACATATTTGAACACGTCTCCCGTTCACATGGTTGATCATACTCTGGGTTCCACATGCATGTTTTAGCTGAAGGAAGAATACCTTAAACCTGGAGAGTTGAGACCCGTGTAATGGGTACCATGCAATATGACTTCTAAGGGTCTTCATTTGCTCACCGAACCTCTCCAATCCTATCACTGCTGCGTTTATGCCCCTGTACACACGCTTGATTCTCTTTCGGAGACATAGCAATCCATAGGTTTTAAGATACTTACTAGTCAGGTACATTCTTAGGCGTTTAATATGGGGTGTTGAGTCCATTTCGTTGAGCAAGGAGTAGCTCTTGTCTATTCCATATTTGGATTAAGGAACTTTATCTGTACTCATTTCAATCTCTGGTTTTATGCAGCACCCCAACTCACCTTTACCCTTAAACAAGCATAAGTTTGTTTTCTAAATATGAGACCCTGTTCTGTTCTGTAATTCAGTTCCTTTGTAGCCAAGTTTACATTCCGTGTATTACTGATATAATATGATGTTTCTTTTTCTGTGTGACTTATTTCAGTTAGAATCATCATACCTGAATCCACTCAAGCGCTGCTAAGGGCCTGACGACATAGATTTCATTGCTGAGTGATATTGCTTTGTAAGTAAATACCACAACTTCTGTATCCATTTTTCACGTTCTGCGATGTTGAACTTGTACTGTAAACGAGGTTCTTGTAAACAGAGCCGTTCCAAACTTTGGGGTGGCTGTGTCTTTTTGATTTTAATTTCCCTAAGCTATAGGACCATAAGTGGAAGTGCCCTAGGCTGTGTTTCTTTGTTTTTTAGATGTTTCAGGGAACACCATACACTTCTCCCGAGTATCTGTTGGCAATTTACATCCCGCCCATCAGCATAACAAGGCTCCCAGTTCTCCATGGCCTGTCCTGCCTTTCTGGATTTTACACTTTTTTCAGATGGCCCTTTTGACCGGGGGGAAGTGAGACTTCATTGTAGTGCAGATTTCCTTTGCAAGCTTGCTTGGTTGGCCAAAAAGGGCGTATGCGTTTTATCCTGAATATATTCAGGAAAAAACGCATACGCCCTTTTTGGCCAAGTTCATCATTGTGGACGTTCTGCCTCTTTTCCTATGCTTTCAATGCAATTCCAGTCTACCTCCTGAAATCGGTTTCCTGCAATTCTGCCCCGCTTTCAAGTCCTCTTGGCAGCCTTACTTCAGTATATTTTTGGACGATAGCTGTCATTTATAACTCTGCAGGTTTGTGAATTACAGTGCCCCTGAGCTCCTTTCTTCAACTCGCTTTCTTGTGAGCTGGCCGCAACACCGCAGGATGGCTTCAGGCCCTAATCTGGTTCCGGCACGGCACGCTGAGCCTTTGGTTAATTCCTCTTCCTGGTGGGAAATGAGAGTTAAATTTGCCCGTCCAGACACCTCCAGCTAGTCCCTCATTGGTTCTCCCTATTCCTGTTCATCTTCCGCAGAAATTGCAAACTGGGCCAAACAGGAGGTTAAAGGGACTGACTCTCCAAGTGGGGAGAGTGTTAGTAAAGCGTCTGGAATGTTGCACCCGAGTACCAGGGGATGAAAACTGAGACGTATTTGAATACGTCTCCCATTCACATGGTTGATCATACTCTGGGTTCCACATGCATGTTTTAGCTGAAGGAAGAATACCTTAAACCTGGGTAGTTGACACCCGTGTAATGGGTACCATGCAATATGACTTCAAAGGGTCTTCATTTGCTCACCGAACCTCTCCTATCCTATCACTGCTGCGTTTATGCCCCTGTACACACGCTTGATTCTCTTTCGGAGACATAGCAATCCATAGGTTTTAAGATACTTACTAGTCAGGTACAGTCTTAGGCGTTTAATATGCGGTGTTGAGTCCATTTCGTTGAGCAAGGAGTAGCTCTTGTCTATTCCATATTTGGCTTAAGGAACTTTATCTGTGCTCATTTCAATCTCTGGTTTTATGCAGCACCCCAACTCACCTTTCCTCTTAAGCAAGCATAAGTTGGTTTTCTAAATTTGAGACCCTGTTCTGTGTTGGAATTCAGTTCCTGTGTAGCCAAGTTTACATTCCGTGTATTAGTGATATCTTATGATGTTTCTTTTTCTGTGTGACTTATTTCATTTAGAATCATCGTACCTGAATCCACTCATTATGCTGCTACGGGCCTGATGACATAGATTTCATTGCTGATTGATACTGCATTGTACGCAAGTACCACAACTTCTTTATCCATTTTTCACTTTCTGCGATGCTGATCTTGTACTGTAAACGAGGTTCTTGTAAACAGAGGCGTCCCAAACTTTGTGGTGGCTGTGTCTTTTTGATTTTAATTTCCCTAAGCTATAGGACCATAAGTGGAAGTGCCCTAGGCTCTGTTGCTTTGTGTTTTAGATGTTTCAGGAAACACCATACACTTCTCCCGAGTATCTGTTGGCAATTTACATCCCGCCCATCAGCATAACAAGGCTCCCAGTTCTCCATGGCCTGTCCTGCCTTTCTGGATTTTACACTTTTTTCAGATGGCCCTTTTGACCAGGGGGAAGTGAGACTTCATTGTAGTGCAGATTTCCTTTGCAAGTTTGCTTGGTTGGCCAAAAAGGGCGTATGCGTTTTTTCCTGAATATATTCAGGAAAAAACGCATACGCCCTTTTTGGCCAAGTGCATCATTGTGGACGTTCTGCCTCTTTTCCTATGCTTTCAATGCAATTCCAGTCTACCTCCTGAAATCGGTTTCCTGCAATTCTGCCCCGCTTTCAAGTCCTCTTGGCAGCCTTACTTCAGTCTATTTTTGGACGATAGCTGTCATTTATAACTCTGCAGGTTTGTGAATTACAGTGCCCCTGAGCTCCTTTCTTCAACTTGCTTTCTTGTGACCTGGCCGCAACACCGCAGGATGGCTTCAGGCCCTAATCTGGTTCCGGCACGGCACGCTGAGCCTTTGGTTAATTCCTCTTCCTGGTGGGAAATGAGAGTTAAATTTGCCCGTCCAGACACCTCCAGCTAGCCTCTAATTGGTTCTCGCTATTCCTGTTCATCTTCCGCAGAAATTGCAAACTGGGCCAAACAGGAGGTTAAAGGGACTGACTCTCCAGGTCGGGAGAGTGTTAGTAAAGCGTCTGGAATGTTGCACCCGAGTACCAGGGGGGGAAAACTGAGACATTTGAACATGTCTCCCGTTCACATGGTTGATCATACTCTGGGTTCCACATGCATGTTTTAGCTGAAGGAAGAATACCTTAAACCTGGAGAGTTGAGACCCGTGTAAAGGGTACCATGCAACATGACTTCAAAGGGTCTTCATTTGCTCACCGAACATCTCCAATCCTATCACTGCTGCGTTTATGCCCCTGTACACATGCTTGATTCTCTTTCGGAGACATAGCAATCCATAGGTTTTAAGATACTTACAAGTCAGGTACATTCTTAGGCGTTTAATATGCGGTGTTGAGTCCATTTCATTGAGCAAGGAGTAGCTCTTGTCTATTCCATATTTGGCTTAAGGAACTTTATCTGTGCTCATTTCAATCTCTGATTTTATGCAGCACCCCAACTCACCTTTACCCTTAAGCAAGCATAAGTTGTTTTTCTAAATTAGAGACCCTGTTCTGTTCTGTAATTCAGTTCCTGTGTAGCCAAGTTTACATTCCGTGTATTACTGATATCTTATGATGTTTCTTTTTCTGTGTGACTTATTTCAGTTAGAATCATCATACCTGAATCCACTCATTGTGCTGCTAAGGGCCTGATGACACAGATTTCATTGCTGAGTGATATTGCTTTGTAAGTAAATACCACAAGTTCTTTATCCATTTTTCACTTTCTGCGATGTTGAAATTGTACTGTAATCGAGGTTCTTGTAAACAGAGCCTTTCGAAACTTTGGGGTGGCTGTGTCTTTTTGATTTTAAATTCCCTAAGCTATAGGACCATAAGTGGAAGTGCCCTAGGCTCTGTTGCTTTGTTTTTTAGATGTTTCAGGAAACACCATACACTTCTCCCGAGTGGTTGTTGGCAATTTACATCCCGCCCTTCAGCATAACAAGGCTCCCAGTTCTCCATGGCCTGTCCTGCCTTTCTGGATTTTACACTTTTTTCAGATGGTCCTTTTGACCGGGGGGAAGTGAGACTTCATTGTAGTGCAGATTTCCTTTGCAAGCTTGCTTGGTTGGCCAAAAAGGGCGTATGCGTTTTTTCCTGAATATATTCAGGAAAAAACGCATACGCCCTTTTTGGCCAAGTGCATCATTGTGGACGTTCTGCCTCTTTTCCTATGCTTTCAATGCAATTCCAGTCTACCTCCTGAAATCGGTTTCCTGCAATTCTGCCCCGCTTTCAAGTCCTCTTGGCAGCCTTACTTCAGTCTATTTTTGGACGATAGCTGTCATTTATAACTCTGCAGGTTTGTGAATTACAGTGCCCCTGAGCTCCTTTCTTCAACTCGCTTTCTTTTGAGCTGGCCGCAACACCGCAGGATGGCTTCAGGCCCTAATCTTGTTCCGGCACGACACACAGAGCCTTTGGTTATTTCCTCTTCCTGGTGGGAAATGAGAGTTAAATTTGCCCGTCCAGACACCTCCAGCTAGTCTCTCATTCGTTTTCGCTATTCCTGTTCATCTTCCGCAGAAATTGCAAACTGGGCCAAACAGGACGTTAAAGGCGCTGACTCTCCAAGTGTGGAGAGTGTTAGTAAAGCGTCTGGAATGTTGCACCCGAGTACCAGGGGAGGAAAACTGAGACATATTTGAACACGTCTCCTGTTCACATGGTTGATCATACTTGGGTTCCACATGCATGTTTCAGCTGAAGGAAGAATACCTTAAACCTGGAGAGTTGAGACCCGTGTAATGGGTACCATGCAATATGACTTCAAAGGGTCTTCATTTGCTCACCGTACCTCTCCAATCCTATCACTGCTGCGTTTATGCCCCTGTACACATTCTTGATTCTCTTTTGGAGACATAGCAATCCATAGGTTTTAAGATACTTACTAGTCAGGTACATTCTTAGGCGTTTAATATGCGGTGTTGAGTCCATTTCGTTGAGCAAGGAGTAGCTCTTGTCTATTCCATATTTGACTTAAGGAACTTTATCTGTGCTCATTTCAATCTCTGGTTTTATGCAGCACCCCAACTCACCTTTACCCTTAAGCAAGCATAAGTTGGTTTTCTAAATTTGAGACCCTGTTCTGCTCTGTAATTCAGTTCCTGTGTAGCCAAGTTTTCATTCAGTGTATTACTGATATCTTATGATGTTTCTTTTTCTGTGTGACTTATTTCAGTTAGAATCATCATACCTGAATCCACTCATTATGCTGCTAAGGGCCTGATGACATAGATTTCATTGCTGAGTGATATTGTTTGTAAGTAAATACCACAACTTCTTTATCCATTTTTCAATTTCTGCGATGTTGAACTTGTACTGTAAACGAGGTTCTTGTAAACAGAGCCATTCCAAACTTTGGGGTGGCTGTGTCTTTTTGATTTTAATTTCCCTAAGCTATAGGACCATAAGTGGAAGTGCCCTAGGTTCTGTTGCTTTGTCTTTTAGATGTTTCAGGAAACACCATACACTTCTCCCGAGTGGTTGTTGGCAATTTACATCCCACCCATCAGCATAACAAGGCTCCCAGTTCTCCATGGCCTGTCCTGCCTTTCTGGATTTTACACTTTTTTCAGATGGCCCTTTTGACCGTGGGGAAGTGAGACTTCATTGTAGTGCAGATTTCCTTTGCAAGCTTGCTTGGTTGGCCAAAAAGGGCGTATGCGTTTTTTCCTGAATATATTCAGGAAAAAACGCATACGCCCTTTTTGGCCAGGTTCATCATTGTGGACGTTCTGCCTCTTTTCCTATGCTTTCAATGCAATTCCAGTCTACCTCCTGAAATCGGTTTCCTGCAATTCTGCCCCGCTTTCAAGTCCTCTTGGCAGCCTTACTTCAGTCTATTTTTGGACGATAGCTGTCATTTATAACTCTGCAGGTTTGTGAATTACAGTGCCCCTGAGCTCCTTTCTTCAACTCGCTTTCTTGTGACCTGGCCGCAACACCGCAGGATGGCTTCAGGCCCTAATCTTGTTCTGGCCCGGCATGCTGAGCCTTTGGTTAATTCCTCTTCCTGGTGGGAAATGAGAGTTAAATTTGCCCGTCCAGACACCTCCAGCTAGCCTCTCATTGGTTCTCGCTATTCCTGTTCATCTACCGGAGAAATTGCAAACTGGGCCAAACAGGAAGTTAAAGGGACTGACTCTCCAAGTCGGGAGAGTGTTAGTAAAGCGTCTGGAATGTTGCACCCGAGTACCAGGGGAGGAAAATGAGACATATTTGAACATGTCTCCCGTTCACCTGGTTGATCATACTCTGGGTTCCACATGCATGTTTTAGCTGAAGGAAGAATACCTTAAACCTGGAGAGTTGAGACCCGTGTAATGGGTACCATGCAATATGACTTCAAAGGGTCTTCATTTGCTCACCGAACCTCTCCAATCCTATCACTGCTGCGTTTATGCCCCTGTACACACGCTTGATTCTCTTTTGGAGAGATAGCAATCCATAGGTTTTAAGATACTTACTAGTCAGGTACATTCTTAGGCGTTTAATATGGGGTTTTGAGTCCATTTCGTTGAGCAAGGAGTAGCTCTTGTCTATTCCATATTTGGCTTAAGGAACTTTATCTGTGCTCATTTCAATCTCTGATTTTATGCAGCACCCCAACTCACCTTTCCCCTTAAGCAAGCATAAGTTGGTTTTCTAAATTTGAGACCCTGTTCTGTTCTGTAATTCAGTTCCTGTGTAGCTAAGTTTACATTCCGTGTATTACTGATATCTTATGATGTTTCTTTTTCTGTGTGACTTATTTCAGTTAGAATCATCATACCTGAATCCACTCATTGTGCTGCTAAGGGCCTGATGACACAGATTTCATTGCTGAGTGATATTGCTTTGTAAGTAAATACCACAACTTCTTTATCCATTTTTCACTTTCTGCGATGTTGAACTTGTACTGTAAACGAGGTTCTTGTAAACAGAGCCGTTCCAAACTTTGGGGTGGCTGTGTCTTTTTGATTTTAATTTCCCTAAGCTATAGGACCATAAGTGGAAGTGCCCTAGGTTCTGTTGCTTTGTTTTTTAGATGTTTCAGGAAACACCATACACTTCTCCCGAGTGTCTGTTGGCAATTTACATCCCGCCCATCAGCATAACAAGGCTCCCAGTTCTCCATGGCCTGTCCTGCCTTTCTGGATTTTACACTTTTTTCAGATGGCCCTTTTGACCGGGGGGAAGTGAGACTTCATTGTAGTGCAGATTTCCTTTGCAAGCTTGCTTGGTTGGCCAAAAAGGGCGTATGCGTTTTTTCCTGAATATATTCAGGAAAAAACGCATACGCCCTTTTTGGCCAAGTGCATCATTGTGGACGTTCTGCCTCTTTTCCTATGCTTTCAATGCAATTCCAGTCTACCTCCTGAAATCGGTTTCCTGCAATTCTGCCCCGCTTTCAAGTCCTCTTGGCAGCCTTACTTCAGTATATTTTTGGACGATAGCTGTCATTTATAACTCTGCAGGTTTGTGAATTACAGTGCCCCTGAGACTCCTTTCTTCAACTCGCCTTCTTGTGACCTGGCCGCAACACCGCAGAATGGCTTCAGGCCCTAATCTGGTTCTGGCACGGCACGCTGAGCCTTTGGTTAATTCCTCTTCCTGGTGGGAAATGAGAGTTAAATTTGCCCGTCCAGACACCTCCAGCTAGCCTCTCATTGGTTCTCGCTATTCCTGTTCATCTTCCGCAGAAATTGCAAACTGGGCCAAACAGGAGGTTAAAGGCACTGACTCTCCAAGTTGGGAGAGTGTTAGTAAAGCGTCTGGAATGTTGCACCCGAGTACCAGGGTACGAAAACTGAGACATATTTGAACACGTCTCCCGATCACATGGTTGATCATACTCTAGGTTCCACATGCATGTTTTAGCTGAAGGAAGAATACCTTAAACCTGGGTAGTTGAAACCCGTGGAATGGGTACCATGCAATATGACTTCAAAGGGTCTTCATTTACTCACCAAACCTCTCCAATCCTATCACTGCTGCGTTTATGCCCCTGTACACATGCTTGATTCTCTTTCGGAGACATAGCAATCCATAGGTTTTAAGATACTTACTACTCAGGTACATTCTTAGGCGTTTAATATGCGGTGTTGAGTCCATTTCGTTGAGCAAGGAGTAGCTCTTGTCTATTCCATATTTGGCTTAAGGAACTTGATCTGTGCTCATTTCAATCTCTGGTTTTATGCAGCACCCCAACTCACCTTTCCCCTTAAGCAAGCATAAGTTGGTTTTCTACATTTGAGACCCTGTTCTGTTTTGTAATTCAGTTCCTCTGTAGCCAAGTTTACATACCGTGTAGAAGTGATATCTTATGATGTTTCTTTTTCTCTGTGACTTATTTCACTTAGAATCATCGTACCTGAATCCACTCATTATGCTGCTACGGGCCTGATGACATAGATTTCATTGCTGAGTGATATTGCATTGTACGTAAGTAGCACAACTTCTTTATCCATTTTTCGCTTTCTGTGATATTGAACTTGTACCGTAAACGAGGTTCTTGTAAACAGAGCCGTCCCAAACTTTGGGGTGGCTGTGTCTTTTTGATTTTAATTTCCTTAAGCTATAGGACCATAAGTGGAAGTGCCCTAGGCTCTGTTGCTTTGTTTTTTAGATGTTTCAGGAAACACCATACTCTTCTCCAGAGTGGCTGTTGGCAATTTACATGCCGCCCATCAGCATAACAAGGCTCCCAGTTCTCCATGGCCTGTCCTGCCTTTCTGGATTTTACACTTTTTTCAGATGGCCCTTTTGACCGCGGGGCAGTGAGACTTCATTGTAGTGCAGATTTCCTTTGCAAGCTTGCTTGGTTGGCCAAATAGGGCATATGCGCTTTTTCCTGAATAAATTTAGAAAAAACGCATACGTCCTTTTTGGCCAAGTGCCTCCTTGTGGACGTTCTGCCTCTTTTCCTATGCTTTAAATGCAATTCCAGTCTACCTCCTGAAATCAGTTTCCTGCAATTCTGCCCCGCTTTCAAGTCCTCTTGGGAGGCTTACTTCAACATATTTTTGGACGATAGCTTTCATTTATAACTCTGCAGGTTTGTGAATAACAGTGCCCCTGAGCTCCTTTCTTCAACTCGCTTTCTTGTGAGATGGCCGCAAAACCGCAGGATTGCTTCAGGCCCTAGTGTGGTTCCAGCACGGCACACTGAGCCTTTGGTTAATTCCTCTTCCTGTTGGGAAATGAGAGTTAAATTTGCCCGTCCAGACACCTCCAGCTAGTCTCTCATTGGTTCTCCTTATTCCTGTTCATCTTACGCAGAAATTGCAAACTGGGCCAAACAGGAGGTTAAAGGCACTGACTCTCCAAGTGGGTAGAGTGTTAGTAAAGCATCTGGAATGTTGCACCCGAGTACCAGGGGACAAAAACTGAGGCACATTTGAACACGTTTCCCGATCACACGGTGGATCATACTCTGGGTTCCACATGCATGTTTTAGCTGAAGGAAGAATCCCTTAAACCTGGAGAGTTGAGACCCATGGAATGGGTACCATGCAAAATGACTTCAAAGGGTCTGCATTTGCTCACCCAACCTCACCAATCCTATCACTGCTGCGTTTATGCCACTGTACACACACTTGATTCTCTTTTGGAGACATATAAATCCATAGGTTTTAAGATTCTTACTAGTCAGGTATATTCTTAGGCGTTTAATATGGGGTGTTGAGTCCACTTTGTTGAGCAAGGAGTAGCTCTTGTCTATTACATATTTGGCTTATGGAACGATATCTGTGCTAATTTCAATCTCTGGTTTTATGGAGCACCCCAACTCACCTTTCCCCTTAAGCAAGCATAAGTTGGTTTTCTGAACTTGAGACCCTGTTCCGTTTTGTAATTCAGTTCATGTATAGCCAAGTTTACATTCCATGCATTAGTGATATCTTATGATGTTTCTTTTTCTGTGTGACTTATTTCACTTAGAATCATCGTGCCTCAATCCACTGATTATGCTGCTACAGGCTTGGTGCCACAGATTTCATTGCTGAGTGGTATTCCGTTGTACGTAAGTACCGCAACTTCTTTATCAATTTTTTGTTCTCTGGAATTTTTAACTTGTACTGTAGAAGAGGTTCCTATAAACAGAGCCGTCCCAAATTTTGGGGTGTCTGTGTCTTTTTTATTTTAATTTCCCTAAGCTATAGTACCATAAATGGAAATGCCCTAGACTCTGTTGCTTTGTTTTTCAGATGTATCAGGAAACACCATACACTTCTCCAGAGTGGCTGTTGGCAATTTACATCCCGCCCATCAGCATAACAATGTTCCTTTTTCCCCATGGCCTGTCTTGTCTTTCTGGATTTTACACTTTTCTCAGATGGCCCTTTAGACCGGGGGGAAGTGACACTTCATAGTAGTTCGGATTTCCATTGCAAGCTTGCTTGGTTTGCCAAAAAGGGCGTATGTGTTTTTTCCTGAATATATTCAGGAAAAAACTCATACGCCCTTTTTTGCCAAGTGCATCATTGTCGATGTTCTGCCTCTTTTCCTATGCTTTAAATGCAAATCCAGTCTACCTCCTGAAATCGGTTTCCTGAAATTCTGCCCCGCTTTCAAGTCCTCTTCGCAGCCTTACTTCAATATATTTTCGTACGATAGCTGTCATTTATAACTCTGCAGGATTGTGAATTACAGTGCCCCTGAGCTCCTTTCTTCAACTTTCTTTCTTTCTTTCTTTCTCGCTTTCTTGTGAGCTGGCCGCAAACCCGCAAGACTGCTTCAGGCCCTAATCTGCTTCTGGCAGGGCACGCTGAGCCTTTGGTTAATTCCTCTTCCTTGTGGGAAATGAGTGTTAAAAATGCCCGTCCAGACACCTACCTCACTCTCAACCCCTTGGTGATGTGGGTCCTCTGGTTTGTGGCCACCTTTGCTGGGTACCTCACCTTTCGATGATGTGGCCCCACTAGTGTGAGGACACTCCTGCCTGGTTCTCATCCACGTGGTTATGTGGACCCCCTGGTGAGAGTCTGTTCCTGGCTGTGTTCCTCACCCTTCTGTGAGGGAGACCCTCTGCTGATAGGTCACTCCTGCATGGCTGGCACACATTGCCTTGGTGAAGTCAGCCGTGTGGTGGCAGTTGGAGCGTGCTGGGAATCTCCTCCCCCCGGTGATGAGGGCCCTCTTGCGTCAGGCCCTAACTGCTGGGCTCACCAACTTTTCTTAGTGAGCCCAGTGATGCTTTGGCACTCCTCTTAGGATCCCATCTCCATGGGGATGTGGGCCTTCTGCTCTGAGGTCCCAACGGCTGGGTTGTTCACATTTTCATGATGTGGGCTCTCTGGTGTTAGTTCACAGAGGCCTGGATCCCATAGCCTCTGTGCTCTTGGCTGCCTGCTGGGAGGTTCCAACTGCTCGATTCCTCAACTTTTGTATTCTATGGGTCCTGTGTTGTGATGCTCCTCCTGCCTGCCTCACTCGCAACCCCTTCGTGATGTGGGTCTTCTGGTTTGAGGCCACATGTGCTGGGTTCCGCAACTTTCAATGATGTGGCCCCACTGGTGTGAGGACACTCCTGCCTGGTTCCCATCCCCTTGGTGATGTGGGCCTTCTGGTGACAGTCTTATCCTGGCTAGGTTCCTCACTCTTCTGTGAGGTAGGCCCTCTGCTGTGAGGTCAATCCTGCCTGACTTGCACACATCACCTTGGCGACGTGGACCCTCTGTTGGCACATGGAACCTGCTAGGAGCCTCCTGCCCTCGGTGATGATGGCCCTCTAGCATCAGGCCCTAACTGATGGGCTCCCCACGTTTTCTGATGTGAGCCCAGTGATGCCAGGACACTCCTGTCAGGTTCCCATCCCCATGGGGATGTGGGCTTTCTGCTCTGAGGTCCCAACGCCTGGGTTGCTCACAGTTTCATGATGTGGGCTCTCTGGTGTTAGTTCACTCCTGCCTGCATCCCATAGCTTCTGTGCTCTCGGCCACCTGCTGGGAAGTTCCAAATGCTGGATTCCTCACCTTTTTTATTCTTTGGGCCCTCTGTTTTTAGGCTACTCCTACCTGCCTCACTCCCATCCCCTTTGTGATGTATGTCCTCTGATATGAGGTCACATGTGCTGGGTTCCTCACCTTTCGATGATGTCGCCCCACTGGTGGGAGGACAGTCCCAACTGGTTCCCATCCCCTTGGTGTTGTGGGCCCTCTGGCGAGAGTCTCATCCTGCCTCGGTTCCTCACCCTTCTGTGAGATAGGCCCTCTGCTGTGAGGTCACTGCTGTCTGGCTGGCGCATGCTACCTTGTAGACGTGGGCCCTCTGTTGGCAGTTGGAACCTGCTGGGAGTCTCCTCCCCTCAGTTATGAGGGCCCCCTGGCGTCAGGCCCTAACTGCTGGGCTCCTAACATTTTCTGATATGTGCTAAGTGGTGCGAAGCCACTCCTGCCTGGATCCCATCCCAATGGGGATGTGGGCCTTCTGTTCTGAGGTCCCAATGGCTGGGCTGCTCACAGGTTCATGATGTGGGCCCTCTGCTGTGAGTTCACTGTGGCCTGGATCCCATAGCCTCGGTGCTCTGGGCCACTTGCTGGGAGGTTCCAACTGCTGGATTCCTCAACTTTTATATTCTATGGACCCTGTGTTTTGAGGCCGGTCCTGCCAGCCTCATTCCGAGCCCCTTGGTGATGTGGTTCCTCTGGTTTGAGGCTACATGTGCTGGGATCCTCACCTTTCGATGATGTTGTCCCACTGGTGTGGGGACACTCCTGTCTGGTTCCCATCCCCTTGGTGATGTGGGCCCTCTGGTGAGAGTCTGATCCTGGCTGTGTTCCTCACCCTTCTGTGAGGTGGGCCCTCTGCTGTGAGGTCACTCCTGCCGGGCTGGCACACATCGCTTTGGCGACGTTGGCCCTCTGGTGGCAGCTGGAGCCTGCTGGGAGCCTCCTCCTCTCGGTGATGAGTGCCCTCTAGCGTCAGGCCCTAACTTCTGAGCACCCCACGTTTTCTGATGTGAGCCCAGTGATGCCAAGACACTCCTGTCATGTTCCCATCACCATGGGGATGTGGGCCTTCTGCTCTGAGGTCCCAATGTCTGGGTTGCTCACAGTTTCATGATGTGGGCTGCCTGGTGTTAGTTCACTCTGGCCTGGATCCCCTAGCCTCTGTGCTCTGGGCCGCCTGCTGGGAGGTTCCAACTGCTGGATTCCTCACCTTTCTTATTTTTGGGTCCTCTGTTATGAGGCTCCTCCTGCCTGCCTCACTCCCAGCCCCTTGGTGATGGGTGTCCTATGGTTTGAAGGCACATGTTCTGGGTTCCTCACCTTTAGATGATGTGGCCCTACTCATGTGAGGACACTCCTGCCTGGTTCCAAGCCATTTGGTGATGTGGGCCCTCTGGTGCGAGTCTGATCCTGACTGGGTTCGTCACACTTCTCTGAGGTGGGCCCTCTGCTGTGAGGTCATTCGTGCCTGGTTGGCACACATCACCTTGGCGACGTCAGCCCTCTGGTGGCAGTTGGAGCCTGCTGGGAGCCTCCTTCCCTTAGTGATGAGAGTCGTCTGGCCTCAGGCCCTAACTGCTGGTCGTCCAGAATTTTCTGATACGTTCTCAGTGGTGCGAGGACACTCCTACCAGATTTCCATCCCCATGGGGATGTGGGCCTCCTGCTCTGAGGTCCCAATGGCTGGGTTGCTCAGTTTCATGACATGGGCCCTCTTCTGTGAGTTCACTGTGGCCTGGATCCCATAGCCTCGGTGCTCTGAGCCGCCTGCTGGGAGGTTCCAACTGCTGGATTCCCCACTTTTTTATTCTATGGGCCCAGTGTTGTGAGGCTACTACTGCCTGCCTCACTCTGAGGCCCTTGGTGATGTGGGTCCTCTGGTTTGAGGACACATGTGCTGAGTACCTCACCTTTCGATGATGTGGCCCCACTGGTGTGAAGACACTCCTGCCTGGTTCCCATCCCCTTGGTGATGTGGGCCCTCTGGTGAGAGTCTGATGTTGGCTGGGTTTCTCACCCTTCTGTGAGGTGGGACCTCTGCTGTGAGGTAACTGCTGCCTGGCTTGCTCACGTTGCCTTGGCAATGTGAGCCCTCAGGTGGCAGTTGGAGCCTGCTGGGAATCTCCTCCCCTCAGTTATGAGAGCTCTGGATAAAACACATATGCCCTTTTTTGCCAAGTGCATTATTTTCCAAGTTCTGTCTCTTTTCCTATGCTTTAAGAGCAACTCCCGTGTACCTTCTGAAATTGGTTTCCAGCAATTCTGCTCCGCATTCAAGTCATCTTCGCAGCCTTACTTCAGTATAATTTTGGATGATAGCTGTCATTTATAACTCCGCAGGTTTGTGAACTACAGTGCACATCAGCTCCTTTCTTCAACTCGCTTTCTTGTGAGCTGGCCGCAACACCGCAGGATGGCTTCAGGCCCTAATCTACTTCCAGCACGGCACGCTGAGCCTTTGGTTATTTCCTCTTCCTGGTGGGAAATGAGAGTTAAATTTGCCCGTCCAGACACCTCCAGCTAGTCTCTCATTGGTTCTCCCTATTCCTGTTCATCTTCCGCAGAAATTGCAAACTGGGCCAAACAGGAGGTTAAAGGCGCTGACCCCCCAAGTGGGGAGAGTGTTAGTAAAGCGACTGGAATGTTGCACCCGAGTACCAGGGGACGAAAACTGAGAGATATTTGAACACGTCTCCCGTTCACACAGTTGATCATACTCTAGGTTCCACATGCATGTTTTAGCTGAAGGAAGAATACCTTAAACCTGGAGAGTTGAGACCCCTGTAATGGGTACCATGAAATATGACTTCAAAGGGTCTTCATTTGCTCACCGAACCTCTCCAATCCTATCACTGCTGCGTTTATGCCCCTGTACACACGCTTGATTCTCTTTTGGAGAGAGAGCAATCCATAGGTTTTAAGATACTTACTAGTCAGGTACATTCTTAGGCATTTAATATGGGGTGTTGAGTCCATTTCGTTGAGCAAGGAGTAGCTCTTGTATATTCCATATTTGGCTTAAGGAACTTTATCTGTGCTCATTTCAATCTCTGGTTTTATGCAGCACCCCAACTCACCTTTCCCCTTAAGCAAGCATAAGTTGGTTTTCTAAATTTGAGTCCCTGTTCTGTTTTGGAATTCATTTCCTCTGTAACCAAATTTATATTCCGTGTATTAGTGATATCTTATGATGTTTCTTTTTCTGTGTGACTTATTTCAGTTAGAATCATCGTACCTGCATCCACTCACTATGCTGCTACGGGCCTGATGACATAGATTTCATTGCTGAGTGATACTGCATTGTACGTAAGTACCACAAGTTCTTTATCCATTTTTCACTTTCTGTGATATTGAACTTGTACGGTAAACGAGGTTCTTGTAAACAGAGGCGTCCCAAACTTTGGGGTGGCTGTGTCTTTTTTATTTTAATTTCCCTAAGCTATAGGACCATAAGTGGAAGTGCCCTAGGCTCTGTTGCTTTGTTTTTTAGATGTTTCAGGAAACAACATACACTTATCCCGAGTGTCTGTTGGCAATTTACATCCCGCCCATCAGCATAACAAGGCTCCCAGTTCTCCATGGCCTGTCCTTCCTTTCTGGATATTACACTTTTTTCAGATGGCCCTTTTGACCAGGGGGAAGTGAGACTTCATTGTAGTGCAGATTTCCTTTGCAAGCTTGCTTGGTTGGCCAAAAAGGGCGTATGCGTTTTTTCCTGAATATATTCAGGAAAAAACGCTTACGCCCTTTTTGGCCAAGTGCATCATTGTGGACGTTCTGCCTCTTTTCCTATGCTTTCAATGCAATTCCAGTCTACCTCCTGAAATCGGTTTCCTGCAATTCTGCCCCGCTTTCAAGTCCTCTTGGCAGCCTTACTTCAGTCTATTTTTGGACGATAGCTGTCATTTATAACTCTGCAGGTTTGTGAATTACAGTGCCCCTGAGCTCCTTTCTTCAACTCGCTTTCTTTTGAGCTGGCTGCAACACCGCAGGATGGCTTCAGGCCCTAATCTGGTTCCGGCATGGCACGCTGAGCCTTTGGTTATTTCCTCTTCCTGGTGGGAAATGAGAGTTAAATTTGCCCGTCCAGACACCTCCAGCTAGTCTCTCATTGGTTCTCCCTATTCCTGTTCATCTTCCGCAAAAATTGCAAACTGGGCCAAACAGGAGGTTAAAGGGACTGACTCTCCAAGTCGGGAGAGTGTTAGTAAAGCGTCTGGAATGTTGCACCCGAGTACCAGGGTATGAAAACTGAGACATATTTGAACACGTCTCCCGATCACATGGTTGATCATACTCTAGTTTCCACATGCATGTTTTAGCTGAAGGAAGAATACCTTAAACCTGGGTAGTTGAAACCCGTGGAATGGGTACCATGCAATATGACTTCAAAGGGTCTTCATTTGCTCACCGAACCACTCCAATCCTATCACTGCTGCGTTTATGCCCCTGTACACACGCTTGATTCTCTTTCGGAGACATAGCAATCCATAGGTTTTAAGATACTTACTAGTCAGGTACATTCTTAGGCGTTTAATATGCGGTGTTGAGTCCATTTCGTTGAGCAAGGAGTAGCTCTTCTCTATTCCATATTTGGCTTAAGGAACTTTATCTGTGCTCATTTCGATCTCTGGTTTTATGCAGCACCCCAACTCACCTTTACCCTTAAGCAAGCATAAGTTGGTTTTCTAAATTTGAGACCCTGTTCTGTTCTGTAATTCAGTTCCTGTGTAGACAAGTTTACATTCTGTGTATTACTGATATCTTATGATGTTTCTTTTTCTGTGTGACTTATTTCAGTTAGAATCATCGTACCTGAATCCACTCATTATGCTGCTACGGGCCTGATGACATAGATTTCATTGCTGAGTGATACTGCATTGTACGTAAGTACCACAAGTTCTTTATCCATTTTTCACTTTCTGTTATATGGAACTTGTACGGTAAACGAGGTTCTTGTAAACAGAGGCGTCCCAGACTTTGGGGTGGCTGTGTCTTATTGATTTTAATTTCCCTAAGTTATAGGACCATAAGTGGAAGTGCCCTAGGCTCTGTTGCTTTGTTTTTTAGATGTTTCAGGAAACACCATACACTTCTCCCGAGTGTCTGTTGGCAATTTACATCCCGCCCATCAGCATAACAAGGCTCCCAGTTCTCCATGGCCTCTCCTGCCTTTCTGGATTTTACACTTTTTTCAGATGGCCCTTTTGACCGGGGGGAAGTGGGACTTCATTGTAGTGAAGATTTCCTTTGCAAGCTTGTATGGTTGGCCAAAAAGGGCGTATGCATTTTTTCCTGAATATATTCAGGAAAAAACGCATACGCCCTTTTTGGCCAAGTGCATCATTGTGGACGTTCTGCCTCTTTTCCTATGCTTTCAATGCAATTACAGTCTACCTCCTGAAATCGGTTTCCTGCAATTCTGCCCCGCTTTCAAGTCCTGTTGGCAGCCTTACTTCAGTATATTTTTGGACGATAGCTGTCATTTATAACTCTGCAGGTTTGTGAATTACAGTGCCCCTGAGCTCCTTTCTTCAACTCGCTTTCTTTTGAGCTGGCCGCAACACCGCAGGATGGCTTCATGCCCTAATCTGGTTCCGGCACAGCACGCTGAGCCTTTGCTTATTTCCTCTTCCTGGCGGGAAATGAGAGTTAAATTTGCCCGTCCAGACACCTCCAGCTAGTCTCTCATTGGTTCTCCCTATTCCTGTTCATCTTCCGCAGAAATTGCAAACTGGGCCAAACAGGAGATTAAAGGCGCTGACTCTCCATGTGGGGAGAGTGTTAGTAAAGCATCTGGAATGTTGCACCCGAGTACCAGGGGAGGAAACCTGAGACATATTTGAACACGTCTCCCGTTCACACGGTTGATCATACTCTAGGTTCCACATGCATGTTTTAGCTGAAGGAAGAATATCTTAAACCTGGAGAGTTGAGACCCGTGGAATGGGTACTATGCAATAGGACTTCAAAGGGTCTTCATTTGCTCACCGAACCTCTCCAATCCTATCACTGCTGTGTTTATGCCCCTGTACACACGCTTGATTCTCTTTTGGAGACATAGCAATCCATAGGTTTTAAGATACTTACTAGTGAGGTACATTCTTAGGCGTTTAATATGGGGTGTTGAGTCCATTTCGTTGAGCAAGGAGTAGCTCTTGTCTATTCCATATTTG
This sequence comes from Stenella coeruleoalba, assembly GCF_951394435.1. Classification (NCBI taxonomy): domain Eukaryota; kingdom Metazoa; phylum Chordata; class Mammalia; order Artiodactyla; family Delphinidae; genus Stenella; species Stenella coeruleoalba. The sequence continues at coordinate 592,461 of NW_027646368.1, forward strand.
GCTTAAGGAAATTTATCTGTGTTCATTTCAATCTCTGGTTTTATGCTGCACCCCAACTCACCTTTCCCCTTAAGCAAGCATAAGTTGGTTTTCTAAATTTGAGACCCTGTTCTGTTTTGGAATTCAGTTCCTGTGTAGCCAAGTTTACATTCCGTGTATTAGTGATATCTTATGATGTTTCTTTTTCTGTGTGACTTATTTCAGTTAGAATCATCGTACCTGAATCCACTCATTATGCTGCTACGGGCCTGATGACATAGATTTCATTGCTGAGTGATACTGCATTGTACCTAAGTACCACAAGTTCTTTATCCATTTTTCACTTTCTGTGATATTGAACTTGTACCATAAGCGAGGTTCTTGTAAACAGAGGCGTCCCAAACTTTGGGGTGGCTGTGTCTTTTTGATTTTAATTTCCCTAATCTATAGGACCATAAGTGGAAGTGCCCTAGGCTCTGTTGCTTTGTTTTTTAGATGTTTCAGGAAACACCATACACTTCTCCCGAGTGTCTGTTGGCAATTTACATCCCGCCCATCAGCATAACAAGGCTCCCAGTTCTCCATGGCCTGTCCTGCCTTTCTGGATTTTACACTTTTCTCAGATGGCCCTTTTGACCGGGGGGAAGTGAGACTTCATTGTAGTGCAGATTTCCTTTGCAAGCTTGCTTGGTTGGCCAAAAAGGGCGTATGCGTTTTTTCCTGAATATATTCAGGAAAAAACGCATACGCCCTTTTTGGCCAAGTGCATCATTGTGGACGTTCTGCCTCTTTTCCTCTGCTTTCAATGCAATTCCAGTCTACCTCCTGAAATCGGTTTCCTGAAATTCTGCCCCGTTTTTAAGTCCTCTTGGCAGCCTTACTTCAGTATATTTTTGGACGATAGCTGTCATTTATAACTCTGCAGGTTTGTGAATTACAGTGCCCCTGAGCTCCTTTCTTCAACTCGCTTTCTCTTGAGCTGGCCGCAACACCGCAGGATGGCTTCAGGCCCTAATCTGGTTCTGGCACGGAATGCTGAGCCTTTGGTTATTTCCTCTTCGTGGTGGGAAATGAGAGTTAAATTTGCCCGTCCAGACACCTCCAGCTAGTCTCTCATTGGTTCTCCCTATTCCTGTTCATCTTCAACAGAAATTGCAAACTGGGCCAAACAGGAGGTTAAAGGCGCTGACTCTCCAAGTGAGGAGAGTGTTAGTAAAGCGTCTGGAATGTTGCACCCGAGTACCGGGGGAGGAAAACTGAGATATATTTGAACACGTCTCCCGTTCACACGGTTGATCATACTCTGGGTTCCACATGCATGTTTTAGCTGAAGGAAGAATACCTTAAACCTGGGTAGTTGAGACCCGTGGAATGCGTACCATGCAATATGACTTCAAAGGGTCTTCATTTGCTCACCGAACCTCTCCAATCCTATCACTGCTGCGTTTATGCCCCTGTACACATTCTTGATTCTCTTTCGGAGACATAGCAATCCATAGGTTTTAAGATACTTACTAGTCAGGTACATACTTAGGCGTTTAATATGGGGTGTTGAGTCCATTTCGTTGAGCAAGGAGTAGCTCTTGTCTATTCCATATTTGGCTTAAGGAATTTATCTGTGCTCATTTCAATCTCTGGTTTTATGCAGCACCCCAACTCACCTTTCCCCTTAAGCAAGCATAAGTTGGTTTTCTAAATTTGAGACCCTGTTCTGTTCTGTAATTCAGTTCCTGTGTAGCCAAGTTTACATTCCGTGTATTAGTGATATCTTATGATGTTTCTTTTTCTGTGTGACTTATTTCAGTTAGAATCATCGTACCTGAATCCACTCATTGTGCTGCTAAGGGCCTGATGACATAGATTTCATTGCTGAGTGATACTGCATTGTACGTAAGTACCACAAGTTCTTTATGCATTTTTCACTTTCTGTGATATTGAACTTGTTCGGTAAACGAGGTTCTTGTAAACAGAGCCGTTCCAAACTTTGGGGTGGCTGTGTCTTTTTGATTTTAATTTCCGTATGCTATAGGACCATAAGTGGAAGTGCCCTAGGCTCTGTTGCTTTGTTTTTTAGATGTTTCAGGAAACACCATACACTTCTCCCGAGTGTCTGTTGGCAATTTACATCCCGCCCATCAGCATAACAAGGCTCCCAGTTCTCCATGGCCTGTCCTGCCTTTCTGGATTTTACACTTTTTTCAGATGGCCCTTTTGACCGGGGGGAAGTGAGACTTCATTGTAGTGCAGATTTCCTTTGCAAGCTTGCTTGGTTGGCCAAAAAGGGCGTATGCGTTTTTTCCTGAATATATTCAGGAAAAAACGCATACGCCCTTTTTGGCCAAGTGCATCATTGTGGACGTTCTGCCTCTTTTCCTATGCTTTCAATGCAATTCCAGTCTACCTCCTGAAATCGGTTTCCTGCAATTCTGCCCCACTTTCAAGTCCTCTTGGCAGCCTTACTTCAGTATATTTTTGGACGATAGCTGTCATTTATAACTCTGCAGGTTGGTGAATTACAGTGCCCCTGAGCTCCTTTCTTCAACTCGCTTTCTTGTGAGCTGGCCGCAACACCGCAGGATGGCTTCAGGCCCTAATCTGGTTCCGGCACGGCACGCTGAGCCTTTGGTTAATTCCTCTTCCTGGTGGGAAATGAGAGTTAAATTTGCCCGTCCAGACACCTCCAGCTAGTCTCTCATTGGTTCTCCCTATTCCTGTTAATCTTCCGCAGAAATTGCAAACTGGGCCAAACAGGAGGTTAAAGGCACTGACTCTCCAAGTGGGTAGAGTTTTAGTAAAGCGACTGGAATGTTGCACCCGAATACCAGGAGAGGAAATCTGAGACATATTTGAACACGTCTCCCGTTCACACGGTTGATCATACTCTGGGTTCCACATGCATGTTTTAGCTGAAGGAAGAATACCTTAAACCTGAAGAGTTGAGACCCGTGGAATGGGTACCATGCAATATGACTTCAAAGGGTCTTCATTTGCTCACCGAACCTCTCCAATCCTATCACTGCTGCGTTTATGCCCCTGTACACACGCTTGATTCTCTTTTGGAGACATAGCAATCCATAGGTTTTAAGATACTTACTAGTCAGATACATTCTTAGACGTTTAATATGCGGTGTTGAGTCCATTTCGTTGAGCAAGGAGTAGCTCTTGTCTATTCCATATTTGGCTTAAGGAACTTTATCTGTGCTCATTTCAATCTCTGGTTTTATGCAGCACCCCAACTCACCTTTCCCCTTAAGCAAGCATAAGTTGGTTTTCTAAATTTGAGACCCTGTTCTGTTTTGGAATTCAGTTCCTGTGTAGCCAAGTTTACATTCCGTGTATTAGTGATATCTTATGATGTTTCTTTTTCTGTGTGACTTATTTCACTTAGAATCATCGTACCTGAATCCATTCATTATGCTGCTACGGGCCTGATGACATAGATTTCATTGCTGAGTGATACTGCATTGTACGTAAGTACCACAAGTTCTTTATCCATTTTTCACTTTCTGTGATATTGAACTTGTACGGTAAATGAGGTTCTTGTAAACAGAGGCGTCCCAAACTTTGGGGTGGCTGTGTCTTTTTGATTTTAATTTCCCTAAGCTATAGGACCATAAGTGGAAGTGCCCTAGGCTCTGTTGCTTTGTTTTTTAGATGTTTCAGGAAACACCATACACTTCTCCCGAGTGTCTGTTGGCAATTTACATCCCGCCCATCAGCATAACAAGGCTCCCAGTTCTCCATGGCCTGTCCTGCCTTTCTGGATTTTACACTTTTTTCAGATGGCCCTTTTGACCGGGGGGAAGTGAGACTTCATTGTAGAGCAGATTTCCTTTGCAAGCTTGCTTGGTTGGCCAAAAAGGGCGTATGCGTTTTTTCCTGAATATATTCAGGAAAAAACGCATACGCCCTTTTTGGCCAAGTGCATCATTGTGGACGTTCTCCCTCTTTTCCTATGCTTTCAATGCAATTCCATTCTACCTCCTGAAATCGGTTTCCTGCAATTCTGCCCCGCTTTCAAGTCCTCTTGGCAGCCTTACTTCAGTATATTTTTGGACGATAGCTGTCATTTATAACTCTGCAGGTTTGTGAATTACAGTGCCCCTGAGCTCCTTTCTTCAACTCGCTTTCTTGTGACCTGGCCGCAACACCGCAGGATGGCTTCAGGCCCTAATCTGGTTCCGGCACGGCACGCTGAACCTTTGGTTAATTCCTCTTCCTGGTGGGACATGAGAGTTAAATTTGCCCGTCCCGACACCTCCAGCTAGTCTCTCATTGGTTCTCGCTATTCCTGTTCATCTTCCGCAGAAATTGCAAACTGGGCCAAACAGGAGCTGAAATGCGCTGACTCTCCAAGTGTGGAGAGTGTTAGTAAAGCGTCTGGAATGTTGCACCCGAATACCAGAGTACGAAAACTGAGACATGTTTGAAAACGTCTCCCGATCACATGGTTGATCATACTCTAGGTTCCACATGCATGTTTTAGCTGAAGGAAGAATACCTTAAACCTGGGTAGTTGTAACCCGTGGAATGAGTACCATGAAATATGACTTCAAAGGGTCTTCATTTGCTCACTGAACCTCTCCAATCCTGTCACAGCTGGGTTTATGCCCCTGTACACACGCTTGATTCTCTTTCAGACATAGCCATCCATACGCTTTAAGATTCTTACTAGTCAGATATATTCTTAGGCGTTTAATATGGGGTGTTGAGTCCATTTCGTTGAGCAAGGAGTAGCTCTTGTCTATTCCATATTTGGCTTAAGGAATTTATCTGTGCTCATTTCAATCTCTGGTTTTATGCAGCACCCCAACTCACCTTTCCCCTTAAGCAAGCATAAGTTGGTTTTCTAAATTTGAGACCCTGTTCTGTTCTGTAATTCAGTTCCTGTGTAGCCAAGTTTACATTCCGTGTATTACTGATATCTTATGATGTTTCTTTTTCTGTGTGACTTATTTCAGTTAGAATCATCGTACCTGAATCCACTCATTGTGCTGCTAAGGGCCTGATGACATAGATTTCATTGCTGAGTGATACTGCATTGTACGTAAGTACCACAAGTTCTTTATCCATTTTTCACTTTCTGTGATATTGAACTTGTTCGGTAAACGAGGTTCTTGTAAACAGAGCCGTTCCAAACTTTGGGGTGGCTGTGTCTTTTTGATTTTAATTTCCGTATGCTATAGGACCATAAGTGGAAGTGCCCTAGGCTCTGTTGCTTTGTTTTTTAGATGTTTCAGGAAACACCATACACTTCTCCCGAGTGTCTGTTGGCAGTTTACATCCCGCCCATCAGCATAACAAGGCTCCCAGTTCTCCATGGCCTGTCCTGCCTTTCTGGATTTTACACTTTTTTCAGATGGCCCTTTTGACCGGGGGGAAGTGAGACTTCATTGTAGTGCAGATTTTCTTTGCAAGCTTGCTTGGTTGGCCAAAAAGGGCGTATGCGTTTTTTCCTGAATATATTCAGGAAAAAACGCATACGCCCTTTTTGGCCAAGTGCATCATTGTGGACGTTCTGCCTCTTTTCCTATGCTTTCAATGCAATTCCAGTCTACCTCCTGAAATCGGTTTCCTGCAATTCTGCCCCACTTTCAAGTCCTCTTGGCAGCCTTACTTCAGTATATTTTTGGACGATAGCTGTCATTTATAACTCTGCAGGTTTGTGAATTACAGTGCCCCTGAGCTCCTTTCTTCAAATCGCTTTCTTGTGAGCTGGCCGCAAAACCGCAGGATGTCTTCAGGCCCTAATCTGGTTCCGGCACGGCACGCTGAGCCTTTGGTTAATTCCTCTTCCTGGTGGGAAATGAGAGTTAAATTTGCCCGTCCAGACACCTCCAGCTAGTCTCTCATTGGTTCTCCCTATTCCTGTTAATGTTCCGCAGAAATTGCAAACTGGGCCAAACAGGAGGTTAAAGGCACTGACTCTACAAGTGGGGAGAGTTTTAGTAAAGCGACTGGAATGTTGCACCCGAGTACCAGGAGAGGAAATCTGAGACATATTTGAACACGTCTCCCGTTCACACGGTTGATCATACTCTGGGTTCCACATGCATGTTTTAGCTGAAGGAAGAATACCTTAAACCTGAAGAGTTGAGACCCGTGGAATGGGTACCATGCAATATGACTTCAAAGGGTCTTCATTTGCTCACCGAACCTCTCCAATCCTATCACTGCTGCGTTTATGCCCCTGTACACACGCTTGATTCTCTTTTGGAGACATAGCAATCCATAGGTTTTAAGATACTTACTAGTCAGATACATTCTTAGACGTTTAATATGCGGTGTTGAGTCCATTTCGTTGAGCAAGGAGTAGCTCTTGTCTATTCCATATTTGGCTTAAGGAACTTTATCTGTGCTCATTTCAATCTCTGGTTTTATGCAGCACCCCAACTCACCTTTCCCCTTAAGCAAGCATAAGTTGGTTTTCTAAATTTGAGACCCTGTTCTGTTTTGGAATTCAGTTCCTGTGTAGCCAAGTTTACATTCCGTGTATTAGTGATATCTTATGATGTTTCTTTTTCTGTGTGACTTATTTCAGTTAGAATCATCGTACCTGAATCCACTCACTATGCTGCTACGGGCCTGATGACATAGATTTCATTGCTGAGTGATACTGCATTGTACGTAAGTACCACAATTTCTTTATCCATTTTTCACTTTCTGTTATATTGAACTTGTACGGTAAATGAGGTTCTTGTAAACAGAGGCGTCCCAAACTTTGGGGTGGCCTTGTCTTTTTGATTTTAATTTCCCTAAGCTATAGGACCATAAGTGGAAGTGCCCTAGGCTCTGTTGCTTTGTTTTTTAGATGTTTCAGGAAACACCATACACTTCTCCCGAGTGTCTGTTGGCAATTTACATCCCGCCCATCAGCATAACAAGGCTCCCAGTTCTCCATGGCCTGTCCTGCCTTTCTGGATTTTACACTTTTTTCAGATGGCCCTTTTGACCGGGGGGAAGTGAGACTTCATTGTAGTGCAGATTTCCTTTGCAAGCTTGCTTGGTTGGCCAAAAAGGGCGTATGCGTTTTTTCCTGAATATATTCAGGAAAAAATGCATACGCCCTTTTTGGCCAAGTGCATCATTGTGGACGTTCTGCCTCTTTTCCTATGCTTTCAATGAAATTCCAGTCTACCTCCTGAAATCGGTTTCTTGCAATTCTGCCCCGCTTTCAAGTCCTCTTGGCAGCCTTACTTCAGTATATTTTTGGACGATAGCTGTCATTTATAACTCTGCAGGTTTGTGAATTACAGTGCCCCTGAGCTCCTTTCTTCAACTCGCTTTCTTGTGACCTGGCCGCAACACCGCAGGATGGCTTCAGGCCCTAATCTGGTTCCGGCACGGCACGCTGAACCTTTGGTTAATTCCTCTTCCTGGTGGGACATGAGAGTTAAATTTGCCCGTCCCGACACCTCCAGCTAGTCTCTCATTGGTTCTCGCTATTCCTGTTCATCTTCCGCAGAAATTGCAAACTGGGCCAAACAGGAGCTGAAATGCGCTGACTCTCCAAGTGGGGAGAGTGTTAGTAAAGCATCTGGAATGTTGCACCCGAATACCAGAGTACGAAAACTGAGACATGTTTGAAAACGTCTCCCGATCACATGGTTGATCATACTCTAGGTTCCACATGCATGTTTTAGCTGAAGGAAGAATACCTTAAACCTGGGTAGTTGTAACCCGTGGAATGAGTACCATGAAATATGACTTCAAAGGGTCTTCATTTGCTCACTGAACCTCTCCAATCCTGTCACAGCTGGGTTTATGCCCCTGTACACACGCTTGATTCTCTTTCAGACATAGCCATCCATACGCTTTAAGATTCTTACTAGTCAGATATATTCTTAGGCGTTTAATATGGGGTGTTGAGTCCATTTCGTTGAGCAAGGAGTAGCTCTTGTCTATTATATATTTGGCTTAAGGAACTTTATCTGTGCTAATTTCAATCTCTGGTTTTATGCAGCACCCCAACTCACCTTCCCCCTTAAGCAAGCAGAAGTTGGTTTTCTAAACTTGAGACCCTGTTCTGTTTTGTAATTCAGTTCATGTGTAGCCAAGTTCACATTCTGTGTATTAGTGATACCTTATGATGTTTCTTTTCTGTGTGACTTATTTCAGTTCGAATCATCATACCAGAATCCACTCATTATGGTGCTACGGGCCTGATGACATAGATTTCATTGCTGAGTGATATTGCTTTGTAAGTAAATACCACAACTTCTTCATCCATTTTTCACTTTCTGCGATATTGAACTTGTACCATAAGCGAGGTTCTTGTAAACAGAGCCGTCCCAAACTTTGGGGTGGCTGTGTCTTTTTGATTTTAATTTCCCTAAGCTATAGGACCATAAGTGGAAGTGCCCTAGGCTCTGTTGCTTTGTTTTTTAGATGTTTCAGGAAACACCATACACTTCTCCCGAGTGTCTGTTGGCAATTTACATCCCGCCCATCAGCATAACAAGGCTCCCAGTTCTCCATGGCCTGTCCTGCCTTTCTGGATTTTACACTTTTTTCAGATGGCCCTTTTGACCGAGGTGAAGTGAGACTTCATTGTAGAGCAGATTTCCTTTGCAAGCTTGCTTGGTTGGCCAAAAAGGGCGTATGCGTTTTTTCCTGAATATATTCAGGAAAAAACGCATACGCACTTTTTGGCCAAGTGCATCATTGTGGACGTTCTGCCTCTTTTCCTATGCTTGAAATGCAATTCCAGTCTACCTCCTGAAATCGGTTTCCTGCAATTCTGCCCCGCTTTCAAGTCCTCTTGGCAGCCTTACTTCAGTATATTTTTGGATGATAGCTGTCATTTATAACTCTGCAGGCTTGTGAATTACAGTGCCCCTGAGCTCCTTTCTTCAACTCGCTTTCTTGTGAGCTGGCCGCAACACCACAGGATGGCTTCAGGCCCTAATCTGGTTTCGGCACGGCACGCTGAGCCTTTGGTTAATTCCTCTTCCTGGTGGGAAATGAGAGTTAAATTTGCCCGTCCCGACACCTCCAGCTAGTTTCTCATTGGTTCTCGCTATTCCTGTTCATCTTCCGCAGAAATTGCAAACTGGGCCAAACAGGAGGTTAAAGGGACTGACTCTCCAAGTCGGGAGAGTGTTAGTAAAGCGTCTGGAATGTTGCACCCGAGTACCAGGGTGCGAAAACAGAGACATATTTGAACACGTCTCCCGTTCACACGGTTGATCATACTCTGGGTTCCACATGCATGTTTTAGCTGAAGGAAGAATACCTTAAACCTGGGTAGTTGAAACCCGTGGAATGGGTACCATGCAATATGACTTCAAAGGGTCTTCATTTGCTCACCGAACCTCTCCAATCCTATCACTGCTGCGTTTATGCCCCTGTACACACGCTTGATTCTCTTTTGGAGACATAGCAATCCATAGGTTTTAAGATACTTACTAGTCAGGTACAATCTTAGGCGTTTAATATGGGGTGTTGAGTCCATTTCGTTGAGCAAGGAGTAGCTGTTGTCTATTCCATATTTGGCTTAAGGAACTTTATCTGTGCTCATTTCAATCTCTGGTTTTATGCAGCACCCCAACTCACCTTTCCCCTTAAGCAAGCAGAAGTTGGTTTTCTAAATTTGAGACCCTGTTCTGTTTTGGAATTCATTTCCTCTGTAACCAAGTTTATATTCCGTGTATTAGTGATATCTTATGATGTTTCTTTTTCTGTGTGACTTATTTCAGTTAGAATCATCGTACCTGAATCCACTCACTATGCTGCTACGGGCCTGATGACATAGATTTCATTGCTGAGTGATACTGCATTGTACGTAAGTACCACAAGTTCTTTATCCATTTTTCACTTTCTGTTATATTGAACTTGTACGGTAAATGAGGTTCTTGTAAACAGAGGCGTCCCAAACTTTGGGGTGGCCTTGTCTTTTTGATTTTAATTTCCCTAAGCTATAGGACCATAAGTGGAAGTGCCCTAGGCTCTGTTGCTTTGTTTTTTAGATGTTTCAGGAAACACCATACACTTCTCCCGAGTGTCTGTTGGCAATTTACATCCGCCCATCAGCATAACAAGGCTCCCAGTTCTCCATGGCCTGTCCTGCCTTTCTGGATTTTACACTTTTTTCAGATGGCCCTTTTGACCGGGGGGAAGTGAGACTTCATTGTAGTGCAGATTTCCTTTGCAAGCTTGCTTGGTTGACCAAAAAGCACGTATGCGTTTTTTCCTGAATATATTCAGGAAAAAACGCATACACCCTTTTTGGCCAAGTGCATCATTGTGGACGTTCTGCCTCTTTTCCTATGCTTTCAATGAAATTCCAGTCTACCTCCTGAAATCGGTTTCCTGCAATTCTGCCCCGCTTTCAAGTCCTCTTGGCAGCCTTACTTCAGTATATTTTTGGACGATAGCTGTCATTTATAACTCTGCAGGTTTGTGAATTACAGTGCCCCTGAGCTCCTTTCTTCAACTCGCTTTCTTGTGACCTGGCCGCAACACCGCAGGATGGCTTCAGGCCCTAATCTGGTTCCGGCACGGCACGCTGAACCTTTGGTTAATTCCTCTTCCTGGTGGGACATGAGAGTTAAATTTGCCCGTCCCGACACCTCCAGCTAGTCTCTCATTGGTTCTCGCTATTCCTGTTCATCTTCCGCAGAAATTGCAAACTGGACCAAACAGGAGCTGAAATGAGCTGACTCTCCAAGTGGGGAGAGTGTTAGTAAAGCGTCTGGAATGTTGCACCCGAATACCAGAGTATGAAAACTGAGACATGTTTGAAAACGTCTCCCGATCACATGGTTGATCATACTCTAGGTTCCACATGCATGTTTTAGCTGAAGGAAGAATACCTTAAACCTGGGTAGTTGTAACCCGTGGAATGAGTACCATGAAATATGACTTCAAAGGGTCTTCATTTGCTCACTGAACCTCTCCAATCCTGTCACAGCTGGGTTTATGCCCCTGTACACACGCTTGATTCTCTTTCAGACATAGCCATCCATACGCTTTAAGATTCTTACTAGTCAGATATATTCTTAGGCGTTTAATATGGGGTGTTGAGTCCATTTCGTTGAGCAAGGAGTAGCTCTTGTCTATTACATATTTGGCTTAAGGAACTTTATCTGTGCTCATTTCAATCTCTGGTTTTATGCAGCACCCCAACTCACCTTCCCCCTTAAGCAAGCAGAAGTTGGTTTTCTAAATTTGAGACCCTGTTCTGTTTTGGAATTCGTTTCCTCTGTAACCAAGTTTATATTCCGTATATTAGTGACATCTTATGATGTTTCTTTTTCTGTGTGACTTATTTCAGTTAGAATCATCGTACCTGAATCCACTCACTATGCTGCTACGGGCCTGCTGACATACATTTCATTGCTGAGTGATACTGCATTGTACGTAAGTACCACAAGTTCTTTATCCATTTTTCACTTTCTGTTATATTGAACTTGTACGGTAAATGAGGTTCTTGTAAACAGAGGCGTCCCAAACTTTGGGGTGGCCTTGTCTTTTTGATTTTAATTTCCCTAAGCTATAGGACCATAAGTGGAAGTGCCCTAGGCTCTGTTGCTTTGTTTTTTAGATGTTTCAGGAAACACCATACACTTCTCCCGAGTGTCTGTTGGCAATTTACATCCCGCCCATCAGCATAACAAGGCTCCCAGTACTCCATGGCCTGTCCTGCCTTTCTGGATTTTACACTTTTTTCAGATGGCCCTTTTGACCGGGGGGAAGTGAGACTTCATTGTAGTGCAGATTTCCTTTGCAAGTTTGCTTGGTTGGCCAAAAACGGCGTATGCGTTTTTTCCTGAATATATTCAGGAAAAAACGCATACGCCCTTTTTGGCCAAGTGCATCATTGTGGACGTTCTGCCTCTTTTCCTATGCTTGAAATGCAATTCCAGTCTACCTCCTGAAATCGGTTTCCTGCAATTCTGCCCCGCTTTCAAGTCGTCTTAGCAGCCTTACTTCAGTATATTTTTGGACGATAGCTGTCATTTATAACTCTGCAGGTTTGTGAATTACAGTGCCCCTGAGCTCCTTTCTTCAACTCGCTTTCTTGTGACCTGGCCGCAACACCGCAGGATGGCTTCAGGCCCTAATCTGGTTCCGGCACGGCACGCTGAGCCTTTGGTTAATTCCTCTTCCTGGTGGGAAATGAGAGTTAAATTTGCCCGTCCAGACACCTCCAGCTAGTCTCTCATTGGTTCTCCCTATTCCTGTTCATCTTCCGCAGAAATTGCAAACTGGGCCAAGCAGGAGGTTAAAGGCGCTGACTCTCCAAGTGGGGAGAGTGTTAGTAAAGCGTCTGGAATGTTACACCCGAGTACCAGGGGAGGAAACCTGAGACATATTTGAACACGTCTCCCATTCACACGGTTGATCATACTCTGGGTTCCACATGCATGTTTTAGCTGAAGGAAGAATACCTTAAACCTGGGTAGTTGTAACCCGTGGAATGAGTACCATGAAATATGACTTCAAAGGGTCTTCATTTGCTCACTGAACCTCTCCAATCCTGTCACAGCTGGGTTTATGCCCCTGTACACACGCTTGATTCTCTTTCAGACATAGCCATCCATACGCTTTAAGATTCTTACTAGTCAGATATATTCTTAGGCGTTTAATATGGGGTGTTGAGTCCATTTCGTTGAGCAAGGAGTAGCTCTTGTCTATTACATATTTGGCTTAAGGAACTTTATCTGTGCTAATTTCAATCTCTGGTTTTATGCAGCACCCCAACTCACCTTCCCCCTTAAGCAAGCAGAAGTTGGTTTTCTAAACTTGAGACCCTGTTCTGTTTTGTAATTCAGTTCATGTGTAGCCAAGTTCACATTCTGTGTATTAGTGATACCTTATGATGTTTCTTTTCTGTGTGACTTATTTCAGTTCGAATCATCATACCAGAATCCACTCATTATGGTGCTACGGGCCTGATGACATAGATTTCATTGCTGAGTGATATTGCTTTGTAAGTAAATACCACAACTTCTTCATCCATTTTTCACTTTCTGCGATATTGAACTTGTACCATAAGCGAGGTTCTTGTAAACAGAGCCGTCCCAAACTTTGGGGTGGCTGTGTCTTTTTGATTTTAATTTCCCTAAGCTATAGGACCATAAGTGGAAGTGCCCTAGGCTCTGTTGCTTTGTTTTTTAGATGTTTCAGGAAACACCATACACTTCTCCCGAGTGTCTGTTGGCAATTTACATCCCGCCCATCAGCATAACAAGGCTCCCAGTTCTCCATGGCCTGTCCTGCCTTTCTGGATTTTACACTTTTTTCAGATGGCCCTTTTGACCGAGGGGAAGTGAGACTTCATTGTAGAGCAGATTTCCTTTGCAAGCTTGCTTGGTTGGCCAAAAAGGGCGTATGCGTTTTTTCCTGAATATATTCAGGAAAAAACGCATACGCACTTTTTGGCCAAGTGCATCATTGTGGACGTTCTGCCTCTTTTCCTATGCTTGAAATGCAATTCCAGTCTACCTCCTGAAATCGGTTTCCTGAAATTCTGCCCCGCTTTCAAGTCCTCTTGGCAGCCTTACTTCAGTATATTTTTGGATGATAGCTGTCATTTATAACTCTGCAGGCTTGTGAATTACAGTGCCCCTGAGCTCCTTTCTTCAACTCGCTTTCTTGTGAGCTGGCCGCAACACCACAGGATGGCTTCAGGCCCTAATCTGGTTTCGGCACGGCACGCTGAGCCTTTGGTTAATTCCTCTTCCTGGTGGGAAATGAGAGTTAAATTTGCCCGTCCCGACACCTCCAGCTAGTTTCTCATTGGTTCTCGCTATTCCTGTTCATCTTCCGCAGAAATTGCAAACTGGGCCAAACAGGAGGTTAAAGGGACTGACTCTCCAAGTCGGGAGAGTGTTAGTAAAGCGTCTGGAATGTTGCACCCGAGTACCAGGGTGCGAAAACAGAGACATATTTGAACACGTCTCCCGTTCACACGGTTGATCATACTCTGGGTTCCACATGCATGTTTTAGCTGAAGGAAGAATACCTTAAACCTGGGTAGTTGAAACCCGTGGAATGGGTACCATGCAATATGACTTCAAAGGGTCTTCATTTGCTCACCGAACCTCTCCAATCCTATCACTGCTGCGTTTATGCCCCTGTACACACGCTTGATTCTCTTTTGGAGACATAGCAATCCATAGGTTTTAAGATACTTACTAGTCAGGTACAATCTTAGGCGTTTAATATGGGGTGTTGAGTCCATTTCGTTGAGCAAGGAGTAGCTGTTGTCTATTCCATATTTGGCTTAAGGAACTTTATCTGTGCTCATTTCAATCTCTGGTTTTATGCAGCACCCCAACTCACCTTTCCCCTTAAGCAAGCAGAAGTTGGTTTTCTAAATTTGAGACCCTGTTCTGTTTTGGAATTCATTTCCTCTGTAACCAAGTTTATATTCCGTGTATTAGTGATATCTTATGATGTTTCTTTTTCTGTGTGACTTATTTCAGTTAGAATCATCGTACCTGAATCCACTCACTATGCTGCTACGGGCCTGATGACATAGATTTCATTGCTGAGTGATACTGCATTGTACGTAAGTACCACAAGTTCTTTATCCATTTTTCACTTTCTGTTATATTGAACTTGTACGGTAAATGAGATTCTTGTAAACAGAGGCGTCCCAAACTTTGGGGTGGCCTTGTCTTTTTGATTTTAATTTCCCTAAGCTATAGGACCATAAGTGGAAGTGCCCTAGGCTCTGTTGCTTTGTTTTTTAGATGTTTCAGGAAACACCATACACTTCTCCCGAGTGTCTGTTGGCAATTTACATCCGCCCATCAGCATAACAAGGCTCCCAGTTCTCCATGGCCTGTCCTGCCTTTCTGGATTTTACACTTTTTTCAGATGGCCCTTTTGACCGGGGGGAAGTGAGACTTCATTGTAGTGCAGATTTCCTTTGCAAGCTTGCTTGGTTGACCAAAAAGCACGTATGCGTTTTTTCCTGAATATATTCAGGAAAAAACGCATACGCCCTTTTTGGCCAAGTGCATCATTGTGGACGTTCTGCCTCTTTTCCTATGCTTTCAATGAAATTCCAGTCTACCTCCTGAAATCGGTTTCCTGCAATTCTGCCCCGCTTTCAAGTCCTCTTGGCAGCCTTACTTCAGTATATTTTTGGACGATAGCTGTCATTTATAACTCTGCAGGTTTGTGAATTACAGTGCCCCTGAGCTCCTTTCTTCAACTCGCTTTCTTGTGACCTGGCCGCAACACCGCAGGATGGCTTCAGGCCCTAATCTGGTTCCGGCACGGCACGCTGAACCTTTGGTTAATTCCTCTTCCTGGTGGGACATGAGAGTTAAATTTGCCCGTCCCGACACCTCCAGCTAGTCTCTCATTGGTTCTCGCTATTCCTGTTCATCTTCCGCAGAAATTGCAAACTGGACCAAACAGGAGCTGAAATGAGCTGACTCTCCAAGTGGGGAGAGTGTTAGTAAAGCGTCTGGAATGTTGCACCCGAATACCAGAGTACGAAAACTGAGACATGTTTGAAAACGTCTCCCGATCACATGGTTGATCATACTCTAGGTTCCACATGCATGTTTTAGCTGAAGGAAGAATACCTTAAACCTGGGTAGTTGTAACCCGTGGAATGAGTACCATGAAATATGACTTCAAAGGGTCTTCATTTGCTCACTGAACCTCTCCAATCCTGTCACAGCTGGGTTTATGCCCCTGTACACACGCTTGATTCTCTTTCAGACATAGCCATCCATACGCTTTAAGATTCTTACTAGTCAGATATATTCTTAGGCGTTTAATATGGGGTGTTGAGTCCATTTCGTTGAGCAAGGAGTAGCTCTTGTCTATTACATATTTGGCTTAAGGAACTTTATCTGTGCTAATTTCAATCTCTGGTTTTATGCAGCACCCCAACTCACCTTCCCCCTTAAGCAAGCAGAAGTTGGTTTTCTAAACTTGAGACCCTGTTCTGTTTTGTAATTCAGTTCATGTGTAGCCAAGTTCACATTCTGTGTATTAGTGATACCTTATGATGTTTCTTTTCTGTGTGACTTATTTCAGTTCGAATCATCATACCAGAATCCACTCATTATGGTGCTACGGGCCTGATGACATAGATTTCATTGCTGAGTGATATTGCTTTGTAAGTAAATACCACAACTTCTTCATCCATTTTTCACTTTCTGCGATATTGAACTTGTACCATAAGCGAGGTTCTTGTAAACAGAGCCGTCCCAAACTTTGGGGTGGCTCTGTCTTTTTGATTTTAATTTCCCTAAGCTATAGGACCATAAGTGGAAGTGCCCTAGGCTCTGTTGCTTTGTTTTTTAGATGTTTCAGGAAACACCATACACTTCTCCCGAGTGTCTGTTGGCAATTTACATCCGCCCATCAGCATAACAAGGCTCCCAGTTCTCCATGGCCTGTCCTGCCTTTCTGGATTTTACACTTTTTTCAGATGGCCCTTTTGACCGGGGGGAAGTGAGACTTCATTGTAGAGCAGATTTCCTTTGCAAGCTTGCTTGGTTGGCCAAAAAGGGCGTATGCGTTTTTTCCTGAATATATTCAGGAAAAAACGCATACGCCCTTTTTGGCCAAGTGCATCATTGTGGACGTTCTGCCTCTTTTCCTATGCTTTCAATGCAATTCCAGTCTACCTCCTGAAATCGGTTTCCTGCAATTCTGCCCCGCTTTCAAGTCCTCTTGGCAGCCTTACTTCAGTATATTTTTGGACGATAGCTGTCATTTATAACTCTGCAGGTTTGTGAATTACAGTGTCCCTGAGCTCCTTTCTTCAACTCGCTTTCTTTTGAGCTGGCCGCAACACCGCAGGATGGCTTCAGGCCCTAATCTTGTTCCGGCACGGCATGCTGAGCCTTTGGTTATTTCCTCTTCCTGGTGGGAAATGAGAGTTAAATTTGCCCGTCCAGACACCTCCAGCTAGTCTCTCATTGGTTCTCGCTATTCCTGTTCATCTTCCGCAAAAATTGCAAACTGGGCCAAACAGGAGGTTAAAGGGACTGACTCTCCAAGTCGTGAGAGTGTTAGTAAAGCGTCTGGAATGTTGCACCCGAGTACCAGGGGAGGAAAACTGAGACATATTTGAACACGTCTCCCGTTCACACGGTTGATCATACTCTGGGTTCCACATGCATGTTTTAGCTGAAGGAAGAATACCTTAAACCTGGGTAGTTGAAACCCGTGTAATGGGTACCATGCAATATGACTTCAAAGGGTCTTCATTTGCTCACCGAACCTCTCCAATCCTATCACTGCTTCGTTTATGCCCCTGTACACACGCTTGATTCGCTTTCGGAGACATAGCAATCCATAGGTTTTAAGATACTTACTAGTCAGGTACATTCTTAGGCATTTAATATGGGGTGTTGAGTCCATTTCGTTGAGCAAGGAGTAGCTCTTGTCTATTCCATATTTGGCTTAAGGAACTTTATCTGTGCTCATTTCAATCTCTGGTTTTATGCAGCACCCCAACTCACCTTTCCCCTTAAGCAAGCAGAAGTTGGTTTTCTAAATTTGAGACCCTGTTCTGTTTTGGAATTCGTTTCCTCTGTAACCAAGTTTATATTCCGTATATTAGTGACATCTTATGATGTTTCTTTTTCTGTGTGACTTATTTCAGTTAGAATCATCGTACCTGAATCCACTCACTATGCTGCTACGGGCCTGCTGACATACATTTCATTGCTGAGTGATACTGCATTGTACGTAAGTACCACAAGTTCTTTATCCATTTTTCACTTTCTGTTATATTGAACTTGTACGGTAAATGAGGTTCTTGTAAACAGAGGCGTCCCAAACTTTGGGGTGGCCTTGTCTTTTTGATTTTAATTTCCCTAAGCTATAGGACCATAAGTGGAAGTGCCCTAGGCTCTGTTGCTTTGTTTTTTAGATGTTTCAGGAAACACCATACACTTCTCCCGAGTGTCTGTTGGCAATTTACATCCCGCCCATCAGCATAACAAGGCTCCCAGTACTCCATGGCCTGTCCTGCCTTTCTGGATTTTACACTTTTTTCAGATGGCCCTTTTGACCGGGGGGAAGTGAGACTTCATTGTAGTGCAGATTTCCTTTGCAAGTTTGCTTGGTTGGCCAAAAACGGCGTATGCGTTTTTTCCTGAATATATTCAGGAAAAAACGCATACGCCCTTTTTGGCCAAGTGCATCATTGTGGACGTTCTGCCTCTTTTCCTATGCTTGAAATGCAATTCCAGTCTACCTCCTGAAATCGGTTTCCTGCAATTCTGTCCCGCTTTCAAGTCGTCTTAGCAGCCTTACTTCAGTATATTTTTGGACGATAGCTGTCATTTATAACTCTGCAGGTTTGTGAATTACAGTGCCCCTGAGCTCCTTTCTTCAACTCGCTTTCTTTTGAGCTGGCCGCAACACCGCAGGATGGCTTCAGGCCCTAATCTGGTTCCGGCACGGCACGCTGAGCCTTTGGTTAATTCCTCTTCCTGGTGGGAAATGAGAGTTAAATTTGCCCGTCCAGACACCTCCAGCTAGTCTCTCATTGGTTCTCCCTATTCCTGTTCATCTTCCGCAGAAATTGCAAACTGGGCCAAGCAGGAGGTTAAAGGCGCTGACTCTCCAAGTGGGGAGAGTGTTAGTAAAGCGTCTGGAATGTTACACCCGAGTACCAGGGGAGGAAACCTGAGACATATTTGAACACGTCTCCCATTCACACGGTTGATCATACTCTGGGTTCCACATGCATGTTTTAGCTGAAGGAAGAATACCTTAAACCTGGAGAGTTGAGACCCGTGGAATGGGTACCATGCAATATGACTTCAAAGGGTCTTCATTTGCTCACCGAACCTCTCCAATCCTATCACTGCTGCGTTTATGGCCCTGTACACACGTTTGATTCTCTTTTGGAGACATAGCAATCCATAGGTTTTAAGATACTTACTAGTCAGGTACATTCTTAGGCGTTTAATATGGGGTGTTGAGTCCATTTCGTTGAGCAAGGAGTAGCTCTTGTCTATTCCATATTTGGCTTAAGGAACTTTATCTGTGCTCATTTCAATCTCTGGTTTTATGCAGCACCCCAACTCACCTTTCCCCTTAAGCAAGCATAAGTTGGTTTTCTAAATTTGAGACCCTGTTCTGGTTTGGAATTCAGTTCCTGTGTAGCCAAGTTTACATTCCGTGTATTAGTGATATCTTATGATGTTTCTGTTTCTGTGTGACTTATTTCAGTTAGAATCATCGTACCTGAATCCACTCATTGTGCTGCTAAGGGCCTGATGACATAGATTTTATTGCTGAGTGATACTGCATTGTACGTAAGTACCACAAGTTCTTTATCCATTTTTCACTTTCTGTGATATTGAACTTGTACGGTAAACGAGGTTCTTGTAAACAGAGGCGTCCCAAACTTTGGGGTGGCTGTGTCTTTTTGATTTTAATTTCCCTAAGCTATAGGACCATAACTGGAAGTGCCCTAGGCTCTGTTGCTTTGTTTTTTAGATGTTTCAGGAAACACCATACACTTCTCCCGAGTGTCTGTTGGCAATTTACATCCCGCCCATCAGCATAACAAGGCTCCCAGTTCTCCATGGCCTGTCCTGCCTTTCTGGATTTTACACTTTTTTCAGATGGCCCTTTTGACCGGGGGGAAGTGAGACTTCATTGTAGTGCAGATTTCCTTTTCAAGTTTGCTTGGTTGGCCAAAAAGGGCATATGCGTTTTTTCCTGAATATATTCAGGAAAAAACGCATACGCCCTTTTTGGCCAAGTGCATCATTGTGGACGTTCTGCCTCTTTTCATATGCTTTCAATGCAATTCCAGTCTACCTCCTGAAATCGGTTTCCTGCAATTCTGCCCCGCGTTCAAGTCCTCTTGGCAGCCTTACTTCAGTATATTTTTGGACGGTAGCTGTCATTTATAACTCTGCAGGTTTGTGAATTACAGTGCCCCTGAGCTCCTTTCTTCAACTCGTTTTCTTGTGACCTGGCCGCAACATCACAGGATGGCTTCAGGCCCTAATCTGGTTCCGGCACGGCACACTGAGCCTTTGGTTATTTCCTCTTCCTGGTGGGAAATGAGAGTTAAATTTGCCCGTCCAGACACCTCCAGTTAGTCTCTCATTGGTTTTCCCTATTCCTGTTCATCTTCCGCAGAAATTGCAAACTGGGCCAAACAGGAGGTTAAAGGCGCTGACTCTCCAAGTGGGGAGAGTGTTAGTAAAGCGTCTGGAATGTTGCACCCGAGTACCAGGGGAGGAAAACTGAGACATATTTGAACCCGTCTCCCATTCACACGGTTGATCATACTCTGGGTTCCACATGCATGTTTTAGCTGAAGGAATAATACCTTAAACCTGGAGAGTTGAGACCCGTGGAATGGGTACCATGCAATATGACTTCACAGGGTCTTCATTTGCTCACCGAACCTATCCAATCCTATCACTGCTGCGTTTATGCCCCTGTACACACGCTTGATTCTCTTTTGGAGACATAGCAATCCATAGGTTTTAAGATACTCACTAGTCAGGTACATTCTAAGGCGTTTAATATGCAGTGTTGAGTCGATTTCGTTGAGCCAGGAGTAGCTCTTGTCTATTCCATATTTGGCTTAAGGAATTTTATCTGTGTTCATTTCAATCTCTGGTTTTATGCAGCACCCCAACTCACCTTTCCCCTTAAGCAAGCATAAGATGGTTTTCTAAATTTGAGACCCTGTTCTGTTTTGGAATTCGTTTCCTCTGTAACCAAGTTTATATTCCGTATATTAGTGACATCTTATGATGTTTCTTTTTCTGTGTGACTTATTTCAGTTAGAATCATCGTACCTGAATCCACTCACTATGCTGCTACGGGCCTGCTGACATACATTTCATTGCTGAGTGATACTGCATTGTACGTAAGTACCACAAGTTCTTTATCCATTTTTCACTTTCTGTGATATTGAACTTGTACGGTAAACGAGGTTCTTGTAAACAGAGGCGTCCCAAACTTTGGGGTGGCCTTGACTTTTTGATTTTAATTTCCCTAAGCTATAGGACCATAAGTGGAAGTGCCCTAGGCTCTGTTGCTTTGTTTTTTAGATGTTTCAGGAAACACCATACACTTCTCCCGAGTGTCTGTTGGCAATTTACATCCCGCCCATCAGCATAACAAGGCTCCCAGTACTCCATGGCCTGTCCTGCCTTTCTGGATTTTACACTTTTTTCAGATGGCCCTTTTGACCGGGGGGAAGTGAGACTTCATTGTAGTGCAGATTTCCTTTGCAAGTTTGCTTGGTTGGCCAAAAACGGCGTATGCGTTTTTTCCTGAATATATTCAGGAAAAAACGCATACGCCCTTTTTGGCCAAGTGCATCATTGTGGACGTTCTGCCTCTTTTCCTATGCTTGAAATGCAATTCCAGTCTACCTCCTGAAATCGGTTTCCTGCAATTCTGCCCCGCTTTCAAGTCGTCTTAGCAGCCTTACTTCAGTATATTTTTGGACGATAGCTGTCATTTATAACTCTGCAGGTTTGTGAATTACAGTGCCCCTGAGCTCCTCTCTTCTACTCGCTTTCTTTTGAGCTGGCCACAACACCGCAGGATGGCTTCAGGCCCTAATCTGGTTCCGGCACGGCACGCTGAGCCTTTGGTTAATTCCTCTTCCTGGTGGGAAATGAGAGTTAAATTTGCCCGTCCAGACACCTCCAGCTAGTCTCTCATTGGTTCTCCCTATTCCTGTTCATCTTCTGCAGAAATTGCAAACTGGGCCAAGCAGGAGGTTAAAGGCGCTGACTCTCCAAGTGGGGAGAGTGTTAGTAAAGCGTCTGGAATGTTACACCCGAGTACCAGGGGAGGAAACCTGAGACATATTTGAACACGTCTCCCATTCACACGGTTGATCATACTCTGGGTTCCACATGCATGTTTTAGCTGAAGGAAGAATACCTTAAACCTGGAGAGTTGAGACCCGTGGAATGGGTACCATGCAATATGACTTCAAAGGGTCTTCATTTGCTCACCGAACCTCTCCAATCCTATCACTGCTGCGTTTATGCCCCTGTACACACGTTTGATTCTCTTTTGGAGACATAGCAATCCATAGGTTTTAAGATACTTACTAGTCAGGTACATTCTTAGGCGTTTAATATGGGGTGTTGAGTCCATTTCGTTGAGCAAGGAGTAGCTCTTGTCTATTCCATATTTGGCTTAAGGAACTTTATCTGTGCTCATTTCAATCTCTGGTTTTATGCAGCACCCCAACTCACCTTTCCCCTTAAGCAAGCATAAGTTGGTTTTCTAAATTTGAGACCCTGTTCTGTTTTGGAA
Organism: Stenella coeruleoalba; assembly: GCF_951394435.1. Classification (NCBI taxonomy): domain Eukaryota; kingdom Metazoa; phylum Chordata; class Mammalia; order Artiodactyla; family Delphinidae; genus Stenella; species Stenella coeruleoalba. Next base: position 614,685 of record NW_027646368.1, read on the forward strand.
TTCAGTTCCTGTGTAGCCAAGTTTACATTCCGTGTATTAGTGATATCTTATGATGTTTCTGTTTCTGTGTGACTTATTTCAGTTAGAATCATCGTACCTGAATCCACTCATTGTGCTGCTAAGGGCCTGATGACATAGATTTTATTGCTGAGTGATACTGCATTGTACGTAAGTACCACAAGTTCTTTATCCATTTTTCACTTTCTGTGATATTGAACTTGTACGGTAAACGAGGTTCTTGTAAACAGAGGCGTCCCAAACTTTGGGGTGGCTGTGTCTTTTTGATTTTAATTTCCCTAAGCTATAGGACCATAACTGGAAGTGCCCTAGGCTCTGTTGCTTTGTTTTTTAGATGTTTCAGGAAACACCATACACTTCTCCTGAGTGTCTGTTGGCAATTTACATCCCGCCCATCAGCATAACAAGGCTCCCAGTTCTCCATGGCCTGTCCTGCCTTTCTGGATTTTACACTTTTTTCAGATGGCCCTTTTGACCGGGGGGAAGTGAGACTTCATTGTAGTGCAGATTTCCTTTTCAAGTTTGCTTGGTTGGCCAAAAAGGGCGTATGCGTTTTTTCCTGAATATATTCAGGAAAAAACACATACGCCCTTTTTGGCCAAGTGCATCATTGTGGACGTTCTGCCTCTTTTCATATGCTTTCAATGCAATTCCAGTCTACCTCCTGAAATCGGTTTCCTGCAATTCTGCCCCGCGTTCAAGTCCTCTTGGCAGCCTTACTTCAGTATATTTTTGGACGGTAGCTGTCATTTATAACTCTGCAGGTTTGTGAATTACAGTGCCCCTGAGCTCCTTTCTTCAACTCGTTTTCTTGTGACCTGGCCGCAACATCACAGGATGGCTTCAGGCCCTAATCTGGTTCCGGCACGGCACGCTGAGCCTTTGGTTATTTCCTCTTCCTGGTGGGAAATGAGAGTTAAATTTGCCCGTCCAGACACCTCCAGTTAGTCTCTCATTGGTTTTCCCTATTCCTGTTCATCTTCCGCAGAAATTGCAAACTGGGCCAAACAGGAGGTTAAAGGCGCTGACTCTCCAAGTGGGGAGAGTGTTAGTAAAGCGTCTGGAATGTTGCACCCGAGTACCAGGGGAGGAAAACTGAGACATATTTGAACACGTCTCCCATTCACACGGTTGATCATACTCTGGGTTCCACATGCATGTTTTAGCTGAAGGAATAATACCTTAAACCTGGAGAGTTGAGACCCGTGGAATGGGTACCATGCAATATGACTTCACAGGGTCTTCATTTGCTCACCGAACCTATCCAATCCTATCACTGCTGCGTTTATGCCCCTGTACACACGCTTGATTCTCTTTTGGAGACATAGCAATCCATAGGTTTTAAGATACTCACTAGTCAGGTACATTCTAAGGCGTTTAATATGCAGTGTTGAGTCCATTTCGTTGAGCCAGGAGTAGCTCTTGTCTATTCCATATTTGGCTTAAGGAATTTTATCTGTGCTCATTTCAATCTCTGGTTTTATGCAGCACCCCAACTCACCTTTACCCTTAAGCAAGTATAAGTTGGTTTTCTAAATTTAAGACCGTGTTCTGTTTTGGAATTCAGTTCCTGTGTAGCCAAGTTTACATTCCGTGTACTAGTGATATCTTATGAAGTTTCTTTTTCTGTGTGACTTATTTCAGTTAGAATCATCGTACCTGAATCCACTCATTATGCTGCTACGGGCCTGATGACATAGATTTCATTGCTGAGTGATACTGCATTGTACGTAAGTACCACAAGTTCTTTATCCATTTTTCACTTTCTGTGATATTGAACTTGTACGGTAAACGAGGTTCTTGTAAACAGAGGCATCCCAAACTTTGGGGTGGCTGTGTCTTTTTGATTTTAATTTCCCTAAGCTATAGGACCATAAGCGGAAGTGCCCTAGGCTCTGTTGCTTTGTTTTCTAGATGTTTCAGGAAACACCATACACTTCTCCCGAGTGTCTGTTGGCAATTTACATCCCGCCCATCAGCATAACAAGGCTCCCAGTTCTCCATGGCCTGTCCTGCCTTTCTGGATTTTACACTTTTTTCAGATGGCCCTTTTGACCGGGGGGAAGTGAGACTTCAATGTAGTGCAGATTTCCTTTGAAAGTTTGCTTGGTTGGCCAAAAAGGGCGTATGCGTTTTTTCCTGAATATATTCAGGAAAAAACGCATACGCCCTTTTTGGCCAAGTGCATCATTGTGGACGTTCTGCCTCTTTTCATATGCTTTCAATGCAATTCCAGTCTACCTCCTGAAATCGGTTTCCTGGAAATCTGCCCCGCGTTCAAGTCCTCTTGGCAGCCTTACTTCAGTATATTTTTGGACGATAGCTGTCATTTATAACTCTGCAGTTTTGTGAATTACAGTGCCCCTGAGCTCCTTTCTTCAACTTGCTTTCTTTTGAGCTGGCCGCAACACCGCAGGATGGCTTCAGGCCCTAATCTGGTTCTGGCACGGCACGCTGAGCCTTTGGTTAATTCCTCTTCCTGGTGGGAAATGAGAGTTAAATTTGCCCGTCCAGACACCTCCAGCTAGTCTCTCATTGGTTCTCGCTATTCCTGTTCATCTTCCGCAGAAATTGCAAACTGGGCCAAACAGGACGTTAAAGGGCCTGACTCTGAAGTCGGGAGAGTGTTAGTAAAGCGTCTGGAATGTTGCACCCGAGTACCAGGGTACGAAAACTGAGACATATTTGAACACGTCTCCCGATCACATGGTTGATCATACTCTAGGTTCCACATGCATGTTTTAGCTGAAGGAAGAATACCTTAAACCTGGGTAGTTGAAACCCGTGGAATGGGTACCATGCAATATGACTTCAAAGGGTCTTCATTTGCTCACCGAGCCTCTCCAATCGTATCACTGCTGCGTTTATGCCCCTGTACACATGCTTGATTCTCTTTCGGAGAAATAGGAATCCATAGCTTTTAAGATACTTACTAGTCAGGTACATTCTTAGGCGTTTAATATGCGGTGTTGAGTCCATTTCGTTGAGCAAGGAGTACCTCTTGTCTATTCCATATTTGGCTTAAGGAACTTTATCTGTGCTCATTTCAATCTCTGCTTTTATGCAGCACCCCAACTCACCTTTACCCTTAAGCAAGCATAAGTTGGTTTTCTAAATTTGAGACCCTGTTCTGTTCTGTAATTCAGTTCCTGTGTAGCCAAGTTTACATTCCGTGTATTAGTGATATCTTATGATGTTTCTTTTTCTGTGTGACTTATTTCAGTTAGAATCATCGTACCTGAATCCACTCATTATGCTGCTACGGTCCTGTTGACATAGATTTCATTGCTGAGTGATACTGCATTGTACGTAAGTACCACAAGTTCTTTATCCATTTTTCACTTTCTGTGATATTGAACTTGTACGGTAAACGAGGTTCTTGTAAACAGAGGCATCCCAAACTTTGGGGTGGCTGTGTTTTTGATTTTAATTTCCCTAAGCTATAGGACCATAAGTGGAAGTGCCCTAGGCTCTGTTGCTTTGTTTTTTAGATGTTTCAGGAAACACCATACACTTCTCCCGAGTGTCTGTTGGCAATTTACATCCCGCCCATCAGCATAACAAGGCTCCCAGTTCTCCATGGCCTGTCCTGCCTTTATGGATTTTACACTTTTTTCAGATGGCCCTTTTGACCGGGGGGAAGGGAGACTTCATTGTAGTGCAGATTTCCTTTGCAAGTTTGCTTGGTTGGCCAAAAAGGGCGTATGCGTTTTTTCCTGAATATATTCAGGAAAAAACGCATACGCCCTTTTTGGCCAAGTGCAGCATTGTGGACGTTCTGCCTCTTTTCCTATGCTTTCAATGCAATTCCAGTCTACCTCCTGAAATCGGTTTCCTGCAATTCTGCCCCACGTTCATGTCCTCTTGGCAGCCTTACTTCAGTATATTTTTGGACGATAGCTGTCATTTATAACTCTGCAGGTTTGTGAATTACAGTGCCCCTGAGCTCCTTTCTTCAACTCGCTTTCTTGTGACCTGGCCGCAACACCGCAGGATGGCTTCAGGCCCTAATCTGGTTCTGGCACGGTACGCTGAGCCTTTGGTTATTTCCTCTTCCTGGTGGGAAATGAGAGTTAAATTTGCCCGTCCAGACACCTCCAGCTAGTCTCTCATTGGTTCTCCCTATTCCTGTTCATCTTCCGCAGAAATTGCAAACTGGGCCAAACAGGAGGTTAAAGGCGCTGACTCTCCAAGTGGGGAGAGTGTTAGTAAAGCGTCTGGAATGTTTCTTCCGAGTACCAAGGGAGGAAAACTGAGACATATTTGAACACGTCTCCCGTTCACACGGTTGATCATACTCTGGGTTCCACATGCATGTTTTAGCTGAAGGAAGAATACCTTAAACCTGGAGAGTTGAAACCCGTGGAATGGGTACCATGCAGTATGACTTCAATGAGTCTTCATTTGCTCACTGAACCTCTCCAATCCTGTCACTGCTGCGTTTATGCCCCTGTACACACGCTTGATTCTCTTTCGGAGACATAGCAATCCATAGGTTTTAAGATACTTATTAGTCAGGTACATTCTTAGGCGTTTAATATGGGGTGTTGAGTCCATATCGTTGAGCAAGGAGTAGCTCTTGTCTATTCCATATTTGGCTTAAGGAACTTTATCTGTGCTCATTTCAATCTCTGGTTTTATGCAGCACCCCAACTCACCTTTCCCCTTAAGCAAGCATAAGTTGGTTTTCTAAATTTGAGACCCTGTTCTGTTTTGGAATTCAGTTCCTGTGTAGCCAAGTTTACATTCCGTGTATTACTGATATCTTATGATGTTTCTTTTTCTGTGTGACTTATTTCAGTTAGAATCATCGTACTTGAATCCACTCATTATGCTGCTACGGGCCTGATGACATTAGATTTCATTGCTGAGTGATACTGCATTGTACGTAAGTACCACAAGTTCTTTATCCATTTTTCACTTTCTGTTATATTGAACTTGTACGGTAAATGAGGTTCTTGTAAACAGAGGCGTCCCAAACTTTGGGGTGGCCTTGTCTTTTTGATTTTAATTTCCCTAAGCTATAGGACCATAAGTGGAAGTGCCCTAGGCTCTGTTGCTTTGTTTTTTAGATGTTTCAGGAAACACCATACACTTCTCCCGAGTGTCTGTTGGCAATTTACATCCCGCTCATCAGCATAACAAGGCTCCCAGTTCTCCATGGCCTGTCCTGCCTTTCTGGATTTTACACATTTTCAGATGGCCCTTTTGACCGGGGGGAAGTGAGACTTCATTGTAGTGCAGATTTCCTTTGCAAGCTTGCTTGGTTGGCCAAAAAGGGCGTATGCGTTTTTTCCTGAATATATTCAGGAAAAAACGCATACGCCCTTTTTGGCCAAGTGTATCATTGTGGACGTTCTGCCTCTTTTCCTATGCTTTCAATGCAATTCCAGTCTACCTCCTGAAATCGGTTTCCTGCAATTCTGCCCCGCTTTCAAGTCCTCTTGGCAGCCTTACTTCAGTATATTTTTGGACGATAGCTGTCATTTATAACTCTGCAGGTTTGTGAATTACAGTGCCCCTGAGCTCCTTTCTTCAACTCGCTTTCTTGTGAGCTGGCCGCAACACCGCAGGATGGCTTCAGGCCCTAATCTGGTTCTGGCACGGCACGCTGAGCCTTTGGTTATTTCCTCTTCCTGGTGGGAAATGAGAGTTAAATTTGCCCGTCCAGACACCTCCAGCTAGTCTCTCATTGGTTCTCGCTATTCCTGTTCATCTTCCGCAGAAATTGCAAACTGGGCCAAACAGGACGTTAAAGGGCCTGACTCTGAAGTCGGGAGAGTGTTAGTAAAGCGTCTGGAATGTTGCACCCGAGTACCAGGGTACGAAAACTGAGACATATTTGAACACGTCTCCCGATCACATGGTTGATCATACTCTAGGTTCCACATGCATGTTTTAGCTGAAGGAAGAATACCTTAAACCTGGGTAGTTGAAACCCGTGGAATGGGTACCATGCAATATGACTTCAAAGGGTCTTCATTTGCTCACCGAGCCTCTCCAATCGTATCACTGCTGCGTTTATGCCCCTGTACACATGCTTGATTCTCTTTCGGAGAAATAGGAATCCATAGCTTTTAAGATACTTACTAGTCAGGTACATTCTTAGGCGTTTAATATGCGGTGTTGAGTCCATTTCGTTGAGCAAGGAGTACCTCTTGTCTATTCCATATTTGGCTTAAGGAACTTTATCTGTGCTCATTTCAATCTCTGCTTTTATGCAGCACCCCAACTCACCTTTACCCTTAAGCAAGCATAAGTTGGTTTTCTAAATTTGAGACCCTGTTCTGTTCTGTAATTCAGTTCCTGTGTAGCCAAGTTTACATTCCGTGTATTACTGATATCTTATGATGTTTCTTTTTCTGTGTGACTTATTTCAGTTAGAATCATCACACCTGAATCCACTCATAGTGCTGCTAAGGGCCTGATGACATAGATTTCATTGCTGAGTGATATTGCTTTGTAAGTAAATACCACAACTTCTTTATCCATTTTTCACTTTCTGCGATGTTGAACTTGTACTGTAAACGAGGTTCTTGTAAACAGAGTCGTCCCAAACTTTGGGGTGGCTGTGTCTTTTTGATTTTAATTTCCCTAAGCTATAGGACCATAAGTGGCAGTGCCCTAGGCTCTGTTGCTTTGTTTTTTAGATGTTTCAGGAAACACCATACACTTCTCCCGAGTGTCTGTTAGCAATTTACATCCCGCCCATCAGCATAACAAGGCTCCCAGTTCTCCATGGCCTGTCCTGCCTTTCTGGATTTTACACTTTTTTCAGATGGCCCTTTTGACCGGGGGGAAGTGAGACTTCATTGTAGTGCAGATTTCCTTTGCAAGCTTGCTTGGTTGGCCAAAAAGGGCGTATGCGTTTTTTCCTGATTATATTCAGGAAAAAACGCATATGCCCTTTTTGGCCAATTGCATCATTGTGGACGTTTTGCCTCTTTTCCTGTGCTTTCAATGCAATTCCAGTCTACCTCCTGAAATCGGTTTCCTGCAATTCTGCCCCGCTTTCAAGTCCTCTTGGCAGCCTTACTTCAGTATATTTTTGGACGGTAGCTGTCATTTATACCTCTGCAGGTTTGTGAATTACAGTGCCCCTGAGCTCCTTTCTTCAACTCGCTTTCTTTTGAGCTGACCGCAACACCGCAGGATGGCTTCAGGCCCTAATCTGGTTCCGGCACGGCACGCTGAGCCTTTGGTTATTTCCTCTTTCTGGTGGGAAATGAGAGTTAAATTTGCCCGTCCAGACACCTCCAGCTAGTCTCTCATTGGTTCTCCCTATTCCTGTTCAGCTTCCGCAGAAATTGCAAACTGGGCCAAACAGGAGGTTAAAGGCGCTGACTCTCCAAGTGGGGAGAGTGTTAGTAAAGCGTCTGGAATGTTGCACCCGAGTACCAGGGGAGGAAAACTGAGACATATTTGAACACGTCTCCCATTCACACGGTTGATCATACTCTGGGTACCACATGCATGTTTTAGCTGAAGGAAGAATACCTTAAACCTTGAGAGTTGAGACCCGTGTAATGGGTACCATGCAATATGACTTCATAGGGTCTTCATTTGCTCACCGAACCTCTCCAATCCTATCACTGCTGCGTTTATGCCCCTGTACACACGCTTGATTCTCTTTTGGAGACATAGCAATCCATAGGTTTTAAGATACTTACTAGTCAGGTACATTCTTAGGCGTTTAATATGGGGTGTTGAGTCCATTTCGTTGAGCAAGGAGTAGCTCTTGTCTATCCCATATTTGGCTTAAGGAAATTTATCTGTGCTCATTTCAATCTCTGGTTTTATGCAGCACCCCAACTCACCTTTCCCCTTAAGCAAGCATAAGTTGGTTTTCTAAATTTGAGACCCTGTTCTGTTCTGTAATTCAGTTCCTGTGTAGCCAAGTTTACATTCCGTGTATTAGTGATATCTTATGATGTTTCTTTTTCTGTGTGACTTATTTCAGTTAGAATCATCGTACCTGAATCCACTCATTATGCTGCTACGGTCCTGTTGACATAGATTTCATTGCTGAGTGATACTGCATTGTACGTAAGTACCACAAGTTCTTTATCCATTTTTCACTTTCTGTGATATTGAACTTGTACGGTAAACGAGGTTCTTGTAAACAGAGGCATCCCAAACTTTGGGGTGGCTGTGTTTTTGATTTTAATTTCCCTAAGCTATAGGACCATAAGTGGAAGTGCCCTAGGCTCTGTTGCTTTGTTTTTTAGATGTTTCAGGAAACACCATACACTTCTCCCGAGTGTCTGTTGGCAATTTACATCCCGCCCATCAGCATAACAAGGCTCCAAGTTCTCCATGGCCTGTCCTGCCTTTCTGGATTTTACACTTTTTTCAGATGGCCCTTTTGACCGGGGGGAAGGGAGACTTCATTGTAGTGCAGATTTCCTTTGCAAGTTTGCTTGGTTGGCCAAAAAGGGCGTATGCGTTTTTTCCTGAATATATTCAGGAAAAAACGCATACGCCCTTTTTGGCCAAGTGCAGCATTGTGGACGTTCTGCCTCTTTTCCTATGCTTTCAATGCAATTCCAGTCTACCTCCTGAAATCGGTTTCCTGCAATTCTGCCCCACGTTCATGTCCTCTTGGCAGCCTTACTTCAGTATATTTTTGGACGATAGCTGTCATTTATAACTCTGCAGGTTTGTGAATTACAGTGCCCCTGAGCTCCTTTCTTCAACTCGCTTTCTTGTGACCTGGCCGCAACACCGCAGGATGGCTTCAGGCCCTAATCTGGTTCTGGCACGGTACGCTGAGCCTTTGGTTATTTCCTCTTCCTGGTGGGAAATGAGAGTTAAATTTGCCCGTCCAGACACCTCCAGCTAGTCTCTCATTGGTTCTCCCTATTCCTGTTCATCTTCCGCAGAAATTGCAAACTGGGCCAAACAGGAGGTTAAAGGCGCTGACTCTCCAAGTGGGGAGAGTGTTAGTAAAGCGTCTGGAATGTTTCTTCCGAGTACCAAGGGAGGAAAACTGAGACATATTTGAACACGTCTCCCGTTCACACGGTTGATCATACTCTGGGTTCCACATGCATGTTTTAGCTGAAGGAAGAATACCTTAAACCTGGAGAGTTGAAACCCGTGGAATGGGTACCATGCAGTATGACTTCAATGAGTCTTCATTTGCTCACTGAACCTCTCCAATCCTGTCACTGCTGCGTTTATGCCCCTGTACACACGCTTGATTCTCTTTCGGAGACATAGCAATCCATAGGTTTTAAGATACTTATTAGTCAGGTACATTCTTAGGCGTTTAATATGGGGTGTTGAGTCCATATCGTTGAGCAAGGAGTAGCTCTTGTCTATTCCATATTTGGCTTAAGGAACTTTATCTGTGCTCATTTCAATCTCTGGTTTTATGCAGCACCCCAACTCACCTTTCCCCTTAAGCAAGCATAAGTTGGTTTTCTAAATTTGAGACCCTGTTCTGTTTTGGAATTCAGTTCCTGTGTAGCCAAGTTTACATTCCGTGTATTACTGATATCTTATGATGTTTCTTTTTCTGTGTGACTTATTTCAGTTAGAATCATCGTACTTGAATCCACTCATTATGCTGCTACGGGCCTGATGACATTAGATTTCATTGCTGAGTGATACTGCATTGTACGTAAGTACCACAAGTTCTTTATCCATTTTTCACTTTCTGTTATATTGAACTTGTACGGTAAATGAGGTTCTTGTAAACAGAGGCGTCCCAAACTTTGGGGTGGCCTTGTCTTTTTGATTTTAATTTCCCTAAGCTATAGGACCATAAGTGGAAGTGCCCTAGGCTCTGTTGCTTTGTTTTTTAGATGTTTCAGGAAACACCATACACTTCTCCCGAGTGTCTGTTGGCAATTTACATCCCGCTCATCAGCATAACAAGGCTCCCAGTTCTCCATGGCCTGTCCTGCCTTTCTGGATTTTACACATTTTCAGATGGCCCTTTTGACCGGGGGGAAGTGAGACTTCATTGTAGTGCAGATTTCCTTTGCAAGCTTGCTTGGTTGGCCAAAAAGGGCGTATGCGTTTTTTCCTGAATATATTCAGGAAAAAACGCATACGCCCTTTTTGGCCAAGTGCATCATTGTGGACGTTCTGCCTCTTTTCCTATGCTTGAAATGCAATTCCAGTGTACCTCCTGAAATTGGTTTCCTGCAATTCTGCCCCACTTTCAAGTCCTCTTGGCAGCCTTACTTCAGTATATTTTTGGACGATAGCTGTCATTTATAACTCTGCAGGTTTGTGAATTACAGTGCCCCTGAGCTCCTTTCTTCAACTCGCTTTCTTGTGACCTGGATGCAACACCGCAGGATGGCTTCAGGCCCTAATCTGGTTCTGGCACGGCACGCTGAGCCTTTGGTTAATTCCTCTTCCTGGTGGGAAATGAGAGTTAAATTTGCCCGTCCAGACACCTCCAGCTAGTCTCTCATTGGTTCTCGCTATTCCTGTTCATCTTCCGCAGAATATGCAAACTGGGCCAAACAGGAGGTTAAAGGGACTGACTCTCCAAGTCGGGAGAGTGCTAGTAAAGCGTCTGGAATGTTGCACCCGAGTACCAGGGTATGAAAACTGAGACATATTTGAACACGTCTCCCGATCACATGGTTGATCATACTCTAGGTTCCACATGCATGTTTTAGCTGAAGGAAAAATACCTTAAACCTGGGTAGTTGAAACCCGTGGAATGGGTACCATGCAATATGACGTCAAAGGGTCTTCATTTGTTCACCGAACCTCTCCAATCCTATCACTGCCGCGTTTATTCCCCTGTACACATGCTTGATTCTCTTTCGGAGACATAGCAATCCATAGGTTTTAAGATACTTACTAGTCAGGTACATTCTTAGGCGTTTAATATGCGGTGTTGAGTCCATTTCGTTGAGCAAGGAGTAGCTCTTGTCTATTCCATATTTGGCTTAAGGAACTTTATGTGTGCTCATTTCAATCTCTGGTTTTATGCAGCACCCCAACTCACCTTTCCCCTTAAGCAAGCATAAGTTGGTTTTCTTAATTTGAGAACCTGTACTGTTCTGTAATTCAGTTCCTGTGTAGCCAAGTTTACATTCCGTGTATTAGTGATATCTTATGATGTTTCTTTTTCTGTGTGACTTATTTCAGTTAAGATCATCATACCTGAATCCACTCATTGTGCTGCTAAGAGCCTGATGACATAGATTTCATTGCTGAGTGATATTGCTTTGTAAGTAAATACCACAACTTCTTTATCCATTTTTCACTTTCTGTGATGTTGAACTTGTACTGTAAACGATGTTCTTGTAAACAGAGGCGTCCCAAACTTTGGGGTGGCTGTGTCTTTTTGATTTTAATTTCCCTAAGCTATAGGACCATAACTGGAAGTGCCCTAGGCTCTGTTGCTTTGTTTTTTAGATGTTTCAGGAAACACCATACACTTCTCCCGAGTGTCTGTTGGCAATTTACATCCCGCCCATCAGCATAACAAGGCTCCCAGTTCTCCATGGCCTGTCCTGCCTTTCTGGATTTTACACTTTTTTCAGATGGCCCTTTTGACCTGGGGGAAGTGAGACTTCATTGTAGTGCAGATTTCCTTTGCAAGTTTGCTTGGTTGGCCAAAAAGGGCGTATGCGGTTTTTCCTGAATATATTCAGGAAAAAAACGCATACGCCCTTTTTGGCCAAGTGCATCATTGTGGACGTTCTGCCTCTTTTCCTATGCTTTCAATGCAATTCCAGTCTACCTCCTGAAATCGGTTTCCTGCAATTCTGCCCCGCTTTCAAGTCCTCTTGGCAGCCTTACTTCAGTATATTTTTGGACGATAGCTGTCATTTATAACTCTGCAGGTTTGTGAATTACAGTGCCCCTGAGCTCCTTTCTTCAACTCGCTTTCTTGTGAGCTGGCCGCAACACCGCAGGATGGCTTCAGGCCCTAATCTGGTTCCGGCACGGCACGCTGAGCCTTTGGTTAATTCCTCTTCCTGGTGGGAAATGAGAGTTAAATTTGCCCGTCCAGACACCTCCAGCTAGTCTCTCATTGGTTCTCACTATTCCTGTTCATCTTCCGCAAAATATGCAATCTGGGCCAAACAGGAGGTTAAAGGGACTGACTCTCTAAGTCGGGAGAGTGTTAGTAAAGCGTTTGGAATGTTGCACCCGAGTACCAGGGTACGAAAACTGAGACATATTTGAACACGTCTCCTGATCACATGGTTGATCATACTATAGGTTCCACATGCATGTTTTAGCTGAAGGAAGAATACCTTAAACCTGGGTAGTTGAAACCCGTGGAATGGGTACCATGCAATATGACTTCAAAGGGTCTTCATTTGCTCACCGAACTTCTCCAATCCTATCACTGCCTCGTTTATACCCTTGTACACATGCTTGATTCTCTTTCGGAGACATAGCAATCCATAGGTTTTAAGATACTTACTAGTCAGGTACATTCTTAGGCGTTTAATATGCGGTGTTGAGTCCATTTCATTGAGCAAGGAGTAGCTCTTGTCTATTCCATATTTGGCTTAAGGAACTTTATGTGTGCTCATTTCAATCTCTGGTTTTATGCAGCACCCCAACTCACCTTTCCCCTTAAGCAAGCATAAGTTGGTTTTCTAAATTTGAGACCCTGTTCTGTTCTGTAATTCAGTTCCTGTGTAGCCAAGTTTACATTCCGTGTATTACTGATATCTTATGATGTTTCTTTTTCTGTGTGACTTATTTCAGTTAGGATCATCATACCTGAATCCACTCATTGTGCTGCTAAGGGCCTGATCACATAGATTTCATTGCTGAGTGATATTGCTTTGTAAGTAAATACCACAACTTCTTTATCCATTTTTCACTTTCTGCGATGTTGAACTTGTACTGTAAACGAGGATCTTGTAAACAGAGGTGTCCCAAACTTTGGGGTGGCTTTGTCTTTTTGATTTTCATTTCCCTAAGCTATAGGACCATAAGTGGAAGTGCCCTAGGCTCTGTTGCTTTGTTTTTTAGATGTTTCAGGAAACACCATACACTTCTCCCGAGTGTCTGTTGGCAATTTACATCCCGCCCATCAGCATAACAAGTCTCCCAGTTCTCCATGGCCTGTCCTGCCTTTCTGGATGTTACACATTTTTCAGATCGCCCTTTTGACTGGGGGGAAGTGAGACTTCATTGTAGTGCAGATTTCCTTTGCAAGCTTGCTTGGTTGGCCAAAAAGGGCGTATGCGTTTTTTCCTGAATATATTCAGGAAAAAACGCATACGCCCTTTTTGGACAAGTGCATCATTGTGGACGTTCTGCCTCTTTTCCTATGCTTTCAATGCAATTCCAGTCTACCTCCTGAAATCGGTTTCCTGCAATTCTGCCCCGCTTTCAAGTCCTCTTGGCAGCCTTACTTCAGTATATTTTTGGACGATAGCTGTCATTTATAACTCTGCAGGTTTGTGAATTACAGTGCCCCTGAGCTCCTTTCTTCAACTCGCTTTCTTGTGACCTGGCCGCAACACCGCAGGATGGCTTCAGGCCCTAATTGGTTCCGGCACGGCACGCTGAGCCTTTGGTTAATTCCTCTTCCTGGTGGGAAATGAGAGTTAAATTTGCCCGTCCAGACAACTCCAGCTAGTCTCTCATTGGTTCTCGCTATTCCTATTCATCTTCCGCAGAAATTGCAAACTGGGCCAAACAGGAGGTTAAAGGCGCTGACTCTCCAAGTCGGGAGAGTGCTAGTATAGCGTCTGGAATGTTGCACCCGAATACCAGGGTACGAAACCTGAGACATATTTGAACACGTCTCCCGATCACATGGTTGATCATACTCTAGGTTCCACATGCATGTTTTAGCTGAAGGAAGAATACCTTAAACCTGGGTAGTTGAAACCGTGGAATGGGTACCATGCAATATGACTTCAAAGGGTCTTCATTTGCTCACCGAACCTCTCCAATCCTATCACTGCCGCGTTTATGCCCCTGTACACATGCTTGATTCTCTTTCGGAGACATAGCAATCCATAGGTTTTAAGATACTTACTAGTCAGGTACATTCTTAGGCGTTTAATATGCGGTGTTGAGTCCATTTCGTTGAGCAAGGAGTAGCTCTTGTCTATTCCATATTTGGCTTAAGGAACTTTATCTGTGCTCATTTCAATCTCTGGTTTTATGCAGCACCCCAACTCACCTTTACCCTTAAGCAAGCATAAGTTGGTTTTCTAAATTTGAGACCCTGTTCTGTTTTGGAATTCAGTTCCTGTGTAGCCAAGTTTACATTCCGTGTATTACTGATATCTTATGATGTTTCTTTTTCTGTGTGACTTATTTCAGTTAGGATCATCATACCTGAATCCACTCATTGTGCTGCTAAGGGCCTGATGACATAGATTTCATTGCTGAGTGATATTGCTTTGTAAGTAAATACCACAACTTCTTTATCCATTTTTCACTTTCTGCGATGTTGAACTTGTACTGTAAACGAGGTTCTTGTAAACAGAGCCGTTCCAAATTTTGGGGTGGCTGTGTCTTTTTGATTTTAATTTCCCTAAGCTATAGGACCATAAGTGGAAGTGCCCTAGGCTCTGTTGCTTTGTTTTTTAGATGTTTCAGGAAACACCATACACTTCTCCCGAGTGTCTGTTGGCAATTTACATCCCGCCCATCAGCATAACAAGGCTCCCAGTTCTCCATGGCCTGTCCTGCCTTTCTGGATTTTACACTTTTTTCAGATAACCCTTTTGACCAGGGGGAAGTGAGACTTCATTGTAGTGCAGATTTCCTTTGCAAGCTTGCTTGGTTGGCCAAAAAGGGCATATGCGTTTTTTCGTGAATATATTCAGGAAAAAACGCATACGCCCTTTTTGGCCAAGTTCATCATTGTGGACGTTCTGCCTCTTTTCCTATGCTTTCAATGCAATTCCAGTCTACCTCCTGAAATCGGTTTCCTGCAATTCTGCCCCGCTTTCAAGTCCTCTTGGCAGCCTTACTTCAGTCTATTTTTGGACGATAGCTGTCATTTATAACTCTGCAGGTTTGTGAATTACAGTGCCCCTGAGCTCCTTTCTTCAACTCTCTTTCTTGTGAGCTGGCCGCAACACCGCAGGATGGCTTCAGGCCCTAATCTGGTTCCGGCACGGCACGCTGAGCCTTTGGTTAATTCCTCTTCCTGGTGGGAAATGAGAGTTAAATTTGCCCGTCCAGACACCTCCAGCTAGTCTCTCATTGGTTCTCCCTATTCCTGTTCATCTTCCGCAGAAATTGCAAACTGGGCCAAACAGGAGGTTAAAGGGACTGACTCTCCAAGTGGGGAGATTGTTAGTAAAGCGTCTGGAATGTTGCACCCGAGTACCAGGGGATGAAAACTGAGACGTATTTGAATACGTCTCCCATTCACATGGTTGATCATACTCTGGGTTCCACATGCATGTTTTAGCTGAAGGAAGAATACCTTAAACCTGGGTAATTGAGACCCGTGTAATGGGTACCATGCAATATGACTTCAAAGGGTCTTCATTTGCTCACCGAACCTCTCCTATCCTATCACTGCTGCGTTTATGCCCCTGTACACACGTTTGATTCTCTTTCGGAGACATAGCAATCCATAGGTTTTAAGATACTTACTAGTCAGGTACATTCTTAGGCGTTTAATATGCGGTGTTGAGTCCATTTCGTTGAGCAAGGAGTAGCTCTTGTCTATTCCATATTTGGCTTAAGGAACTTTATCTGTGCTCATTTCAATCTCTGGTTTTATGCAGCACCCCAACTCACCTTTCCTCTTAAGCAAGCATAAGTTGGTTTTCTAAATTTGAGACCCTGTTCTGTGTTGGAATTCAGTTCCTGTGTAGCCAAGTTTACATTCCGTGTATTAGTGATATCTTATGATGTTTCTTTTTCTGTGTGACTTATTTCATTTAGAATCATCGTACCTGAATCCACTCATTATGCTGCTACGGGCCTGATGACATAGATTTCATTGCTGATTGATACTGCATTGTACGCAAGTACCACAACTTCTTTATCCATTTTTCACTTTCTGCGATGCTGATCTTGTACTGTAAACGAGGTTCTTGTAAACAGAGGCGTCCCAAACTTTGTGGTGGCTGTGTCTTTTTGATTTTAATTTCCCTAAGCTATAGGACCATAAGTGGAAGTGCCCTAGGCTCTGTTGCTTTGTGTTTTAGATGTTTCAGGAAACACCATACACTTCTCCCGAGTATCTGTTGGCAATTTACATCCCGCCCATCAGCATAACAAGGCTCCCAGTTCTCCATGGCCTGTCCTGCCTTTCTGGATTTTACACTTTTTTCAGATGGCCCTTTTGACCAGGGGGAAGTGAGACTTCATTGTAGTGCAGATTTCCTTTCCAAGTTTGCTTGGTTGGCCAAAAAGGGCGTATGCGTTTTTTCCTGAATATATTCAGGAAAAAACGCATACGCCCTTTTTGGCCAAGTGCATCATTGTGGACGTTCTGCCTCTTTTCCTATGCTTTCAATGCAATTCCAGTCTACCTCCTGAAATCGGTTTCCTGCAATTCTGCCCCGCTTTCAAGTCCTCTTGGCAGCCTTACTTCAGTATATTTTTGGACGATAGCTGTCATTTATAACTCTGCAGGTTTGTGAATTACAGTGCCCCTGAGCTCCTTCCTTCAACTCGCTTTCTTTTGAGCTGGCCGCAACACCGCAGGATGGCTTCAGGCCCTAATCTTGTTCCACCACGGCATGCTGAGCCTTTGGTGAATTCCTCTTCCTGGTGGGAAATGAGAGTTAAATTTGCCCGTCCAGACACCTCCAGCTAGTCTCTCATTGGTTCTCGCTATTCCTGTTCATCTTCCGCAGAAATTGCAAACTGGGCCAAACAGGAGGTTAAAGAGACTGACTCTCCAAGTCGGGAGAGTGTTAGTAAAGCGTCTGGAATGTTGCACCCGAGTACCAGGGTACGAAAACTGAGACATATTTGAACACATCTCCCGATCACATGGTTGATCATACTTTAGGTTCCACATGCATGTTTTAGCTGAAGGTAGAATACCTTAAACCTGGGTAGTTGAAACTCGTGGAATGGGTACCATGCAATATGACTTCAAAGGATCTTCATTTGCTCACTGAACCTCTCCAATCCTATCACTGCTGCGTTTATGCCCCTGTACACACGCTTGATTCTCTTTCGGAGACATAGCAATCCATAGGTTTTAAGATACTTACTAGTCAGGTACATTCTTAGGCGTTTAATATGGGGTGTTGAGTCCATTTCGTTGAGCAAGGAGTAGCTCTTGTCTATTCCATATTTGGCTTAAGGAACTTGATCTGTGCTCATTTCAATCTCTGGTTTTATACAGCACCCCAACTCACCTTTCCCCTTAAGCAAGCATAAGTTGGTTTTCTAAATTTGAGACCCTGTTCTGTTTTGGAATTCAGTTCCTGTGTAGCCAAGTTTACATTCCGTGTATTAGTGATATCTTATGATGTTTCTTTTTCTGTGTGACTTATTTCAGTTAGAATCATCGTACCTGAATCCACTCATTATGCTGCTATGGGCCTGATGACAGATTTCATTGCTGAGTGATACTGCATTGTACGTAAGTACCACAAGTTCTTTATCCATTTTGTACTTTCTGCAATATTGAAGTTGTACGGTAAACGAGGTTCTTGTAAACAGAGGCGTCCCAAACTTTGGGGTGGCTGTGTCTTTTTGATTTTAATTTCCCTAAGCTATAGGACCATAAGTGGCAGTGCCCTATGCTCTGTTGCTTTGTTTTTTAGATGTTTCAGGAAACACCATACACTTCTTCCGAGTGTCTGTAGGCAATTTACATCCTGCCCATCAGCATAACAAGGCTCCCAGTTCTCCATGGCCTGTCCTGCGTTTCTGGATTTTACACTTTTTTCAGATGGCCCTTTTGACCGGGGGGAAGTGAGACTTCATTGTAGTGCAGATTTCCTTTGCAAGTTTGCTTGATTGGCCAAAAAGGGCGTATGCGTTTTTTCCTGAATATATTCAGGAAAAAACGCATACGCCCTTTTTGGCCAAGTGCATCATTGTGGACGTTCTGCCTCTTTTCCTATGCTTTCAATGCAATTCCAGTCTACCTCCTGAAATCGATTTCCTGCAATTCTGCCCCGCTTTCAAGTCCTCTTGGCAGCCTTACTTCAGTATATTTTTGGACGATAGCTGTCATTTATAACTCTGCAGGTTTGTGAATTACAGTGCCCCTGAGCTCCTTTCTTCAACTCACATTCTTGTGACCCGGCCGCAACACCGCAGGATGGCTTCAGGCCCTAATCTGGTTCCGGCACGGCACGCTGAGCCTTTGGTTAATTCCTCTTCCTGGTGGGAATTGAGAGTTAAATTTGCCCGTCCAGACACCTCCAGCTAGTCTCTCATTGGTTCTCCCTATTCCTGTTCATCTTCCGCAGAAATTGCAAACTGGGCCAAACAGGAGGTTAAAGGCGCTGACTCTCCAAGTGGGGAGAGTGTTAGTAAAGCATCTGGAATGTTGCACCCGAGTACCACGGGAGGAAAACTGAGACATATTTGAACACGTCTCCCGTTCACATGGTTGATCATACTCTGGGTTCCACATGCATGTTTTAGCTGAAGGAAGAATACCTTAAACCTGGAGAGTTGAGACCCGTGTAATGGGTACCATGCAATATGACTTCTAAGGGTCTTCATTTGCTCACCGAACCTCTCCAATCCTATCACTGCTGCGTTTATGCCCCTGTACACACGCTTGATTCTCTTTCGGAGACATAGCAATCCATAGGTTTTAAGATACTTACTAGTCAGGTACATTCTTAGGCGTTTAATATGGGGTGTTGAGTCCATTTCGTTGAGCAAGGAGTAGCTCTTGTCTATTCCATATTTGGATTAAGGAACTTTATCTGTACTCATTTCAATCTCTGGTTTTATGCAGCACCCCAACTCACCTTTACCCTTAAACAAGCATAAGTTTGTTTTCTAAATATGAGACCCTGTTCTGTTCTGTAATTCAGTTCCTTTGTAGCCAAGTTTACATTCCGTGTATTACTGATATAATATGATGTTTCTTTTTCTGTGTGACTTATTTCAGTTAGAATCATCATACCTGAATCCACTCAAGCGCTGCTAAGGGCCTGACGACATAGATTTCATTGCTGAGTGATATTGCTTTGTAAGTAAATACCACAACTTCTGTATCCATTTTTCACGTTCTGCGATGTTGAACTTGTACTGTAAACGAGGTTCTTGTAAACAGAGCCGTTCCAAACTTTGGGGTGGCTGTGTCTTTTTGATTTTAATTTCCCTAAGCTATAGGACCATAAGTGGAAGTGCCCTAGGCTGTGTTTCTTTGTTTTTTAGATGTTTCAGGGAACACCATACACTTCTCCCGAGTATCTGTTGGCAATTTACATCCCGCCCATCAGCATAACAAGGCTCCCAGTTCTCCATGGCCTGTCCTGCCTTTCTGGATTTTACACTTTTTTCAGATGGCCCTTTTGACCGGGGGGAAGTGAGACTTCATTGTAGTGCAGATTTCCTTTGCAAGCTTGCTTGGTTGGCCAAAAAGGGCGTATGCGTTTTATCCTGAATATATTCAGGAAAAAACGCATACGCCCTTTTTGGCCAAGTTCATCATTGTGGACGTTCTGCCTCTTTTCCTATGCTTTCAATGCAATTCCAGTCTACCTCCTGAAATCGGTTTCCTGCAATTCTGCCCCGCTTTCAAGTCCTCTTGGCAGCCTTACTTCAGTATATTTTTGGACGATAGCTGTCATTTATAACTCTGCAGGTTTGTGAATTACAGTGCCCCTGAGCTCCTTTCTTCAACTCGCTTTCTTGTGAGCTGGCCGCAACACCGCAGGATGGCTTCAGGCCCTAATCTGGTTCCGGCACGGCACGCTGAGCCTTTGGTTAATTCCTCTTCCTGGTGGGAAATGAGAGTTAAATTTGCCCGTCCAGACACCTCCAGCTAGTCCCTCATTGGTTCTCCCTATTCCTGTTCATCTTCCGCAGAAATTGCAAACTGGGCCAAACAGGAGGTTAAAGGGACTGACTCTCCAAGTGGGGAGAGTGTTAGTAAAGCGTCTGGAATGTTGCACCCGAGTACCAGGGGATGAAAACTGAGACGTATTTGAATACGTCTCCCATTCACATGGTTGATCATACTCTGGGTTCCACATGCATGTTTTAGCTGAAGGAAGAATACCTTAAACCTGGGTAGTTGACACCCGTGTAATGGGTACCATGCAATATGACTTCAAAGGGTCTTCATTTGCTCACCGAACCTCTCCTATCCTATCACTGCTGCGTTTATGCCCCTGTACACACGCTTGATTCTCTTTCGGAGACATAGCAATCCATAGGTTTTAAGATACTTACTAGTCAGGTACATTCTTAGGCGTTTAATATGGGGTGTTGAGTCCATTTCGTTGAGCAAGGAGTAGCTCTTGTCTATTCCATATTTGGCTTAAGGAACTTGATCTGTGCTCATTTCAATCTCTGGTTATATGCAGCACCCCAACTCACCTTTCCCCTTAAGCAAGCATAAGTTGGTTTTCTAAATTTGAGACCCTGTTCTGTTTTGGAATTCAGTTCCTGTGTAGCCAAGTTTACATTCCGTGTATTAGTGATATCTTATGATGTTTCTTTTTCTGTGTGACTTATTTCAGTTAGAATCATCGTACCTGAATCCACTCATTATGCTGCTATGGGCCTGATGACATAGATTTCATTGCTGAGTGATACTGCATTGTACGTAAGTACCACAAGTTCTTTATCCATTTTGTACTTTCTGCAATATTGAAGTTGTACGGTAAACGAGGTTCTTGTAAACAGAGGCGTCCCAAACTTTGGGGTGGCTGTGTCTTTTTGATTTTAATTTCCCTAAGCTATAGGACCATAAGTGGCAGTGCCCTATGCTCTGTTGCTTTGTTTTTTAGATGTTTCAGGAAACACCATACACTTCTTCCGAGTGTCTGTAGGCAATTTACATCCTGCCCATCAGCATAACAAGGCTCCCAGTTCTCCATGGCCTGTCCTGCGTTTCTGGATTTTACACTTTTTTCAGATGGCCCTTTTGACCGGGGGGAAGTGAGACTTCATTGTAGTGCAGATTTCCTTTGCAAGTTTGCTTGATTGGCCAAAAAGGGCGTATGCGTTTTTTCCTGAATATATTCAGGAAAAAACCCATACGCCCTTTTTGGCCAAGTGCATCATTGTGGACGTTCTGCCTCTTTTCCTATGCTTTCAATGCAATTCCAGTCTACCTCCTGAAATCGGTTTCCTGCAATTCTGCCCCGCTTTCAAGTCCTCTTGGCAGCCTTACTTCAGTATATTTTTGGACGATAGCTGTCATTTATAACTCTGCAGGTTTGTGAATTACAGTGCCCCTGAGCTCCTTTCTTCAACTCACATTCTTGTGACCCGGCCGCAACACCGCAGGATGGCTTCAGGCCCTAATCTGGTTCCGGCACGGCACGCTGAGCCTTTGGTTAATTCCTCTTCCTGGTGGGAATTGAGAGTTAAATTTGCCCGTCCAGACACCTCCAGCTAGTCTCTCATTGGTTCTCCCTATTCCTGTTCATCTTCCGCAGAAATTGCAAACTGGGCCAAACAGGAGGTTAAAGGCGCTGACTCTCCAAGTGGGGAGAGTGTTAGTAAAGCATCTGGAATGTTGCACCCGAGTACCACGGGAGGAAAACTGAGACATATTTGAACACGTCTCCCGTTCACATGGTTGATCATACTCTGGGTTCCACATGCATGTTTTAGCTGAAGGAAGAATACCTTAAACCTGGAGAGTTGAGACCCGTGTAATGGGTACCATGCAATATGACTTCTAAGGGTCTTCATTTGCTCACCGAACCTCTCCAATCCTATCACTGCTGCGTTTATGCCCCTGTACACACGCTTGATTCTCTTTCGGAGACATAGCAATCCATAGGTTTTAAGATACTTACTAGTCAGGTACATTCTTAGGCGTTTAATATGGGGTGTTGAGTCCATTTCGTTGAGCAAGGAGTAGCTCTTGTCTATTCCATATTTGGATTAAGGAACTTTATCTGTACTCATTTCAATCTCTGGTTTTATGCAGCACCCCAACTCACCTTTACCCTTAAACAAGCATAAGTTTGTTTTCTAAATATGAGACCCTGTTCTGTTCTGTAATTCAGTTCCTTTGTAGCCAAGTTTACATTCCGTGTATTACTGATATAATATGATGTTTCTTTTTCTGTGTGACTTATTTCAGTTAGAATCATCATACCTGAATCCACTCAAGCGCTGCTAAGGGCCTGACGACATAGATTTCATTGCTGAGTGATATTGCTTTGTAAGTAAATACCACAACTTCTGTATCCATTTTTCACGTTCTGCGATGTTGAACTTGTACTGTAAACGAGGTTCTTGTAAACAGAGCCGTTCCAAACTTTGGGGTGGCTGTGTCTTTTTGATTTTAATTTCCCTAAGCTATAGGACCATAAGTGGAAGTGCCCTAGGCTGTGTTTCTTTGTTTTTTAGATGTTTCAGGGAACACCATACACTTCTCCCGAGTATCTGTTGGCAATTTACATCCCGCCCATCAGCATAACAAGGCTCCCAGTTCTCCATGGCCTGTCCTGCCTTTCTGGATTTTACACTTTTTTCAGATGGCCCTTTTGACCGGGGGGAAGTGAGACTTCATTGTAGTGCAGATTTCCTTTGCAAGCTTGCTTGGTTGGCCAAAAAGGGCGTATGCGTTTTATCCTGAATATATTCAGGAAAAAACGCATACGCCCTTTTTGGCCAAGTTCATCATTGTGGACGTTCTGCCTCTTTTCCTATGCTTTCAATGCAATTCCAGTCTACCTCCTGAAATCGGTTTCCTGCAATTCTGCCCCGCTTTCAAGTCCTCTTGGCAGCCTTACTTCAGTATATTTTTGGACGATAGCTGTCATTTATAACTCTGCAGGTTTGTGAATTACAGTGCCCCTGAGCTCCTTTCTTCAACTCGCTTTCTTGTGAGCTGGCCGCAACACCGCAGGATGGCTTCAGGCCCTAATCTGGTTCCGGCACGGCACGCTGAGCCTTTGGTTAATTCCTCTTCCTGGTGGGAAATGAGAGTTAAATTTGCCCGTCCAGACACCTCCAGCTAGTCCCTCATTGGTTCTCCCTATTCCTGTTCATCTTCCGCAGAAATTGCAAACTGGGCCAAACAGGAGGTTAAAGGGACTGACTCTCCAAGTGGGGAGAGTGTTAGTAAAGCGTCTGGAATGTTGCACCCGAGTACCAGGGGATGAAAACTGAGACGTATTTGAATACGTCTCCCATTCACATGGTTGATCATACTCTGGGTTCCACATGCATGTTTTAGCTGAAGGAAGAATACCTTAAACCTGGGTAGTTGAGACCCGTGTAATGGGTACCATGCAATATGACTTCAAAGGGTCTTCATTTGCTCACCGAACCTCTCCTATCCTATCACTGCTGCGTTTATGCCCCTGTACACACGCTTGATTCTCTTTCGGAGACATAGCAATCCATAGGTTTTAAGATACTTACTAGTCAGGTACATTCTTAGGCGTTTAATATGCGGTGTTGAGTCCATTTCGTTGAGCAAGGAGTAGCTCTTGTCTATTCCATATTTGGCTTAAGGAACTTTATCTGTGCTCATTTCAATCTCTGGTTTTATGCAGCACCCGAACTCACCTTTCCTCTTAAGCAAGCATAAGTTGGTTTTCTAAATTTGAGACCCTGTTCTGTGTTGGAATTCAGTTCCTGTGTAGCCAAGTTTACATTCCGTGTATTAGTGATATCTTATGATGTTTCTTTTTCTGTGTGACTTATTTCATTTAGAATCATCGTACCTGAATCCACTCATTATGCTGCTACGGGCCTGATGACATAGATTTCATTGCTGATTGATACTGCATTGTACGCAAGTACCACAACTTCTTTATCCATTTTTCACTTTCTGCGATGCTGATCTTGTACTGTAAACGAGGTTCTTGTAAACAGAGGCGTCCCAAACTTTGTGGTGGCTGTGTCTTTTTGATTTTAATTTCCCTAAGCTATAGGACCATAAGTGGAAGTGCCCTAGGCTCTGTTGCTTTGTGTTTTAGATGTTTCAGGAAACACCATACACTTCTCCCGAGTATCTGTTGGCAATTTACATCCCGCCCATCAGCATAACAAGGCTCCCAGTTCTCCATGGCCTGTCCTGCCTTTCTGGATTTTACACTTTTTTCAGATGGCCCTTTTGACCAGGGGGAAGTGAGACTTCATTGTAGTGCAGATTTCCTTTGCAAGTTTGCTTGGTTGGCCAAAAAGGGCGTATGCGTTTTTTCCTGAATATATTCAGGAAAAAACGCATACGCCCTTTTTGGCCAAGTGCATCATTGTGGACGTTCTGCCTCTTTTCCTATGCTTTCAATGCAATTCCAGTCTACCTCCTGAAATCGGTTTCCTGCAATTCTGCCCCGCTTTCAAGTCCTCTTGGCAGCCTTACTTCAGTATATTTTTGGACGATAGCTGTCATTTATAACTCTGCAGGTTTGTGAATTACAGTGCCCCTGAGCTCCTTCCTTCAACTCGCTTTCTTGTGACCTGGCCGCAACACCGCAGGATGGCTTCAGGCCCTAATCTTGTTCCACCACGGCATGCTGAGCCTTTGGTGAATTCCTCTTCCTGGTGGGAAATGAGAGTTAAATTTGCCCGTCCAGACACCTCCAGCTAGTCTCTCATTGGTTCTCGCTATTCCTGTTCATCTTCCGCAGAAATTGCAAACTGGGCCAAACAGGAGGTTAAAGAGACTGACTCTCCAAGTGGGGAGAGTGTTAGTAAAGCGTCTGGAATGTTGCACCCGAGTACCAGGGTACGAAAACTGAGACATATTTGAACACATCTCCCGATCACATGGTTGATCATACTTTAGGTTCCACATGCATGTTTTAGCTGAAGGTAGAATACCTTAAACCTGGGTAGTTGAAACTCGTGGAATGGGTACCATGCAATATGACTTTAAAGGATCTTCATTTGCTCACTGAACCTCTCCAATCCTATCACTGCTGCGTTTATGCCCCTGTACACACGCTTGATTCTCTTTCGGAGACATAGCAATCCATAGGTTTTAAGATACTTACTAGTCAGGTACATTCTTAGGCGTTTAATATGGGGTGTTGAGTCCATTTCGTTGAGCAAGGAGTAGCTCTTGTCTATTCCATATTTGGCTTAAGGAACTTGATCTGTGCTCATTTCAATCTCTGGTTATATGCAGCACCCCAACTCACCTTTCCCCTTAAGCAAGCATAAGTTGGTTTTCTAAATTTGAGACCCTGTTCTGTTTTGGAATTCAGTTCCTGTGTAGCCAAGTTTACATTCCGTGTATTAGTGATATCTTATGATGTTTCTTTTTCTGTGTGACTTATTTCAGTTAGAATCATCGTACCTGAATCCACTCATTATGCTGCTATGGGCCTGATGACAGATTTCATTGCTGAGTGATACTGCATTGTACGTAAGTACCACAAGTTCTTTATCCATTTTGTACTTTCTGCAATATTGAAGTTGTACGGTAAACGAGGTTCTTGTAAACAGAGGCGTCCCAAACTTTGGGGTGGCTGTGTCTTTTTGATTTTAATTTCCCTAAGCTATAGGACCATAAGTGGCAGTGCCCTATGCTCTGTTGCTTTGTTTTTTAGATGTTTCAGGAAACACCATACACTTCTTCCGAGTGTCTGTAGGCAATTTACATCCTGCCCATCAGCATAACAAGGCTCCCAGTTCTCCATGGCCTGTCCTGCCTTTCTGGATTTTACACTTTTTTCAGATGGCCCTTTTGACCAGGGGGAAGTGAGACTTCATTGTAGTGCAGATTTCCTTTGCAAGTTTGCTTGATTGGCCAAAAAGGGCGTATGCGTTTTTTCCTG
The DNA here is from genome assembly GCF_951394435.1 of Stenella coeruleoalba. Lineage (NCBI taxonomy): Eukaryota > Metazoa > Chordata > Mammalia > Artiodactyla > Delphinidae > Stenella > Stenella coeruleoalba. Next base: position 640,532 of record NW_027646368.1, read on the forward strand.
AATATATTCAGGAAAAAACCCATACGCCCTTTTTGGCCAAGTGCATCATTGTGGACGTTCTGCCTCTTTTCCTATGCTTTCAATGCAATTCCAGTCTACCTCCTGAAATCGGTTTCCTGCAATTCTGCCCCGCTTTCAAGTCCTCTTGGCAGCCTTACTTCAGTATATTTTTGGACGATAGCTGTCATTTATAACTCTGCAGGTTTGTGAATTACAGTGCCCCTGAGCTCCTTTCTTCAACTCACATTCTTGTGACCCGGCCGCAACACCGCAGGATGGCTTCAGGCCCTAATCTGGTTCCGGCACGGCACGCTGAGCCTTTGGTTAATTCCTCTTCCTGGTGGGAATTGAGAGTTAAATTTGCCCGTCCAGACACCTCCAGCTAGTCTCTCATTGGTTCTCCCTATTCCTGTTCATCTTCCGCAGAAATTGCAAACTGGGCCAAACAGGAGGTTAAAGGCGCTGACTCTCCAAGTGGGGAGAGTGTTAGTAAAGCATCTGGAATGTTGCACCCGAGTACCACGGGAGGAAAACTGAGACATATTTGAACACGTCTCCCGTTCACATGGTTGATCATACTCTGGGTTCCACATGCATGTTTTAGCTGAAGGAAGAATACCTTAAACCTGGAGAGTTGAGACCCGTGTAATGGGTACCATGCAATATGACTTCTAAGGGTCTTCATTTGCTCACCGAACCTCTCCAATCCTATCACTGCTGCGTTTATGCCCCTGTACACACGCTTGATTCTCTTTCGGAGACATAGCAATCCATAGGTTTTAAGATACTTACTAGTCAGGTACATTCTTAGGCGTTTAATATGGGGTGTTGAGTCCATTTCGTTGAGCAAGGAGTAGCTCTTGTCTATTCCATATTTGGCTTAAGGAACTTTATCTGTGCTCATTTCAATCTCTGGTTTTATGCAGCACCCCAACTCACCTTTACCCTTAAACAAGCATAAGTTTGTTTTCTAAATATGAGACCCTGTTCTGTTCTGTAATTCAGTTCCTGTGTAGCCAAGTTTACATTCCGTGTATTACTGATATAATATGATGTTTCTTTTTCTGTGTGACTTATTTCAGTTAGAATCATCATACCTGAATCCACTCAAGCGCTGCTAAGGGCCTGACGACATAGATTTCATTGCTGAGTGATATTGCTTTGTAAGTAAATACCACAACTTCTGTATCCATTTTTCACTTTCTGCAATGTTGAACTTGTACTGTAAACGAGGTTCTTGTAAACAGAGCCGTTCCAAACTTTGGGGTGGCTGTGTCTTTTTGATTTTAATTTCCCTAAGCTATAGGACCATAAGTGGAAGTGCCCTAGGCTCTGTTTCTTTGTTTTTTAGATGTTTCAGGAAACACCATACACTTCTCCCGAGTGTCTGTTGGCAATTTACATCCCGCCCATCAGCATAACAAGGCTCCCAGTTCTCCATGGCCTGTCCTGCCTTTCTGGATTTTACACTTTTTTCAGATGGCCCTTTTGACCGGGGGGAAGTGAGACTTCATTGTAGTGCAGATTTCCTTTGCAAGTTTGCTTGGTTGGCCAAAAAGGGCGTATGCGTTTTATCCTGAATATATTCAGGAAAAAACGCATACGCCCTTTTTGGCCAAGTGCATCATTGTGGACGTTCTGCCTCTTTTCCTATGCTTTCAATGCAATTCCAGTCTACCTCCTGAAATCGGTTTCCTGCAATTCTGCCCCGCTTTCAAGTCCTCTTGGCAGCCTTACTTCAGTATATTTTTGGACGATAGCTGTCATTTATAACTCTGCAGGTTTGTGAATTACAGTGCCCCTGAGCTCCTTCCTTCAACTCGCTTTCTTGTGACCTGGCCGCAACACCGCAGGATGGCTTCAGGCCCTAATCTTGTTCCACCACGGCATGCTGAGCCTTTGGTGAATTCCTCTTCCTGGTGGGAAATGAGAGTTAAATTTGCCCGTCCAGACACCTCCAGCTAGTCTCTCATTGGTTCTCGCTATTCCTGTTCATCTTCCGCAGAAATTGCAAACTGGGCCAAACAGGAGGTTAAAGAGACTGACTCTCCAAGTGGGGAGAGTGTTAGTAAAGCGTCTGGAATGTTGCACCCGAGTACCAGGGTACGAAAACTGAGACATATTTGAACACATCTCCCGATCACATGGTTGATCATACTTTAGGTTCCACATGCATGTTTTAGCTGAAGGTAGAATACCTTAAACCTGGGTAGTTGAAACTCGTGGAATGGGTACCATGCAATATGACTTCAAAGGATCTTCATTTGCTCACTGAACCTCTCCAATCCTATCACTGCTGCGTTTATGCCCCTGTACACACGCTTGATTCTCTTTCGGAGAGATAGCAATCCATAGGTTTTAAGATACTTACTAGTCAGGTACATTCTTAGGCGTTTAATATGGGGTGTTGAGTCCATTTCGTTGAGCAAGGAGTAGCTCTTGTCTATTCCATATTTGGCTTAAGGAACTTGATCTGTGCTCATTTCAATCTCTGGTTATATGCAGCACCCCAACTCACCTTTCCCCTTAAGCAAGCATAAGTTGGTTTTCTAAATTTGAGACCCTGTTCTGTTTTGGAATTCAGTTCCTGTGTAGCCAAGTTTACATTCCGTGTATTAGTGATATCTTATGATGTTTCTTTTTCTGTGTGACTTATTTCAGTTAGAATCATCGTACCTGAATCCACTCATTATGCTGCTATGGGCCTGATGACATAGATTTCATTGCTGAGTGATACTGCATTGTACGTAAGTACCACAAGTTCTTTATCCATTTTGTACTTTCTGCAATATTGAAGTTGTACGGTAAACGAGGTTCTTGTAAACAGAGGCGTCCCAAACTTTGGGGTGGCTGTGTCTTTTTGATTTTAATTTCCCTAAGCTATAGGACCATAAGTGGCAGTGCCCTATGCTCTGTTGCTTTGTTTTTTAGATGTTTCAGGAAACACCATACACTTCTTCCGAGTGTCTGTTGGCAATTTAAATCCTGCCCATCAGCATAACAAGGCTCCCAGTTCTCCATTGCCTGTCCTGCCTTTCTGGATTTTACACTTTTTTCAGATGGCCCTTTTGACCGGGGGGAAGTGAGACTTCATTGTAGTGCAGATTTCCTTTGCAAGTTTGCTTGGTTGGCCAAAAAGGGCGTATGCGTTTTTTCCTGAATATATTCAGGAAAAAACCCATACGCCCTTTTTGGCCAAGTGCATCATTGTGGACGTTCTGCCTCTTTTCCTATGCTTTCAATGCAATTCCAGTCTACCTCCTGAAATCGGTTTCCTGCAATTCTGCCCCGCTTTCAAGTCCTCTTGGCAGCCTTACTTCAGTATATTTTTGGACGATAGCTGTCATTTATAACTCTGCAGGTTTGTGAATTACAGTGCCCCTGAGCTCCTTTCTTCAACTCACATTCTTGTGACCCGGCCGCAACACCGCAGGATGGCTTCAGGCCCTAATCTGGTTCCGGCACGGCACGCTGAGCCTTTGGTTAATTCCTCTTCCTGGTGGGAATTGAGAGTTAAATTTGCCCGTCCAGACACCTCCAGCTAGTCTCTCATTGGTTCTCCCTATTCCTGTTCATCTTCCGCAGAAATTGCAAACTGGGCCAAACAGGAGGTTAAAGGCGCTGACTCTCCAAGTGGGGAGAGTGTTAGTAAAGCATCTGGAATGTTGCACCCGAGTACCACGGGAGGAAAACTGAGACATATTTGAACACGTCTCCCGTTCACATGGTTGATCATACTCTGGGTTCCACATGCATGTTTTAGCTGAAGGAAGAATACCTTAAACCTGGAGAGTTGAGACCCGTGTAATGGGTACCATGCAATATGACTTCTAAGGGTCTTCATTTGCTCACCGAACCTCTCCAATCCTATCACTGCTGCGTTTATGCCCCTGTACACACGCTTGATTCTCTTTCGGAGACATAGCAATCCATAGGTTTTAAGATACTTACTAGTCAGGTACATTCTTAGGCGTTTAATATGGGGTGTTGAGTCCATTTCGTTGAGCAAGGAGTAGCTCTTGTCTATTCCATATTTGGCTTAAGGAACTTTATCTGTGCTCATTTCAATCTCTGGTTTTATGCAGCACCCCAACTCACCTTTACCCTTAAACAAGCATAAGTTTGTTTTCTAAATATGAGACCCTGTTCTGTTCTGTAATTCAGTTCCTGTGTAGCCAAGTTTACATTCCGTGTATTACTGATATAATATGATGTTTCTTTTTCTGTGTGACTTATTTCAGTTAGAATCATCATACCTGAATCCACTCAAGCGCTGCTAAGGGCCTGACGACATAGATTTCATTGCTGAGTGATATTGCTTTGTAAGTAAATACCACAACTTCTGTATCCATTTTTCACTTTCTGCAATGTTGAACTTGTACTGTAAACGAGGTTCTTGTAAACAGAGCCGTTCCAAACTTTGGGGTGGCTGTGTCTTTTTGATTTTAATTTCCCTAAGCTATAGGACCATAAGTGGAAGTGCCCTAGGCTCTGTTTCTTTGTTTTTTAGATGTTTCAGGAAACACCATACACTTCTCCCGAGTGTCTGTTGGCAATTTACATCCCGCCCATCAGCATAACAAGGCTCCCAGTTCTCCATGGCCTGTCCTGCCTTTCTGGATTTTACACTTTTTTCAGATGGCCCTTTTGACCGGGGGGAAGTGAGACTTCATTGTAGTGCAGATTTCCTTTGCAAGCTTGCTTGGTTGGCCAAAAAGGGCGTATGCGTTTTATCCTGAATATATTCAGGAAAAAACGCATACGCCCTTTTTGGCCAAGTGCATCATTGTGGACGTTCTGCCTCTTTTCCTATGCTTTCAATGCAATTCCAGTCTACCTCCTGAAATCGGTTTCCTGCAATTCTGCCCCGCTTTCAAGTCCTCTTGGCAGCCTTACTTCAGTATATTTTTGGACGATAGCTGTCATTTATAACTCTGCAGGTTTGTGAATTACAGTGCCCCTGAGCTCCTTCCTTCAACTCGCTTTCTTGTGACCTGGCCGCAACACCGCAGGATGGCTTCAGGCCCTAATCTTGTTCCACCACGGCATGCTGAGCCTTTGGTGAATTCCTCTTCCTGGTGGGAAATGAGAGTTAAATTTGCCCGTCCAGACACCTCCAGCTAGTCTCTCATTGGTTCTCGCTATTCCTGTTCATCTTCCGCAGAAATTGCAAACTGGGCCAAACAGGAGGTTAAAGAGACTGACTCTCCAAGTGGGGAGAGTGTTAGTAAAGCGTCTGGAATGTTGCACCCGAGTACCAGGGTACGAAAACTGAGACATATTTGAACACATCTCCCGATCACATGGTTGATCATACTTTAGGTTCCACATGCATGTTTTAGCTGAAGGTAGAATACCTTAAACCTGGGTAGTTGAAACTCGTGGAATGGGTACCATGCAATATGACTTCAAAGGATCTTCATTTGCTCACTGAACCTCTCCAATCCTATCACTGCTGCGTTTATGCCCCTGTACACACGCTTGATTCTCTTTCGGAGACATAGCAATCCATAGGTTTTAAGATACTTACTAGTCAGGTACATTCTTAGGCGTTTAATATGGGGTGTTGAGTCCATTTCGTTGAGCAAGGAGTAGCTCTTGTCTATTCCATATTTGGCTTAAGGAACTTTATCTGTGCTCATTTCAATCTCTGGTTTTATGCAGCACCCCAACTCACCTTTACCCTTAAACAAGCATAAGTTTGTTTTCTAAATATGAGACCCTGTTCTGTTCTGTAATTCAGTTCCTGTGTAGCCAAGTTTACATTCCGTGTATTACTGATATAATATGATGTTTCTTTTTCTGTGTGACTTATTTCAGTTAGAATCATCATACCTGAATCCACTCAAGCGCTGCTAAGGGCCTGACGACATAGATTTCATTGCTGAGTGATATTGCTTTGTAAGTAAATACCACAACTTCTGTATCCATTTTTCACTTTCTGCAATGTTGAACTTGTACTGTAAACGAGGTTCTTGTAAACAGAGCCGTTCCAAACTTTGGGGTGGCTGTGTCTTTTTGATTTTAATTTCCCTAAGCTATAGGACCATAAGTGGAAGTGCCCTAGGCTCTGTTTCTTTGTTTTTTAGATGTTTCAGGAAACACCATACACTTCTCCCGAGTGTCTGTTGGCAATTTACATCCCGCCCATCAGCATAACAAGGCTCCCAGTTCTCCATGGCCTGTCCTGCCTTTCTGGATTTTACACTTTTTTCAGATGGCCCTTTTGACCGGGGGGAAGTGAGACTTCATTGTAGTGCAGATTTCCTTTGCAAGTTTGCTTGGTTGGCCAAAAAGGGCGTATGCGTTTTATCCTGAATATATTCAGGAAAAAACGCATACGCCCTTTTTGGCCAAGTGCATCATTGTGGACGTTCTGCCTCTTTTCCTATGCTTTCAATGCAATTCCAGTCTACCTCCTGAAATCGGTTTCCTGCAATTCTGCCCCGCTTTCAAGTCCTCTTGGCAGCCTTACTTCAGTATATTTTTGGACGATAGCTGTCATTTATAACTCTGCAGGTTTGTGAATTACAGTGCCCCTGAGCTCCTTCCTTCAACTCGCTTTCTTGTGACCTGGCCGCAACACCGCAGGATGGCTTCAGGCCCTAATCTTGTTCCACCACGGCATGCTGAGCCTTTGGTGAATTCCTCTTCCTGGTGGGAAATGAGAGTTAAATTTGCCCGTCCAGACACCTCCAGCTAGTCTCTCATTGGTTCTCGCTATTCCTGTTCATCTTCCGCAGAAATTGCAAACTGGGCCAAACAGGAGGTTAAAGAGACTGACTCTCCAAGTGGGGAGAGTGTTAGTAAAGCGTCTGGAATGTTGCACCCGAGTACCAGGGTACGAAAACTGAGACATATTTGAACACATCTCCCGATCACATGGTTGATCATACTTTAGGTTCCACATGCATGTTTTAGCTGAAGGTAGAATACCTTAAACCTGGGTAGTTGAAACTCGTGGAATGGGTACCATGCAATATGACTTCAAAGGATCTTCATTTGCTCACTGAACCTCTCCAATCCTATCACTGCTGCGTTTATGCCCCTGTACACACGCTTGATTCTCTTTCGGAGACATAGCAATCCATAGGTTTTAAGATACTTACTAGTCAGGTACATTCTTAGGCGTTTAATATGGGGTGTTGAGTCCATTTCGTTGAGCAAGGAGTAGCTCTTGTCTATTCCATATTTGGCTTAAGGAACTTGATCTGTGCTCATTTCAATCTCTGGTTATATGCAGCACCCCAACTCACCTTTCCCCTTAAGCAAGCATAAGTTGGTTTTCTAAATTTGAGACCCTGTTCTGTTTTGGAATTCAGTTCCTGTGTAGCCAAGTTTACATTCCGTGTATTAGTGATATCTTATGATGTTTCTTTTTCTGTGTGACTTATTTCAGTTAGAATCATCGTACCTGAATCCACTCATTATGCTGCTATGGGCCTGATGACATAGATTTCATTGCTGAGTGATACTGCATTGTACGTAAGTACCACAAGTTCTTTATCCATTTTGTACTTTCTGCAATATTGAAGTTGTACGGTAAACGAGGTTCTTGTAAACAGAGGCGTCCCAAACTTTGGGGTGGCTGTGTCTTTTTGATTTTAATTTCCCTAAGCTATAGGACCATAAGTGGCAGTGCCCTATGCTCTGTTGCTTTGTTTTTTAGATGTTTCAGGAAACACCATACACTTCTTCCGAGTGTCTGTTGGCAATTTAAATCCTGCCCATCAGCATAACAAGGCTCCCAGTTCTCCATTGCCTGTCCTGCCTTTCTGGATTTTACACTTTTTTCAGATGGCCCTTTTGACCGGGGGGAAGTGAGACTTCATTGTAGTGCAGATTTCCTTTGCAAGTTTGCTTGGTTGGCCAAAAAGGGCGTATGCGTTTTTTCCTGAATATATTCAGGAAAAAACCCATACGCCCTTTTTGGCCAAGTGCATCATTGTGGACGTTCTGCCTCTTTTCCTATGCTTTCAATGCAATTCCAGTCTACCTCCTGAAATCGGTTTCCTGCAATTCTGCCCCGCTTTCAAGTCCTCTTGGCAGCCTTACTTCAGTATATTTTTGGACGATAGCTGTCATTTATAACTCTGCAGGTTTGTGAATTACAGTGCCCCTGAGCTCCTTTCTTCAACTCACATTCTTGTGACCCGGCCGCAACACCGCAGGATGGCTTCAGGCCCTAATCTGGTTCCGGCACGGCACGCTGAGCCTTTGGTTAATTCCTCTTCCTGGTGGGAATTGAGAGTTAAATTTGCCCGTCCAGACACCTCCAGCTAGTCTCTCATTGGTTCTCGCTATTCCTGTTCATCTTCCGCAGAAATTGCAAACTGGGCCAAACAGGAGGTTAAAGGCGCTGACTCTCCAAGTGGGGAGAGTGTTAGTAAAGCATCTGGAATGTTGCACCCGAGTACCATGGGAGGAAAACTGAGACATATTTGAACACGTCTCCCGTTCACATGGTTGATCATACTCTGGGTTCCACATGCATGTTTTAGCTGAAGGAAGAATACCTTAAACCTGGAGAGTTGAGACCCGTGTAATGGGTACCATGCAATATGACTTCTAAGGGTCTTCATTTGCTCACCGAACCTCTCCAATCCTATCACTGCTGCGTTTATGCCCCTGTACACACGCTTGATTCTCTTTCGGAGACATAGCAATCCATAGGTTTTAAGATACTTACTAGTCAGGTACATTCTTAGGCGTTTAATATGGGGTGTTGAGTCCATTTCGTTGAGCAAGGAGTAGCTCTTGTCTATTCCATATTTGGCTTAAGGAACTTTATCTGTGCTCATTTCAATCTCTGGTTTTATGCAGCACCCCAACTCACCTTTACCCTTAAACAAGCATAAGTTTGTTTTCTAAATATGAGACCCTGTTCTGTTCTGTAATTCAGTTCCTGTGTAGCCAAGTTTACATTCCGTGTATTACTGATATAATATGATGTTTCTTTTTCTGTGTGACTTATTTCAGTTAGAATCATCATACCTGAATCCACTCAAGCGCTGCTAAGGGCCTGACGACATAGATTTCATTGCTGAGTGATATTGCTTTGTAAGTAAATACCACAACTTCTGTATCCATTTTTCACTTTCTGCAATGTTGAACTTGTACTGTAAACGAGGTTCTTGTAAACAGAGCCGTTCCAAACTTTGGGGTGGCTGTGTCTTTTTGATTTTAATTTCCCTAAGCTATAGGACCATAAGTGGAAGTGCCCTAGGCTCTGTTTCTTTGTTTTTTAGATGTTTCAGGAAACACCATACACTTCTCCCGAGTGTCTGTTGGCAATTTACATCCCGCCCATCAGCATAACAAGGCTCCCAGTTCTCCATGGCCTGTCCTGCCTTTCTGGATTTTACACTTTTTTCAGATGGCCCTTTTGACCGGGGGGAAGTGAGACTTCATTGTAGTGCAGATTTCCTTTGCAAGCTTGCTTGGTTGGCCAAAAAGGGCGTATGCGTTTTATCCTGAATATATTCAGGAAAAAACGCATACGCCCTTTTTGGCCAAGTGCATCATTGTGGACGTTCTGCCTCTTTTCCTATGCTTTCAATGCAATTCCAGTCTACCTCCTGAAATCGGTTTCCTGCAATTCTGCCCCGCTTTCAAGTCCTCTTGGCAGCCTTACTTCAGTATATTTTTGGACGATAGCTGTCATTTATAACTCTGCAGGTTTGTGAATTACAGTGCCCCTGAGCTCCTTCCTTCAACTCGCTTTCTTGTGACCTGGCCGCAACACCGCAGGATGGCTTCAGGCCCTAATCTTGTTCCACCACGGCATGCTGAGCCTTTGGTGAATTCCTCTTCCTGGTGGGAAATGAGAGTTAAATTTGCCCGTCCAGACACCTCCAGCTAGTCTCTCATTGGTTCTCGCTATTCCTGTTCATCTTCCGCAGAAATTGCAAACTGGGCCAAACAGGAGGTTAAAGAGACTGACTCTCCAAGTGGGGAGAGTGTTAGTAAAGCGTCTGGAATGTTGCACCCGAGTACCAGGGTACGAAAACTGAGACATATTTGAACACATCTCCCGATCACATGGTTGATCATACTTTAGGTTCCACATGCATGTTTTAGCTGAAGGTAGAATACCTTAAACCTGGGTAGTTGAAACTCGTGGAATGGGTACCATGCAATATGACTTCAAAGGATCTTCATTTGCTCACTGAACCTCTCCAATCCTATCACTGCTGCGTTTATGCCCCTGTACACACGCTTGATTCTCTTTCGGAGACATAGCAATCCATAGGTTTTAAGATACTTACTAGTCAGGTACATTCTTAGGCGTTTAATATGGGGTGTTGAGTCCATTTCGTTGAGCAAGGAGTAGCTCTTGTCTATTCCATATTTGGCTTAAGGAACTTGATCTGTGCTCATTTCAATCTCTGGTTATATGCAGCACCCCAACTCACCTTTCCCCTTAAGCAAGCATAAGTTGGTTTTCTAAATTTGAGACCCTGTTCTGTTTTGGAATTCAGTTCCTGTGTAGCCAAGTTTACATTCCGTGTATTAGTGATATCTTATGATGTTTCTTTTTCTGTGTGACTTATTTCAGTTAGAATCATCGTACCTGAATCCACTCATTATGCTGCTATGGGCCTGATGACATAGATTTCATTGCTGAGTGATACTGCATTGTACGTAAGTACCACAAGTTCTTTATCCATTTTGTACTTTCTGCAATATTGAAGTTGTACGGTAAACGAGGTTCTTGTAAACAGAGGCGTCCCAAACTTTGGGGTGGCTGTGTCTTTTTGATTTTAATTTCCCTAAGCTATAGGACCATAAGTGGCAGTGCCCTATGCTCTGTTGCTTTGTTTTTTAGATGTTTCAGGAAACACCATACACTTCTTCCGAGTGTCTGTTGGCAATTTAAATCCTGCCCATCAGCATAACAAGGCTCCCAGTTCTCCATTGCCTGTCCTGCCTTTCTGGATTTTACACTTTTTTCAGATGGCCCTTTTGACCGGGGGGAAGTGAGACTTCATTGTAGTGCAGATTTCCTTTGCAAGTTTGCTTGGTTGGCCAAAAAGGGCGTATGCGTTTTTTCCTGAATATATTCAGGAAAAAACCCATACGCCCTTTTTGGCCAAGTGCATCATTGTGGACGTTCTGCCTCTTTTCCTATGCTTTCAATGCAATTCCAGTCTACCTCCTGAAATCGGTTTCCTGCAATTCTGCCCCGCTTTCAAGTCCTCTTGGCAGCCTTACTTCAGTATATTTTTGGACGATAGCTGTCATTTATAACTCTGCAGGTTTGTGAATTACAGTGCCCCTGAGCTCCTTTCTTCAACTCACATTCTTGTGACCCGGCCGCAACACCGCAGGATGGCTTCAGGCCCTAATCTGGTTCCGGCACGGCACGCTGAGCCTTTGGTTAATTCCTCTTCCTGGTGGGAATTGAGAGTTAAATTTGCCCGTCCAGACACCTCCAGCTAGTCTCTCATTGGTTCTCCCTATTCCTGTTCATCTTCCGCAGAAATTGCAAACTGGGCCAAACAGGAGGTTAAAGGCGCTGACTCTCCAAGTGGGGAGAGTGTTAGTAAAGCATCTGGAATGTTGCACCCGAGTACCACGGGAGGAAAACTGAGACATATTTGAACACGTCTCCCGTTCACATGGTTGATCATACTCTGGGTTCCACATGCATGTTTTAGCTGAAGGAAGAATACCTTAAACCTGGAGAGTTGAGACCCGTGTAATGGGTACCATGCAATATGACTTCTAAGGGTCTTCATTTGCTCACCGAACCTCTCCAATCCTATCACTGCTGCGTTTATGCCCCTGTACACACGCTTGATTCTCTTTCGGAGACATAGCAATCCATAGGTTTTAAGATACTTACTAGTCAGGTACATTCTTAGGCGTTTAATATGGGGTGTTGAGTCCATTTCGTTGAGCAAGGAGTAGCTCTTGTCTATTCCATATTTGGCTTAAGGAACTTTATCTGTGCTCATTTCAATCTCTGGTTTTATGCAGCACCCCAACTCACCTTTACCCTTAAACAAGCATAAGTTTGTTTTCTAAATATGAGACCCTGTTCTGTTCTGTAATTCAGTTCCTGTGTAGCCAAGTTTACATTCCGTGTATTACTGATATAATATGATGTTTCTTTTTCTGTGTGACTTATTTCAGTTAGAATCATCATACCTGAATCCACTCAAGCGCTGCTAAGGGCCTGACGACATAGATTTCATTGCTGAGTGATATTGCTTTGTAAGTAAATACCACAACTTCTGTATCCATTTTTCACTTTCTGCAATGTTGAACTTGTACTGTAAACGAGGTTCTTGTAAACAGAGCCGTTCCAAACTTTGGGGTGGCTGTGTCTTTTTGATTTTAATTTCCCTAAGCTATAGGACCATAAGTGGAAGTGCCCTAGGCTCTGTTTCTTTGTTTTTTAGATGTTTCAGGAAACACCATACACTTCTCCCCAGTGTCTGTTGGCAATTTACATCCCGCCCATCAGCATAACAAGGCTCCCAGTTCTCCATGGCCTGTCCTGCCTTTCTGGATTTTACACTTTTTTCAGATGGTCCTTTTGACCAGGGGGAAGTGAGACTTCATTGTAGTGCAGATTTCCTTTGCAAGTTTGCTTGGTTGGCCAAAAAGGGCGTATGCGTTTTTTCCTGAATATATTCAGGAAAAAACCCATACGCCCTTTTTGGCCAAGTGCATCATTGTGGACGTTCTGCCTCTTTTCCTATGCTTTCAATGCAATTCTGTTCTACCTCCTGAAATCGGTTTCCTGCAATTCTGCCCCGCTTTCAAGTCCTCTTGGCAGCCTTACTTCAGTATATTTTTGGACGATAGCTGTCATTTATAACTCTGCAGGTTTGTGAATTACAGTGCCCCTGAGCTCCTTTCTTCAACTCACATTCTTGTGACCCGGCCGCAACACCGCAGGATGGCTTCAGGCCCTAATCTGGTTCCGGCACGGCACGCTGAGCCTTTGGTTAATTCCTCTTCCTGGTGGGAATTGAGAGTTAAATTTGCCCGTCCAGACACCTCCAGCTAGTCTCTCATTGGTTCTCGCTATTCCTGTTCATCTTCCGCAGAAATTGCAAACTGGGCCAAACAGGAGGTTAAAGGCGCTGACTCTCCAAGTGGGGAGAGTGTTAGTAAAGCATCTGGAATGTTGCACCCGAGTACCACGGGAGGAAAACTGAGACATATTTGAACACGTCTCCCGTTCACATGGTTGATCATACTCTGGGTTCCACATGCATGTTTTAGCTGAAGGAAGAATACCTTAAACCTGGAGAGTTGAGACCCGTGTAATGGGTACCATGCAATATGACTTCTAAGGGTCTTCATTTGCTCACCGAACCTCTCCAATCCTATCACTGCTGCGTTTATGCCCCTGTACACACGCTTGATTCTCTTTCGGAGACATAGCAATCCATAGGTTTTAAGATACTTACTAGTCAGGTACATTCTTAGGCGTTTAATATGGGGTGTTGAGTCCATTTCGTTGAGCAAGGAGTAGCTCTTGTCTATTCCATATTTGGCTTAAGGAACTTTATCTGTGCTCATTTCAATCTCTGGTTTTATGCAGCACCCCAACTCACCTTTACCCTTAAACAAGCATAAGTTTGTTTTCTAAATATGAGACCCTGTTCTGTTCTGTAATTCAGTTCCTGTGTAGCCAAGTTTACATTCCGTGTATTACTGATATAATATGATGTTTCTTTTTCTGTGTGACTTATTTCAGTTAGAATCATCATACCTGAATCCACTCAAGCGCTGCTAAGGGCCTGACGACATAGATTTCATTGCTGAGTGATATTGCTTTGTAAGTAAATACCACAACTTCTGTATCCATTTTTCACTTTCTGCAATGTTGAACTTGTACTGTAAACGAGGTTCTTGTAAACAGAGCCGTTCCAAACTTTGGGGTGGCTGTGTCTTTTTGATTTTAATTTCCCTAAGCTATAGGACCATAAGTGGAAGTGCCCTAGGCTCTGTTTCTTTGTTTTTTAGATGTTTCAGGAAACACCATACACTTCTCCCGAGTGTCTGTTGGCAATTTACATCCCGCCCATCAGCATAACAAGGCTCCCAGTTCTCCATGGCCTGTCCTGCCTTTCTGGATTTTACACTTTTTTCAGATGGCCCTTTTGACCGGGGGGAAGTGAGACTTCATTGTAGTGCAGATTTCCTTTGCAAGCTTGCTTGGTTGGCCAAAAAGGGCGTATGCGTTTTATCCTGAATATATTCAGGAAAAAACGCATACGCCCTTTTTGGCCAAGTGCATCATTGTGGACGTTCTGCCTCTTTTCCTATGCTTTCAATGCAATTCCAGTCTACCTCCTGAAATCGGTTTCCTGCAATTCTGCCCCGCTTTCAAGTCCTCTTGGCAGCCTTACTTCAGTATATTTTTGGACGATAGCTGTCATTTATAACTCTGCAGGTTTGTGAATTACAGTGCCCCTGAGCTCCTTTCTTCAACTCGCTTTCTTGTGAGCTGGCCGCAACACCGCAGGATGGCTTCAGGCCCTAATCTGGTTCCGGCACGGCACGCTGAGCCTTTGGTTAATTCCTCTTCCTGGTGGGAAATGAGAGTTAAATTTGCCCGTCCAGACACCTCCAGCTAGTCCCTCATTGGTTCTCCCTATTCCTGTTCATCTTCCGCAGAAATTGCAAACTGGGCCAAAAGGAGGTTAAAGGGACTGACTCTCCAAGTGGGGAGAGTGTTAGTAAAGCGTCTGGAATGTTGCACCCGAGTACCAGGGGATGAAAACTGAGACGTATTTGAATACGTCTCCCATTCACATGGTTGATCATACTCTGGGTTCCACATGCATGTTTTAGCTGAAGGAAGAATACCTTAAACCTGGGTAGTTGACACCCGTGTAATGGGTACCATGCAATATGACTTCAAAGGGTCTTCATTTGCTCACCGAACCTCTCCTATCCTATCACTGCTGCGTTTATGCCCCTGTACACACGCTTGATTCTCTTTCGGAGACATAGCAATCCATAGGTTTTAAGATACTTACTAGTCAGGTACATTCTTAGGCATTTAATATGCGGTGTTGAGTCCATTTCGTTGAGCAAGGAGTAGCTCTTGTCTATTCCATATTTGGCTTAAGGAACTTTATCTGTGCTCATTTCAATCTCTGGTTTTATGCAGCACCCCAACTCACCTTTCCTCTTAAGCAAGCATAAGTTGGTTTTCTAAATTTGAGACCCTGTTCTGTTTTGGAATTCAGTTCCTGTGTAGCCAAGTTTACATTCCGTGTATTAGTGATATCTTATGATGTTTCTTTTTCTGTGTGACTTATTTCATTTAGAATCATCGTACCTGAATCCACTCATTATGCTGCTACGGGCCTGATCACATAGATTTCATTGCTGATTGATACTGCATTGTACGCAAGTACCACAACTTCTTTATCCATTTTTCACTTTCTGCGATGCTGATCTTGTACTGTAAACGAGGTTCTTCTAAACAGAGGCGTCCCAAACTTTGTGGTGGCTGTGTCTTTTTGATTTTAATTTCCCTAAGCTATAGGACCATAAGTGGAAGTGCCCTAGGCTCTGTTGCTTTGTGTTTTAGATGTTTCAGGAAACACCATACACTTCTCCCGAGTATCTGTTGGCAATTTACATCCCGCCCATCAGCATAACAAGGCTCCCAGTTCTCCATGGCCTGTCCTGCCTTTCTGGATTTTACACTTTTTTCAGATGGCCCTTTTGACCAGGGGGAAGTGAGACTTCATTGTAGTGCAGATTTCCTTTGCAAGTTTGCTTGGTTGGCCAAAAAGGGCGTATGCGTTTTTTCCTGAATATATTCAGGAAAAAACGCATACGCCCTTTTTGTCCAAGTGCATCATTGTGGACGTTCTGCCTCTTTTCCTATGGTTTCAATGCAATTCCAGTCTACCTCCTGAAATCGGTTTCCTGCAATTCTGCCCCACTTTCAAGTCCTCTTGGCAGCCTTACTTCAGTATATTTTTGGACGATAGCTGTCATTTATAACTCTGCAGGTTTGTGAATTACAGTGCCCCTGAGCTCCTTTCTTCAACTCGCTTTCTTGTGAGCTGACCGCAACACCGCAGGATGGCTTCAGGCCCTAATCTGTTTCCGGCATGGCACGCTGAGCATTCGGTTAATTCCTCTTCCTGGTGGGAAATGAGAGTTAAATTTGCCCGTCCAGACACCTCCAGCTAGTCTCTCTTTGGTTCTCTTTATTCCTGTTCATCTTCCGCAGAAATTGCAAACTGGGCCAAACAGGAGGTTAAAGGCGCTGACTGTCCAAGTGGGGAGAGTGTTAGTAAAGCGTCTGGAATGTTGCACCCGAGTACCAGGGGAGGAAAACTGAGACATATTTGAACACGTCTCCCGTTCACACGGTTGATCATACTCTGGGTTCCACATGCATGTTTTAGCTGAAGGAAGAATACCTTAAACCTGGAGAGTTGAGAACCGTGGAATGGGTACCATGCAATATGACTTCAAAGGGTCTTCATTTGCTCACCGAACCTCTCCAATCCTATCACTGCTGCGTTTATGCCCCTGTACACATGCTTGATTCTCTTTTGGAGACATAGCACTCCATAGGTTTTAAGATACTTACTAGTCAGGTACATTCCTAGGCGTGTAATATGGGGTGTTGAGTCCATTTCGTTGAGCAAGGAGTAGCTCTTGTCTATTCCATATTTGGCTTAAGGAACTTTATCTGTGCTCATTTCAATCTCTGGTTTTATGCAGCACCCCAACTCTCCTTTCCCCTTAAGCAAGCATAAGTTGGTTTTCTAAATTTGAGGCCCTGTTCTGTTTTGGAATTCAGTTCCTGTGTAGCCAAGTTTACATTCCGTGTATTAGTGATAACTTATGATGTTTCTTTTTCTGTGTGACTTATTTCAGTTAGAATCATCGTACCTGAATCCACTCATTATGCTGCTACGGGCCTGATGACATAGATTTCATTGCTGAGTGATACTGCATTGTACGTAAGTACCACAAGTTCTTTATCCATTTTTCACTTTCTGTGATATTGAACTTGTACGGTAAATGAGGTTCTTGTAAACAGAGGCGTCCCAAACTTTGGGGTGGCTGTGTCTTTTTGATTTTAATTTCCCTAAGCTTTAGGACCATAAGTGGAAGTGCCCTAGGCTCTGTTGCTTTGTTTTTTAGATGTTTCAGGAAACACCATACACTTCTCCGGAGTGTCTGTTGGCAATTTACATCCCGCCCATCAGCATAACAAGGCTCCCAGTTCTCCATGGCCTGTCCTGCCTTTCTGGATTTTACACTTTTTTCAGATGGCCCTTTTGACCGGGGGGAAGTGAGACTTCATTGTAGTGCAGATTTCCTTTGCAAGCTTGCTTGGTTGGCCAAAAAGGGCGTATGCGTTTTTTCCTGAATATATTCAGGAAAAAACGCATACGCCCTTTTTGGCCAAGTGCATCATAGTGGACGTTCTGCCTCTTTTCCTGTGCTTTCAATGCAATTCCAGTCTACCTCCTGAAATCAGTTTCCTGCAATTCTACCCCACTTTCAAGTCCTCTTGGCAGCCTTACTTCAGTATATTTTTGGACGATAGCTGTCATTTATAACTCTGCAGGTTTGTGAATTACAGTGCCCCTGAGCTCCTTTCTTCAACTCGCTTTCTTTTCAGCTGGCCGCAACACCGCAGGATGGCTTCAGGCCCTAATCTGGTTCCGGCACAGCACGCTGAGCCTTTGGTTAATTCCTCTTCCTGGTGGGAAATGAGAGTTAAATTTGCCCGTCCAGACACCTCCAGCTAGTCTCTCATTGCTTCTCCCTATTCCTGTTCATCTTCCGCAGAAATTGCAAACTGGGCCAAACAGGAGGTTAAAGGGACTGACTATCCAAGTGGGGAGAGTGTTAGTAAAGCGTCTGGAAGGTTGCAACCGAGTACCAGGGTACGAAAACTGAGACATATTTGAACACGTCTCCCGATCACATGGTTGATCATACTCTGGGTTCCACATGCATGTTTTATCTGAAGGAAGAATAGCTTAAACCTGGGTAGTTGAAACCCGTGGAATGGGTACCATGCAATATGACTTCAAAGGGTCTTCATTTGCTCACCAAACCTCTGCAATCCTATCACTGCTGCGTTTATGCCCCTGTACACACGCTTGATTCTCTTTTGCAGACATAGCAATCCATAGGTTTTAAGATACTTACTAGTCAGGTACATTCTTAGGCGTTTAATATGGGATGTTGAGTCCATTTCGTTGAGCAAGGAGTAGCTCTTGTCTATTCCATATTTGGCTTAAGGAAATTTATCTGTGCTCATTTCAATCTCTGGTTTTATGCAGCACCCCAACTCACCTTTCCCCTTAAGCAAGCATAAGTTGGTTTTCTAAATTTGAGACCCTGTTCTGTTTTGGAATTCAGTTCTTGTGTAGCCAAGTTTACATTCCGTGTATTAGTGATATCTTATGATGTTTCTTTTTCTGTGACTTATTTCAGTTAGAATCATCATACCTGAATCCACTCATTATGCTGCTACGGGCCTGATGACATAGATTTCATTGCTGAGTGATACTGCATTGTACGTAAGTACCACAAGTTCTTTATCCATTTTTCACTTTCTGTGATATTGAACTTGTACGGTAAATGAGGTTCTTGTAAACAGAGGCGTCCCAAACTTTGGGGTGGCTGTGTCTTTTTGATTTTAATTTCCCTAAGCTATAGGACCATAAGTGGAAGTGCCCTAGGCTCTGTTGCTTTGTTTTTTAGATGTTTCAGGAAACACCATACACTTCTCCCGAGTGTCTGTTGGCAATTTACATCCCGCCCATCAGCATAACAAGGCTCCCAGTTCTCCATGGCCTGTCCTGCCTTTCTGGATTTTACACTTTTTTCAGATGGCCCTTTTGACCGGGGGGAAGTGAGACTTCATTGTAGTGCAGATTTCCTTTGCAAGCTTGCTTGGTTGGCCAAAAAGGGCGTATGCGTTTTATCCTGAATATATTCAGGAAAAAACGCATACGCCCTTTTTGGCCAAGTGCATCATTGTGGACGTTCTGCCTCTTTTCCTATGCTTTCAATGCAATTCCAGTCTACCTCCTGAAATCGGTTTCCTGCAATTCTGCCCCGCTTTCAAGTCCTCTTGGCAGCCTTACTTCAGTATATTTTTGGACGATAGCTGTCATTTATAACTCTGCAGGTTTGTGAATTACAGTGCCCCTGAGCTCCTTTCTTCAACTCGCTTTCTTGTGAGCTGGCCGCAACACCGCAGGATGGCTTCAGGCCCTAATCTGGTTCCGGCACGGCACGCTGAGCCTTTGGTTAATTCCTCTTCCTGGTGGGAAATGAGAGTTAAATTTGCCCGTCCAGACACCTCCAGCTAGTCCCTCATTGGTTCTCCCTATTCCTGTTCATCTTCCGCAGAAATTGCAAACTGGGCCAAACAGGAGGTTAAAGGGACTGACTCTCCAAGTGGGGAGAGTGTTAGTAAAGCGTCTGGAATGTTGCACCCGAGTACCAGGGGATGAAAACTGAGACGTATTTGAATACGTCTCCCATTCACATGGTTGATCATACTCTGGGTTCCACATGCATGTTTTAGCTGAAGGAAGAATACCTTAAACCTGGGTAGTTGACACCCGTGTAATGGGTACCATGCAATATGACTTCAAAGGGTCTTCATTTGCTCACCGAACCTCTCCTATCCTATCACTGCTGCGTTTATGCCCCTGTACACACGCTTGATTCTCTTTCGGAGACATAGCAATCCATAGGTTTTAAGATACTTACTAGTCAGGTACATTCTTAGGCATTTAATATGCGGTGTTGAGTCCATTTCGTTGAGCAAGGAGTAGCTCTTGTCTATTCCATATTTGGCTTAAGGAACTTTATCTGTGCTCATTTCAATCTCTGGTTTTATGCAGCACCCCAACTCACCTTTCCTCTTAAGCAAGCATAAGTTGGTTTTCTAAATTTGAGACCCTGTTCTGTTTTGGAATTCAGTTCCTGTGTAGCCAAGTTTACATTCCGTGTATTAGTGATATCTTATGATGTTTCTTTTTCTGTGTGACTTATTTCATTTAGAATCATCGTACCTGAATCCACTCATTATGCTGCTACGGGCCTGATCACATAGATTTCATTGCTGATTGATACTGCATTGTACGCAAGTACCACAACTTCTTTATCCATTTTTCACTTTCTGCGATGCTGATCTTGTACTGTAAACGAGGTTCTTCTAAACAGAGGCGTCCCAAACTTTGTGGTGGCTGTGTCTTTTTGATTTTAATTTCCCTAAGCTATAGGACCATAAGTGGAAGTGCCCTAGGCTCTGTTGCTTTGTGTTTTAGATGTTTCAGGAAACACCATACACTTCTCCCGAGTATCTGTTGGCAATTTACATCCCGCCCATCAGCATAACAAGGCTCCCAGTTCTCCATGGCCTGTCCTGCCTTTCTGGATTTTACACTTTTTTCAGATGGCCCTTTTGACCAGGGGGAAGTGAGACTTCATTGTAGTGCAGATTTCCTTTGCAAGTTTGCTTGGTTGGCCAAAAAGGGCGTATGCGTTTTTTCCTGAATATATTCAGGAAAAAACGCATACGCCCTTTTTGGCCAAGTGCATCATTGTGGACGTTCTGCCTCTTTTCCTATGCTTTCAATGCAATTCCAGTCTACCTCCTGAAATCGGTTTCCTGCAATTCTGCCCCGCTTTCAAGTCCTCTTGGCAGCCTTACTTCAGTATATTTTTGGACGATAGCTGTCATTTATAACTCTGCAGGTTTGTGAATTACAGTGCCCCTGAGCTCCTTTCTTCAACTCGCTTTCTTGTGAGCTGACCGCAACACCGCAGGATGGCTTCAGGCCCTAATCTGTTTCCGGCATGGCACGCTGAGCATTCGGTTAATTCCTCTTCCTGGTGGGAAATGAGAGTTAAATTTGCCCGTCCAGACACCTCCAGCTAGTCTCTCTTTGGTTCTCTTTATTCCTGTTCATCTTCCGCAGAAATTGCAAACTGGGCCAAACAGGAGGTTAAAGGCGCTGACTGTCCAAGTGGGGAGAGTGTTAGTAAAGCGTCTGGAATGTTGCACCCGAGTACCAGGGGAGGAAAACTGAGACATATTTGAACACGTCTCCCGTTCACACGGTTGATCATACTCTGGGTTCCACATGCATGTTTTAGCTGAAGGAAGAATACCTTAAACCTGGAGAGTTGAGAACCGTGGAATGGGTACCATGCAATATGACTTCAAAGGGTCTTCATTTGCTCACCGAACCTCTCCAATCCTATCACTGCTGCGTTTATGCCCCTGTACACATGCTTGATTCTCTTTTGGAGACATAGCACTCCATAGGTTTTAAGATACTTACTAGTCAGGTACATTCCTAGGCGTGTAATATGGGGTGTTGAGTCCATTTCGTTGAGCAAGGAGTAGCTCTTGTCTATTCCATATTTGGCTTAAGGAACTTTATCTGTGCTCATTTCAATCTCTGGTTTTATGCAGCACCCCAACTCTCCTTTCCCCTTAAGCAAGCATAAGTTGGTTTTCTAAATTTGAGGCCCTGTTCTGTTTTGGAATTCAGTTCCTGTGTAGCCAAGTTTACATTCCGTGTATTAGTGATAACTTATGATGTTTCTTTTTCTGTGTGACTTATTTCAGTTAGAATCATCGTACCTGAATCCACTCATTATGCTGCTACGGGCCTGATGACATAGATTTCATTGCTGAGTGATACTGCATTGTACGTAAGTACCACAAGTTCTTTATCCATTTTTCACTTTCTGTGATATTGAACTTGTACGGTAAATGAGGTTCTTGTAAACAGAGGCGTCCCAAACTTTGGGGTGGCTGTGTCTTTTTGATTTTAATTTCCCTAAGCTATAGGACCATAAGTGGAAGTGCCCTAGGCTCTGTTGCTTTGTTTTTTAGATGTTTCAGGAAACACCATACACTTCTCCGGAGTGTCTGTTGGCAATTTACATCCCGCCCATCAGCATAACAAGGCTCCCAGTTCTCCATGGCCTGTCCTGCCTTTCTGGATTTTACACTTTTTTCAGATGGCCCTTTTGACCGGGGGGAAGTGAGACTTCATTGTAGTGCAGATTTCCTTTGCAAGCTTGCTTGGTTGGCCAAAAAGGGCGTATGCGTTTTTTCCTGAATATATTCAGGAAAAAACGCATACGCCCTTTTTGGCCAAGTGCATCATAGTGGACGTTCTGCCTCTTTTCCTGTGCTTTCAATGCAATTCCAGTCTACCTCCTGAAATCAGTTTCCTGCAATTCTACCCCACTTTCAAGTCCTCTTGGCAGCCTTACTTCAGTATATTTTTGGACGATAGCTGTCATTTATAACTCTGCAGGTTTGTGAATTACAGTGCCCCTGAGCTCCTTTCTTCAACTCGCTTTCTTTTCAGCTGGCCGCAACACCGCAGGATGGCTTCAGGCCCTAATCTGGTTCCGGCACAGCACGCTGAGCCTTTGGTTAATTCCTCTTCCTGGTGGGAAATGAGAGTTAAATTTGCCCGTCCAGACACCTCCAGCTAGTCTCTCATTGCTTCTCCCTATTCCTGTTCATCTTCCGCAGAAATTGCAAACTGGGCCAAACAGGAGGTTAAAGGGACTGACTATCCAAGTGGGGAGAGTGTTAGTAAAGCGTCTGGAAGGTTGCAACCGAGTACCAGGGTACGAAAACTGAGACATATTTGAACACGTCTCCCGATCACATGGTTGATCATACTCTGGGTTCCACATGCATGTTTTATCTGAAGGAAGAATAGCTTAAACCTGGGTAGTTGAAACCCGTGGAATGGGTACCATGCAATATGACTTCAAAGGGTCTTCATTTGCTCACCAAACCTCTGCAATCCTATCACTGCTGCGTTTATGCCCCTGTACACACGCTTGATTCTCTTTTGGAGACATAGCAATCCATAGGTTTTAAGATACTTACTAGTCAGGTACATTCTTAGGCGTTTAATATGGGGTGTTGAGTCCATTTCGTTGAGCAAGGAGTAGCTCTTGTCTATTCCATATTTGGCTTAAGGAAATTTATCTGTGCTCATTTCAATCTCTGGTTTTATGCAGCACCCCAACTCACCTTTCCCCTTAAGCAAGCATAAGTTGGTTTTCTAAATTTGAGACCCTGTTCTGTTTTGGAATTCAGTTCTTGTGTAGCCAAGTTTACATTCCGTGTATTAGTGATATCTTATGATGTTTCTTTTTCTGTGACTTATTTCAGTTAGAATCATCGTACCTGAATCCACTCATTATGCTGCTACGGGCCTGATGACATAGATTTCATTGCTGAGTGATACTGCATTGTACGTAAGTACCACAAGTTCTTTATCCATTTTTCACTTTCTGTGATATTGAACTTGTACGGTAAACGAGGTTCTTGTAAACAGAGGCGTCCCAAACTTTGGGGTGGCTGTGTCTTTTTGATTTTAATTTCCCTAAGCTATAGGACCATAAGTGGAAGTGCCCTAGACTCTGTTGCTTTGTGTTTTAGATGTTTCTGGAAACACCATACACTTCTCCGGAGTGTCTGTTGGCAATTTACATCCCGCCCATCAGCATAACAAGGCTCCCAGTTCTCCATGGCCTGTCCTGCCTTTCTGGATTTTACACTTTTTTCAGATGGCCCTTTTGACCGGGGGGAAGTGAGACTTCATTGTAGTGCAGATTTCCTTTGCAAGCTTGCTTGGTTGGCCAAAAAGGGCGTATGCGTTTTTTCCTGAATATATTCAGGAAAAAACGCATACGCCCTTTTTGGCCAAGTGCATCATAGTGGACGTTCTGCCTCTTTTCCTGTGCTTTCAATGCAATTCCAGTCTACCTCCTGAAATCAGTTTCCTGCAATTCTACCCCACTTTCAAGTCCTCTTGGCAGCCTTACTTCAGTATATTTTTGGACGATAGCTGTCATTTATAACTCTGCAGGTTTGTGAATTACAGTGCCCCTGAGCTCCTTTCTTCAACTCGCTTTCTTTTCAGCTGGCCGCAACACCGCAGGATGGCTTCAGGCCCTAATCTGGTTCCGGCACAGCACGCTGAGCCTTTGGTTAATTCCTCTTCCTGGTGGGAAATGAGAGTTAAATTTGCCCGTCCAGACACCTCCAGCTAGTCTCTCATTGCTTCTCCCTATTCCTGTTCATCTTCCGCAGAAATTGCAAACTGGGCCAAACAGGAGGTTAAAGGGACTGACTATCCAAGTGGGGAGAGTGTTAGTAAAGCGTCTGGAAGGTTGCAACCGAGTACCAGGGTACGAAAACTGAGACATATTTGAACACGTCTCCCGATCACATGGTTGATCATACTCTGTGTTCCACATGCATGTTTTATCTGAAGGAAGAATAGCTTAAACCTGGGTAGTTGAAACCCGTGGAATGGGTACCATGCAATATGACTTCAAAGGTTCTTCATTTGCTCACCGAACCTCTGCAATCCTATCACTGCTGCGTTTATGCCCCTGTACACACGCTTGATTCTCTTTTGGAGACATAGCAATCCATAGGTTTTAAGATACTTACTAGTCAGGTACATTCTTAGGCGTTTAATATGGGGTGTTGAGTCCATTTCGTTGAGCAAGGAGTAGCTCTTGTCTATTCCATATTTGGCTTAAGGAAATTTATCTGTGCTCATTTCAATCTCTGGTTTTATGCAGCACCCCAACTCACCTTTCCCCTTAAGCAAGCATAAGTTGGTTTTCTAAATTTGAGACCCTGTTCTGTTTTGGAATTCAGTTCTTGTGTAGCCAAGTTTACATTCCGTGTATTAGTGATATCTTATGATGTTTCTTTTTCTGTGTGACTTATTTCATTTAGAATCATCGTACCTGAATCCACTCATTATGCTGCTACGGGCCTGATCACATAGATTTCATTGCTGATTGATACTGCATTGTACGCAAGTACCACAACTTCTTTATCCATTTTTCACTTTCTGCGATGCTGATCTTGTACTGTAAACGAGGTTCTTCTAAACAGAGGCGTCCCAAACTTTGTGGTGGCTGTGTCTTTTTGATTTTAATTTCCCTAAGCTATAGGACCATAAGTGGAAGTGCCCTAGGCTCTGTTGCTTTGTGTTTTAGATGTTTCAGGAAACACCATACACTTCTCCCGAGTATCTGTTGGCAATTTACATCCCGCCCATCAGCATAACAAGGCTCCCAGTTCTCCATGGCCTGTCCTGCCTTTCTGGATTTTACACTTTTTTCAGATGGCCCTTTTGACCAGGGGGAAGTGAGACTTCATTGTAGTGCAGATTTCCTTTGCAAGTTTGCTTGGTTGGCCAAAAAGGGCGTATGCGTTTTTTCCTGAATATATTCAGGAAAAAACGCATACGCCCTTTTTGGCCAAGTGCATCATTGTGGACGTTCTGCCTCTTTTCCTATGCTTTCAATGCAATTCCAGTCTACCTCCTGAAATCGGTTTCCTGCAATTCTGCCCCGCTTTCAAGTCCTCTTGGCAGCCTTACTTCAGTATATTTTTGGACGATAGCTGTCATTTATAACTCTGCAGGTTTGTGAATTACAGTGCCCCTGAGCTCCTTTCTTCAACTCGCTTTCTTGTGAGCTGACCGCAACACCGCAGGATGGCTTCAGGCCCTAATCTGTTTCCGGCATGGCACGCTGAGCATTCGGTTAATTCCTCTTCCTGGTGGGAAATGAGAGTTAAATTTGCCCGTCCAGACACCTCCAGCTAGTCTCTCTTTGGTTCTCTTTATTCCTGTTCATCTTCCGCAGAAATTGCAAACTGGGCCAAACAGGAGGTTAAAGGCGCTGACTGTCCAAGTGGGGAGAGTGTTAGTAAAGCGTCTGGAATGTTGCACCCGAGTACCAGGGGAGGAAAACTGAGACATATTTGAACACGTCTCCCGTTCACACGGTTGATCATACTCTGGGTTCCACATGCATGTTTTAGCTGAAGGAAGAATACCTTAAACCTGGAGAGTTGAGAACCGTGGAATGGGTACCATGCAATATGACTTCAAAGGGTCTTCATTTGCTCACCGAACCTCTCCAATCCTATCACTGCTGCGTTTATGCCCCTGTACACATGCTTGATTCTCTTTTGGAGACATAGCACTCCATAGGTTTTAAGATACTTACTAGTCAGGTACATTCCTAGGCGTGTAATATGGGGTGTTGAGTCCATTTCGTTGAGCAAGGAGTAGCTCTTGTCTATTCCATATTTGGCTTAAGGAACTTTATCTGTGCTCATTTCAATCTCTGGTTTTATGCAGCACCCCAACTCTCCTTTCCCCTTAAGCAAGCATAAGTTGGTTTTCTAAATTTGAGGCCCTGTTCTGTTTTGGAATTCAGTTCCTGTGTAGCCAAGTTTACATTCCGTGTATTAGTGATAACTTATGATGTTTCTTTTTCTGTGTGACTTATTTCAGTTAGAATCATCGTACCTGAATCCACTCATTATGCTGCTACGGGCCTGATGACATAGATTTCATTGCTGAGTGATACTGCATTGTACGTAAGTACCACAAGTTCTTTATCCATTTTTCACTTTCTGTGATATTGAACTTGTACGGTAAATGAGGTTCTTGTAAACAGAGGCGTCCCAAACTTTGGGGTGGCTGTGTCTTTTTGATTTTAATTTCCCTAAGCTATAGGACCATAAGTGGAAGTGCCCTAGGCTCTGTTGCTTTGTTTTTTAGATGTTTCAGGAAACACCATACACTTCTCCGGAGTGTCTGTTGGCAATTTACATCCCGCCCATCAGCATAACAAGGCTCCCAGTTCTCCATGGCCTGTCCTGCCTTTCTGGATTTTACACTTTTTTCAGATGGCCCTTTTGACCGGGGGGAAGTGAGACTTCATTGTAGTGCAGATTTCC
Source organism: Stenella coeruleoalba (assembly GCF_951394435.1). Taxonomy (NCBI): domain Eukaryota; kingdom Metazoa; phylum Chordata; class Mammalia; order Artiodactyla; family Delphinidae; genus Stenella; species Stenella coeruleoalba. Next base: position 667,332 of record NW_027646368.1, read on the forward strand.
TTTGCAAGCTTGCTTGGTTGGCCAAAAAGGGCGTATGCGTTTTTTCCTGAATATATTCAGGAAAAAACGCATACGCCCTTTTTGGCCAAGTGCATCATAGTGGACGTTCTGCCTCTTTTCCTGTGCTTTCAATGCAATTCCAGTCTACCTCCTGAAATCAGTTTCCTGCAATTCTACCCCACTTTCAAGTCCTCTTGGCAGCCTTACTTCAGTATATTTTTGGACGATAGCTGTCATTTATAACTCTGCAGGTTTGTGAATTACAGTGCCCCTGAGCTCCTTTCTTCAACTCGCTTTCTTTTCAGCTGGCCGCAACACCGCAGGATGGCTTCAGGCCCTAATCTGGTTCCGGCACAGCACGCTGAGCCTTTGGTTAATTCCTCTTCCTGGTGGGAAATGAGAGTTAAATTTGCCCGTCCAGACACCTCCAGCTAGTCTCTCATTGCTTCTCCCTATTCCTGTTCATCTTCCGCAGAAATTGCAAACTGGGCCAAACAGGAGGTTAAAGGGACTGACTATCCAAGTGGGGAGAGTGTTAGTAAAGCGTCTGGAAGGTTGCAACCGAGTACCAGGGTACGAAAACTGAGACATATTTGAACACGTCTCCCGATCACATGGTTGATCATACTCTGGGTTCCACATGCATGTTTTATCTGAAGGAAGAATAGCTTAAACCTGGGTAGTTGAAACCCGTGGAATGGGTACCATGCAATATGACTTCAAAGGGTCTTCATTTGCTCACCAAACCTCTGCAATCCTATCACTGCTGCGTTTATGCCCCTGTACACACGCTTGATTCTCTTTTGGAGACATAGCAATCCATAGGTTTTAAGATACTTACTAGTCAGGTACATTCTTAGGCGTTTAATATGGGGTGTTGAGTCCATTTCGTTGAGCAAGGAGTAGCTCTTGTCTATTCCATATTTGGCTTAAGGAAATTTATCTGTGCTCATTTCAATCTCTGGTTTTATGCAGCACCCCAACTCACCTTTCCCCTTAAGCAAGCATAAGTTGGTTTTCTAAATTTGAGACCCTGTTCTGTTTTGGAATTCAGTTCTTGTGTAGCCAAGTTTACATTCCGTGTATTAGTGATATCTTATGATGTTTCTTTTTCTGTGACTTATTTCAGTTAGAATCATCGTACCTGAATCCACTCATTATGCTGCTACGGGCCTGATGACATAGATTTCATTGCTGAGTGATACTGCATTGTACGTAAGTACCACAAGTTCTTTATCCATTTTTCACTTTCTGTGATATTGAACTTGTACGGTAAACGAGGTTCTTGTAAACAGAGGCGTCCCAAACTTTGGGGTGGCTGTGTCTTTTTGATTTTAATTTCCCTAAGCTATAGGACCATAAGTGGAAGTGCCCTAGACTCTGTTGCTTTGTGTTTTAGATGTTTCTGGAAACACCATACACTTCTCCGGAGTGTCTGTTGGCAATTTACATCCCGCCCATCAGCATAACAAGGCTCCCAGTTCTCCATGGCCTGTCCTGCCTTTCTGGATTTTACACTTTTTTCAGATGGCCCTTTTGACCGGGGGGAAGTGAGACTTCATTGTAGTGCAGATTTCCTTTGCAAGCTTGCTTGGTTGGCCAAAAAGGGCGTATGCGTTTTTTCCTGAATATATTCAGGAAAAAACGCATACGCCCTTTTTGGCCAAGTGCATCATAGTGGACGTTCTGCCTCTTTTCCTGTGCTTTCAATGCAATTCCAGTCTACCTCCTGAAATCAGTTTCCTGCAATTCTACCCCACTTTCAAGTCCTCTTGGCAGCCTTACTTCAGTATATTTTTGGACGATAGCTGTCATTTATAACTCTGCAGGTTTGTGAATTACAGTGCCCCTGAGCTCCTTTCTTCAACTCGCTTTCTTTTCAGCTGGCCGCAACACCGCAGGATGGCTTCAGGCCCTAATCTGGTTCCGGCACAGCACGCTGAGCCTTTGGTTAATTCCTCTTCCTGGTGGGAAATGAGAGTTAAATTTGCCCGTCCAGACACCTCCAGCTAGTCTCTCATTGCTTCTCCCTATTCCTGTTCATCTTCCGCAGAAATTGCAAACTGGGCCAAACAGGAGGTTAAAGGGACTGACTATCCAAGTGGGGAGAGTGTTAGTAAAGCGTCTGGAAGGTTGCAACCGAGTACCAGGGTACGAAAACTGAGACATATTTGAACACGTCTCCCGATCACATGGTTGATCATACTCTGTGTTCCACATGCATGTTTTATCTGAAGGAAGAATAGCTTAAACCTGGGTAGTTGAAACCCGTGGAATGGGTACCATGCAATATGACTTCAAAGGTTCTTCATTTGCTCACCGAACCTCTGCAATCCTATCACTGCTGCGTTTATGCCCCTGTACACACGCTTGATTCTCTTTTGGAGACATAGCAATCCATAGGTTTTAAGATACTTACTAGTCAGGTACATTCTTAGGCGTTTAATATGGGGTGTTGAGTCCATTTCGTTGAGCAAGGAGTAGCTCTTGTCTATTCCATATTTGGCTTAAGGAAATTTATCTGTGCTCATTTCAATCTCTGGTTTTATGCAGCACCCCAACTCACCTTTCCCCTTAAGCAAGCATAAGTTGGTTTTCTAAATTTGAGACCCTGTTCTGTTTTGGAATTCAGTTCTTGTGTAGCCAAGTTTACATTCCGTGTATTAGTGATATCTTATGATGTTTCTTTTTCTGTGACTTATTTCAGTTAGAATCATCGTACCTGAATCCACTCATTATGCTGCTACGGGCCTGATGACATAGATTTCATTGCTGAGTGATACTGCATTGTACGTAAGTACCACAAGTTCTTTATCCATTTTTCACTTTCTGTGATATTGAACTTGTACGGTAAACGAGGTTCTTGTAAACAGAGGCGTCCCAAACTTTGGGGTGGCTGTGTCTTTTTGATTTTAATTTCCCTAAGCTATAGGACCATAAGTGGAAGTGCCCTAGGCTCTGTTGCTTTGTGTTTTAGATGTTTCAGGAAACACCATACACTTCTCCCGAGTGTCTGTTGGCAATTTACATCCCGCCCATCAGCATAACAAGGTTCCCAGTTCTCCATGGCCTGTCCTGCCTTTCTGGATTTTACACTTTTTTCAGATGACCCTTTTGACCGGGGTAAGTGAGACTTCATTGTAGTGCAGATTTCCTTTGCAAGCTTGCTTGGTTGGCCAAAAAGGGCGTATGCGTTTTTTCCTGAATATATTCAGGAAAAAACGCATACGCCCTTTTTGGCCAAGTGCATCATTGTGGACGTTCTGCCTCTTTTCCTATGCTTTCAATGCAAATCCAGTCTACCTCCTGAAATCGGTTTCCTGCAATTCTGCCCCGCTTTCAAGTCCTCTTGGCATCCTTACTTCAGTATATTTTTGGACGATAGCTGTCATTTATAACTCTGCAGCTTTGTGAATTACAGTGCCCCTGAGCTCCTTTCTTCAACTCGCTTTCTTTTGAGCTGGCCGCAACACCGCAGGATGGCTTCAGGCCCTAATCTGGTTCCGGCACGGCACGCTGAGCCTTTGGTTATTTCCTCTTCCTGGTGGGAAATGAGAGTTTAATTTGCCCGTCCAGACACCTCCAGCTAGTCTCTCATTGGTTCTCCCTATTCCTGTTCATCTTCCGCAGAAATTGCAAACTGGGCCAAACAGGAGGTTAAAGGCGCTGACCCTCCAAATGGGGAGAGTGTTAGTAAAGCGTCTGGAATGTTGCACCCAAGTACCAGGGGAGGAAAACTGAGACATATTTGAACACGTCTCCCGTTCACATGGTTGATCATAGTCTGGGTTCCACATGCATGTTTTAGCTGAAGGAAGAACACCTTAAACCTGGAGAGTTGAGACCCGTGTAATGGGTACCATGCAATATGACTTCAAAGGGTCTTCATTTGCTCACCGAACCTCTCCAATCCTATCACTGCTGCGTTTATGCCCCTGTACACACGCTTGATTCTCTTTTGGAGACATAGCAATCCATAGGTTTTAAGATACTTACTAGTCAGGTACATTCTTAGGCGTTTAATATGCGGTGTTGAGTCCATTTTGTTGAGCAAGGAGTAGCTCTTGTCTATTCCATATTTGGCTTAAGGAACTTTATCTGTGCTCATTTCAATCTCTGGTTTTATGCAGCACCCCAACTCACATTTACTCTTAAGCAAGCATATGTTGGTTTTCTAAATTTGAGACCCTGTTCTGTTCTGGAATTCAGTTCCTGTGTAGCCAAGTTTACATTCCGTGTATTACTGATATCTTATGATGTTTCTTTTTCTGTGTGACTTATTTCAGTTAGAATCATCATACCTGAATCCACTCATTGTGCTGCTAAGGGCCTGATGACATAGATTTCATTGCTGAGTAAATTTGCTTTGTAAGTAAATACCACAAGTTCTTTATCCATTTTTCACTTTCTGTGATGTTGAACTTGTATTGTAAACGAGGTTCTTGTAAACAGAGCCCTTCCAAACTTTGGGGTGGCTGTGTCTTTTTGATTTTAATTTCCCTAAGCTATAGGACCATAAGTGGAAGTGCCCTAGGCTCTGTTGCTTTGTTTTTTAGATGTTTCAGGAAACACCATACACTTCTCCCAAGTGGTTGTTGGCAATTTACATCCCGCCCATCAGCATAACAAGGCTCCCAGTTCTCCATGGCCTGTCCTGCCTTTCTGGATTTTACACTTTTTTCAGATGGCCCTTTTGACCGGGGGGAAGTGAGACTTCATTGTAGTGCAGATTTCCTTTGCAAGCTTGCTTGGTTGGCCAAAAAGGGCGTTTTCGTTTTTTCCTGAATATATTCAAGAAAAAATGCATACGCCCTTTTTGTCCAAGTGCATCATTGTGGACGTTCTGCCTCTTTTCCTATGCTTTCAATGCAATTCCAGTCTACCTCCTGAAATCGGTTTCCTGCAATTCTGCCCCGCTTTCAAGTCCTCTTGGCAGCCTTACTTCAGTATATTTTTGGACGATAGCTGTCATTTATAACTCTGCAGGTTTGTGAATTACAGTGCCCCTGAGCTCCTTTCTTCAACTCGCTTTCTTGTGAGCTGGCCGCAACACCGCAGGATGGCTTCAGGCCCTAATCTGTTTCCGGCATGGCACGCTGAGCATTCGGTTAATTCCTCTTCCTGGTGGGAAATGAGAGTTAAATTTGCCCGTCCAGACACCTCCAGCTAGTCTCTCTTTGGTTCTCTTTATTCCTGTTCATCTTCCGCAGAAATTGCAAACTGGGCCAAACAGGAGGTTAAAGGCGCTGACTGTCCAAGTGGGGAGAGTGTTAGTAAAGCGTCTGGAATGTTGCACCCGAGTACCAGGGGAGGAAAACTGAGACATATTTGAACACGTCTCCCGTTCACACGGTTGATCATACTCTGGGTTCCACATGCATGTTTTAGCTGAAGGAAGAATACCTTAAACCTGGAGAGTTGAGAACCGTGGAATGGGTACCATGCAATATGACTTCAAAGGGTCTTCATTTGCTCACCGAACCTCTCCAATCCTATCACTGCTGCGTTTATGCCCCTGTACACATGCTTGATTCTCTTTTGGAGACATAGCACTCCATAGGTTTTAAGATACTTACTAGTCAGGTACATTCCTAGGCGTGTAATATGGGGTGTTGAGTCCATTTCGTTGAGCAAGGAGTAGCTCTTGTCTATTCCATATTTGGCTTAAGGAACTTTATCTGTGCTCATTTCAATCTCTGGTTTTATGCAGCACCCCAACTCTCCTTTCCCCTTAAGCAAGCATAAGTTGGTTTTCTAAATTTGAGGCCCTGTTCTGTTTTGGAATTCAGTTCCTGTGTAGCCAAGTTTACATTCCGTGTATTAGTGATAACTTATGATGTTTCTTTTTCTGTGTGACTTATTTCAGTTAGAATCATCGTACCTGAATCCACTCATTATGCTGCTACGGGCCTGATGACATAGATTTCATTGCTGAGTGATACTGCATTGTACGTAAGTACCACAAGTTCTTTATCCATTTTTCACTTTCTGTGATATTGAACTTGTACGGTAAATGAGGTTCTTGTAAACAGAGGCGTCCCAAACTTTGGGGTGGCTGTGTCTTTTTGATTTTAATTTCCCTAAGCTATAGGACCATAAGTGGAAGTGCCCTAGGCTCTGTTGCTTTGTTTTTTAGATGTTTCAGGAAACACCATACACTTCTCCGGAGTGTCTGTTGGCAATTTACATCCCGCCCATCAGCATAACAAGGCTCCCAGTTCTCCATGGCCTGTCCTGCCTTTCTGGATTTTACACTTTTTTCAGATGGCCCTTTCGACCGGGGGGAAGTGAGACTTCATTGTAGTGCAGATTTCCTTTGCAAGCTTGCTTGGTTGGCCAAAAAGGGCGTATGCGTTTTTTCCTGAATATATTCAGGAAAAAACGCATACGCCCTTTTTGGCCAAGTGCATCATAGTGGACGTTCTGCCTCTTTTCCTGTGCTTTCAATGCAATTCCAGTCTACCTCCTGAAATCAGTTTCCTGCAATTCTACCCCACTTTCAAGTCCTCTTGGCAGCCTTACTTCAGTATATTTTTGGACGATAGCTGTCATTTATAACTCTGCAGGTTTGTGAATTACAGTGCCCCTGAGCTCCTTTCTTCAACTCGCTTTCTTTTCAGCTGGCCGCAACACCGCAGGATGGCTTCAGGCCCTAATCTGGTTCCGGCACAGCACGCTGAGCCTTTGGTTAATTCCTCTTCCTGGTGGGAAATGAGAGTTAAATTTGCCCGTCCAGACACCTCCAGCTAGTCTCTCATTGCTTCTCCCTATTCCTGTTCATCTTCCGCAGAAATTGCAAACTGGGCCAAACAGGAGGTTAAAGGGACTGACTATCCAAGTGGGGAGAGTGTTAGTAAAGCGTCTGGAAGGTTGCAACCGAGTACCAGGGTACGAAAACTGAGACATATTTGAACACGTCTCCCGATCACATGGTTGATCATACTCTGGGTTCCACATGCATGTTTTATCTGAAGGAAGAATAGCTTAAACCTGGGTAGTTGAAACCCGTGGAATGGGTACCATGCAATATGACTTCAAAGGGTCTTCATTTGCTCACCAAACCTCTGCAATCCTATCACTGCTGCGTTTATGCCCCTGTACACACGCTTGATTCTCTTTTGGAGACATAGCAATCCATAGGTTTTAAGATACTTACTAGTCAGGTACATTCTTAGGCGTTTAATATGGGGTGTTGAGTCCATTTCGTTGAGCAAGGAGTAGCTCTTGTCTATTCCATATTTGGCTTAAGGAAATTTATCTGTGCTCATTTCAATCTCTGGTTTTATGCAGCACCCCAACTCACCTTTCCCCTTAAGCAAGCATAAGTTGGTTTTCTAAATTTGAGACCCTGTTCTGTTTTGGAATTCAGTTCTTGTGTAGCCAAGTTTACATTCCGTGTATTAGTGATATCTTATGATGTTTCTTTTTCTGTGACTTATTTCAGTTAGAATCATCGTACCTGAATCCACTCATTATGCTGCTACGGGCCTGATGACATAGATTTCATTGCTGAGTGATACTGCATTGTACGTAAGTACCACAAGTTCTTTATCCATTTTTCACTTTCTGTGATATTGAACTTGTACGGTAAACGAGGTTCTTGTAAACAGAGGCGTCCCAAACTTTGGGGTGGCTGTGTCTTTTTGATTTTAATTTCCCTAAGCTATAGGACCATAAGTGGAAGTGCCCTAGGCTCTGTTGCTTTGTGTTTTAGATGTTTCAGGAAACACCATACACTTCTCCCGAGTGTCTGTTGGCAATTTACATCCCGCCCATCAGCATAACAAGGCTCCCAGTTCTCCATGGCCTGTCCTGCCTTTCTGGATTTTACACTTTTTTCAGATGACCCTTTTGACCGGGGTAAGTGAGACTTCATTGTAGTGCAGATTTCCTTTGCAAGCTTGCTTGGTTGGCCAAAAAGGGCGTATGCGTTTTTTCCTGAATATATTCAGGAAAAAACGCATACGCCCTTTTTGGCCAAGTGCATCATTGTGGACGTTCTGCCTCTTTTCCTATGCTTTCAATGCAAATCCAGTCTACCTCCTGAAATCGGTTTCCTGCAATTCTGCCCCGCTTTCAAGTCCTCTTGGCATCCTTACTTCAGTATATTTTTGGACGATAGCTGTCATTTATAACTCTGCAGCTTTGTGAATTACAGTGCCCCTGAGCTCCTTTCTTCAACTCGCTTTCTTTTGAGCTGGCCGCAACACCGCAGGATGGCTTCAGGCCCTAATCTGGTTCCGGCACGGCACGCTGAGCCTTTGGTTATTTCCTCTTCCTGGTGGGAAATGAGAGTTTAATTTGCCCGTCCAGACACCTCCAGCTAGTCTCTCATTGGTTCTCCCTATTCCTGTTCATCTTCCGCAGAAATTGCAAACTGGGCCAAACAGGAGGTTAAAGGCGCTGACCCTCCAAATGGGGAGAGTGTTAGTAAAGCGTCTGGAATGTTGCACCCAAGTACCAGGGGAGGAAAACTGAGACATATTTGAACACGTCTCCCGTTCACATGGTTGATCATAGTCTGGGTTCCACATGCATGTTTTAGCTGAAGGAAGAACACCTTAAACCTGGAGAGTTGAGACCCGTGTAATGGGTACCATGCAATATGACTTCAAAGGGTCTTCATTTGCTCACCGAACCTCTCCAATCCTATCACTGCTGCGTTTATGCCCCTGTACACACGCTTGATTCTCTTTTGGAGACATAGCAATCCATAGGTTTTAAGATACTTACTAGTCAGGTACATTCTTAGGCGTTTAATATGCGGTGTTGAGTCCATTTTGTTGAGCAAGGAGTAGCTCTTGTCTATTCCATATTTGGCTTAAGGAACTTTATCTGTGCTCATTTCAATCTCTGGTTTTATGCAGCACCCCAACTCACATTTACTCTTAAGCAAGCATATGTTGGTTTTCTAAATTTGAGACCCTGTTCTGTTCTGGAATTCAGTTCCTGTGTAGCCAAGTTTACATTCCGTGTATTACTGATATCTTATGATGTTTCTTTTTCTGTGTGACTTATTTCAGTTAGAATCATCATACCTGAATCCACTCATTGTGCTGCTAAGGGCCTGATGACATAGATTTCATTGCTGAGTAAATTTGCTTTGTAAGTAAATACCACAAGTTCTTTATCCATTTTTCACTTTCTGTGATGTTGAACTTGTATTGTAAACGAGGTTCTTGTAAACAGAGCCCTTCCAAACTTTGGGGTTGCTGTGTCTTTTTGATTTTAATTTCCCTAAGCTATAGGACCATAAGTGGAAGTGCCCTAGGCTCTGTTGCTTTGTTTTTTAGATGTTTCAGGAAACACCATACACTTCTCCCAAGTGGTTGTTGGCAATTTACATCCCGCCCATCAGCATAACAAGGCTCCCAGTTCTCCATGGCCTGTCCTGCCTTTCTGGATTTTACACTTTTTTCAGATGACCCTTTTGACCGGGGTAAGTGAGACTTCATTGTAGTGCAGATTTCCTTTGCAAGCTTGCTTGGTTGGCCAAAAAGGGCGTATGCGTTTTTTCCTGAATATATTCAGGAAAAAACGCATACGCCCTTTTTGGCCAAGTGCATCATTGTGGACGTTCTGCCTCTTTTCCTATGCTTTCAATGCAAATCCAGTCTACCTCCTGAAATCGGTTTCCTGCAATTCTGCCCCGCTTTCAAGTCCTCTTGGCATCCTTACTTCAGTATATTTTTGGACGATAGCTGTCATTTATAACTCTGCAGCTTTGTGAATTACAGTGCCCCTGAGCTCCTTTCTTCAACTCGCTTTCTTTTGAGCTGGCCGCAACACCGCAGGATGGCTTCAGGCCCTAATCTGGTTCCGGCACGGCACGCTGAGCCTTTGGTTATTTCCTCTTCCTGGTGGGAAATGAGAGTTTAATTTGCCCGTCCAGACACCTCCAGCTAGTCTCTCATTGGTTCTCCCTATTCCTGTTCATCTTCCGCAGAAATTGCAAACTGGGCCAAACAGGAGGTTAAAGGCGCTGACCCTCCAAATGGGGAGAGTGTTAGTAAAGCGTCTGGAATGTTGCACCCAAGTACCAGGGGAGGAAAACTGAGACATATTTGAACACGTCTCCCGTTCACATGGTTGATCATAGTCTGGGTTCCACATGCATGTTTTAGCTGAAGGAAGAACACCTTAAACCTGGAGAGTTGAGACCCGTGTAATGGGTACCATGCAATATGACTTCAAAGGGTCTTCATTTGCTCACCGAACCTCTCCAATCCTATCACTGCTGCGTTTATGCCCCTGTACACACGCTTGATTCTCTTTTGGAGACATAGCAATCCATAGGTTTTAAGATACTTACTAGTCAGGTACATTCTTAGGCGTTTAATATGCGGTGTTGAGTCCATTTTGTTGAGCAAGGAGTAGCTCTTGTCTATTCCATATTTGGCTTAAGGAACTTTATCTGTGCTCATTTCAATCTCTGGTTTTATGCAGCACCCCAACTCACATTTACTCTTAAGCAAGCATATGTTGGTTTTCTAAATTTGAGACCCTGTTCTGTTCTGGAATTCAGTTCCTGTGTAGCCAAGTTTACATTCCGTGTATTACTGATATCTTATGATGTTTCTTTTTCTGTGTGACTTATTTCAGTTAGAATCATCATACCTGAATCCACTCATTGTGCTGCTAAGGGCCTGATGACATAGATTTCATTGCTGAGTAAATTTGCTTTGTAAGTAAATACCACAAGTTCTTTATCCATTTTTCACTTTCTGTGATGTTGAACTTGTATTGTAAACGAGGTTCTTGTAAACAGAGCCCTTCCAAACTTTGGGGTGGCTGTGTCTTTTTGATTTTAATTTCCCTAAGCTATAGGACCATAAGTGGAAGTGCCCTAGGCTCTGTTGCTTTGTTTTTTAGATGTTTCAGGAAACACCATACACTTCTCCCAAGTGGTTGTTGGCAATTTACATCCCGCCCATCAGCATAACAAGGCTCCCAGTTCTCCATGGCCTGTCCTGCCTTTCTGGATTTTACACTTTTTTCAGATGGCCCTTTTGACCGGGGGGAAGTGAGACTTCATTGTAGTGCAGATTTCCTTTGCAAGCTTGCTTGGTTGGCCAAAAAGGGCGTTTTCGTTTTTTCCTGAATATATTCAAGAAAAAATGCATACGCCCTTTTTGGCCAAGTGCATCATTGTGGACGTTCTGCCTCTTTTCCTATGCTTTCAATGCATTTCCAGTCTACCTCCTGAAATGGGTTTCCTGCAATTCTGCCCCGCTTTCAAGTCCTCTTGGCAGCCTTACTTCAGTATATTTTTGGACGATAGCTGTCATTTATAACTCTGCAGGTTTGTGAATTACAGTGCCCCTGAGCTCCTTTCTTCAACTCGCTTTCTTGTGAGCTGGCCGCAACACCGCAGGATGGCTTCAGGCCCTAATCTGTTTCCGGCATGGCACGCTGAGCATTCGGTTAATTCCTCTTCCTGGTGGGAAATGAGAGTTAAATTTGCCCGTCCAGACACCTCCAGCTAGTCTCTCTTTGGTTCTCTTTATTCCTGTTCATCTTCCGCAGAAATTGCAAACTGGGCCAAACAGGAGGTTAAAGGCGCTGACTGTCCAAGTGGGGAGAGTGTTAGTAAAGCGTCTGGAATGTTGCACCCGAGTACCAGGGGAGGAAAACTGAGACATATTTGAACACGTCTCCCGTTCACACGGTTGATCATACTCTGGGTTCCACATGCATGTTTTAGCTGAAGGAAGAATACCTTAAACCTGGAGAGTTGAGAACCGTGGAATGGGTACCATGCAATATGACTTCAAAGGGTCTTCATTTGCTCACCGAACCTCTCCAATCCTATCACTGCTGCGTTTATGCCCCTGTACACATGCTTGATTCTCTTTTGGAGACATAGCACTCCATAGGTTTTAAGATACTTACTAGTCAGGTACATTCCTAGGTGTGTAATATGGGGTGTTGAGTCCATTTCGTTGAGCAAGGAGTAGCTCTTGTCTATTCCATATTTGGCTTAAGGAACTTTATCTGTGCTCATTTCAATCTCTGGTTTTATGCAGCACCCCAACTCTCCTTTCCCCTTAAGCAAGCATAAGTTGGTTTTCTAAATTTGAGGCCCTGTTCTGTTTTGGAATTCAGTTCCTGTGTAGCCAAGTTTACATTCCGTGTATTAGTGATAACTTATGATGTTTCTTTTTCTGTGTGACTTATTTCAGTTAGAATCATCGTACCTGAATCCACTCATTATGCTGCTACGGGCCTGATGACATAGATTTCATTGCTGAGTGATACTGCATTGTACGTAAGTACCACAAGTTCTTTATCCATTTTTCACTTTCTGTGATATTGAACTTGTACGGTAAATGAGGTTCTTGTAAACAGAGGCGTCCCAAACTTTGGGGTGGCTGTGTCTTTTTGATTTTAATTTCCCTAAGCTATAGGACCATAAGTGGAAGTGCCCTAGGCTCTGTTGCTTTGTTTTTTAGATGTTTCAGGAAACACCATACACTTCTCCGGAGTGTCTGTTGGCAATTTACATCCCGCCCATCAGCATAACAAGGCTCCCAGTTCTCCATGGCCTGTCCTGCCTTTCTGGATTTTACACTTTTTTCAGATGGCCCTTTCGACCGGGGGGAAGTGAGACTTCATTGTAGTGCAGATTTCCTTTGCAAGCTTGCTTGGTTGGCCAAAAAGGGCGTATGCGTTTTTTCCTGAATATATTCAGGAAAAAACGCATACGCCCTTTTTGGCCAAGTGCATCATAGTGGACGTTCTGCCTCTTTTCCTGTGCTTTCAATGCAATTCCAGTCTACCTCCTGAAATCAGTTTCCTGCAATTCTACCCCACTTTCAAGTCCTCTTGGCAGCCTTACTTCAGTATATTTTTGGACGATAGCTGTCATTTATAACTCTGCAGGTTTGTGAATTACAGTGCCCCTGAGCTCCTTTCTTCAACTCGCTTTCTTTTGAGCTGGCCGCAACACCGCAGGATGGCTTCAGGCCCTAATCTGGTTCCGGCACAGCACGCTGAGCCTTTGGTTAATTCCTCTTCCTGGTGGGAAATGAGAGTTAAATTTGCCCGTCCAGACACCTCCAGCTAGTCTCTCATTGCTTCTCCCTATTCCTGTTCATCTTCCGCAGAAATTGCAAACTGGGCCAAACAGGAGGTTAAAGGGACTGACTATCCAAGTGGGGAGAGTGTTAGTAAAGCGTCTGGAAGGTTGCAACCGAGTACCAGGGTACGAAAACTGAGACATATTTGAACACGTCTCCCGATCACATGGTTGATCATACTCTGGGTTCCACATGCATGTTTTATCTGAAGGAAGAATAGCTTAAACCTGGGTAGTTGAAACCCGTGGAATGGGTACCATGCAATATGACTTCAAAGGGTCTTCATTTGCTCACCGAACCTCTGCAATCCTATCACTGCTGCGTTTATGCCCCTGTACACACGCTTGATTCTCTTTTGGAGACATAGCAATCCATAGGTTTTAAGATACTTACTAGTCAGGTACATTCTTAGGCGTTTAATATGGGGTGTTGAGTCCATTTCGTTGAGCAAGGAGTAGCTCTTGTCTATTCCATATTTGGCTTAAGGAAATTTATCTGTGCTCATTTCAATCTCTGGTTTTATGCAGCACCCCAACTCACCTTTCCCCTTAAGCAAGCATAAGTTGGTTTTCTAAATTTGAGACCCTGTTCTGTTTTGGAATTCAGTTCTTGTGTAGCCAAGTTTACATTCCGTGTATTAGTGATATCTTATGATGTTTCTTTTTCTGTGACTTATTTCAGTTAGAATCATCGTACCTGAATCCACTCATTATGCTGCTACGGGCCTGATGACATAGATTTCATTGCTGAGTGATACTGCATTGTACGTAAGTACCACAAGTTCTTTATCCATTTTTCACTTTCTGTGATATTGAACTTGTACGGTAAACGAGGTTCTTGTAAACAGAGGCGTCCCAAACTTTGGGGTGGCTGTGTCTTTTTGATTTTAATTTCCCTAAGCTATAGGACCATAAGTGGAAGTGCCCTAGGCTCTGTTGCTTTGTGTTTTAGATGTTTCAGGAAACACCATACACTTCTCCCGAGTGTCTGTTGGCAATTTACATCCCGCCCATCAGCATAACAAGGCTCCCAGTTCTCCATGGCCTGTCCTGCCTTTCTGGATTTTACACTTTTTTCAGATGACCCTTTTGACCGGGGTAAGTGAGACTTCATTGTAGTGCAGATTTCCTTTGCAAGCTTGCTTGGTTGGCCAAAAAGGGCGTATGCGTTTTTTCCTGAATATATTCAGGAAAAAACGCATACGCCCTTTTTGGCCAAGTGCATCATTGTGGACGTTCTGCCTCTTTTCCTATGCTTTCAATGCAAATCCAGTCTACCTCCTGAAATCGGTTTCCTGCAATTCTGCCCCGCTTTCAAGTCCTCTTGGCATCCTTACTTCAGTATATTTTTGGACGATAGCTGTCATTTATAACTCTGCAGCTTTGTGAATTACAGTGCCCCTGAGCTCCTTTCTTCAACTCGCTTTCTTTTGAGCTGGCCGCAACACCGCAGGATGGCTTCAGGCCCTAATCTGGTTCCGGCACGGCACGCTGAGCCTTTGGTTATTTCCTCTTCCTGGTGGGAAATGAGAGTTTAATTTGCCCGTCCAGACACCTCCAGCTAGTCTCTCATTGGTTCTCCCTATTCCTGTTCATCTTCCGCAGAAATTGCAAACTGGGCCAAACAGGAGGTTAAAGGCGCTGACCCTCCAAATGGGGAGAGTGTTAGTAAAGCGTCTGGAATGTTGCACCCAAGTACCAGGGGAGGAAAACTGAGACATATTTGAACACGTCTCCCGTTCACATGGTTGATCATAGTCTGGGTTCCACATGCATGTTTTAGCTGAAGGAAGAACACCTTAAACCTGGAGAGTTGAGACCCGTGTAATGGGTACCATGCAATATGACTTCAAAGGGTCTTCATTTGCTCACCGAACCTCTCCAATCCTATCACTGCTGCGTTTATGCCCCTGTACACACGCTTGATTCTCTTTTGGAGACATAGCAATCCATAGGTTTTAAGATACTTACTAGTCAGGTACATTCTTAGGCGTTTAATATGCGGTGTTGAGTCCATTTTGTTGAGCAAGGAGTAGCTCTTGTCTATTCCATATTTGGCTTAAGGAACTTTATCTGTGCTCATTTCAATCTCTGGTTTTATGCAGCACCCCAACTCACATTTACTCTTAAGCAAGCATATGTTGGTTTTCTAAATTTGAGACCCTGTTCTGTTCTGGAATTCAGTTCCTGTGTAGCCAAGTTTACATTCCGTGTATTACTGATATCTTATGATGTTTCTTTTTCTGTGTGACTTATTTCAGTTAGAATCATCATACCTGAATCCACTCATTGTGCTGCTAAGGGCCTGATGACATAGATTTCATTGCTGAGTAAATTTGCTTTGTAAGTAAATACCACAAGTTCTTTATCCATTTTTCACTTTCTGTGATGTTGAACTTGTATTGTAAACGAGGTTCTTGTAAACAGAGCCCTTCCAAACTTTGGGGTGGCTGTGTCTTTTTGATTTTAATTTCCCTAAGCTATAGGACCATAAGTGGAAGTGCCCTAGGCTCTGTTGCTTTGTTTTTTAGATGTTTCAGGAAACACCATACACTTCTCCCAAGTGGTTGTTGGCAATTTACATCCCGCCCATCAGCATAACAAGGCTCCCAGTTCTCCATGGCCTGTCCTGCCTTTCTGGATTTTACACTTTTTTCAGATGACCCTTTTGACCGGGGTAAGTGAGACTTCATTGTAGTGCAGATTTCCTTTGCAAGCTTGCTTGGTTGGCCAAAAAGGGCGTATGCGTTTTTTCCTGAATATATTCAGGAAAAAACGCATACGCCCTTTTTGGCCAAGTGCATCATTGTGGACGTTCTGCCTCTTTTCCTATGCTTTCAATGCAAATCCAGTCTACCTCCTGAAATCGGTTTCCTGCAATTCTGCCCCGCTTTCAAGTCCTCTTGGCATCCTTACTTCAGTATATTTTTGGACGATAGCTGTCATTTATAACTCTGCAGCTTTGTGAATTACAGTGCCCCTGAGCTCCTTTCTTCAACTCGCTTTCTTTTGAGCTGGCCGCAACACCGCAGGATGGCTTCAGGCCCTAATCTGGTTCCGGCACGGCACGCTGAGCCTTTGGTTATTTCCTCTTCCTGGTGGGAAATGAGAGTTTAATTTGCCCGTCCAGACACCTCCAGCTAGTCTCTCATTGGTTCTCCCTATTCCTGTTCATCTTCCGCAGAAATTGCAAACTGGGCCAAACAGGAGGTTAAAGGCGCTGACCCTCCAAATGGGGAGAGTGTTAGTAAAGCGTCTGGAATGTTGCACCCAAGTACCAGGGGAGGAAAACTGAGACATATTTGAACACGTCTCCCGTTCACATGGTTGATCATAGTCTGGGTTCCACATGCATGTTTTAGCTGAAGGAAGAACACCTTAAACCTGGAGAGTTGAGACCCGTGTAATGGGTACCATGCAATATGACTTCAAAGGGTCTTCATTTGCTCACCGAACCTCTCCAATCCTATCACTGCTGCGTTTATGCCCCTGTACACACGCTTGATTCTCTTTTGGAGACATAGCAATCCATAGGTTTTAAGATACTTACTAGTCAGGTACATTCTTAGGCGTTTAATATGCGGTGTTGAGTCCATTTTGTTGAGCAAGGAGTAGCTCTTGTCTATTCCATATTTGGCTTAAGGAACTTTATCTGTGCTCATTTCAATCTCTGGTTTTATGCAGCACCCCAACTCACATTTACTCTTAAGCAAGCATATGTTGGTTTTCTAAATTTGAGACCCTGTTCTGTTCTGGAATTCAGTTCCTGTGTAGCCAAGTTTACATTCCGTGTATTACTGATATCTTATGATGTTTCTTTTTCTGTGTGACTTATTTCAGTTAGAATCATCATACCTGAATCCACTCATTGTGCTGCTAAGGGCCTGATGACATAGATTTCATTGCTGAGTAAATTTGCTTTGTAAGTAAATACCACAAGTTCTTTATCCATTTTTCACTTTCTGTGATGTTGAACTTGTATTGTAAACGAGGTTCTTGTAAACAGAGCCCTTCCAAACTTTGGGGTGGCTGTGTCTTTTTGATTTTAATTTCCCTAAGCTATAGGACCATAAGTGGAAGTGCCCTAGGCTCTGTTGCTTTGTTTTTTAGATGTTTCAGGAAACACCATACACTTCTCCCAAGTGGTTGTTGGCAATTTACATCCCGCCCATCAGCATAACAAGGCTCCCAGTTCTCCATGGCCTGTCCTGCCTTTCTGGATTTTACACTTTTTTCAGATGGCCCTTTTGACCGGGGGGAAGTGAGACTTCATTGTAGTGCAGATTTCCTTTGCAAGCTTGCTTGGTTGGCCAAAAAGGGCGTTTTCGTTTTTTCCTGAATATATTCAAGAAAAAATGCATACGCCCTTTTTGGCCAAGTGCATCATTGTGGACGTTCTGCCTCTTTTCCTATGCTTTCAATGCATTTCCAGTCTACCTCCTGAAATGGGTTTCCTGCAATTCTGCCCCGCTTTCAAGTCCTCTTGGCAGCCTTACTTCAGTATATTTTTGGACGATAGCTGTCATTTATAACTCTGCAGGTTTGTGAATTACAGTGCCCCTGAGCTCCTTTCTTCAACTCGATTTCTTTTGAGCTGGCCGCAACACCGCAGGATGGCTTCAGGCCCTAATCTGGTTCCGGCACGGCACGCTGAGCCTTTGGTTATTTCCTCTTCCTGGTGGGAAATGAGAGTTAAATTTGCCTGTCCAGACACCTCCAGCTAGTCTCTCATTGGTTCTCCCTATTCCTGTTCATCTTCCGCAGAAATTGCAAACTGGGCCAAACAGGAGGTTAAAGGGACTGACTCTCCAAGTCAGGAGAGTGTTAGTAAAGCGTCTGGAAGGTTGCACCCGAGTACCAGGGTACGAAAACTGAGACATATTTGAACACGTCTCCCGATCACATGGTTGATCATACTCTAGGTTCCACATGCATGTTTTATCTGAAGGAAGAATAGCTTAAACCTGGAGAGTTGAGACCCGTGGAATGGGTACCATGCAATATGACTTCAAAGGGTCTTCATTTGCTCACCGAACCTCTGCAATCCTATCACTGCTGCGTTTATGCCCCTGTACACACGCTTGATTCTCTTTTGGAGACATAGCAATCCATAGGTTTTAAGATACTTACTAGTCAGGTACATTCTTAGGCGTTTAATATGGGGTGTTGAGTCCATTTCGTTGAGCAAGGAGTAGCTCTTGTCTATTCCATATTTGGCTTAAGGAACTTTATCTGTGCTCATTTCAATCTCTGGTTATATGCAGCACCCCAACTCACCTTTCCCCTTAAGCAGGCATAAGTTAGTTTTCTAAATTTGAGACCCTGTTCTGTTTTGGAATTCAGTTCCTGTGTAGCCAAGTTTACATTCCATGTATCAGTGATATCTTATGATGTTTCTTTTTCTGTGTGACTTATTTCAGTTAGAATCATCGTACCTGAATCCACTCATTTTGCTGCTACGGGCCTGATGACATAGATTTCATTGCTGAGTGATACTGCATTGTACGTAAGTACCACAAGTTCTTTATCCATTTTTCACTTTCTGTGATATTGAACTTGTACGGTAAACGAGGTTCTTGTAAACAGAGGCGTCCCAAACTTTGGGGTGGCTGTGTCTTTTTGATTTTAATTTCCCTAAGCTATAGGACCATAAGTGGAAGTGCCCTAGGCTCTGTTGCTTTGTGTTTTAGATGTTTCAGGAAACACCATACACTTCTCCCGAGTGTCTGTTGGCAATTTACATCCCGCCCATCAGCATAACAAGGCTCCCAGTTCTCCATGGCCTGTCCTGCCTTTCTGGATTTTACACTTTTTTCAGATGGCCCTTTTGACCGGGGGGAAGTGAGACTTCATTGTAGTGCAGATTTCCTTTGCAAGTTTGCTTGGTTGGCCAAAAAGGGCGTATGCGTGTTTTCCTGAATATATTCAGGAAAAAACGCATACGCCCTTTTTGGCCAAGTGCATCATTGTGGACGTTCTGCCTCTTTTCCTATGCTTTCAATGCAATTCCAGTCTACCTCCTGAAATCGGTTTCCTGCAATTCTGCCCCGCTTTCAAGTCCTCTTGGCAGCCTTACTTCAGTATATTTTTGGACGATAGCTGTCTTTTATAACTCTGCAGGTTTGTGAATTACAGTGCCCCTGAGCTACTTTCTTCAACTCGCTTTCTTGTGACCTGGCTGCAACACTGCAGGATGGCTTCAGGCCCTAATCTGGTTCCGGCACGGCACGTTTAGCCTTTGGTTAATTCCTCTTCCTGGTGGGAAATGAGAGTTAAATTTGCCCGTCCAGACACCTCCAGCTAGTCTCTCATTGGTTCTCGCAATTCCTGTTCATCTTCTGCAGAAATTGCAAACTGGGCCAAACAGGAGGTTAAAGGGACTGACTATCCAAGTGGGGAGAGTGTTAGTAAAGCGTCTGGAAGGTTGCAACCGAGTACCAGGGTACGAAAACTGAGACATATTTGAACACGTCTCCTGATCACATGGTTGATCGTACTCTGGGTTCCACATGCATGTTTTATCTGAAGGAAGAATAGCTTAAACCTGGGTAGTTGAAACCCGTGGAATGGGTACCATGCAATATGACTTCAAAGGGTCTTCATTTGCTCACCGAACCTCTGCAATCCTATCACTGCTGCGTTTATGCCCCTGTACACACGCTTGATTCTCTTTTGGAGACATAGCAATCCATAGGTTTTAAGATACTTACTAGTCAGGTACATTCTTAGGCGTTTAATATGGGGTGTTGAGTCCATTTCGTTGAGCAAGGAGTAGCTCTTGTCTATTCCATATTTGGCTTAAGGAAATTTATCTGTGCTCATTTCAATCTCTGGTTTTATGCAGCACCCCAACTCACCTTTCCCCTTAAGCAAGCATAAGTTGGTTTTCTAAATTTGAGACCCTGTTCTGTTTTGGAATTCAGTTCTTGTGTAGCCAAGTTTACATTCCGTGTATTAGTGATATCTTATGATGTTTCTTTTTCTGTGACTTATTTCAGTTAGAATCATCGTACCTGAATCCACTCATTATGCTGCTACGGGCCTGATGACATAGATTTCATTGCTGAGTGATACTGCATTGTACGTAAGTACCACAAGTTCTTTATCCATTTTTCACTTTCTGTGATATTGAACTTGTACGGTAAACGAGGTTCTTGTAAACAGAGGCGTCCCAAACTTTGGGGTGGCTGTGTCTTTTTGATTTTAATTTCCCTAAGCTATAGGACCATAAGTGGAAGTGCCCTAGGCTCTGTTGCTTTGTGTTTTAGATGTTTCAGGAAACACCATACACTTCTCCCGAGTGTCTGTTGGCAATTTACATCCCGCCCATCAGCATAACAAGGCTCCCAGTTCTCCATGGCCTGTCCTGCCTTTCTGGATTTTACACTTTTTTCAGATGGCCCTTTCGACCGGGGCGAAGTGAGACTTCATTGTCGTGCAGATTTCCTTTGCAAGTTTGCTTGGTTGGCCAAAAAGGGCGTATGCGTTTTTTCCTGAATATATTCAGGAAAAAACGTATACGCCCTTTTTGGCCAAGTGCATCTTTGTGGACGTTCTGCCTCTTTTCCTATGGTTTCAATACAATTCCTGTCTACCTCCTGAAATCGGTTTCCTGCAATTCTGCCCCGCTTTCAAGTCCTCTTGGCAGCCTTACTTCAGTATATTTTTGGACGATAGCTGTCATTTATAACTCTGCAGGTTTGTGAATTACAGTGCCCCTGAGCTCCTTTCTTCAAATCGCTTTCTTTTGAGCTGGCCGCAACACCGCAGGATGGCTTCAGGCCCTAATCTGGTTCCAGCACGGCACGCTGAGCCTTTGGTTATTTCCTCTTCCTGGTGGGAAATGAGAGTTAAATTTGCCCGTCCAGACACCTCCAGCTAGTCTCTCTTTGGTTCTCCCTATTCCTGTTAATCTTCCGCAGAAATTGCAAACTGGGCCAAAAAGGAGGTTAAAGGGGCTCTCTATCCAAGTGGGGAGAGTGTTAGTAAAGCGTCTGGAATGTTGCACCCGAGTACCAGGGGAGGAAAACTGAGACATATTTGAACACGTCTCTAATTCACACGGTTGATCATAGTCTGGGTTCCACATGCATGTTTTAGCTGAAGGAAGAATACCTTAAACCTGGAGAGTTGAGACCCGTGTAATGGGTACCATGCAATATGACTTCAAAGGGTCTTCATTTGCTCACCGAACCTGTCCAATCCTATCACTGCTGCGTTTATGCCCCTGTACACACGCTTGATTCTGTTTTGGAGACTTAGCAATCCATAGGTTTAAAGATACTTACTAGTCAGGTACATTCTTAGGTGTTTAATATGGGGTGTTGAGTCCATTTCGTTGAGCAAGGAGTAGCTCTTGTCTATTCCATATTTGGCTTAAGGAAATTTATCTGTGCTCATTTCAGTCTCTGGTTTTATGCAGCACCCCAACTCACCTTTACCCTTAAGCAAGCATAAGTTGGTTTTCTAAATTTGAGACCCTGTTCTGTTTTGGAATTCAGTTCTTGTGTAGCCAAGTTTACATTCCGTGTACTAGTGATATCTTATGATGTTTCTCTTTCTGTGTGACTTATTTCAGTTAGAATCATCGTACCTGAATCCACTCATTATGCTGCTAAGGGCCTGATGACATAGATTTCATTGCTGAGTGATACTGCATTGTACGTAAGTACCACAAGTTCTTTATCCATTTTTCACTTTCTGTGATATTGAACTTGTACGGTAAACGAGGTTCTTGTAAACAGTGGCGTCCCAAATTTTGGGGTGGCTGTGTCTTTTGGATTTTAATTTCCCTAAGCTATAGGACCATAAGTGGAAGTGCCCTAGGATCTGTTGCTTTGTTTTTTAGATGTTTCAGGAAACACCATACACTTCTCCCAAGTGTCTGTTGGAAATTTACATCCCGCCCATCAGCATAACAAGGCTCCCAGTTCTCCATAGCCTGTCCTGCCTTTCTGGATTTTACACTTTTTTCAGATGGCCCTTTAGACTGGGGGGAAGTGAGACTTCATTGTAGTGCAGATTTCCTTTGCAAGCTTGCTTGGTTGGCCAAAAAGGGCGTATGCGTTTTTTCTTGAATATATTCAGGAAAAAACGCATACGCTCTTTTTGGCCAAGTGCATCATTGTGGACGTTCTGCCTCTTTTCCTATGCTTTCAATGTAATTCGAGCCTACCTCCTGAAATCGGTTTCCTGCAATTCTGCCCCGCTTTCAAGTCCTCTTGGCAGCCTTACTTCAGTATATTTTTGGACGATAGCTGTCATTTATAACTCTGCAGGTTTGTGAATTATAGTGCCCCTGAGCTCCTTTCTTCAACTCGCTTTCTTCTGACCTGGCCGCAACACCGCAGGATGGCTTCAGGCCCTAATCTGGTTCCGGCACGGCACGCTGAGCCTTTGGTTAATTCCTCTTCCTGGTGGGAAATGAGAGTTAAATTTGCCCGTCCAGACACCTCCAGCTAGTCTCTCTTTGGTTTTCGCTATTCCTGTTCATCTTCCACAGAAATTGCAAACTGGGCCAAATAGGAGGTTAAAGGTACTGACTATCCAAGTCGGGAGAGTGTTAGTAAAGCGTCTGGAATGTTGCACCCGAGTACCAGGGGAGGAAAACTGAGACATATTTGAACACGTCTCCCGTTCACACGGTTGATCATACTCTGGCTTCCACATGCATATTTTAGCTGAAGGAAGAATACCTTAAACCTGGAGAGTTGAGACCCGTGGAATGGGTACCATGCAATATGACTTCAAAGGGTCTTCATTTGCTCACCGAACCTCTCCAATCCTATCACTACTGCATTTATGCCCCTGTACACATGCTTGATTCTCTTTTGGAGACATAGCAATACATAGGTTTTAAGATACTTACTAGTCAGGTACATTGTTAGGCGTTTAATATGGGGTGTTGAGTCCATTTCGTTGAGCAAGGAGTAGCTCTTGTCTATTCCATATTTGGCTTAAGGAACTTTATCTGTGCTCATTTCAATCTCTGGTTTTATGCAGCACCCCAACTCACCTTTACCCTTAAGCAAGCATAAAATGGTTTTCTAAATTTGAGACCCTGTTCTGTTTTAGAATTCAGTTTCTGGGTAGCCAAGTTTACATTCCGTGTATTAGTGATATCTTATGATGTTTCTTTTTCTGTGTGACTTATTTCAGTTAGAATATTCATACCTGAATCCACTCATTATTCTGCTACGGGCCTGATGACATAGATTTCATTGCTGAGTGATACTGCATTGTACGTAAGTACCACAAGTTCTTTATCCATTTTTCACTTTCTGTGATATTGAACTTGTACGGTAAACGAGGTTCTTGTAAACAGAGGCGTCCCAAATTTTGGGGTGGCTGTGTCTTTTTGATTTTAATTTCCCTAAGCTATAGGACCATAAGTGGAAGTGCCCTAGGCTCTGTTGCTTTGTTTTTTAGATGTTTCAGGAAACACCATACACTTCTCCCGAGTGTCTGTTGGCAATTTACATCCCGCCCATCAGCATAACAAGGTTCCCAGTTCTCCATTGCCTGTCCTGCCTTTCTGGATTTTACACTTTTTTCAGATGTCCCTTTTGACCGGGGGGAAGTGAGACTTCATTGTAGTGCAGATTTCCTTTGCAAGTTTGCTTGGTTGGCCAAAAAGGGCGTATGCGTTTTTTCCTGAATATATTCAGGAAAAAACGCATACGCCCTTTTTGGCCAAGTGCATCATTGTGGACGTTCTGCCTCTTTTCCTATGCTTTCAATGCAATTCCAGTCTACCTCCTGAAATCGGTTTCCTGCAATTCTGCCCCGCTTTCAAGTCCTCTTGGCAGCCTTACTTCAGTCTATTTTTGGACGATAGCTGTCATTTATAACTCTGCAGGTTTGTGAATTACAGTGCCCCTGAGCTCCTTTCTGCAACTCGCTTTCTTTTGAGCTGGGCGCAACACCGCAGGATGGCTTCAGGCCCTAATCTGGTTCCGGCACGGCACGCTGAGGCTTTGGTCATTTCCTCTTCCTGGTGGGAAATGAGAGTTAAATTTGCCCGTCCAGACACCTCCAGCTAGTCTCTCATTGGTTCTCCCTATTCCTGTTCATCTTCCGCAGAATTTGCAAACTGGGCCAAACAGGAGGTTAAAGGCGCTGACTCTGCAAGTGGGGAGAGTGTTAGTAAAGCGTCTGGAATGTTGCACCCGAGTACCAGTGGAGGAAAACTGAGACATATTTGAACACATCTCCCGTTCACACGGTTGATCATACTCTGGGTTCCACATGCATGTTTTAGCTGAAGGAAGAATACCTTAAACCTGGAGAGTTGAGACCCGTGTAATGGGTACCATGCAATATGACTTCAAAGGGTCTTCATTTGCTCACCGAACCTCTCCAATCCTATCACTGCTGCGTTTATGCCCCTGTACACACGCTTGATTCTCTTTTGGAGACATAGCAATCCATAGGTTTTAAGATACTTACTAGTCTGGTACATTCTTAGGCGTTTAATATGGGGTGTTGAGTCCATTTCGTTGAGCAAGGAGTAGCTCTTGTCTATTCCATATTTGGCTTAAGGAACTTTATCTGTGCTCATTTCAATCTCTGGTTTTATGCAGCACCCCAACTCACCTTTCCCCTTAAGCAAGCATAAGTTGGTTTTCTAAATTTGAGACCCAGTTCTGTTTTGGAATTCAGTTCCTGTGTAGCCAAGTTTACATTCCGTGTATTAGTGATATCTTATGATGTTTCTTTTTCTGTGTGACTTATTTCAGTTAGAATCATCGTGCCTGAATCCACTCATTATGCTGCTACGGGCCTGAGGACATAGATTTCATTGCTGAGTGATACTGCATTGTACATAAGTACCACAAGTTCTTTATCCATTTTTCACTTTCTGTGATATTGAACTTGTACGGTAAACGAGGTTCTTGTAAACAGAGGCGTCCCAAACTTTGGGTGGGCTGTGTCTTTTTGATTTTAATTTCCCTAAGCTATAGGACCATAAGTGGAAGTGCCCTAGGCTCTGTTGCTTTGTTTTTTAGATGTTTCAGGAAACACCATACACTTCTCCCGAGTGTCTGTTGGCAGTTTACATCCTGCCCGTCAGCATAACAAGGCTCCCAGTTCTCCATGGCCTGTCCTGCCTTTCTGGATTTTACACTTTTTTCAGATGGCCCTTTTGACCGGGGGGAAGTGAGACTTCATTGTAGTGCAGATTTCCTTTGCAAGTTTGCTTGGTTGGCCAAAAAGGGCGTATGCGTTTTATCCTGAATATATTCAGGAAAAAACACATATGCCTTTTTTGGCCAAGTGCATCATTGTGGACGTTCTGCCTCTTTTCCTATGCTTTCAATGCAATTCCAGTCTACCTCCTGAAATCGGTTTCCTGCTATTCTGCCCCGCTTTTAAGTCCTCTTGGCAGCCTTACTTCAGTATATTTTTGGACGATAGCTGTCATTTATAACTCTGCAGGTTTGTGAATTACAGTGTCCCTGAGCTCCTTTCTTCAACTCGCTTTCTTTTGAGCTGGCCGCAACACCGCAGGATGGCTTCAGGCCCTAATCTGGTTCCAGCACGGCATGCTGAGCCTTTGTTTATTTCCTCTTCCTGGTGGGAAATGAGAGTTAAATTTGCCCGTCCAGACACCTCCAGCTAGTCTCTCATTGGTTCTCCCTATCCTGTTCATCTTCTGGGCAAACTGGGCCAAACAGGAGCTTAAAGGCGCTGACTCTCCAAGTGGGGAGAGTGTTAGTAAAGCATCTGGAATGTTGCACCCGAGTACCAGGGGAGGAAAACTGAGACATATTTGAACACGTCTCCCGTTCACACGGTTGATCATACTCTGGGTTCCACATGCATGTTTTAGCTGAAGGAAGAATACCTTAAACCTGGAGAGTTGAGACCCGTGGAATGGGTACCACGCAATATGACTACAAAGGGTCTTCATTTGCTCACCGAACCTCTCCAATCCTATCACTGCTGCGTTTATGCCCCTGTACACACGCTTGATTGTCTTTTGAGACATAGCAATCCATAGGTTTTAAGATAGTTACTAGTCAGGTACATTCTTAGGCGTTTAATATGGAGTGTTGAGTCCATTTCGTTGAGCAAGGAGTAGCTCTTGTCTATTCCATATTTGGCTTAAGGAACTTTATCTGTGCTCATTTCAATCTCTGGTTTTATGCAGCACCCCAACTCACCTTTCCCCTTAAGCAAGCATAAGTTGGTTTTCTAAATTTGAGACCCTGTTCTGTTTTGGAATTCAGTTCCTGTGTAGCCAAGTTTACATTCCGTGTATTAGTGATATCTTATGATGTTTCTTTTTCTGTGTGACTTATTTCAGTTAGAATCATCGTACCTGAATCCACTCATTATGCTGCTACGGGCCTGATGACATAGATTTCATTGCTGAGTGATACTGCATTGTACGTAAGTACCACAAGTTCTTTATCCATTTTTCACTTTCTGGTATATTGAACTTGTACTGTAAACGAGGTTCTTGTAAACAGAGGCGTCCCAACCTTTGGGGTGGCTGTGTCTTTTTGATTTTAATTTCCCTAAGCTATAGGACCATAAGTGGAAGTGCCCTAGGCTCTGTTGCTTTGTGTTTTAGATGTTTCAGGAAACACCATACACTTCTCCCGAGTGTCTGTTTTCAATTTACATCCCGCCCATCAGCATAACAAGGCTCCCAGTTCTCCATGGCCTGTACTGCCTTTCTGGATTTTACACTTTTTTCAGATGGCCCTTTTGACCGGGGGGAAGTGAGACTTCATTGTAGTGCAGATTTCCTTTGCAAGCTTACTTGGTTGGCCAAAATGTGCGTATGCGTTTTTTCCTGAATATATTCAGGAAAAAACGCATACGCCCTTTTTGGCCAAGTGCATCATTGTGGACGTTCTGCCTCTTTTCCTATGCTTTCAATGCAATTCCAGTCTACCTCCTGAAATCGATTTCCTGCAATTCTGCCCCGCTTTCAAGTCCTCTTGGCAGCCTTACTTCAGTATATTTTTGGACGATAGCTGTCATTTATAACTGTGCAGGTTTGTGAATTACAGTGCCCCTGAGCTCCTTTCTTCAACTCGCTTTCTTTTGAGCTGGCCGCAACACCGCAGGATGGCTTCAGGCCCTAATCTGGTTCCGGCACGGCACGCTGAGCCTTTGGTTAATTCCTCTTCCTGGTGGGAAATGAGAGTTAAATTTGCCCGTCCAGACACCTCTAGCTAGTCTCTCATTGGTTCTCCCTATTCCTGTTCATCTTCCGCAGAAATTGCAAACTGGGCCAAACAGGAGGTTAAAGGCGCTGACTCTCCAAGTGGGGAGAGTGTTAGTAAAGCATCTGGAATGTTGCAACCGAGTACCAGGGGAGGAAAACTGAGACATATTTGAACACGTCTCCCGTTCACACAGTTGATCATACTCTGGGTTCCACATGCATGTTTTAGCTGAAGGAAGAATACCTTAAACCTGGAGAGTTGAGACCCGTGTAATGGGTGCCATGAAATATGACTTCAAAGGGTCTTCATTTGCTCACCGAACCTCTCCAATCCTATCACTGCTGTGTTTATGCCCCTGTACACACGCTTGATTCTCTTTTGGAGACATAGCAATCCATAGGTTTTAAGATACTTACTAGTCAGTTACATTCTTAGGCATTTAATATGGGGTGTTGAGTCCATTTCGTTGAGCAAGGAGTAGCTCTTGTCTATTCCATATTTGGCTTAAGGAAATTGATCTGTGCTCATTTCAATCTCTGGTTTTATGCAGCACCCCAACTCACCTTTCCCCTTAAGCAAGCATAAGTTGGTTTTCTAAATTTGAGACCCTGTTCTGTTTTGGAATTCAGTTCCTGTGTAGCCAAGTTTACATTCCGTGTATTAGTGATATCTTATGATGTTTCTTTTTCTGTGTGACTTATTTCAGTTAGAATCATCGTACCTGATTCCACTCATTATGCTGCTACGGGCCTGATGACATAGATTTCATTGCTGATTGATACTGCATTGTACGTAAGTACCACAAGTTCTTTATCCATTTTTCACTTTCTGTGATATTGCACTTGTACCGTAAACGAGGTTCTTGTAAACAGAGGCATCCCAAACTTTGGGGTGGCTGTGTCTTTTTGATTTTAATTTCCCTAAGCTATAGGACCATAAGTGGAAGTGCCCTAGGCTCTGTTGCTTTGTTTTTTAGATGTTTCAGGAAACACCATACACTTCTCCCGAGTGTCTGTTGGCAATTTACATCCCACCCATCAGCATAACAAGGCTCCCAGTTCTCCATGGCCTGTCCTGCCTTTCTGGATTTTACACTTTTTTCAGATGGCCCTTTTGACCGGTGGGAAGTGAGACTTCATTGTAGTGCAGATTTCCTTTGCAAGCTTGCTTGGTTGGCCAAAAAGGGCGTATGCCTTTTTTCCTGAATATATTCAGGAAAAAACGCATACGCCCTATTTGTCAAAGTGCATCATTGTGGACGTTCTGCCTCTTTTCCTATGCTTTCAATGCAATTCCAGTCTACCTCCTGAAATCGGTTTCCTGCAATTCGGCCCCGCTTTCATATCCTCTTGGCAGCCTTACTTCAGTCTATTTTTGGACGATAGCTGTCATTTATAACTCTGCAGGTTTGTGAATTACAGTGCCCCTGAGCTGCTTTCTTCAACTCGCTTTCTTTTGAGCTGGCCGCAACACCGCAGGATGGCTTCAGGCCCTAATCTGGTTCCGGCACGGCACGCTGAGCCTTTGGTTAATTCCTCTTCCTGGTGGGAAATGAGAGTTAAATTTGCCCATCCAGACACCTCCAGTTAGTCTCTCATTGGTTCTCGCTATTCCTGTTCATCTTCCGCAGAAATTGCAAACTGGGCCAAACAGGAGGTTAAAGGCGCTGACTCTCCAAGTGGGGAGAGTGTTAGTAAAGCGTCTGGAGTGTGGCACCCGAGTACCAGGAGAGGAAAACTGAGACATATTTGAACACATCTCCCATTCACACGGTTGATCATACTCTGGGTTCCACATGCATGTTTTAGCTGAAGGAAGAATACCTTAAACCTGGAGAGTTGAGACCCGTGTATTGGGTACCATGCAATATGACTTCAAAGGGTCTTCATTTGCTCACCGAACCTCTCCAATCCTGTCACTGCTGCGTTTATGCCCCTGTACACACGCTTGATTCTCTTTTGGAGACATAGCAATCCATAGGTTTTAAGATACTTACTAGTCAGGTACATTCTTAGGCGTTTAATATGCGGTGTTGAGTCCATTTCATTGAGCAAGGAGTAGCTCTTGTCTCTTCCATATTTGGCTTAAGGAACTTTATCTGTGCTCATTTCAATCTCTGGTTTTATGCAGCACCCCAACTCACCTTTCCCCTTAAGCAAGCGTAAGTTGGTTTTCTAAATTTGAGACCCTGTTCTGTTTTGGAATTCAGTTCCTGTGTAGCCAAGTTTACATTCCGTGTATTAGTGATATCTTATGATGTTTCTTTTTCTGTGTGACTTATTTCAGTTAGAATAATCGTACCTGAATCCACTCATTATGTTGCTGTGGGCCTGATGACATAGATTTCATTGCTGAGTTATACTGCATTGTACGTAAGTACCACAAGTTCTTTATCCATTTTTCACTTTCTGTGATATTGAACTTGTACAGTAAACGAGGTTCTTGTAAACAGAGGGGTCCCAAACTTTGGGGTGGCTGTGTCTTTTTGATTTTAATTTCCCTAAGCTATAGGACCATAAGTGGAAGTGCCCTAGGCTCTGTGGCTTTGTGTTTTAGATGTTTCAGGAAACACCATACACTTCTCCCGAGTGTCTGTTTTCAATTTACATCCCGCCCATCAGCATAACAAGGCTCCCAGTTCTCCATGGCCTATCCTGCCTTTCTGGATTTTACACTTTTTTCAGATGGCCCTTTTGACCGGGGGGGAGTGAGACTTCATTGTAGTGCAGATTTCCTTTGCAAGCTTGCTTGGTTGGCCAAAAAGAGCGTATGCGTTTTTTCCTGAATATATTCAGGAAAAAACGCATACGCCCTTTTTGGCCAAGTGCATCATTGTGGACGTTCTGCCTCTTTTCCTATGCTTTCAATGCAATTCCAGTCTACCTCCTGAAATCGGTTTCCTGCAATTCTGCCCCGCATTCAAGTCCTCTTGGCAGCCTTACTTCAGTATATTTTTGGACGATAGCTGTCATTTATAACTCTGCAGGTTTGTGAATTACAGTGTCCCTGAGCTACTTTCTTCAACTCGCTTTCTTGTGACCTGGCCGCAACACCGCAGTATGGCTTCAGGCCCTAATCTGGTTCCGGCATGGCACGCTGAGCCTTTGGTTAATTCCTCTTCATGGTGGGAAATGAGAGTTAAATTTGCCCGTCCAGACACCTCCAGCTAGTCTCTCATTGGTTCTCGCTATTCCTGTTCATCTTCCACAGAAATTGCAAACTGGGCCAAACAGGTGGTTAAAGGGACTGACTCTCCAAGTCAGGAGAGTGTTAGTAAAGCGTCTGGAATGTTGCACCCGGGTACCAGGGTACGAAAACTGAGACATATTTGAACACGTCTCCCGATCACATGGTTGATCATACTCTAGGTTCCACATGCATGTTTTAGCTGAAGGAAGAATACCTTAAACCTGGGTAGATGAAACCCGTGGAATAGGTACCATGCAATATGACTTCAAAGCGTCTTCATTTGCTCACCGAACCTCTCCAATCCTATCACTGCTGCGTTTATGCCCCTGTACACACGCTTGATTCTCTTTTGGAGACATAGCAATCCTTAGGTTTTAAGATACTTACTAGTCAGGTACATTCTTAGGCGTTTAATATGCGGTGTTGAGTCCATTTCTTTGAGCAAGGAGTAGCTCTTGTGTATTCCATATTTGGCTTAAGGAACTTTATCTGTGCTCATTTCAATCTCTGGTTTTATGCAGCACCCCAACTCACCTTTACCCTTAAACAAGCATAAGTTCGTTTTCTAAATTTGAGATCCTGTTCTGTTCTGTAATTCAGTTCCTGTGTAGCCAAGTTTACATTCCGTGTATTACTGATATCTTATGATGTTTCTTTTTCTGTGTGACTTATTTCAGTTAGAATCATCATACCTGAATCCACTCATTGTGCTGCTAAGGGCCTGATGACATAGATTTCATTGCTGAGTGATATTGCTTTGTAAGTAAATACCACAACTTCTTTATCCATTTTTCACTTTCTGCGATGTTGAACTTGTACTGTAAACGAGGTTCTTGTAAACAGAGCCCTTCCAAACTTTGGGGTGGCTGTGTCTTTTTGATTTTAATTTCCCTAAGCTATAGGACCATAAGTGGAAGTGCCCTAGGCTCTGTTGCTTTGTTTTTTAGATGTTTCAGGAAACACCATACACTTCTCCCGAGTGTCTGTTGGCAATTTACATCCCGCCCATCAGCATAACAAGGCTCCCAGTTCTCCATGGCCTGTCCTGCCTTTCTGGATTTTACACATTTTTCAGATGGCCCTTTTGACCGGGGGGAAGTGAGACTTCATTGTAGTGATGATTTCCTTTGCAAGTTTGCTTGGTTGGCCAAAAAGGGCGTATGCGTTTTTTCCTGAATATATTCAGGAAAAAACGCATACGCCCTTTTTGGCCAAGTGCATCATTGTGGACGTTCTGCCTCTTTTCCTATGCTTTCAATGCAATTCCAGTCTACCTCCTGAAATCGGTTTCCTGCAATTCTGCCCCGCTTTCAAGTCCTCTTGGCAGCCTTACTTCAGTCTATTTTTGGACGATAGCTGTCATTTATAACTCTGCAGGTTTGTGAATTACAGTGCCCCTGAGCTCCTTTCTTCAACTCGCTTTATTGTGACCTGGCCGCAACACCGCAGGATGGCTTCAGGCCCTATTCTGGTTCCGGCACGGCATGCTGAGCCTTTGGTTAATTCCTCTTCCTGGTGGGAATTGAGAGTTAAATTTGCCCGTCCAGAAACCTCCAGCTAGTCTCTCATTGGTTCTCGCTATTCCTGTTCATCTTCCGCAGAAATTGCAAACTGGGCCAAACAGGAGGTTAAATGGACTGACTCTCCAAGTCGGGAGAGTGTTAGTAAAGCGTCTGGAATGTTGCACCCGAGTACCAGGGTACGAAAACTGAGACATATTTGAACACGTCTCCCGATCACACGTTTGATCATACTCTGGGTTCCACATGCATGTATTAGCTGAAGGAAGAATACCTTAAACCTGGAGAGTTGAGACCCGTGGAATGGGTACCATGCAATATGACATCAAAGGGTCTTCATTTTCTCTCCGAACCTCTCCAATCCTATCACTACTGCGTTTATGCCCCTGTACACATGCTTGATTCTCTTTCGGAGACATAGCAATCCATAGGTTTTAAGATATTTAGTAGTCAGGTACATTCTTAGGCGTTTAATATGCGGTGTTGAGTCCATTTCATTGAGCAAGGAGTAGCTCTTGTCTATTCCATATTTGGCTTAAGGAACTTTATCTGTGCTCATTTCAATCTCTGGTTTTATGCAGCACCCCAACTCACCTTTACCCTTAAGCAAGCATAAGTTGGTTTTCTAAATTTGAGACCCAGTTCTGTTCTGTAATTCACTTCCTGTGTAGCCCAGTTTACATTCCGTGTATTACTGATATCTTATGATGTTTCTTTTTCTGTGTGACTTATTTCAGTTAGAATCATCATACCTGAATCCACTCATTGTGCTGCTAAGGGCCTGATGACATAGATTTCATTGCTGAGTGATATTGCTTTGTAAGTAAATACCACAACTTCTTTATCCATTTTTCACTTTCTGCGATGTTGAACTTGTACGGTAAACGAGGTTCTTGTAAACAGAGGCGTCCCAAACTTTGGGGTGGCTGTGTCTTTTTTATTTTAATTTCCCTAAGCTATAGGACCATAAGTGGAAGTGCCCTAGGCTCTGTTGCTTTGTTTTTTAGATCTTTAAGCAAACACCATACACTTATCCCCAGTGTCTGTTGGCAATTTACATCCTGCCCATCAGTATAACAAGGCTCCCAGTTCTCCATGGCCTGTCCTGCCTTTCTGCATTTTACACTTTTTTCAGATGGCTCTTTTGACCGGGGGGAAGTGAGACTTCATTGTAGTGCAGATTTCCTTTGCAAGCTTGCTTGGTTGGCCAAAAAGAGCGTATGCGTTTTTTCCTGAATATATTCAGGAAAAAACGCATACGCCCTTTTTGGCCAAGTGCATCATTGTGGACGTTCTGCCTCTTTTCCTATGCTTTCAATGCAATTCCAGTCTACCTCCTGAAATCGGTTTCCTGCAATTCTGCCCCGCTTTCAAGTCCTCTTGGCAGCCTTACTTCAGTATATTTTTGGACGATAGCTGTCATTTATAACTCTGCAGGTTTGTGAATTACAGTGCCCCTGAGCTCCTTTCTTCAACTCGCTTTCTTTTGAGCTGGCCGCAACACCGCAGGATGGCTCCAGGCCCTAATCTGGTTCCGGCACGGCACGCTGAGCCTTTGGTTATTTCCTCTTCCTGGTGGGAAATGAGAGTTAAATTTGCCCGTCCAGACACCTCCAGCTAGTCTCTCATTGGTTCTCCCTATTCCTGTTCATTTTCCGGAGAAATTGCAAACTGGGCCAAACAGGAGGTTAAAGGCGCTGACTCTCCAAGTGGGGAGAGTGTTAGTAAAGCGTCTGGAATGTTGCACCCGAGTACCAGGGGAGGAAAACTGAGACATATTTGAACACGTCTTCCGTTCACACGATTGATCATACTCTGGGTTCCACATGCATCTTTTAGCTTAAGGAAGAATACCTTAAACCTGGGTAGTTGAAACCCGTGCAATGGGTACCATGAAATATGACTTCAAAGGGTCTTCATTTGCTCACCGAACTTCTCCAATCCTATCACTGCTGCGTTTATGCCCCTGTACACACGCTTGATTCTCTTTTGGAGACATAGCAATCCATAGGTTTTAAGATACTTACTAGTCAGGTACATTCTTAGGCGTTTAATATGTGGAGTTGAGTCCATTTCGTTGAGCAAGGAGTAGCTCTTGTCTATTCCATATTTGGCTTAAGGAACTTTATCTGTGCTCATTTCAATCTCTGGTTTTATGCAGCACCCCAACTCACCTTTACCCTTAAGCAAGCAGAAGTTGGTTTTCTAAATTTGAGACCCTGTTCTGTTTTGGAATTCAGTTCCTGTGTAGCCAAGTTTACATTCCGTGTATTAGTGATATCTTATGATGTTTCCTTTTCTGTGTGACTTATTTCAGTTAGAAACATCATACCTGAATCCACTAATTGTGCTGCTAAGGGCCTGATGACATAGATTTCTTTGCTGAGTGATATTGCTTTGTAAGTAAATACCACAACTTCTTTATCCATTTTTCACGTTCTGCGATGTTGAACTTGTACTGTAAACGAGGTTCTTGTAAACAGAGCCGATCCAAACTTTGGGGTGGCTGTGTCTTTTTGATTTTAATTTCCCTAAGCTATAGTACCATAAGTGGAAATGCCCTAGGCTCTGTTGCTTTGTTTTTTAGATGTTTCAGGAAACACCATACACTTCTCCCGAGTGTCTGTTGGCAATTTACATCCCGCCCATCAGCATAACAAGGCTCCCAGTTCTCCATGGCCTGTCCTGCCTTTCTGGATTTTACACTTTTTTCAGATGGCCCTTTTGACCGGGGGGAAGTGAGACTTCATTGTAGTGCAGATTTCCTTTGCAAGCTTGCTTGGTTGGCCAAAAAGTGCGTATGCGTTTTTTCCTGAATATATTCAGGAAAAAACGCATACGCCCTTTTTGGCCAACTGCATCATTGTGGACGTTCTGCCTCTTTTCCTATGCTTGAAATGCAATTCCAGTCTACCTCCTGAAATCGGTTTCCTGCAATTCTGCCCCGCTTTCGAGTCCTCTTGGCAGCCTTACTTCAGTATATTTTTGGACGATAGCTGTCATTTATAACTCTGCAGGTTTGTGAATTACAGTGCCCCTGAGCTCCTTTCTTCAACTCGCTTTCTTTTGAGCTGGCCGCAACATCGCAGGATGGCTTCAGGCCCTAATCTAGTTCCGGCACGGCACGCTGAGCCTTTGGTTAATTCCTCTTCCTGCTGGGAAATGAGAGTTAAATTTGCCCGTCCAGACACCTCCAGCCTGTCTCTCATTGGTTCTCCCTATTTCTGTTCATCTTCCGCAGAAATTGCAAACTGGGCCAAACAGGAGGTTAAAGGGACTGACTCTCCAATTCGGGAGAGTGTTAGTAAAGCGTCTGGAATGTTTCACCCGAGTACCAGGGGAGGAAAACTGAGACATATTTGAACACGTCTCCCGTTCACACGGTTGATCATACTCTGGGTTCCACATGCATGTTTTAGCTGAAGGAAGAATACCTTAAACCTGGAGAGTTGAGACCCGTGTAATGGGTACCATGCAATATGACTTCAAAGGGTCTTCATTTGCTCACTGAACATCTCCAATCCTATCACTGCTGCGTTTATGCCCCTGTACACACACTTGATTCTCTTTTGGAGACATAGCGATCCATAGGTTTTAAGATACTTACTAGTCAGGTACATTCTTAGGCGTTTAATATGGGGTGTTGTGTCCATTTCCTTGAGCAAGGAGTAGCTCTTGTCTATTCCATATTTGGCTTAAGGAACTTTATGTGTGCTCATTTCAATCTCTGGTTTTATGCAGCACCCCAACTCACCTTTCCCCATAAGCAAGCATAAGTTGGTTTTCTAAATTTGTGACCTTGTTCTGTTTTGGAATTCAGTTCCTGTGTAGCCAAGATTACATTCCATGTAATAGTGATATCTTATGATGTTTCTTTTTCTGTGTGCCTTATTTCAGTTAGAATCATCGTAGCTGTATTCACTCATTGTACTGCTAAGGGCCTGATGACATAGATTTCATTGCTGAGTGATACTGCATTGTACATAAGTACCACAAGTTCTTTATCCGTTTTTCGCTTTCTGTGATATTGAACTTGTACGGTAAACGAGGTTCTTGTAAACAGAGGCGTCCCAAACTTTGGGGTGGCTGTGTCTTTTTGATTTTAATTTCCCTAAACTATAGGACCATAAGTGGAAGTGCCCTAGGCTCTGTTGCTTTGTTTTTTAGATGTTTCAGGAAACACCATACACTTCTCCCGAGTGTGTGTTGGCAATTTACATCCCGCCCATCAGCATAACAAGGCTCCCAGTTCTCCATGGCCTGTCCTGCCTTTCTGGATTTTACACTTTTTTCAGATGGCCCTTTTGACCGGGGGGAAGTGAGACTTCATTGTAGTGCAGATTTCCTTTGCAAGCTTGCTTGGTTGGCCAAAAAGGGCGTAGGCGTTTTTTCCTGAATATATTCAGGAAAAAACGCCTACGCACTTTTTGGCCAAGTGCATCATTGTGGACGTTCTGCCTCTTTTCCTATGCTTTCAATGCAATTCCAGTCTACCTCTTGAAATCGGTTTCCTGCAATTCTGCCCCGCTTTCAAGTCCTCTTGGCAGCCTTACTTCAGTATATTTTTGGACGATAGCTGTCATTTATAACTCTGCAGGTTTGTGAATTGCAGTGCCCCTGAGCTCCTTTCTTCAACTCGCTTTCTTTTGAGCTGGCCGCAACACCGCAGGATGGCTTCAGGCCCTAATCTGGTTCCGGCACGGCACGCTGAGCCTTTGGTTAATTCCTCTTCCTGGTGGGAAATGACAGTTAAATTTGCCCGGCCAGACACCTCCAGCTAGTCTCTCATTGGTTCTTGCTATTCCTGTTCATCTTCCGTAGAAATTGCAAACTGGGCCAAACAGGAGGTTAAAGGGACTGACTCTCCAAGTCGGGAGAGTGTTAGTAAAGGGTCTGGAATGTTGCACCCGAGTACCAGGGTACGAAAACTGAGACATATTTGAACACGTCTCCCGATCACATGGTTGATCATACTCTAGGTTCCACATGCATGTTTTAGCTGAAGGAAGAATACCTTAAAGCTGGGTAGTTGAGACCCGTGGAATGGGCACCATGCAATATGATTTCAAAGGGTCTTCATTTGCTCACCGAACCTCTCCAATCCTATCACTGCTGCGTTTATGCCCCTGTACACATGCTTGATTCTCTTCCGGAGACATAGCAATCCATAGGTTTTAAGATACTAGTCAGATACATTCTTAGGCGTTTAATATGGGGTGTTGAGTCCATTTCGTTGAGCAAGGAGTAGCTCTTGTGTATTCCATATTTGGCTTAAGGAACTTTATCTGTGCTCATTTCAATCTCTGGTTTTATGCAGCACCCCAACTCACCTTTCCCCTTAAGCAAGCATAAGTTGGTTTTCTAAATTTGAGACCCTGTTCTGTTTTGGAATTCAGTTCCTGTGTAGCCAAGTTTACATTCCGTTTATTAGTGATATCTTATGATGTTTCTTTTTCTGTGTGACTTATTTCAGTTAGAATCATCGTACCTGAATCCACTCATTATGTTGCTACGGGCCTGATGACATAGATTTCATTGCTGAGTGATACTGCATTGTACGTAAGTACCACAAGTTCTTTATCCATTTTTCACTTTCTGTGATATTGAACTTGTACGGTAAACGAGGTTCTTGTAAACAGAAGCATCCCAAACTTTGGGGTGGCTGTGTCTTTTTGATTTTAATTTCCCTAAGCTATAGGACCATAAGTGGAAGTGCCCTAGGCTCTGTTGCTTTGTTTTTTAGATGTTTCAGGAAACACCATACACTTCTCCCAAGTGTCTGTTGGCAATTTACATCCCGCCCATCAGCATAACAAGGCTCCCAGTTCTCCATGGCTTGTCCTGCCTTTCTGGATTTTACACTTTTTTCAGATGGCCCTTTTGACCGGGGGGAAGTGAGACTTCATTGTAGTGCAGATTTCCTTTGCAAGCTTGCTTGGTTGGCCAAAAAGGGCGTATGCGTTTTTTCCTGAATATATTCAGGAAAAAACGCATACGCCCTTTTTGGCCAAGTGCATCATTGTGGACGTTCTGCCTCTTTTCCTATGCTTTCAATGCAATTCCAGTCTACTTCCTGAAATCGGTTTCCTGCAATTTTGCCCCGCATTCAAGTCCTCCTGGCAGCCTTACTTCAGTATATTTTTGGACGATAGCTGTCATTTATAACTCTGCAGGTTTGTGAATTACAGTGCCCCTGAGCTCCTTTCTTCAACTCGCTTTCTTTTGAGCTGGCTGCAACACCACAGGATGGCTTCAGGCCCTAATCTGGTTCCGGCAAGGCACGTTGTGCCTTTGGGTAATTCCTCTTCTTGGTGGGAAATGAGAGTTAAATTTGCCCGTCCAGACACCTCCCGCTAGTCTCTCATTGATTCTCGCTATTCCTGTTCATCTTCCGCAGAAATTGCAAACTGGGCCAAACAGGAGGTTAAAGAGACTGACTACCCAAGTCGGGAGAGTGTTAGTAAAGCGTCTGGAATGTAGCACCCGAGTACCAGGGTACGAAAACTGAGACATATTTGAACACGTCTCCCGATCACACGGTTGATCATACTCTAGGTTCCACATGCATGTTTTAGCTGAAGGAAGAATACCTTAAACCTGGAGAGTTGAGACCCGTGTAATGGGTACCATGCAATATGACTTCAAAGGGTCTTCATTTGCTCACCGAACCTCTCCAATCCTATCACTGCTGCGTTTATGCCCCTGTACACATGCTTGATTCTCTTTCGGAGACATAGCAATCCATAGGTTTTAAGATACTTACTAGTCAGGTACATTCTTAGGCGTTTAATATGCGGTGTTGAGTCCATTTCGTTGAGCAAGGAGTAGCTCTTGTCTATTCCATATTTGGCTTAAGGAACTTTATCTGTGCTCATTTCAATCTCTGGTTTTATGCAGCACCCCAACTCACCTTTACCCTTAAGCAAGCATAAGTTGGTTTTCTAAATTTGAGACCCTGTTCTGTTCTTAATTCAGTTCCTGTGTAGCCAAGTTTACATTCCGTGTATTACTGATATCTTATGATGTTTCTTTTTCTGTGTGACTTATTCAGTTAGAATCATCATACCTGAATCCACTCATTGTGCTGCTAAGGGCTTGATGACATAGATTTCATTGTTGAGTGATGTTGCTTTGTAAGTAAATACCACAACTTCTTATTCATTTTTCACTTTCTGCGATGTTGAACTTGTACTGTAAACGAGGTTCTTGTAAAGAGAGGCGTCCCAAACTTTGGGGTGGCTGTATCTTTTTGATTTTAATTTCCCTAAGCTATAGGACCATAAGTGGAAGTGCCCTAGGCTCTGTTGCTTTGTTTTTTAGATGTTTCAGGAAACACCATACACTTCTCCCGAGTGTCTGTTGGCAATTTACATCCCGCCCATCAGCATAACAAGGCTCCCAGTTCTCCATGGCCTGTCCTGCCTTTCTGGATTTTACACTTTTTTCAGATGGCCCTTTTGACCGGGGGGAAGTGAGACTTCATTGTAGTGCAGATTTCCTTTGCAAGCTTGCTTGGTTGGCCAAAAAGGGCGTATGCGTTTTTTCCTGAATATATTCAGGAAAAAACGCATACGCCCTTTTTGGCCAAGTGCATCATTGTGGACGTTCTGCCTCTTTTCCTATGCTTTCAATGCAATTCCAGTCTACCTCCTGAAATCGGTTTCCTGCAATTCTGCCCCGCTTTCAAGTCCTCTTGGCAGCCTTACTTCAGTATATTTTTGGACGATAGCTGTCATTTATAACTCTGCAGGTTTGTGAATTACAGTGCCCCTGAGCTCCTTTCTTCAACTCGCTTTCTTGTGACCTGGCCGCAACACCGCAGGATGGCTTCAGGCCCTAATCTGGTTCCGGCACGGCACGCTGAGCCTTTGGTTAATTCCTCTTCCTGGTGGGAAATGAGAGTTAAATTTGCCCGTCCAGAAACCTCCAGCTAGTCTCTCATTGGTTCTCGCTATTCCTGTTCATCTTCCGTAGAAATTGCAAACTGGGCCAAACAGGAGGTTAAAGGGACTGACTCTCCAAGTCGGGAGAGTGTTAGTAAAGGGTCTGGAATGTTGCACCCGAGTACCAGGGTACGAAAACTGAGACATATTTGAACACGTCTCCCGATCACATGGTTGATCATACTCTAGGTTCCACATGCATGTTTTAGCTGAAGGAAGAATACCTTAAAGCTGGGTAGTTGAGACCCGTGGAATGGGCACCATGCAATATGATTTCAAAGGGTCTTCATTTGCTCACCGAACCTCTCCAATCCTATCACTGCTGCGTTTATGCCCCTGTACACATGCTTGATTCTCTTCCGGAGACATAGCAATCCATAGGTTTTAAGATACTAGTCAGATACATTCTTAGGCGTTTAATATGGGGTGTTGAGTCCATTTCGTTGAGCAAGGAGTAGCTCTTGTGTATTCCATATTTGGCTTAAGGAACTTTATCTGTGCTCATTTCAATCTCTGGTTTTATGCAGCACCCCAACTCACCTTTCCCCTTAAGCAAGCCTAAGTTGGTTTTCTAAATTTGAGACCCTGTTCTGTTTTGGAATTCAGTTCCTGTGTAGCCAAGTTTACATTCCGTTTATTAGTGATATCTTATGATGTTTCTTTTTCTGTGTGACTTATTTCAGTTAGAATCATCGTACCTGAATCCACTCATTATGTTGCTACGGGCCTGATGACATAGATTTCATTGCTGAGTGATACTGCATTGTACGTAAGTACCACAAGTTCTTTATCCATTTTTCACTTTCTGTGATATTGAACTTGTACGGTAAACGAGGTTCTTGTAAACAGAGGCATCCCAAACTTTGGGGTGGCTGTGTCTTTTTGATTTTAATTTCCCTAAGCTATAGGACCATAAGTGGAAGTGCCCTAGGCTCTGTTGCTTTGTTTTTTAGATGTTTCAGGAAACACCATACACTTCTCCCAAGTGTCTGTTGGCAATTTACATCCCGCCCATCAGCATAACAAGGCTCCCAGTTCTCCATGGCCTGTCCTGCCTTTCTGGATTTTACACTTTTTTCAGATGGCCCTTTTGACCGGGGGGAAGTGAGACTTCATTGTAGTGCAGATTTCCTTTGCAAGCTTGCTTGGTTGGCCAAAAAGGGCGTATGCGTTTTTTCCTGAATATATTCAGGAAAAAACGCATACGCCCTTTTTGGCCAAGTGCATCATTGTGGACGTTCTGCCTCTTTTCCTATGCTTTCAATGCAATTCCAGTCTACTTCCTGAAATCGGTTTCCTGCAATTTTGCCCCGCATTCAAGTCCTCCTGGCAGCCTTACTTCAGTATATTTTTGGACGATAGCTGTCATTTATAACTCTGCAGGTTTGTGAATTACAGTGCCCCTGAGCTCCTTTCTTCAACTCGCTTTCTTTTGAGCTGGCTGCAACACCACAGGATGGCTTCAGGCCCTAATCTGGTTCCGGCAAGGCACGTTGTGCCTTTGGGTAATACCTCTTCTTGGTGGGAAATGAGAGTTAAATTTGCCCGTCCAGACACCTCCCGCTAGTCTCTCATTGATTCTCGCTATTCCTGTTCATCTTCCGCAGAAATTGCAAACTGGGCCAAACAGGAGGTTAAAGAGACTGACTACCCAAGTCGGGAGAGTGTAAGTAAAGCGTCTGGAATGTAGCACCCGAGTACCAGGGTACGAAAACTGAGACATATTTGAACACGTCTCCCGATCACACGGTTGATCATACTCTAGGTTCCACATGCATGTTTTAGCTGAAGGAAGAATACCTTAAACCTGGAGAGTTGAGACCCGTGTAATGGGTACCATGCAATATGACTTCAAAGGGTCTTCATTTGCTCACCGAACCTCTCCAATCCTATCACTGCTGCGTTTATGCCCCTGTACACATGCTTGATTCTCTTTCGGAGACATAGCAATCCATAGGTTTTAAGATACTTACTAGTCAGGTACATTCTTAGGCGTTTAATATGCGGTGTTGAGTCCATTTCGTTGAGCAAGGAGTAGCTCTTGTCTATTCCATATTTGGCTTAAGGAACTTTATCTGTGCTCATTTCAATCTCTGGTTTTATGCAGCACCCCAACTCACCTTTACCCTTAAGCAAGCATAAGTTGGTTTTCTAAATTTGAGACCCTGTTCTGTTCTTAATTCAGTTCCTGTGTAGCCAAGTTTACATTCCGTGTATTACTGATATCTTATGATGTTTCTTTTTCTGTGTGACTTATTCAGTTAGAATCATCATACCTGAATCCACTCATTGTGCTGCTAAGGGCTTGATGACATAGATTTCATTGTTGAGTGATGTTGCTTTGTAAGTAAATACCACAACTTCTTATTCATTTTTCACTTTCTGCGATGTTGAACTTGTACTGTAAACGAGGTTCTTGTAAAGAGAGCCGTCCCAAACTTTGGGGTGGCTGTATCTTTTTGATTTTAATTTCCCTAAGCTATAGGACCATAAGTGGAAGTGCCCTAGGCTCTGTTGCTTTGTTTTTTAGATGTTTCAGGAAACACCATACACTTCTCCCGAGTGTCTGTTGGCAATTTACATCCCGCCCATCAGCATAACAAGGCTCCCAGTTCTCCATGGCCTGTCCTGCCTTTCTGGATTTTACACTTTTTTCAGATGGCCCTTTTGACCGGGGGGAAGTGAGACTTCATTGTAGTGCAGATTTCCTTTGCAAGCTTGCTTGGTTGGCCAAAAAGGGCGTATGCGTTTTTTCCTGAATATATTCAGGAAAAAACGCATACGCCCTTTTTGGCCAAGTGCATCATTGTGGACGTTCTGCCTCTTTTCCTATGCTTTCAATGCAATTCCAGTCTACCTCCTGAAATCGGTTTCCTGCAATTCTGCCCCGCTTTCAAGTCCTCTTGGCAGCCTTACTTCAGTATATTTTTGGACGATAGCTGTCATTTATAACTCTGCAGGTTTGTGAATTACAGTGCCCCTGAGCTCCTTTCTTCAACTCGCTTTCTTGTGACCTGGCCGCAACACCGCAGGATGGCTTCAGGCCCTAATCTGGTTCCGGCACGGCACGCTGAGCCTTTGGTTAATTCCTCTTCCTGGTGGGAAATGAGAGTTAAATTTGCCCGTCCAGAAACCTCCAGCTAGTCTCTCATTGGTTCTCGCTATTCCTGTTCATCTTCCGTAGAAATTGCAAACTGGGCCAAACAGGAGGTTAAAGGGACTGACTCTCCAAGTCGGGAGAGTGTTAGTAAAGGGTCTGGAATGTTGCACCCGAGTACCAGGGTACGAAAACTGAGACATATTTGAACACGTCTCCCGATCACATGGTTGATCATACTCTAGGTTCCACATGCATGTTTTAGCTGAAGGAAGAATACCTTAAAGCTGGGTAGTTGAGACCCGTGGAATGGGCACCATGCAATATGATTTCAAAGGGTCTTCATTTGCTCACCGAACCTCTCCAATCCTATCACTGCTACGTTTATGCCCCTGTACACATGCTTGATTCTCTTTCAGAGACATAGCAATCCATAGGTTTTAAGATACTTACTAGTCAGGTACATTCTTAGGCGTTTAATATGCGGTGTTGAGTCCATTTCGTTGAGCAAGGAGTAGCTCTTGTGTATTCCATATTTGGCTTAAGGAACTTTATCTGTGCTCATTTCAATCTCTGGTTTTATGCAGCACCCCAACTCACCTTTACCCTTAAGCAAGCATAAGTTGGTTTTCTAAATTTGAGACCCTGTTCTGTTCTTAATTCAGTTCCTGTGTAGCCAAGTTTACATTCCGTGTATTACTGATATCTTATGATGTTTCTTTTTCTGTGTGACTTATTCAGTTAGAATCATCATACCTGAATCCACTCATTGTGCTGCTAAGGGCTTGATGACATAGATTTCATTGCTGAG
Organism: Stenella coeruleoalba; assembly: GCF_951394435.1. Classification (NCBI taxonomy): domain Eukaryota; kingdom Metazoa; phylum Chordata; class Mammalia; order Artiodactyla; family Delphinidae; genus Stenella; species Stenella coeruleoalba. The sequence continues at coordinate 711,153 of NW_027646368.1, forward strand.
TGATGTTGCTTTGTAAGTAAATACCACAACTTCTTATTCATTTTTCACTTTCTGCGATGTTGAACTTGTACTGTAAACGAGGTTCTTGTAAAGAGAGGCATCCCAAACTTTGGGGTGGCTGTATCTTTTTGATTTTAATTTCCCTAAGCTGTAGGACCATAAGTGGAAGTGCCCTAGGCTCTGTTGCTTTGTTTTTTAGATGTTTCAGGAAACACCATACACTTCTCCCGAGTGTCTGTTGGCAATTTACATCCCGCCCATCAGCATAACAAGGCTCCCAGTTCTCCATGGCCTGTCCTGCCTTTCTGGATTTTACACTTTTTTCAGATGGCCCTTTTGACCGGGGGGAAGTGAGACTTCATTGTAGTGCAGATTTCCTTTGCAAGCTTGCTTGGTTGGCCAAAAAGGGCGTATGCGTTTTTTCCTGAATATATTCAGGAAAAAACGCATACGCCCTTTTTGGCCAAGTGCATCATTGTGGACGTTCTGCCTCTTTTCCTATGCTTTCAATGCAATTCCAGTCTACCTCCTGAAATCGGTTTCCTGCAATTCTGCCCCGCTTTCAAGTCCTCTTGGCAGCCTTACTTCAGTATATTTTTGGACGATAGCTGTCATTTATAACTCTGCAGGTTTGTGAATTACAGTGCCCCTGAGCTCCTTTCTTCAACTCGCTTTCTTGTGACCTGGCCGCAACACCGCAGGATGGCTTCAGGCCCTAATCTGGTTCCGGCACGGCACGCTGAGCCTTTGGTTAATTCCTCTTCCTGGTGGGAAATGAGAGTTAAATTTGCCCGTCCAGAAACCTCCAGCTAGTCTCTCATTGGTTCTCGCTATTTCTGTTCATCTTCCGTAGAAATTGCAAACTGGGCCAAACAGGAGGTTAAAGGGACTGACTCTCCAAGTCGGGAGAGTGTTAGTAAAGGGTCTGGAATGTTGCACCCGAGTACCAGGGTACGAAAACTGAGACATATTTGAACACGTCTCCCGATCACATGGTTGATCATACTGTAGGTTCCACATGCATGTTTTAGCTGAAGGAAGAATACCTTAAAGCTGGGTAGTTGAGACCCGTGGAATGGGCACCATGCAATATGATTTCAAAGGGTCTTCATTTGCTCACCGAACCTCTCCAATCCTATCACTGCTACGTTTATGCCCCTGTACACATGCTTGATTCTCTTTCGGAGAGATAGCAATCCATAGGTTTTAAGATACTTACTAGTCAGGTACATTCTTAGGCGTTTAATATGCGGTGTTGAGTCCATTTCGTTGAGCAAGGAGTAGCTCTTGTGTATTCCATATTTGGCTTAAGGAACTTTATCTGTGCTCATTTCAATCTCTGGTTTTATGCAGCACCCCAACTCACCTTTACCCTTAAGCAAGCATAAGTTGGTTTTCTAAATTTGAGACCCTGTTCTGTTCTTAATTCAGTTCCTGTGTAGCCAAGTTTACATTCCGTGTATTACTGATATCTTATGATGTTTCTTTTTCTGTGTGACTTATTCAGTTAGAATCATCATACCTGAATCCACTCATTGTGCTGCTAAGGGCTTGATGACATAGATTTCATTGCTGAGTGATGTTGCTTTGTAAGTAAATACCACAACTTCTTATTCATTTTTCACTTTCTGCGATGTTGAACTTGTACTGTAAACGAGGTTCTTGTAAAGAGAGGCGTCCCAAACTTTGGGGTGGCTGTATCTTTTTGATTTTAATTTCCCTAAGCTGTAGGACCATAAGTGGAAGTGCCCTAGGCTCTGTTGCTTTGTTTTTTAGATGTTTCAGGAAACACCATACACTTCTCCCGAGTGTCTGTTGGCAATTTACATCCCGCCCATCAGCATAACAAGGCTCCCAGTTCTCCATGGCCTGTCCTGCCTTTCTGGATTTTACACTTTTTTCAGATGGCCCTTTTGACCGGGGGGAAGTGAGACTTCATTGTAGTGCAGATTTCCTTTGCAAGCTTGCTTGGTTGGCCAAAAAGGGCGTATGCGTTTTTTCCTGAATATATTCAGGAAAAATCGCATATGCCCTTTTTGGCCAAGTGCATCATTGTGGACGTTCTGCCTCTTTTCCTATGCTTTCAATGCAATTCCAGTCTACCTCCTGAAATCGGTTTCCTGCAATTCTGCCCCGCTTTCAAGTCCTCTTGGCAGCCTTACTTCAGTATATTTTTGGACGATAGCTGTCATTTATAACTCTGCAGGTTTGTGAATTACAGTGCCCCTGAGCTCCTTTCTTCAACTCGCTTTCTTGTGACCTGGCCGCAACACCGCAGGATGGCTTCAGGCCCTAATCTGGTTCCGGCACGGCACGCTGAGCCTTTGGTTAATTCCTCTTCCTGGTGGGAAATGAGAGTTAAATTTGCCCGTCCAGAAACCTCCAGCTAGTCTCTCATTGGTTCTCGCTATTCCTGTTCATCTTCCGTAGAAATTGCAAACTGGGCCAAACAGGAGGTTAAAGGGACTGACTCTCCAAGTCGGGAGAGTGTTAGTAAAGGGTCTGGAATGTTGCACCCGAGTACCAGGGTACGAAAACTGAGACATATTTGAACACGTCTCCCGATCACATGGTTGATCATACTCTAGGTTCCACATGCATGTTTTAGCTGAAGGAAGAATACCTTAAAGCTGGGTAGTTGAGACCCGTGGAATGGGCACCATGCAATATGATTTCAAAGGGTCTTCATTTGCTCACCGAACCTCTCCAATCCTATCACTGCTACGTTTATGCCCCTGTACACATGCTTGATTCTCTTTCGGAGACATAGCAATCCATAGGTTTTAAGATACTTACTAGTCAGGTACATTCTTAGGCGTTTAATATGCGGTGTTGAGTCCATTTCGTTGAGCAAGGAGTAGCTCTTGTGTATTCCATATTTGGCTTAAGGAACTTTATCTGTGCTCATTTCAATCTCTGGTTTTATGCAGCACCCCAACTCACCTTTACCCTTAAGCAAGCATAAGTTGGTTTTCTAAATTTGAGACCCTGTTCTGTTCTTAATTCAGTTCCTGTGTAGCCAAGTTTACATTCCGTGTATTACTGATATCTTATGATGTTTCTTTTTCTGTGTGACTTATTCAGTTAGAATCATCATACCTGAATCCACTCATTGTGCTGCTAAGGGCTTGATGACATAGATTTCATTGCTGAGTGATGTTGCTTTGTAAGTAAATACCACAACTTCTTATTCATTTTTCACTTTCTGCGATGTTGAACTTGTACTGTAAACGAGGTTCTTGTAAAGAGAGGCATCCCAAACTTTGGGGTGGCTGTATCTTTTTGATTTTAATTTCCCTAAGCTGTAGGACCATAAGTGGAAGTGCCCTAGGCTCTGTTGCTTTGTTTTTTAGATGTTTCAGGAAACACCATACACTTCTCCCGAGTGTCTGTTGGCAATTTACATCCCGCCCATCAGCATAACAAGGCTCCCAGTTCTCCATGGCCTGTCCTGCCTTTCTGGATTTTACACTTTTTTCAGATGGCCCTTTTGACCGGGGGGAAGTGAGACTTCATTGTAGTGCAGATTTCCTTTGCAAGCTTGCTTGGTTGGCCAAAAAGGGCGTATGCGTTTTTTCCTGAATATATTCAGGAAAAAACGCATACGCCCTTTTTGGCCAAGTGCATCATTGTGGACGTTCTGCCTCTTTTCCTATGCTTTCAATGCAATTCCAGTCTACCTCCTGAAATCGGTTTCCTGCAATTCTGCCCCGCTTTCAAGTCCTCTTGGCAGCCTTACTTCAGTATATTTTTGGACGATAGCTGTCATTTATAACTCTGCAGGTTTGTGAATTACAGTGCCCCTGAGCTCCTTTCTTCAACTCGCTTTCTTGTGACCTGGCCGCAACACCGCAGGATGGCTTCAGGCCCTAATCTGGTTCCGGCACGGCACGCTGAGCCTTTGGTTAATTCCTCTTCCTGGTGGGAAATGAGAGTTAAATTTGCCCGTCCAGAAACCTCCAGCTAGTCTCTCATTGGTTCTGCCTATTCCTGTTCATCTTCCGCAGAAATTGCCAACTGGGCCAAATAGGAGGTTAAAGGCGCTGACTCTCCAAGTGGGGAGAGTTTTAGTAAAGCGTCTGGAATGTTGCACCCGAGTACCAGGGTACGAAAACTGAGATATATTTGAACACGTCTCCCGATCACATGGTTGATCATACTCTAGGTTCCACATGCATGTTTTAGCTGAAGGAAGAATACCTTAAACCTGGGTAGTTGAAACCCGTGTAATGGGTACCATGCAATATGACTTCAAAGGGTCTTCATGTGCTCACCGAACCTCTCCAATCCTATCACTGCTGCATTTATGCCCCTGTACACATGCTTGATTCTCTTTCGGAGACATAGCAATCCATAGGTTTTAAGATACTTACTACTCAGGTACATTCTTAGGCGTTTAATATGCGGTGTTGAGTCCATTTCGTTGAGCAAGGAGTAGCTCTTGTCTATTCCATATTTGGCTTAAGGAACTTTATCTGTGCTCATTTCAATCTCTGGTTTTATGCAGCACCCCAACTCACCTTTCCCCTTAAGCAAGCAGAAGTTGGTTTTCTAAATTTGAGACCCTGTTCTGTTCTGTAATTCAGTTCCTGTGTAGCCAAGTTTACATTCCGTGTATTACTGATATCTTATGATGTTTCTTTTTCTGTGTGACTTATTTCAGTTAGAATCATCATACCTGAATCCACTCATTGTGCTGCTAAGGGCCTGATGACATAGATTTCATTGCTGAGTGATATTGCTTTGTAAGTAAATACCAAAACCTCTTTATCCATTTTTCACTTTCTGCGATGTTGAACTTGTACTGTAAACGAGGTTCTTGTAAACAGAGCCGTCCCAAATTTTGGGGTGGCTGTGTCTTTTTGATTTTAATTTCCCTAAGTTATAGGACCATAAACGGAAGTGCCCTAGGCTTGTTGCTTTGTTTTTTAGATGTTTCAGGAAACACCATACACTTCTCCGGAGTGTCTGTTGGCAATTTACATCCCGCCCATCAGCATAACAAGGCTCCCAGTTCTCCATGGCCTGTCCTGCCTTTCTGGATTTTACACTTTTTTTAGATGGCCCTTTTGACTGGGGGGAAGTGAGACTTCATTGTAGTGTAGATTTCCTTTGCAAGGTTGCTTGGTTGGCCAAAAAGGGCGTATGCGTTTTTTCCTGAATATATTCAGGAATAAACGCATACGCCCTTTTTGGCCAAGTGCATCATTGTGGACGTTCTGCCTCTTTTCCTATGCTTTCAATGCAATTCCAGTCTACCTCCTGAAATTGGTTTCCTGCAATTCTGCCCTGCTTTCAAGTTCTCTTGGAAGCCTTACTTCAGTATATTTCTGGACGATAGCTGTCATTTATAACTCTGCAGGTTTGTGAATTACAGTGCCCCTGAGCTCCTTTCTCCAACTCGCTTTCTTGTGACCTGGCCGCAACACCGCAGGATGCCTTCAGGCCCTAATCTGGTTCCGGCACGGCCCGCTAAGCCTTTGGTTATTTCCTATTCCTGGTGGGAAATGAGAGTTAAATTTGCCCATCCAGACACCTCCAACTAGTCTCTCATTGGTTCTCCCTATTCCTGTTCATCTTCCGCAGAAATTGCAAACTGGGCCAAACAGGAGGTTAAAGGCGCTGACTCTCCAAGTGGGGAGAGTGTTAGTAAAGCGTCTGGAATGTTGCACCCGAGTACCAGGGGACGAAAACTGAGACATATTTGAACACGTCTCCCGTTCACACGGTTGATCATACTCTGGGTTCCACATGCATGTTTTAGCTGAAGGAAGAATACCTTAAACCTGGAGAGTTGAGACCCATGTAATGGGTACCATGCAATATGACTTCAAAGGGTCTTCATTTGCTCACTGAACCTCTCCAATCCTATCACTGCTGCGTTTATGCCCCTGTACACATGCTTGATTCTCTTTGGAGACATAGCAATAAATAGGTTTTAAGATACTTACTAGTCAGGTACATTCTTAGGCGTTTAATATGGGGTGTTGAGTGCATTTCGTTGAGCAAGGAGTAGCTCTTGTCTATTCCATATTTGGCTTAAGGAACTTTATCTGTGCTCATTTCAATCTCTGGTTTTATGCAGCACCCCAACTCACCTTTCCCCTTAAGCAAGCATAAGTTGGTTTTCTAAATTTGAGACCCTGTTCTGTTCTGTAATTCAGTTCCTGTGTAGCCAAGTTTACATTCCGTGTATTAGTGATATCTTATGATGTTTCTTTTTCTGTGTGACTTATTTCATTTAGAATCATCGTACCTGAATCCACTCATTATGCTGCTACGGGGCTGATGACATAGATTTCATTGCTGAGTGATACTGCATTGTACGTAAGTACTACAAGTTCTTTATCCATTTTTCACTTTCTGTGATATTGAACTTGTACGGTAAACGAGGTTCTTGTAAATAGAGGCGCCCAAACTTTGGGTTGGCTGTGTCTTTTTGATTTTAATTTCCCTAAGCTATAGGACCATAAGTGGAAGTGCCCTAGGCTCTGTTGCTTTGTTTTTTAGATGTTTCAGGAAACACCATACACTTCTCCCGAGTGTCTGTTGGCAATTTACATCCCGCCCATCAGCAAAACAAGGCTCCAAGTTCTCCATGGCCTGTCCTGCCTTTCTGGATTTTACACTTTTTTCAGATGGCCCTTTTGACCGAGGGGAAGTGAGACTTCATTGTAGTGCAGATTTCCTTTGCAAGTTTGCTTGGTTGGCCAAAAAGGGCGTATGCGTTTTTTCCTCAGGAAAAAACACATACGCCCTTTTTGGCCAAGTGCATCATTGTGGACGTTCTGCCTCTTTTCCTATGCTTTCAATGCAATTCCAGTCTACCTCCTGAAATCGGTTTCCTGCAATTCTGCCCCGCTTTCAAGTCCTCTTGGCAGCCTTACTTCAGTATATTTTTGGACGATAGCTGTCATTTATAACTCTGCAGGTTTGTGAATTACAGTGCCCCTGAGCTCCTTTCTTCAACTCGCTTTCTTGTGAGCTGGCCGCAACACCGCAGGATGGCTTCAGGCCCTAATCTGGTTCCGGCACGGCACGCTGAGCCTTTGGTTACTTCCTCTTCCTGGTGGGAAATGAGAGTTAAATTTGCCCGTCCAGACACCTCCAGCTAGTCTCTCATTGGTTCTCGCTATTCCTGTTCATCTTCCGCAGAAATTGCAAACTGGGGCAAACAGGACGTTAAAGGGACTGACTCTCCAAGTCGGGAGAGTGTTAAGAAAGCGTCTGGAATGTTGCACCCGAGTACCAGGGTACGAAAACTGAGACATATTTGAACACGTCTCCCAATCACATGGTTGATCATACTCTAGGTTCCACATGCATGTTTTAGCTGAAGGAAGAATACCTTAAACTTGGGTAGTTGAAACCCGTGGAATGGGTACCATGCAATATGCCTTCAAAGGGTCTTCATTTGCTCACCGAACCTCTCCAATCCTATGACTGCTGCGTTTATGCCCCTGTACTCATGCTTGATTCTCTTTCGGAGACATAGCAATCCATAGGTTTTAAGATACTTACTAATCAGGTACATTCTTGGGCGTTTAATATGGGGTGTTGAGTCCAATTCGTTCAGCAAGGAGTAGCTCTTGTCTATTCCATATTTGGCTTAAGGAACTTTATCTGTGCTCATTTCAATCTCTGGTCTTATGAGCACCCCAACTCACCTTTCCCCTTAAGCAAGCATAAGTTGGTTTTCTAAATTTGAGACCCTGTTCTGTTCTGTAATTCAGTTCCTGTGTAGCCAAGTTTACATTCCGTGTATTACTGATATCTTATGATGTTTCTTTTCCTGTGTGACTTATTTCAGTTAGAATCATCATACCTGAATCCACTCACTGTGCTGCTAAGGGCCTGATGACATAGATTCATTGCTGAGTGATATTGCTTTGTAAGTAAATACCACAACTTCTTTATCCATTTTTCACTTTCTGCAATGTTGAACTTGTACTGTAAACGAGGTTCTTGTAAATAGAGGCGTCCCAAACTTTGGGGTGGCTGTGTCTTTTTGATTTTAATTTCCCTAAGCTATAGGACCAAAAGTGGAAGTGCCCTAGGCTCTGTTGCTTTGTTTTTTAGATGTTTCAGGAAACACCATACACTTCTCCCGAGTGTCTGTTGGCAATTTACATCCCGCCCATCAGCATAACAAGGCTCCCATTTCTCCATGGCCTGTCCTGGGTTTCTGGATTTTACACTTTTTTCAGATGGCCCTTTTGACCAGGGGGAAGTGAGACTTCATTGTAGTGCAGATTTCCTTTGCAAGCTTGCTTGGTTGGCCAAAAAGGGCGTATGCGTTTTTTCCTGAATATATTCAGGAAAAAACGCATACGTCCTTTTTGGCCAAGTGCATCATTGTGGACGTTCTGCCTCTTTTCCTCTGCTTTCAATGCAATTCCAGTCTACCTCCTGAAATCGGTTTCCTGCAATTCTGGCCCGCTTTCAAGTCCTCTTGGCAGCCTTACTTCAGTATATTTTTGGACGATAGCTGTCATTTATAACTCTGCAGGTTTGTGAATTACAGTGCCCCTGAGCTCCTTTCTTCAACTCGCTTTCTTGTGAGCTGGCCGCAACACCGCAGGATGGCTTCAGGCCCTAATCTGGTTCCGGCACGGCACGCTGAGCCTTTGTTTATTTCCTCTTCCTGGTGGGAAATGAGAGTTAAATTTGCCCGTCCAGACACCTCCAGCTAGTCTCTCATTGGTTCTCGCTATTCCTGTTCATCTTCCGCAGAAATTGCAAACTGGGCCAAACAGGAGGTTAAAGGCGCTGACTCTCCAAGTGGGGAGAGTGTTAGTAAAGCGTCTGGAATGTTGCACATGAGTACCAGGGGAGGAAAACTGAGACATATTTGAACACGTCTCCCGTTCACATGGTTGATCATACTCTGGTTTCCACATGCATGTTTTAGCTGAAGGAAGAATACCTTAAACCTGGAGAGTTGAGACCCGTGTAATGGGTACCATGCAATATGACTTCAAAGGGTCTTCATTTGCTCACCGAAACTCTCCAATCCTATCACTGCTGCGTTTATGCCCCTGTACACACGCTTGATTCTCTTTTGGAGACATAGCAATCCATAGGTTTTAAGATACTTACTAGTCAGGTACATTCTTAGGCGTTTAATATGGGGTGTTGAGTCCATTTCGTTGAGCAAGGAGTAGCTGTGGTCTATTCCATATTTGGCTTAAGGAACTTTATCTGTGCTCATTTCAATCTCTGGTTTTATGCAGCACCCCAACTCACCTTTCCCCTTAAGCAAGCATAAGTTGGTTTTCTAAATTTGACACCCTGTTCTGTTTTGGAATTCAGTTCCTGTGTAGCCAAGTTTACATTCCGTGTATTAGTGATATCTTATGATGTTTCTTTTTCTGTGTGACTTATTTCAGTTAGAATCATCGTACCTGAATCCACTCATTATGCTGCTACGGGCCTGATGACATAGATTTCATTGCTGAGTGATACTGCATTGTACGTAAGTACCACAAGTTCTTTATCCATTTTTCACTTTCTGTGATATTGAACTTGTACGGTAAACGAGGTTCTTGTAAACAGAGGCCTCCCAAAATTTGGGGTGGCTGTGTGTTTTTGATTTGAATTTCCCTAAGCTATAGGACCATAAGTGGAAGTGCCCTAAGCTCTGTTGCTTTGTTTTTTAGATGTTTCAGGAAACACCATACACTTCTCTCGAGTGTCTGTTGGCAATTTACATCCCGCCCATCAGCATAACAAGGCTCCCAGTTCTCCATGGCCTGTCCTGCCTTTCTGGAGTTTACACTTTTTTCAGATGGCCCTTTTGACCGGGGGGAAGTGAGACTTCATTGTAGTGCAGATTTCCTTTGCAAGTTTGCTTGGTTGGCCAAAAAGGACGTATGCGTTTTTTCCTGAATATATTCAGGAAAAAACGCATACGCCCTTTTTGGCCAAGTGCATCATTGTGGACGTTCTGCCTCTTTTCCTCTGCTTTCAATGCAATTCCAGTCTACCTCCTGAAATCGGTTTCCTGCAATTCTGCCCCGCTTTCAAGTCCTCTTGGCAGCCTTACTTCAGTATATTTTTGGACGATAGCTGTCATTTATAACTCTGCAGGTTTGTGAATTACAGTGCCCCTGAGCTCCTTTCTTCAACTCACTTTCTTTTGAGCTGGCCGCAACACCGCTGGATGGCTTCAGGTCGTAATCTGGTTCCGGCATGGCACGCTGAGCCTTTGTTTAATTCCTCTTCCTGGTGGGAAATGAGAGTTAAATTTGCCCGTCCAGACACCTCCAGCTGGTGTCTCATTGGTTCTCGCTATTCCTGTTCATCTTCCGCAGAAATTGCAAACTGGGCCAAACAGGAGGTTAAAGGCGCTGACTCTCCAAGTCGGGAGAGTGTTAGTAAAGCGTCTGGAATGTTGCACCCGAGTACCAGGGGAGGAAAACTGAGACATATTTGAACACGTCTCCCGTTCACACGGTTGATCATACTCTGGGTTCCACATGCATATTTTAGCTGAAGGAAGAATACCTTAAACCTGGAGAGTTGAGACCCGTGTAATGGGTACGATGCAATATGACTTCAAAGGGTCTTCATTTGCTTACCAAACCTCTCCAATCCTATCACTAATGAGTTTATGCCCCTGTACACACGCTTGATTCTCTTTTGGAGACATAACAATCCATAGGTTTTAAGATACTTACTAGTCAGGTACATTCTTAGGCGTTTAATATGGGGTGTTGAGTCCATTTCGTTGAGCAAGGAGTAGCTCATGTCTATTCCATATTTGGCTTAAGGAACTTTATCTGTGCTCATTTCAATCTCTGGTTTTATGCAGCACCCCAACTCACCTTTCCCCTTAAGCAAGCATAAGTTGGTTTTCTAAATTTGAGACCCTGTTCTGTTTTGGAATTCAGTTCCTGTGTAGCCAGGTTTACATTCCGTGTATTAGTGATATCTTATGATGTTTCTTTTTCTGTGTGACTTATTTCAGTTAGAATCATCGTACCTGAATCCACTCATTATGCTGCTACGGGGCTGATGACATAGATTTCATTGCTGAGTGATACTGCATTGTACGTAATTACCAAAGATCTTTATCCATTTTTCACTTTCTGTGATATTGAACTTGTATGGTAAACGAGATTCTTGTAAACAGAGGCGTCCCAAACTTTGGGGTGGCTGTGTCTTTTTGATTTGAATTTCCCTAAGCTATAGGACCATAAGTGGAAGTGCCCTAGGCTCTGTTGCTTTGTTTCTTAGATGTTTCAGGAAACACCATACACTTCTTCTGAGTGTCTGTTGGCAATTTACATCCCGTCCATCAGCATAACAAGGCTCCCAGTTCTCCATGGCCTGTCCTGGCTTTCTGGATTTTACACTTTTTCAAGATGGCCCTTTTGACTGGGGGGAAGCGAGACTTCATTGTAGTGCAGATTTCCTTTGCAAGTTTGCTTGGTTGGCCAAAAAGGGTGTATGCGTTTTTTCCTGAATATATTCAGGAAAAAACGCATACGCCCTTTTTGGCCAAGTGCATCATTGTGGACGTTCTGCCTCTTTTCCTGTGTTTTAAATGCAATCCAATTCCGATTCCTCCTGAAATCGGTTTCCTGCAATTCTGCCCCGCTTTCAAGTCCTCTTGGCAGCCTTACTTCAGTATATTTTTGGACGATAGCTGTCATTTATAGCTCTGCAGGTTTGTGAATTACAGTGCCCCTGAGCTCCTTTCTTCAACTCGATTTCTTGTGACCTGGCCGCAACACCGCAGGATGGCTTCAGGCCCTAATCTGGTTCTGGCATGGCCCGCTGAGCCTTTGGTTATTTCCTCTTCCTGGTGGAAAATGAGAGTTAAATTTGCCCGTCCAGACACCTCCAGCTAGTCTCTCATTGGTTCTCGCTCTTCCTGTTCATCTTCCGCAGAAATTGCAAACTGGGCCAAACAAGAGGTTAAAGGGACTGACTCTCCAACTCGGGAGAGTGTTAGTAAAGCGTCTGGAATGTTGCACCCGAGTACCAGGGTACGAAAACTGAGATATATTTGAACACGTCTCCCGATCACATGGTTGATCATACTCTAGGTTCCACATGCATGTTTTAGCTGAAGGAAGAATACCTTAAACCTGGGTAGTTGAAACCCGTGTAATGGGTACCATGCAATATGACTTCAAAGGGTCTTCATGTGCTCACCGAACCTCTCCAATCCTATCACTGCTGCATTTATGCCCCTGTACACATGCTTGATTCTCTTTCGGAGACATAGCAATCCATAGGTTTTAAGATACTTACTAGTCAGGTACATTCTTAGGCGTTTAATATGCGGTGTTGAGTCCATTTCGTTGAGCAAGGAGTAGCTCTTGTCTATTCCATATTTGGCTTAAGGAACTTTATCTGTGCTCATTTCAATCTCTGGTTTTATGCAGCACCCCAACTCACCTTTCCCCTTAAGCAAGCAGAAGTTGGTTTTCTAAATTTGAGAACCTGTTCTGTTCTGTAATTCAGTTCCTGTGTAGCCAAGTTTACATTCCGTGTATTACTGATATCTTATGATGTTTCTTTTTCTGTGTGACTTATTTCAGTTAGAATCATCATACCTGAATCCACTCATTGTGCTGCTAAGGGCCTGATGACATAGATTTCATTGCTGAGTGATATTGCTTTGTAAGTAAATACCAAAACCTCTTTATCCATTTTTCACTTTCTGCGATGTTGAACTTGTACTGTAAACGAGGTTCTTGTAAACAGAGCCGTCCCAAATTTTGGGGTGGCTGTGTCTTTTTGATTTTAATTTCCCTAAGTTATAGGACCATAAGCGGAAGTGCCCTAGGCTTGTTGCTTTGTTTTTTAGATGTTTCAGGAAACACCATACACTTCTCCCGAGTGTCTGTTGGCAATTTACATCCCGCCCATCAGCATAACAAAGCTCCCAGTTCTCCATGGCCTGTCCTGCCTTTCTGGATTTTACACTTTTTTTAGATGGCCCTTTTGACCGGGGGGAAGTGTGACTTCATTGTAGTGTAGATTTCCTTTGCAAGGTTGCTTGGTTGGCCAAAAAGGGCGTATGCGTTTTTTCCTGAATATATTCAGGAATAAACGCATACGCCCTTTTTGGCCAAGTGCATCATTGTGGACGTTCTGCCTCTTTTCCTATGCTTTCAATGCAATTCCAGTCTACCTCCTGAAATTGGTTTCCTGCAATTCTGCCCTGCTTTCAAGTTCTCTTGGAAGCCTTACTTCAGTATATTTCTGGACGATAGCTGTCATTTATAACTCTGCAGGTTTGTGAATTACAGTGCCCCTGAGCTCCTTTCTCCAACTCGCTTTCCTGTGACCTGGCCGCAACACCGCAGGATGCCTTCAGGCCCTAATCTGGTTCCGGCACGGCCCGCTAAGCCTTTGGTTATTTCCTATTCCTGGTGGGAAATGAGAGTTAAATTTGCCCATCCAGACACCTCCAACTAGTCTCTCATTGGTTCTCCCTATTCCTGTTCATCTTCCGCAGAAATTGCAAACTGGGCCAAACAGGAGGTTAAAGGCGCTGACTCTCCAAGTGGGGAGAGTGTTAGTAAAGCGTCTGGAATGTTGCACCCGAGTACCAGGGGACGAAAACTGAGACATATTTGAACACGTCTCCCGATCACATGGTTGATCATACTCTAGGTTCCACATGCATGTTTTAGCTGAAGGAAGAATACCTTAAACCTGGAGAGTTGAGACCCATGTAATGGGTACCATGCAATATGACTTCAAAGGGTCTTCATTTGCTCACTGAACCTCTCCAATCCTATCACTGCTGCGTTTATGCCCTGTACACATGCTTGATTCTCTTTGGAGACATAGCAATAAATAGGTTTTAAGATACTTACTAGTCAGGTACATTCTTAGGCGTTTAATATGGGGTGTTGAGTGCATTTCGTTGAGCAAGGAGTAGCTCTTGTCTATTCCATATTTGGCTTAAGGAACTTTATCTGTGTTCATTTCAATCTCTGGTTTTATGCAGCACCCCAACTCACCTTTCCCCTTAAGCAAGCATAAGTTGGTTTTCTAAATTTGAGACCCAGTTCTGTTCTGTAATTCAGTTCCTGTGTAGCCAAGTTTACATTCCGTGTATTACTGATATCTTATGATGTTTCTTTTTCTGTGTGACTTATTTCAGTTAGAATCATCGTACCTGAATCCACTCATTATGCTGCTAAGGGCCTGATGACAGATTTCATTGCTGAGTGATACTGCATTGTACGTAAGTACTACAAGTTCTTTATCCATTTTTCACTTTCTGTGATATTGAACTTGTACGGTAAACGAGGTTCTTGTAAATAGAGGCGCCCAAACTTTGGGGTGGCTGTGTCTTTTTGATTTTAATTTCCCTAAGCTATAGGACCATAAGTGGAAGTGCCCTAGGCTCTGTTGCTTTGTTTTTTAGATGTTTCAGGAAACACCATACACTTCTCCCGAGTGTCTGTTGGCAATTTACATCCCGCCCATCAGCAAAACAAGGCTCCCAGTTCTCCATGGCCTGTCCTGCCTTTCTGGATTTTACACTTTTTTCAGATGGCCCTTTTGACCGAGGGGAAGTGAGACTTCATTGTAGTGCAGATTTCCTTTGCAAGTTTGCTTGGTTGGCCAAAAAGGACATATGCGTTTTTTCCTGAATATATTCAGGAAAAAACGCATACGCCCTTTTTGGCCAAGTGCATCATTGTGGACGTTCTGCCTCTTTTCCTCTGCTTTCAATGCAATTCCAGTCTACCTCCTGAAATCGGTTTCCTGCAATTCTGCCCCGCTTTCAAGTCCTCTTGGCAGCCTTACTTCAGTATATTTTTGGACGATAGCTGTCATTTATAACTCTGCAGGTTTGTGAATTACAGTGCCCCTGAGCTCCTTTCTTCAACTCACTTTCTTTTGAGCTGGCCGCAACACCGCTGGATGGCTTCAGGTCGTAATCTGGTTCCGGCATGGCACGCTGAGCCTTTGTTTAATTCCTCTTCCTGGTGGGAAATGAGAGTTAAATTTGCCCGTCCAGACACCTCCAGCTGGTGTCTCATTGGTTCTCGCTATTCCTGTTCATCTTCCGCAGAAATTGCAAACTGGGCCAAACAGGAGGTTAAAGGCGCTGACTCTCCAAGTCAGGAGAGTGTTAGTAAAGCGTCTGGAATGTTGCACCCGAGTACCAGGGGAGGAAAACTGAGACATATTTGAACACGTCTCCCGTTCACACGGTTGATCATACTCTGGGTTCCACATGCATGTTTTAGCTGAAGGAAGAATACCTTAAACCTTGAGAGTTGAGACCCGTGTAATGGGTACGATGCAATATGACTTCAAAGGGTCTTCATTTGCTTACCAAACCTCTCCAATCCTATCACTAATGAGTTTATGCCCCTGTACACACGCTTGATTCTCTTTTGGAGACATAACAATCCATAGGTTTTAAGATACTTACTAGTCAGGTACATACTTAGGCGTTTAATATGGGGTGTTGAGTCCATTTCGTTGAGCAAGGAGTAGCTCATGTCTATTCCATATTTGGCTTAAGGAACTTTATCTGTGCTCATTTCAATCTCTGGTTTTATGCAGCACCCCAACTCACCTTTCCCCTTAAGCAAGCATAAGTTGGTTTTCTAAATTTGAGACCCTGTTCTGTTTTGGAATTCAGTTCCTGTGTAGCCAGGTTTACATTCCGTGTATTAGTGATATCTTATGATGTTTCTTTTTCTGTGTGACTTATTTCAGTTAGAATCATCGTACCTGAATCCACTCATTATGCTGCTACGGGGCTGATGACATAGATTTCATTGCTGAGTGATACTGCATTGTACGTAATTACCAAAGATCTTTATCCATTTTTCACTTTCTGTGATATTGAACTTGTATGGTAAACGAGATTCTTGTAAACAGAGGCGTCCCAAACTTTGGGGTGGCTGTGTCTTTTTGATTTTAATTTCCCTAAGCTATAGGACCATAAGTGGAAGTGCCCTAGGCTCTGTTGCTTTGTTTCTTAGATGTTTCAGGAAACACCATACACTTCTTCTGAGTGTCTGTTGGCAATTTACATCCCGTCCATCAGCATAACAAGGCTGCCAGTTCTCCATGGCCTGTCCTGGCTTTCTGGATTTTACACTTTTTCAAGATGGCCCTTTTGACTGGGGGGAAGCGAGACTTCATTGTAGTGCAGATTTCCTTTGCAAGTTTGCTTGGTTGGCCAAAAAGGGTGTATGCGTTTTTTCCTGAATATATTCAGGAAAAAACGCATACGCCCTTTTTGGCCAAGTGCATCATTGTGGACGTTCTGCCTCTTTTCCTGTGTTTTAAATGCAATCCAATTCCGATTCCTCCTGAAATCGGTTTCCTGCAATTCTGCCCCGCTTTCAAGTCCTCTTGGCAGCCTTACTTCAGTATATTTTTGGACGATAGCTGTCATTTATAGCTCTGCAGGTTTGTGAATTACAGTGCCCCTGAGCTCCTTTCTTCAACTCGATTTCTTGTGACCTGGCCGCAACACCGCAGGATGGCTTCAGGCCCTAATCTGGTTCTGGCATGGCCCGCTGAGCCTTTGGTTATTTCCTCTTCCTGGTGGAAAATGAGAGTTAAATTTGCCCGTCCAGACACCTCCAGCTAGTCTCTCATTGGTTGTCGCTATTCCTGTTCATCTTCCGCAGAAATTGCAAACTGGGCCAAACAAGAGGTTAAAGGGACTGACTCTCCAACTCGGGAGAGTGTTAGTAAAGCGTCTGGAATGTTGCACCCGAGTACTAGGGTACGAAAACTGAGATATATTTGAACACGTCTCCCGATCACATGGTTGATCATACTCTAGGTTCCACATGCATGTTTTAGCTGAAGGAAGAATACCTTAAACCTGGGTAGTTGAAACCCGTGAAATGGGTACCATGCAATATGACTTCAAAGGGTCTTCATGTGCTCACCGAACCTCTCTAATCCTATCACTGCTGCATTTATGCCCCTGTACACATGCTTGATTCTCTTTCGGAGACATAGCAATCCATAGGTTTTAAGATACTTACTAGTCAGGTACATTCTTAGGCGTTTAATATGCGGTGTTGAGTCCATTTCGTTGAGCAAGGAGTAGCTCTTGTCTATTCCATATTTGGCTTAAGGAACTTTATCTGTGCTCATTTCAATCTCTGGTTTTATGCAGCACCCCAACTCACCTTTCCCCTTAAGCAAGCAGAAGTTGGTTTTCTAAATTTGAGACCCTGTTCTGTTCTGTAATTCAGTTCCTGTGTAGCCAAGTTTACATTCCGTGTATTACTGATATCTTATGATGTTTCTTTTTCTGTGTGACTTATTTCAGTTAGAATCATCGTACCTGAATCCACTCATTATGCTGCTACGGGCCTGATGACATAGATTTCATTGCTGAGTGATACTGCATTGTACGTAAGTACTACAAGTTCTTTATCCATTTTTCACTTTCTGTGATATTGAACTTGTACGGTAAACGAGGTTCTTGTAAATAGAGGCGCCCAAACTTTGGGGTGGCTGTGTCTTTTTGATTTTAATTTCCCTAAGCTATAGGACCATAAGTGGAAGTGCCCTAGGCTCTGTTGCTTTGTTTTTTAGATGTTTCAGGAAACACCATACACTTCTCCCGAGTGTCTGTTGGCAATTTACATCCCGCCCATCAGCAAAACAAGGCTCCCAGTTCTCCATGGCCTGTCCTGCCTTTCTGGATTTTACACTTTTTTCAGATGGCCCTTTTGACCGAGGGGAAGTGAGACTTCATTGTAGTGCAGATTTCCTTTGCAAGTTTGCTTGGTTGGCCAAAAAGGGCGTATGCGTTTTTTCCTCAGGAAAAAACACATACGCCCTTTTTGGCCAAGTGCATCATTGTGGACGTTCTGCCTCTTTTCCTATGCTTTCAATGCAATTCCAGTCTACCTCCTGAAATCGGTTTCCTGCAATTCTGCCCCGCTTTCAAGTCCTCTTGGCAGCCTTACTTCAGTATATTTTTGGACGATAGCTGTCATATATAACTCTGCAGGTTTGTGAATTACAGTGCCCCTGAGCTCCTTTCTTCAACTCGCTTTCTTGTGAGCTGGCCGCAACACCGCAAGATGGCTTCAGGCCCTAATCTGGTTCCGGCACGGCACGCTGAGCCTTTGGTTACTTCCTCTTCCTGGTGGGAAATGAGAGTTAAATTTGCCCGTCCAGACACCTCCAGCTAGTCTCTCATTGGTTCTCGCTATTCCTGTTCATCTTCCGCAGAAATTGCAAACTGGGGCAAACAGGAGGTTAAAGGGACTGACTCTCCAAGTCGGGAGAGTGTTAAGAAAGCGTCTGGAATGTTGCACCCGAGTACCAGGGTACGAAAACTGAGACATATTTGAACACGTCTCCCAATCACATGGTTGATCATACTCTAGGTTCCACATGCATGTTTTAGCTGAAGGAAGAATACCTTAAACTTGGGTAGTTGAAACCCGTGGAATGGGTACCATGCAATATGCCTTCAAAGGGTCTTCATTTGCTCACCGAACCTCTCCAATCCTATCACTGCTGCGTTTATGCCCCTGTACACATGCTTGATTCTCTTTCGGAGACATAGCAATCCATAGGTTTTAAGATACTTACTAATCAGGTACATTCTTGGGCGTTTAATATGGGGTGTTGAGTCCAATTCGTTCAGCAAGGAGTAGTTCTTGTCTATTCCATATTTGGCTTAAGGAACTTTATCTGTGCTCATTTCAATCTCTGGTCTTATGAGCACCCCAACTCACCTTTCCCCTTAAGCAAGCATAAGTTGGTTTTCTAAATTTGAGACCCTGTTCTGTTCTGTAATTCAGTTCCTGTGTAGCCAAGTTTACATTCCGTGTATTACTGATATCTTATGATGTTTCTTTTTCTGTGTGACTTATTTCAGTTAGAATCATCATACCTGAATCCACTCACTGTGCTGCTAAGGGCCTGATGACATAGATTCATTGCTGAGTGATATTGCTTTGTAAGTAAATACCACAACTTCTTTATCCATTTTTCACTTTCTGCAATGTTGAACTTGTACTGTAAACGAGGTTCTTGTAAATAGAGGCGTCCCAAACTTTGGGGTGGCTGTGTCTTTTTGATTTTAATTTCCCTAAGCTATAGGACCAAAAGTGGAAGTGCCCTAGGCTCTGTTGCTTTGTTTTTTAGATGTTTCAGGAAACACCATACACTTCTCCCGAGTGTCTGTTGGCAATTTACATCCCGCCCATCAGCATAACAAGGCTCCCAGTTCTCCATGGCCTGTCCTGCCTTTCTGGATTTTACACTTTTTTCAGATGGCCCTTTTGACCGGGGGGAAGTGAGACTTCATTGTAGTTCAGATTTCCTTTGCAAGTTTGCTTGGTTGGCCAAAAAGGGCGTATGCGTTTTTTCCTGAATATATTCAGGAAAAAACGCATACGCCCTTTTTGGCCAAGTGCGTCATTGTGGACGTTCTGCCTCTTTTCCTATGCTTTCAATGCAATTCCAGTCTACCTCCTGAAATCAGTTTCCTGCAATTCTGCCCCGCTTTCAAGTCCTCTTGGCAGCCTTACTTCAGTATATTTTTGGACGATAGCTGTCATTTATAACTCTGCAGGTTTGTGAATTACAGTGCCCCTGAGCTCCTTTCTTCAACTCGCTTTCTTGTGAGCTGGCCGCAACACCGCAGGATGGCTTCAGGCCCTAATCTGGTTCCGGCACGGCACGCTGAGCCTTTGGTTAATTCCCCTTCCTGGTGGGAAATGAGAGTTAAATTTGCCCGTCCAGACACCTCCAGCTAGTCTCTGATTGGTTCTCGCTATTCCTGTTCATCTTCCGCAGAAATTGAAAACTGGGCCAAACAGGAGGTTAAAGGGACTGACTCTCCAAGTGGGGAGAGTGTTAGTAAAGCGTCTGGAATGTTGCACCCGAGTACCAGGGGAGGATAACTGAGACATATTTGGACACGTCTCCCGTTCACACGGTTGATCATACTCTGGGTTCCACATGCATGTTTTAGCTGAAGGAAGAATACCTTAAACCTGGAGAGTTGAGACCCGTGGAATGGGTACCATGCAATATGACTTCAAAGGGTCTTCATTTGCTCACCGAACCTCTCCAATCCTATCACTGCTGCGTTTATGCCCCTGTACACACGCTTGATTCTCTTTTGGAGACATAGCAATCCATAGGTTTTAAGATACTTACTAGTCAGGTACATTCTTAGGCGTTTAATATGGGGTGTTGAGTCCATTTCGTTGAGCAAGGAGTAGCTCTTGTCTATTCCATATTTGGCTTAAGGAACTTTATCTGTGCTCATTTAAATCTCTGGTTTTATGCAGCACCCCAACTCACCTTTCCCCTTAAGCAAGCATAAGTTGGTTTTCTAAATTTGAGACCTTGTTCTGTTCTGTAATTCAGTTCCTGTGTAGCCAAGTTTACATTCCGTGTATTAGTGATATCTTATGATGTTTCTTTTTCTGTGTGACTTATTTCAGTTAGAATCATCATACCTGAATCCACTCATTGTGCTGCTAAGGGCCTGATGACATAGATTTCATTGCTGAGTGATACTGCATTGTCCGTAAGTACCACAAGTTCTTTATCCATTTTTCACTTTCTGTGATATTGAACTTGTACGGTAAACGAGGTTCTTGTAAACAGAGGCTTCCCAAACTTTGGGGTGGCTGCGTCTTTTTGATTTGAATTTCCCTAAGCTATAGGACCATAAGTGGAAGTGCCCTAGGCTCTGTTGCTTTGTTTTTTAGATGTTTCAGGAAACACCATACACTTATTCCGAGTGCCTGTTGGCAATTTACATCCCGCCCGTCAGCATAACAAGGCTCGCAGTTCTCCATGGCCTGTCCTGCCTTTCTGGATTTTACATTTTTTTCAGATGGCCCTTTTGACCGGGGGGAAGTGAGACTTCATTGTAGTGCAGATTTCCTTTCCAAGCTTGCTTGGTTGGCCAAAAAGGACGTATCCGTTTTTTCCTGAATATATTCAGGAAAAAACGCATACGCCCTTTTTGGCCAAGTGCATCATTGTGGACGTTCTGCCTGTTTTCCTATGCTTTCAGTGCAATTCCAGTCTACCTCCTGAAATCGGTTTCCTGCAATTCTGCCCCGCTTTCAAGTCCTCTTGGCAGCCTTACTTCAGTATATTTTTGGACGATAGCTGTCATTTATAACTCTGCAGGTTTGTGAATTACAGTGCCCCTTAGCTCCTTTCTTCAACTCGCTTTCTTGTGACCTGGCCGCAACACCGCAGGATGGCTTCAGGCCCTAATCTGGTTCCGGCACGGCACGCTGATCCTTTGGTTATTTCCTCTTCCTGGTGGGAAATGAGAGTTAAATTTGCCCGTTCAGACACCTCCAGCTAGTCTCTCATTGTTTCTCCCTATTCCTGTTCATCTTCCGCAGAAATTGCAAACTGGGCCAAACAGGAGGTTAAAGGCGCTGACTCTCCAAGTGGGGATAGTGTTAGTAAAGCGTCTGGAATGTTGCACCCGTGTACCAGGGGAGGAAAACTGAGACATATTTGAACACGTCTCCCGATCACATGGTTGATCATGCTCTAGGTTCCACATGCATGTTTTAGCTGAAGGAAGAATACCTTAAACCTGGAGATTTGAGACGTGTGTAATGGGTACCATGCAATATGACTTTAAAGGGTCTTCATTTGCTCACAGAACCTCTCCCATCCTATCACTGCTGCGTTTATGCCCCTGTACACACGCTTGATTCTCTTTTGGAGACATAGCAATCCATAGGTTTTAAGATACTTACTAGTCAGGTACATTCTTAGGCGTTTAATATGCGGTGTTGAGTCCATTTCGTTGAGCAAGGAGTAGCTCTTGTCTATTCCATATTTGGCTTAAGGAACTTTATCTGTGCTCATTTCAATCTCTGGTTTTATGCAGCAACCCAACTCACCTTTCCCCTTAAGCAAGCATACGTTGGTTTTCTAAATTTGAGACCCTGTTCTGTTTTGGAATTCAGTTCCTGTGTAGCCAAGTTTACATTCCGTGTATTTGTGATATCTTATGATGTTTATTTTTCTGTGTGACTTATTTCAGTTAGAATCATCGTGCCTGAATCCACTCATTATGCTGCTACGGGCCTCATGACATAGATTTCATTGCTGAATGATACTGCATTGTCCGTAAGTACCACAAGGTCTTTATCCATTTTTCACTCTCTGTGATATTGAACTTGTACGGTAAACGAGGTTCTTGTAAACAGAGGCGTCCCAAACTTTGGGGTGGCTGTGTCTTTTTGATTTTAATTTCCCTAAGCTATGGGACCATAAGTGGAAGTGCCCTAGGCTCTGTTGCTTTGTTTTTTAGATGTTTCAGGAAACACCATACACTTCTCCCGAGTGTCTGTTAGCAATTTACATCCCGCCCATCAGCATAACAAGGCTCCCAGTTCTCCATGGCCTGTCCTGCCTTCCTGGATTTTACACTTTTTTCAGATGGCCCTTTTGACCGGGGGGAAGTGAGACTTCATTGTAGTGCAGATTTCCTTTGCAAGCTTGCTTGGTTGGCCAAAAAGGGCGTATGCGTTTTTTCCTGAATATATTCAGGAAAAAACGCATATGCACTTTTTGGCCAAGTGCATCATTGTGGACGTTCTGCCTCTTTTCCTATGCTTTCAATGCAATTCCAGTCTACCTCCTGAAATCGGTTTCCTGCAATTCTGCCCCGCTTTCAAGTCCTCTTGGCAGCCTTACTTCAGTATATTTTTGGACGATAGCTGTCATTTATAACTCTGTAGGTTTGTGAATTACAGTGCCCCTGAGCTCCTTTCTTCAACTCGCTTTCTTGTGACCTGGCCGCAACACCGCAGGATGGCTTCAGGCCCTAATCTGGTTCCGGCACGGCACGCTGAGCCTTTGGTTATTTCCTCTTCCAGGTGGGAAATGAGAGTTAAATTTGCCCGTCCAGACACCTCCAGCTAGTCTCTCATTGGTTCTCCCTATTCCTGTTCATCTTCCGCAGAAATTGCAAACTGGGCCAAACAGGAGGTTAAAGGAACTGACTCTCCAAGTGGGGAGAGTGTTAGTAAAGCGTCTGGAATGTTGCACCCGAGTACCAGGGGAGGAAAACTGAGACATATTTGAACACGTCTCCCATTCACACGGTTGATCATACTCTGGGCTACACATGCATGTTTTAGCTGAAGGAAGAATACCTTAAACCTGGGTAGTTGAGACCCCTGTAATGGGTACCATGCAATATGACTTCAAAGGGTCTTCATTTGCTCACCGAACCTCTCCAATCCTATCACTGCTGCGTTTATGCCCCTGTACACACGCTTGATTTTCTTTTGGAGACATAGCAATCCATAGGTTTTAAGATACTTACTAGTCAGGTACATTCTTATGCGTTTAATATGGGGTGTTGAGTCCATTTCGTTGAGCAAGGAGTAGCTCTTGTCTATTCCATATTTGGCTTAAGGAACTTTATGTGTGCTCATTTCAATCTCTGGTTTTATGCAGCACCCCAACTCACCTTTCCCCTTAAGCAAGCATAAGTTGGTTTTCTAAATTTGAGACCCTGTTCTGTTTTGGAATTCAGTTCCTGTGTAGCCAAGTTTACATTCCATGTATTAGTGATATCTTATGAGGTTTCTTTTTCTGTGTGACTTATTTCAGTTAGAATCATCGTACCTGAATCCACTCATTGTGCTGCTAAGGGCCTTATGACATAGATTTCATTGCTGAGTGATATTGCTTTGTAAGTAAATACCACAACTTCTTTATCCATTTTTCACTTTCTGCGATGTTGAACTTGTACTGTAAACGAGGTTCTTGTAAACAGAGCCGTTCCAAACTTCGGGGTTGATGTGTCTGTTTGATTTTAATTTCCCTAAGCTATGGGACCATAAGTGGAAGTGCCCTAGGCTCTGTTGCTTTGTTTTTTAGATGTTTCAGGAAACACCATACACTTCTCCCGAGTGTCTGTTGGCAATTTACATCCCGCCCATCAGCATAACAAGGCTCCCAGTTCTCCATGGCCTGTCCTGCCTTCCTGGATTTTACACTTTTTTCAGATGGCCCTTTTGACCGGGGGGAAGTGAGACTTCATTGTAGTGCAGAATTCGTTTACAAGCTTGCTTGGTTGGCCAAAAAGGGCGTATGCGTTTTTTCCTGGGAAAAAACGCATACGCCCTTTTTGGCCAAGTGCATCATTGTGGACGTTCTGCCTCTTTTCCTATGCTTTCAATGCAATTCCAGTCTACCTCCTGAAATCGGTTTCCTGCAATTCTGCCCCGCTTTCAAGTCCTCTTGGCAGCCTTACTTCAGTATATTTTTGGACGATAGCTGTCATTTATAACTCTGCAGGTTTGTGAATTACAGTGCCCCTGAGCTCCTTTCTTCCACTCGCTTTCTTTGAGCTGGCCGCAACACCGCAGGATGGCTTCAGGCCCTAATCTGGTTCCGGCATGGCACGCTGAGCCTTTGGTTATTTCCTCTTCCTGGTGGGAAATGAGAGTTAAATTTGCCCGTCAAGACACCTCCAGCTAGTCTCTCATTGGTTCTCCCTATTCCTGTTCATCTTCCGCAGAAATTGCAAACTGGGCCAAACAGGAGGTTAAAGGCGCTGACTCTCCAAGTGGGGATAGTGTTAGTAAAGCGTCTGGAAAGTTGCACCCGAGTACCAGGGGAGGAAAACTGAGACACATTTGAACACGTCTCCCGTTCACATGGTTGATCATACTCTGGGTTCCACATGCATGTTTTAGCTGAAGGAAGAATACCTTAAACCTGGAGAGTTGAGACCTGTGTAGTGGGTACCATGCAATATGACTCAAAGGGTCTTCTTTTGCTCACCGAACCTCTACAATCCTATCACTGCTGTGTTTATGCCCCTGTACACACGCTTGATTCTCTTCTGGAGACATAGCAATCCATAGGTTTTAAGATACTTACTAGTCAGGTACATTCTTAGGCGTTTAATATGGGGTGTTGAGTCCATTTCGTTGAGCAAGGAGTAGCTCTTGTCTATTCCATATTTGGCTTAAGGAACTTTATCTGTGCTCATTTCAATCTCTGGTTTTATGCAGCACCCCATCTCACCTTTCCCCTTAAGCAAGCATAAGTTGGTTTTCTAAATTTGAGACCCTGTTCTGTTTTCGAATTCAGTTCCTGTGTAGCCAAGTTTACATTCCGTGTATTTGTGATATCTTATGATGTTTATTTTTCTGTGTGACTTATTTCAGTTAGAATCATCGTGCCTGAATCCACTCATTATGCTGCTATGGGCCTGATGACATAGATTTCATTGCTGAGTGATACTGCATTGTCCGTAAGTACCACAAGTTCTTTATCCATTTTTCACTTTCTGTGATATTGATCTTGTACGGTAAACGAGGTTCTTGTAAACAGAGGCTTCCCAAACTTTGGGGTGGCTGCGTCTTTTTGATTTGAATTTCCCTAAGCTATAGGACCATAAGTGGAAGTGCCTTAGGCTCTGTTGCTTTGTTTTTTAAATGTTTCAGGAAACACCATACACTTCTTCCGAGTGCCTGTTGGCAATTTACATCCCGCCCGTCAGCATAACAAGGCTCCCAGTTCTCCATGGCCTGTCCTGCCTTTCTGGATTTTACACTGTTTTCAGATGGCCCTTTTGACCGGGGGGAAGTGAGACTTCATTGTAGTGCAGATTTCCTTTGCAAGCTTTCTTGGTTGGCCAAAAAGGGCGTATGCGTTTTTTCCTGAATATATTCAGGAAAAAACGCATACGCCCCTTTTGGCCAAGTGCATCATTGTGGACGTTCTGCCTCTTTTCCTATGCTTTCAATGCAATTCCAGTCTACCTCCTGAAATCGGTTTCCTGCAATTCTGCCCCGCTTTCAAGTCCTCTTGGCAGCCTTACTTCAGTATATTTTTGGACGATAGCTGTCATTTATAACTCTGCAGTTTTGTGAATTACAGTGCCCCTGAGCTCCTTTCTTCAACTCGCTTTCTTGTGACCTGGCCGCAACACCGCAGGATGGCTTCAGGCCCTAATCTGGTTCCGGCACGGCACGCTGAGCCTTTGGTTATTTCCTCTTCCTGGTGGGAAATGAGAGTTAAATTTGCCCGTCCAGACACCTCCAGCTAGTCTCTCATTGGTTCTCCCTATTCCTGTTCATCTTCCGCAGAAATTGCAAACTGGGCCAAACAGGAGGTTAAAGGGACTGACTCTCCAAGTCGGGAGAGTGTTAGTAAAGCGTCTGGAATGTTGCACCCGAGTACAAGGGTACGAAAACTGAGACATATTTGAACACGTCTCCCGATCACATGGTTGATCATACTCTGGGTTCCACATGCATGTTTTAGCTGAAGGAAGAATACCTTAAACCTGGGTAGTTGAAACCCGTGGAATGGGTACCATGCAATATTACTTCAAAGGGTCTTCATTTGCTCACTGAACCTCTCCAATCCTATCACTGCTGCGTTTATGCCCCTGTACACATGCTTGATTCTCTTTCGGAGACATAGCAATCCATAGGTTTTAAGATACTTACTAGTCAGGTACATTCTTAGGCGTTTAATATGCGGTGTTGAGTCCATTTTGTTGAGCAAGGAGTAGCTCTTGTCTATTCCATATTTGGCTTAAGGAACTTTATCTGTGCTCATTTCAATCTCTGGTTTTATGCAGCACCCCAACTCACCTTTACCCTTAAGCAATCAAAAGTTGGTTTTCTAAATTTGAGACCCTGTTCTGTTTTGGAATTCAGTTCCTGTGTAGCCAAGTTTACATTCCGTGTATTACTGATATCTTATGATGTTTCTTTTTCTGTGTGACTTATTTCAGTTAGAATCATCATACCTGAATCCACTCATTGTGCTGCTAAGGGCCTGATGACATAGATTTCATTGCTGAGTGATATTGCTTTGTAAGTAAATACCACAACTTCTTTATCCATTTTTCACTTTCTGCGATGTTGAACTTGTACTGTAAACGAGATTCTTGTAAATAGAGGCGTCCCAAACTTTGGGGTGGCTGTGTCTTTTTGATTTTAATTTCCCTAAGCTATAGGACCATAAGTGGAAGTGCCCTAGGCTCTGTTGCTTTGTTTTTTAGATGTTTCAGGAAACACCATACACTTCTCCCAAGTGTCTGTTGGCAATTTACATCACGCCCATCAGCATAACAAGGCTCCCAGTTCTCCATGGCCTGTCCTGCCTTTCAGGATTTTACACTTTTTTCAGATGGCCCTTTTGACCGGGGGGAAGTGAGACTTCATTGTAGTGCAGATTTCCTTTGCAAGTTTGCTTGGTTGGCCAAAAAGTGCGTATGTGTTTTTTCCTCAGGAAAAAACGCATACGCCCTTTTTGGCCAAGTGCATCATTGTGGACGTTCTGCCTCTTTTCCTATGCTTTCAATGCAATTCCAGTCTACCTCCTGAAATCGGTTTCCTGCAATTCTGCCCCGCTTTCAATCCTCTTGGCAGCCTTACTTCAGTATATTTTTGGACGATAGCTATCATTTATAACTCTGCAGGTTTGTGAATTACAGTGTCCCTGAGCTCCTTTCTTCAACTCAATTTCTTTTGAGCTGGCCGCAACACGACAGGATGGCTTCAGGCCCTAATCTGGTTCCGGCACGGCCCGCTGAGCCTTTGGTTATTTCCTCTTCCTGGTGGGAAATGAGAGTTAAATTTGCCCGTCCAGACACCTCCAGCTAGTCTCTCATTGGTTCTCCCTATTCCTGTTCATCTTCCGCAGAAATTGCAAACTGGGCCAAACAGGAGGTTAAAGGCGCTGACTCTCCAAGTGGACAGAGTGTTAGTAAAGTGTCTGGAATGTTGCACCCGAGTACCAGGGGAGGAAAACTGAGACATATTTGAACACGTCTCCCGTTCACACGGTTGATCATTCTCTGGGTTCCACATGCATGTTTTAGCTGAAGGAAGAATACCTTAAACCTGGAGAGTTGAGACCCGTGGAATGGGTACCATGCAATATGACTTCAAAGGGTCTTCATTTGCTCACCGAACCTCTCCAGTCCTATCACTGCTGTGTTTATGCCGCTGTACACACGCTTGATTCTCTTTTGGAGACATAGCAATCCATAGGTTTTAAGATACTTACTAGTCAGGTACATTCTTAGGCGTTTAATATGGGGTGTTGAGTCCATTTCATTGAGCAAGGAGTAGCTCATGTCTATTCCATATTTGGCTTAAGGAAATTTATCTGTGCTCATTTCAATCTCTGGTTTTATGCAGCACCCCAACTCACCTTTCCCCTTAAGCAAGCATAAGTTGGTTTTCTAAATTTGAGACCCTGTTCTGTTTTGGAATTCAGTTCCTGTGTAGCCAAGTTTACATTCCGTGTATTAGTGATATCTTATGATGTTTCTGTTTCTGTGTGACTTATTTCAGTTAGAATCATCGTACCTGAATCCACTCATTGTGCTGCTAAGGGCCTGATGACATAGGTTTCATTGCTGAGTGATACTGCATTGTACGTAAGTACCACAAGTTCTTTATCCATTTTTCACTTTCTGTGATATTGAACTTGTACGGTAAACGAGGTTCTTGTAAACAGAGGCGTCCCAAACTTTGGGGTGGCTGTGTCTTTTTGATTTTAATTTCCCTAAGCTATGGGACCATAAGTGGAAGTGCCCTAGGCTCTGTTGCTTTGTTTTTTAGATGTTTCAGGAAACACCATACACTTCTCCCGAGTGTCTGTTAGCAATTTACATCCCGCCCATCAGCATAACAAGGCTCCCAGTTCTCCATGGCCTGTCCTGCCTTCCTGGATTTTACACTTTTTTCAGATGGCCCTTTTGACCGGGGGGAAGTGAGACTTCATTGTAGTGCAGATTTCCTTTGCAAGCTTGCTTGGTTGGCCAAAAAGGGCGTATGCGTTTTTTCCTGAATATATTCAGGAAAAAACGCATATGCACTTTTTGGCCAAGTGCATCATTGTGGACGTTCTGCCTCTTTTCCTATGCTTTCAATGCAATTCCAGTCTACCTCCTGAAATCGGTTTCCTGCAATTCTGCCCCGCTTTCAAGTCCTCTTGGCAGCCTTACTTCAGTATATTTTTGGACGATAGCTGTCATTTATAACTCTGTAGGTTTGTGAATTACAGTGCCCCTGAGCTCCTTTCTTCAACTCGCTTTCTTGTGACCTGGCCGCAACACCGCAGGATGGCTTCAGGCCCTAATCTGGTTCCGGCACGGCACGCTGAGCCTTTGGTTATTTCCTCTTCCAGGTGGGAAATGAGAGTTAAATTTGCCCGTCCAGACACCTCCAGCTAGTCTCTCATTGGTTCTCCCTATTCCTGTTCATCTTCCGCAGAAATTGCAAACTGGGCCAAACAGGAGGTTAAAGGAACTGACTCTCCAAGTGGGGAGAGTGTTAGTAAAGCGTCTGGAATGTTGCACCCGAGTACCAGGGGAGGAAAACTGAGACATATTTGAACACGTCTCCCATTCACACGGTTGATCATACTCTGGGCTACACATGCATGTTTTAGCTGAAGGAAGAATACCTTAAACCTGGGTAGTTGAGACCCCTGTAATGGGTACCATGCAATATGACTTCAAAGGGTCTTCATTTGCTCACCGAACCTCTCCAATCCTATCACTGCTGCGTTTATGCCCCTGTACACACGCTTGATTTTCTTTTGGAGACATAGCAATCCATAGGTTTTAAGATACTTACTAGTCAGGTACATTCTTATGCGTTTAATATGGGGTGTTGAGTCCATTTCGTTGAGCAAGGAGTAGCTCTTGTCTAT
Source organism: Stenella coeruleoalba (assembly GCF_951394435.1). Taxonomy (NCBI): domain Eukaryota; kingdom Metazoa; phylum Chordata; class Mammalia; order Artiodactyla; family Delphinidae; genus Stenella; species Stenella coeruleoalba. The sequence continues at coordinate 740,832 of NW_027646368.1, forward strand.
TCCATATTTGGCTTAAGGAACTTTATGTGTGCTCATTTCAATCTCTGGTTTTATGCAGCACCCCAACTCACCTTTCCCCTTAAGCAAGCATAAGTTGGTTTTCTAAATTTGAGACCCTGTTCTGTTTTGGAATTCAGTTCCTGTGTAGCCAAGTTTACATTCCATGTATTAGTGATATCTTATGAGGTTTCTTTTTCTGTGTGACTTATTTCAGTTAGAATCATCGTACCTGAATCCACTCATTGTGCTGCTAAGGGCCTTATGACATAGATTTCATTGCTGAGTGATATTGCTTTGTAAGTAAATACCACAACTTCTTTATCCATTTTTCACTTTCTGCGATGTTGAACTTGTACTGTAAACGAGGTTCTTGTAAACAGAGCCGTTCCAAACTTCGGGGTTGATGTGTCTGTTTGATTTTAATTTCCCTAAGCTATGGGACCATAAGTGGAAGTGCCCTAGGCTCTGTTGCTTTGTTTTTTAGATGTTTCAGGAAACACCATACACTTCTCCCGAGTGTCTGTTGGCAATTTACATCCCGCCCATCAGCATAACAAGGCTCCCAGTTCTCCATGGCCTGTCCTGCCTTCCTGGATTTTACACTTTTTTCAGATGGCCCTTTTGACCGGGGGGAAGTGAGACTTCATTGTAGTGCAGAATTCGTTTACAAGCTTGCTTGGTTGGCCAAAAAGGGCGTATGCGTTTTTTCCTGGGAAAAAACGCATACGCCCTTTTTGGCCAAGTGCATCATTGTGGACGTTCTGCCTCTTTTCCTATGCTTTCAATGCAATTCCAGTCTACCTCCTGAAATCGGTTTCCTGCAATTCTGCCCCGCTTTCAAGTCCTCTTGGCAGCCTTACTTCAGTATATTTTTGGACGATAGCTGTCATTTATAACTCTGCAGGTTTGTGAATTACAGTGCCCCTGAGCTCCTTTCTTCCACTCGCTTTCTTTGAGCTGGCCGCAACACCGCAGGATGGCTTCAGGCCCTAATCTGGTTCCGGCATGGCACGCTGAGCCTTTGGTTATTTCCTCTTCCTGGTGGGAAATGAGAGTTAAATTTGCCCGTCAAGACACCTCCAGCTAGTCTCTCATTGGTTCTCCCTATTCCTGTTCATCTTCCGCAGAAATTGCAAACTGGGCCAAACAGGAGGTTAAAGGCGCTGACTCTCCAAGTGGGGATAGTGTTAGTAAAGCGTCTGGAAAGTTGCACCCGAGTACCAGGGGAGGAAAACTGAGACACATTTGAACACGTCTCCCGTTCACATGGTTGATCATACTCTGGGTTCCACATGCATGTTTTAGCTGAAGGAAGAATACCTTAAACCTGGAGAGTTGAGACCTGTGTAGTGGGTACCATGCAATATGACTCAAAGGGTCTTCTTTTGCTCACCGAACCTCTACAATCCTATCACTGCTGTGTTTATGCCCCTGTACACACGCTTGATTCTCTTCTGGAGACATAGCAATCCATAGGTTTTAAGATACTTACTAGTCAGGTACATTCTTAGGCGTTTAATATGGGGTGTTGAGTCCATTTCGTTGAGCAAGGAGTAGCTCTTGTCTATTCCATATTTGGCTTAAGGAACTTTATCTGTGCTCATTTCAATCTCTGGTTTTATGCAGCACCCCATCTCACCTTTCCCCTTAAGCAAGCATAAGTTGGTTTTCTAAATTTGAGACCCTGTTCTGTTTTCGAATTCAGTTCCTGTGTAGCCAAGTTTACATTCCGTGTATTTGTGATATCTTATGATGTTTATTTTTCTGTGTGACTTATTTCAGTTAGAATCATCGTGCCTGAATCCACTCATTATGCTGCTATGGGCCTGATGACATAGATTTCATTGCTGAGTGATACTGCATTGTCCGTAAGTACCACAAGTTCTTTATCCATTTTTCACTTTCTGTGATATTGATCTTGTACGGTAAACGAGGTTCTTGTAAACAGAGGCTTCCCAAACTTTGGGGTGGCTGCGTCTTTTTGATTTGAATTTCCCTAAGCTATAGGACCATAAGTGGAAGTGCCTTAGGCTCTGTTGCTTTGTTTTTTAAATGTTTCAGGAAACACCATACACTTCTTCCGAGTGCCTGTTGGCAATTTACATCCCGCCCGTCAGCATAACAAGGCTCCCAGTTCTCCATGGCCTGTCCTGCCTTTCTGGATTTTACACTGTTTTCAGATGGCCCTTTTGACCGGGGGGAAGTGAGACTTCATTGTAGTGCAGATTTCCTTTGCAAGCTTTCTTGGTTGGCCAAAAAGGGCGTATGCGTTTTTTCCTGAATATATTCAGGAAAAAACGCATACGCCCCTTTTGGCCAAGTGCATCATTGTGGACGTTCTGCCTCTTTTCCTATGCTTTCAATGCAATTCCAGTCTACCTCCTGAAATCGGTTTCCTGCAATTCTGCCCCGCTTTCAAGTCCTCTTGGCAGCCTTACTTCAGTATATTTTTGGACGATAGCTGTCATTTATAACTCTGCAGTTTTGTGAATTACAGTGCCCCTGAGCTCCTTTCTTCAACTCGCTTTCTTGTGACCTGGCCGCAACACCGCAGGATGGCTTCAGGCCCTAATCTGGTTCCGGCACGGCACGCTGAGCCTTTGGTTATTTCCTCTTCCTGGTGGGAAATGAGAGTTAAATTTGCCCGTCCAGACACCTCCAGCTAGTCTCTCATTGGTTCTCCCTATTCCTGTTCATCTTCCGCAGAAATTGCAAACTGGGCCAAACAGGAGGTTAAAGGGACTGACTCTCCAAGTCGGGAGAGTGTTAGTAAAGCGTCTGGAATGTTGCACCCGAGTACAAGGGTACGAAAACTGAGACATATTTGAACACGTCTCCCGATCACATGGTTGATCATACTCTGGGTTCCACATGCATGTTTTAGCTGAAGGAAGAATACCTTAAACCTGGGTAGTTGAAACCCGTGGAATGGGTACCATGCAATATTACTTCAAAGGGTCTTCATTTGCTCACTGAACCTCTCCAATCCTATCACTGCTGCGTTTATGCCCCTGTACACATGCTTGATTCTCTTTCGGAGACATAGCAATCCATAGGTTTTAAGATACTTACTAGTCAGGTACATTCTTAGGCGTTTAATATGCGGTGTTGAGTCCATTTTGTTGAGCAAGGAGTAGCTCTTGTCTATTCCATATTTGGCTTAAGGAACTTTATCTGTGCTCATTTCAATCTCTGGTTTTATGCAGCACCCCAACTCACCTTTACCCTTAAGCAATCAAAAGTTGGTTTTCTAAATTTGAGACCCTGTTCTGTTTTGGAATTCAGTTCCTGTGTAGCCAAGTTTACATTCCGTGTATTACTGATATCTTATGATGTTTCTTTTTCTGTGTGACTTATTTCAGTTAGAATCATCATACCTGAATCCACTCATTGTGCTGCTAAGGGCCTGATGACATAGATTTCATTGCTGAGTGATATTGCTTTGTAAGTAAATACCACAACTTCTTTATCCATTTTTCACTTTCTGCGATGTTGAACTTGTACTGTAAACGAGATTCTTGTAAATAGAGGCGTCCCAAACTTTGGGGTGGCTGTGTCTTTTTGATTTTAATTTCCCTAAGCTATAGGACCATAAGTGGAAGTGCCCTAGGCTCTGTTGCTTTGTTTTTTAGATGTTTCAGGAAACACCATACACTTCTCCCAAGTGTCTGTTGGCAATTTACATCACGCCCATCAGCATAACAAGGCTCCCAGTTCTCCATGGCCTGTCCTGCCTTTCAGGATTTTACACTTTTTTCAGATGGCCCTTTTGACCGGGGGGAAGTGAGACTTCATTGTAGTGCAGATTTCCTTTGCAAGTTTGCTTGGTTGGCCAAAAAGTGCGTATGTGTTTTTTCCTCAGGAAAAAACGCATACGCCCTTTTTGGCCAAGTGCATCATTGTGGACGTTCTGCCTCTTTTCCTATGCTTTCAATGCAATTCCAGTCTACCTCCTGAAATCGGTTTCCTGCAATTCTGCCCCGCTTTCAAGTCCTCTTGGCAGCCTTACTTCAGTATATTTTTGGACGATAGCTATCATTTATAACTCTGCAGGTTTGTGAATTACAGTGTCCCTGAGCTCCTTTCTTCAACTCAATTTCTTTTGAGCTGGCCGCAACACGACAGGATGGCTTCAGGCCCTAATCTGGTTCCGGCACGGCCCGCTGAGCCTTTGGTTATTTCCTCTTCCTGGTGGGAAATGAGAGTTAAATTTGCCCGTCCAGACACCTCCAGCTAGTCTCTCATTGGTTCTCCCTATTCCTGTTCATCTTCCGCAGAAATTGCAAACTGGGCCAAACAGGAGGTTAAAGGCGCTGACTCTCCAAGTGGGCAGAGTGTTAGTAAAGTGTCTGGAATGTTGCACCCGAGTACCAGGGGAGGAAAACTGAGACATATTTGAACACGTCTCCCGTTCACACGGTTGATCATTCTCTGGGTTCCACATGCATGTTTTAGCTGAAGGAAGAATACCTTAAACATGGAGAGTTGAGACCCGTGGAATGGGTACCATGCAATATGACTTCAAAGGGTCTTCATTTGCTCACCGAACCTCTCCAGTCCTATCACTGCTGTGTTTATGCCGCTGTACACACGCTTGATTCTCTTTTGGAGACATAGCAATCCATAGGTTTTAAGATACTTACTAGTCAGGTACATTCTTAGGCGTTTAATATGGGGTGTTGAGTCCATTTCATTGAGCAAGGAGTAGCTCATGTCTATTCCATATTTGGCTTAAGGAAATTTATCTGTGCTCATTTCAATCTCTGGTTTTATGCAGCACCCCAACTCACCTTTCCCCTTAAGCAAGCATAAGTTGGTTTTCTAAATTTGAGACCCTGTTCTGTTTTGGAATTCAGTTCCTGTGTAGCCAAGTTTACATTCCGTGTATTAGTGATATCTTATGATGTTTCTGTTTCTGTGTGACTTATTTCAGTTAGAATCATCGTACCTGAATCCACTCATTGTGCTGCTAAGGGCCTGATGACATAGGTTTCATTGCTGAGTGATACTGCATTGTACGTAAGTACCACAAGTTCTTTATCCATTTTTCACTTTCTGTGATATTGAACTTGTACGGTAAACGAGGTTCTTGTAAACAGAGGCGTCCCAAACTTTGGGGTGGCTGTGTCTTTTTGATTTTAATTTCCCTAAGCTATAGGACCATAAGTGGAAGTGCTCTAGGCTCTGTTGCTTTGTTTTTTAGATGTTTCAGGAAACACCATACACTTCTTCCGAGTGTCTGTTGGCAATTTACATCCCGCCCATCAGCATAACAAGGCTCCCAGTTCTCCATGGCCTGTCCTGCCTTTCTGGATTTTACACTTTTTTCAGATGGCCCTTTTGACCAGGGGGAAGCGAGACTTCATTGTAGTGCAGATTTCCTTTACAAGTTTTCTTGGTTGGCCAAAAAGGGCGTATGCGTTTTTTCCTGAATATATTCAGGAAAAAACGCATACGCCCTTTTTGGCCAAGTGCATCATTGTGGACGTTCTGCCTCTTTTCCTATGCTTTCAATGCAATTCCAGTCTACCTCCTGAAATCGGCTTCCTGCAATTCTGCCCCGCTTTCAAGTCCTCTTGGCAGCCTTACTTCAGTATATTTTTGGACGATAGCTGTCATTTATAACTCTGCAGTTTTGTGAATTACAGTGCCCCTGAGCTCCTTTCTTCAACTCGCTTTCTTGTGACCTGGCCGCAACACTGCAGGATGGCTTCAGGCCCTAATCTGCTTCCGGCACGGCACGCTGAGCCTTTGGTTAATTCTTCTTCCTGGTGGGAAATGAGAGTTAAATATGCCCGTCCAGACACCTCCAGCTAGTCTCTCATTGGTTCTCCCTATTCCTGTTCATCTTCCGCAGAAATTGCAAACTGGGCCAAACAGGAGGTTAAAGGGACTGACTCTCCAAGTCGGGAGAGTGTTAGTAAAGTGTCTGGAATGTTGCACCCGAGTACAAGGGTACGAAAACTGAGACATATTTGAACACGTCTCCATCACATGGTTGATCATACTCTGGGTTCCACATGCATGTTTTCGCTGAAGGAAGAATACCTTAAACCTGGGTAGTTGAAACCCGTGGAATGGGTACCATGCAATATTACTTCAAAGGGTCTTCATTTGCTCACTGAACTTCTCCAATCCTATCACTGCTGTGTTTATGCCCCTGTACACACGCTTGATTCTCTTTTGGAGACATAGCAATCCATAGGTTTTAAGATACTTACTAGTCAGGTACATTCTTAGGCGTTTAATATGGGGTGTTGAGTCCATTTCGTTGAGCAAGGAGTAGCTCATGTCTATTCCATATTTGGCTTAAGGAACTTTATCTGTGCTCATTTCAATCTCTGGTTTTATGCAGCACCCCAACTCACCTTTCCCCTTAAGCAAGCATAAGTTGGTTTTCTAAATTTCAGACCCTGTTCCGTTTTGGAATTCAGTTCCTGTGTAGCCAAGTTTACACTCCGTGTATTAGTGATATCTTATGATGTTTCTTTTTCTGTGTGACTTATTTCAGTTAGAATCATCGTACCTGAATCCACTCATTATGCTGCTACGTGCCTGATGACATAGATTTCATTGCTGAGTGATACTGCATTGTACGTAAGTACCACAAGTTCTTTATCCATTTTTCACTTTCTGTGATATTGAACTTGTAAGGTAAACGAGGTTCTTGTAAACAGAGGCGTCCCAAACTTTGGGGTGGCTGTGTCTTTTTGATTTTAATTTCCCTAAGCTATAGGACCATAAGTGGAAGTGCTCTAGGCTCTGTTGCTTTGTTTTTTAGATGTTTCAGGAAACACCATACACTTCTTCCGAGTGTCTGTTGGCAATTTACATCCCGCCCATCAGCATAACAAGGCTCCCAGTTCTCCATGGCCTGTCCTGGCTTTCTGGATTTTACACTTTTTTCAGATGGCCCTTTTGACCGGGGGGAAGCGAGACTTCATTGTAGTGCAGATTTCCTTTACAAGTTTGCTTGGTTGGCCAAAAAGGGCGTATGCGTTTTTTCCTGAATATATTCAGGAAAAAACGCATACGCCCTTTTTGGCCAAGTGCATCATTGTGGACGTTCTGCCTCTTTTCCTATGCTTTCAATGCAATTCCAGTCTACCTCCTGAAATGGGTTTCCTGCAATTCTGCCCCGCTTTCAAGTCCTCTTGGCAGCCTTACTTCAGTATATTTTTGGACGATAGCTGTCATTTATAACTCTGCAGGTTTGTGAATTACAGTGCCCCTGAGCTCCTTTCTTCAACTCGCTTTCTTGTGACCTGGCCGCAGCACCGCAGGATGGCTTCAGGCTCTAATCTGGTTCCCGCACGGCACGCTGAGTCTTTGGTTATTTCCTCTTCCTGGTGGGAAATGAGAGTTAAATTTGCCCGTCCAGACACCTCCAGCTAGTCTCTCATTGGTTCTCGCTATTCCTGTTCATCTTCCGCAGAAATTGCAAACTGGGCCAAACAGGAGGTTAAAGGCGCTGACTCTCCAAGTGGGGAGAGTGTTAGTAAAGCGTCTGGAATGTTGCACCCGAGTACCAGGGGAGGGAAACTGAGAAATGTTTGAACACGTCTCCCGATCACATGGTTGATCATACTCTGGGTTCCACATGCATGTTTTAGCTGAAGGAAGAATACCTTAAACCTGGAGAGTTGAGACCCGTGGAATGGGTACCATGCAATATGACTTCAAAGGGTCTTCATTTGCTCACCGAACCTCTCCTATCCTATCACTGCTGCGTTTATGCCCCTGTACACACGCTTGATTCTCTTTTGGAGACATAGCAATCCATAGGTTTTAAGATACTTACTAGTCAGGTACATTCTTAGGCGTTTAATATGGGGTGTTGAGTCCATTTCGTTGAGCAAGGAGTAGCTCTTGTCTATTCCATATTTGGCTTAAGGAACTTTATCTGTGCTCATTTCAATCTCTGGTTTTATGCAGCACCCCAACTCACCTTTCCCCTTAAGCAAGCATAAGTTGGTTTTCTAAATTTGAGACCCTGTTCTGTTCTGTAATTCAGTTCCTGTGTAGCCAAGTTTATATTCCGTGTATTAGTGATATCTTATGATGTTTCTTTTTCTGTGTGACTTATTTCAGTTAGAATCATCATACCTGAATCCACTCATTGTGCTGCTAAGGGCTTGATGACATAGATTTCATTGCTGAGTGATATTGCTTTGTAAGTAAATACCACAACTTCTTTATCCATTTTTCACTTTCTTTGATGTTGAACTTGTACTGTAAACTAGGTTCTTGTAAACAGAGGCGTCCCAAACTTTGGGGTGGCTGTGTCTTTTTGATTTTAATTTCCCTAAGCTATAGGACCATAAGTGGAAGTGCCCTAGGCTCTGTTGCTTTTTTTTTTAGATGTTTCAGGAAACACCATACACTTCTCCCGAGTGTCTGTTGGCAATTTACATCCTGCCCATCAGCATAACAAGGCTCCCAGTTCTCCATGGCCTGTCCTGCCTTTCTGGATTTTACACTTTTTTCAGATGGCCCTTTTGACCGGGGGGAAGTGAGACTTCATTGTAGTGCAGATTTCCTTTGCAAGCTTGCTTTGTTGACCAAAAAGGGCATATGCGTTTTTTCCTGAATATATTCAGGAAAAAACGCATATGCCCTTTTTGGCCAAGTGCATCATTGTGGACGTTCTGCCTCTTTTCCTATGCTTTCAATGCAATTCCAGTCTACCTCCTGAAATCGGTTTCCTGCAATTCTGCCCCGCTTTCAAGTCCTCTTGGCAGCCTTACTTCAGTATATTTTTGGACAATAGCTGTCCTTTATAACTCTGCAGTTTTGTGAATTACAGTTCCCCTGAGCTCCTTTCTTCAACTCGCTTTCTTTTGAGCTGGCCGCAACACCGCAGGATGGCTTCAGGCCCTAATCTGGTTCTGGCACGGCACGCTGAGCCTTTGGTTAATTCCTCTTCCTGGTGGGAAATGAGAGTTAAATTTGCCCGTCCAGACACCTCCAGCTAGTCTCTCATTAGTTCTCGCTATTCCTGTTCATCTTCCGCAGAAATTGCAAACTGCGCCAAACAGGAGGTTAAAGGGACTGACTCTCCAAGTCGGGAGAGTGTTAGTAAAGCGTCTGGAATGTTGCACCCGAGTACCAGCGGACGAAAACTGAGACGTAGTTGAACACGTCTCCCGATCACATGGTTGATCATACTCTAGGTTCCACATGCATGTTTTAGCTGAAGGAAGAATACCTTAAACCTGGAGAGTTGAGACCCGTGGAATGGGTACCATGCAATATGACTTCAAAGGGTCTTCATTTGCCCACCGAACCTCTCCAATCCTATCACTGCTGCATTTATGCCCCTGTACACATGCTTGATTCTCTTTCGGAGACATAGCAATCCATAGGTTTTAAGATACTTACTAGACAGGTACATTCTTAGGCGTTTAATATGGGGTGTTGAGTCCATTTCATTGAGCAATGAGTAGCTCTTGTCTATTCCATATTTGGCTTAAGGAACTTTATCTGTGCTCATTTCAATCTCTGGTTTTATGCAGCACCCCAACTCACCTTTAACCTTAAGCAAGCATAAGTTGGTTTTCTAAATTTGAGACCCTGTTCTGTTCTGTAATTCAGTTCCTGTGTAGCCAAGTTTACATTCCGTGTATTACTGATATCTTATGATGTTTCTTTTTCTGTGTGACTTATTTCAGTTAGAATCATCATACCTGAATCCACTCATTGTGCTGCTAAGGGCCTGATGACATAGATTTCATTGCTGAGTGATATTGCTTTGTAAGTAAATACCACAACTTCTTTATCCATTTTTCACTTTCTGTGATGTTTAGCTTCTACTGTAAACGAGGTTCTTGTAAACAGAGGCGTCCCAAACTTTGGGGTGGCTGTGTCTTTTTGATTTTAATTTCCCTAAGCTATAGGACCATAAGTGGAAGTGCCCTAGGCTCTGTTGCTTTTTTTTTTAGATGTTTCAGGAAACACCATACACTTCTCCCGAGTGTCTGTTGGCAATTTACATCCTGCCCATCAGCATAACAAGGCTCCCAGTTCTCCATGGCCTGTCCTGCCTTTCTGGATTTTACACTTTTTTCAGATGGCCCTTTTGACCGGGGGGAAGTGAGACTTCATTGTAGTGCAGATTTCCTTTGCAAGCTTGCTTTGTTGACCAAAAAGGGCATATGCGTTTTTTCCTGAATATATTCAGGAAAAAACGCATATGCCCTTTTTGGCCAAGTGCATCATTGTGGACGTTCTGCCTCTTTTCCTATGCTTTCAATGCAATTCCAGTCTACCTCCTGAAATCGGTTTCCTGCAATTCTGCCCCGCTTTCAAGTCCTCTTGGCAGCCTTACTTCAGTATATTTTTGGACAATAGCTGTCCTTTATAACTCTGCAGTTTTGTGAATTACAGTTCCCCTGAGCTCCTTTCTTCAACTCGCTTTCTTTTGAGCTGGCCGCAACACCGCAGGATGGCTTCAGGCCCTAATCTGGTTCTGGCACGGCACGCTGAGCCTTTGGTTAATTCCTCTTCCTGGTGGGAAATGAGAGTTAAATTTGCCCGTCCAGACACCTCCAGCTAGTCTCTCATTAGTTCTCGCTATTCCTGTTCATCTTCCGCAGAAATTGCAAACTGCGCCAAACAGGAGGTTAAAGGGACTGACTCTCCAAGTCGGGAGAGTGTTAGTAAAGCGTCTGGAATGTTGCACCCGAGTACCAGCGGACGAAAACTGAGACGTAGTTGAACACGTCTCCCGATCACATGGTTGATCATACTCTAGGTTCCACATGCATGTTTTAGCTGAAGGAAGAATACCTTAAACCTGGAGAGTTGAGACCCGTGGAATGGGTACCATGCAATATGACTTCAAAGGGTCTTCATTTGCTCACCGAACCTCTCCAATCCTATCACTGCTGCATTTATGCCCCTGTACACATGCTTGATTCTCTTTCGGAGACATAGCAATCCATAGGTTTTAAGATACTTACTAGACAGGTACATTCTTAGGCGTTTAATATGGGGTGTTGAGTCCATTTCATTGAGCAATGAGTAGCTCTTGTCTATTCCATATTTGGCTTAAGGAACTTTATCTGTGCTCATTTCAATCTCTGGTTTTATGCAGCACCCCAACTCACCTTTAACCTTAAGCAAGCATAAGTTGGTTTTCTAAATTTGAGACCCTGTTCTGTTCTGTAATTCAGTTCCTGTGTAGCCAAGTTTACATTCCGTGTATTACTGATATCTTATGATGTTTCTTTTTCTGTGTGACTTATTTCAGTTAGAATCATCATACCTGAATCCACTCATTGTGCTGCTAAGGGCCTGATGACATAGATTTCATTGCTGAGTGATATTGCTTTGTATGTAAATACCACAACTTCTTTATCCATTTTTCACTTTCTGTGATGTTTAGCTTCTACTGTAAACGAGGTTCTTGTAAACAGAGGCGTCCCAAACTTTGGGGTGGCTGTGTCTTTTTGATTTTAATTTCCCTAAGCTATAGGACCATAAGTGGAAGTGCCCTAGGCTCTGTTGCTTTGTTTTTTAGATGTTTCAGGAAACACCATACACTTCTCCGGAGTGTCTGTTAGCAATTTACATCCCGCCCATCAGCATAACAAGGCTCCCAGTTCTCCATGGCCTGTCCTGCCTTTCTGGATTTTACAGTTTTTTCAGATGGCCCTTTTCACCGGGCGGAAGTGAGACTTCATTGTAGTGCAGATTTCCTTTGCAAGTTTGCTTGGTTGGCCAAAAAGGGCTTATGCGTTTTTTCCTGAATATATTCAGGAAAAAACGCATAGGCCCTTTTTGGCCAAGTGCATCATTGTGGACGTTCTGCCTCTTTTCCTATGCTTTCAATGCAATTCCAGTCTACCTCCTGAAATCGGTTTCCTGCAATTCTGCCCCGCTTTCAAGTCCTCTTGGCAGCCTTACTTCAGTATATTTTTGGACGATAGCTGTCATTTATAACTCTGCAGGTTTGTGAATTACAGTGCCCCTGAGCTCCTTTCTTCAACTCGCTTTCTTGTGACCTGGCCGCAACACCGCAGGATGGCTTCAGGCCCTAATCTAGTTCCGGCACGGCACGCTGAGCCTTTGGTTATTTCCTCTTCCTGGTGGGAAATTAGAGTTAAATTTGCCCATCCAGACACCTCCAGCTAGTCTCTCATTGGTTCTCCCTATTCCTGTTCATCTTCCGCAGAAATTGCAAACTGGGGCAAACAGGAGGTTAAAGGCGCTGACTCTCCAATTGGGGAGAGTGTTAGTAAAGCGTCTGGAATGTTGCACCCGAGTACCAGGGGAGGAAAACTGAGACATATTTGAACACGTCTCCCGTTCACATGGTTGATCATACTCTGGGTTCCACATGCATGTTTTAGCTGAAGGAAGAATACCTTAAACCTGGAGAGTTGAGACACGTGGAATGGGTACCATGCAATATGAATTCAAAGGGTCTTCATTTGCTCACCGAACCTCTCCAATCCTATCACTGCTGCGTTTATGCCCCTGTACACATGCTTGCTTCTCTTTCGGAGACATAGCAATCCATAGGTTTTAAGATACTTACTAGTTAGGTACCTTCTTAGGCGTTTAATATGCGGTGTTGAGTCCATTTCGTTGAGCAAGGAGTAGCTCTTGTCTATTCCATATGTGGCTTAAGGAACTTTATCTGTGCTCATTTCAATCTCTGGTTTTATGCAGCACCCCAACTCACCTTTCCCCTTAAGCAAGCATAAGTTGGTTTTCTAAATTTGAGACTCTGTTCTGTTTTGGAATTCAGTTCCTGTGTAGCCAAGTTTACATTCCGTCTATTACTGATATCTTATGATGTTTCTTTTTCTGTGCGACTTATTTCAGTTAGAATCATCGTACCTGAATCCACTCATTATGCTGCTACGGGCCTGATGACATAGATTTCATTGCTGAGTGATACTGCATTGTACGTAAGTACCACAAGTTCTGTATCCATTTTTCACTTTCTGTGATATTGAACTTGTACGGTAAATGAGGTTCTTGTAAACAGAGGCGTCCCAAACTTTGGGGTGGCTGTGTGTTTTTGATTTTAATTTCCCTAAGCTATAGGACCATAAGTGGAAGTGCCCTAGGCTCTGTTGCTTTGTTTTTTAGATGTTTCAGGAAACACCATACACTTCTCCAGAGTGTCTGTTGGCAATTTACATCCCGCCCATCAGCATAACAAGGCTCCCAGTTCTCCATGGCCTGTCCTGCCTTTCTGGATTTTACACTTTTTTCATATGGCCCTTTTGACCCGGTGGAAGTGAGACTTCATTGTAGTGCAGATTTCCTTTGCAAGTTTGCTTGGTTGGCCAAAAAGGGCGTATGCGTTTTTTCCTGAATATATTCAGGAAAAATGAATATATTCAGGAAGAAACGCATACGCCCTTTTTGGCCAAGTGCATCATTGTGGACGTTCTGCCTCTTTTCCTATGCTTTCAATGCAATTCCAGTCTACCTCCTGAAATCGGTTTCCTGCAATTCTGCCCCGATTTCAAGTCCTCTTGGCAGCCTTACTTCAGTATATTTTTGGACGGAAGCTGTCATTTATAACTCTGCAGGTTTGTGAATTACAGTGCCCCTGAGCTCCTTTCTTCAACTCGCTTTCTTTTGAGCTGGCCGCAACACCGCAGGATGGCTTCAGGCCCTAATCTGGTTGTGGCACGGCACGCTGAGGTTTTGGTTATTTCCTCTTCCTGGTGGGAAATGAGAGTTAAATTTGCCGTCCAGACACCTCCAGCTAGTCTCTCATTGGATCTCCCTATTCCTGTTCATCTTCCACAGAAATTGCAAACTGGGCCAAACAGGAGGTTAAAGGCGCTGACTCTCCAAGTGGGGAGAGTGTTAGTAAAGCGTCTGGAATGTTGCACCCGAGTACCAGGGGAGGAAACCTGAGACATATTTGAACACGTCTCCCGTTCACACGGTTGATCATACTCTGGGTTCCACATGCATGTTTTAGCTGAAGGAAGAATACCTTAAACCTGGAGAGTTGAGACCCGGGGAATGGGTACCATGCAATATGACTTCAAAGGGTCTTCATTTGCTCACCAAACCTCTTCAATCCTATCACTGCTGCGTTTATGCCCCTGTACACACGCTTGATTCTCTTTTGGAGACATAGCAATCCATAGGTTTTAAGATACTTACTAATCAGGTACATTCTTAGGCGTTTAATATGGGGTGTTGAGTCCATTTCGTTGAGCAAGGAGTAGCTCTTTTCTATTCCATATTTGGCTTAAGGAACTTTATCTGTGTTCATTTCAATCTCTGGTTTTATGCAGCACCCTAACTCACCTTTCCCCTTAGGCAAGCATAAGTTGGTTTTCTAAATTTGAGACCCTGTTCTGTTTTGGAATTCAGCTCCTGTGTAGCCAAGATTACATTCCGTGTATTAGTGATATCTTATGATGTTTCTTTTTCTGTGTGACTTATTTCAGTTAGAATCATCATACCTGAATCCACTCATTGTGCTGCTCCGGGCCTGATGACATAGATTTCATTGCTGAGTGATATTGCTTTGTAAGTAAATAGCACAAGTTCTTTATCCATTTTTCACTTTCTGCGATGTTGAACTTGTACTGTAAACGAGGTTCTTGTAAACAGAGCCGTTCCAAACTTTGGGGTGGCTGTGTCTTTTTGATTTTAATTTCCCTAAGCTATAGGACCATAAGTGGAAGTGCCCTAGGCTCTGTTGCTTTGTTTTTTAGATGTTTCAGGAAACACCATACACTTCTCCCGAGTGTCTGTTGGCAATTTACATCCCGCCCATCAGCATAACAAGGCTCCCAGTTCTCCATGGCCTGTCCTGCCTTTCTGGATTTCACACTTTTTTCAGATGGCCCTTTTGACCGGGGGGAAGTGAGACTTCATTGTAGTGCAGATTTCCTTTGCAAGCTTGCTTGCTTGGCCAAAAAGGGCGTATGCGTTTTTTCCTGAATATATTCAGGAAAAAACGCATACGCCCTTTTTGGCCAAGTGCATCATTGTGGACGTAATGCCTCTTTTCCTATGCTTTCAATGCAATTCCAGTCTACCTCCTGAAATCGGTTTCCTGCAATTCTGCCCCGCTTTCAAGTCCTCTTGGCAGCCTTACTTCAGTATATTTTTGGACGATAGCTCTCATTTATAACTCTGTAGCTTTGTGAATTACAGTGCCCCTGAGCTCCTTTCTTCAACTCGCTTTCTTTTGAGCTGGCCGCAACACCGCAGGATGGCTTCAGGCCCTAAACTGGTTCCGGCACGGCACGCTGAGCCTTTGGTTAATTCCTCTTCCTGGTGGGATATGAGAGTTAAATTTGCCCGTCCAGACACATCCAGCTAGTCTCTCATTGCTTCTCGCTATTCCTGTTCATCTTCCGCAGAAATTGCAAACTGGGCCAAACAGGAGGTTAAAGGCGCTGACTCTCCAAGTGGGGAGAGTGTTAGTAAAGCGTCTGGAATGTTGCACCCGTGTACCAGGGGAGGACAACTGAGACATATTTGAACACGTCTCCCGTTCATATGGTTGATCATACTCTGGGTTCCACATGCATGTTTTAGCTGAAGGAAGAATACCTTAAACCTGGAGAGTTGAGACCCGTGGAATGGGTACCATGCAATATGACTTCAAAGGGTCTTCATTTGCTCACCGAACCTCTCCAATCCTATCACTGTTGCGTTTATGCCCCTGTACACACGCTTGATTCTCTTTTGGAGACATAGCAATCCATAGGTTTTAAGATACTTACTAGTCAGGTACATTCTTAGGCATTTAATATGGGGTGTTGAGTCCATTTCGTTGAGCAAGGAGTAGCTCTTGTCTATTCCATATTTGGCTTAAGGAACTTTATCTGTGCTCATTTCAATCTCTGGTTTTATGCAGCACCCCAACTCACCTTTCCCCTTAAGCAAGCATAAGTTGGTTTTCTAAATTTGAGACCCTGTTCTGTTCTGTAATTCAGTTCCTGTGTAGCCAAGTTTATATTCCGTGTATTAGTGATATCTTATGATGTTTCTTTTTCTGTGTGACTTATTTCAGTTAGAATCATCATACCTGAATCCACTCATTGTGCTGCTAAGGGCTTGATGACATAGATTTCATTGCTGAGTGATATTGCTTTGTAAGTAAATACCACAACTTCTTTATCCATTTTTCACTTTCTTTGATGTTGAACTTGTACTGTAAACTAGGTTCTTGTAAACAGAGGCGTCCCAAACATTGGGGTGGCTGTGTCTTTTTGATTTTAATTTCCCTAAGCTATAGGACCATAAGTGGAAGTGCCCTAGGCTCTGTTGCTTTTTTTTTTAGATGTTTCAGGAAACACCATACACTTCTCCCGAGTGTCTGTTGGCAATTTACATCCTGCCCATCAGCATAACAAGGCTCCCAGTTCTCCATGGCCTGTCCTGCCTTTCTGGATTTTACACTTTTTTCAGATGGCCCTTTTGACCGGGGGGAAGTGAGACTTCATTGTAGTGCAGATTTCCTTTGCAAGCTTGCTTTGTTGACCAAAAAGGGCATATGCGTTTTTTCCTGAATATATTCAGGAAAAAACGCATATGCCCTTTTTGGCCAAGTGCATCATTGTGGACGTTCTGCCTCTTTTCCTATGCTTTCAATGCAATTCCAGTCTACCTCCTGAAATCGGTTTCCTGCAATTCTGCCCCGCTTTCAAGTCCTCTTGGCAGCCTTACTTCAGTATATTTTTGGACAATAGCTGTCCTTTATAACTCTGCAGTTTTGTGAATTACAGTTCCCCTGAGCTCCTTTCTTCAACTCGCTTTCTTTTGAGCTGGCCGCAACACCGCAGGATGGCTTCAGGCCCTAATCTGGTTCTGGCACGGCACGCTGAGCCTTTGGTTAATTCCTCTTCCTGGTGGGAAATGAGAGTTAAATTTGCCCATCCAGACACCTCCAGCTAGTCTCTCATTAGTTCTCGCTATTCCTGTTCATCTTCCGCAGAAATTGCAAACTGCGCCAAACAGGAGGTTAAAGGGACTGACTCTCCAAGTCGGGAGAGTGTTAGTAAAGCGTCTGGAATGTTGCACCCGAGTACCAGCGGACGAAAACTGAGACGTAGTTGAACACGTCTCCCGATCACATGGTTGATCATACTCTAGGTTCCACATGCATGTTTTAGCTGAAGGAAGAATACCTTAAACCTGGAGAGTTGAGACCCGTGGAATGGGTACCATGCAATATGACTTCAAAGGGTCTTCATTTGCCCACCGAACCTCTCCAATCCTATCACTGCTGCATTTATGCCCCTGTACACATGCTTGATTCTCTTTCGGAGACATAGCAATCCATAGGTTTTAAGATACTTACTAGACAGGTACATTCTTAGGCGTTTAATATGGGGTGTTGAGTCCATTTCATTGAGCAATGAGTAGCTCTTGTCTATTCCATATTTGGCTTAAGGAACTTTATCTGTGCTCATTTCAATCTCTGGTTTTATGCAGCACCCCAACTCACCTTTAACCTTAAGCAAGCATAAGTTGGTTTTCTAAATTTGAGACCCTGTTCTGTTCTGTAATTCAGTTCCTGTGTAGCCAAGTTTACATTCCGTGTATTACTGATATCTTATGATGTTTCTTTTTCTGTGTGACTTATTTCAGTTAGAATCATCATACCTGAATCCACTCATTGTGCTGCTAAGGGCCTGATGACATAGATTTCATTGCTGAGTGATATTGCTTTGTAAGTAAATACCACAACTTCTTTATCCATTTTTCACTTTCTGTGATGTTTAGCTTCTACTGTAAATGAGGTTCTTGTAAACAGAGGCGTCCCAAACTTTGGGGTGGCTGTGTCTTTTTGATTTTAATTTCCCTAAGGTATAGGACCATAAGTGGAAGTGCCCTAGGCTCTGTTGCTTTGTTTTTTAGATGTTTCAGGAAACACCATACACTTCTCCGGAGTGTCTGTTGGCAATTTACATCCCGCCCATCAGCATAACAAGGCTCCCAGTTCTCCATGGCCTGTCCTGCCTTTCTGGATTTTACAGTTTTTTCAGATGGCCCTTTTCACCGGGCGGAAGTGAGACTTCATTGTAGTGCAGATTTCCTTTGCAAGTTTGCTTGGTTGGCCAAAAAGGGCTTATGCGTTTTTTCCTGAATATATTCAGGAAAAAACGCATACGCCCTTTTTGGCCAAGTGCATCATTGTGGACGTTCTGCCTCTTTTCCTATGCTTTCAATGCAATTCCAGTCTACCTCCTGAAATCGGTTTCCTGCAATTCTGCCCCGCTTTCAAGTCCTCTTGGCAGCCTTACTTCAGTATATTTTTGGACGATAGCTGTCATTTATAACTCTGCAGGTTTGTGAATTACAGTGCCCCTGAGCTCCTTTCTTCAACTCGCTTTCTTGTGACCTGGCCGCAACACCGCAGGATGGCTTCAGGCCCTAATCTAGTTCCGGCACGGCACGCTGAGCCTTTGGTTATTTCCTCTTCCTGGTGGGAAATTAGAGTTAAATTTGCCCATCCAGACACCTCCAGCTAGTCTCTCATTGGTTCTCCCTATTCCTGTTCATCTTCCGCAGAAATTGCAAACTGGGCCAAACAGGAGGTTAAAGGCGCTGACTCTCCAATTGGGGAGAGTGTTAGTAAAGCGTCTGGAATGTTGCACCCGAGTACCAGGGGAGGAAAACTGAGACATATTTGAACACGTCTCCCGTTCACATGGTTGATCATACTCTGGGTTCCACATGCATGTTTTAGCTGAAGGAAGAATACCTTAAACCTGGAGAGTTGAGACACGTGGAATGGGTACCATGCAATATGAATTCAAAGGGTCTTCATTTGCTCACCGAACCTCTCCAATCCTATCACTGCTGCGTTTATGCCCCTGTACACATGCTTGCTTCTCTTTCGGAGACATAGCAATCCATAGGTTTTAAGATACTTACTAGTTAGGTACCTTCTTAGGCGTTTAATATGCGGTGTTGAGTCCATTTCGTTGAGCAAGGAGTAGCTCTTGTCTATTCCATATGTGGCTTAAGGAACTTTATCTGTGCTCATTTCAATCTCTGGTTTTATGCAGCACCCCAACTCACCTTTCCCCTTAAGCAAGCATAAGTTGGTTTTCTAAATTTGAGACTCTGTTCTGTTTTGGAATTCAGTTCCTGTGTAGCCAAGTTTACATTCCGTCTATTACTGATATCTTATGATGTTTCTTTTTCTGTGCGACTTATTTCAGTTAGAATCATCGTACCTGAATCCACTCATTATGCTGCTACGGGCCTGATGACATAGATTTCATTGCTGAGTGATACTGCATTGTACGTAAGTACCACAAGTTCTGTATCCATTTTTCACTTTCTGTGATATTGAACTTGTACGGTAAATGAGGTTCTTGTAAACAGAGGCGTCCCAAACTTTGGGGTGGCTGTGTGTTTTTGATTTTAATTTCCCTAAGCTATAGGACCATAAGTGGAAGTGCCCTAGGCTCTGTTGCTTTGTTTTTTAGATGTTTCAGGAAACACCATACACTTCTCCAGAGTGTCTGTTGGCAATTTACATCCCGCCCATCAGCATAACAAGGCTCCCAGTTCTCCATGGCCTGTCCTGCCTTTCTGGATTTTACACTTTTTTCATATGGCCCTTTTGACCCGGTGGAAGTGAGACTTCATTGTAGTGCAGATTTCCTTTGCAAGTTTGCTTGGTTGGCCAAAAAGGGCGTATGCGTTTTTTCCTGAATATATTCAGGAAAAATGAATATATTCAGGAAGAAACGCATACGCCCTTTTTGGCCAAGTGCATCATTGTGGACGTTCTGCCTCTTTACCTATGCTTTCAATGCAATTCCAGTCTACCTCCTGAAATCGGTTTCCTGCAATTCTGCCCCGATTTCAAGTCCTCTTGGCAGCCTTACTTCAGTATATTTTTGGACGGAAGCTGTCATTTATAACTCTGCAGGTTTGTGAATTACAGTGCCCCTGAGCTCCTTTCTTCAACTCGCTTTCTTTTGAGCTGGCCGCAACACCGCAGGATGGCTTCAGGCCCTAATCTGGTTCTGGCACGGCACGCTGAGGTTTTGGTTATTTCCTCTTCCTGGTGGGAAATGAGAGTTAAATTTGCCGTCCAGACACCTCCAGCTAGTCTCTCATTGGATCTCCCTATTCCTGTTCATCTTCCACAGAAATTGCAAACTGGGCCAAACAGGAGGTTAAAGGCGCTGACTCTCCAAGTGGGGAGAGTGTTAGTAAAGCGTCTGGAATGTTGCACCCGAGTACCAGGGGAGGAAACCTGAGACATATTTGAACACGTCTCCCGTTCACACGGTTGATCATACTCTGGGTTCCACATGCATGTTTTAGCTGAAGGAAGAATACCTTAAACCTGGAGAGTTGAGACCCGGGGAATGGGTACCATGCAATATGACTTCAAAGGGTCTTCATTTGCTCACCAAACCTCTTCAATCCTATCACTGCTGCGTTTATGCCCCTGTACACACGCTTGATTCTCTTTTGGAGACATAGCAATCCATAGGTTTTAAGATACTTACTAATCAGGTACATTCTTAGGCGTTTAATATGGGGTGTTGAGTCCATTTCGTTGAGCAAGGAGTAGCTCTTTTCTATTCCATATTTGGCTTAAGGAACTTTATCTGTGTTCATTTCAATCTCTGGTTTTATGCAGCACCCTAACTCACCTTTCCCCTTAGGCAAGCATAAGTTGGTTTTCTAAATTTGAGACCCTGTTCTGTTTTGGAATTCAGCTCCTGTGTAGCCAAGATTACATTCCGTGTATTAGTGATATCTTATGATGTTTCTTTTTCTGTGTGACTTATTTCAGTTAGAATCATCATACCTGAATCCACTCATTGTGCTGCTCCGGGCCTGATGACATAGATTTCATTGCTGAGTGATATTGCTTTGTAAGTAAATAGCACAAGTTCTTTATCCATTTTTCACTTTCTGCGATGTTGAACTTGTACTGTAAACGAGGTTCTTGTAAACAGAGCCGTTCCAAACTTTGGGGTGGCTGTGTCTTTTTGATTTTAATTTCCCTAAGCTATAGGACCATAAGTGGAAGTGCCCTAGGCTCTGTTGCTTTGTTTTTTAGATGTTTCAGGAAACACCATACACTTCTCCCGAGTGTCTGTTGGCAATTTACATCCCGCCCATCAGCATAACAAGGCTCCCAGTTCTCCATGGCCTGTCCTGCCTTTCTGGATTTCACACTTTTTTCAGATGGCCCTTTTGACCGGGGGGAAGTGAGACTTCATTGTAGTGCAGATTTCCTTTGCAAGCTTGCTTGCTTGGCCAAAAAGGGCGTATGCGTTTTTTCCTGAATATATTCAGGAAAAAACGCATACGCCCTTTTTGGCCAAGTGCATCATTGTGGACGTAATGCCTCTTTTCCTATGCTTTCAATGCAATTCCAGTCTACCTCCTGAAATCGGTTTCCTGCAATTCTGCCCCGCTTTCAAGTCCTCTTGGCAGCCTTACTTCAGTATATTTTTGGACGATAGCTCTCATTTATAACTCTGTAGCTTTGTGAATTACAGTGCCCCTGAGCTCCTTTCTTCAACTCGCTTTCTTTTGAGCTGGCCGCAACACCGCAGGATGGCTTCAGGCCCTAAACTGGTTCCGGCACGGCACGCTGAGCCTTTGGTTAATTCCTCTTCCTGGTGGGATATGAGAGTTAAATTTGCCCGTCCAGACACATCCAGCTAGTCTCTCATTGCTTCTCGCTATTCCTGTTCATCTTCCGCAGAAATTGCAAACTGGGCCAAACAGGAGGTTAAAGGCGCTGACTCTCCAAGTGGGGAGAGTGTTAGTAAAGCGTCTGGAATGTTGCACCCGTGTACCAGGGGAGGACAACTGAGACATATTTGAACACGTCTCCCGTTCATATGGTTGATCATACTCTGGGTTCCACATGCATGTTTTAGCTGAAGGAAGAATACCTTAAACCTGGAGAGTTGAGACCCGTGGAATGGGTACCATGCAATATGACTTCAAAGGGTCTTCATTTGCTCACCGAACCTCTCCAATTCTATCACTGTTGCGTTTATGCCCCTGTACACACGCTTGATTCTCTTTTGGAGACATAGCAATCCATAGGTTTTAAGATACTTACTAGTCAGGTACATTCTTAGGTGTTTAATATGGGGTGTTGTGTCCATTTCGTTGAGCAAGGAGTAGCTCTTGTCTATTCCATATTTGGCTTAAGGAACTTTATCTGTGCTCATTTCCATCTCTGGTTTTATGCAGCACCCCAACTCACCTTTACCCTTAAGCAAGCATAAGTTGGTTTTCTAACTTTGAGACCCTGTTCTGTTCTGTAATTCAGTTCCTGTGTAGCCAAGTTTACATTCCGTGTATTACTGATATCTTATGATGTTTGTTTTTCTGTGTGACTTATTTCAGTTAGAATCATCATACCTGAATCCACTCATTGTGCTGCTAAGGGCCTGATGACATAGATTTCATGGTGAGTGATATTTCTTTGTAAGTAAATAACACAACTTCTTTATCCATTTTTCACTTTCTGCGATGTTGAACTTGTACTGTAAACGAGGTTCTTGTAAACAGAGGCATCCCAAACCTTGGGGTGGCTGTGTCTTTTTGATTTTAATTTCCCTAAGCTATAGGACCATAAGTGGAAGTGCCCTAGGCTCTGTTGCTTTGTTTTTTAGATGTTTCAGGAAACACCATACACTTCTCCCGCGTGTCTGTTGGCAATTTACATCCCGCCCATCAGCATAACAAGGCTCCCAGTTCTCCATGGCCTGTCCTGCCTTTCTGGATTTTACACTTTTTTCAGATGGCCCTTTTGACCGGGGGGAAGTGAGACTTCATTGTAGTGCAGATTTCCTTTGCAAGCTTGCTTGGTTGGCCAAAAAGGGCGTATGCGTTTTTTCCTGAATATATTCAGGAAAAAACGCATACGCACTTTTTGGCCAAGTGCATCATTGTGGACGTTCTGCCTCTTTTCCTATGCTTTCAATGCAATTCCAGTCTACCTCCTGAAATCGGTTTCCTGCAATTCTGCCCCGCTTTCAAGTCCTCTTGGCAGCCTTACTTCAGTATATTTTTGGACGATAGCTGTCATTTATAACTCTGCAGGTTTGTGAATTACAGTGCCCCTGAGCTCCTTTCTTCAACTCGCTTTCTTTTGAGCTGGCCGCAACACCGCAGGATGGCTTAGGCCCTAAACTGGTTCCGGCACGGCACGCTGAGCCTTTGGTTAATTCCTCTTCCTGGTGGGAAATGAGAGTTAAATTTGCCCGTCCAGACACCTCCAGCTAGTCTCTCATTGGTTCTCGCTATTCCTGTTCATCTTCCGCAGAAATTGCAAACTGGGCCAAACAGGAGGTTAAAGGGACTGACTCTCCAAGTGGGGAGAGTGTTAGTAAAGCGTCTGGAATGTTGCACCCGAGTACCAGGGGACGAAAACTGAGACATATTTGAACACGTCTCCTGTTCACACGGTTGATCATACTCTGGGTTCCACATGCATGTTTTAGCTGAAGGAAGAATACCTTAAACCTGGAGAGTTGAGACCCGTGGAATGGGTACCATGCAATATGACTTCAAAGGGTCTTCATTTGCTCACCGAACCTCTCCAATCCTATCACTGCTGCGTTTATGCCCCTGTACACACGCTTGATTCTCTTTTGGAGACATAGCAATCCATAGGTTTTAAGATACTTACTAGTCAGGTACATTCTTAGGCGTTTAATATGGGGTGTTGAGTCCATTTCATTGTGCAAGGTGTAGCTCTTGTCCATTGCATATTTGGCTTAAGGAACTTTATCTGTGCTCATTCCAATCTCTGGGTTTATGCAGCACCCCAACTCACCTTTCCCCATAAGCAAGCAGAAGTTGGTTTTCTAAATTTGAGACCCTGTTCTGTTTTGGAATTCAGTTCCTGTGTAGCCAAGTTTACATTCCGTGTATTAGTGATATCTTATGATGTTTCTTTTTCTGTGTGACTTATTTCAGTTAGAATCATCGTACCTGAATCCACTCATTATGCTGCTATGGGCCTGATGACATAGATTTCATTGCTGAGTGATACTGCATTGTACGTAAGTACCACAAGTTCTTTATCCATTTTTCACTTTCTGTGATATTGAACTTGTACGGTAAACGAGGTTCTTGTAAACAGAGGCGTCCCAAACTTTGGGGTGGCTGTGTCTTTTTGATTTTAATTTCCCTAAACTATAGGACCATAAGTGGAAGTGCCCTAGGCTCTGTTGCTTTGTTTCTTAGATGTCTCAGGAAACACCATACACTTCTCCCGAGTGTCTGTTGGCAATTTACATCCCGCCCATCAGCATAACAAGGCTCCCAGTTCTCCATGGCCTGTCCTGCCTTTCTGGATTTTACACTTTCTTCAGATGGCCCTTTTGACCGGGGGGAAGTGAGACTTCATTGTAGTGCAGATTTCCTTTGCAAGCTTGCTTGGTTGGCCAAAAAGGGCGTATGTGTTTTTTCTTGAATGTATTCAGGAAAAAACGCATACGCACTTTTTGGTCAAGTGCATCATTGTGGATGTAATGCCTCTTTTCCTATGCTTTCAATGCAATTCCAGTCTACCTCCTGAAATCGGTTTCCTGCAATTCTGCCCCGCTTTCAAGTCCTCTTGGCAGCCTTACTTCAGTATATTTTTGGACGATAGCTGTCATTTATAACTCTGCAGGTTTGTGAATTACAGTGTCCCTGAGCTCCTTTCTTCAACTCGCTTTCTTTTGAGCTGGCCGCAACACCGCAGGATGGCTTCAGGCCCTAATCTGGATCCGGCACGGCACGCTGAGCCTTTGGTTATTTCCTCTTCCTGGTGGGAAATGAGAGTTAAATTTGCCCGTCCAGACACCTCCAGCTAGTCTCTCATTGGTTCTGCCTATTCCTGTTCATCTTCCGCAGAAATTGCAAACTGGGCCAAATAGGAGGTTAAAGGCGCTGACTCTCCAAGTGGGGAGAGATTTAGTAAAGCGTCTGGAATGTTGCACCCGAGTACCAGGGTACGAAAACTGAGACATATTTGAACAAGTCTCCCATTCACACGGTTGATCATACTCTGGGTTCCACATGCATGTTTTAGCTGAAAGAAGAATACCTTAAACCTGCAGAGTTGAGACCCGTGGAATGGGTACCATGCAATATGACTTCAAAGGGTCTTCATTTGCTCACCGAACCTCTCCAATCCTATCACTGCTGCGTTTATGCCCCTGTACACACGCTTGATTCTCTTTTGGAGACATAGCAATCCATAGGTTTTAAGATACTTACTAGTCAGGTACATTCTTAGGCCTTTATTATGGGGTGTTGAGTCCATTTCGTTGAGCAAGGAGTAGCTCTTGTGTATTCCATATTTGGCTTAAGGAACTTTATCTGTGCTCATTTCAATCTCTGGTTTTATGCAGCACCCCAACTCACCTTTCCCCTTAAGCAAGCAGAAGTTGGTTTTCTAAATTTGAGACCCTGTTCTGTTTTGGAATTCAGTTCCTGTGTAGCCAAGTTTACATTCCGTGTATTAGTGATATCTTATGATGTTTCTTTTTCTGTGTGACTTATTTCAGTTAGAATCATCGTACCTGAATCCACTCATTATGCTGCTACGGGTCTGATGACATAGATTTCATTGCTGAGTGATACTGCATTGTACGTAAGTACCACAAGTTCTTTATCCATTTTTCACTTTCTGTGATATTGAACTTGTACGGTAAACGAGGTTCTTGTAAACAGAGGCGTCCCAAACTTTGGGGTGGCTGTGTCTTTTTGATTTTAATTTCCCTAAGCTATAGGACCATAAGTGGAAGTGCCCTAGGCTCTGTTGCTTTGTTTTTTAGATGTTTCAGGAAACACCATACACTTCTCCGGAGTGTCTGTTGGCAATTTACATCCTGCCCATCAGCATAACAAGGCTCCCAGTTCTCCATGGCCTGTCCTGCCTTTCTGGATTTTACACTTTTTTCAGATGGCCCTTTTGACCGGGGGGAAGTGAGACTTCATTGTAGTGCAGATTTCCTTTGCAAGCTTGCTTGGTTGGCCAAAAAGGGCGTATGCGTTTTTTCCTGAATATATTCAGGAAAAAACGCATACGCCGTTTTTGGCCAAGTGCATCATTGTGGACGTTCTGCCTCTTTTCCTATGCTTTCAATGCAATTCAAGTCTACCTCCTGAAATCGGTTTCCTGCAATTCTGCCCCGCTTTCAAGTCCTCTTGGCAGCCTTACTTCAGTATATTTTTGGACGATAGCTGTCATTTATAACTCTGCAGGTTTGTGAATTACACTGCCCCTGAGCTCCATTCTTCAACTCGCTTTCTTTTGAGCTGGCCGCAACACCGCAGGATGGCTTAGGCCCCAAAACTGGTTCCGGCACGGCACCCTGAGCCTTTGGTTAATTCCTCTTCCTGTTGGGAAATGAGAGTTAAATTTGCCCGTCCAGACACCTCCAGCTAGTCTCTCATTGGTTCTCGCTATTCCTGTTCATCTTCCGCAGAAATTGCAAACTGGGCCAAACAGGAGGTTAAAGGCGCTGACTCTCCAAGTGGGGAGAGTGTTAGTAAAGCGTCTGGAATGTTGCACCCGAGTACCAGGGTACGAAAACTGAGACATATTTGAACACGTCTCCTGTTCACACGGTTGATCATACTCTGGGTTCCACATGCATGTTTTAGCTGAAGGAAGAATACCTTAAACCTGGAGAGTTGAGACCCGTGGAATGGGTACCATGCAATATGACTTCAAAGGGTCTTCATTTGCTCACCGAACCTCTCCAATCCTATCACTGCTGCGTTTATGCCCCTGGACACACGCTTGATTCTCTTTTGGAGACATAGCAATCCATAGGTTTTAAGATACTTACTAGTCAGGTACATTCTTAGGCGTTTAATATGGGGTGTTGAGTCCATTTCATTGAGCAAGGAGTAGCTCTTGTCCATTGCATATTTGGCTTAAGGAACTTTATCTGTGCTCATTCCAATCTCTGGGTTTATGCAGCACCCCAACTCACCTTTCCCCATAAGCAAGCAGAAGTTGGTTTTCTAAATTTGAGACCCTGTTCTGTTTTGGAATTCAGTTCCTGTGTAGCCAAGTTTACATTCCGTGTATTAGTGATATCTTATGATGTTTCTTTTTCTGTGTGACTTATTTCAGTTAGAATCATCGTACCTGAATCCACTCATTATGCTGCTATGGGCCTGATGACATAGATTTCATTGCTGAGTGATACTGCATTGTACGTAAGTACCACAAGTTCTTTATCCATTTTTCACTTTCTGTGATATTGAACTTGTACGGTAAACGAGGTTCTTGTAAACAGAGGCGTCCCAAACTTTGGGGTGGCTGTGTCTTTTTGATTTTAATTTCCCTAAACTATAGAACCATAAGTGGAAGTGCCCTAGGCTCTGTTGCTTTGTTTCTTAGATGTCTCAGGAAACACCATACACTTCTCCGGAGTGTCTGTTGGCAATTTACATCCCGCCCATCAGCATAACAAGGCTCCCAGTTCTCCATGGCCTGTCCTGCCTTTCTGGATTTTACACTTTCTTCAGATGGCCCTTTTGACCGGGGGGAAGTGAGACTTCATTGTAGTGCAGATTTCCTTTGCAAGCTTGCTTGGTTGGCCAAAAAGGGCGTATGCGTTTTTTCTTGAATGTATTCAGGAAAAAACGCATACGCCCTTTTTGGTCAAGTGCATCATTGTGGTTGTAATGCCTCTTTTCCTATGCTTTCAATGCAATTCCAGTCTACCTCCTGAAATCGGTTTCCTGCAATTCTGCCCCGCTTTCAAGTCCTCTTGGCAGCCTTACTTCAGTATATTTTTGGACGATAGCTGTCATTTATAACTCTGCAGGTTTGTGAGTTACAGTGCCCCTGAGCTCCTTTCTTCAACTCGCTTTCTTGTGACCTGGCCGCAACACTGCAGGATGGCTTCAGGCCCTAATCTGGTTGCGGCACGGCACGCTGAGCCTTTGGTTAATTCCTCTTCCTGGTGGGAAATGAGAGTTAAATTTGCCCGTCCAGAAACCTCCAGCTAGTCTCTCATTATTTCTCGCTATTCCTGTTCATCTTCCGCAGAAATTGCAAACTGGGCCAAACAGGAGGTTAAAGGCACTGACTCTCCAAGTGGGGAGAGTGTTAGTAAAGCGTGTGGAATGTTGCACCCGAGTACCAGGGGAGGAAAACTGAGACATATTTGAACACGTCTCCCGTTCACACGGTTGATCATACTCTGGGTTCCACATGCAAGTTTTAGCTGAAGGAAGAATACCTTAAAGCTGGAGAGTTGAGACCCGTGTAATGGGTACCATGCAATATGACTTCAAAGGGTCTTCATTTGCTCACCGAACCTCTCCAATCCTATCACTGCTGCGTTTATGCCCCTGTACACATGCTTGATTCTCTTTCGGAGACATAGCAATCCATAGGTTTTAAGATACTTACTAGTCAGGTACATTCTTAGGCGTTTAATATGGGGTGTTGAGTCCATTTCGTTGAGCAAGGAGTAGCTCTTGTGTATTCCATATTTGGCTTAAGGAACTTTATATGTGCTCATTTCAATCTCTGGTTTTATGCAGCACCCCAACTCACCTTTCCCCTTAAGCAAGCATATGTTGGTTTTCTAAATTTGAGACCCTGTTCTGTTTTGGAATTCAGTTCCTGTGTAGCCAAGTTTACATTTTGTGTATTAGTGATATCTTATGATGTTTCTTTTTCTGTGTGACTTATTTCAGTTAGAATCATCGTACCTGAATCCACTCATTATGCTGCTACGTGCCTAATGACATAGATTTCATTGCTGAGTGATACTGCATTGTACGTAAGTACCACAAGTTCTTTATCCATTTTTCACTTTCTGTGATATTGCACTTGTACGGTAAACGAGGTTCTTGTAAACAGAGGCGTCCCAAACATTGGGGTGGCTGTGTCTTTTTGATTTTAATTTCCCTAAGCTATAGGACCATAAGTGGAAGTGCCCTAGGCTCTGTTGCTTTGTTTTTTATATGTTTCAGGAAACACCATACACTTCTCCCGAGTGTCTGTTGGCAGTTTACATCCCGCCCATCAGCATAACAAGGCTCCCAGTTCTCCATGGCCTGTCCTGCCTTTCTGGATTTTACACATTTTTCAGATGGCCCTTTTGACCGGGGGGAAGTGAGACTTCATTGTAGTGCAGATTTCCTTTGCAAGCTTGCTTGGTTGGCCAAAAAGGGCGTATGCGTTTTTTCCTGAATATATTCAGGAAAAAACGCATATGCCCTTTTTGGCCAAGTACATCATTGTGGACGTTCTGCCTCTTTTCCTATGCTTTCAATGCAATTCCAGTCTACCTCCTGAAATCGGTTTCCTGCAATTCTGCCCCGCTTTCAAGTCCTCTTGGCAGCCTTACTTCAGTATATTTTTGGACGATAGCTGTCATTTATAACTCTGCAGGTTTGTGAATTACAGTGCCCCTGAGCTCCTTTCTTCAACTCGCTTTCTTTTGAGCTGGCCGCAACACCGCAGGATGGCTTCAGGCCCTAATCTGGATCCGGCACGGCACGCTGAGCCTTTGGTTATTTCCTCTTCCTGGTGGGAAATGAGAGTTAAATTTGCTCGTCCAGACACCTCCAGCTAGTCTCTCATTGGTTCTGCCTATTCCTGTTCATCTTCCGCAGAAATTGCCAACTGGGCCAAATAGGAGGTTAAAGGCGCTGACTCTTCAAGTGGGGAGAGTTTTAGTAAAGCGTCTGGAATGTTGCACCCGAGTACCAGGGTACGAAAACTGAGACATATTTGAACAAGTCTCCCATTCACACGGTTGATCATACTCTGGGTTCCACATGCATGTTTTAGCTGAAAGAAGAATACCTTAAACCTGCAGAGTTGAGACCCGTGGAATGGGTACCATGCAATATGACTTCAAAGGGTCTTCATTTGCTCACCGAACCTCTCCAATCCTATCACTGCTGCGTTTATGCCCCTGTACACACGCTTGATTCTCTTTTGGAGACATAGCAATCCATAGGTTTTAAGATACTTACTAGTCAGGTACATTCTTAGGCGTTTAATATGGGGTGTTGAGTCCATTTCGTTGAGCAAGGAGTAGCTCTTGTCTATTCCATATTTGGCTTAAGGAACTTTATCTGTGCTCATTTCAATCTCTGGTTTTATGCAGCACCCCAACTCACCTTTCCCCTTAAGCAAGCACAAGTTGGTTTTCTAAATTTGAGACCCTGTTCTGTTCTGTAATTCAGTTCCTGTGTAGCCAAGTTTACATTCCGTGTATTAGTGATATCTTATGATGTTTCTTTTTCTGTGTGACTTATTTCAGTTAGAATCATCGTACCTGAATCCACTCATTATGCTGCTACGGGCCTGATGATATAGATTTCATTGCTGAGTGATACTGCATTGTACGTAAGTACCACAAGTTCTTTATCCATTTTTCACTTTCTGTGATATTGCACTTGTACGGTAAACGAGGTTCTTGTAAACAGAGGCGTCCCAAACTTTGGGGTTGCTGTGTATTTTTGATTTTAATTTCCCTAAGCTATAGGACCATAAGTGGAAGTGCCCTAGGCTCTGTTGCTTTGTTTTTTAGATGTTTCAGGAAACACCATACACTTCTCCCGAGTGTCTGTTGGCAATTTACATCCCGCCCATCAGCATAACAAGGCTCCCAGTTCTCCATGGCCTGTCCTGCCTTTCTGGATTTTACACTTTTTTCAGATGGCCCTTTTGACCGGGGGGAAGTGAGACTTCATTGTAGTGCAGATTTCCTTTGCAAGCTTGCTTGGTTGGCGAATAAGTGTGTATGCGTTTTTTCCTGAATATATTCAGGAAAAAACGCATACGCCCTTTTTGGCCAAGTGCATCATTGTGGACGTTCTGCCTCTTTTCCTATGCTTTCAATGCAATTCCAGTCTACCTCCTGAAATCGGTTTCCTGCATTTCTGCCCCGCCTTCAAGTCCTCTTGGCAGCCTTACTTCAGTATATTTTTGGACGATAGCTGTCATTTATAACTGTGCAGGTTTGTGAATTACAGTGCCCCTGAGCTCCTTTCTTCAACTCGCTTTCTTGTGACCTGGCCGCAACACCGCAGTATGGTTTCAGGCCCTAATCTGGTTCCGGCACGGCACGCTGAGCCTTTGGTTAATTCCTCTTCCTGGTGGGAAATGAGAGTTAAATTTGCCCGTCCAGAAACCTCCAGCTAGTCTCTCATTGGTTCTCCCTATTCCTGTTCATCTTCCGCAGAAATTGCAAACTGGGCCAAACAGGAGGTTAAAGGCGCTGACTCTCGAGGTGGGGAGAGTGTTAGTAAAGCGTCTGGAATGTTGCACCCGAGTACCAGGGGACGAAAACTGAGACATATTTGAACACGTCTCCCGTTCACACGGTTGATCATACTCTGGGTTCCACATGCATGTTTTAGCTGACGGAAGAATACCTTAAACCTGGAGAGTTGAGACCCGTGGAATGGGTACCATGCAATATGACTTCAAAGGGTCTTCATTTGCTCACCGAACCTCTCCAATCCTATCACTGCTGCGTTTATGCCCCTGTACACACGCTTGATTCTCTTTTGGAGACATAGCAATCCATAGGTTTTAAGATACTTACTAGTCAGGTACATTCTTAGGCGTTTAATATGGGGTGTTGAGTCCATTTCGTTGAGCAAGGAGTAGCTCTTGTCTATTCCATATTTGGCTTAAGGAACTTTATCTGTGCTCATTTCAATCTCTGGTTTTATGCAGCACCCCAACTCACCTTTCCCCTTAAGCAAGCATAAGTTGGTTTTCTAAATTTGAGACCCTGTTCTGTTTTGGAATTCAGTTCTTGTGTAGCCAAGTTTACATTCCGTGTATTAGTGATATCTTCTGATGTTTCTTTTTCTGTGTGACTTATTTCAGTGAGAATCATCGTACCTCAATCCACTCATTATGCTGCTACGGGCCTGATGACATAGATTTCATTGCTGAGTGATACTGCATTGTACGTAAGTACCACAAGTTCTTTATCCATTTTTCGCTTTCTGTGATATTGAACTTGTACGCTAAACGAGGTTCTTGTAAACAGAGGCGTCCCAAACTTTGGGGTGGCTGTGTCTTTTTGATTTTAATTTCCCTAAGCTATAGGACCATAAGTGGAAGTGCCCTAGGCTCTGTTGCTTTGTTTTTTAGATGTTTCAGGAAACACCATACACTTCTCCCGAGTGTCTGTTGGCAATTTACATCCCGCCCATCAGCATAACAAGGCTCCCAGTTCTCCATGGCCTGTCCTGCCTTTCTGGATTTTACACTTTTTTCAGATGGCCCTTTTGACTGGGGGGAAGTGAGACTTCATTGTAGTGCAGATTTCCTTTGCAAGCTTGCTTGGTTGGCCAAAAAGGGCGTATGCGTTTTTTCCTGAATATATTCAGGAAAAAACGCATAGGCCCTTTTTGGCCAAGTGCATCATTGTGGACGTTCTGCCTCTTTTCCTATGCTTTCAATGCAATTCCAGTCTACCTCCTGAAAACGGTTTCCTGCAATTCTGCCCCGCTTTCAAGTCCTCTTGGCAGCCTTACTTCAGTATATTTTTGGACGATAGCTGTCATTTATAACTCTGCAGGTTTGTGAATTACAGTGCCCCTGAGCTCCTTTCTTCAACTCGCTTTCTTGTGACCTGGCCGCAACACCGCAGGATGGCTTCAGGCCCTAATCTGGTTCCGGCACGGCACGCTGAGCCTTTGGTTAATTCCTCTTCCTGGTGGGAAATGAGAGTTAAATTTGCCCGTCCAGACACCTCCAGCTAGTCTCTCATTGGTTCTCGCTATTCCTGTTCATCTTCCGCAGAAATTGCAAACTGGGCCAAACAGGAGGTTAAAGGGACTGACTCTCCAAGTGGGGAGAGTGTTAGTAAAGCGTCTGGAATGTTGCACCCGAGTACCAGGGGACGAAAACTGAGACATATTTGAACACGTCTCCTGTTCACACGGTTGATCATACTCTGGGTTCCACATGCATGTTTTAGCTGAAGGAAGAATACCTTAAACCTGGAGAGTTGAGACCCGTGGAATGGGTACCATGCAATATGACTTCAAAGGGTCTTCATTTGCTCACCGAACCTCTCCAATCCTATCACTGCTGCGTTTATGCCCCTGTACACACGCTTGATTCTCTTTTGGAGACATAGCAATCCATAGGTTTTAAGATACTTACTAGTCAGGTACATTCTTAGGCGTTTAATATGGGGTGTTGAGTCCATTTCATTGAGCAAGGAGTAGCTCTTGTCCATTCCATATTTGGCTTAAGGAACTTTATCTGTGCTCATTCCAATCTCTGGTTTTATGCAGCACCCCAACTCACCTTTCCCCTTAAGCAAGCAGAAGTTGGTTTTCTAAATTTGAGACCCTGTTCTGTTTTGGAATTCAGTTCCTGTGTAGCCAAGTTTACATTCCGTGTATTAGTGATATCTTATGATGTTTCTTTTTCTGTGTGACTTATTTCAGTTAGAATCATCGTATCTGAATCCACTCATTATGCTGCTATGGGCCTGATGACATAGATTTCATTGCTGAGTGATACTGCATTGTACGTAAGTACCACAAGTTCTTTATCCATTTTTCGCTTTCTGTGATATTGAACTTGTACGGTAAACGAGGTTCTTGTAAACAGAGGCGTCCCAAATTTTGGGGTGGCTGTGTCTTTTTGATTTTAATTTCCCTAAGCTATAGGACCATAAGTGGAAGTGCCCTAGGCTCTGTTGCTTTGTTTTTTAGATGTTTCAGGAAACACCATACACTTCTCCCGAGTGTCTGTTGGCAATTTACATCCCGCCCATCAGCATAACAAGGCTCCCAGTTCTCCATGGCCTGTCCTGCCTTTCTGGATTTTACACTTTTTTCAGATGGCCCTTTTGACCGGGGGGAAGTGAGACTTCATTGTAGTGCAGATTTCCTTTGCAAGCTTGCTTGGTTGGCCAAAAAGGGCGTATGCGTTTTTTCCTGAATATATTCAGGAAAAAACGCATACGCCCTTTTTGGCCAACTGCATCATTGTGGACGTTCTGCCTCTTTTCCTATGCTTTCAATGCAATTCCAGTCTACCTCCTGAAATCGGTTTCGTGCAATTCTGCCCCGCTTTCAAGTCCTCTTGGCAGCCTTACTTCAGTATATTTTTGGACGATAGCTGTCATTTATAACTCTGCAGGTTTGTGAATTACAGTGCCCCTGAGCTCCTTTCTTCAACTCGCTTTCTTGTGACCTGGCCGCAACACCGCAGTATGGCTTCAGGCCCTAATCTGGTTCCGACACGGCACGCTGAGCCTTTGGTTAATTCCTCTTCCTGGTGGAAAATGAGAGTTAAATTTGCCCGTCCAGAAACCTCCAGCTAGTCTCTCATTGGTTCTCCCTATTCCTGTTCATCTTCCGCAGAAATTGCAAACTGGGCCAAACAGGAGGTTAAAGGCGCTGACTCTCCAAGTGGGGAGAGTGTTAGTAAAGCGTCTGGAATGTTGCACCCGAGTACCAGGGGACGAAAACTGAGACATATTTGAACACGTCTCCCGTTCACACGGTTGATGATACTCTGGGTTCCACATGCATGTTTTAGCTGAAGGAAGAATACCTTAAACCTGGAGAGTTGAGACCCGTGGAATGGGTACCATGCAATATGACTTCAAAGGGTCTTCATTTGCTCACCGAACCTCTCCAATCCTATCACTGCTGCGTTTATGCCCCTGTACACACGCTTGATTCTCTTTTGGAGACATAGCAATCCATAGGTTTTAAGATACTTACTAGTCAGGTACATTCTTAGGCGTTTAATATGGGGTGTTGAGTCCATTTCGTTGAGCAAGGAGTAGCTCTTGTCTATTCCATATTTGGCTTAAGGAACTTTATCTGTGCTCATTTCAATCTCTGGTTTTATGCAGCACCCCAACTCACCTTTCCCCTTAAGCAAGCATAAGTTGGTTTTCTAAATTTGAGACCCTGTTCTGTTTTGGAATTCAGTTCTTGTGTAGCCAAGTTTACATTCCGTGTATTAGTGATATCTTCTGATGTTTCTTTTTCTGGGTGACTTATTTCAGTGAGAATCATCGTACCTCAATCCACTCATTATGCTGCTACGGGCCTGATGACATAGATTTCATTGCTGAGTGATACTGCATTGTACGTAAGTACCACAAGTTCTTTATCCATTTTTCGCTTTCTGTGATATTGAACTTGTACGCTAAACGAGGTTCTTGTAAACAGAGGCGTCCCAAACTTTAGGGTGGCTGTGTCTTTTTGATTTTAATTTCCCTAAGCTATAGGACCATAAGTGGAAGTGCCCTAGGCTCTGTTGCTTTGTTTTTTAGATGTTTCAGGAAACACCATACACTTCTCCCGAGTGTCTGTTGGCAATTTACATCCCGCCCATCAGCATAACAAGGCTCCCAGTTCTCCATGGCCTGTCCTGCCTTTCTGGATTTTACACTTTTTTCAGATGGCGCTTTTGACTGGGGGGAAGTGAGACTTCATTGTAGTGCAGATTTCCTTTGCAAGCTTGCTTGGTTCGCCAAAAAGGGCGTATGCGTTTTTTCCTGAATATATTCAGGAAAAAACGCATACGCCCTTTTTGGCCAAGTGCATCATTGTGGACGTTCTGCCTCTTTTCCTATGCTTTCAATGCAATTCCAGTCTACCTCCTGAAATCGGTTTCCTGCAATTCTGCCCCGCTTTCAAGTCCTCTTTGCAGCCTTACTTCAGTATATTTTTGGACGATAGCTGTCATTTATAACTCTGCAGGTTTGTGAATTACAGTGCCCCTGAGCTCCTTTCTTCAACTCGCTTTCTTGTGACCTGGCCGCAACACCGCAGGATGGCTTCAGACCCTAATCTGGTTCCGGCACGGCACGCTGAGCCTTTGGTTAATTCCTCTTCCTGGTGGGAAATGAGAGTTAAATTTGCCCGTCCAGACACCTCCAGCTAGTCTCTCATTGGTTCTCGCTATTCCTGTTCATCTTCCGCAGAAATTGCAAACTGGGCCAAACAGGAGGTTAAAGGCGCTGACTCTCCAAGTGGGGAGAGTGTTAGTAAAGCGTCTGGAATGTTGCACCCGAGTACCAGGGGAGGAAAACTGAGACATATTTGAACACGTCTCCCGTTCACACGGTTGATCATACTCTGGGTTCCACATGCAAGTTTTAGCTGAAGGAAGAATACCTTAAACCTGGAGAGTTGAGACCCGTGTAATGGGTACCATGCAATATGACTTCAAAGGGTCTTCATTTGCTCACCGAACCTCTCCAATCCTATCACTGCTGCGTTTATGCCCCTGTACACATGCTTGATTCTCTTTTGGAGACATAGCAATCCATAGGTTTTAAGATACTTACTAGTCAGGTACATTCTTAGGCGTTTAATATGGGGTGTTGAGTCCATTTCGTTGAGCAAGGAGTAGCTCTTGTCTATTCCATATTTGGCTTAAGGAACTTTATCTGTGCTCATTTCAATCTCTGGTTTTATGCAGCACCCCAACTCACCTTTACCCTTAAGCAAGCATAAGTTGGTTTTCTAAATTTGAGACCCTGTTCTATTTTGGAATTCAGTTCCTGTGTAGCCAAGTTTACATTCCGTGTATTAGTGATATCTTATGATGTTTCTTTTTCTGTGTGACTTATTTCAGTTAGAATCATCGTACCTGAATCCACTCATTATGCTGCTACGGGCCTGATGACATAGATTTCATTGCTGAGTGATACTGCATTGTACGTAAGTACTACAAGTTCTTTATCCATTTTTCACTTTCTGTGATATTGAACTTGTACGGTAAACGAGGTTCTTGTAAACAGAGGCGTCCCAAACTTTGAGGTGGCTGTGTCTTTTTGATATTAATTTCCCTAAGCTATAGGACCATAAGTGGAAGTGCCCTAGGCTCTGTTGCTTTGTTTTTTAGATGTTTCAGGAAACACCATACACTTCTCCCGAGTGTCTGTTGGCAATTTACATCCCGCCCATCAGCATAACAAGGCTCCCAGTTCTCCATGGCCTGTCCTGCCTTTCTGGATTTTACACTTTTTTCAGATGGCCCTTTTGACCGGGGGGAAGTGAGACTTCATTGTAGTGCAGATTTCCTTTGCAAGTTTGCTTGGTTGGCCAAAAAGGGCGTATGCGTTTTTTCCTGAATATATTCAGGAAAAATGAATATATTCAGGAAAAAACGCATACGCCCTTTTTGGCCAAGTGCATCATTGTGGACGTTCTGCCTCTTTTCCTATGCTTTCAATGCAATTCCAGTCTACCTCCTGAAATCTGTTTCCTGCAATTCTGCCCCACTTTCAAGTCCTCTTGGCAGCCTTACTTCAGTATATTTTTGGACGATAGCTGTCATTTATAACTCTGCAGGTTTGTGAATTACAGTGCCCCTGAGCTCCTTTCTTCAACTCGCTTTCTTGTGAGCTGGCCGCAACACCGCAGGATGGCTTCAGGCCCTAATCTGGTTCTGGCACGGCACGCTGAGCCTTTGGTTAATTCCTCTTCCTGGTGGGAAATGAGAGTTAAATTTGCCCGTCCAGACACCTCCAGCTAGTCTCTCATTGGTTCTCGCTATTCCTGTTCATCTTCCGCAGAAATTGCAAACTGGGCCAAACAGGAGGTTAAAGGGACTGACTCTCCAAGTGGGGAGAGTGTTAGTAAAGCGTCTGGAATGTTGCACCCGAGTACCAGGGGACGAAAACTGAGACATATTTGAACACGTCTCCTGTTCACACGGTTGATCATACTCTGGGTTCCACATGCATGTTTTAGCTGAAGGAAGAATACCTTAAACCTGGAGAGTTGAGACCCGTGGAATGGGTACCATGCAATATGACTTCAAAGGGTCTTCATTTGCTCACCGAACCTCTCCAATCCTATCACTGCTGCATTTATGCCCCTGTACACATGCTTGATTCTCTTTCGGAGACATAGCAATCCATAGGTTTTAAGATACTTACTAGTCAGGTACATTCTTAGGCGTTTAATATGCGGTGTTGAGTCCATTTCGTTGAGCAAGGAGTAGCTCTTGTCTATTCCATATTTGGCTTAAGGAACTTTATCTGTGCTCATTTCAATCTCTGGTTTTATGCAGCACCCCATCTCAACATTCCCCTTAAGGAAGCATAAGTTGGTTTTCTAAATTTGAGACCCTGTTCTGTTCTGTAATTCAGTTCCTGTGTAGCCAAGTTTACATTCCGTGTATTACTGATATCTTATGATGTTTCTTTTTCTGTGTGACTTATTTCAGTTAGAATCATCATACCTGAATCCACTCATTGTGCTGCTAAGGGCCTGATGACATAGATTTCATTGCTGAGTGATATTGCTTTGTAAGTAAATACCACAACTTCTTTATCCATTTTTCACTTTCTGCGATGTTGAACTTGTACTGTAAACGAGGTTCTTGTAAACAGAGCCGTCCCAAACTTTGGGGTGGCTGTGTCTTTTGGATTTTAATTTCCCTAAGCTATAGGACCATAAGTGGAAGTGCCCTAGGCTCTGTTGCTTTGTTTTTTAGATGTTTCAGGAAACACCATACACTTCTCCTGAGTGTCTGTTGGCAATTTACATCCCGCCCATCAGCATAACTAGGCTCCCAGTTCTCCATGGCCTGTCCTGCCTTTCTGGATTTTACACTTTTTTCAGATGGCCCTTTTGACCGGGGGGAAGTGAGACTTCATTGTAGTGCAGATTTCCTTTGCAAGCTTGCTTGGTTGGCCAAAAAGGACGTATGCGTTTTTTCCTGAATATATTCAGGAAAAAACGCATACGCCCTTTTTGGCCAAGTGCATCATTGTGGACGTTCTGCCTCTTTTCCTATGCTTTCAATGCAATTCCAGTCTACCTCCTGAAATCGGTTTCCTGCAATTCTGCCCCGCTTTCAAGTCCTCTTGGCAGCCTTACTTCAGTATATTTTTGGACGATAGCCGTTATTTATAACTCTGCAGGTTTGTGAATTACAGTGCCCCTGAGCTCCTTTCTTCAACTCGCTTTCTTGTGACCTGGCCGCAACACCGCAGGATGGCTTCAGGCCCTAATCTGGTTCTGGCACGGCACGCTGAGCCTTTGGTTATTTCCTCTTTTTGGTGGGAAATGAGAGTTAAATTTACCCGTCCAGACACCTCCAGCTAGTCTCTCATTGGTTCTCCCTATTCCTGTTCATCTTCCGCAGAAATTGCAAACTGGGCCAAACAGGAGGTTAAAGGCGCTGACTCTCCAAGTGGGGAGAGTGTTAGTAAAGCGTCTGGAATGTTGCACCCGAGTACCAGGGTACGAAAACTGAGACATATTTGAAAACATCTCCCGTTCACACAGTTGATCATACTCTGGGTTCCACATGCATGTTTTAGCTGAAGGAAGAATACCTTAAACCTGGAGAGGTGAGACCCGTGGAATGGGTACCATGCAATATGACTTCAAAGGGTCTTCATTTGCTCACCGAACCTCTCCAATCCTATCACTGCTGCATTTATGCCCCTGTACACACGCTTGATTCTCTTTTGGAGACATAGCAATCCATAGGTTTTAAGATACTTACTAGTCAGGTACATTCTTAGGCGTTTAATATGCGGTGTTGAGTCCATTTCGTTGAGCAACGAGTAGCTCTTGTCTATTCCATATTTGGCTTAAGGAACGTTATCTGTGCTCATTTCAATCTCTGGTTTTATGCAGCACCCCAACTCACCTTTACCCTTAAGCAAGCATAAGTTGGTTTTCTAAATTTGAGACCCTGTTCTGTTTTGGAATTCAGTTCCTGTGTAGCCAAGTTTACATTCCGTGTATTAGTGATATCTTATGATGTTTCTTTTCTGTGTGACTTATTTCAGTTAGAATCATCGTACCTGAATCCACTCATTATGCTGCTACGGGCCTGATGACATAGATTTCATTGCTGAGTGATACTGCATTGTACGTTAGTACCACAAGTTCTTTATCCATTTTTCACTTTCTGTGATATTGAACTTGTACGGTAAACGAGGTTCTTGTAAACAGAGGCGTCCCAAACTTTGGGGTGGCTGTGTCTTTTTTATTTTAATTTCCCTAAGCTATAGGACCATAAGTGGAAGTGCCCTAGGCTCTGTTGCTTTGTTTTTTAGATGTTTCAGGAAACACCATACACTTCTCCCGAGTGTCTGTTGGCAATTTACATCCCGCCCATCAGCATAACAAGGCTCCCAGTTCTCCATGGCCTGTCCTGCCTTTCTGGATTTTACACTTTTTTCAGAATGCTCTTTAGACCTGGGGGAAGTGAGACTTCATTGTAGTGCAGATTTCCTTTGCAAGCTTGCTTGGTTGGCCAAAAAGGGCGTATGCGTTTTTTCCTGAATATATTCAGGAAAAAACGCATACGCCCTTTTTGGCCAAGTGCATCATTGTGGACGTTCTGCCTCTTTTCCTATGCTTTCAATGCAATTCCAGTCTACCTCCTGAAATCGGTTTCCTGCAATTCTGCCCCGCTTTCAAGTCCTCTTGACAGCCTTACTTCAGTATATTTTTGGACGATAGCTGTCATTTATAACTCTGCAGGTTTGTGAATTACAGTGCCCCTGAGCTCCTTTCTTCAACTCGCTTTCTTGTGACCTGGCCGCAACACCGCAGGATGGCTTCAGGCCCTAATCTGGTTCCGGCACGGCACGCTGAGCCTTTGGTTATTTCCTCTTCCTGGTGGGAAATGAGAGTTAAATTTGCCCGTCCAGACACCTCCAGCTAGTCTCTCATTGGTTCTCCCTATTCCTGTTCATCTTCTGCAGAAATTGCAAACTGGGCCACACAGGAGGTTAAAGGCGCTGACTCTCCAAGTGGGGAGAGTGTTAGTAAAGCGTCTGGAATGTTGCACCCGAGAACCAGGGGAGGAAAACTGAGACATATTTGAACACGTCTCCCGATCACATGGTTGATCTTGTTCTAGATTCCACATGCATGTTTTAGCTGAAGGAAGAATAACTTAAACCTGGAGAGTTGAGACCTGTGTAATGGGTACCATGCAATATGACTTCAAAGGGTCTTCATTTGCTCACCGAACTTCTCCAATCCTATCACTGCTGCATTTATGTCCCTGTACACACGCTTGATTCTCTTTTGGAGACATAGCAATCCATAAGTTTTAAGATACTTACTAGTCAGGTACATTCTTAGGCGTTTAATATGCGGTGTTGAGTTCATTTCGTTGAGCAAGGAGTAGCTCTTATCTATTCCATATTTGGCTTAAGGAACTTTACCTGTGCTCATTTCAATCTCTGGTTTTATGCAGCACCCCAATTCACCTTTACCATTAAGCAAGCATAAGTTGGTTTTCTAAATTTGAGACCCTGTTCTGTTCTGTAATTCAGTTCCTGTGTAGCCAAGTTTACATTCCGTGTATTAGTGATATCTTATGATGTTTCTTTTTCTGTGTGACTTATTTCAGTTAGAATCATCGTACCTGAATCCACTCATTAGGCTGCTACGGGCCTGATGACATAGATTTCATTGCTGAGTGATACTGCATTGTCCCTCAGTACCACAAGTTCTTTATCCATTTTTCACTTTCTGTGATATTGAACTTCTACGGTAAACGAGGTTCTTGTAAACAGAGGCGTCCCAAACATTGGGGTGGCTGTGTCTTTTTGATTTTAATTTCCCTAAGCTATGGGACCATAACAGGAACTGCCCTAGGCTCTGTTGCTTTGTTTTTTAGATGTTTCAGGAAACACCAAAACTTCTCCCGAGTGTCTGTTGGCAATTTACATCCCGCCCATCAGCATAACAAGGCTCCCAGTTCTCCATGGCCTGTCCTGCCTTTCTGGATTTTACACTTTTTTCAGATGGCCCTTTTGACTGGGGGGAAGTGAGACTTCATTGTAGTGCAGATTTCCTTTGCAAGCTTGCTTGGTTGGCCAAAAAGGACGTATGCGTTTTTTCCTGAATATATTCAGGAAAAAACGCATACGCCCTTTTTGGCCAAGTGCATCATTGTGGACGTTCTGCCTCTTTTCCTATGCTTTCAATGCAATTCCAGTCTACCTCCTGAAATCGGTTTCCTGCAATTCTGCCCCGCTTTCAAGTCCTCTTTGCAGCCTTACTTCAGTATATTTTTGGACGATAGCTGTCATTTATAACTCTGCAGGTTTGTGAATTACAGTGCCCCTGAGCTCCTTTCTTCAACTCGCTTTCTTGTGAGCTGGCCGCAACACCGCAGGATGGCTTCAGGCCCTAATCTGGTTCCGGCACGGCACGCTGAGCCTTTGGTTAATTCCTCTTCCTGGTGGGAAATGAGAGTTAAATTTGCCCGTCCAGACACCTCCAGCTAGTCTCTCATTGGTTCTCGCTATTCCTGTTCATCTTCCGCAGAAATTGCAAACTGGGCCAAACAGGAGGTTAAAGGCGCTGACTCTCCAAGTGGGGAGAGTGTTAGTAAAGCGTCTGGAATGTTGCACCCGAGTACCAGGGGAGGAAAACTGAGACATATTTGAACACGTCTCCCGTTCACACGGTTGATCATACTCTGGGTTCCACATGCAAGTTTTAGCTGAAGGAAGAATACCTTAAACCTGGAGAGTTGAGACCCGTGTAATGGGTACCATGCAATATGACTTCAAAGGGTCTTCATTTGCTCACCAAACCTCTCCAATCCTATCACTGCTGCGTTTATGCCCCTGTACACATGCTTGATTCTCTTTTGGAGACATAGCAATCCATAGGTTTTAAGATACTTACTAGTCAGGTACATTCTTAGGCGTTTAATATGGGGTGTTGAGTCCATTTCGTTGAGCAAGGAGTAGCTCTTGTCTATTCCATATTTGGCTTAAGGAACTTTATCTGTGCTCATTTCAATCTCTGGTTTTATGCAGCACCCCAACTCACCTTTACCCTTAAGCAAGCATAAGTTGGTTTTCTAAATTTGAGACCCTGTTCTATTTTGGAATTCAGTTCCTGTGTAGCCAAGTTTACATTCCGTGTATTAGTGATATCTTATGATGTTTCTTTTTCTGTGTGACTTATTTCAGTTAGAATCATCGTACCTGAATCCACTCATTATGCTGCTACGGGCCTGATGACATAGATTTCATTGCTGAGTGATACTGCATTGTACGTAAGTACTACAAGTTCTTTATCCATTTTTCACTTTCTGTGATATTGAACTTGTACGGTAAACGAGGTTCTTGTAAACAGAGGCGTCCCAAACTTTGAGGTGGCTGTGTCTTTTTGATATTAATTTCCCTAAGCTATAGGACCATAAGAGGAAGTGCCCTAGGCTCTGTTGCTTTGTTTTTTAGATGTTTCAGGAAACACCATACACTTCTCCCGAGTGTCTGTTGGCAATTTACATCCCGCCCATCAGCATAACAAGGCTCCCAGTTCTCCATGGCCTGTCCTGCCTTTCTGGATTTTACACTTTTTTCAGATGGCCCTTTTGACCGGGGGGAAGTGAGACTTCATTGTAGTGCAGATTTCCTTTGCAAGTTTGCTTGGTTGGCCAAAAAGGGCGTATGCGTTTTTTCCTGAATATATTCAGGAAAAATGAATATATTCAGGAAAAAACGCATACGCCCTTTTTGGCCAAGTGCATCATTGTGGACGTTCTGCCTCTTTTCCTATGCTTTCAATGCAATTCCAGTCTACCTCCTGAAATCGGTTTCCTGCAATTCTGCCCCACTTTCAAGTCCTCTTGGCAGCCTTACTTCAGTATATTTTTGGACGATAGCTGTCATTTATAACTCTGCAGGTTTGTGAATTACAGTGCCCCTGAGCTCCTTTCTTCAACTCGCTTTCTTGTGAGCTGGCCGCAACACCGCAGGATGGCTTCAGGCCCTAATCTGGTTCTGGCACAGCACGCTGAGCCTTTGGTTAATTCCTCTTCCTGGTGGGAAATGAGAGTTAAATTTGCCCGTCCAGACACCTCCAGCTAGTCTCTCATTGGTTCTCGCTATTCCTGTTCATCTTCCGCAGAAATTGCAAACTGGGCCAAACAGGAGGTTAAAGGGACTGACTCTCCAAGTGGGGAGAGTGTTAGTAAAGCGTCTGGAATGTTGCACCCGAGTACCAGGGGACGAAAACTGAGACATATTTGAACACGTCTCCTGTTCACACGGTTGATCATACTCTGGGTTCCACATGCATGTTTTAGCTGAAGGAAGAATACCTTAAACCTGGAGAGTTGAGACCCGTGGAATGGGTACCATGCAATATGACTTCAAAGGGTCTTCATTTGCTCACCGAACCTCTCCAATCCTATCACTGCTGCATTTATGCCCCTGTACACATGCTTGATTCTCTTTCGGAGACATAGCAATCCATAGGTTTTAAGATACTTACTAGTCAGGTACATTCTTAGGCGTTTAATATGCGGTGTTGAGTCCATTTCGTTGAGCAAGGAGTAGCTCTTGTCTATTCCATATTTGGCTTAAGGAACTTTATCTGTGCTCATTTCAATCTCTGGTTTTATGCAGCACCCCATCTCAACATTCCCCTTAAGGAAGCATAAGTTGGTTTTCTAAATTTGAGACCCTGTTCTGTTCTGTAATTCAGTTCCTGTGTAGCCAAGTTTACATTCCGTGTATTACTGATATCTTATGATGTTTCTTTTTCTGTGTGACTTATTTCAGTT
This sequence comes from Stenella coeruleoalba, assembly GCF_951394435.1. Taxonomy (NCBI): domain Eukaryota; kingdom Metazoa; phylum Chordata; class Mammalia; order Artiodactyla; family Delphinidae; genus Stenella; species Stenella coeruleoalba. The sequence goes on from NW_027646368.1 coordinate 785,335, forward strand.
AGAATCATCATACCTGAATCCACTCATTGTGCTGCTAAGGGCCTGATGACATAGATTTCATTGCTGAGTGATATTGCTTTGTAAGTAAATACCACAACTTCTTTATCCATTTTTCACTTTCTGCGATGTTGAACTTGTACTGTAAACGAGGTTCTTGTAAACAGAGGCGTCCCAAACTTTGGGGTGGCTGTGTCTTTTGGATTTTAATTTCCCTAAGCTATAGGACCATAAGTGGAAGTGCCCTAGGCTCTGTTGCTTTGTTTTTTAGATGTTTCAGGAAACACCATACACTTCTCCTGAGTGTCTGTTGGCAATTTACATCCCGCCCATCAGCATAACTAGGCTCCCAGTTCTCCATGGCCTGTCCTGCCTTTCTGGATTTTACACTTTTTTCAGATGGCCCTTTTGACCGGGGGGAAGTGAGACTTCATTGTAGTGCAGATTTCCTTTGCAAGCTTGCTTGGTTGGCCAAAAAGGACGTATGCGTTTTTTCCTGAATATATTCAGGAAAAAACGCATACGCCCTTTTTGGCCAAGTGCATCATTGTGGACGTTCTGCCTCTTTTCCTATGCTTTCAATGCAATTCCAGTCTACCTCCTGAAATCGGTTTCCTGCAATTCTGCCCCGCTTTCAAGTCCTCTTGGCAGCCTTACTTCAGTATATTTTTGGACGATAGCCGTCATTTATAACTCTGCAGGTTTGTGAATTACAGTGCCCCTGAGCTCCTTTCTTCAACTCGCTTTCTTGTGAGCTGGCCGCAACACCGCAGGATGGCTTCAGGCCCTAATCTGGTTCTGGCACGGCACGCTGAGCCTTTGGTTATTTCCTCTTTTTGGTGGGAAATGAGAGTTAAATTTACCCGTCCAGACACCTCCAGCTAGTCTCTCATTGGTTCTCCCTATTCCTGTTCATCTTCCGCAGAAATTGCAAACTGGGCCAAACAGGAGGTTAAAGGCGCTGACTCTCCAAGTGGGGAGAGTGTTAGTAAAGCGTCTGGAATGTTGCACCCGAGTACCAGGGTACGAAAACTGAGACATATTTGAAAACATCTCCCGTTCACACAGTTGATCATACTCTGGGTTCCACATGCATGTTTTAGCTGAAGGAAGAATACCTTAAACCTGGAGAGGTGAGACCCGTGGAATGGGTACCATGCAATATGACTTCAAAGGGTCTTCATTTGCTCACCGAACCTCTCCAATCCTATCACTGCTGCGTTTATGCCCCTGTACACACGCTTGATTCTCTTTTGGAGACATAGCAATCCATAGGTTTTAAGATACTTACTAGTCAGGTACATTCTTAGGCGTTTAATATGCGGTGTTGAGTCCATTTCGTTGAGCAACGAGTAGCTCTTGTCTATTCCATATTTGGCTTAAGGAACTTTATCTGTGCTCATTTCAATCTCTGGTTTTATGCAGCACCCCAACTCACCTTTCCCCTTAAGCAAGCATAAGTTGGTTTTCTAAATTTGAGACCCTGTTCTGTTTTGGAATTCAGTTCCTGTGTAGCCAAGTTTACATTTCGTGTATTACTGATATCTTATGACGTTTCTTTTTCTGTGTGACTTATTTCAGTTAGAATCATCGTACCTGAATCCACTCATTATGCTGCTACGGGCCTGATTATATAGATTTCATTGCTGAGTGATACTGCATTGTACGTAAGTACTACAAGTTCTTTATCCATTTTTCACTTTCTGTGATATTGAACTTGTACGGTAAACGAGGTTCTTGTAAACAGAGGCGCCCAAACTTTGGGGTGGCTGTGTCTTTTTGATTTTAATTTCCCTAAGCTATAGGACCATTAGTGGAAGTGCCCTAGGCTCTGTTGCTTTGTTTTTTATATGTTTCAGGAAACACCATACACTTCTCCCGAGTGTCTGTTTGCAATTTACATCCCGCCCATCAGCATAACAAGGCTCCCAGTTCTCCATGGCCTGTCCTGCCTTGCTGGATTTTACACTTTTTTCAGATGGCACTTTTGACCGGGGGGATGTGAGACTTCATTGTAGTGCAGATTTCCTTTGCAAGTTTGCTTGTTTGGCCAAAAAGGGCGTATGTGTTTTTTCCTGAATATATTCAGGAAAAAGCGCATACGCCCTTTTTGGCCAAGTGCATCATTGTGGACGTTCTGCCTCTTTTCCTATGCTTTCAATGCAATTCCAGTCTACCTCCTGAAATCGGTTTCCTGCAATTCTGCCCCGCTTTCAAGTCCTCTTGGCAGCCTTACTTCAGTATATTTTTGGACGATAGCTGTCATTTATAACTCTGCAGGTTTGTGAATTACAGTGCCCCTGATCTCCTTTCTTCAACTCGCTTTCTTTTGAGCTGGCCGCAACACCGCAGGATGGCTTCAGGCCCTAATCTGGTTCCGGCACGGCCCGATGAGCCTTTGGTTATTTCCTCTTCCTGGTGGGAAATGAGAGTTAAATTTGCCCGTCCAGACACCTCCAGCTAGTCTCTCATTGGTTCTCCCTATTCCTGTTCATCTTCCGCAGAAATTGCAAACTGGGCCAAACAGGAGTTTAAAGGCGCTGACTCTCCAAGTGGGGAGAGTGTTAGTAAAGCGTCTGGAATGTTGCACACGAGTACCAGGGGAGGAAAACTGAGACATATTTGAACACGTCTCCCGTTCACACGGTTGATCATACTCTGGGTTCCACATGCATGTTTTAGCTGAAGGAAGAATACCTTAAAAATGGAGAGTTGAGACCCGTGTAATGGGTACCATGCAATATGAATTCAAAGGGTCTTCATTTACTCACCGAACCTCTCCAATCCTATCACTGCTGCGTTTATGCCCCTGTACACATGCTTGATTGTCTTTCGGAGACATAGCAATCCATAGGTTTTAAGATACTTACTAGTCAGGTACATTCTTAGGCGTTTAATATGGGGTATTGAGTCCATTTCATTGAGCAAGGAATAGCTCATGTCTATTCCATATTTGGCTTAAGGAACTTTATCTGTGCTCATTTCAATCTCTGGTTTTATGCAGCACCCCAACTCACCTTTCCCCTTAAGCAAGCATAAGTTGGTTTTCTAAATTTGAGACCCTGTTCTGTTTTGGAATTCAGTTCCTGTGTAGCCAAGTTTACATTCCGTGTATTAGTGATATCTTATGATGTTTCTTTTTCTGTGTGACTTATTTCAGTTAGAATCATCGTACCTGAGTCCACTCATTATGCTGCTAAGGGCCTGATGACATAGATTTCATTGCTGAGTGATACTGCATTGTACGTAAGTACCACAGGTTCTTTATCCATTTTTCACTTTCTGTGATATTGAACTTGTACGGTAAACGAGGTTCTTGTAAACAGAGGCGTCCCAAACTTTGGGGTGGCTGTGTCTTTTTGATATTAATTTCCCTAAGCTATAGGACCATAAGTGGAAGTGCCCTAGGCTCTGTTGCTTTGTTTTTTAGATGTTTCAGGAAACACCATACACTTCTCCCGAGTGTCTGTTGGCAATTTACATCCCGTCCATCAGCATAACAAGGCTCCCAGTTCTCCATGGCCTGTCCTGCCTTTCTGGATTTTACACTTTTTTCAGATGGCCCTTTTGACCGGAGGGAAGTGAGACTTCATTGTAGTGCAGATTTCCTTTGCAAGCTTGCTTGGTTGGCCAAAAAGGGCGTATGCGTTTTTTCCTGAATATATTCAGGAAAAAACGCATACGCCCTTTTTGGCCATGTGCATCATTGTGGACGTTCTGCCTCTTTTCCTATGCTTTCAATGCAATTCCAGTCTACCTCCTGAAATCGGTTTCCTGCAATTCTGCCCCGCTTTCAAGTCCTCTTGGCAGCCTTACTTCAGTATATTTTTGGACGATAGCTGTCATTTATAACTCTGCAGGTTTGTGAATTACAGTGCCCCTGAGCTCCTTTCTTCAACTCGCTTTCTTTTGAGCTGGCCGCAACACCGCAGGATGGCTTCAGGCCCTAATCTGGTTCCGGCACGGCACGCTGAGCCTTTGGTTATTTCCTCTTCCTGGTGGGAAATGAGAGTTAAATTTGCCCGTCCAGACACCTCCAGCTAGTCTCTCATTGGTTCTCCCTATTCCTGTTCATCTTCCGCAGAAATTGCAAACTGGGCCACACAGGAGGTTAAAGGCGCTGACTCTCCAAGTGGGGAGAGTGTTAGTAAAGCGTCTGGAATGTTGCACCCGAGAACCAGGGGAGGAAAACTGAGACATATTTGAACACGTCTCCCGATCACATGGTTGATCATACTCTAGGTTCCACATGCATGTTTTAGCTGAAGGAAGAATACCTTAAACCTGGAGAGTTGAGACCCGTGTAATGGGTACCATGCAATATGACTTCAAAGGGTCTTCATTTGCTCACCGAACCTCTCCAATCCTATCACTGCTGCGTTTATGCCCCTGTACACACGCTTGATTCTCTTTTGGAGACATAGCAATCCATAGGTTTTAAGATACTTACTAGTCAGGTACATACTTAGGCGTTTAATATGCGGTGTTGAGTCCATTTCGTTGAGCAAGGAGTAGCTCTTGTCTATTCCATATTTGGCTTAAGGAACTTTATCTGTGCTCATTTCAATCTCTGGTTTTATGCAGCACCCCAACTCACCTTTCCCCTTAAGCAAGCATAAGTTGGTTTTCTAAATTTGAGACCCTGTTCTGTTTTGGAATTCAGTTCCTGTGTAGCCAAGTTTACATTCCGTGTATTACTGATATCTTATGATGTTTCTTTTTCTGTGTGACTTATTTCAGTTAGAATCATCGTACCTGAATCCACTCATTAGGCTGCTACGGGCCTGATGACATAGATTTCATTGCTGAGTGATACTGCATTGTCCCTCAGTACCACAAGTTCTTTATCCATTTTTCACTTTCTGTGATATTGAACTTCTACGGTAAACGAGGTTCTTGTAAACAGAGGCGTCCCAAACATTGGGGTGGCTGTGTCTTTTTGATTTTAATTTCCCTAAGCTATGGGACCATAACAGGAACTGCCCTAGGCTCTGTTGCTTTGTTTTTTAGATGTTTCAGGAAACACCAAAACTTCTCCCGAGTGTCTGTTGGCAATTTACATCCCGCCCGTCAGCATAACAAGGCTCCCAGTTCTCCATGGCCTGTCCTGCCTTTCTGGATTTTACACTTTTTTCAGATGGCCCTTTTGACCAGGGGGAAGTGAGACTTCATTGTAGTGCAGATTTCCTTTGCAAGCTTGCTTGGTTGGCCAAAAAGGGCGTATGCGTTTTTTCCTGAATATATTCAGGAAAAAACGCATACGCCCTTTTTGGCCAAGTGCATCATTGTGGACGTTCTGCCTCTTTTCCTATGCTTTCAATGCAATTCCAGTCTACCTCCTGAAATCGGTTTCCTGCAATTCTGCCCCGCTTTCAAGTCCTCTTGGCAGCCTTACTTCAGTATATTTTCGGACGATAGCTGTCATTTATAACTCTGCAGGTTTGTGAATTACAGTGCCCCTGAGCTCCTTTCTTCAACTCGCTTTCTTTTGAGCTGGCCACAACACCGCAGGATGGCTTCAGGCCCTAATCTGGTTCTGGCACGGCACGCTGAGCCTTTGGTTATTTCCTCTTCCTGGTGGGAAATGAGAGTTAAATTTGCCCGTCCAGACACCTCCAGCTAGTCTCTCATTGTTTCTCCCTATTCCTGTTCATCTTCCGCAGAAATTGCAAACTGGGCCAAACAGGAGTTTAAACGCGCTGACTCTCCAAGTGGGGAGAGTGTTAGTAAAGCGTCTGGAATGTTGCACCCGAGTACCAGGGTACGAAAACTGAGACATATTTGAACACGTCTCCTGATCACATGGTTGATCATACTCTAGGTTCCACATGCATGTTTTAGCTGAAGGAAGAATACCTTAAACCTGGAGAGTTGAGACCCGTGTAATGGGTACCATGCAATATGACTTCAAAGGGTCTTCATTTGCTCACCGAACCTCTCCAATCCTATCACTGCTGCGTTTAGGCCCCTGTAGACACGCTTGATTCTCTTTTGGAGACATAGCAATCCATAGGTTTTAAGATACTTACTAGTCAGGTACATTCTTAGGCGTTTAATATGCGGTGTTGAGTCCAGTTCGTTGAGCAAGGAGTAGCTCTTGTCTATTCCATATTTGGCTTAAGGAACTTTATCTGTGCTCATTTCAATCTCTGGTTTTATGCAGCACCCCAACTCACCTTTCCCCTTAAGCAAGCATAAGTTGGTTTTCTAAATTTGAGACCCTGTTCTGTTTTGGAATTCAGTTCCTGTGTAGCCAAGTTTACATTCCGTGTATTACTGATATCTTATGATGTTTCTTTTTCTGTGTGACTTACTTCAGTTAGAATCATCGTACCTGAATCCACTCATTATGCTGCTACGGGCCTGATGACATAGATTTCATTGCTGAATGATACTGCATTGTCCGTAAGTACCACAAGTTCTTTATCCATTTTTCACTCTCTGTGATATTGAACTTGTATGGTAAACGAGGTTCTTGTAAACAGAGGCGTCCCAAACTTTGGGGTGGCTGTGTCTTTTTGATTTTAATTTCCCTAAGCTATGGGACCATAAGTGGAAGTGCCCTAGGCTCTGTTGCTTTGTTTTTTAGATGTTTCAGGAAACACCATACACTTCTCCCGAGTGTCTGTTGGCAATTTACATCCCGCCCATCAGCATAACAAGGCTCCCAGTTCTCCATGGCCTGTCCTGCCTTTCTGGATTTTACACTTTTTTCAGATGGCCCTTTTGACCGGGGGGAAGTGAGACTTCTTTGTAGTGCAGATTTCCTTTGCAAGCTTGCTTGGTTGGCCAAAAAGGGCGTATGCGTTTTTTCCTGAATATATTCAGGAAAAAACGCATATGCCCTTTTTGGCCAAGTGCATCATTGTGGACGTTCTGCCTCTTTTCCTATGCTTTCAATGCGATTCCAGTCTACCTCCTGAAATCGGTTTCCTGCAATTCTGCCCCGCTTTCAAGTCCTCTTGGCAGCCTTACTTCAGTATATTTTTGGACGATAGCTGTCATTTATAGCTCTGCAGGTTTGTGAATTACAGTGCCCCTGAGCTCCTTTCTTCAACTCGCTTTCTTTTGAGCTGGCCGCAACACCGCAGGATGGCTTCAGGCCCTAATCTGGTTCCGGCACGGCACGCTGAGCCTTTGGTTATTTCCTCTTCCTGGTGGGAAATGAGAGTTAAATTTGCCCGTCCAGACACCTCCAGCTAGTCTCTCATTGGTTCTCCCTATTCCTGTTCATCTTCCGCAGAAATTGCAAACTGGGCCAAACAGGAGTTTAAACGCGCTGACTCTCCAAGTGGGGAGAGTGTTAGTAAAGCGTCTGGAATGTTGCACCCGAGTACCAGGGTACGAAAACTGAGACATATGTAAACACGTCTCCCGATCACATGGTTGATCTTGTTCTAGGTTCCACATGCATGTTTTAGCTGAAGGAAGAATACCTTAAACCTGGAGAGTTGAGACCTGTGTAATGGGTACCATGCAATATGACTTCAAAGGGTCTTCATTTGCTCACCGAACCTCTCCAATCCTATCACTGCTGCATTTATGTCCCTGTACACACGCTTGATTCTCTTTTGGAGACATAGCAATCCATAGGTTTTAAGATACTTACTAGTCAGGTACATTCTTAGGCGTTTAATATGCGGTGTTGAGTCCATTTCGTTGAGCAAGGAGTAGCTCTTGTCTATTCCATATTTGGCTTAAGGAACTTTATCTGTGCTCATTTCAATCTCTGGTTTTATGCAGCACCCCAATTTACCTTTACCCTTAAGCAAGCATAAGTTGGTTTTCTAAATTTGAGACCCTGTTCTGTTCTGTAATTCAGTTCCTGTGTAGCCAAGTTTACATTCCGTGTATTAGTGATATCTTATGATGTTTCTTTTTCTGTGTGACTTATTTCAGTTAGAATCATCGTACCTGAATCCACTCATTAGGCTGCTACGGGCCTGATGACATAGATTTCATTGCTGAGTGATACTGCATTGTCCCTCAGTACCACAAGTTCTTTATCCATTTTTCACTTTCTGTGATATTGAACTTCTACGGTAAACGAGGTTCTTGTAAACAGAGGCGTCCCAAACATTGGGGTGGCTGTGTCTTTTTGATTTTAATTTCCCTAAGCTATAGGACCATAATTGGAAGTGCCCTAGGCTCTGTTGCTTTGTTTTTTAGATGTTTCAGGAAACACCATACACTTCTCCCGAGTGTCTGTTGGCAATTTACATCCCGCCCATCAGCATAACAAGGCTCCCAGTTCTCCATGGCCTGTCCTGCCTTTCTGGATTTTACACTTTTTTCAGATGGCCCTTTAGACCTGGGGGAAGTGAGACTTCATTGTAGTGCAGATTTCCTTTGCAAGCTTGTTTGGTTGGCCAAAAAGGGCGTATGCGTTTTTTCCTGAATATATCCAGGAAAAAACGCATACGCCCTTTTTGGCCAAGTGCATCATTGTGGACGTTCTGCCTCTTTTCCTATGCTTTCAATGCAATTCCAGTCTACCTCCTGAAATCGGTTTCCTGCAATTCTGCCCCGCTTTCAAGTCCTCTTGGCAGCCTTACTTCAGTATATTTTTGGACGATAGCTGTCATTTATAGCTCTGCAGGTTGTGAATTACAGTGACCCTGAGCTCCTTTCTTCAACTCGCTTTCTTTTGAGCTGGCCGCAACACCGCAGGATGGCTTCAGGCCCTAATCTGGTTCCGGCACGGCACGCTGAGCCTTTGGTTATTTCCTCTTCCTGGTGGGAAATGAGAGTTAAATTTGCCCGTCCAGACACCTCCAGCTAGTCTCTCATTGGTTCTCCCTATTCCTGTTCATCTTCCGCAGAAATTGCAAACTGGGCCAAACAGGAGGTTAAAGGCGCTGACTCTCCAAGTGGGGAGAGTGTTAGTAAAGCGTCTGGAATGTAGCACCCGAGTACCAGGGTACGAAAACTGAGACATATTTGAACACGTCTCCCGATCACATGGTTGATCATGCTCTAGGTTCCACATGCATGTTTTAGCTGAAGGAAGAATACCTTAAACCTGGAGAGTTGAGACCTGTGTAACGGGTACCATGCAATATGACTTCAAAGGGTCTTCATTTGCTCACCGAACCTCTCCAATCCTATCACTGCTGCGTTTATGCCCCTGTACACATGCTTGATTCTCTTTTGGAGACATAGCAATCCATCGGTTTTAAGATACTTACTAGTCAGGTACATTCTTAGGCGTTTAATATGCGGTGTTGAGTCCATTTCGTTGAGCAAGGAGTAGCTCTTGTCTATTCCATATTTGGCTTAAGGAACTTTATCTGTGCTCATTTCAATCTCTGGTTTTATGCAGCACCCCAACTCACCTTTACCCTTAAGCAAGCATAAGTTGCTTTTCTAAATTTGAGACCCTGTTCTGTTCTGTAATTCAGTTCCTGTGTAGCCAAGTATACATTCCGTGTATTACTGATATCTTATGATGTTTCTTTATCTGTGTGACTTATTTCAGTTAGAATCATCATACCTGAATCCACTCATTATGCTGCTACGGGCCTGATGACATAGATTTCATTGCTGAGTGATATTGCTTTGTAAGTAAATACCACAACTTCTTTATCCATTTTTCACTTTCTATGATGTTGAACTTGTACTGTAAACGAGGTTCTTGTAAACAGATGTGTCCCAAAATTTGGGGTGGCTGTGTCTTTTTGATTTTAATTTCCCTAAGCTATAGGACCATAAGTGGAAGTGCCCTAGGCTCTGTTGCTTTGTTTTTTAGATGTTTCAGGAAACACCATACACTTGTCCCGAGTGTCTGTTGGCAATTTACATCCCGCCCATCAGCATAACAAGGCTCCCAGTTCTCCATGGCCTGTCCCGCCTTTCTGGATTTTACACTTTTTTCAGATGGCCCTTTTTACCGGGGGGAAGTGAGACTTCATTGTAGTGCAGATTTCCTTTGCAAGCTTGCTTGGTTGGCCAAAAAGGGCGTATGCGTTTTTTCCTGAATATATTCAGGAAAAAACGCATACGCCCTTTTTGGCCAAGTGCATCATTGTGGACGTTCTGCCTCTTTTCCTATGCTTTCAATGCAATTCCAGTCTACCTCCTGAAATCGGTTTCCTGCAATTCTGCCCCACTTTCAAGTCCTCTTGGCAGCCTTACTTCAGTATATTTTTGGACGATAGCTGTCATTTATAACTCTGCAGGTTTGTGAATTACAGTGCCCCTGAGCTCCTTTCTTCAACTCGATTTCTTGTGAGCTGGCCGCAACACCGCAGGATGGCTTCAGGCCCTAATCTGGTTCCGGCACGGCACGCTGAGCCTTTGGTTAATTCCTCTTCCTGGTGGGAAATGAGAGTTAAATTTGCCCGTCCAGACACCTCCAGCTAGTCTCTCATTGGTTCTCGCTATTCCTGTTCATCTTCCGCAGAAATTGCAAACTGGGCCAAACAGGAGGTTAAAGGGACTGACTCTCCAAGTTGGGAGAGTGTTAGTAAAGCGTCTGGAATGTTGCACCCGAGTACCAGGGTACGAAACCTGAGAGATTTGAACACGTCTTCCGTTCACACGGTTGATCATACTCTGGGTTCCACATGCATGTTTTAGCTGAAGGAAGAATACCTTAAACCTGGAGAGTTGAGACCCGTGTAATGGGTACCATGCAATATGACTTCAAAGGGTCTTCATTTGCTCACCGAACCTCTCCAATCCTATCACTGCTGCGTTTATGCCCCTGTACACACGCTTGATTCTCTTTTGGAGACATAGCAATCCATAGGTTTTAAGATACTTACTAGTCAGGTACATTCTTAGGCGTTTAATATGCGGTGCTGAGTCCATTTCATTGAGCAAGGAGTAGCTCTTGTCTATTCCATATTTGGCTTAAGGAACTTTATCTGTGCTCATTACAATCTCTGGTTTTATGCAGCACCCCAACTCACCTTTCCCCTTAAGCAAGCATAAGTTGCTTTTCTAAATTTGAGACCCTGTTCTGTTTTGGAATTCACTTCCTGTGTAGCCAAGTTTACATTCCGTGTATTACTGATATCTTATGATGTTTCTTTTTCTGTGTGACTTACTTCAGTTACAATCATCGTACCTGAATCCACTCATTGTGCTGCTCAGGGCCTGATGACATAGATTTCATTGCTTAGTGATACTGCATTGTACGTAAGTACCACAAGTTCTTTATCCATTTTTCACTTTCTGTGATATTGAACTTGTACGGTAAACGAGGTTCTTGTAAACAGAGGCGTCCCAAACTTTAGGGTGGCTGTGTCTTTTTGATTTTAATTTCCCTAAGCTATAGGACCATAAGTGGAAGTGCCCTAGGCTCTGTTGCTTTGTTTTTTAGATGTTTCAGGAAACACCATACACTTCTACAGAGCGGCTGTTGGCAATTTACATCCCGCCCATCAGCATAACAAGGCTCCCAGTTCTCCATGGCCTGTCCCGCCGTTCTGGATTTTACACTTTTTTCAGATGGCCCTTTTGACCGGGGGGAAGTGAGACTTCATTGTAGTGCAGATTTCCTTTGCAAGCTTGCTTGTTTGGCCAAAAAGGGCGTATGCGTTTTTTCCTGAATATATTCAGGAAAAAACGCATACGCCCTTTTTGGCCAAGTGCATCATTGTGGACGTTCTGCCTCTTTTCCTATGCTTTCAATGCAATTCCAGTCTACCTCCTGAAATCGGTTTCCTGCAATTCTGCCCCGCTTTCAAGTCCTCTTGGCAACCTTACTTCAGTATATTTTTGGACGATAGCTGTCATTTATAACTCTGCAGGTTTGTGAATTACAGTGCCCCTGAGCTCCTTTCTTCAACTCGCTTTCTTGTGACCTGGCCGCAGCACCGCAGGATGGCTTCAGGCCCAAATCTGGTTCCGGCACGGCACGCTGAGCCTTTGGTTAATTCCTCTTCCTGGTGGGAAATGAGAGTTAAATTTGCCCGTCCAGACACCTCCAGCTAGTCTCTCATTGGTTCTCCCTATTCCTGTTCATCTTCCGCAGAAATTGCAAACTGGGCCAAACAGGAGGTTAAAGGGACTGACTCTCAAAGTCGGGAGAGTGTTAGTAAAGCCTCTGGAATGTTGCACCGGAGTACCAGGGTACGAAAACTGAGATATATTTGAACACGTCTCCCGTTCACACGGTTGATCATACTCTGGGTTCCACATGCATGTTTTAGCTGAAGGAAGAATACCTTAAACCTGGAGAGTTGAGACCCGTGGAATGGGTACCATGCAATATGACTTCAAAGGGTCTTCATTTGCTCACCGAACCTCTCCAATCCTATCACTGCTGCGTTTATGCCCCTGTACACATGCTTGATTCTCTTTTGGAGACATAGCAATCCATCGGTTTTAAGATACTTACTAGTCAGGTACATTCTTAGGCGTTTAATATGCGGTGTTGAGTCCATTTCGTTGAGCAAGGAGTAGCTCTTGTCTATTCCATATTTGGCTTAAGGAACTTTATCTGTGCTCATTTCAATCTCTGGTTTTATGCAGCACCCCAACTCACCTTTACCCTTAAGCAAGCATAAGTTGCTTTTCTAAATTTGAGACCCTGTTCTGTTCTGTAATTCAGTTCCTGTGTAGCCAAGTATACATTCCGTGTATTACTGATATCTTATGATGTTTCTTTATCTGTGTGACTTATTTCAGTTAGAATCATCGTACCTGAATCCACTCATTATGCTGCTACGGGCCTGATGACATAGATTTCATTGCTGAGTGATATTGCTTTGTAAGTAAATACCACAACTTCTTTATCCATTTTTCACTTTCTATGATGTTGAACTTGTACTGTAAACGAGGTTCTTGTAAACAGAGGTGTCCCAAAATTTGGGGTGGCTGTGTCTTTTTGATTTTAATTTCCCTAAGCTATAGGACCATAAGTGGAAGTGCCCTAGGCTCTGTTGCTTTGTTTTTTAGATGTTTCAGGAAACACCATACACTTGTCCCGAGTGTCTGTTGGCAATTTACATCCCGCCCATCAGCATAACAAGGCTCCCAGTTCTCCATGGCCTGTCCCGCCTTTCTGGATTTTACACTTTTTTCAGATGGCCCTTTTTACCGGGGGGAAGTGAGACTTCATTGTAGTGCAGATTTCCTTTGCAAGCTTGCTTGGTTGGCCAAAAAGGGCGTATGCGTTTTTTCCTGAATATATTCAGGAAAAAACGCATACGCCCTTTTTGGCCAACTGCATCATTGTGGACGTTCTGCCTCTTTTCCTATGCTTTCAATGCAATTCCAGTCTACCTCCTGAAATCGGTTTCGTGCAATTCTGCCCCGCTTTCAAGTCCTCTTGGCAGCCTTACTTCAGTATATTTTTGGACGATAGCTGTCATTTATAACTCTGCAGGTTTGTGAATTACAGTACCCCTGAGCTCCTTTCTTCAACTCGCTTTCTTGTGAGCTGGCTGCAACACTGTAGGATGGCTTCAGGCCCAAATCTGGATCCGGCACGGCACGCTGAGCCTTTGGTTAATTCCTCTTCCTGGTGGGAAATGAGAGTTAAATTTGCCTGTCCAGACACCTCCAGCTAGTCTCTCATTGGTTCTCGCTATTCCTGTTCATCTTCTGCAGAAATTGCAAACTGGGCCAAACAGGAGGTTAAAGGGACTGACTCTCCAAGTCGGGAGAGTGTTAGTAAAGCGTCTGGAATGTTGCACCCGAGTACTAGGGGAGGAAAACTGAGACATATTTGAACACGTCTCCCGTTCAGACGGTTGATCATACTCTGGGTTCCACATGCATGTTTTAGCTGAAGGAAGAATACCTTAAACCTGGGTAGTTGAAACCCGTGGAATGGGTACCATGCAATATGACTTCAAAGGGTCTTCATTTGCTCACCGAACCTCTCCAATCCTATCACTGCTGCGTTTATGCCCCTGTACACACACTTGATTCTCTTTCAGAGACATAGCAATCCATAGGTTTTAAGATACTTACTAGTCAGGTACATTCTTAGGCGTTTAATATGGGGTGTTGAGTCCATTTCGTTGAGCAAGGAGTAGCTCTTGTCTATTCCATATTTGGCTTAAGGAACTTTATCTGTGCTCATTTCAATCTCTGGTTTTATGCAGCACCCCAACTCACCTTTCCCCTTAAGCAAACATAAGTTGGTTTTCTAAATTTGAGAGCCTGTTCTGTTCTGTAATTCAGTTCCTGTGTAGCCAAGTTTACATTCCTTTTATTAGTGATATCTTATGATGTTTCTTTTCCTCTGTGACTTATTTCAGTTAGAATGATCGTACCTGAATCCACTCATTATGCTGCTATGCGGATGATGACATAGATTTCATTGCTGAGTGATACTGCATTGTACCTAAGTACCACAAGTTCTTTATCCATTTTTCACTTTCTGTGATATTGAACTTGTACGGTAAACGAGGTTCTTGTAAACAGAGGCGTCCCAAACTTTGGGGTGGCTGTGTCTTTTGGATTTTAATTTCCCTAAGCTATAGGACCATAAGTGGAAGTGCCCTAGGCTCTGTTGTTTTGTTTTTTAGCTGTTTCAGGAAACACCATACACTTCTCTCGAGTGTCTGTTGGCAATTTACATCCCGCCCATCAGCATAACAAGGCTCCCAGTTCTCCATGGCCTGTCCTGCCTTTCTGGATTTTACAGTTTTTTCAGATGGCCCTTTTGACCGGGGGGAAGTGAGACTTCATTGTAGTGCAGATTTCCTTTGCAAGCTTTCTTGGTTGGCCAAAAAGGGCGTATAAGTTTTTTCCTGGATATATTCAGGAAAACACGCATACGCCCTTTTTGGCCAAGTGCATCATTGTGGACGTTTTGCCTCTTTTCCTATGCTTTCAATGCAATTCCAGTCTACCTCCTGAAATCGGTTTCCTGCAATTCTGCCCCGCTTTCAAGTCCTCTTGGCAGCCTTACTTCAGTATATTTTTGGACGTTAGCTGTCATTTATAACTCTGCAGGTTTGTGAATTACAGTGCCCCTGAGCTCCTTTCTTCAACTCGCTTTCTTTTGAGCTGGCCGCAACACCGCAGGATGGCTTCAGGCCCTAATCTGGTTCCGGCACGGCACGCTGAGCCTTTGGTTAATTCCTCTTCCTGGTGGGAAATGAGAGTTAAATTTGCCCGTCCAGACACCTCCAGCTAGTCTCTCATTGGTTCTCGCTATTCCTGTTCATCTTCCGCAGAAATTGCAAACTGGGCCAAACAGGAGGTTAAAGGGACTGACTCTCCAAGTCGGGAGAGTGTTAGTAAAGCGTCTGGAATGTTGCACCCGAGTACCAGGGTACGAAAACTGAGACATATTTGAACACGTCTCCCGATCACATGGTTGATCATACTCTAGGTTCCACATGCATGTTTTAGCTGAAGGAAGAATACCTTAAACCTGGAGAGTTGAGACCCGTGTAATGGGTACCATGCAATATGACTTCAAAGAGTCTTCATTTGCTCACCGAACCTCTCCAATCCTATCACTGCTGCATTTATGCCCCTGTACACATGCTTGAATCTCTTTCGGAGACATAGCAATCCATAGGTTTTAAGATACTTACTAGTCAGGTACATTCTTAGGCGTTTAATATGCGGTGTTGAGTCCATTTCGTTGAGCAAGGAGTAGCTCTTGTCTATTCCATATTTGGCTTAAGGAACTTTATCTGTGCTCATTTCAATCTCTGGTTTTATGCAGCACCCCAACTCACCTTTGCCCTTAAGCAAGCATAAGTTGGTTTTCTAAATTTGAGACCCTGTTCTGTTCTGTAATTCAGTTCCTGTGTAGCCAAGTTTACATTCCGTGTATTACTGATATCTTATGATGTTTCTTTTTCTGTGTGACTTATTTCAGTTAGAATCATCATACCTGAATCCACTCATTCTGCTGCTAAGGGCCTGATGACATAGATTTCATTGCTGAGTGATATTGCTTTGTAAGTAAATACCACAATTTCTTTATCCATTTTTCACTTTCTGCGATGTTGAACTTGTACTGTAAACGAGGTTCTTGTAAACAGGGGCGTCCCAAACATTGGGGTGGCTGTGTCTTTTTCATTTTAATTTCCCAAATCTATAGGAGCATAGGTGGAAGTGCCCTAGGCTCTGTTGCTTTGTTTTTTAGATGTTTCAGGAAACACCATACACTTCTCCCGAGTGTCTGTTGGCAATTTACATCCCGCCCATCAGCATAACAAGGCTCCCAGTTCTCCATGGCCTGTCCTGCCTTTCTGGATTTTACACTTTTTTCAGATGGACCTTTTGACCGTGGGAAGTGAGACTTTATTGTAGTGCAGATTTCCTTTGCAAGTTTGCTCGGTTGGCCACAAAGGGCGTATGCGTTTTTTCCTGAATATATTCAGGAAAAAACGCATATGCCCTTTTTGGCCAAGTGCATCATTGTGGACGTTCTGCCTCTTTTCCTATGCTTTCAATGCAATTCCAGTCTACCTCCTGAAATCGGTTTCCTGCAATTCTGCCCCCATTTCAAGTCCTCTTGGCAGCCTTACTTCAGTATATTTTTGGACGATAGCTGTCATTTATTACTCTGCAGGTTTGTGAATTACAGTGCCCCTGAGCTCCTTTCTTCAACTCGCTTTATTGTGAGCTAGCCGCAACACCGCAGGATGGCTTCAGGCCCTAATCTGGTTCCGGCACGGCACGCTGAGCCTTTGGTTAATTCCTCTTCCTGGTGGGAAATGAGCGTTAAATTTGCCCGTTCAGACACCTCCAGCTAGTCTCTCATTGGTTCTCCCTATTCCTGTTCATCTTCCGCAGAAATTGCAAACTGGGCCAAACAGGAGGTTAAAGGGACTGACTCTCCAAGTCGGGAGAGTGTTAGTAAAGCGTCTGGAATGTTGCACCCGAGTACCAGGGGACGAAAACTGAGACATATTTGAACACGTCTCCCGTTCACATGGTGGATCATACTCTGGTTTCCACATGCATGTTTTAGCTGAAGGAAGAATACCTTAAACCTGGGTAGTTGAAATCCGTGGAATGGGTACCGTGCAATATGACTTCAAAGGGTCTTCATTTGCTCACCGAACCTCTCCAATCCTATCACTGCTGCATTTATGCCGCTGTACACATGCTTGATTCTCTTTCGGAGACATAGCAATCCATAGGTTTTAAGATACTTACTAGTCAGGTACATTCTTAGGCGTTTAATATGCGGTGTTGAGTCCATTTCGTTGAGCAAGGAGTAGCTCTTGTCTATTCCATATTTGGCTTAAGAAACTTTATCTGTGCTCATTTCAATCTCTGGTTTTATGCAGCACCCCAACTCACCTTTCCCCTTAAGCAAGCATAAGTTGGTTTTCTATGTTTGAGACCCTGTTCTGTTCTGTAATTCAGTTCCTGTGTAGCCAAGTTTACATTCCGTGTATTACTGATAACTTATGATGTTTCTTTTTCTGTGTGACTTATTTCAGTTAGAATCATCATACCTGAATCCACTCATTGTGCTGCTAAGGGCCTGATGACATAGATTTCATTGCTGAGTGATATTGCTTTGTAAGTAAATACCACAACTTCTTTATCCATTTTTCACTTTCTGCGATATTGAACTTGTACCGTAAAAGAGGTCCTTGTAAACAGAGCCGTCCCAAACTTTGGGGTGGCTGTGTCTTTTTGATTTTAATTTCCTTAAGATATAGTACCATAAGTGGAAGTGCCCTTGGCTCTGTTGTTTTGTTTTCTAGGTGTTTCAGGAAACACCATACACTTCTCCCGAGTGTCTGTTGGCAATTTACATCCCGCCCATCAGCATAACAAGGCTCCCAGTTCTCCATGGCCTGTCCTGCCTTTCTGGATTTTACACGTTTTTCAGATGGCCCTTTTGACCGGGGGAAAGTGAGACTTCATTGTAGTGCAGATTTCCTTTGCAAGCTTGCTTGATTGGCCAAAAAGGGCATTGCGTTTTTTCCTGAATATATTCAGGAAAAAACGCATATGCCCTTTTTGGCCAAGTGCATCATTGTGGACGTTCTGCCTCTTTTCCTATGCTTTCAATGCAATTCCAGTCTACCTCCTGAAATCGGTTTCCTGCAATTCTGCCCCGCTTTCAAGTCCTCTTGGCAGCCTTACTTCAGTATATTTTTGGACCATAGCTGTCGTTTATAACTCTGCAGGTTTGTGAATTACAGTGCCCCTGAGCTCCTTTCTTCAACTCGCTTTCTTGTGAGCTGGCCGCAACACCGCAGGATGGCTTCAGGCCCTAATCTGGTTCCGAAACGGCACGCTGAGCCTTTGGTTAATTCCTCTTCCTGGTGGGAAATGAGAGTTAAATTTGCCGGTCCAGACACCTCCAGCTAGTCTCTCATTGGTTCTCCCTATTCCTGTTCATCTTCCACAGAAATTGCAAACTGGGCCAAACAGGAGGTTAAAGGCGCTGACCCTCCAAGTGGGGAGAGTGTTAGAAAAGCATCTGGAATGTTGCACCCGAGTACCAGGGGAGGAAAACTGAGACATATTTGAGCACGTCTCCCGTTCACACGGTTGACCATACTCTGGGTTCCACATGCATGTTTTAGCTGAAGGAAGAATACCTTAAACCTGGGTAGTTGAAACCCGTGGAATGGGTACCATGCAATATGACTTCAAAGGGTCTTCATTTGCTCACCGAACCTCTCCAATCCTATCACTGCTGCGTTTATGCCCCTGTACACATGCTTGATTCTCTTTCGGAGACATAGCAATCCATAGGTTTTAAGATACTTACTAGTCAGGTACATTCTTAGGCATTTAATATGTGGTGTTGAGTCCATTTCGTTGAGCAAGGAGTAGCTCTTGTGTATTCCATATTTGGCTTAAGGAAATTTATCTGTGCTCATTTCAATCTCTGGTTTTATGCAGCACCCCAACTCACCTTTCCCCTTAAGCAAGCATAAGTTGGTTTTCGAAATTTGAGACCCTGTTCTGTTCTGTAACTCAGTTCCTGTGTAGCCAAGTTTACATTCCGTGTATTACTGATATCTTATGATGTTTCTTTTTCTGTGTGACTTATTTCAGTTAGAATCATCATACCTGAATCCACTCATTGTGCTGCTAAGGGCCTGATGACATAGATTTCATTGCTGAGTTATATTGCTTTGAAAGTAAATACCACAACTTCTTTATCCATTTTTCACTTTCTGCTATGTTGAACTTGTACGGTAAACGAGGCTCTTGTAAACAGAGCCATTCCAAACTTTGGGGTGGCTGTGTGTTTTTGATTTTAATTTCCCTAAGCTATAGGACCATAAGTGGAAGTGCCCTAGGCTCTGTTGCTTTGTTTTTTAGATGTTTCAGGAAACACCATACACTTCTCCGGAGTGTCTGTTGGCAATTCACATCCCGCCCATCAGCATAACAAGGCTCCCAGTTCTCCATGGCCTGTCCTGCCTTTCTGGATTTTACACTTTTTTCAGATGGCCCTTTTGACCGGGGGGAAGTGAGACTTCATTGTAGTGCAGATTTCCTTTGCAAGCTTGCTTGGTTGGCCAAAAAGGGCGTATGCGTTTTTTCCTGAATATATTCAGGAAAAAACGCATACGCCCTTTTTGGCCAAGTGCATCATTGTGGACGTTCTGCCTCTTCCCTATGCTTTCAATGCAATTCCAGTCTACCTCCTGAAATCGGTTTCCTGCAATTCTGCCCCGCTTTGAAGTCCTCTTGGCAGCCTTACTTCAGTATACTTTTGGAAGTTAGCTGTCATTTATAACTCTGCAGGTTTGTGAATTACAGTGCCCCTGAGCTCCTTTCTTCATCTCGCTTTCTTGTGACCTGGCCGCAACACCGCAGGATGGCTTCAGGCCCTAATCTGGTTCCGTCACGGCACGCTGAACCTTTGGTTATTTCCTCTTCCTGGTGGAAAATGAGAGTTAAATTTGCCCGTCCAGACACCTCGAGCTAGTCTCTCATTGGTTCTCCTTATTCCTGTTCATCTTCCGCAGAAATTGCAAACTGGGCCAAACAGGAGGTTAAAGGCGCTGACTCTCCATGTGGGGAGAGTGTTAGTAAAGCGTCTGGAATGTTGCACCCGAGTACCAGGGTACGAAAACTGAGATATATTTGAACACGTCTCCCGTTCACACGGTTGATCATACTCTGGGTTCCACCTGCATGTTTTAGCTGAAGGAAGAATACCTTAAACCTGGAGAGTTGAGACCCGTGGAATGGGTACCATACAATATGACTTCAAAGGGTCTTCATTTGCTCACCGAACCTCTCCAATCCTATCACTGCTGCGTTTATGCCCCTGTACACATGCTTGATTCTCTTTCGGAGACATAGCAATCCATAGGTTTTAAGATACTTACTAGTCAGGTACATTCTTAGGCGTATAGTATGCGGTGTTGAGTCCATTTCGTTGAGCAAGGAGTAGCTCTTGTCTATTCCATATTTGGCTTAAGGAACTTTATCTGTGCTCATTTCAATCTCTGGTTTTATGCAGCACCCCAACTCACCTTTACCCTTAAGCAAGCATAAGTTGGTTTTCTAAATTTGAGACCCTGTTCTGTTCTGTAATTCAGTTCCTGTGTAGCCAAGTTTACATTCCGTGTATTACTGATATCTTATGATGTTTCTTTTTCTGTGTGACTTATTTCAGTTAGAATCATCATACCTGAATCCACTCATTGTGCTGCTAAGGGCCTGATGACATAGATTTCATTGCTGAGTGATATTGCTTTGTAAGTAAATACCACAATTTCTTTATCCATTTTTCACTTTCTGCGATGTTGAACTTGTACGGTAAACGAGGCTCTTGTAAACAGAGCCATTCCAAACTTTGGGGTGGCTGTGTGTTTTTGATTTTAATTTCCCTAAGCTATAGGACCATAAGTGGAAGTGCCCTAGGCTCTGTTGCTTTGTTTTTTAGATGTTTCAGGAAACACCATACAATTCTCCCGAGTGTCTGTTGGCAATTCACATCCCGCCCATCAGCATAACAAGGCTCCCAGTTCTCCATGGCCTGTCCTGCCTTTCTGGATTTTACACTTTTTTCAGATGGCCCTTTTGACCGGGGGGAAGTGAGACTTCATTGTAGTGCAGATTTCCTTTGCAAGCTTGCTTGGTTGGCCAAAAAGGGCGTATGCGTTTTTTCCTGAATATATTCAGGAAAAAACGCATACGCCCTTTTTGGCCAAGTGCATCATTGTGGACGTTCTGCCTCTTCCCTATGCTTTCAATGCAATTCCAGTCTACCTCCTGAAATCGGTTTCCTGCAATTCTGCCCCGCTTTGAAGTCCTCTTGGCAGCCTTACTTCAGTATACTTTTGGAAGTTAGCTGTCATTTATAACTCTGCAGGTTTGTGAATTACAGTGCCCCTGAGCTCCTTTCTTCATCTCGCTTTCTTGTGACCTGGCCGCAACACCGCAGGATGGTTTCAGGCCCTAATCTGGTTCCGGCACGGCACGCTGAACCTTTGGTTATTTCCTCTTCCTGGTGGGAAATGAGAGTTAAATTTGCCCGTCCAGACACCTCGAGCTAGTCTCTCATTGGTTCTCCTTATTCCTGTTCATCTTCCGCAGAAATTGCAAACTGGGCCAAACAGGAGGTTAAAGGCGCTGAACCTCCAAGTGCGGAGAGTGTTAGTAAAGCGTCTGGAATGTTGCACCCGAGTACCAGGGTACGAAAACTGAGACATATTTGAACACGTCTCCCGATCACATGATTGATCATACTCTAGGTTCCACATGCATGTTTTAGCTGAAGGAAGAATACCTTAAACCTGGGTAGTTGAAACCCGTGGAATGGGTACCATGCAATATGACTTCAAAGGGTCTTCATTTGCTCACCGAACCTCTCCATTCCTATCACTGCTGCGTTTATGCCCCTGTACACATGCTTGATTCTCTTTCGGAGACATAGCAATCCATAGGTTTTAAGATACTTACTAGTCAGGTACATTCTTAGGAGTTTAATATGCGGTGTTGAGTCCATTTCGTTGAGCAAGGAGTAGCTCTTGTCTATTCCATATTTGGCTTAAGGAACTTTATCTGTGCTCATTTCAATCTCTGGTTTTATGCAGCACTCCAACTCACCTTTCCCCTTAAGCAAGCATAAGTTGGTTTTCTAAATTTGAGACCCTGTTCTGTTCTGTTATTCAGTTCCTGTGTAGCCAAGTTTACATTCCGTGTATTACTGATATCTTATGATGTTTCTTTTTCTGTGTGACTTATTTCAGTTACAATCATCATACCTGAATCCACTCATTGTGCTGCTAAGGTGCTGATGACATAGATTTCATTGCTGAGTGATATTGCTTTGTAAGTAAATACCACAACATCTTTAACCATTTTTCACTTTCTGCGATGTTGATCTTGTAGTGTAAACGAGGTTCTGGTAAACAGAGGCGTCCCAAACTTTGGGGTGGCTGTGTCTTTTTGATTTTAATTTCCCTAAGCTATAGGATCATAAGTGGAAGTGCCCTAGGCTCTGTTGCTTTGTTTTTTAGATGTTTCAGGAAACACCATACACTTCTCCAGAGTGTCTGTTGGCAATTTACATCCCGCCCATCAGCATAACAAGGCTCCCAGTTCTCCATGGCCTGTCCTGCCTTTCTGGATTTTACACTTTTTTCAGATGGCCCTTTTGACCGGGGGGAAGTGAGACTTCATTGTAGTGCAGATTTCCTTTGCAAGCTTGCTTGGTTGGCCAAAAAGGGCGTATGCGTTTTTTCCTGAATATATTCAGGAAAAAACGCATATGCCCTTTTTGGCCAAGTGCATCATTGTGGACGTTCTGCCTCTTTTCCTATGCTTTCAATGCAATTCCAGTCTACCTCCTGAAATCGGTTTCCTGCAATTCTGTCCCGCTTTCAAGTCCTCTTGGCAGCCTTACTTCAGTATATTTTTGGACGATAGCTGTCATTTATAACTCTGCAGGTTTGTGAATTACAGTGCCCCTGAGCTCCTTTCTTCAACTCTCTTTCTTGTGAGCTGGCCGCAACACCGCAGGATGGCTTCAGGCCCTAATCTGGTTCCGGCACGGCACGCTGAGCCTTTGGTTAATTCCTCTTCCTGGTGGGAAATGAGAGTTAAATTTGCCCGTCCAGACACCTCCAGCTAGTCTCTCATTGGTTCTCGCTATTCCTGTTCATCTTCCGCAGAAATTGCAAACTGTGCCAAACAGGAGGCTAAAGGGACTGACTCTCCAAGTCGGGAGAGTGTTAGTAAAGCGTCTGGAATGTTGCACCCGAGTACCAGGGTATGAAAACTGAGACATATTTGAACACGTCTCCCGATCACATGGTTGATCATACTCTGGGTTCCACATGCATGTTTTAGCTGAAGGAAGAATACCTTAAACCTGGGTAGTTGAAACCCGTGGAATGGGTACCATGCAATATGACTTCAAAGGGTCTTCATTTGCTCACCGAACCTCTCCAATCCTATCACTGCTGCGTTTATGCCCCTGTACACATGCTTGATTCTCTTTCGGAGACATAGCAATCCATAGGTTTTAAGATACTTACTAGTCAGGTACATTCTTAGGCGTTTAATATGCGGTGTTGAGTCCATTTCGTTGAGCAAGGAGTAGCTCTTGTCTATTCCATATTTGGCTTAAGGAACTTTATCTGTGCTCATTTCAATCTCTGGTTTTATGCAGCACCCCAACTCACCTTTCCCCTTAAGCCAGCAGAAGTTGGTTTTCTAAATTTGAGACCCTGTTCTGTTCTGTAATTCAGTTCCTGTGTAGCCAAGTTTACATTCGTGTATTAGTGATATCTTATGATGTTTCTTTTTCTGTGTGACTTATTTCAGTTAGAATCATCATACCTGAATCCACTCATTGTGCTGCTAAGGGCCTGATGACATAGATTTCATTGCTGAGTGATATTGCTTGGTAAGTAAATACCACAACTTCTTTATCCATTTTTCACTTTCTGTGATGTTGAACTTGTAGTGTAAACGAGGTTCTTGTAAACAGAGGTGTCCCAAACTTTGGGGTGGCTGTGTCTTTTTGATTTTAATTTCCCTAAGCTATAGGACCATAAGTGGAAGTGCCCTAGGCTCCGTTGCTTTGTTTTTTAGATGTTTCAGGAAACACCATACACTTCTCCCCAGTGTCTGTTGGCAATTTACATCCCGCCCATCAGCATAACAAGGCTCCCAGTTCTCCATGGCCTGTCCTGCCTTTCTGGAGTTTACACTTTTTTCAGATGGCCCTTTTGACCGGGGGGAAGTGAGACTTCATTGTAGTGCAGATTTCCTTTGCAAGCTTGCTTGGTTGGCCAAAAAGAGCGTATGCGTTTTTTCCTGAATATATTCAAGAAAAAACGCATACGCCCTTTTTGGCCAAGTGCATCATTGTGGACGTTCTGCCTCTTCCCTATGCTTTCAATGCAATTCCAGTCTACCTCCTGAAATCGGTTTCCTGCAATTCTGCCCCGCTTTGAAGTCCTCTTGGCAGCCTTACTTCAGTATACTTTTGGAAGTTAGCTGTCATTTATAACTCTGCAGGTTTGTGAATTACAGTGCCCCTGAGCTCCTTTCTTCATCTCGCTTTCTTGTGACCTGGCCGCAACACCGCAGGATGGCTTCAGGCCCTAATCTGGTTCCGTCACGGCACGCTGAACCTTTGGTTATTTCCTCTTCCTGGTGGGAAATGAGAGTTAAATTTGCCCGTCCAGACACCTCGAGCTAGTCTCTCATTGGTTCTCCTTATTCCTGTTCATCTTCCGCAGAAATTGCAAACTGGGCCAAACAGGAGGTTAAAGGCGCTGACTCTCCATGTGGGGAGAGTGTTAGTAAAGCGTCTGGAATGTTGCACCCGAGTACCAGGGTACGAAAACTGAGATATATTTGAACACGTCTCCCGTTCACACGGTTGATCATACTCTGGGTTCCACCTGCATGTTTTAGCTGAAGGAAGAATACCTTAAACCTGGAGAGTTGAGACCCGTGGAATGGGTACCATGCAATATGACTTCAAAGGGTCTTCATTTGCTCACCGAACCTCTCCAATCCTATCACTGCTGCGTTTATGCCCCTGTACACATGCTTGATTCTCTTTCGGAGACATAGCAATCCATAGGTTTTAAGATACTTACTAGTCAGGTACATTCTTAGGCGTTTAGTATGCGGTGTTGAGTCCATTTCGTTGAGCAAGGAGTAGCTCTTGTCTATTCCATATTTGGCTTAAGGAACTTTATCTGTGCTCATTTCAATCTCTGGTTTTATGCAGCACCCCAACTCACCTTTACCCTTAAGCAAGCATAAGTTGGTTTTCTAAATTTGAGACCCTGTTCTGTTCTGTAATTCAGTTCCTGTGTAGCCAAGTTTACATTCCGTGTATTACTGATATCTTATGATGTTTCTTTTTCTGTGTGACTTATTTCAGTTAGAATCATCATACCTGAATCCACTCATTGTGCTGCTAAGGGCCTGATGACATAGATTTCATTGCTGAGTGATATTGCTTTGTAAGTAAATACCACAATTTCTTTATCCATTTTTCACTTTCTGCGATGTTGAACTTGTACGGTAAACGAGGCTCTTGTAAACAGAGCCATTCCAAACTTTGGGGTGGCTGTGTGTTTTTGATTTTAATTTCCCTAAGCTATAGGACCATAAGTGGAAGTGCCCTAGGCTCTGTTGCTTTGTTTTTTAGATGTTTCAGGAAACACCATACAATTCTCCCGAGTGTCTGTTGGCAATTCACATCCCGCCCATCAGCATAACAAGGCTCCCAGTTCTCCATGGCCTGTCCTGCCTTTCTGGATTTTACACTTTTTTCAGATGGCCCTTTTGACCGGGGGGAAGTGAGACTTCATTGTAGTGCAGATTTCCTTTGCAAGCTTGCTTGGTTGGCCAAAAAGGGCGTATGCGTTTTTTCCTGAATATATTCAGGAAAAAACGCATACGCCCTTTTTGGCCAAGTGCATCATTGTGGACGTTCTGCCTCTTCCCTATGCTTTCAATGCAATTCCAGTCTACCTCCTGAAATCGGTTTCCTGCAATTCTGCCCCGCTTTGAAGTCCTCTTGGCAGCCTTACTTCAGTATACTTTTGGAAGTTAGCTGTCATTTATAACTCTGCAGGTTTGTGAATTACAGTGCCCCTGAGCTCCTTTCTTCATCTCGCTTTCTTGTGACCTGGCCGCAACACCGCAGGATGGCTTCAGGCCCTAATCTGGTTCCGGCACGGCACGCTGAACCTTTGGTTATTTCCTCTTCCTGGTGGGAAATGAGAGTTAAATTTGCCCGTCCAGACACCTCGAGCTAGTCTCTCATTGGTTCTCCTTATTCCTGTTCATCTTCCGCAGAAATTGCAAACTGGGCCAAACAGGAGGTTAAAGGCGCTGAACCTCCAAGTGCGGAGAGTGTTAGTAAAGCGTCTGGAATGTTGCACCCGAGTACCAGGGTACGAAAACTGAGACATATTTGAACACGTCTCCCGATCACATGATTGATCATACTCTAGGTTCCACATGCATGTTTTAGCTGAAGGAAGAATACCTTAAACCTGGGTAGTTGAAACCCGTGGAATGGGTACCATGCAATATGACTTCAAAGGGTCTTCATTTGCTCACCGAACCTCTCCATTCCTATCACTGCTGCGTTTATGCCCCTGTACACATGCTTGATTCTCTTTCGGAGACATAGCAATCCATAGGTTTTAAGATACTTACTAGTCAGGTACATTCTTAGGAGTTTAATATGCGGTGTTGAGTCCATTTCGTTGAGCAAGGAGTAGCTCTTGTCTATTCCATATTTGGCTTAAGGAACTTTATCTGTGCTCATTTCAATCTCTGGTTTTATGCAGCACTCCAACTCACCTTTCCCCTTAAGCAAGCATAAGTTGGTTTTCTAAATTTGAGACCCTGTTCTGTTCTGTTATTCAGTTCCTGTGTAGCCAAGTTTACATTCCGTGTATTACTGATATCTTATGATGTTTCTTTTTCTGTGTGACTTATTTCAGTTACAATCATCATACCTGAATCCACTCATTGTGCTGCTAAGGTGCTGATGACATAGATTTCATTGCTGAGTGATATTGCTTTGTAAGTAAATACCACAACATCTTTAACCATTTTTCACTTTCTGCGATGTTGATCTTGTAGTGTAAACGAGGTTCTGGTAAACAGAGGCGTCCCAAACTTTGGGGTGGCTGTGTCTTTTTGATTTTAATTTCCCTAAGCTATAGGATCATAAGTGGAAGTGCCCTAGGCTCTGTTGCTTTGTTTTTTAGATGTTTCAGGAAACACCATACACTTCTCCAGAGTGTCTGTTGGCAATTTACATCCCGCCCATCAGCATAACAAGGCTCCCAGTTCTCCATGGCCTGTCCTGCCTTTCTGGATTTTACACTTTTTTCAGATGGCCCTTTTGACCGGGGGGAAGTGAGACTTCATTGTAGTGCAGATTTCCTTTGCAAGCTTGCTTGGTTGGCCAAAAAGGGCGTATGCGTTTTTTCCTGAATATATTCAGGAAAAAACGCATACGCCCTTTTTGGCCAAGTGCATCATTGTGGACGTTCTGCCTCTTTTCCTATGCTTTCAATGCAATTCCAGTCTACCTCCTGAAATCGGTTTCCTGCAATTCTGCCCCGCTTTCAAGTCCTCTTGGCAGCCTTACTTCAGTATATTTTTGGACGATAGCTGTCATTTATAACTCTGCAGGTTTGTGAATTACAGTGCCCCTGAGCTCCTTTCTTCAACTCTCTTTCTTGTGAGCTGGCCGCAACACCGCAGGATGGCTTCAGGCCCTAATCTGGTTCCGGCACGGCACGCTGAGCCTTTGGTTAATTCCTCTTCCTGGTGGGAAATGAGAGTTAAATTTGCCCGTCCAGACACCTCCAGCTAGTCTCTCATTGGTTCTCGCTATTCCTGTTCATCTTCCGCAGAAATTGCAAACTGTGCCAAACAGGAGGCTAAAGGGACTGACTCTCCAAGTCGGGAGAGTGTTAGTAAAGCGTCTGGAATGTTGCACCCGAGTACCAGGGTATGAAAACTGAGACATATTTGAACACGTCTCCCGATCACATGGTTGATCATACTCTGGGTTCCACATGCATGTTTTAGCTGAAGGAAGAATACCTTAAACCTGGGTAGTTGAAACCCGTGGAATGGGTACCATGCAATATGACTTCAAAGGGTCTTCATTTGCTCACCGAACCTCTCCAATCCTATCACTGCTGCGTTTATGCCCCTGTACACATGCTTGATTCTCTTTCGGAGACATAGCAATCCATAGGTTTTAAGATACTTACTAGTCAGGTACATTCTTAGGCGTTTAATATGCGGTGTTGAGTCCATTTCGTTGAGCAAGGAGTAGCTCTTGTCTATTCCATATTTGGCTTAAGGAACTTTATCTGTGCTCATTTCAATCTCTGGTTTTATGCAGCACCCCAACTCACCTTTCCCCTTAAGCCAGCAGAAGTTGGTTTTCTAAATTTGAGACCCTGTTCTGTTCTGTAATTCAGTTCCTGTGTAGCCAAGTTTACATTCGTGTATTAGTGATATCTTATGATGTTTCTTTTTCTGTGTGACTTATTTCAGTTAGAATCATCATACCTGAATCCACTCATTGTGCTGCTAAGGGCCTGATGACATAGATTTCATTGCTGAGTGATATTGCTTGGTAAGTAAATACCACAACTTCTTTATCCATTTTTCACTTTCTGTGATGTTGAACTTGTAGTGTAAACGAGGTTCTTGTAAACAGAGGTGTCCCAAACTTTGGGGTGGCTGTGTCTTTTTGATTTTAATTTCCCTAAGCTATAGGACCATAAGTGGAAGTGCCCTAGGCTCCGTTGCTTTGTTTTTTAGATGTTTCAGGAAACACCATACACTTCTCCCCAGTGTCTGTTGGCAATTTACATCCCGCCCATCAGCATAACAAGGCTCCCAGTTCTCCATGGCCTGTCCTGCCTTTCTGGATTTTACACTTTTTTCAGATGGCCCTTTTGACCGGGGGGAAGTGAGACTTCATTGTAGTGCAGATTTCCTTTGCAAGCTTGCTTGGTTGGCCAAAAAGAGCGTATGCGTTTTTTCCTGAATATATTCAAGAAAAAACGCATACGCCCTTTTTGGCCAAGTGCATCATTGTGGACGTTCTGCCTCTTCCCTATGCTTTCAATGCAATTCCAGTCTACCTCCTGAAATCGGTTTCCTGCAATTCTGCCCCGCTTTGAAGTCCTCTTGGCAGCCTTACTTCAGTATACTTTTGGAAGTTAGCTGTCATTTATAACTCTGCAGGTTTGTGAATTACAGTGCCCCTGAGCTCCTTTCTTCATCTCGCTTTCTTGTGACCTGGCCGCAACACCGCAGGATGGCTTCAGGCCCTAATCTGGTTCCGTCACGGCACGCTGAACCTTTGGTTATTTCCTCTTCCTGGTGGGAAATGAGAGTTAAATTTGCCCGTCCAGACACCTCGAGCTAGTCTCTCATTGGTTCTCCTTATTCCTGTTCATCTTCCGCAGAAATTGCAAACTGGGCCAAACAGGAGGTTAAAGGCGCTGACTCTCCATGTGGGGAGAGTGTTAGTAAAGCGTCTGGAATGTTGCACCCGAGTACCAGGGTACGAAAACTGAGATATATTTGAACACGTCTCCCGTTCACACGGTTGATCATACTCTGGGTTCCACCTGCATGTTTTAGCTGAAGGAAGAATACCTTAAACCTGGAGAGTTGAGACCCGTGGAATGGGTACCATGCAATATGACTTCAAAGGGTCTTCATTTGCTCACCGAACCTCTCCAATCCTATCACTGCTGCGTTTATGCCCCTGTACACATGCTTGATTCTCTTTCGGAGACATAGCAATCCATAGGTTTTAAGATACTTACTAGTCAGGTACATTCTTAGGCGTTTAGTATGCGGTGTTGAGTCCATTTCGTTGAGCAAGGAGTAGCTCTTGTCTATTCCATATTTGGCTTAAGGAACTTTATCTGTGCTCATTTCAATCTCTGGTTTTATGCAGCACCCCAACTCACCTTTACCCTTAAGCAAGCATAAGTTGGTTTTCTAAATTTGAGACCCTGTTCTGTTCTGTAATTCAGTTCCTGTGTAGCCAAGTTTACATTCCGTGTATTACTGATATCTTATGATGTTTCTTTTTCTGTGTGACTTATTTCAGTTAGAATCATCATACCTGAATCCACTCATTGTGCTGCTAAGGGCCTGATGACATAGATTTCATTGCTGAGTGATATTGCTTTGTAAGTAAATACCACAATTTCTTTATCCATTTTTCACTTTCTGCGATGTTGAACTTGTACGGTAAACGAGGCTCTTGTAAACAGAGCCATTCCAAACTTTGGGGTGGCTGTGTGTTTTTGATTTTAATTTCCCTAAGCTATAGGACCATAAGTGGAAGTGCCCTAGGCTCTGTTGCTTTGTTTTTTAGATGTTTCAGGAAACACCATACAATTCTCCCGAGTGTCTGTTGGCAATTCACATCCCGCCCATCAGCATAACAAGGCTCCCAGTTCTCCATGGCCTGTCCTGCCTTTCTGGATTTTACACTTTTTTCAGATGGCCCTTTTGACCGGGGGGAAGTGAGACTTCATTGTAGTGCAGATTTCCTTTGCAAGCTTGCTTGGTTGGCCAAAAAGGGCGTATGCGTTTTTTCCTGAATATATTCAGGAAAAAACGCATACGCCCTTTTTGGCCAAGTGCATCATTGTGGACGTTCTGCCTCTTCCCTATGCTTTCAATGCAATTCCAGTCTACCTCCTGAAATCGGTTTCCTGCAATTCTGCCCCGCTTTGAAGTCCTCTTGGCAGCCTTACTTCAGTATACTTTTGGAAGTTAGCTGTCATTTATAACTCTGCAGGTTTGTGAATTACAGTGCCCCTGAGCTCCTTTCTTCATCTCGCTTTCTTGTGACCTGGCCGCAACACCGCAGGATGGCTTCAGGCCCTAATCTGGTTCCGGCACGGCACGCTGAACCTTTGGTTATTTCCTCTTCCTGGTGGGAAATGAGAGTTAAATTTGCCCGTCCAGACACCTCGAGCTAGTCTCTCATTGGTTCTCCTTATTCCTGTTCATCTTCCGCAGAAATTGCAAACTGGGCCAAACAGGAGGTTAAAGGCGCTGAACCTCCAAGTGCGGAGAGTGTTAGTAAAGCGTCTGGAATGTTGCACCCGAGTACCAGGGTACGAAAACTGAGACATATTTGAACACGTCTCCCGATCACATGATTGATCATACTCTAGGTTCCACATGCATGTTTTAGCTGAAGGAAGAATACCTTAAACCTGGGTAGTTGAAACCCGTGGAATGGGTACCATGCAATATGACTTCAAAGGGTCTTCATTTGCTCACCGAACCTCTCCATTCCTATCACTGCTGCGTTTATGCCCCTGTACACATGCTTGATTCTCTTTCGGAGACATAGCAATCCATAGGTTTTAAGATACTTACTAGTCAGGTACATTCTTAGGAGTTTAATATGCGGTGTTGAGTCCATTTCGTTGAGCAAGGAGTAGCTCTTGTCTATTCCATATTTGGCTTAAGGAACTTTATCTGTGCTCATTTCAATCTCTGGTTTTATGCAGCACTCCAACTCACCTTTCCCCTTAAGCAAGCATAAGTTGGTTTTCTAAATTTGAGACCCTGTTCTGTTCTGTTATTCAGTTCCTGTGTAGCCAAGTTTACATTCCGTGTATTACTGATATCTTATGATGTTTCTTTTTCTGTGTGACTTATTTCAGTTACAATCATCATACCTGAATCCACTCATTGTGCTGCTAAGGTGCTGATGACATAGATTTCATTGCTGAGTGATATTGCTTTGTAAGTAAATACCACAACATCTTTAACCATTTTTCACTTTCTGCGATGTTGATCTTGTAGTGTAAACGAGGTTCTGGTAAACAGAGGCGTCCCAAACTTTGGGGTGGCTGTGTCTTTTTGATTTTAATTTCCCTAAGCTATAGGATCATAAGTGGAAGTGCCCTAGGCTCTGTTGCTTTGTTTTTTAGATGTTTCAGGAAACACCATACACTTCTCCAGAGTGTCTGTTGGCAATTTACATCCCGCCCATCAGCATAACAAGGCTCCCAGTTCTCCATGGCCTGTCCTGCCTTTCTGGATTTTACACTTTTTTCAGATGGCCCTTTTGACCGGGGGGAAGTGAGACTTCATTGTAGTGCAGATTTCCTTTGCAAGCTTGCTTGGTTGGCCAAAAAGGGCGTATGCGTTTTTTCCTGAATATATTCAGGAAAAAACGCATACGCCCTTTTTGGCCAAGTGCATCATTGTGGACGTTCTGCCTCTTTTCCTATGCTTTCAATGCAATTCCAGTCTACCTCCTGAAATCGGTTTCCTGCAATTCTGCCCCGCTTTCAAGTCCTCTTGGCAGCCTTACTTCAGTATATTTTTGGACGATAGCTGTCATTTATAACTCTGCAGGTTTGTGAATTACAGTGCCCCTGAGCTCCTTTCTTCAACTCTCTTTCTTGTGAGCTGGCCGCAACACCGCAGGATGGCTTCAGGCCCTAATCTGGTTCCGGCACGGCACGCTGAGCCTTTGGTTAATTCCTCTTCCTGGTGGGAAATGAGAGTTAAATTTGCCCGTCCAGACACCTCCAGCTAGTCTCTCATTGGTTCTCGCTATTCCTGTTCATCTTCCGCAGAAATTGCAAACTGTGCCAAACAGGAGGCTAAAGGGACTGACTCTCCAAGTCGGGAGAGTGTTAGTAAAGCGTCTGGAATGTTGCACCCGAGTACCAGGGTATGAAAACTGAGACATATTTGAACACGTCTCCCGATCACATGGTTGATCATACTCTGGGTTCCACATGCATGTTTTAGCTGAAGGAAGAATACCTTAAACCTGGGTAGTTGAAACCCGTGGAATGGGTACCATGCAATATGACTTCAAAGGGTCTTCATTTGCTCACCGAACCTCTCCAATCCTATCACTGCTGCGTTTATGCCCCTGTACACATGCTTGATTCTCTTTCAGAGACATAGCAATCCATAGGTTTTAAGATACTTACTAGTCAGGTACATTCTTAGGCGTTTAATATGCGGTGTTGAGTCCATTTCGTTGAGCAAGGAGTAGCTCTTGTCTATTCCATATTTGGCTTAAGGAACTTTATCTGTGCTCATTTCAATCTCTGGTTTTATGCAGCACCCCAACTCACCTTTCCCCTTAAGCCAGCAGAAGTTGGTTTTCTAAATTTGAGACCCTGTTCTGTTCTGTAATTCAGTTCCTGTGTAGCCAAGTTTACATTCGTGTATTAGTGATATCTTATGATGTTTCTTTTTCTGTGTGACTTATTTCAGTTAGAATCATCATACCTGAATCCACTCATTGTGCTGCTAAGGGCCTGATGACATAGATTTCATTGCTGAGTGATATTGCTTGGTAAGTAAATACCACAACTTCTTTATCCATTTTTCACTTTCTGTGATGTTGAACTTGTAGTGTAAACGAGGTTCTTGTAAACAGAGGTGTCCCAAACTTTGGGGTGGCTGTGTCTTTTTGATTTTAATTTCCCTAAGCTATAGGACCATAAGTGGAAGTGCCCTAGGCTCCGTTGCTTTGTTTTTTAGATGTTTCAGGAAACACCATACACTTCTCCCCAGTGTCTGTTGGCAATTTACATCCCGCCCATCAGCATAACAAGGCTCCCAGTTCTCCATGGCCTGTCCTGCCTTTCTGGAGTTTACACTTTTTTCAGATGGCCCTTTTGACCGGGGGGAAGTGAGACTTCATTGTAGTGCAGATTTCCTTTGCAAGCTTGCTTGGTTGGCCAAAAAGAGCGTATGCGTTTTTTCCTGAATATATTCAAGAAAAAACGCATACGCCCTTTTTGGCCAAGTGCATCATTGTGGACGTTCTGCCTCTTTTCCTATGCTTTCAATGCAATTCCAGTCTACCTCCTGAAATCAGTTTCCTGCAATTCTGCCCCGCTTTCAAGTCATCTTGGCAGCCTTACTTCAGTATATTTTTGGACGATAGCTGTCATTTATAACTCTGCAGGTTTGTGAATTACAGTGCCCCTGAGCTCCTTTCTTCAACTCGCTTTCTTTTGAGCTGGCCGCAACACGCAGGATGGCTTCAGGCCCTAATCTGGTTCCGGCACGGCTCGCTGAGCCTTTGGTTAATTCCTCTTCCTGGTGGGAAATGAGAGTTAAATTTGCCCGTCCAGACACCTCCAGCTAGTCTCTCATTGGTTCTCCCTATTCCTGTTCATCTTCCGCAGAAATTGCAAACTGGGCCAAACAGGAGGTTAAAGGCGCTGACTCTCCATGTGGGGAGAGTGTTAGTAAAGCGTCTGGAATGTTGCACCCGAGTACCAGGGTACGAAAACTGAGATATATTTGAACACGTCTCCCGTTCACACGGTTGATCATACTCTGGGTTCCACCTGCATGTTTTAGCTGAAGGAAGAATACCTTAAACCTGGAGAGTTGAGACCCGTGGAATGGGTGCCATGCAATATGACTTCAAAGGGTCTTCATTTGCTCACCGAACCTCTCCAATCCTATCACTGCTGCGTTTATGCCCCTGTACACATGCTTGATTCTCTTTCGGAGACATAGCAATCCATAGGTTTTAAGATACTTACTAGTCAGGTACATTCTTAGGCGTTTAGTATGCGGTGTTGAGTCCATTTCGTTGAGCAAGGAGTAGCTCTTGTCTATTCCATATTTGGCTTAAGGAACTTTATCTGTGCTCATTTCAATCTCTGGTTTTATGCAGCACCCCAACTCACCTTTACCCTTAAGCAAGCATAAGTTGGTTTTCTAAATTTGAGACCCTGTTCTGTTCTGTAATTCAGTTCCTGTGTAGCCAAGTTTACATTCCGTGTATTACTGATATCTTATGATGTTTCTTTTTCTGTGTGACTTATTTCAGTTAGAATCATCATACCTGAATCCACTCATTGTGCTGCTAAGGGCCTGATGACATAGATTTCATTGCTGAGTGGTATTGCTTTGTAAGTAAATACCACAATTTCTTTATCCATTTTTCACTTTCTGCGATGTTGAACTTGTACTGTAAACGAGGTTCTTGTAAACAGAGGCGTCCCAAACTTTGGGGTGGCTGTGTCTTTTTCATTTTAATTTCCCTAAGCTATAGGAGCATAGGTGGAAGTGCCCTAGGCTCTGTTGCTTTGTTTTTTAGATGTTTCAGGAAACACCATACACTTCTCCCGAGTGTCTGTTGGCAATTTACATCCCGCCCATCAGCATAACAAGGCTCCCAGTTCTCCATGGCCTGTCCTGCCTTTCTGGATTTTACACTTTTTTCAGATGGCCGTTTTGACCGGGGGGAAGTGAGACTTCATTGTAGTGCAGATTTCCTTTGCAAGCTTGCTTGGTTGGCCAAAAAGGGCGTATGCGTTTTTTACTGAATATATTCAGGAAAAAACGCATACGCCCTTTTTGGCCAAGTGCATCATTGTGGACGTTCTGCCTCTTTTCCTATGCTTTCAATGCAATTCCAGTCTACCTCCTGAAATCGGTTTCCTGCAATTCTGCCCCGCTTTCAAGTCCTCTTGGCAGCCTTACTTCAGTATATTTTTGGACGATAGCTGTCATTTATAACTCTGCAGGTTTGTGAATTACAGTGCCCCTGAGCTCCTTTCTTCAACTCGCTTTCTTTGAGCTGGCCACAACACCGCAGGATGGCTTCAGGCCCTAATCTGGTTCCGGCACGGCACGCTGAGCCTTTGGTTAATTCCTCTTCCTGGTGGGAAATGAGAGTTAAATTTGCCCGTCCAGACACCTCCAGCTAGTCTCTCATTGGCTCTCGCTATTCCTGTTCATCTTCCGCAGAAATTGCAAACTGGGCCAAACAGGAGGTTAAAGGGACTGACTCTCCAAGTCGGGAGAGTGTTAGTAAAGCGTCTGGAATGTTGCACCCGAGTACCAGGGTACGAAAACTGAGACATATTTGAACACGTCTCCCGATCACATGGTTGATCATACTCTAGGTTCCACATGCATGTTTTAGCTGAAGGAAGAATACCTTAAACCTGGGTAGTTGAAACCCGTGGAATGGGTACCATGCAATATGACTTCAAAGGGTCTTCATTTGCTCACCGAACCTCTCCAATCCTATCACTGCTGCGTTTATGCCCCTGTACACATGCTTGATTCTCTTTCGGAGACATAGCAATCCATAGGTTTTAAGATACTTACTAGTCAGGTACATTCTTACGCATTTAATATGCGGTGTTGAGTCCATTTCGTTGAGCAAGGAGTAGCTCTTGTCTATTCCATATTTGGCTTAAGGAACTTTATCTGTGCTCATTTCAATCTCTGGTTTTATGCAGCACCCCAACTCACCTTTACCCTTAAGCAAGCATAAGTTGGTTTTCTAAATTTGAGACCCTGTTCTGTTCTGTAACTCAGTTCCTGTGTAGCCAAGTTTACATTCCGTGTATTACTGATATCTTATGATGTTTCTTTTTCTGTGTGACTTATTTCAGTTAGAATCATCATACCTGAATCCACTCATTGTGCTGCTAAGGGCCTGATGACATAGATTTCATTGCTGAGTGATATTGCTTTGTAAGTAAATACCACAACTTCTTTATCCATTTTTCACTTTCTGCGATGTTGAACTTGTACTGTAAACGAGGTTCTTGTAAACAGAGGCGTCCCAAACTTTGGGGTGGCTGTGTCTTTTTGATTTTAATTTCCCTAATCTGTAGGACCATAAGTGGAAGTGCCCTAGGCTCTGCTGCTTTGTTTTTTAGATGTTTCAGGAAACACCATACACTTCTCCCGAGTGTCTGTTGGCAATTTACATCCCGCCCATCAGCCTAACAAGGCTCCCAGTTCTCCATGGCCTGTCCTGCCTTTCTGGATTTTACACTTTTTTCAGATGGCCCTTTTGACCGGGGGGAAGTGAGACTTCATTGTAGTGCAAATTTCCTTTGCAAGCTTGCTTGGTTGGCCAAAAAGGGCGTATGCGTTTTTTCTTGAATATATTCAGGAAAAAACGCATATGCCCTTTTCGGCGAAGTGCATCATTGTGGACGTTCTGCCTCTTTTCCTATGCTTTCAATGCAATTCCAGTCTACCTCCTGAAATCGGTTTCCTGCAATTCTGCCCCGCTTTCAAGTCCTCTTGGCAGCCTTACTTCAGTATATTTTTGGACGATAGCTGTCATTTATAACTCTGCAGGTTTGTGAATTACAGTGCCCCTGAGCTCCTTTCTTCAACTCGCTTTCTTTTGAGCTGGCCGCAACACCGCAGGATGGCTTCAGGCCGTAATCTGGTTCCGGCACGGAACGCTGAGCCTTTGGTTAATTCCACTTCCTGGTGGGAAATGAGAGTTAAATTTGCGCGTCCAGACACCTCCAGCTAGTCTCTCATTTGTTCTCGCTATTCCTGTTCATCTTCCGCAGAAATTGCAAACTGGGCCAAACAGGAGGTTAAAGGCGCTGACTCTCCAAGTGGGGAGAGTGTTAGTAAAGCGTCTGGAATGTTGCACCCGAGTACCAGGGGAGGAAAACTGAGACATATTTGAACACGTCTCCCGTTCACATGGTTGATCATACTCTGGGTTCCACATGCATGTTTTAGCTGAAGGAAGAATAACTTAAACCTGGAGAGTTGAGACCCATGTAATGGGTACCATGCAATATGTTTTCAAAGGGTCTTCATTTGCTCACTGAACCTCTCCAATCCTATCACTGCTGTGTTTATGCCCCTGTACACATGCTTGATTCTCTTTTGGAGACATAGCAATCCATAGGTTTTAAGATACTTACTAGTCAGGTACATCATTAGGCGTTTAATATGCAGTGTTGAGTCCATTTCGTTGAGCAAGGAGTAGCTCTTGTCTATTCCATATTTGGCTTAAGGAACTTTACCTGTGCTCATTTCAATCTCTGGTGTTATGCAGCACCCCAACTCACATTTACCCTTAAGCAAGCATAAGTTGGTTTTCTAAATTTGAGACCCTGTTCTGTTTTGGAATTCAGTTCCTGTGTAGCCAAGTTTACATTCCGTGTATTAGTGATATCTTATGATGTTTCCTTTTCTTTGTAACTTATTTCAGTTAGAATCATCGTACCTGAATCCACTCATTGTGCTGCTACGGGCCTGATGACATAGATTTCATTGCTGAGTGATACTGCATTGTACGTAAGTACCACAAGTTCTTTATCCATTTTTCACTTTCTGTGATATTGAACTTGTACGGTAAACGAGGTTCTTGTAAACAGAGGCGTCCCAAACTTTGGGGTGGCTGTGTCTTTTTCATTTTAATTTCCCTAATCTATAGGACCATAAGTGGAAGTGCCCTAGGCTCTGTTGCTTTGTTTTTTAGATGTTTCAGGAAACACCATACACTTCTCCTGAGTGTCTGTTGGCAATTTACATCCCGCCCATCAGCATAACAAGGCTCCCAGTTCTCCATGGCCTGTCCTGCCTTTCTGGATTTTACACTTTTTTGAGATGGACCTTTTGACCTGGGGGAAGTGAGACTTCATTGCAGTGCAGATTTCCTTTGCAAGTTTGCTTGGTTGGCCAAAAAGGGCGTATGCGTTTTTTCCTGAATATATTCAGGAAAAAACGCATACGCCCTTTTTGGCCAAGTGCATCATTGTGGACGTTCTGCCTCTTTTCCTATGCTTTCAATGCAATTCCAGTCTACCTCCTGAAATCGGTTTCCTGCAATTCTGCCCCGCTTTCAAGTCCTCTTGGCAGCCTTACTTCAGTATATTTTTGGACGATAGCTGTCATTTATAACTCTGCAGGTTTGTGAATTACAGTGACCCTGAGCTCCTTTCTTCAACTCGCTTTCTTGTGACCTGGCCGCAACACCACAGGATGGCTTCAGGCCCTAATCTGGTTCGGGCACGGCACACTGAGCCTTTGGTTAATTCCTCTTCCTGGTGGGAAATGAGAGTTAAAGTTGCCCGTCCAGACACCTCCAGCTAGTCTCTCATTGGTTCTCCCTATTCCTGTTCATCTTCCGCAGAAATTGCAAACTGGGCCAAACAGTAGGTTAAAGGGACTGACTCTCCAAGACGGGAGAGTGTTAGTAAAGTGTCTGGAATGTTGCACCCGAGTACCAGGGTACGAAAACTGAGACATATTTGAACACGTCTCCCGATCACATGGTTGATCATACTCTAGGTTCCACATGCATGTTTTAGCTGAAGGAAGAATACCTTAAACCTGGGTAGTTGAAACCCGTGGAATGGGTACCATGCAATATGACTTCAAAGGGTCTTCATTTGCTCACCGAACCTCTCCAATCCTATCACTGCTGCGTTTATGCCCCTGTACACATGCTTGATTCTCTTTCAGAGACATAGCAATCCATAGGTTTTAAGATACTTACTAGTCAGGTACATTCTTAGGCGTTTAATATGCGGTGTTGAGTCCGTTTCGTTGAGCAAGGAGTAGCTCTTGTCTATTCCATATTTGGCTTAAGGAACTTTATCTGTGCTCATTTCAATCTCTCGTTTTATGCAGCACCCCAACTCACCTTTCCCCTTAAGCAAGCATAAGTTGGTTTTCTAAATTTGAGACCCTGTTCTGTTCTGTAATTCAGTTCCTGTGTAGCCAAGTTTACATTCCGTGTATTACTGATATCTTATGATGTTTCTTTTTCTGTGTGACTTATTTCAGTTAGAATCATCATACCTGAATCCACTCATTGTGCTGCTAAGTGCCTGATGACATAGATTTCATTGCTGAGTGATACTGCCTTGTACGTAAGTACCACAAGTTCTTTATCCATTTTTCACTTTCTGTGATGTTGAACTTGTACTGTAAACGAGGTTCTTGTAAACAGAGGCGTCCCAAACTTTGGGGTGGCTGTGTCTTTTTGATTTTAATTTCCCTAAGCTATAGGACCATAAGTGGAAGTGCCCTAGGCTCTGTTGCTTTGTTTTTTAGATGTTTCAGGAAACACCATACACTTCTCTGGAGTGCCTGTTGGCAATTTACATCCCGCCCATCAGCATAACAAGGCTCCCAGTTCTCCATGGCCTGTCCTGCCTTTCTGGATTTTACACTGTTTTCAGATGTCCCTTTTGACCGGGGGGAAGTGAGACTTCATTGTAGTGCAGATTTCCTTTGCAAGCTTGCTTGATTGGCCAAAAAGGGCGTATGCGTTTTTTCCTGAATATATTCAGGAAAAAACGCATACGCCCTTTTTGGCCAAGTGCATCATTGTGGACGTTCTGCCTCTTTTCCTATGCTTTCAATGCAATTCCAGTCTACCTCCTGAAATCGGTTTCCTGCAATTCTACCCCACTTTCAAGTCCTCCTGGTAGCCTTACTTCAGTATATTTTTGGACGATAGCTGTTATTTATAACTCTGCAGGTTTGTGAATTACAGGGCCCCTGAGCTCCTTTCTTCAACTCGCTTTCTTGTGAGCTGGCCGCAACACCGCAGGATGGCTTCAGGCCCTAATCTGGTTCCGAAATGGCACGCTGAGCTTTTGGTTAATTCCCCTTCCCGGTGGAAAATGAGAGTT
The DNA here is from genome assembly GCF_951394435.1 of Stenella coeruleoalba. Taxonomy (NCBI): domain Eukaryota; kingdom Metazoa; phylum Chordata; class Mammalia; order Artiodactyla; family Delphinidae; genus Stenella; species Stenella coeruleoalba. Next base: position 825,669 of record NW_027646368.1, read on the forward strand.
AAATTTGCCCGTCCAGACACCTCCAGCTAGTCTCTCATTGGTTCTCGCTATTCCTGTTCATCTTCCGCAGAAATTGCAAACTGGGCCAAACAGGAGGTTAAAGGGACTGACTCTCCAAGTCGGGAGAGTGTTAGTAAAGCGTCTGGAATGTTGCACCCGAGAACCAGGGTACGAAAACTGAGACATATTTGAACACGTCTCCCGATCACATGGTTGATCATACTCTAGGTTCCACATGCATGTTTTAGCTGAAGGAAGAATACCTTAAACCTGGGTAGTTGAAACCCGTGGAATGGGTACCATGCAATATGACTTCAAAGGGTCTTCATTTGCTCACCGAACCTCTCCAATCCTATCACTGCTGCGTTTATGCCCCTGTACACATGCTTGATTCTCTTTCGGAGACATAGCAATCCATAGGTTTTAAGATACTTACTAGTCAGGTACATTCTTAGGCGTTTAATATGCGGTGTTGAGTCCATTTCGTTGAGCAAGGAGTAGCTCTTGTCTATTCCATATTTGGCTTAAGGAACTTTATCTGTGCTCATTTCAATCTCTGGTTTTATGCAGCACGCCAACTCACCTTTCCCCTTAAGCAAGCATAAGTTGGTTTTCTAAATTTGAGACCCTGTTCTGTTTTGGAATTCAGTTCCTGTGTAGCCAAGTTTACATTCCGTGTATTAGTGATATCTTATGATGTTTCTTTTTCTGTGTGACTTTTTTCACTTAGAATCATCGTACCTGAATCCACTCATTATGCTGCTCCGGGCCTGATGACATAGATTTCATTGCTGAGTGGTACCGCGTTGTACCTAAGTACCACAAGTTCTTTATCCATTTTTCACTTTCTGCGATGTTGAACTTGTACAGTAAACGAGGTTCTTTTAAACAGAGCCGTTCCAAAGTTTGGGGTGGCTGTGTCTTTTTGATTTTAATTTCCCTAAGCTATAGGACCATAAGTGGAAGTGCCCTAGGCTCTGTTGCTTTGTTTTTTAGATGTTTCAGGAAACACCATACACTTCTCCCGAGTGTCTGTTGGCAATTTACATCCCGCCCATCAGCATAACAAGGCTCCCAGTTCTCCATGGCCTGTCCTGCCTTTCTGGAGTTTACACTATTTTTCAGATGGCCCTTTTGCCAGGGGGAAGTGAGACTTCTTTGTAGTGCAGATTTCCCTTGCAAGTTTGCTTGGTTGGCCAAAAAGGGCGTATGCGTTTTTTCCTGAATATATTCAGGAAAAAACGCATACACCCTTTTTGGCCAAGTGCATCATTGTGGACGTTCTGCCTCTTTTCCTATGCTTTCAATGCAATTCCAGTCTACCTCCTGAAATCGGTTTCCTGCAATTCTGCCCCACTTTCAAGTCCTCTTGTAGCCTTACTTCAGTATATTTATGGACGATAGCTGTCATTTATAACTCTGCAGGTTTGTGAATTACAGTGCCCCTGAGCTCCTTTCTTCAACTCGCTTTCTTGTGAGCTGGCCGCATCACCGCAGGATGGCTTCAGGCCCTAATCTGATTCCGGCACGGCACGCTGAGCCTTTGGTTATTTCCTCTTCCTGGTGGGAAATGAGAGTTAAATTTGCCCGTCCAGACACCTCCAGCTAGTCTCCCATTGGTTCTCCCTATTCCTGTTCATCTTCTGCAGTAATTGCAAACTGGGCCAAACAGGAGGTTAAAGGCGCTGACTCTCCAAGTGGGGTGAATGTTAGTAAAGCGTCTGGAATGTTGCACCCGAGTACCAGGGGAGGAAAACTGAGACATATTTGAACACGTCTCCCGTTCACACGGTTGAACATATTCTGGGTTCCACATGCATGTTTTAGCTGAAGGAAGAATACCTTAAACCTGGGTAGTTGAAACCCGTGGAATGGGTACCATGCAATATGACTTCAAAGGGTCTTCATTTGCTCACCGAACCTCTCCAATCCTATCACTGCTGCGTTTATGCCCCTGTACACATGCTTGATTCTCTTTCAGAGACATAGCAATCCATAGGTTTTAAGATACTTACTAGTCAGGTACATTCTTAGGCGTTTAATATGCGGTGTTGAGTCCGTTTCGTTGAGCAAGGAGTAGCTCTTGTCTATTCCATATTTGGCTTAAGGAACTTTATCTGTGCTCATTTCAATCTCTCGTTTTATGCAGCACCCCAACTCACCTTTCCCCTTAAGCAAGCATAAGTTGGTTTTCTAAATTTGAGACCCTGTTCTGTTCTGTAATTCAGTTCCTGTGTAGCCAAGTTTACATTCCGTGTATTACTGATATCTTATGATGTTTCTTTTTCTGTGTGACTTATTTCAGTTAGAATCATCATACCTGAATCCACTCATTGTGCTGCTAAGTGCCTGATGACATAGATTTCATTGCTGAGTGATACTGCCTTGTACGTAAGTACCACAAGTTCTTTATCCATTTTTCACTTTCTGCGATGTTGAACTTGTACTGTAAACGAGGTTCTTGTAAACAGAGGCGTCCCAAACTTTGGGGTGGCTGTGTCTTTTTGATTTTAATTTCCCTAAGCTATAGGACCATAAGTGGAAGTGCCCTAGGCTCTGTTGCTTTGTTTTTTAGATGTTTCAGGAAACACCATACACTTCTCTGGAGTGCCTGTTGGCAATTTACATCCCGCCCATCAGCATAACAAGGCTCCCAGTTCTCCATGGCCTGTCCTGCCTTTCTGGATTTTACACTGTTTTCAGATGTCCCTTTTGACCGGGGGGAAGTGAGACTTCATTGTAGTGCAGATTTCCTTTGCAAGCTTGCTTGATTGGCCAAAAAGGGCGTATGCGTTTTTTCCTGAATATATTCAGGAAAAAACGCATACGCCCTTTTTGGCCAAGTGCATCATTGTGGACGTTCTGCCTCTTTTCCTATGCTTTCAATGCAATTCCAGTCTACCTCCTGAAATCGGTTTCCTGCAATTCTACCCCACTTTCAAGTCCTCCTGGTAGCCTTACTTCAGTATATTTTTGGACGATAGCTGTTATTTATAACTCTGCAGGTTTGTGAATTACAGGGCCCCTGAGCTCCTTTCTTCAACTCGCTTTCTTGTGAGCTGGCCGCAACACCGCAGGATGGCTTCAGGCCCTAATCTGGTTCCGAAATGGCACGCTGAGCTTTTGGTTAATTCCCCTTCCCGGTAGAAAATGAGAGTTAAATTTGCCCGTCCAGACACCTCCAGCTAGTCTCTCATTGGTTCTCGCTATTCCTGTTCATCTTCCGCAGAAATTGCAAACTGGGCCAAACAGGAGGTTAAAGGGACTGACTCTCCAAGTCGGGAGAGTGTTAGTAAAGCGTCTGGAATGTTGCACCCGAGTACCAGGGTATGAAAACTGAGACATATTTGAACACGTCTCCCGATCACATGGTTGATCATACTCTGGGTTCCACATGCATGTTTTAGCTGAAGGAAGAATACCTTAAACCTGGGTAGTTGAAACCCGTGGAATGGGTACCATGCAATATGACTTCAAAGGGTCTTCATTTGCTCACCGAACCTCTCCAATCCTATCACTGCTGCGTTTATGCCCCTGTACACATGCTTGATTCTCTTTCAGAGACATAGCAATCCATAGGTTTTAAGATACTTACTAGTCAGGTACATTCTTAGGCGTTTAATATGCGGTGTTGAGTCCATTTCGTTGAGCAAGGAGTAGCTCTTGTCTATTCCATATTTGGCTTAAGGAACTTTATCTGTGCTCATTTCAATCTCTGGTTTTATGCAGCACCCCAACTCACCTTTCCCCTTAAGCCAGCAGAAGTTGGTTTTCTAAATTTGAGACCCTGTTCTGTTCTGTAATTCAGTTCCTGTGTAGCCAAGTTTACATTCGTGTATTAGTGATATCTTATGATGTTTCTTTTTCTGTGTGACTTATTTCAGTTAGAATCATCATACCTGAATCCACTCATTGTGCTGCTAAGGGCCTGATGACATAGATTTCATTGCTGAGTGATATTGCTTGGTAAGTAAATACCACAACTTCTTTATCCATTTTTCACTTTCTGTGATGTTGAACTTGTAGTGTAAACGAGGTTCTTGTAAACAGAGGTGTCCCAAACTTTGGGGTGGCTGTGTCTTTTTGATTTTAATTTCCCTAAGCTATAGGACCATAAGTGGAAGTGCCCTAGGCTCCGTTGCTTTGTTTTTTAGATGTTTCAGGAAACACCATACACTTCTCCCCAGTGTCTGTTGGCAATTTACATCCCGCCCATCAGCATAACAAGGCTCCCAGTTCTCCATGGCCTGTCCTGCCTTTCTGGAGTTTACACTTTTTTCAGATGGCCCTTTTGACCGGGGGGAAGTGAGACTTCATTGTAGTGCAGATTTCCTTTGCAAGCTTGCTTGGTTGGCCAAAAAGAGCGTATGCGTTTTTTCCTGAATATATTCAAGAAAAAACGCATACGCCCTTTTTGGCCAAGTGCATCATTGTGGACGTTCTGCCTCTTTTCCTATGCTTTCAATGCAATTCCAGTCTACCTCCTGAAATCAGTTTCCTGCAATTCTGCCCCGCTTTCAAGTCATCTTGGCAGCCTTACTTCAGTATATTTTTGGACGATAGCTGTCATTTATAACTCTGCAGGTTTGTGAATTACAGTGCCCCTGAGCTCCTTTCTTCAACTCGCTTTCTTTTGAGCTGGCCGCAACACGCAGGATGGCTTCAGGCCCTAATCTGGTTCCGGCACGGCTCGCTGAGCCTTTGGTTAATTCCTCTTCCTGGTGGGAAATGAGAGTTAAATTTGCCCGTCCAGACACCTCCAGCTAGTCTCTCATTGGTTCTCCCTATTCCTGTTCATCTTCCGCAGAAATTGCAAACTGGGCCAAACAGGAGGTTAAAGGCGCTGACTCTCCATGTGGGGAGAGTGTTAGTAAAGCGTCTGGAATGTTGCACCCGAGTACCAGGGTACGAAAACTGAGATATATTTGAACACGTCTCCCGTTCACACGGTTGATCATACTCTGGGTTCCACCTGCATGTTTTAGCTGAAGGAAGAATACCTTAAACCTGGAGAGTTGAGACCCGTGGAATGGGTGCCATGCAATATGACTTCAAAGGGTCTTCATTTGCTCACCGAACCTCTCCAATCCTATCACTGCTGCGTTTATGCCCCTGTACACATGCTTGATTCTCTTTCGGAGACATAGCAATCCATAGGTTTTAAGATACTTACTAGTCAGGTACATTCTTAGGCGTTTAGTATGCGGTGTTGAGTCCATTTCGTTGAGCAAGGAGTAGCTCTTGTCTATTCCATATTTGGCTTAAGGAACTTTATCTGTGCTCATTTCAATCTCTGGTTTTATGCAGCACCCCAACTCACCTTTCCCCTTACGCAAGCATAAGTTGGTTTTCTAAATTTGAGACCCTGTTCTGTTCTGTAATTCAGTTCCTGTGTAGCCAAGTTTACATTCCGTGTATTACTGATATCTTATGATGTTTCTTTTTCTGTGTGACTTATTTCAGTTAGAATCATCATACCTGAATCCACTCATTGTGCTGCTAAGGGCCTGATGACATAGATTTCATTGCTGAGTGGTATTGCTTTGTAAGTAAATACCACAATTTCTTTATCCATTTTTCACTTTCTGCGATGTTGAACTTGTACTGTAAACGAGGTTCTTGTAAACAGAGGCGTCCCAAACTTTGGGGTGGCTGTGTCTTTTTCATTTTAATTTCCCTAAGCTATAGGAGCATAGGTGGAAGTGCCCTAGGCTCTGTTGCTTTGTTTTTTAGATGTTTCAGGAAACACCATACACTTCTCCCGAGTGTCTGTTGGCAATTTACATCCCGCCCATCAGCATAACAAGGCTCCCAGTTCTCCATGGCCTGTCCTGCCTTTCTGGATTTTACACTTTTTTCAGATGGCCGTTTTGACCGGGGGGAAGTGAGACTTCATTGTAGTGCAGATTTCCTTTGCAAGCTTGCTTGGTTGGCCAAAAAGGGCGTATGCGTTTTTTACTGAATATATTCAGGAAAAAACGCATACGCCCTTTTTGGCCAAGTGCATCATTGTGGACGTTCTGCCTCTTTTCCTATGCTTTCAATGCAATTCCAGTCTACCTCCTGAAATCGGTTTCCTGCAATTCTGCCCCGCTTTCAAGTCCTCTTGGCAGCCTTACTTCAGTATATTTTTGGACGATAGCTGTCATTTATAACTCTGCAGGTTTGTGAATTACAGTGCCCCTGAGCTCCTTTCTTCAACTCGCTTTCTTTGAGCTGGCCACAACACCGCAGGATGGCTTCAGGCCCTAATCTGGTTCCGGCACGGCACGCTGAGCCTTTGGTTAATTCCTCTTCCTGGTGGGAAATGAGAGTTAAATTTGCCCGTCCAGACACCTCCAGCTAGTCTCTCATTGGCTCTCGCTATTCCTGTTCATCTTCCGCAGAAATTGCAAACTGGGCCAAACAGGAGGTTAAAGGGACTGACTCTCCAAGTCGGGAGAGTGTTAGTAAAGCGTCTGGAATGTTGCACCCGAGTACCAGGGTACGAAAACTGAGACATATTTGAACACGTCTCCCGATCACATGGTTGATCATACTCTAGGTTCCACATGCATGTTTTAGCTGAAGGAAGAATACCTTAAACCTGGGTAGTTGAAACCCGTGGAATGGGTACCATGCAATATGACTTCAAAGGGTCTTCATTTGCTCACCGAACCTCTCCAATCCTATCACTGCTGCGTTTATGCCCCTGTACACATGCTTGATTCTCTTTCGGAGACATAGCAATCCATAGGTTTTAAGATACTTACTAGTCAGGTACATTCTTACGCATTTAATATGCGGTGTTGAGTCCATTTCGTTGAGCAAGGAGTAGCTCTTGTCTATTCCATATTTGGCTTAAGGAACTTTATCTGTGCTCATTTCAATCTCTGGTTTTATGCAGCACCCCAACTCACCTTTACCCTTAAGCAAGCATAAGTTGGTTTTCTAAATTTGAGACCCTGTTCTGTTCTGTAACTCAGTTCCTGTGTAGCCAAGTTTACATTCCGTGTATTACTGATATCTTATGATGTTTCTTTTTCTGTGTGACTTATTTCAGTTAGAATCATCATACCTGAATCCACTCATTGTGCTGCTAAGGGCCTGATGACATAGATTTCATTGCTGAGTGATATTGCTTTGTAAGTAAATACCACAACTTCTTTATCCATTTTTCACTTTCTGCGATGTTGAACTTGTACTGTAAACGAGGTTCTTGTAAACAGAGGCGTCCCAAACTTTGGGGTGGCTGTGTCTTTTTGATTTTAATTTCCCTAATCTGTAGGACCATAAGTGGAAGTGCCCTAGGCTCTGCTGCTTTGTTTTTTAGATGTTTCAGGAAACACCATACACTTCTCCCGAGTGTCTGTTGGCAATTTACATCCCGCCCATCAGCCTAACAAGGCTCCCAGTTCTCCATGGCCTGTCCTGCCTTTCTGGATTTTACACTTTTTTCAGATGGCCCTTTTGACCGGGGGGAAGTGAGACTTCATTGTAGTGCAAATTTCCTTTGCAAGCTTGCTTGGTTGGCCAAAAAGGGCGTATGCGTTTTTTCTTGAATATATTCAGGAAAAAACGCATATGCCCTTTTCGGCGAAGTGCATCATTGTGGACGTTCTGCCTCTTTTCCTATGCTTTCAATGCAATTCCAGTCTACCTCCTGAAATCGGTTTCCTGCAATTCTGCCCCGCTTTCAAGTCCTCTTGGCAGCCTTACTTCAGTATATTTTTGGACGATAGCTGTCATTTATAACTCTGCAGGTTTGTGAATTACAGTGCCCCTGAGCTCCTTTCTTCAACTCGCTTTCTTTTGAGCTGGCCGCAACACCGCAGGATGGCTTCAGGCCGTAATCTGGTTCCGGCACGGAACGCTGAGCCTTTGGTTAATTCCACTTCCTGGTGGGAAATGAGAGTTAAATTTGCGCGTCCAGACACCTCCAGCTAGTCTCTCATTTGTTCTCGCTATTCCTGTTCATCTTCCGCAGAAATTGCAAACTGGGCCAAACAGGAGGTTAAAGGCGCTGACTCTCCAAGTGGGGAGAGTGTTAGTAAAGCGTCTGGAATGTTGCACCCAAGTACCAGGGGAGGAAAACTGAGACATATTTGAACACGTCTCCCGTTCACATGGTTGATCATACTCTGGGTTCCACATGCATGTTTTAGCTGAAGGAAGAATAACTTAAACCTGGAGAGTTGAGACCCATGTAATGGGTACCATGCAATATGTTTTCAAAGGGTCTTCATTTGCTCACTGAACCTCTCCAATCCTATCACTGCTGTGTTTATGCCCCTGTACACATGCTTGATTCTCTTTTGGAGACATAGCAATCCATAGGTTTTAAGATACTTACTAGTCAGGTACATCATTAGGCGTTTAATATGCAGTGTTGAGTCCATTTCGTTGAGCAAGGAGTAGCTCTTGTCTATTCCATATTTGGCTTAAGGAACTTTACCTGTGCTCATTTCAATCTCTGGTGTTATGCAGCACCCCAACTCACATTTACCCTTAAGCAAGCATAAGTTGGTTTTCTAAATTTGAGACCCTGTTCTGTTTTGGAATTCAGTTCCTGTGTAGCCAAGTTTACATTCCGTGTATTAGTGATATCTTATGATGTTTCCTTTTCTTTGTAACTTATTTCAGTTAGAATCATCGTACCTGAATCCACTCATTGTGCTGCTACGGGCCTGATGACATAGATTTCATTGCTGAGTGATACTGCATTGTACGTAAGTACCACAAGTTCTTTATCCATTTTTCACTTTCTGTGATATTGAACTTGTACGGTAAACGAGGTTCTTGTAAACAGAGGCGTCCCAAACTTTGGGGTGGCTGTGTCTTTTTCATTTTAATTTCCCTAATCTATAGGACCATAAGTGGAAGTGCCCTAGGCTCTGTTGCTTTGTTTTTTAGATGTTTCAGGAAACACCATACACTTCTCCTGAGTGTCTGTTGGCAATTTACATCCCGCCCATCAGCATAACAAGGCTCCCAGTTCTCCATGGCCTGTCCTGCCTTTCTGGATTTTACACTTTTTTGAGATGGACCTTTTGACCTGGGGGAAGTGAGACTTCATTGCAGTGCAGATTTCCTTTGCAAGTTTGCTTGGTTGGCCAAAAAGGGCGTATGCGTTTTTTCCTGAATATATTCAGGAAAAAACGCATACGCCCTTTTTGGCCAAGTGCATCATTGTGGACGTTCTGCCTCTTTTCCTATGCTTTCAATGCAATTCCAGTCTACCTCCTGAAATCGGTTTCCTGCAATTCTGCCCCGCTTTCAAGTCCTCTTGGCAGCCTTACTTCAGTATATTTTTGGACGATAGCTGTCATTTATAACTCTGCAGGTTTGTGAATTACAGTGACCCTGAGCTCCTTTCTTCAACTCGCTTTCTTGTGACCTGGCCGCAACACCACAGGATGGCTTCAGGCCCTAATCTGGTTCGGGCACGGCACACTGAGCCTTTGGTTAATTCCTCTTCCTGGTGGGAAATGAGAGTTAAAGTTGCCCGTCCAGACACCTCCAGCTAGTCTCTCATTGGTTCTCCCTATTCCTGTTCATCTTCCGCAGAAATTGCAAACTGGGCCAAACAGTAGGTTAAAGGGACTGACTCTCCAAGACGGGAGAGTGTTAGTAAAGTGTCTGGAATGTTGCACCCGAGTACCAGGGTACGAAAACTGAGACATATTTGAACACGTCTCCCGATCACATGGTTGATCATACTCTAGGTTCCACATGCATGTTTTAGCTGAAGGAAGAATACCTTAAACCTGGGTAGTTGAAACCCGTGGAATGGGTACCATGCAATATGACTTCAAAGGGTCTTCATTTGCTCACCGAACCTCTCCAATCCTATCACTGCTGCGTTTATGCCCCTGTACACATGCTTGATTCTCTTTCAGAGACATAGCAATCCATAGGTTTTAAGATACTTACTAGTCAGGTACATTCTTAGGCGTTTAATATGCGGTGTTGAGTCCGTTTCGTTGAGCAAGGAGTAGCTCTTGTCTATTCCATATTTGGCTTAAGGAACTTTATCTGTGCTCATTTCAATCTCTCGTTTTATGCAGCACCCCAACTCACCTTTCCCCTTAAGCAAGCATAAGTTGGTTTTCTAAATTTGAGACCCTGTTCTGTTCTGTAATTCAGTTCCTGTGTAGCCAAGTTTACATTCCGTGTATTACTGATATCTTATGATGTTTCTTTTTCTGTGTGACTTATTTCAGTTAGAATCATCATACCTGAATCCACTCATTGTGCTGCTAAGTGCCTGATGACATAGATTTCATTGCTGAGTGATACTGCCTTGTACGTAAGTACCACAAGTTCTTTATCCATTTTTCACTTTCTGTGATGTTGAACTTGTACTGTAAACGAGGTTCTTGTAAACAGAGGCGTCCCAAACTTTGGGGTGGCTGTGTCTTTTTGATTTTAATTTCCCTAAGCTATAGGACCATAAGTGGAAGTGCCCTAGGCTCTGTTGCTTTGTTTTTTAGATGTTTCAGGAAACACCATACACTTCTCTGGAGTGCCTGTTGGCAATTTACATCCCGCCCATCAGCATAACAAGGCTCCCAGTTCTCCATGGCCTGTCCTGCCTTTCTGGATTTTACACTGTTTTCAGATGTCCCTTTTGACCGGGGGGAAGTGAGACTTCATTGTAGTGCAGATTTCCTTTGCAAGCTTGCTTGATTGGCCAAAAAGGGCGTATGCGTTTTTTCCTGAATATATTCAGGAAAAAACGCATACGCCCTTTTTGGCCAAGTGCATCATTGTGGACGTTCTGCCTCTTTTCCTATGCTTTCAATGCAATTCCAGTCTACCTCCTGAAATCGGTTTCCTGCAATTCTACCCCACTTTCAAGTCCTCCTGGTAGCCTTACTTCAGTATATTTTTGGACGATAGCTGTTATTTATAACTCTGCAGGTTTGTGAATTACAGGGCCCCTGAGCTCCTTTCTTCAACTCGCTTTCTTGTGAGCTGGCCGCAACACCGCAGGATGGCTTCAGGCCCTAATCTGGTTCCGAAATGGCACGCTGAGCTTTTGGTTAATTCCCCTTCCCGGTGGAAAATGAGAGTTAAATTTGCCCGTCCAGACACCTCCAGCTAGTCTCTCATTGGTTCTCGCTATTCCTGTTCATCTTCCGCAGAAATTGCAAACTGGGCCAAACAGGAGGTTAAAGGGACTGACTCTCCAAGTCGGGAGAGTGTTAGTAAAGCGTCTGGAATGTTGCACCCGAGAACCAGGGTACGAAAACTGAGACATATTTGAACACGTCTCCCGATCACATGGTTGATCATACTCTAGGTTCCACATGCATGTTTTAGCTGAAGGAAGAATACCTTAAACCTGGGTAGTTGAAACCCGTGGAATGGGTACCATGCAATATGACTTCAAAGGGTCTTCATTTGCTCACCGAACCTCTCCAATCCTATCACTGCTGCGTTTATGCCCCTGTACACATGCTTGATTCTCTTTCGGAGACATAGCAATCCATAGGTTTTAAGATACTTACTAGTCAGGTACATTCTTAGGCGTTTAATATGCGGTGTTGAGTCCATTTCGTTGAGCAAGGAGTAGCTCTTGTCTATTCCATATTTGGCTTAAGGAACTTTATCTGTGCTCATTTCAATCTCTGGTTTTATGCAGCACGCCAACTCACCTTTCCCCTTAAGCAAGCATAAGTTGGTTTTCTAAATTTGAGACCCTGTTCTGTTTTGGAATTCAGTTCCTGTGTAGCCAAGTTTACATTCCGTGTATTAGTGATATCTTATGATGTTTCTTTTTCTGTGTGACTTTTTTCACTTAGAATCATCGTACCTGAATCCACTCATTATGCTGCTCCGGGCCTGATGACATAGATTTCATTGCTGAGTGGTACCGCGTTGTACCTAAGTACCACAAGTTCTTTATCCATTTTTCACTTTCTGCGATGTTGAACTTGTACAGTAAACGAGGTTCTTTTAAACAGAGCCGTTCCAAAGTTTGGGGTGGCTGTGTCTTTTTGATTTTAATTTCCCTAAGCTATAGGACCATAAGTGGAAGTGCCCTAGGCTCTGTTGCTTTGTTTTTTAGATGTTTCAGGAAACACCATACACTTCTCCCGAGTGTCTGTTGGCAATTTACATCCCGCCCATCAGCATAACAAGGCTCCCAGTTCTCCATGGCCTGTCCTGCCTTTCTGGAGTTTACACTATTTTTCAGATGGCCCTTTTGCCAGGGGGAAGTGAGACTTCTTTGTAGTGCAGATTTCCCTTGCAAGTTTGCTTGGTTGGCCAAAAAGGGCGTATGCGTTTTTTCCTGAATATATTCAGGAAAAAACGCATACGCCCTTTTTGGCCAAGTGCATCATTGTGGACGTTCTGCCTCTTTTCCTATGCTTTCAATGCAATTCCAGTCTACCTCCTGAAATCGGTTTCCTGCAATTCTGCCCCGCTTTCAAGTCCTCTTGTAGCCTTACTTCAGTATATTTATGGACGATAGCTGTCATTTATAACTCTGCAGGTTTGTGAATTACAGTGCCCCTGAGCTCCTTTCTTCAACTCGCTTTCTTGTGAGCTGGCCGCATCACCGCAGGATGGCTTCAGGCCCTAATCTGATTCCGGCACGGCACGCTGAGCCTTTGGTTATTTCCTCTTCCTGGTGGGAAATGAGAGTTAAATTTGCCCGTCCAGACACCTCCAGCTAGTCTCCCATTGGTTCTCCCTATTCCTGTTCATCTTCTGCAGTAATTGCAAACTGGGCCAAACAGGAGGTTAAAGGCGCTGACTCTCCAAGTGGGGTGAATGTTAGTAAAGCGTCTGGAATGTTGCACCCGAGTACCAGGGGAGGAAAACTGAGACATATTTGAACACGTCTCCCGTTCACACGGTTGAACATATTCTGGGTTCCACATGCATGTTTTAGCTGAAGGAAGAATACCTTAAACCTGGGTAGTTGAAACCCGTGGAATGGGTACCATGCAATATGACTTCAAAGGGTCTTCATTTGCTCACCGAACCTCTCCAATCCTATCACTGCTGCGTTTATGCCCCTGTACACATGCTTGATTCTCTTTCAGAGACATAGCAATCCATAGGTTTTAAGATACTTACTAGTCAGGTACATTCTTAGGCGTTTAATATGCGGTGTTGAGTCCGTTTCGTTGAGCAAGGAGTAGCTCTTGTCTATTCCATATTTGGCTTAAGGAACTTTATCTGTGCTCATTTCAATCTCTCGTTTTATGCAGCACCCCAACTCACCTTTCCCCTTAAGCAAGCATAAGTTGGTTTTCTAAATTTGAGACCCTGTTCTGTTCTGTAATTCAGTTCCTGTGTAGCCAAGTTTACATTCCGTGTATTACTGATATCTTATGATGTTTCTTTTTCTGTGTGACTTATTTCAGTTAGAATCATCATACCTGAATCCACTCATTGTGCTGCTAAGTGCCTGATGACATAGATTTCATTGCTGAGTGATACTGCCTTGTACGTAAGTACCACAAGTTCTTTATCCATTTTTCACTTTCTGCGATGTTGAACTTGTACTGTAAACGAGGTTCTTGTAAACAGAGGCGTCCCAAACTTTGGGGTGGCTGTGTCTTTTTGATTTTAATTTCCCTAAGCTATAGGACCATAAGTGGAAGTGCCCTAGGCTCTGTTGCTTTGTTTTTTAGATGTTTCAGGAAACACCATACACTTCTCTGGAGTGCCTGTTGGCAATTTACATCCCGCCCATCAGCATAACAAGGCTCCCAGTTCTCCATGGCCTGTCCTGCCTTTCTGGATTTTACACTGTTTTCAGATGTCCCTTTTGACCGGGGGGAAGTGAGACTTCATTGTAGTGCAGATTTCCTTTGCAAGCTTGCTTGATTGGCCAAAAAGGGCGTATGCGTTTTTTCCTGAATATATTCAGGAAAAAACGCATACGCCCTTTTTGGCCAAGTGCATCATTGTGGACGTTCTGCCTCTTTTCCTATGCTTTCAATGCAATTCCAGTCTACCTCCTGAAATCGGTTTCCTGCAATTCTACCCCACTTTCAAGTCCTCCTGGTAGCCTTACTTCAGTATATTTTTGGACGATAGCTGTTATTTATAACTCTGCAGGTTTGTGAATTACAGGGCCCCTGAGCTCCTTTCTTCAACTCGCTTTCTTGTGAGCTGGCCGCAACACCGCAGGATGGCTTCAGGCCCTAATCTGGTTCCGAAATGGCACGCTGAGCTTTTGGTTAATTCCCCTTCCCGGTAGAAAATGAGAGTTAAATTTGCCCGTCCAGACACCTCCAGCTAGTCTCTCATTGGTTCTCGCTATTCCTGTTCATCTTCCGCAGAAATTGCAAACTGGGCCAAACAGGAGGTTAAAGGGACTGACTCTCCAAGTCGGGAGAGTGTTAGTAAAGCGTCTGGAATGTTGCACCCGAGTACCAGGGGAGGAAAACTGAGACATATTTGAACATGTCTCCCGTTCACACGGTTGAACATATTCTGGGTTCCACATGCATGTTTTAGCTGAAGGAAGAATACCTTAAACCTGGAGAGTTGAGACCCGTGTAATGGGTACCATGCAATATGATTTCAAAGGGTCTTCATTTGCTCACCGAACCTCTCCAATCCTATCACTGCTGCGTTTATGCCCCTGTACACACGCTTGATTCCCTTTTGGAGACACAGCAATCCATAGGTTTTAAGATACTTACTAGTCAGGTACATTCTTAGGAGTTTAGTATGCGGTGTTGAGTCCATTTCGTTGAGCAAGGATTAGCTCTTGTCTATTCCATATTTGGCTTAAGGAACTTTATCTGTGCTCATTTCAATCTCTGGTTTTATGCAGCACCCCAACTCACCTTTCCCCTTAAGCAAGCATAAGTTGGTTTTCTAAATTTGAGACCCTGTTCTGTTTTGGAATTCAGTTCCTGTGTAGCCAAGTTTACATTCCGTGTATTAGTGATATCTTATGATGTTTCTTTTCCTGTGTGACTTATTTCAGTTAGAATCATCGTACCTGAATCCACTCATTATGCTGCTATGGGGCTGATGACATAGATTTCATTGCTGAGTGATACTGCATTGTACCTAAGTACCACAAGTTCTTTATCCATTTTTCACTTTCTGTGATATTGAACTTGTACGGTAAACGAGGTTCTTGTAAACAGAGGCGTCCCAAACTTTGGGGTGGCTGTGTCTTTTTGATTTTAATTTCCCTAAGCTATAGGACCATAAGTGGAAGTGCCCTAGGCTCTGTTGCTTTGTTTTTTAGATGTTTCAGGAAACACCATACACTTCTCCCGAGTGTCTGTTGGCAATTTACATCCCGCCCATCAGCATAACAAGGCTCCCAGTTCTCCATGGCCTGTCCTGCCTTTCTGGATTTTACACTTTTTTCAGATGGCCCTTTTGACCGGGGGGAAGTGAGACTTCATTGTAGTGCAGATTTCCTTTGCAAGCTTGCTTGGTTGGCCAAAAAGGGCGTATGCGTTTTTTCCTGAATATATTCAGGAAAAAACGCATACGCCCTTTTTGGCCAAGTGCATCATTGTGGACGTTCTGCCTCTTTTCCTATGCTTTCAATGCAATTCCAGTCTACCTCCTGAAATCGGTTTCCTGCAATTCTGCCCTGCTTTCAAGTCCTCTGGGCAGCCTTACTTCAGTATATTTTTGGACGATAGCTGTCATTTATTACTCTGCAGGTTTGTGAATTACAGTGCCCCTGAGCACTGTAATCGGTTTACCTCCTGAAATCGGTTTCCTGCAATTCTGCCCTGCTTTCAAGTCCTCTGGGCAGCCTTACTTCAGTATATTTTTGGAAGTTAGCTGTCATTTATTACTCTGCAGGTTTGTGAATTACAGTGCCCCTGAGCTCCTTTCTTCAACTCGCTTTCTTTTGAGCTGGCCGCAACACCGCAGGATGGCTTCAGGCTCTAATCTGTTTCTGGCACGGCACGCTGAGCCTTTGGTTAATTCCTCTTCCTGGTGGGAAATGAGAGTTAAATTTGCCCGTCCAGACACCTCCAGCTAGTCTCTCATTGGTTCTCGCTATTCCTGTTCATCTTCCGCAGAAATTGCAAACTGGGCCAAACAGGAGGTTAAAGGGACTGACTCTCCAAGTCGGGAGAGTGTTAGTAAAGCGTCTGGAATGTTGCACCCGAGTACCAGGGGAGGAAAACTGAGACATATTCGAACACGTCTCCCGATCACATGGTTGATCATACTCAAGGTTCCACATGCATGTTTTAGCTGAAGGAAGAATACCTTAAACCTGGGTAGTTGAAACCCGTGGAATGGGTACCATGCAATATGACTTCAAAGGGTCTTCATTTGCTCACCGAACCTCTCCAATCCTATCACTGCTGCGTTTATGCCCCTGTACACATGCTTGATTCTCTTTCGGAGACATAGCAATCCATAGGTTTTAAGATACTTACAAGTCAGGTACATTCTTAGGCGTTTAATATGCGGTGTTGAGTTCATTTCGTTGAGCAAGGAGTAGCTCTTGTCTATTCCATATTTGGCTTAAGGAACTTTATCTGTGCTCATTTCAATCTCTGGTTTTATGTAGCACCCCAACTCACCTTTACCCTTAAGCAAGCATAAGTTGGTTTTCTAAATTTGAGACACTGTTCTGTTCTGTAATTCAGTTCCTGTGTAGCCAAGTTTACATTCCGTGTATTAGTGATATCTTATGATGTTCCTTTTTCTTTGTGCCTTATTTCAGTTAGAATCATCATACCTGAATCCACTCATTGTGCTTCTATGGGCCTGATGACATGGATTTCATTGCTGAGTGATACTGCATTGTACGTAAGTACCACAAGTTTTTTATCCATTTTTCAGTTTCTTTGATATTGAACTTGTACGGTAAACGAGGTTCTTGTAAACAAAGGCATCCCAAACTTTGGGGTGGCTGTGTCTTTTTGATTTTAATTTCCCTAAGCTATAGGACCATAAGTGGAAGTGCCCTAGGCTCTGTTGCTTTGTTTTTTAGATGTTTCAGGAAACACCATACACTTCTCCCGAGTGTCTGTTGGCAATTTACATCCGGCCCATCAGCATAACAAGGCTCCCAGTTCTCCATGGCCTGTCCTGCCTTTCTGGATTTTACACTTTTTTCAGATGGCCCTTTTGACCGGGGGGAAGTGAGACTTCATTGTAGTGCAGATTTCCTTTGCAAGCTTGCTTGGTTGGCCAAAAAGGGCGTATGCGTTTTTTCCTGAATATATTCAGGAAAAAACGCATACGCCCTTTTTAGCCAAGTGCATCATTGTGGACATTCTGCCTCTTTTCCTATGCTTTCAATGCAATTCCAGTCTACCTCCTGAAATCGGTTTCCTGCAATTCTGCCCCGCTTTCAAGTCCTCTTGGCAGCCTTACTTCAGTATATTTTTGGACGATAGCTGTCATTTATAACTCTGCAGGTTTGTGAATTACAGTGACCCTGAGCTCCTTTCTTCAACTCGCTTTCTTGTGACCTGGCCGCAACACCGCAGGATGGCTTCAGGCCCTAATCTGGTTCCGGCACGGCACGCTGAGCCTTTGGTTAATTCCTCTTCCTGGTGGGAAATGAGAGTTAAATTTGCCCGTCCAGAGACCTCCAGCTAGTCTCTCATTGGTTCTCCCTATTCCTATTCATCTTCCACAGAAATTGCAAACTGGGCCAAACAGGAGCTTAAGGCAATGACTCTCCAAGTCGGGAGAGTGTTAGTAAAGCGTCTGGAATGTTGCACCCGAGTACCAGGGTACGAAAACTGAGACATATTTGAACACGTCTCCCGATCACATGGTTGATCATACTCTAGGTTCCACATGCATGTTTTAGCTGAAGGAAGAATACCTTAAACCTGGGTAGTTGAAACCCGTGGAATGGGTACCATGCAATATGACTTCAAAGGGTCTTCATTTGCTCACCGAACCTCTCCAATCCTATCACTGCTGCATTTATGCCCCTGTACACATGCTTGATTCTCTTTTGGAGACATAGCAATCCATAGGTTTTAAGATACTTACTAGTCAGGTACATTCTTAGGCGTTTAATATGCGGTGTTGAGTCCATTTCGTTGAGCAAGGAGTAGCTCTTGTCTATTCCATATTTGGCTTAAGGAACTTTATCTGTGCTCATTTCAATCTCTGGTTTTATGCAGCACCCCAACTCACCTTTCCCCTTAAGCAAGCATAAGTTGGTTTTCTAAATTTGAGACCCTGTTCTGTTTTGGAATTCAGTTCCTGTGTAGCCAAGTTTACATTCCATGTATTAGTGATATCTTATGATGTTTCTTTTTCTATGTGACTTATTTCAGTTAGAATCATCGTACCTGAATCCACTCATTATGCTGCTACGGGCCTGATGACATAGATTTCATTGCTGAGTGATACTGCATTGTACGTAAGTACCACAAGTTCTTTATCCATTTTTCACTTTCTGTGATATTGAACTTGTACCGTAAACGAAGTTCTTGTAAACAGAGGCGTCCCAAACTTTGGGGTGGCTGTGTCTTTTTGATTTTAATTTCCCTAAGCTATAGGACCATAAGTGGAAGTGCCCTAGGCTCTGTTGCTTTGTTTTTTAGATGTTTCAGGAAACACCATACACTTCTCCCGAGTGTCTGTTGACAATTTCCATCCCGCCCATCAGCATAACAAGGCTCCCAGTTCTCCATGGCCTGTCCTGCCTTTCTGGATTTTACACTTTTTGCAGATGGCCCTTTTGACCGGGGGGAAGTGAGACTTCATTGTAGTGCAGATTTCCTTTGCAAGTTTGCTTGGTTGGCCAAAAAGGGCGTATGCGTTTTTCCTGAATATATTCAGGAAAAAACGCATACGCCCTTTTTGGCCAAGTGCATCATTGTGGACGTTCTGCCTCTTTTCCTATGCTTTCAATGCAATTCCAGTCTACCTCCTGAAATCGGTTTCCTGCAATTCTGCCCCGCTTTCAAGTCCTCTTGGCAGCCTTACTTCAGTATATTTTTGGACGATAGCTGTCATTTATAACTCTGCAGGTTTGTGAATTACAGTGCCCCTGAGCTCCTTTCTTCAACTCGCTTTCTTGTGAGCTGGCCGCAACACCGCAGGATGGCTTCAGGCCCTAATCTGGTTCCGGCACGGCACACTGAGCCTTTGGTTAATTCCTCTTCCTGGTGGGAAATGAGAGTTAAATTTGCCCGTCCAGACACCTCCAGCTAGTCTCTCATTGGTTCTCGCTATTCCTGTTCATCTTCCGCAGCAATTGCAAACTGGGCCAAACAGGAGGTTAAAGGGACTGACTCTCCAAGTCGGGAGAGTGTTAGTAAAGCGTCTGGAATGTTGCACCCGAGTACCAGGGTACGAAAACTGAGACATATTTGAACACGTCTCCCGATCACATGGTTGATCATACTGTAGGTTCCACATGCATGTTTTAGCTGAAGGAAGAATACCTTAAACCTGGGTAGTTGAAACCCGTGGAATGGGTACCATGCAATATGACTTCAAAGGGTCTTATTTGCTCACCGCACCTCTCCAATCCTATCACTGCTGCGTTTATGCCCCTGTACACATGCTTGATTCTCTTTTGGAGACATAGCAATCCATAGGTTTTAAGATACTTACTAGTCAGGTACATTCTTAGGCGTTTAATATGGGGTGTTGAGTCCATTTCGTTGAGCAAGGAGTAGCTCTTGTCTATTCCATATTTGGTTTAAGGAACTTTATCTGTGCTCATTTCAATCTCTGGTTTTATGCAGCACCCCAACTCACCTTTCCCCTTAAGCAAGCATAAGTTGGTTTTCTAAATTTGAGACCCTGTTCTGTTCTGTAATTCAGTTTCTGTGTAGCCAAGTTTACATTCCGTGTATTACTGATATCTTATGATGTTTCTTTTTCTGTGTGACTTATTTCAGTTAGAATCATCATACCTGAATCCACTCATTGTGCTGCTAAGGGCCTGATGACATAGATTTCATTGCTGAGTGATATTGCTTTGTAAGTAAATACCACAACTTCTTTATCCATTTTTCACTTTCTGCGATGTTGAAATTGTACTGTAAACGAGGTTCTTGTAAACAGAGGCATCCCAAACTTTGGGGTGGCTGTGTCTTTTTGATTTTAATTTCCCTAAGCTATAGGACCATAAGTGGAAGTGCCCTAGGCTCTGTTGCTTTGTTTTTTAGATGTTTCAGGAAACACCATACACTTCTCCCGAGTGTCTGTTGGCAATGTACATCCTGCCCATCAGCATAACAAGGCTCCCAGTTCTCCATGGCCTGTCCTGCCTTTCTGGATTTTACACTTTTTTCAGATGGCCCTTTTGACCGGGGGGAAGTGAGACTTCATTGTAGTGCAGATTTCCATTGCAAGCTTGCTTGGTTGGCCAAAAAGGGCGTATGCGTTTTTTCCTGAATATATTCAGGAAAAAACGCATACGCCCTTTTTGGCCAAGTGCATCATTGTGGACGTTCTGCCTCTTTTCCTATGCTTTCAATGCAATTCCAGTCTACCTCCTGAAATCGGTTTCCTGCAATTCTGCCCCGCTTTCAAGTCCTCTTGGCAGCCTTACTTCAGAATATTTTTGGACGGTAGCTGTCATTTATAACTCTGCAGGTTTGTGAATTACAGTGCCCCTGAGCTCCTTTCTTCAACTCGCTTTCTTGTGAGCTGGCCGCAACACCGCAGGATGGCTTCAGGCCCTAATCTTGTTCCGGCACGGCACACTGAGCCTTTGGTTAATTCCTCTTCCTGGTGGGAAATGAGAGTTAAATTTGCCCGTCCAGACACCTCCAGCTTGTCTCTCATTGGTTCTCGCTATTCCTGTTCATCTTCACGCAGCAATTGCAAACTGGGCCAAACAGGAGGTTAAAGGGACTGACTCTCCAAGTCGGGAGAGTGTTAGTAAAGCGTCTGGAATGTTGCACCCGAGTACCAGGGTACGAAAACTGAGACATATTTGAACACGTCTCCCGATCACATGGTTGATCATACTGTAGGTTCCACATGCATGTTTTAGCTGAAGGAAGAATACCTTAAACCTGGGTAGTTGAAACCCGTGGAATGGGTACCATGCAATATGACTTCGAAGGGTCTTCATTTGCTCACCGAACCTCTCCAATCCTATCACTGCTGCGTTTATGCCCCTGTACACACGCTTGATTCTCTTGCAGAGACATAGCAATCCATAGGTTTTAAGATACTTACTAGTCAGGTACATTCTTAGGCGTTTAATATGGGGTGTTGAGTCCATTTCGTTGAGCAAGGAGTAGCTCTTGTCTATTCCATATTTGGCTTAAGGAACTTTATCTGTGCTCATTTCAATCTCTGGTTTTATGCAGCACCCCAACTCACCTTTCCCCTTAAGCAAGCATAAGTTGGTTTTCTGAATTTGAGACCCTGTTCTGGTTTGGAATTCAGTTCCTGTGTAGCCAAGTTTACATTCCATGTATTAGTGATATCTTATGATGTTTCTTTTTCTATGTGCCTTATTTCAGTTAGAATCATCGTACCTGAATCCACTCATTATACTGCTACGGGCCTGATGACATAGATTTCATTGCTGAGTGATACTGCATTGTACGTAAGTACCACAAGTTCTTTATCCATTTTTCACTTTCTGTGATATTGAACTTGTACCGTAAACGAAGTTCTTGTAAACAGAGGCCTCCCAAACTTTGGGGTGGCTGTGTCTTTTTGATTTTAATTTCCCTAAGCTATAGGACCATAAGTGGAAGTGCCCTAGGCTCTGTTGCTTTGTTTTTTAGATGTTTCAGGAAACACCATACACTCCTCCGGAGTGTCTGTTGGCAATTTACATCCCGCCCATCAGCATAACAAGGCTCCCAGTTCTCCATGGCCTGTCCTGCCTTTCTGGATTTTACACTTTTTTCAGATGGCCCTTTTGACCGGGGGGAAGTGAGACTTCATTGTAGTGTAGATTTCCTTTGCAAGTTTGCTTGGTTGGCCAAAAAGGGCGTATGCGTTTTTTCCTGAATATATTCAGGAAAAAACGCATACGCCCTTTTTGGCCAAGTGCATCATTGTGGACGTTCTGCCTCTTTTCCTATGCTTTCAATGCAATTCCAGTCTACCTCCTGAAATCGGTTTCCTGCAATTCTGCCCCACATTCAAGTCCTCTTGGCAGCCTTACTTCAGTATATTTTTGGACGATAGCTGTCATTTATAACTCTGCAGGTTTGTGAATTACAGTGCCCCTGAGCTCCTTTCTTCAACTCGCTTTCTTGTGACCTGGCCGCAACATCGCAGGATGGCTTCAGGCCCTAATCTGGTTCCGGCACGGCACACTGAGCCTTTGGTTAATTCCTCTTCCTGGTGGGAAATGAGAGTTAAATTTGCCCGTCCAGACACCTCCAGCTAGTCTCTCATTGGTTCTCCCTATTCCTGTTCATCTTCCGCAGAAATTGCAAACTGGGCCAAACAGGAGGTTAAAGCGACTGACTCTCCAAGTCGGGAGAGTGTTAGTAAAGCGTCTGGAATGTTGCACCCGAGTACCAGGGTACGAAAACTGAGACATATTTGAACACGTCTCCCAATCACATGGTTGATCATACTGTAGGTTCCACATGCATGTTGTAGCTGAAGGAAGAATACCTTAAACATGGGTAGTTGAAACCCGTGGAATGGGTACCATGCAATATGACTTCAAAGGGTCTTCATTTGCTCACCGAACCTCTCCAATCCTATCACTGCTGCGTTTATGCCCCTGTACACATGCTTGATTCTCTTTTGGAGACATAGCAATCCATAGGTTTTAAGATACTTACTAGTCAGGTACATTCTTAGGCGTTTAATATGCGGTGTTGAGTCCATTTCGTTGAGCAAGGAGTAGCTCTTGTCTATTCCATATTTGGCTTAAGGAACTTTATCTGTGCTCATTTCAATCTCTGGTTTTATGCAGCACCCCAACTCACCTTTCCCCTTAAGCAAGCATAAGTTGGTTTTCTAAATTTGAGACCCTGTTCAGTTTTGGAATTCAGTTCCTGTGCAGCCAAGTTTACATTCCATGTATTACTGATATCTTATGATGTTTCTTTTTCTCTGTGCCTTATTTCAGTTAGAATCATCGTACCTGAATCCACTCATTATGCTGCTACGGACCTGATGACATAGATTTCATTGCTGAGTGATACTGCATTGTACGTAAGTACCACAAGTTCTTTATCCATTTCTCACTTTCTGTGATATTGAACTTGTACCGTAAACGAAGTTCTTGTAAACAGAGGCGTCCCAAACTTTGGGGTGGCTGTGTCTTTTTGATTTTAATTTCCCTAAGCTATAGGACCATAAGTGGAAGTGCCCTAGGCTCTGTTGCTTTGTTTTCTAGATGTTTCAGGAAACACCATACACTCCACCGGAGTGTCTGTTGGCAATTTACATCCCGCCCATTAGCATAACAAGGCTCCCAGTTCTCCATGGCCTGTCCTGCCTTTCTGGATTTTACACTTTTTTCAGATGGCCCTTTTTACCGGGGGAAATGAGACTTCATTGTATTGCAGATTTCCTTTGCAAGCTTGCTTGGTTGGCCAAAAAGGGCGTATGCGTTTTTTCCTGAATATATTCAGGAAAAAACGCATACGCCCTTTTTGGCCAAGTGCATCATTGTGGACGTTCTGCCTCTTTTCCTATGCTTTCAATGCAATTCCAGTCTACCTCCTGAAATCGGTTTCCTGCAATTCTGCCCCGCTTTCAAGTCCTCTTGGCAGCCTTACTTCAGTATATTTTTGGACGATAGCTGTCATTTATAACTCTGCAGGTTTGTGAATTACAGTGACCCTGAGCTCCTTTCTTCAACTCGTTTTCTTGTGACCTGGCCGCAACACCGCAGGATGGCTTCAGGCCCTAATCTGGTTCCGGCACGGCACGCTGAGCCTTTGGTTAATTCCTCTTCCTGGTGGGAAATGAGAGTTAAATTTGCCCGTCCAGAGACCTCCAGCTAGTCTCTCATTGGTTCTCCCTATTCCTATTCATCTTCCACAGAAATTGCAAACTGGGCTAAACAGGAGCTTAAGGCACTGACTCTCGAAGTCGGGAGAGTGTTAGTAAAGCGTCTGGAATGTTGCACCCGAGTACCAGGGTACGAAAACTGAGACATATTTGAACACGTCTCCCGATCACATGGTTGATCATACTGTAGGTTCCACATGCATGTTGTAGCTGAAGGAAGAATACCTTAAACATGGGTAGTTGAAACCCGTGGAATGGGTACCATGCAATATGACTTCAAAGGGTCTTCATGTGCTCACCGAACCTCTCCAATCCTATCACTGCTGCGTTTATGCCCCTGTACACATGCTTGATTCTCTTTTGGAGACATAGCAATCCATAGGTTTTAAGATACTTACTAGTCAGGTACATTCTTAGGCGTTTAATATGCGCTGTTGAGTCCATTTCATTGAGCAAGGAGTAGCTCTTGTCTATTCCATATTTGGCTTAAGGAACTTTATCTGTGCTCATTTCAATCTCTGGTTTTATGCAGCACCCCAACTCACCTTTCCCCTTAAGCAAGCATAAGTTGGTTTTCTAAATTTGAGACCCTGTTCTGTTTTGGAATTCAGTTCCTGTGTAGCCAAGTTTACATTCCATGTATTAGTGATATCTTATGATGTTTCTTTTTCTCTGTGCCTTATTTCAGTTAGAATCATCGTACCTGAATCCACTCATTATGCTGCTACGGACCTGATGACATAGATTTCATTGCTGAGTGATACTGCATTGTACGTAAGTACCACAAGTTCTTTATCCATTTCTCACTTTCTGTGATATTGTACTTGTACCGTAAACGAAGTTCTTGTAAACAGAGGCATCCCAAACTTCGGGGTGGCTGTGTCTTTTTGATTTTAATTTCCCTAAGCTATAGGACCATAAGTGGAAGTGCCCTAGGCTCTGTTGCTTTGTTTTTTAGATGTTTCAGGAAACACCATACACTCCACCGGAGTGTCTGTTGGTAATTTCCATCCCGCCCATCAGCATAACAAGGCTCCCAGTTCTCCATGGCCTGTCCTGCCTTTCTGGATTTTACACTTTTTTCAGATGGCCCTTTTGACCGGGGGGAAGTGAGACTTCTTTGTAGTACAGATTTCCTTTGCAAGTTTGCTTGGTTGGCCAAAAAGGGCATATGCCTTTTTTGCTGAATATATTCAGGAAAAAACGCATACGCGCTTTTTGGCCAAGTGCATCATTGTGGACGTTCTGCCTCTTTTCCTATGCTTTCAATGCAATTCCAGTCTACCTCCTGAAATCGGTTTCCTGCAATTCTGCCCCGCTTTCAAGTCCTCTTGGCAGCCTTACTTCAGTATATTTTTGGATGATAGCTGTCATTTATAACTCTGCAGGTTTGTGAATTACAGTGCCCCTGAGCTCCTTTCTTCAACTGGCTTTCTTGTGACCTGGCGGCAACAATGCAGGATGGCTTCAGGCCCTAATCTGGTTCCGGCACGGCATGCTGAGCCTTAGGTTAATTCCTCTTCCTGGTGGGAAATGAGAGTTAAATTTGTCCGTCCAGACACCTCCAGCTAGTCTCTCATTGGTTCTCGCTATTCCTGTTCATCGTCCGCAGAAATTGCAAACTGGGCCAAACAGGAGGTTAATGGCGCTGACTCTCCAAGTGGGGAGAGTGTTAGTAAAGCGTCTGGAATGTTGCACCCGAGTACCAGGGGAGGAAATCTGAGACATATTTGAACACGTCTCCCGTTCACACGGTTGATCATACTCTGGGTTCCACATGCATGTTTTAGCTGAAGGAAGAATACCTTAAACCTGGAGAGTTGAGACCCGTGGAATGGGTACCATGCAATATGACTTCAAAGGGTCTTCATTTGCTCACCGAACCTCTCCATTCCTATCACTGCTGCGTTTATGCCCCTGTACACACGCTTGATTCTCTTTTGGAGACATAGCAATCCATAGGTTTTAAGATACTTACTAGTCAGGTACATTCTTAGGCGTTTAATATGCGGTGTTGAGTCCATTTAGTTGAGCAAGGAGTAGCTCTTGTCTATACCATATTTGGCTTAAGGAACTTTATCTGTGCTCATTTCAATCTCTGGTTTTATGCAGCACCCCAACTAACCTTTACCCTTAAGCAAGCATAAGTTGGTTTTCTACATTTGAGACCCTGTTCTGTTTTGGAATTCAGTTCCTGTGTAGCCAAGTTTACATTCCGTGTATTAGTGAGATCTTATGATGTTTCTTTTTCTGTGTGACTTATTTCAGTTAGAATCATCGTACCTGAATCCACTCATTATGCTGCTACGGGCCTGATGACATAGATTTCATTGCTGAGTGATACTGCATTGTACGTAAGTACCACAAGTTCTTTATCCTTTTTCACTTTCTGTGATATTGAACTTGTACTGTAAACGAGGTTCTTGTAAACAGAGGCGTCCCAAACTTTGGGGTGGCTGTGTCTTTTTGATTTTAATTTCCCTAAGCTATAGGACCATAAGTGGAAGTGCCCTAGGCTCTGTTGCTTTGTTTTTTAGATGTTTCAGGAAACACCATACACTTCTCCAGAGTGGCTGTTGGCAATTTACATCCCGCTCAGCAGCATAATAAGGCCCTCAGTTCTCCATGGCCTGTCCTGCCTTTCTGGATTTTACACTTTTTTCAGATAGCCCTTTTGACCGGGGGGCAGTGAGACTTCATTGTAGTGCAGATTTCCTTTGCAAGCTTGCTTGGTTGGCCAGAAACGGCGTATGCGTTTTTTCCTGAATATATTCAGGAAAAAACGCATACGCCCTTTTTGGCCAAGTGCATCATTGTGGACGTTCTGCCTCTTTTCCTATGCTTTACATGCAATTCCTGTCTACCTCCTGTAATCAGTTTCCTGCAATTCTGCCCCGCTTTCAAGTCCTCTTGGCAGCCTTACTTCAATATAATTTTGGACGATAGCTGTCATT
The DNA here is from genome assembly GCF_951394435.1 of Stenella coeruleoalba. Taxonomy (NCBI): domain Eukaryota; kingdom Metazoa; phylum Chordata; class Mammalia; order Artiodactyla; family Delphinidae; genus Stenella; species Stenella coeruleoalba. The sequence continues at coordinate 852,497 of NW_027646368.1, forward strand.
TATAACACTGCAGGTTTGTGAATTACGTGCCCCTGAGCTCCTTTCTTCAACTCGCTTTCTTGTGAGCTGGCCGCAACACCGCAGGATTGTTTCAGGCCCCAGTGTGATTCCGGCACGGCACGCTGATCCTTTGGTTAATTCCTCTTCCTGGTGGGAAATGAGAGTTAAATTTGCCCGTCCAGACACCTCCAGCTAGTCTCTCATTGGTTCTCCCTATTCCTGTTCATCTTCCACAGAAATTGCAAAGTGAGCCAAATAGGAGGTTAAAGACACTGACTCTCCAAGTGGGGAGAGTGTTAGTAAAGCATCTGGAATGTTGCACCCGAGTACCAGTGGACGAAAACTGAGACACATTTGAACACGTTTCCCGATCACACGGTGGATCATACTCTGGGTTCCACATGCATGTTTTAGCTGAAGGAAGAATCCCTTAAACCTGGAGAGTTGAGACCCATGGAATGGGTAGCATGCAATATGACTTCAAAGGGTCTGCATTTGCTCACCGAACCTCACCAATCCTATCACGGCTGCGTTTATGCCGCTGTACACACGCTTGATTCTCTTTCGGAGACATATCAATCCATAGGTTTTAAGATTCTTACTAGTCAGGTATATTCTTAGGCGTTTAATATGGGGTGTTGAGTCCACTTCGTTGAGCAAGGAGTAGCTCTTGTCTATTACATATTTGGCTTATGGAACGGTATCTGTGCTCATTTCAATCTCTGGTTTTATGCAGCACCCCAACTCACCTTTCCCCTTAAGCAAGCATAAGTTGGTTTTCTACCTTGAGACCGTGTTCTGTTTTGTAATTCAGTTCCTGTGTAGCCAAGTTTACATTCCGTGTATTAGTGATATCTTATGATGTTTCTTTTTCTATGTGACTTATTTCACTTGGAATCATCGTACCTGAATCCACTCATTATGCTGCTACAGGCCTGATGACATAGATTTCATTGCTGAGTGATATTGCATTGTACCTAAGTACCACAACTTCTTTATCCATTTTTCGCTTTCTGTGATATTGAACTGGTACCGTAAACGAGGTTCCTATAAACAGAGCCGTCCCAAACTTTGGGGTGGCTGTGTCTTTTTGATTTTAATTTCCCTAAGCTATAGGACCATAAGTGGAAGTGCCCTAGGCTCTGTTGCTTTGTTTTTTAGATGTTTCAGGAAACACCATACACTTCTCCAGAGTAGCTGTTGGCAATTTACATCCCGCCCAGCAGCATAACAAGTCTCCCAGTTCTCCATGGCCTGTCCTGCCTTTCTGGATTTTACACATTTTTCAGATGTCCCTTTTGACCGGGGGTCAGTGAGACTTCATTGTAGTGCAGATTTCCTTTGCAAGCTTGCTTGGTTGGCCAAAAAGGGCGTATGCGTTTTTTCCTGAATATATTCAGGAAAAAACGCATACGCCCTTTTTGGCCAAGTGCATCATTGTGGATGTTCTGCCTCTTTTCCTATGCTTTACATGCAATTCCAGTCTACCTCCTGAAATCGGTTTCCTGCAATTCTGCCCCGCTTTCAAGTCCTCTTGGCAGCCTTACTTCAATATATTTTTGAACGATAGCTGTCATTTATAACTCTGCAGGTTTGTGAATTACAGTGCCCCTGAGCTCCTTTCTTCAACTCGCTTTCTTGTGAGCTGGACGCAATACCGCAGGATGGCTTCAGGCCCTAGTGTGGTTCTGGCACGGCACGCTGAGCCTTTGGTTAATTCCTCTTCCTGGTGGGAAATGAGGGTTAAATTTGCCCGTCCAGACACCTCCAGCTAGTCTCTCATTGGTTCTCCCTATTCCTGTTCATCTTCCGCAGAAATTGCAAACTGGGCCAAACAGCAGGTTAAAGGCACTGACTGTCCAAGTGGGGAGAGTGTTAGTAAAGCGTCTGGAATGTTGCACCCGGGTACCAGGGGACGAAAACTGAGACATATTTGAACACGTTTCCCGATCACATGGTGGATCATACTATGGGTTCCACATGCATGTTTTAGCTGAAGGAAGAATCCCTTAAACCTGGAGAGTTGAGACCCATGGAATGGATAGCATGCAATATGACTTCAAAGGGTCTGCATTTGCTCACCGAACCTCACCAATCCTATCACTGCTGCGTTTATGCCGCTGTACACACGCTTGATTCTCTTTCGGAGACATATCAATCCATAGGTTTTAAGATTCTTACGAGTCAGGTATATTCTTTTTCGTTTAATATGGGGTGTTGAGTCCACTTCTTTGAGCAAGGAGTAGCTCTTGTGTATTACATATTTGGCATATGGAACGGTATCTGTGCTAATTTCAATCTCTGGTTTTATGCAGCACCCCAACTCACCTTTCCCCTTAGGCAAGCATAAGTTGGTTTTCTACATTTGAGACCCTGTTCTGTTTTGTAATTCAGTTCCTGTGTAGCCAAGTTTACATTCCGTGTAGTAGTGATATCTTATGATGTTTCTTTTTCTGTGTGACTTATTTCACTTAGAATCATCGTACCTGAATCCACTCATTATGCTGCTACGGGCCTGATGACATAGATTTCATTGCTGAGTGATATTGCATTGTACGTAAGTACCAAAACTTCTTTATCCATTTTTCATTTTCTGTGATATTGAACTTGTACTGTAAACGAGGTTCTTGTAAACAGAGGCGTCCCAAACTTTGGGGTGGCTGTGTCTTTTTGATTTTAATTTCCCTAAGCTATAGGACCATAAGTGGAAGTGCCCTAGGCTCTGTTGCTTTGTTTTTTAGATGTTTCAGGAAACACCATACACTTCTCCAGAGTAGCTGTTGGCAATTTACATCCCGCCCAGCAGCATAACAAGGCTCCCAGTTCTCCATGGCCTGTCCTGCCTTTCTGGATTTTACACTTTTTTCAGATGGCCCTTTTGACCGGGGGGGAATGACACTTCATTGTAGTGCAGATTTCCTTTGCAAGCTTGCTTGGTTGGCCAAAAAGGGCGTATGCGTTTTTTCCTGAATATATTCAGGAAAAAACGCATACGCCCTTTTTGGCCAAGTGCATCATTGTGGATGTTCTGCCTCTTTTCCTATGCTTTACATGGAATTCCAGTATACCTCCTGAAATCGGTTTTCTGCAATTCTGCGGCGCTTTCAAGTCCTCTTGGCAGCCTTACTTCAATATAATTTTGAACGAGAGCTGTCATTTATAACTCTGCAGGTTTGTGAATTACAGTGCCCCTGAGCTCCTTTCTTCAATTCGCTTTCTTTTGAGCTGGCCGCAACACTGCAGGATGGCTTCAGGCCCTAATCTGGTTCCGGCCCGGCACGTTGAGCCTTTGGTTAATTCCTCTTCCTTGGGGAAAATGAGAGTTAAATTTGCCCGTCCAGACACCTCCAGCTAGTCTCTCATTGGTTCTCCCTATTCCTGTTCATCTTACAGAGAAATTGCAAACTGGGCCAAACAGGAGGTTAAAGGGACTGACTCTCCAAGTAGGGAGAGTGTTAGTAAAGCATCTGGAATGTTGCACCCGAGTACCAGGGGACAAAAACTGAGACACATTTGAACACGTTTCCCGATCACACGGTGGATCATACTCTGGGTTCCACATGCATGTTTTAGCTGAAGGAAGAATCCCTTAAACCTGGAGAGTTGAGACCCATGGAATGGGTAGCATGCAATATGACTTCAAAGGGTCTGCATTTGCTCACCGAACCTCACCAGAACTATCACTGCTGCGTTTATGCCACTGTACACACGCTTGATTCTCTTTCGGAGACATATCAATCCATAGGTTTTAAGATTCTTACTAGTCAGGTATATTCTTAGGCGTTTAATATGGGGTGTTGAGTCCACTTCGTTGAGCAAGGAGTAGCTCCTGTCTATTACATATTTGGCTTATGGAACGGTATCTGTGCTAATTTCAATCTCTGGTTTTATGCAGCACCCCAACTCACCTTTACCCTTAAGCAAGCATAAGTTGGTTTTCTACATTTGAGACCCTGTTCTGTTTTGTAATTCAGTTCCTGTGTAGCCAAGTTTACATTCCGTGTATTAGTGATATCTTATGATGTTTCTTTTCTGTGTGACTTATTTCACTTAGAATCATCGTACCTGAATCCACTCATTATGCTGCTACGGGCCTGATGACATAGATTTCATTGCTGAGTGATATTGCATTGTACGTAAGTACCACAACTTCTTTATCCATTTTTCGTTTTCTGTGATATTGAACTAGTACCGTAAACGAGGTTCTTGTAAACAGAGGCGTCCCAAACTTTGGGGTGGCTGTGTCTTTTGGATTTTAATTTCCCTAAGCTATAGGACCATAAGTGGAAGTGCCCTAGGCTCTGTTGCTTTGTTTTTTAGATGTTTCAGGAAACACCATACACTTCTCCAGAGTGGCTGTTGGCAATTTACATCCCGCTCAGCAGCATAATAAGGCCCTCAGTTCTCCATGGCCTGTCCTGCCTTTCTGGAATTTACACTTTTATCAGATAGCCCTTTTGACCGGGGGGCAGTGAGACTTCATTGTAGTGCAGATTTCCTTTGCAAGCTTCCTTGGTTGGCCAGAAACGGCGTATGCGTTTTTTCCTGAATATATTCAGGAAAAAACGCATACGCCCTTTTTGGCCAAGTGCATCATTGTGGACGTTCTGCCTCTTTTCCTATGCTTTACATGCAATTCCTGTCTACCTCCTGTAATCAGTTTCCTGCAATTCTGCCCCGCTTTCAAGTCCTCTTGGCAGCCTTACTTCAATATAATTTTGGACGATAGCTGTCATTTATAACACTGCAGGTTTGTGAATTACGTGCCCCTGAGCTCCTTTCTTCAACTCGCTTTCTTGTGAGCTGGCCGCAACACCGCAGGATTGCTTGAGGCCCTAGTGTGGTTCCGGCACGGCACGCTGAGCCTTTGGTTAATTCCTCTTCCTGGTGGGAAATGAGAGTTAAATTTGCCCGTCCAGACACCTCCAGCTAGTCTCTCATTGGTTCTCCCTATTCCTGTTCATCTTCCACAGAAATTGCAAAGTGAGCCAAATAGGATGTTAAAGACAGTGACTCTCCAAGTGGGGAGAGTGTAGTAAAGCATCTGGAATGTTGCACCCGAGTACCAGTGGACGAAAACTAGGACACATTTGAACACGTTTCCCGATCACACGGTGGATCATACTCTGGGTTCCACATGCATGTTTTAGCTGAAGGAAAAATCCCTTAAACCTGGAGAGTTGAGACCCATGGAATGGGTAGCATGCAATATGACTTCAAAGGGTCTGCATTTGCTCACCGAACCTCACCAATCCTATCACGGCTGCGTTTATGCCGCTGTACACACGCTTGATTCTCTTTCGGAGACATATCAATCCATAGGTTTTAAGGTTCTTACTAGTCAGGTATATTCTTAGGCGTTTAATATGGGGTGTTGAGTCCACTTCGTTGAGCAAGGAGTAGCTCCTGTCTATTACATATTTGGCTTATGGAACGGTATCTGTGCTAATTTCAATCTCTGGTTTTATGCAGCACCCCAACTCACCTTTACCCTTAAGCAAGCATAAGTTGGTTTTCTACATTTGAGACCCTGTTCTGTTTTGTAATTCAGTTCCTGTGTAGCCAAGTTTACATTCCGTGTATTAGTGATATCTTATGATGTTTCTTTTCTGTGTGACTTATTTCACTTAGAATCATCGTACCTGAATCCACTCATTATGCTGCTACGGGCCTGATGACATAGATTTCATTGCTGAGTGATATTGCATTGTACGTAAGTACCACAACTTCTTTATCCATTTTTCGTTTTCTGTGATATTGAACTAGTACCGTAAACGAGGTTCTTGTAAACAGAGGCGTCCCAAACTTTGGGGTGGCTGTGTCTTTTGGATTTTAATTTCCCTAAGCTATAGGACCATAAGTGGAAGTGCCCTAGGCTCTGTTGCTTTGTTTTTTAGATGTTTCAGGAAACACCATACACTTCTCCAGAGTGGCTGTTGGCAATTTACATCCCGCTCAGCAGCATAATAAGGCCCTCAGTTCTCCATGGCCTGTCCTGCCTTTCTGGAATTTACACTTTTATCAGATAGCCCTTTTGACCGGGGGGCAGTGAGACTTCATTGTAGTGCAGATTTCCTTTGCAAGCTTCCTTGGTTGGCCAGAAACGGCGTATGCGTTTTTTCCTGAATATATTCAGGAAAAAACGCATACGCCCTTTTTGGCCAAGTGCATCATTGTGGACGTTCTGCCTCTTTTCCTATGCTTTACATGCAATTCCTGTCTACCTCCTGTAATCAGTTTCCTGCAATTCTGCCCCGCTTTCAAGTCCTCTTGGCAGCCTTACTTCAATATAATTTTGGACGATAGCTGTCATTTATAACACTGCAGGTTTGTGAATTACGTGCCCCTGAGCTCCTTTCTTCAACTCGCTTTCTTGTGAGCTGGCCGCAACACCGCAGGATTGCTTGAGGCCCTAGTGTGGTTCCGGCACGGCACGCTGAGCCTTTGGTTAATTCCTCTTCCTGGTGGGAAATGAGAGTTAAATTTGCCCGTCCAGACACCTCCAGCTAGTCTCTCATTGGTTCTCCCTATTCCTGTTCATCTTCCACAGAAATTGCAAAGTGAGCCAAATAGGAGGTTAAAGACAGTGACTCTCCAAGTGGGGAGAGTGTAGTAAAGCATCTGGAATGTTGCACCCGAGTACCAGTGGACGAAAACTAGGACACATTTGAACACGTTTCCCGATCACACGGTGGATCATACTCTGGGTTCCACATGCATGTTTTAGCTGAAGGAAAAATCCCTTAAACCTGGAGAGTTGAGACCCATGGAATGGGTAGCATGCAATATGACTTCAAAGGGTCTGCATTTGCTCACCGAACCTCACCAATCCTATCACGGCTGCGTTTATGCCGCTGTACACACGCTTGATTCTCTTTCGGAGACATATCAATCCATAGGTTTTAAGGTTCTTACTAGTCAGGTATATTCTTAGGCGTTTAATATGGGGTGTTGAGTCCACTTCGTTGAGCAAGGAGTAGCTCTTGTCTATTACATATTTGGCTTATGGAACGGTATCTGTGCTAATTTCAATCTCTGGTTTTATGCAGCACCCCAACTCACCTTTCCCCTTAAGCAAGCATAAGTTGGTTTTCTACCTTGAGACCGTGTTCTGTTTTGTAATTCAGTTCCTGTGTAGCCAAGTTTACATTCCGTGTATTAGTGATATCTTATGATGTTTCTTTTTCTATGTGACTTATTTCACTTGGAATCATCGTACCTGAATCCACTCATTATGCTGTTACAGGCCTGATGACATAGATTTCATTGCTGAGTGATATTGCATTGTACCTAAGTACCACAACTTCTTTATCCATTTTTCGCTTTCTGTGATATTGAACTGGTACCGTAAACGAGGTTCCTATAAACAGAGCCGTCCCAAACTTTGGGGTGGCTGTGTCTTTTTGATTTTAATTTCCCTAAGCTATAGGACCATAAGTGGAAGTGCCCTAGGCTCTGTTGCTTTGTTTTTTAGATGTTTCAGGAAACACCATACACTTCTCCAGAGTAGCTGTTGGCAATTTACATCCCGCCCAGCAGCATAACAAGTCTCCCAGTTCTCCATGGCCTGTCCTGCCTTTCTGGATTTTACACATTTTTCAGATGTCCCTTTTGACCGGGGGTCAGTGAGACTTCATTGTAGTGCAGATTTCCTTTGCAAGCTTGCTTGGTTGGCCAAAAAGGGCGTATGCGTTTTTTCCTGAATATATTCAGGAAAAAACGCATACGCCCTTTTTGGCCAAGTGCATCATTGTGGATGTTCTGCCTCTTTTCCTATGCTTTACATGCAATTCCAGTCTACCTCCTGAAATCGGTTTCCGCAATTCTGCCCCGCTTTCAAGTCCTCTTGGCAGCCTTACTTCAATATATTTTTGAACGATAGCTGTCATTTATAACTCTGCAGGTTTGTGAATTACAGTGCCCCTGAGCTCCTTTCTTCAACTCGCTTTCTTGTGAGCTGGCCGCAACACCGCAGGATGGCTTCAGGCCCTAGTGTGGTTCTGGCACGGCACGCTGAGCCTTTGGTTAATTCCTCTTCCTGGTGGGAAATGAGGGTTAAATTTGCCCGTCCAGACACCTCCAGCTAGTCTCTCATTGGTTCTCCCTATTCCTGTTCATCTTCCGCAGAAATTGCAAACTGGGCCAAACAGGAGGTTAAAGGCACTGACTCTCCAAGTGGGGAGAGTGTTAGTAAAGCATCTGGAATGTTGCACCCGGGTACCAGGGGACGAAAACTGAGACATATTTGAACACGTTTCCCGATCACATGGTGGATCATACTATGGGTTCCACATGCATGTTTTAGCTGAAGGAAGAATCCCTTAAACCTGGAGAGTTGAGACCCAGGGAATGGATAGCATGCAATATGACTTCAAAGGGTCTGCATTTGCTCACCGAACCTCACCAATCCTATCACTGCTGCGTTTATGCCGCTGTACACACGCTTGATTCTCTTTCGGAGACATATCAATCCATAGGTTTTAAGATTCTTACGAGTCAGGTATATTCTTTTTCGTTTAATATGGGGTGTTGAGTCCACTTCTTTGAGCAAGGAGTAGCTCTTGTGTATTACATATTTGGCATATGGAACGGTATCTGTGCTAATTTCAATCTCTGGTTTTATGCAGCACCCCAACTCACCTTTCCCCTTAGGCAAGCATAAGTTGGTTTTCTACATTTGAGACCCTGTTCTGTTTTGTAATTCAGTTCCTGTGTAGCCAATTTTACATTCCGTGTATTAGTGATATCTTATGATGTTTCTTTTTCTGTGTGACTTATTTCAGTTAGAATCATCGTATCTGAATCCACTCATTATGCTGCTATGGGCCTGATGACATAGATTTCATTGCTGAGTGATACTGCATTGTACGTAAGTACCACAAGTTCTTTATCCATTTTTCGCTTTCTGTGATATTGAACTAGTACCGTAAACGAGGTTCTTGTAAACAGAGGCGTCACAAACTTTGGGGTGGCTGTGTCTTTTGGATTTTAATTTCCCTAAGCTATAGGACCATAAGTGGAAGTGCCCTAGGCTCTGTTGCTTTGTTTTTTAGATGTTTCAGGAAACACCATACACTTCTCCAGAGTGGCTGTTGGCAATTTACATCCCGCTCAGCAGCATAATAAGGCCCTCAGTTCTCCATGGCCTGTCCTGCCTTTCTGGATTTTACACTTTTATCAGATAGCCCTTTTGACCGGGGGGCAGTGAGACTTCATTGTAGTGCAGATTTCCTTTGCAAGCTTGCTTGGTTGGCCAAAAAGGGCGTATGCGTTTTTTCCTGAATATATTCAGGAAAAAACGCATACGCCCTTTTTGGCCAAGTGCATCATTGTGGATGTTCTTCCTCTTTTCCTATGCTTTACATGCAATTCCAGTCTACCTCCTGAAATCGGTTTCCTGCAATTCTGCCCCGCTTTCAAGTCCTCTTGGCAGCCTTACTTCAATATATTTTTGAACGATAGCTGTCATTTATAACACTGCAGGTTTGTGAATTACAGTGCCCCTGAGCTCCTTTCTTCAACTCGCTTTCTTGTGAGCTGGCCGCAACACCGCAGGATGGCTTCAGGCCCTAGTGTGGTTCCGGCACGGCACGCTGAACCTTTGGTTAATTCCTCTTCCTGGTGGGAAATGAGAGTTAAATTTGCCCATCCAGACACCTCCAGCTAGTCTCTCATTGGTTCTCACTATTCCTGTTCATCTTCCACAGAAATTGCAAAGTGAGCCAAATAGGAGGTTAAAGACACTGACTCTCCAAGTGGGGAGAGTGTTAGTAAAGCATCTGGAATGTTGCACCCGAGTACCAGTGGACGAAAACTAGGACACATTTGAACACGTTTCCCGATCACACGGTGGATCATACTCTGGGTTCCACATGCATGTTTTAGCTGAAGGAAGAATCCCTTAAACCTGGAGAGTTGAGACCCATGGAATGGATAGCATGCAATACGACTTCAAAGGGTCTGCATTTGCTCACCGAACCTCACCAGAGCTATCACTGCTGCGTTTATGCCACTGTACACACGCTTGATTCTCTTTCGGAGACATATCAATCCATAGGTTTTAAGATTCTTACTAGTCAGGTATATTCTTAGGCGTTTAATATGGGGTGTTGTGTCCACTTCGTTGAGCAAGGAGTAGCTCCTGTCTATTACATATTTGGCTTATGGAACGGTATCTGTGCTAATTTCAATCTCTGGTTTTATGCAGCACCCCAACTCACCTTTCCCCTTAAGCAAGCATAAGTTGGTTTTCTACATTTGAGACCCTGTTCTGTTTTGTAATTCAGTTCCTGTGTAGCCAAGTTTACATTCCGTGTATTAGTGATATCTTATGATGTTTCTTTTCTGTGTGACTTATTTCACTTAGAATCATCGTACCTGAATCCACTCATTATGCTGCTACGGGCCTGATGACATAGATTTCATTGCTGAGTGATATTGCATTGTACGTAAGTACCACAACTTCTTTATCCATTTTTCGTTTTCTGTGATATTGAACTAGTACCGTAAACGAGGTTCTTGTAAACAGAGGCGTCCCAAACTTTGGGGTGGCTGTGTCTTTTGGATTTTAATTTCCCTAAGCTATAGGACCATAAGTGGAAGTGCCCTAGGCTCTGTTGCTTTGTTTTTTAGATGTTTCAGGAAACACCATACACTTCTCCAGAGTGGCTGTTGGCAATTTACATCCCGCTCAGCAGCATAATAAGGCCCTCAGTTCTCCATGGCCTGTCCTGCCTTTCTGGATTTTACACTTTTATCAGATAGCCCTTTTGACCGGGGGGCAGTGAGACTTCATTGTAGTGCAGATTTCCTTTGCAAGCTTGCTTGGTTGGCCAAAAAGGGCGTATGCGTTTTTTCCTGAATATATTCAGGAAAAAACGCATACGCCCTTTTTGGCCAAGTGCATCATTGTGGATGTTCTTCCTCTTTTCCTATGCTTTACATGCAATTCCAGTCTACCTCCTGAAATCGGTTTCCTGCAATTCTGCCCCGCTTTCAAGTCCTCTTGGCAGCCTTACTTCAATATATTTTTGAACGATAGCTGTCATTTATAACACTGCAGGTTTGTGAATTACAGTGCCCCTGAGCTCCTTTCTTCAACTCGCTTTCTTGTGAGCTGGCCGCAACACCGCAGGATGGCTTCAGGCCCTAGTGTGGTTCCGGCACGGCACGCTGAACCTTTGGTTAATTCCTCTTCCTGGTGGGAAATGAGAGTTAAATTTGCCCATCCAGACACCTCCAGCTAGTCTCTCATTGGTTCTCACAATTCCTGTTCATCTTCCACAGAAATTGCAAAGTGAGCCAAATAGGAGGTTAAAGACACTGACTCTCCAAGTGGGGAGAGTGTTAGTAAAGCATCTGGAATGTTGCACCCGAGTACCAGTGGACGAAAACTAGGACACATTTGAACACGTTTCCCGATCACACGGTGGATCATACTCTGGGTTCCACATGCATGTTTTAGCTGAAGGAAGAATCCCTTAAACCTGGAGAGTTGAGACCCATGGAATGGGTAGCATGCAATATGACTTCAAAGGGTCTGCATTTGCTCACCGAACCTCACCAATCCTATCACGGCTGCGTTTATGCCGCTGTACACACGCTTGATTCTCTTTCGGAGACATATCAATCCATAGGTTTTAAGATTCTTACTAGTCAGGTATATTCTTAGGCGTTTAATATGGGATGTTGAGTCCACTTCGTTGAGCAAGGAGTAGCTCTTGTCTATTACATATTTGGCTTATGGAACGGTATCTGTGCTAATTTCAATCTCTGGTTTTATGCAGCACCCCAACTCACCTTTCCCCTTAAGCAAGCATAAGTTGGTTTTCTACCTTGAGACCGTGTTCTGTTTTGTAATTCAGTTCCTGTGTAGCCAAGTTTACATTCCATGTATTAGTGATATCTTATGATGTTTCTTTTTCTATGTGACTTATTTCACTTGGAATCATCGTACCTGAATCCACTCATTATGCTGCTACAGGCCTGATGACATAGATTTCATTGCTGAGTGATATTGCATTGTACCTAAGTACCACAACTTCTTTATCCATTTTTCGCTTTCTGTGATATTGAACTGGTACCGTAAACGAGGTTCCTATAAACAGAGCCGTCCCAAACTTTCGGGTGGCTGTGTCTTTTTGATTTTAATTTCCCTAAGCTATAGGACCATAAGTGGAAGTGCCCTAGGCTCTGTTGCTTTGTTTTTTAGATGTTTCAGGAAACACCATACACTTCTCCAGAGTAGCTGTTGGCAATTTACATCCCGCCCAGCAGCATAACAAGTCTCCCAGTTCTCCATGGCCTGTCCTGCCTTTCTGGATTTTACACATTTTTCAGATGTCCCTTTTGACCGGGGGTCAGTGAGACTTCATTGTAGTGCAGATTTCCTTTGCAAGCTTGCTTGGTTGGCCAAAAAGGGCGTATGCGTTTTTTCCTGAATATATTCAGGAAAAAACGCATACGCCCTTTTTGGCCAAGTGCATCATTGTGGATGTTCTGCCTCTTTTCCTATGCTTTACATGCAATTCCAGTCTACCTCCTGAAATCGGTTTTCTGCAATTCTGCCCCGCTTTCAAGTCCTCTTGGCAGCCTTACTTCAATATATTTTTGAACGATAGCTGTCATTTATAACTCTGCAGGTTTGTGAATTACAGTGCCCCTGAGCTCCTTTCTTCAACTCGCTTTCTTGTGAGCTGGCCGCAACACCGCAGGATGGCTTCAGGCCCTAGTGTGGTTCTGGCACGGCACGCTGAGCCTTTGGTTAATTCCTCTTCCTGGTGGGAAATGAGGGTTAAATTTGCCCGTCCAGACACCTCCAGCTAGTCTCTCATTGGTTCTCCCTATTCCTGTTCATCTTCCGCAGAAATTGCAAACTGGGCCAAACAGGAGGTTAAAGGCACTGACTGTCCAAGTGGGGAGAGTGTTAGTAAAGCGTCTGGAATGTTGCACCCGGGTACCAGGGGACGAAAACTGAGACATATTTGAACACGTTTCCCAATCACATGGTGGATCATACTATGGGTTCCACATGCATGTTTTAGCTGAAGGAAGAATCCCTTAAACCTGGAGAGTTGAGACCCATGGAATGGATAGCATGCAATATGACTTCAAAGGGTCTGCATTTGCTCACCGAACCTCACCAATCCTATCACTGCTGCGTTTATGCCGCTGTACACACGCTTGATTCTCTTTCGGAGACATATCAATCCATAGGTTTTAAGATTCTTACGAGTCAGGTATATTCTTTTTCGTTTAATATGGGGTGTTGAGTCCACTTCTTTGAGCAAGGAGTAGCTCTTGTGTATTACATATTTGGCATATGGAACTGTATCTGTGCTAATTTCAATCTCTGGTTTTATGCAGCACCCCAACTCACCTTTCCCCTTAGGCAAGCATAAGTTGGTTTTCTACATTTGAGACCCTGTTCTGTTTTGTAATTCAGTTCCTGTGTAGCCAAGTTTACATTCCGTGTAGTAGTGATATCTTATGATGTTTCTTTTTCTGTGTGACTTATTTCACTTAGAATCATCGTACCTGAATCCACTCATTATGCTGCTACGGGCCTGATGACATAGATTTCATTGCTGATTCATATTGCATTGTACGTAAGTACCAAAACTTCTTTATCCATTTTTCATTTTCTGTGATATTGAACTTGTACTGTAAATGAGGTTCTTGTAAACAGAGCCGTCCCAAACTTTCGGGTGGCTGTGTCTTTTTGATTTTAATTTCCCTAAGCTATAGGACCATAAGTGGAAGTGCCCTAGGCTCTGTTGCTTTGTTTTTTAGATGTTTCAGGAAACACCATACACTTCTCCAGAGTAGCTGTTGGCAATTTACATCCCGCCCAGCAGCATAACAAGGCTCCCTGTTCTCCATGGCCTGTCCTGCCTTTCTGGATTGTACACTTTCTTCAGATGGCCCTTTTGACTGGGGGGCAGTGAGACTTCATTGTAGTGCAGATTTCCTTTGCAAGCTTGCTTGGTTGGCCAAAAAGGGCGTATGCGTTTTTTCCTGAATATATACAGGAAAAAACGCATACGCCCTTTTTGGCCAAGTGCATCATTGTGGACGTTCTGCCTCTTCTCCTATGCTTTACATGCAATTCCAGTCTACCTCCTCAAATCAGTTTCCTGCAATTCTGCCCCGCTTTCAAGTCCTCTTGGCAGCCTTACTTCAATATATTTTTGGATGATAGCTGTCATTTATAACTCTGCAGGTTTGTGAATTACAGTGCCCCTGAGCTCCTTTCTTCAACTCGCTTTCTTGTGAGCTGGCCGCAACACCGCAGGATGGCTTCAGGCCCTAGTGTGGTTCTGGCACGGCACGCTGAGCCTTTGGTTAATTCCTCTTCCTGGTGGGAAATGAGAGTTAAATTTGCCCGTCCAGACACCTCCAGCTAGTCTCTCATTGGTTCTCCCTATTCCTGTTCATCTTCCGCAGAAATTGCAAACTGGGCCAAACAGGAGGTTAAAGGCACTGACTCTCCAAGTGGGGAGAGTGTTAGTAAAGCGTCTGGAATGTTGCACCCGAGTACCAGGGGACGAAAACTGAGACATATTTGAACACGTTTCCCGATCACATGGTGGATCATACTATGGGTTCCACATGCATGTTTTAGCTGAAGGAAGAATCCCTTAAACCTGGAGAGTTGAGACCCATGGAATGGATAGTATGCAATATGACTTCAAAGGGTCTGCATTTGCTCACTGAACCTCACCAATCCTATCACTGCTGCGTTTATGCCGCTGTACACACGCTTGATTCTCTTTTGGAGACATATCAATCCATAGGTTTTAAGATTCTTACGAGTCAGGTATATTCTTAGGCGTTTAATATGGGGTGTTGAGTCCACTTCTTTGAGCAAGGAGTAGCTCTTGTGTATTACATATTTGGCATATGGAACGGTATCTGTGCTAATTTCAATCTCTGGTTTTATGCAGCACCCCAACTCACCTTTCCCCTTAGGCAAGCATAAGTTGGTTTTCTACATTTGAGACCCTGTTCTGTTTTGTAATTCAGTTCCTGTGTAGCCAAGTTTACATTCCGTGTAGTAGTGATATCTTATGATGTTTCTTTTTCTGTGTGACTTATTTCACTTAGAATCATCGTACCTGAATCCACTCATTATGCTGCTACGGGCCTGATGACATAGATTTCATTGCTGATTCATATTGCATTGTACGTGAGTACCAAAACTTCTTTATCCATTTTTCATTTTCTGTGATATTGAACTTGTACTGTAAACGAGGTTCTTGTAAACAGAGCCGTCCCAAACTTTGGGGTGGCTGTGTCTTTTTGATTTTAATTTCCCTAAGCTATAGGACCATAAGTGGAAGTGCCCTAGGCTCTGTTGCTTTGTTTTTTAGATGTTTCAGAAAACACCATACACTTCTCCAGAGTAGCTGTTGGCAATTTACATCCCGCCCAGCAGCATAACAAGGCTCCCAGTTCTCCATGGCCTGTCCTGCCTTTCTGGATTTTACACTTTTTTCAGATGGCCCTTTTGACCAGGGGGCAGTGACACTTCATTGTAGTGCAGATTTCCTTTGCAAGCTTGCTTGGTTGGCCAAAAAGGGCGTATGCGTTTTTTCCTGAATATATTCAGGAAAAAACGCATACGCCCTTTTTGGCCAAGTGCATCATTGTGTATGTTCTGCCTCTTTTCCTATGCTTTACATGCAATTCCAGTATACCTCCTGAAATCGGTTTTCTGCAATTCTGCGGCGCTTTCAAGTCCTCTTGGCAGCCTTACTTCAATATAATTTTGAACGAGAGCTGTCATTTATAACTCTGCAGGTTTGTGAATTACAGTGCCCCTGAGCTCCTTTCTTCAACTCGCTTTCTTTTGAGCTGGCCGCAACACTGCAGGATGGCTTCAGGCCCTAATCTGGTTCCGGCCCGGCACGTTGAGCCTTTGGTTAATTCCTCTTCCTTGGGGAAAATGAGAGTTAAATTTGCCCGTCCAGACACCTCCAGCTAGTCTCTCATTGGTTCTCCCTATTCCTGTTCATCTTACAGAGAAATTGCAAACTGGGCCAAACAGGAGGTTAAAGGCACTGACTCTCCAAGTAGGGAGAGTGTTAGTAAAGCATCTGGAATGTTGCACCCGAGTACCAGGGGACGAAAACTGAGACTCATTTGAACACGTTTCCCGATCACACGGTGGATCATACTCTGGGTTCCACATGCATGTTTTAGCTGAAGGAAGAATCCCTTAAACCTGGAGAGTTGAGACCCATGGAATGGGTAGCATGCAATATGACTTCAAAGGGTCTGCATTTGCTCACCGAACCTCAAAAGAACTATCACTGCTGCGTTTATGCCACTGTACACACGCTTGATTCTCTTTCGGAGACATATCAATCCATAGGTTTTAAGATTCTTACTAGTCAGGTATATTCTTAGGTGTTTAATATGGGGTGTTGAGTCCACTTCGTTGAGCAAGGAGTAGCTCCTGTCTATTACATATTTGGCTTATGGAACGGTATCTGTGCTAATTTCAATCTCTGGTTTTATGCAGCACCCCAACTCACCTTTACCCTTAAGCAAGCATAAGTTGGTTTTCTACATTTGAGACCCTGTTCTGTTTTGTAATTCAGTTCCTGTGTAGCCAAGTTTACATTCCGTGTATTAGTGATATCTTATGATGTTTCTTTTCTGTGTGACTTATTTCACTTAGAATCATCGTACCTGAATCCACTCATTATGCTGCTACGGGCCTGATGACATAGATTTCATTGCTGAGTGATATTGCATTGTACGTAAGTACCACAACTTCTTTATCCATTTTTCGTTTTCTGTGATATTGAACTAGTACCGTAAACGAGGTTCTTGTAAACAGAGGCGTCCCAAACTTTGGGGTGGCTGTGTCTTTTTGATTTTAATTTCCCTAAGCTATAGGACCATAAGTGGAAGTGCCCTAGGCTCTGTTGCTTTGTTTTTTAGATGTTTCAGGAAACACCATACATTTCTCCAGAGTGGCTGTTGGCAATTTACATCCTGCTCAGCAGCATAATAAGGCCCTCAGTTCTCCATGGCCTGTCCTGCCTTTCTGGATTTTACACTTTTTTCAGATAGCCCTTTTGACCGGGGGGCAGTGAGACTTCATTGTAGTGCAGATTTCCTTTGCAAGCTTGCTTGGTTGGCCAGAAACGGCGTATGCGTTTTTTCCTGAATATATTCAGGAAAAAACGCATACGCCCTTTTTGGCCAAGTGCATCATTGTGGACGTTCTGCCTCTTTTCCTATGCTTTACATGCAATTCCTGTCTACCTCCTGTAATCAGTTTCCTGCAATTCTGCCCCGCTTTCAAGTCCTCTTGGCAGCCTTACTTCAATATAATTTTGGACGATAGCTGTCATTTATAACACTGCAGGTTTGTGAATTACGTGCCCCTGAGCTCCTTTCTTCAACTCGCTTTCTTGTGAGCTGGCCGCAACACCGCAGGATTGCTTGAGGCCCTAGTGTGGTTCCGGCACGGCACGCTGAACCTTTGGTTAATACCTCTTCCTGGTGGGAAATGAGAGTTAAATTTGCCCGTCCAGACACCTCCAGCTAGTCTCTCATTGGTTCTCCCTATTCCTGTTCATCTTCCACAGAAATTGCAAAGTGAGCCAAATAGGAGGTTAAAGACACTGACTCTCCAAGTGGGGAGAGTGTTAGTAAAGCATCTGGAATGTTGCACCCGAGTACCAGGGGACGAAAACTGAGACATATTTGAACAAGTTTCCCGATCACATGGTGGATCATACTATGGCTTCCACATGCATGTTTTAGCTGAAGGAAGAATCCCTTAAACCTGGAGAGTTGAGACCCAGGGAATGGATAGCATGCGATATGACTTCAAAGGGTCTGCATTTGCTCACCGAACCTCACCAATCCTATCACTGCTGCGTTTATGCCGCTGTACACACGTTTGATTCTCTTTCGGAGACATATCAATCCATAGGTTCTAAGATTCTTACGAGTCAGGTATATTCTTAGGCGTTTAATATGGGGTGTTGAGTCCACTTCTTTGAGCAAGGAGTAGCTCTTGTGTATTACATATTTGGCATATGGAACGGTATCTGTGCTAATTTCAATCTCGGTTTTATGCAGCACCCCAACTCACCTTTCCCCTTAGGCAAGCATAAGTTGGTTTTCTACATTTGAGACCCTGTTCTGTTTTGTAATTCAGTTCCTGTGTAGCCAAGTTTACATTCCATGTAGTAGTGATATCTTATGATGTTTCTTTTTCTGTGTGACTTATTTCACTTAGAATCATCGTACCTGAATCCACTCATTATGCTGCTACGGGCCTGATGACATAGATTTCATTGCTGATTCATATTGCATTGTACGTAAGTACCAAAACTTCTTTATCCATTTTTCATTTTCTGTGATATTGACCTTGTACTGTAAACGAGGTTCTTGTAAACAGAGCCGTCCCAAATTTTGGGGTGGCTGTGTCTTTTTGATTTTAATTTCCCTAAGCTATAGGACCATAAGTGGAAGTGCCCTAGGCTCTGTTGCTTTGTTTTTTAGATGTTTCAGGAAACACCATACACTTCTCCAGAGTAGCTGTTGGCAATTTACATCCCGCCCAGCAGCATAACAAGGCTCCCAGTTCTCCATGGCCTGTCCTGCCTTTCTGGATTTTACACTTTTTTCAGATGGCCCTTTTGACCGGGGGGCAGTGAGACTTCATTGTAGTGCAGATTTCCTTTGCAAGCTTGCTTGGTTGGCCAAAAAGGGCGTATGCGTTTTTTCCTGAATATATTCAGGAAAAAACGCATACGCCCTTTTTGGCCAAGTGCATCATTGTGGATGTTCTGCCTCTTTTCCTATGCTTTACATGCAATTCCAGTCTACCTCCTGAAATCGGTTTCCTGCAATTCTGCCCCGCTTTCAAGTCCTCTTGGCAGCCTTACTTCAGTATATTTCTGGACGATAGCTGTCATTTATAACTCTGCAGGTTTGTGAATGACAGTGCCCCTGAGCTCCTTTCTTCAACTCGCTTTCTTGTGAGCTGACCGCAACACCGCAGGATTCCTTGAGGCCCTAGTGTGGTTCCGGCACGGCACGCTGAGCCTTTGGTTAATTCCTCTTCCTGGTGGAAAATGAGAGTTAAATTTGCCCGTCCTGACACCTGCAGCTAGTCTCTCATTGGTTCTCCGTATTCCTGTTCATCTTACGCAGAAATTGCAAACTGGGCCAAACAGGAGGTTAAAGGCACTGACTCTCCATGTGGGGAGAGTGTTAGTAAAGCGTCTGGAATGTTGCACCTGAGTACCAGGGGACGAAAACTGAGACACATTTGAACACGTCTCCCGATCACATGGTTGATCATAATCTAGGTTCCACATGCATGTTTTAGCTGAAGGAAGAATACCTTAAACCTGGGTAGTTGAAACCCGTGGAATGGGTACCATGCAATATGACTTCAAAGGGTCTTCATTTGCTCACCGAACCTCTCCAATCCTACCACTGCTGCGTTTATGCCCCTGTACACACGCTTCATTCTCTTTTGGAGACATAGCAATCCATAGGTTTTAAGATACTTACTAGTCAGGTACATTCTTAGGCGTTTAATATGGGGTGTTGTGTCCATTTCGTTGAGCAAGGAGTAGCTCTTGTCTATTCCATATTTGGCTTAAGGAACTTTATCTGTGCTCATTTCAATCTCTGGTTTTATGCAGCACCCCAACTCACCTTTACCCTTAAGCAAGCATAAGTTGGTTTTCTAAATTTGAGACCCTGTTCTGTTTTGGAATTCAGTTCCTGTGTAGCCAAGTTTACATTCCGTGTATTACTGATATCTTATGATGTTTCTTTTTCTGTGTGACTTATTTCAGTTAGAATCATCGTACCTGAATCCACTCATTATGCTGCTACGGGCCTGATGACATAGATTTCATTGTTGAGTGATACTGCATTGTACGTAAGTACCACAAGTTCTTTATCCATTTTTCACTTTCTGCTATGTTGAACTTGTACTGTAAACGAGGTTCTTGTAAACAGAGGCGTCCCAAACTTTGGGGTGGCTGTGTCTTTTTGATTTTAATTTCCCGAAGCTATAGGACCATAAGTGGAAGTGCCCTAGGCTCTGTTGCTTTGTTTTTTAGATGTTTCAGGAAACACCATACACTTCTCCGGAGTGTCTGTTGGCAATTTACATCTCGCCCATCAGCATAACAAGGCGCCCAGTTCTCCATGGCCTGTCCTGCCTTTCTGGATTTTACATTTTTTTCAGATGGCCCTTTTGACCAGGGGGAAGTGAGACTTCATTGTAGTGCAGATTTCCTTTGCAAGTTTGCTTGGTTGGCCAAAAAGGGCGTATGCGTTTTTTCCTGAATATATTCAGGAAAAAACGCATATGCCGTTTTTGGCCAAGTGCATCATTGTGGACGTTCTGCCTCTTTTCCTATGCTTTCAATGCATTTCCAGTCTACCTCCTGAAATCGGTTTCCTGCAATTCTGCCCCGCTTTCAAGTCCTCTTGGCAGCCTTACTTCAGTATATTTTTGGATGATAGCTGTCATTTATCACTCTGCAGGTTTGTGAATTACAGTGCCCCTGAGCTCCTTTCTTCAACTCGCTTTCTTATGACCTGGCCGCAACACCGCAGGATGGCTTCAGGCCCTAAACTGGTTCCGGCCCGTCACGCTGAGCCTTTGTTTAATTCCTCTTCCTGGTGGGAAATGAGAGTTAAATTTGCCCGTCCAGACACCTCCAGCTAGTGTCTCATTGGTTCTCGCTATTCCTGTTCATCGTCCGCAGAAATTGCAAACTGGGCCAAACAGACGGTTAAAGGGACTGACTCTCGATGTCGGGAGAGTGTTAGTAAAGCGTCTGGAATGTTGCACCCGAGTACCAGGGTACGAAAACTGAGACATATTTGAACACGTCTCCCGATCACATGGTTGATCATACTCTAGGTTCCACATGCATGTTTTAGCTGAAGGAAGAATACCTTAAACCTGGGTAGTTGAAACCCGTGGAATGGGTACCATGAAATATGACTTCAAAGGGTCTTCATTTGCTCACCGAACCTCTCCAATCCTATCACTGCTGCATTTATACCCCTGTACACATGCTTGATTCTCTTTCGGAGACATAGCAATCCATAGGTTTTAAGATACTTACTAGTCAGGTACATTCTTAGGCGTTTAATATGCGGTGTTGAGTCCATTTCGTTGAGCAAGGAGTAGCTCTTGTCTATTCCATATTTGGCTTAAGGAACTTTATGTGTGCTCATTTCGATCTCTGGTTTTATGCAGCACGCCAACTCACCTTTACCCTTAAGCAAGCATAAGTTGGTTGTCTAAATTTGAGACCCTGTTCTGTTCTGTAATTCAGTTCCTGTGTAGCCAAGTTTACATTCCGTGTATTACTGATATCTTATGAAGTTTCTTTTTCTGTGTGACTTATTTCAGTTAGAATCATCATACCTGAATCCACTCATTTTGTTGCTAAGGGCCTGATGACATAGATTTCATTGCTGAGTGATATTGCTTTGTAAGTAAATACCACAACTTCTTTATCCATTTTTCACTTTCTGCGATGTTGAACTTGTACTGTATACGAGGTTCTTGTAAACAGGGGCATCCCAAACTTTGGGGTGGCTGTGTCTTTTTGATTTTAATTTCCCGAAGCTATAGGACCATAAGTGGAAGTGCCCTAGGCTCTGTTGCTTTGTTTTTTAGATGTTTCAGGAAACACCATACACTTCTCCCGAGTGTCTGTTGGCAATTTACACCCCGCGCATCAGCATAACAAGGCTCCCAGTTCTCCATGGCCTGTCCTGCCTTTCTGGATTTTACACTTTTTTCAGATGGCCCTTTTGACCGGGGGGAAGTGAGACTTCATTGTACTGCAGATTTCCTTTGCAAGTTTGCTTGGTTGGCCAAAAAGTGTGTATGCGTTTTTTCCCTGAATATATTCAGGAAAAACGCATACGCCCTTTTTGGCCAACTGCATCATTGTGGACGTTCTGCCTCTTTTCCTATGCTTTCAATGCAATTCCAGTCTACCTCCTGAAATCGGTTTCCTGCAATTCTGCCCCGCTTTCAAGTCCTCTTGGCAGCCTTACTTCAGTATATTTTTGGACGATAGCTGTCATTTATAACTCTGCAGGTTTGTGAATTACAGTGCCCCTGAGCTCCTTTCTTCAACTTGCTTTCTTGTGAGCTGGCCGCAACACCGCAGGATGGCTTCAGGCCCTAATCTGGTTCCGGCACGGCATGCTGAGCCTTTGGTTATTTCCTCTTCCTGGTGGGAAATGAGAGTTAAATTTGCCCGTCCAGACACCTCCAGCTAGTCTCTCATTGGTTCTCCCTATTCCTGTTCATCTTCCGCAGAAATTGCAAACTGGCCCAAACAGGAGGTTAAAGGCGCTGACTCTCCAAGTGGGGAGAGTGTTAGTAAAGCGTCAGGAATGTTGCACCCGAGTACCAGGGGAGGAAAACTGAGACATATTTGAACACGTCTCCCGTTCACACGGTTGATCATACTCTGGGTTCCACATGCATGATTTAGCTGAAGGAAGAATACCTTAAACCTGGAGAGTTGAGACCCGTGTAATGGGTACCATGCAATATGACTTCAAAGGGTCTTCATTTGCTCACCGAACCTTTCCAATCCTATCACTGCTGCGTTTATGCCCCTGTACACATGCTTGATTCTCTTTTGCAGATATAGCAATCCATAGGTTTTAAGATACTTACTAGTCAGGTACATTCTTAGGCGTTTAATATGGGGTGTGGATTCCATTTCGTTGAGCAAGGAGGAGCTCTTGTCTATTCCTTATTTGGCTTAAGGAACTTTATCTGTGCTCATTTCAATCTCTGGTGTTATGCAGCACCCCAATTCACCTTTCCCCTTAAGCAAGCATAAGTTGGTTTTCTATATTTGAGACCCTGTTCTGTTTTGGAATTCAGTTCCTGTGTAGCCAAGTTTACATTCCGTGTATTACTGATATATTATGATGTTTCTTTTTCTGTGTGACTTATTTCAGTTAGAATCATCGTACCTGAATCCACTCATTATGCTGCTACGGGCCTGATGACATAGATTTCATTGCTGAGTGATACTGCATTGTACGTAAGTACCACAAGTTCTTTATCCATTTTTCACTTTCTGTGATATTGAACTTGTACGGTAAAGGAGGTTCTTGTAACCAGAAGTGTCCCAAACTTTGGGGTGGCTGTGTCTTTTTGATTTTAATTTCCCTCAGCTATAGGACCATAAGTGGAAGTGCCCTAGGCTCTGTTGCTTTGTTTTTTAGATGTTTCAGGAAACACCATACACTTCTCCGGAGTGTCTTTTGGCAATTTACATCCCGCCCATCAGCATAACAAGGCTCCCAGTTCTCCATGGCCTGTCCTGCCTTTCTGGATTTTACACTTTTTTCAGATGGCCCTTTTGACCGGGGGGAAGTGAGACTTCATTGTAGTGCAGATTTCCTTTGCAATTTGCTTCGTTGGCCAAAAAGGGCGTATGCGTTTTTTCCTGAATATATTCAGGAAAAAACGCATACGCCCTTTTTGGCCAAGTGCATCATTGTGGACGTTCTGCCTCTTTTCCTATGCTTTCAATGCAATTCCAGTCTACCTCCTGAAATCGGCTTCCTGCAATTCTGCCCCGCTTTCAAGTCCTCTTGGCAGCCTTACTTCAGTATATTTCTGGACGATAGCTGTCATTTTTAACTCTGCAGGTTTGTGAATTACAGTGCCCCTGAGCTCCTTTCTTCAACTCGCTTTCTTGTGACCTGGCCGCAACACCGCAGGATGGCTTCAGGCCCTAATCTTGATCCGGCACGGCATGCTGAGCCTTTGGTTAATTCCTCTTCCTGGTGGGAAATGAGAGTTAAATTTGCCCGTCCAGACACCTCCAGCTAGTCTCTCATTGGTTCTCGCTATTCCTGTTCATCTTCCTCAGTAATTGCAAACTGGGCCAAACAGGAGGTTTAAGGGACTGACTCTCCAAGTCGGGAGAGTGTTAGTAAAGCGTCTGGAATGTTGCACCTGAGTACCTGGGTACGTAAACTGAGACATATTTGAACACGTCTCCCGATCACATGGTTGATCATACTCTAGGTTCCACATGCATGTTTTATCTGAAGGAAGAATACCTTAAACCTGGGTAGTTGAAACCCGTGGAATGGGTACCATGCAATATGACTTCAAAGGGTCTTCATTTGCTCACCGAACCTCTCCAATCCTATCACTGCTGCGTTTATGCCCCTGTACACATGCTTGATTCTCTTTCGGAGACATAGCAATCCATAGGTTTTAAGATACTTACTAGTCAGGTACATTCTTAGGCGTTTAATATGCGGTGTTGAGTCCATTTCGTTGAGCAAGGAGTAGCTCTTGTCTCTTCCATATTTGGCTTAAGGAAGTTTATCTGTGCTCATTTCGATCTCTGGTTTTATGCAGCACCCCAACTCACCTTCCCCCTTAAGCAAGCATAAGTTGGTTTTCTAAACTTGAGACCCTGTTCTATTTTGTAATTCAGTTCCTGTGTAGCCAAGTTCACATTCTGTGTATTAGTGATACCTTATGATGTTTCTTTTCTGTGTGACTTATTTCAGTTCGAATCATCGTATCTGAATCCACTCATTATGATGCTACGGGCCTGATGACATAGATTTCATTGCTGAGTGATATTGCATTGTACGTAAGTACCACAAGTTCTTTATCCATTTTTCACTTTCTGCGATATTGAACTTGTACCGTAAACGAGGTTCTTGTAAACAGAGCCGTCCCAAACTTTGGGGTGGCTGTGTCTTTTTGATTTTAATTTCCCTAAGCTATAGGACCATAAGTGGAAGTGCCCTAGGCTGTGTTGCTTTGTTTTTTAGATGTTTCAGGAAACACCATACACTTCTCCAGAGTAGCTGTTGGCAATTTACATCCCGCCCATCAGCATAACAAGGCTCCCAGTTCTCCATGGCCTGTCGTGCCTTTATGGATTTTACACTTTTTTCAGATGGCCCTTTTGACCAGGTGGAAGTGAGACTTCATTGTAGTGCAGATTTCCTTTGCAAGCTTGCTTGGTTGGCCAAAAAGTGTGTATGCGTTTTTTCCTGAATATATTCAGGGAAAAACACATACGCCCTTTTTGGCCAAGTGCATCATTGTCGAGGTTCTGACTCTCTTCATATGTTTTCAATGCAATTCCAGTTTACCTCCTGAAATTGGTTTCCTGCAATTCTGCCTTGCTTTCAATGCCTCTTCATAGCCTTACCTCAATATATTTTTTGAAAATAGTTGGCCTTTATAACTCTGCAGGTTTTTGAATTGCAGTGGCCCTTATCTCCATTTTTCAGCTCTTATTTTTGTGGTCTTGCCCCATAACCACAGGATTCCTTGAAGCCCTATTTTTCTTCTGGGGCACCTTGCTGTGCCTTTGGTTAATTCTTCTTACTGATGTGACATTAGAGTGACATGTGCCCATTGAAACCGCTACAGCTAGTTTCTCACTGGTTCCCCCTATTCCCATTCATCCTCCGCACTAACTGCAGACTGTGCGATACCAGAACTTAAAGGCATTGACTCTCCATGTGGGGATGTTGTTAGTAAAGCGGCTGGAATGTCGATCCGGAGCCCCAGGAGAGGAAAAATGAGGTGCGTTTTAGAAACCTTTCCCGATCCTATGGTATACCAGTCGCTGGGTTTCCCAAGCATGGTTTAGCTGTAGGAAGATTCCCTTCAACCTGGAGTGTTGGGACCCTTGGACTGAGTAGCATGAAGTATTGCATTAAACTTTCGGCAGTTGCTCACCAAAGCTCACCAATCCTCTCAGCCCCAAGTGTCCAGCCTTATGTCTTATCCAGCTGTGGGTTTATATGTGGTCAATCCAGGTTGCATCACAGCCCCTGAGTGAATTTTGTAAGAATTTTTCTCTCTTTCATTGTTTCAGCGTTTTGTTTTTAAAATTTATTTCTATAATGGGGTTTAGCTCATTTTCACTGCTGTGTTTGTGCCGCTCTGCACACACTTGATTCCCTTATGGAGATATATCAATACATGGGTTTTAAGATTCTTATTACTCAGATATATTTCTCTGCGGTGTATAGGGTGTGTTGAGGCCAGTTCATTGAGCAAGGTGTAGATCTTGTCTAATACCTATTTGGTTTATTGAACGGTATCTGTGCTAATTTCAAACTCTGGTTTTATGCATCACCCCACCTCTCCTTTCCCCTTAAGCTGACATAAGTGTGTTTTCTAAATGTGAGACACTGTTCTGTTCTGTAATTCATTTCTTGTGCAGCCATATTTACCCTCCCTCTATAAGTGATATCTTATGATATGTTTCTTTTTCTGTTTGACTTATTTCAAGTAGTATTATCGGACCTAAATCCACTCTTTATCCTTCTACTAGCCATATTACATTGATTTCATGGTGAAGAGATATTCCATTGTACATAAGTACCACATCTTCTTTATCCATTGTTCTCTTTCCTGGGATATTTAAGGTGTACTGAAGTTGAGGTTCTTGTAAACAGAGTAGCCCTAAACTGTGGTGTGCTTGTGTCTTGTTGATTTTTAGACTTCCCTAGATATACTCCCATGATTGGAAGTGTCCTATGCTCTGTAGCTCTGTTTTTTAGATGATTTAGGAACCACCATACACTTCTCCAGAGTGGCTCTCGGCAGTTCACACACTGCCCATGAGCGTATAAAGGCTCCCTGTTCTCCATGGCCTGTCCTGCATTTCTGGTTTTTACAATTTTTTAGGATGGCCCTTTTGACCGGTGGGAAATGAGACTTCTTTGTTGTGCACATTTGCATTGCTTGCTTGCTTCGTTGCCCATAAAGTGCGTATGCGTTTTTTCCTGGATATAATCAGGAAAAAACGCATACGCCCTTTTGGGCCAACTGCATCATTGTCGAAATTCTGCCGCTTTTCATGTGCGTTAAAGACGAGTCCAGTCTATCTCTTGAAATCTGTTTCTTGCAATTCTGTCTTGCATTCAGATCCTCTTCTTTGCCTTACCTCAACATATTTTTGGACGTTAGTTTTCATTTATAACTCTGCAGGTTTGTGAATTGCAGTGACCCTGAGCTCCATTTTTTAAGTTGCTCTTTTGTGAGCTGGCCTCAAACCCGCAGGATTGCTTCAGACCCTATTTTGGCTCCGGCGAGGCAGGCTGAGCCTTTCTTTAATTCTTATTCTTAATGGGAAATTAGAGTGATATGTGCCCGTCCAAACCCCTACAACTCTTCTCTCATTGGTTCCCCCTCTTCCCTTTCATCCTCCTCACAATTTGCAAAATGTGTGAAACAGAAGTTTAAATGTGCTGATTCTCCAAGTGGGGAGATTCTAAGTAGCGTGGCTGGAATGGTGAACAGGAGCACCAGGAGAGGATAAATGAGGTGCATTTTAGACACATCTCCCGATCACATGGTGTACAGTCCTCTGGGTTTTCCATGCATGTTTTAGCTGTAGGAAGATCCCTTGAACCTGCAGATTTGGGACCCATTGAATGGGTACCAGGTAGTATTACTTTAAAGGGTGTGCATTTCCTCACCCAACCTCACATTTCTCTTAGCGCAAACAGTTTCCAGCCTTATGTCTCATCCTGCTGTGGTTCTAGATGTGTTCAATCCATGTTGCATCACCGTCCCTGAGGAAAAGTTGTAAGAGGTTTTCTCTGTCTCTCTGTCGTTTATTTTTTTCAATTTATTACTATATTGGTTACAGCTGATTTTCAAAGCTCTGTTTCTTGCTGCTGTACATCCACTTGATTCACGTACAGAGAGACATCAATAAATTCTTTTTCAGATTCTTACCAGTCGTATATATTCTTTTCCGGTGACTTGAGTGTGCTGAGTGCAGTTCTTTTAGCTACCGTGTAGGCCTTGTTGATTATCAGTTTGGTATTTGGAATGGTATCTTTGCTAATTTCAACCTCCTGGATGATGCCTCACCCCTCCCCACCTTTCCCGTTTAGCAGCCTTATGCGTGTTTTCTACATATTTGACTATGTTTTTGTTTTGTAATTTATTTCATGTGTAGCCATTTTGGATTCCACCTTTAAGTGATATCTTATGATATGTGTCTTTTTCTTTTTGAATTCTGTCACTTAGAATGATCATACGTAACTCCTCCGGAGTTGTTACAACTGGCCATATTTCATTGATTTCCAGGCTGAATAATATTCCACTCTACCTAAGTACCACATCTCTATCCATTTTTTCCCTCCAGAGACATTTAAGTTATATCCTAGTCGAGGATCTTTTAAACAGAGAGGGGGTAAACATTGGGGTGCCTGTGTCCTCTCGATTTTTGTTTTTCCCAAGATATACGCCCATGAGTGCAAGTGCCCTATGCTCTGTAGCTCATTTTTTAGATGCTTTAGTAAACACAATACACTTCTCCAGAATGGCCGTTGGCAATATACATTTCCACTATAAGTCTCACAGGGCTCCCTCTTCTCCTTGCCCTGTCCTGCATTTCTGTTGTTTACGCTTTATGAGGATGGCTCTTCTGACTGATGCGAAGTGATATCTTTTGTAGTATTGACTTCCAGTGCCCACCTGTTTGGTTGGCTAAAAAAGTGTATGCCCTTTTCTTGAATATATACAGAAAAAAACGCATACACCCTTTTTGGCCAACTGCAATGTTGGCAATGTTCAGCTCCTTTTCTTGTGCTTAATGGCGAGTCCTTTCTACCTCCTCAAATCCCTTTCCTGCCATCCTCCCTTGCTTACAAGTCCTTTTCTCTGACTTTCCTCAAGACATTTTTCAGTGATGGATATTTTCAACTCTGCAGTTTTGTGAATTTTACTGCCCCTGAGTTCCATTGTTCAACTTGTGTTTATGGGAACTGGCCACAAAGCAGCGGGATTTCCTCAAGCCCTATACTGTTTCCATGGGCAACCCTAGCCTTTGGTCAATTCGTCTTCCTGATTGGAAATTAGAGTGACATGTGCCTGTCTGAACACCTAGGACTTGTCTCTCATTGTTCCTCATCCTTCCGCTTCATCCTCTGGACAAATTCCAAACTGTACGCAACAGGATGTTGACAGTGCTGACATCTCCAAGTGGGGAGACTGTTAGTAAAGACGCTGGAGGGGTGAACCCGAGCACCAGGAGATGAGGAGATGAGATGCCTTTTCCAAACTCTTCCCGATCAGACGGTATACCATCCTCTGGGTGTGACAGACATGTTTTAGCAGTAGGAAGAGTCCCATTCATGTAAGGAGAACACCAGGGCTTTTTCAAAATCAGTGTCTCCCCGAAACCCAAACTGGGGAAGTTTTTAAGCTACGGCTACACATATGTTCATTAAGGGCCTTGGGAAGTAGGCAGAGTCCAAACTTTAGATGATTGAAGTCTTCAGGGTCAGAAGCACTCACCACCAGCTTCCCTTAGGCTACACTTTAACTGTCATTGATAGATGATGTCAATAAAAATATCTATTCTTTTTCAGATTATTTCCCCTTATAGGTTATTGCAAAATGTTGAGTGTAGTTCCCTGTGCTATACAGTAGTTCCTTGTTGATGATCTATTTTATACATAGCAGTGTGTATGTGTTAATTCCAAACTGTTAATTTATCCCTCCTCCCACCTTTCCCCTTTGGTAATAATAAATTATAAGATTTTATACTTCTTAGAAATGGGGGAGCTGAAAGAGAGGTATCATTTTCAATGGAAAAGCATTTAAAACAAGATTGAAGGTTTAACCAAGATTATTAGATGTACATCCTTGGAAAGAAATCACTTCGTTTCTCTAATATTGACCTGAAAAATAAGACAAACCTTTTCACTGAACTTGCTTATAAAAAGTGATGGAAATATCAAATGGAAGTGTTAAAAACATCTTATTTTACCCGAGCCTTATACACTGTTCTATGTTAACTACAGTTTGGCTCACACATCTGTTCATTGAGGTTACAATAGTCTCATATTCTGTTACTGGTCCTCCAGAGTGGACCCCAACAAGTGTCCCCCTGCCCAGTGTCATTGGGGCCAACAGATCGGGACTGAGTTTGGTTCACAAGCAAAGGAAACTTTATATTTTGATCAGAGAATGGAGAGGTGAGAGCATGCACTACCCCGTGGGCTGTGGGCTGGGCTGCTGTGTAGAGATCCTGTCAGAGTCAGTGGGAGGGAGGGAGGCGGCGGAGCTCTCGAGGGCCGGGTTGGCTGTAGCTCAGGCTCTATATCATGGAGTCTGCACTGGGCCCCAGGAGCTGAGGTGTCGACCCAGCCATTCTGCACTAGGAAATCTGGTCTGAAGTGCCGGGTGTGGAACCTCTGCATGCGGGACCCTAGGAGCACGTGAAATTAGACAAAGCACAAAGGATAAAAAAGGTTAGACTTGACTTTATTGCCCAGATTCTATTTTTATCTCCCAGGGATTTTTAATGGGCTTTGCTGGGGACAAACCCCTCCTCTGCCTTTTGTCCCGTTCCTCATTCTTGGAGTGCTGAGGGTGCAGACCCTTCTTCTGTAACTGCTGAGTGCTGAGTTGGGAGCCCTCATACCCTGGGACGAGGGTCAGAGCTTCTCCCCAGCAGCCTCCCGGTGACGTTGATTGTCCCCAGGACCCCTGCCTCCCTGCTCGTCCACCTGAGCACCAGCATTGGAAGTGTTATAGATTCTAATGACCTTTAAGGGTCCAGGAAAGAGATGTGCAGAGACGCTGTGGGGGCCGGTTTCACCCCGCCCCACATTTGTTCGGCCACCTTAGGCTGACCGTTTCTGCCAGCCTAGATGCTCTGACCAGTAGTCTGCGCTTTCTTCAATTAGGCCCCTGAATTAACGTACAAACAGCACCAGGTGTCAGAGCCCTGCCCGCTCAACTCCCAGACAGTCCAGGGTCAGTGGTGATCAAGGACCATGATGGCCACTGAGTCAACAGCCTTTTGAAGTAAACAGGAGTCCAGCCGGTCTTATTGGCCACCATCATCACGGTGTCTGTAGGCTTTTCTATGGTGACAGTGTGATATACGGTTCCCCCGCCAAGATTATTAGCTCCCCTCTGGGTGCAGTAAGTCCTGCAAGCAGTAGTCTACTCTTTTGGGACACACTCTTGTTGTTTTATGAGAGAAACTCCAGGTCAAGTGATGTTCACATGAGTCGTCATGGTGCCCTGTTGCCTCCGGTTATCCCTCTTGATGTTGGAGTTGGAGGGCCTCCTCACTCGAGGTCGGTGTGCCCACGGAGCGAACCCTGCAACTTCAGGGCATGGTTGGTGGTTAGGATCACCACGTGGGGTCCTTTTCCCTTAGGAGGGAGGTGGCCTTTTGGGCTGCTGATTTCCAGGTTTTTAGATACCGCCAGTATCTTGGCCAGATGTGGCAGTGGGCCAAGCCCCTTGGTGACCGTAGTTTATCCTACCTGGCTGGCATTCTTGCATTGTTCCATTTCAAGTGGTCCCAGTTTTTGCACTAATTCTCCAATGGCGATTCACCTTTCACCAGGAATGTAAAGGTCAAAGGGTTTAGCTAAATTAGGGAGTTCCAGGGCAAGGGTCTGAATTGACTGCTCTTTCCATTCTTGAAAGGCCACTTCTGGATTCTATTCAAAAGGATCATCATCTTTTCCTTTCAGTGTTTCATATAGAGGCCCAGCTAGTAGACTGTAGTTAGGGATCCAGAAGCAGCAAACCCTGGCCTCCCCAGGAACCCCTAAGCTGTCTTCTAGTTTTAGAAAGGGGTAAGGCTGAAAATGGTTTCTTCCCTTTCCTGGGATGGGCTTCTCCGACCTTCTGTGAGAATGAAGCCCAGGCAGGTCACCGCAGTCTGTGATATTTGAGCTTTTTCTTGGACAACTTCTATCCTTTATTGGCTTGGTAGTTCAGAGGCCTCCTTAGTAGGGCTGGCGATCAGAATGTCGTCTGCATATTGAAGGAGGGTTTCCTTTTCCAGAGGTAGAACTTTTAGGTCTTTAGCTAAGCTTTCCCCAAAGATGGTGTGGGAATTTTTGCACCCTTGGGGCCAGACGGCCCGGAAGTATTGTTTTAGTTGTATGTTGAGTCCTGCCACTCACAAGCCAAAATTTCTTGTGACTCTGGGACTAATGGAATACAAAAGAAGGCATCATTGAAGACTAGTACAGAATACCATGTCCTGGTGGTTGGTAGAATGACCAGCAGGGTGTAAGAATTAGGAGCAACTGGAGGTATATCCTCGGTGGCTTCACTGACTGTCCTGACATCCTTTACCAGGTCCCCAGCAGCCCATGGGGCTCTCGTGGTCAGACCAATCCCAGAATATGGAGCTCACCTGGGCAGGTACCCCACCCCCACCCCAGCCCACGGGGCTCTCGTGGTCAGGCCCCTCCCAGGATACAGAGCTACCCTTGCAGGTACCGTGGCAGGGCTGGGCACACAGGAACCGTGCACATAGCCCTCATTGCAGAGCACCCCCAGCTCACCTGTCGCTCAGAGCTGACACAGAGCACCTCAGAGCAGGACTTGAATGAACAAACAGCAGCTGCGACAGGTCTGTGACCCTGGGCATCACTCCGTGAGGCCTCCCTCCACCTGGTCTTCCAGAGACTTCCACTGCACCCGGGGCACCAGGCCTCTGTCTCCAACCACCACCCACCCCTCCTCTCCCTGACTCCTGGGTTCCTCTCATTAGGAGAGGGTTTTCTTGAAGTTGTCTCCCACTCATGGGCCAGATAAAATGATTAGAAAACAAGCCAAAGCTGCAGCCCCTTGTCTATCCTTACTCTCAGGAGCCCACACCTGTTCCTTGGACCTGGCCGGTTCAGCAAGTTCCATTTTCTGCAACTGTGAGCCCCTGAGGGGTGATGATTGGCTGACCTGGGCAGCCTTACCGTGCCGGCCAGCCCTCCCCAGGTGTGCCTGGGTTGAGATCAATATAAATACCACTCCAGGCAGCAAGAGCCCCCGCAGCCGTACCTGACACCATTTTCTCTGCCCTGTCAGCAGTCTCGGGGCTGGGCTGGTGGGAGGGAGTGAGAGGCCACGGCTTTGTGGGTGGCCCAGTGTGAGTGGGGCTCTGCTGGACTTTCTGCAGCAGTTGCCAGGCTGCCACCTGCTAAAGAAGAGGATGTGTCACCCATACCTGCTGCTGGAATTTCTCCCTGGGCAGAGGTGAGGAAGGAAAAAAGCAGTGGGGGCAGGGACAGGACGGGTATCTCAGGCAGGGAAATGGAAATCTTCCAGAAGAGCACCCAGGGCCAGGACCATCCTGGATGGCCTGCAGGCACCAAGTCGGCTGGCATGCTGTCACTCGTGTGGCTCTATGGCCCTTCCTCTAGGCTTTCAAGTCCTTGTATATATTCAGGTGTTTTACCTGGGACGGGTGGGAATAGTTCAGCAGCAACTGGCCTGGGGCTCAGCTCACGTTTACTCACAGATGCCTCGGCACGGTGCCCCAGCTTTGCAAGGAGGACGCTTGTTGCGTGGGGGCTGCTGGCTGAATGGGAGACGATTCCCCACCACTGACCAACTTCAGAATTGTTTACAACTGGAGCAAGTGCCCTGATACTGTTTTCCTCTGTGTAACTGGTGGGTTCTGTGTTTTTTTCTCTTTTTCGTTTTTGGTTCAAAGTAGATTTTATTCCTCTTTTTTTGTATTTACAGATATAAGCATGGACATAATTTATTCATATAAATACATGTATGTGCAGGGAATAATTGTTTTTTCTGTTTTATTTTTTAAATTTTATTTCTTTTTAATTTTGAATTTTATTTTATATTTTTATACAGCAGGTTCTTATTGGTTATCTATTTTATACATATAAATGTATACATGCCAATCCCAGTCTCTCAACTCGTCCCACCACCACCCCCCCAACAGCTTTCCCCCCTTGTTGTCCATACGTTTGTTGTCTACATCTGTTGCTCTATTTATGCCTTGCAAAATGGTTAATCTGTACAGTTTTTCTAGGTTCCACATATATGCATGAATATACAAGATTTGTTTTTCTCTTTCTGACTTACTTCACTCTGTATGACAGTCTCTAGATCCATCGACGTCTCTACAAATGACCCAATTTCATTCCTTTTCATGGCTTAGTAATATTCCATTTTATATATGTACCACAGCTTTATGCATTCGTCTGTCTGTGGGCATTTAGGTTGGTGCCATTACCTCGATATTGTAAATAGTGATGCAATGAACATTGCGGTGAATGACTCTTTTTGATTTATGGTTTTGTCTGGGTATATGTCCAGTACTGGGATTGCTGTATCATATGGTAATTCTATTGTTAGTTTCTTAAGAAATTCCATATTGTTCTCCATAATGACTGTATCAATTTATATTCCCAACAATAGTGGAAGAGGGTTCCTTTTCTCCACACCCTTTCCAGCATTTTTTGTTTGTAGATTTTCTATGATGCCTATTCTACCAGGTGTGAGGTGATACCTCATTGTTGAATCCATTTCGTTGAGCAAGGGGTAGGTCTTGTCTATTACATATTTGGCTATGGAACGGTATCTGTACTAATTTCAAACTCTGCTTTATGCAGCACCCCAACTCACCTTCCCCCTTAAGCAGGCATAAGTTGGTTTTCTAAATGTGAGACCCTGTTCTGTTTTGTAATTCAGTTCATGTGTAGCCAAGTTCACATTCCATGTATTAGTGATATCTTATGATGTTTCTTTTTCTGTGTGACTTATTTCACTTAGAATCATCGTGCCTCAATCCACTCATTATGCTGGTACGGGCCTGGTGACATAGATTTCATTGCTGAGTGGTATTCCGTTGTACATAAGTACCGCAACTTCTTATCCATTATTTGCTCTCTGGGATATTTAACTTGTGCCGCAGAAGAGATTCCTGTAAAAAGAGCCGTCCCAAATTTTGGGGTGGCTGTGTCTTTTTTATTTTAATTTCCCTAAGCTATAGGACCATAAGTGGAAGTGCCCTAGGCTCTGTTGCTTTGTTTTTTAGATGTTTCAGGAAACATCATACACTTCTACAGAGCGGCTGTTGGCAATTTACATCCCGCTCATCAGCATAACAAGGCTCCCAGTCCTCCATGGCCTGTTCTGCCTTTCTGGATTTTACACTTTTTTCAGATGGACCTTTTGACCGGGGGGAAGTGAGACTTCATTGTAGTGCAGATTTCTTTTGCAAGCTTGCTTGGTTGGCCAAAAAGGGCGTATGCGTTTTTTCCTGAATATATTCAGGAAAAAACGCATACGCCCTTTTTGGCCAAGTGCATCCTTGTGGACGTTCTGCCTCTTTTCCTATGCTTTCAATGCAATTCCAGTCTACCTCCTGAAATCGGTTTCCTGCAATTCTGCCCCGCTTTCAAGTCCTCTTGGCAGCCTTACTTCAGTATATTTTTGGACGATAGCTGTCATTTATAACTCTGCAGGTTTGTGAATTACAGTGCCCCTGAGCTCCTTTCTTCAACTCGCTTTCTTGTGACCTGCCCTCAACACCGCAGGATGGCTTCAGGTCCTAATCTGGATCCGGCACGGCACGCTGAGCCTTTGGTTAATTCCTCTTCCTGGTGGGAAATGAGAGTTAAATTTGCCCGTCCAGACACCTCCAGCTAGTCTCTCATTGGTTCTTGCTATTCCTGTTCATCTTCCGCAGAAATTGCAAACTGGGCCAAACAGGAGGTTAAAGGGACTGACTCTCCAAGTCGGGAGAGTGTTAGTAAAGCGTCTGGAATGTTGCACCCGAGTACCATGGAACCAAAAATGAGACACATTTGAACACGTTTCTCGATCACACGGTGGATCATACTCTGGGTTCCACATGCATGTTTTAGCTGAAGGAAGAATCCCTTAAACCTGGAGAGTTGAGACCCATGGAATGGGTACCATGCAATATGACTTCAAAGGGTCTGCATTTGCTCACCGAACCTCACCAATCTTATGAGCCCCAAGTGTCCAGCCTTATGTGTCACCCAGCTCTGGGTGTAGATATGGTAAATGCAGGTTGCATCAGAAGCCTTGAATGAATTACTTAAGTATTGCTCTGTATTTCACTGTCATTGTGTTTTGTTTAAGAAATTTATTTTTAATATGGGATTTAGCTGATTTTCACTGCTTTAATGCCGCTGTACACACTCTTGATTCTCTTACAGAGATATATAAATCCATAGCTTTTATGTTCTTACTAGTTAGGTATATTTCTAGGCGTTGAATATGGGGTGTTGAGTCCATTTCGTTGAGCAAGGAGTAGCTCTTGTCTATTCCATATTTGGCTTATAGAACTTTATCTGTGCTCATTTCAATCTCTGGTTTTATGCAGCACCCCAACTCACCTTTCCCCTTAAGCAAGCATAAGTTGGTTTTCTAAATTTGAGACCCTGTTCTGTTTTGGAATTCAGTTCCTGTGTAGCCAAGTTTACATTCCGTGTATTACTGATATCTTATGATGTTTCTTTCTCTGTGTTACTTATTTCAGTTAGATTCATCGTACTTAATCCACTCATTATGCTGCTACGGGCTTGATGACATAGATTTCATTGCTGAGTGATATTGCATTGTACGTAAGTACCACAACTTCTTTATCCATTTTTCACTTTCTGCGATATTGAACTTGTACCGTAAACATGGTTCTTGTAAACAGAGCCGTCCCAAACTTTGGGGTGGCTGTGTCTTTTTGATTTTAATTTCCCTAAGCTATAGGACCATAAGTGGAAGTGCCCTAGGCTGTGTTGCTTTGTTTTTTAGATGTTTCAGGAAACACCATACACTTCTCCAGAGCGGCTGTTGGCAATTTACATCCTGCCCATCAGCATAAGAAGGCTCCCAGTTCTCCATGGCCTGTCGTGCCTTTATGGATTTTACACTTTTTTCAGATGGCCCTTTTGACCAGGGGAAAGTGAGACTTCATTGTAGTGCAGATTTCCTTTGCAAGCTTGCTTGGTTGGCCAAAAAGTGTGTATGCGTTTTTTCCTGACTATATTCAGGAAAAAACACATACGCCCTTTTTGGCCAAGTGCATCATTGTCGAGTTTCTGACTCTCTTCATATGTTTTCAATGCAATTCCAGTGTACCTCCTGAAATCGGTTTACTGCAATTCTGCCTTGCTTTCAATGCTTCTTCATAGCCTTACCTCAATATATTTTTTGAAAATAGTTGGCCTTTATAACTCTGCAGGTTTTTGAATTGCAGTGGCCCTTAGCTGCATTTTTCAGCTCTTATTTTTGTGATCTTGCCCCATAACCACAGGGTTCCTTGAAGCTCTATTCTTCTTCTGGGGCACCTTGCTGTGCCTTTGGTTAATTCTTCTTACTGATGTGAAATTAGTGTGACATGTGCCCATTGAAACCGCTACAGCTAGTTTCTCACTGGTTCCCCCTATTCCCATTCATCCTCCGCACTAACTGCAGACTGTGCGATACCAGAACTTAAAGGCATTGACTCTCCATGTGGGGATGTTGTTATTAAAGCGGCTGGAATGTCGATCCAGAGCCCCAGGAGAGGAAAAATGAGGTGTGTTTTAGAAACCTTTCCCGATCATATGGTATACCAGTCGCTGGGTTTCCCAAGCATGGTTTAGCTGTAGGAAGATTCCCTTCAACCTGGAGTGTTGGGACCCTTGGAATGAGTAGCATGAAGTATTGCATTAAACTTTCGGCAGTTGCTCACCAAAGCTCACCAATCCTCTCAGCCCCAAGTGTCCAGCCATATATCTTATCCAGCTGTGGGTTTATATGTGGTCAATCCAGGTTGCATCACAGCCCCTGAGCGAATTTTGTAAGAATTTTTCTCTCTTTCATTGTTTCAGCGTTTT
The DNA here is from genome assembly GCF_951394435.1 of Stenella coeruleoalba. Lineage (NCBI taxonomy): Eukaryota > Metazoa > Chordata > Mammalia > Artiodactyla > Delphinidae > Stenella > Stenella coeruleoalba. The sequence goes on from NW_027646368.1 coordinate 890,177, forward strand.
GTTTTTAAAATTTATTTCTATAATGGGGTTTAGCTCATTTTCACTGCTGTGTTTGTGCCGCTCTGCACACACTTGATTCCCTTATGGAGATATATCAATACATGGGTTTTAAGATTCTTATTACTCAGATATATTTCTCTGCGGTGTATAGGGTGTGTTGAGGCCCGTTCATTGAGCAAGGTGTAGATCTTGTCTAATACTTATTTAGTTTATTGAACGGTATCTGTGCTAATTTCAAACTCTGGTTTTATGCATCACCCCACCTCTCCTTTCCCCTTAAGCTGACATAAGTGTGTTTTTTAAATGTGAGACACTGTTCTGTTCTGTAATTCATTTCTTGTGCAGCCATATTTACCCTCCCTCTATAAGTGATATCTTATGATATGTTTCTTTTTCTGTTTGACTTATTTCAAGTAGTATTATCGGACCTAAATCCACTCTTTATCCTTCTACTAGCCTTATTACATTGATTTCATGGTGAAGAGATATTCCATTGTACATAAGTACCACATCTTCTTTATCCATTGTTCTCTTTCCTGGGATATTTAAGGTGTACTGAAGTTGAGGTTCTTGTAAACAGAGTAGCCTTAAACTGTGGTGTGCTTGTGTCTTGTTGATTTTTAGACTTCCCTAGATATACTCCCATGATTGGAAGTGTCCTATGCTCTGTAGCTCTGTTTTTCAGATGATTTAGGAACCACCATACACTTCTCCAGAGTGGCTCTCGGCAGTTCACACACTGCCCATCAGCGTATAAAGGCTCCCTGTTCTCCATGGCCTGTCCTGCATTTCTGGTTTTTACAATTTTTTAGGATGGCCCTTTTGACCGGTGGGAAGTGAGACTTCTTTGTTGTGCACATTTGCATTGCTTGCTTGCTTCGTTGCCCATAAAGTGCGTATGCGTTTTTTCCTGGATATAATCAGGAAAAACGCATACGCCCTTTTGGGCCAACTGCATCATTGTCGAAATTCTGCCGCTTTTCATGTGCGTTAAAGACGAGTCCAATCTATCTCTTGAAATCTGTTTCTTGCAATTCTGTCTTGCATTCAGATCCTCTTCTTTGCCTTACCTCAACATATTTTTGGACGTTAGTTTTCATTTATAACTCTGCAGGTTTGTGAATTGCAGTGACCCTGAGCTCCATTTTTTAAGTTGCTCTTTTGTGAGCTGGCCTCAAACCCGCAGGATTGCTTCAGGCCCTATTTTGGCTCCGGCGAGGCAGGCTGAGCCTTTCTTTAATTCTTATTCTTAATGGGAAATTAGAGTGATATGTGCCCGTCCAAACCCCTACAACTCTTCTCTCATTGGTTCCCCCTCTTCCCTTTCATCCTCCTCACAATTTGCAAAATGTGTGAAACAGAAGTTTAAATGTGCTGATTCTCCAAGTGGGGAGATTCTAAGTAGCGTGGCTGGAATGGTGAACAGGAGCACCAGGAGAGGATAAATGAGGTGCATTTTAGACACATCTCCCGATCACATGGTGTACAGTCCTCTGGGTTTTCCATGCATGTTTTAGCTGTAGGAAGATCCCTTGAACCTGCAGATTTGGGACCCATTGAATGGGTACCAGGTAGTATTACTTTAAAGGGTGTGCATTTCCTCACCCAACCTCACATTTCTCTTAGCGCAAACAGTTTCCAGCCTTATGTCTCATCCTGCTGTGGTTCTAGATGTGTTCAATCCATGTTGCATCACCGTCCCTGAGGAAAAGTTGTAAGAGGTTTTCTCTGTCTCTCTGTCGTTTATTTTTTTCAATTTATTACTATATTGGTTACAGCTGATTTTCAAAGCTCTGTTTCTTGCTGCTGTACATCCACTTGATTCACGTACAGAGAGACATCAATAAATTCTTTTTCAGATTCTTACCAGTCGTATATATTCTTTTCCGGTGACTTGAGTGTGCTGAGTGCAGTTCTTTTAGCTACCGTGTAGGCCTTGTTGATTATCAGTTTGGTATTTGGAATGGTATCTTTGCTAATTTCAACCTCCTGGATGATGCCTCACCCCTCCCCACCTTTCCCGTTTAGCAGCCTTATGCGTGTTTTCTACATATTTGACTATGTTTTTGTTTTGTAATTTATTTCATGTGTAGCCATTTTGGATTCCACCTTTAAGTGATATCTTATGATATGTGTCTTTTTCTTTTTGAATTCTGTCACTTAGAATGATCATACGTAACTCCTCCGGAGTTGTTACAACTGGCCATATTTCATTGATTTCCAGGCTGAATAATATTCCACTCTACCTAAGTACCACATCTCTATCCATTTTTTCCCTCCAGAGACATTTAAGTTATATCCTAGTCGAGGATCTTTTAAACAGAGAGGGGGTAAACATTGGGGTGCCTGTGTCCTCTCGATTTTTGTTTTTCCCAAGATATACGCCCATGAGTGCAAGTGCCCTATGCTCTGTAGCTCATTTTTTAGATGCTTTAGTAAACACAATACACTTCTCCAGAATGGCCGTTGGCAATATACATTTCCACTATAAGTCTCACAGGGCTCCCTCTTCTCCTTGCCCTGTCCTGCATTTCTGTTGTTTACGCTTTATGAGGATGGCTCTTCTGACTGATGCGAAGTGATATCTTTTGTAGTATTGACTTCCAGTGCCCACCTGTTTGGTTGGCTAAAAAAGTGTATGCCCTTTTCTTGAATATATACAGAAAAAAACGCATACACCCTTTTTGGCCAACTGCAATGTTGGCAATGTTCAGCTCCTTTTCTTGTGCTTAATGGCGAGTCCTTTCTACCTCCTCAAATCCCTTTCCTGCCATCCTCCCTTGCTTACAAGTCCTTTTCTCTGACTTTCCTCAAGACATTTTTCAGTGATGGATATTTTCAACTCTGCAGTTTTGTGAATTTTACTGCCCCTGAGTTCCATTGTTCAACTTGTGTTTATGGGAACTGGCCACAAAGCAGCGGGATTTCCTCAAGCCCTATACTGTTTCCATGGGCAACCCTAGCCTTTGGTCAATTCGTCTTCCTGATTGGAAATTAGAGTGACATGTGCCTGTCTGAACACCTAGGACTTGTCTCTCATTGTTCCTCATCCTTCCGCTTCATCCTCTGGACAAATTCCAAACTGTACGCAACAGGATGTTGACAGTGCTGACATCTCCAAGTGGGGAGACTGTTAGTAAAGACGCTGGAGGGGTGAACCCGAGCACCAGGAGATGAGGAGATGAGATGCCTTTTCCAAACTCTTCCCGATCAGACGGTATACCATCCTCTGGGTGTGACAGACATGTTTTAGCAGTAGGAAGAGTCCCATTCATGTAAGGAGAACACCAGGGCTTTTTCAAAATCAGTGTCTCCCCGAAACCCAAACTGGGGAAGTTTTTAAGCTACGGCTACACATATGTTCATTAAGGGCCTTGGAAAGTAGGCAGAGTCCAAACTTTAGATGATTGAAGTCTTCAGGGTCAGAAGCACTCACCACCAGCTTCCCTTAGGCTACACTTTAACTGTCATTGATAGATGATGTCAATAAAAATATCTATTCTTTTTCAGATTATTTCCCCTTATAGGTTATTGCAAAATGTTGAGTGTAGTTCCCTGTGCTATACAGTAGTTCCTTGTTGATGATCTATTTTATACATAGCAGTGTGTATGTGTTAATCCCAAACTGTTAATTTATCCCTCCTCCCACCTTGCCCCTTTGGTAATAATAAATTATAAGATTTTATACTTCTCAGAAATGGGGGAGCTGAAAGAGAGGTATCATTTTCAATGGAAAAGCATTTAAAACAAGATTGAAGGTTTAACCAAGATTATTAGATGTACATCCTTGGAAAGAAATCACTTCGTTTCTCTAATATTGACCTGACAAATAAGACAAACCTTTTCACTGAACTTGCTTATAAAAAGTGATGGAAATATCAAATGGAAGTGTTAAAAACATCTTATTTTACCCGAGCCTTATACACTGTTCTATGTTAACTACAGTTTGGCTCACAAATGTGTTCATTGATGTTACAATAGTCTCAATTTCTGTTACTGATCCTCCAGAGTGGACCCCAACAAGTGTCCCCCTGCCCAGTGTCATTGGGGCCAACAGATCGAGACTGAGTTTGGTTCACAAGCAAAGGAAACTTTATATTTTGATCAGAGAATGGAGAGGTGAGAGCATGCACTACCCCGTGGGCTGTGGGCTGGGCTGCTGTGTAGAGATCCTGTCAGAGTCAGTGGGAGGGAGGGAGGTGGCGGAGCTCTCGAGGGCCAGGTTGGCTGTAGCTCAGGCTCTATATCGTGGAGTCTGCACTGGGCCCCAGGACCTGAGGTGTCGACCCAGCCATTCTGCACTAGGAAATCTGGTCTGAAGTGCTGGGTCTGGAACCTCTGCATGCGGGACCCTAGGAGCACGTGAAATTAGACAAAGCACAAAGGATAGAAAAGGTTAGACTTGACTTTATTGCCCATATTCTATTTTTATCTCCCAGGGATTTTTAATGGGCTTTGCTGGGGACAAACCCATCCTCTGCCTTTTGTCCCACTCCTCATTCTTGGAGTGCTGAGGGTGCAGACCCTTCTTCTGTAACTGCTGAGTGCTGAGTTGGGAGCCCTCATACCCTGGGGCGAGGGTCAGAGCTTCTCCCCAGCAGCCTCCCGGTGACGTTGATTGTCCCCAGGACCCCTGTCTCCCTGCTCGTCCACCTGAGCACCAGCATTGGAAGTGTTATAGATTCTAATGACCTTTAAGGGTCCAGGAAAGAGATGTGCAGAGACGCTGTGGGGGCCGGTTTCACCCCGCCCCACATTTGTTTGTCCACCTTAGGCTGACCGTTTCTGCCAGCCTAGATGCTCTGACCAGTAGTCTGCGCTTTCTTCAATTAGGTCCCTGAATTAACGTACAAACAGCACCAGGTGTCAGAGCCCTGCCCGCTCAACTCCCAGACAGTCCAGGGTCAGTGGTGATCAAGGACCATGATGGCTACTGAGTCAACAGCCTTTTGAAGTAAACAGGAGTCCAGCCGGTCTTATTGGCCACCATCATCACGGTGTCTGTAGGCTTTTCTATGGTGACAGTGTGGTATGCTGTTCCCCCGCCAAGATTATTAGCTCCCCTCTGGGTGCAGTAAGTCCTGCAAGCAGTAGTCTACTCTTTTGGGACACACTCTTGTTGTTTTATGAGAGAAACTCCAGGTCAAGTGATGTTCACTCGAGTCGTCATGGTGCCCTGTTGCCCCCGGTTATCTCTCTGGATGTTGGAGTTGGAGGGCCTCCTCACTCGAGGTCGGTGTGCCCACGGAGCGAACCCTGCAACTTCAGGGCATGGTTGGTGGTTAGGATCACCACGTGGCGCCCTTTTCCCTTAGGAGGGAGGTGGCCTTTTGGGCTGCTGATTTCCAGGTTTTTAGATACCGCCAGTATCTTGGCCAGATGTGGCAGTGGGCCAAGCCCCTTAGTGACCGTAGTTTATCCTACCTGGATGGCATTCTTGCATTGTTCCATTTCAAGTGGTCCCAGTTTTTGCACTAATTCTCCAATGGTGATTCACCTTTCACCGGGAATGTAAAGGTCAAAGGGTTTAGCTAAATTAGGGAGTTCCAGGGCAAGGGTCTGAATTGACTGCTCTTTCCATTCTTGAAAGGCCACTTCTGGATTCTATTCAAAAGGATCATCATCTTTTCCTTTCAGTGTTTCATATAGAGGCCCAGCTAGTAGACTGTAGTTAGGGATCCAGAAGCAGCAAACCCTGGCCTCCCCAGGAACCCCTAAGCTGTCTTCTAGTTTTAGAAAGGGGTAAGGCTGAAAATGGTTTCTTCCCTTTCCTGGGATGGGCTTCTCCGACCTTCTGTGAGAATGAAGCCCAGGCAGGTCACCGCAGTCTGTGATATTTGAGCTTTTTCTTGGACAACTTCTATCCTTTATTGGCTTGGTAGTTCAGAGGCCTCCTTAGTAGGGCTGGCGATCAGAATGTCGTCTGCATATTGAAGGAGGGTTTCCTTTTCCAGAGGTAGAACTTTTAGGTCTTTAGCTAAGCTTTCCCCAAAGATGGTGTGGGAATTTTTGCACCCTTGGGGCCAGACGGCCCGGAAGTATTGTTTTAGTTGTATGTTGAGTCCTGCCACTCACAAGCCAAAATTTCTTGTGACTCTGGGACTAATGGAATACAAAAGAAGGCATCATTGAAGACTAGTACAGAATACCATGTCCTGGTGGTTGGTAGAATGACCAGCAGGGTGTAGGAATTAGGAGCAACTGGAGGTATATCCTCGGTGGCTTCACTGACTGTCCTGACATCCTTTACCAGGTCCCCAGCAGCCCATGGGGCTCTCGTGGTCAGACCAAACCCAGAATATGGAGCTCACCTGGGCAGGTACCCCACCCCCACCCCAGCCCACGGGGCTCTCGTGGTCAGGTCCCTCCCAGGATACAGAGCTACCCTTGCAGGTACCGTGGCAGGGCTGGGCACACAGGAACCGTGCACATAGCCCTCATTGCAGAGCACCCCCAGCTCACCTGTCGCTCAGAGCTGATGCAGAGCACCTCAGAGCAGGACTTGAACTAACAAACAGCAGCTGTGACAGGTCTGTGACCCTGGGCATCACTCCGTGAGGCCTCCCTCCACCTGGTCTTCCAGAGAGTTCCACTGCACCCGGGGCACCAGGCCTCTGTCTCCAACCACCACCCACCCCTCCTCTCCCTGACTCCTGGGTTCCTCTCATTAGGAGAGGGTTTTCTTGAAGTTGTCTCCCACTCATGGGCCAGATAAAATTATTAGAAAACAAGCCAAAGCTGCAGCCCCTTGTCTATCCTGACTCTCAGGAGCCCACACCTGTTCCTTGGACCTGGCCGGTTCAGCAAGTTCCATTTTCTGCAACTGTGAGCCCCTGAGGGGTGATGATTGGCTGACCTGGGCAGCCTTACCGTGCCAGCCAGCCCTCCCCAGGTGTGCCTGGGTTGAGATCAATATAAATACCACTCCAGGCAGCAAGAGCCCCTGCAGCCGTGCCTGACGCCATTTTCTCTGCCCTGTCAGCAGTCTCGGGGCTGGGCTGGTGGGAGGGAGTGAGAGGCCACGGCTTTGTGGGTGGCCCAGTGTGAGTGGGGCTCTGCTGGACTTTCTGCAGCAGTTGCCAGGCTGCCACCTGCTAAAGAAGAGGATGTGTCACCCATACCTACTGCTGGAATTTCTCCCTGGGCAGAGGTGAGGAAGGAAAAAAGCAGTGGGGCAGGGACAGGACGGGTATCTCAGGCAGGGCAATGGAAATCTTCCAGAAGAGCACCCAGGGCCAGGACCATCCTGGCTGGCCTGCAGGCACCAAGTCGGCCGGCATGCTGTCACTCGTGTGGCTCTATGGCCCTTCCTCTAGGCTTTCAAGTCCTTGTATATATTCAGGTGTTTTACCTGGGACGGGTGGGAATAGTTCAGCAGCAACTGGCCTGGGGCTCAGCTCACGTTTACTCACAGATGCCTCGGCACGGTGCCCCAGCTTTGCAATGAGGATGCTTGTTGCATTGGGGCTGCTGGCTGAATGGGAGATGATTCCCCACCACTGACCAACTTCAGAATTGTTTACAACTGGAGCAATTGCCCTGATACGGTTTTCCTCTGTGTAACTGGTGGGTTCTGTGTTTTTTTTCTCTTTTTCGTTTTTGGTTCAAGGTAGATTTTATTCCTCTTTTTTGTATTTACAGATATAAGCATGGAAATAATTTATTCATATAAATACATGTATGTGCAGGGAATAATTGTTTTTTCTGTTTTATTTATTAAATTTTATTTCTTTTTAATTTTGAATTTTATTTTATATTTTTATACAGCAGGTTCTTATTGGTTATCTATTTTATACATATAAATGTATACATGCCAATCCCAGTCTCTCAACTCCTCCCACCACCACCCCCCCAACAGCTTTCCCCCCTTGTTGTCCATACATTTGTTGTCTACATCTGTTGCTCTATTTATGCCTTGCAAAATGGTTAATCTGTACAGTTTTTCTAGGTTCCACATATATGCATGAATATACAAGATTTGTTTTTCTCTTTCTGACTTACTTCACTCTGTATGACAGTCTCTAGATCCATCGACGTCTCTACAAATGACCCAATTTCATTCCTTTTCATGGCTTAGTAATATTCCATTTTATATATGTACCACAGCTTTATGCATTCGTCTGTCTGTGGGCATTTAGGTTGCTTCCATTACCTCGATATTGTAAATAGTGACGCAATGAACATTGCGGTGAATGACTCTTTTTGATTTATGGTTTTGTCTGGGTATATGTCCAGTACTGGGATTGCTGTATCATATGGTAATTCTATTGTTAGTTTCTTAAGAAATTCCATATTGTTCTCCATAATCACTGTATCAATTTATATTCCCAACAGTAGTGGAAGAGGGTTCCTTTTCTCCACACCCTTTCCAGCATTTTTTGTTTGTAGATTTTCAATGATGCCTATTCTACCAGGTGTGAGGTGATACCTCATTGTTGAATCCATTTCGTTGAGCAAGGGGTAGGTCTTGTCTATTACATATTTGGCTTATGGAACAGTATCTGTAATAATTCCAAACTCTGCTTTTATGCAGCACCCCAACTCACCTTCCCCCTTAAGCAAGCATAAGTTGGTTTTCTAAATGTGAGACCCTGTTCTGTTTTGTAATTCAGTTCATGTGTAGCCAAGTTCACATTCCGTGTATTAGTGATACCTTATGATGTTTCTTTTTCTGTGTGACTTATTTCACTTAGAATCATCGTGCCTCAATCCACTCATTATGCTGGTACGGGCCTGGTGACATAGATTTCATTGCTGAGTGATATTGCACTGTACGTAAATACCACAACTTCTTTATCCATGTTTCACTTTCTACTATATTGAATTTGCACTGTAAACGAGGTTCTTGTAAACAGAGGCGTCCCAAACTTTGGCGTGGCTGTGTCTTTTTGATTTTAATTTTCCTAAGCTATAAGACCATAAGTGGAAGTGCCCTAGGCTCTGATGCTTTGTTTTTTAGATGTTTCAGGAAACACCATACACTTCTCCCGAGTGTCTGTTGGCAATTTACATCCCGCCCATCAGCATAACAAGGCTCCCAATTCTCCATGACCTGTCCTGCCTTTCTGGATTTTACAGGTTTTTCAGATGGCCCTTTTGAGCAGGGGGAAGTGAGAATTCATTGTAGTGCAGATTTCCTTTGCAAGCTTGCTTGGTTGGCCAAAAAGGGCGTATGCGTTTTTTCCTGAATATATTCAGGAAAAAATGAATACGGCCTTTTTGGCCAAGTGCCTCACTGTGGACGTTTTGCCTCTTTTTCTAAACTTTAAATGCAAATCCAGTCTACCTCTCGAAATCGGTTTCCTGCAATTCTGCCCCACTTTGAAGTCCTCTTGGCAGCCTTACTTCAATATATTTTCGGACGATAGCTGTCATTTATAACTCTGCAGGTTTGTGAATTACAGTGCCCCTGAGCTCCTTTCTTCAACTCGCTTTCTTGTGAGCTGGCCACAACACCGCAGGATGGCTTCAGGCCCTAATCTGTTTCCGGCACGGCATGCTGAGCCTTTGGTTAATTCCTCTTCCTGGTGGGAAATTAGAGTTAAATTTGCCCGTCCAGACACCTCCAGCTAGTCTCTCATTGGTTCTCCCTATTCCTGTGCATCTTCCGCAGAAATTGCAAACTGGGCCAAACAGGTTAAAGGCACTGACTCTCCAAGTGGGGAGAGTGTTAGTAAAGCGTCTGGAATGTTGCACCCGAGTAACAGGGGGCAAAAACTGAGACATATTTGAACACGTCTCTGATCACACAGTTGATCATACTCTGGGTTCCACATGCTTTTTTTAGCTGAAGGAAGAATACCTTAAACTTGGAGAGTTGAGACCCGTGGAATGGGTACCATGCAATATGACTTCAAAGGGTCTTCATTTGCTCACCGAACCTCTCCAATCCTATCACTGCTGCGTTTATGCCCCTGTACACATGCTTGATTCTCTTTCGGAGATATAACAATCCCTAGGTTTTAAGATACTTACTAGTCAGGTACATTCTTAGGTGTTTAATATGGGGTGTTGAGTCCATTTCGTTGAGCAAGGAGGAGCTCTTGTCTATTCCATATTTGGCTTAAGGAACTTTATCTGTGCTCATTTCAATCTCTGGTTTTATGCAGCACCCCAACTCACCTTTCCCCTTAAGCAAGCATAAGTTGGTTTTCTAAATTTGAGACCCTGTTCTGTTCTGGAATTCAGTTCCTGTGTAGCCAAGTTTACATTCCGTGTATTACTGATATCTTATGATGTTTCTTTTTCTGTGTGACTTATTTCAGTTAGAATCATCATACCTCAATCCACTCATTGTGCTCCTAAGGGCCTGATGACATAGATTTCATTGCTGAGTGATATTGCTTTGTAAGTAAATACCACAACTTCTTTATCCATTTTTCACTTTCTGTGATGTTGAACTTGTACGGTAAACGAGGTTCTTGTAAACAGAGGTGTTCCAAACTTTGGGGTGGCTGTGTCTTTTTGATTTTAATTTCCCTAAGCTATAGGACCATAAGTGGAAGTGCCCTAGGCTCTGTTGCTTTGTTTTTTCGATGTTTCAGGAAACACCATACACTTCTCCAGAGTGTCTGTTGGCAATTTACATCCCGCCCATCAGCATAACAAGGCTCCCAGTTCTCCATGGCCTGTCCTGCCTTTCTGGATTTTACACTTTTTTCAGATGGCCCTTTTGACCGGGGGGAAGTGAGACTTCATTGTAGTGCAGATTTCCTTTGCAAGCTTGCTTGGTTGGCCAAAAAGGGCGTATGCGTTTTTTCCTGAATATATTCAGGAAAAAACGCATACGCCCTTTTTGGCCAAGTGCATCATTGTGGACGTTCTGCCTCTTTTCCTATGCTTTCAATGCAATTCCAGTCTACCTCCTGAAATCGGTTTCCTGCAATTCTGCCCCGCTTTCAAGTCCTCTTGGTAGCCTTACTTCACTATCTTTTTGGACGATAGCTGTCATTTATAACTCTGCAGGTTTGTGAATTACAGTGCCCCTGAGCTCCTTTCTTCAACTCGCTTTCTTTTGAGCTGGCCGCAACACCGCAGGATGGCTTCAGGCCCTAATCTGGTTCCGGCACGGCACGCTGAGCCTTTGGTTAATTCCTCTTCCTGGTGGGAAATGAGAGTTAAATTTGCCCGTCCAGACACCTCCAGCTAGTCTCTCATTGGTTCTCGCTATTCCTGTTCATCTTCCGCAGAAATTGCAAAATGGGCCAAACAGGACGTTAAAGGGACTGTCTCTCCAAGTGGGGAGAGTGTTAGTAAAGTGTCTGGAATGTTGCACCCGAGTACCAGGGTATGAAAACTGAGACATATTTGAACACATCTCCCGATCACATGGTTGATCATACTCTAGGTTACACATGCATGTTTTAGCTGAAGGAAGAATACCTTAAACCTGGGTAGTTGAAACCCGTGGAATGGGTACCACGCAATAAGACTTCAAAGGGTCTTCATTAGCTCACTGAACCTCTCCAATCCTATCACTGCTGCATTTATGCCCCTGTACACATGCTTGATTCTATTTCGGAGACATAGCAATCCATAGGTTTTAAGATACTTACAAGTCAGGTACATTCTTAGGCGTTTAATATGCGGTGTTGAGTCCATTTCGTTGAGCAAGGAGGAGCTCTTGTCTATTCCATATTTGGCTTAAGGAACTTTATCTGTGCTCATTTCAATCTCTGGTTTTATGCAGCACCCCAACTCACCTTTCCCTTAAGCAAGCATAAGTTGGTTTTCTAAATTTGAGACCCTGTTCTGTTCTGTAATTCAGTTCCTGTGTAGCCAAGTTTACATTCCGTGTATTACTGATATCATATGATGATTCTTTTTCTGTGTGACTTATTTCAGTTAGAATCATCATACCTGAATCCACTCATTGTGCTGCTAAGGGCCTGATGACATAGATTTCATTGCTGAGTGATATTGCTTTGTAAGTAAATACCACAACTTCTTTATCCATTTTTCACTTTCTGTGATATTGAACTTGTACGGTAAACGAGGTTCTTGTAAACAGAGGCGTCCCAAACATTGGGGTGGCTGTGTCTTTTTGATTTTAATTTCCCTAAGCTATAGGACCATAAGTGGAAGTTCCCTAGGCTCTGTTGCTTTGTTTTTCAGATGTTTCAGGAAACACCATACACTTCTCCCCAGTGTCTGGTGGCAATTTACATCCCGACCATTAGCATAACAAGGCTCCCAGTTCTCCATGGCCTGTCCTGCCTTTCTGGATTTTACACTTTTTTCAGATTGCCCTTTTGACCGGGGGGAAGTGAGACTTCATTGTAGTGCAGATTTCCTTTGCAAGCTTGCTTGGTTGGCCAAAAAGGGCGTATGCGTTTTTTCCTGAATATATTCAGGAAAAAACGCATACGCCCTTTTTGGCCAAGTGCATCATTGTGGACGTTCTGCCTCTTTTCCTATGCTTTCAATTCAATTCCAGTCTACCTCCTGAAATCGGTTTCCTGCAATTCTGCCCTGCTTTCAAGTCCTCTTGGCAGCCTTACTTCAGTATATTTTTGGACGATAGCTGTCATTTATAACTCTGCAGGTTTGTGAATTACAGTGCCCCTGAGCTCCTTTCTTCAACTCGCTTTCTTGTGACGTGGCCGCAACACCGCAGGATTGCTTCAGGCACTAATCTGGTTCCGGCACGGCACGCTGAGCCTTTGGTTAATTCCTTTTCCTGGTGGGAAATGAGAGTTAAATTTGCCCGTCCAGACACCTCCAGCTAGTCTCTCATTGGTTCTCCCTATTCCTGTTCATCTTCCTCAGAAATTGCAAACTGGGCCAAAGAGAGGTTAAAGGGACTGACTCTCCAAATCGAGAGAGTGTTAGTAAAGCGTCTGGAATGTTGCACCCGAGTACTAGGGTACGAAAACTGAGACATATTTGAACACGTCTCCCAATCACATGGTTGATCATACTCTAGGTTCCACATGCATGTTTTAGCTGAAGGAAGAATACCTTAAACCTGGAGAGTTGAGGCCCGTGGAATGGGTACCATGCAATATGACTTCAAGCGGTCTTCATTTGCTCACCGAACCTCTCCAATCCTATCACTGCTGCGTTTATGCCCCTGTACACACGCTTGATTCTCTTTCGGAGACATAGCAATCCATAGGTTTTAAGATACTTACTAGTCAGGTACATTCTTAGGCGTTTAATATGGGGTGTTGAGTCCATTTCGTTGAGCAAGGAGTAGCTCTTGTCTATTCCATATTTGGCTTAAGGAACTTTATCTGTGCTCATTTCAATCTCTGGTTTTATGCAGCACCCCAACTCACCTTTCCCCTTAAAAAGCATAGGTTGGTTTTCTAAATTTGAGACCCTGTTCTGTTCTGTACTTCATTTCCTGTGTAGCCAAGTTTACATTCCGTGTATTACTGATATCTTATGATGTTTCCTTTTCTGTGTGACTTATTTCAGTTAGAATCATCATACCTGAATCCACTCATTATGCTGCTAAGGGCCTGATGACATAGATTTCATTGCTGAGTAATACTGCATTGTACGTAAGTACCACAAGTTCTTTATCCATTTTTCACTTTCTGTGATATTGAACTTGTATGGTAAACGAGATTCTTGTAAACAGAGCCGTTCCAAACTTTGGGGTGGCTGTGTCTTTTAGATTTTAATTTCCCTAAGCTATAGGACCATAAGTGGAAGTGCCCTAGGCACTGTTGCTTTGTTTTTTAGATGTTTCAGGAAACACCATACACTTCTCCAGAGTGGCTGTTGGCAATTTACATCCCACCCATCAGCATAACAAGGCTCCCAGTTCTCCATGGCCTGTCCTGCCTTTCTGGATTTTACACTTTTTTCAGGTGGCCCTTTTGACCAGGGGGAAGTGAGACTTCATTGTAGTGCAGATTTCCTTTGCAAGCTTGCTTGGTTGGCCAAAAAGGGCGTATGCGTTTTTTCCTGAATATATTCAGGAAAAAACGCATACGCCCTTTTTGGCCAAGTGCATCATTGTGGACGTTCTGCCTCTTTTCCTATGCTTTCAATGCAATTCCAGTCTACCTCCTGAAATCGGTTTCCTGCAATTCTGCCCTGCTTTTAAGTCCTCTTGGCAGCCTTACTTCAGTATATTTTTGGACGATAGCTGTCATTTATAACTCTGCAGGTTTGTGAATTACAGTGCCCCTGAGCTCCTTTCTTCAACTCGCATTCTTGTGACCTGGCCGCAACACCGCAGGATGGCTTCAGGCCCTAATCTGGTTCCGGCACGGCACGCTGAACCTTTGGTTATTTCCTCTTCATGGTGGGAAATGAGAGTTAAATTTGCCGGTCCAGACACCTCCAGCTAGTCTCTCATTGGTTCTCGCTATTCCTGTTCATCTTCCACAGAAATTGCAAACTGGGCCAAACAGGAGGTTAATGGCGCTGACGCTCCAAATGGGGAGAGTGTTAGTAAAGCGTCTGGAATGTTGCACCCGAGTACCAGGGGAGGAAAACTGAGACATATTTGAACACGTCTCCCGTTCACACGGTTGATCATACTCTGGGTTCCACATGCATGTTTTAGCTGAAGGAAGAATACCTTAAACCTGGAGAGTTGAGACCCGTGTAATGGGTACCATGCAATATGACTTCAAAGGGTCTTCATTTGCTCACCGAACCTCTCCAATCCTATCACTGCTGCGTTTATGCCCCTGTACACATGTTTGATTCTCTTTCAGAGACATAGCAATCCATAGGTTTTAAGATACTTACTAGTCAGGTACATTCTTAGGCGTTTAATATGGGGTGTTGAGTCCATTTCGTTGAGCAAGGAGTAGCTCTTGTCTATTCCATACATGGCTTAAGGAACTTTATCTGTGCTCATTTCAATCTCTGGTTTTATGCAGCACCCCAACTCACCTTTACCCTTAAGCAAGCATAAGTTGGTTTTCTAAATTTGAGACCCTGTTCTGTTATGGAATTCAGTTCCTGTGTAGCCAAGTTTACATTCCGTGTATTACTGATATCTTATGATGTTTCTTTTTCTGTGTGACTTATTTCAGTTAGAATCATCGTAGCTGAATCCACTCATTATGCTGCTACGGGCCTGATGACATAGATTTCATTGCTGAGTGATACTGCATTGTACGTAAGTACCACAAGTTCTTTATCCATTTTTCACTTTCTGCGATATTGAACTTGTACGGTAAACGAGGCTCTTGTAAAGAGAGGCGTCCCAAACTTTGGGGTGGCTGTGTCTTTTTGATTTTAATTTCCCTAAGCTATAGGACCATAAGTGGAAGTGCCCTAGGCTCTGTTGCTTTGTTTTTTAGATGTTTCAGGAAACACCATACACTTCTCCCAAGTGTCTGTTGGCAATTTACATCCCGCCCATCAGCATAACAAGGCTCCCAGTTCTCCATGGCCTGTCCTGCCTTTCTGGATTTTACACTTTTTTCAGATGGCCCTTTTGACCGGGGGGAAGTGAGACTTCATTGTAGTGCAGATTTCCTTTGCAAGCTTGCTTGGTTGGCCAAAAAGGGCGTATGCGTTTTTTCCTGAATATATTCAGGAAAAAACGCATACGCCCTTTTTGGCCAAGTGCATCATTGTGGACGTTCTGCCTCTTTTCCTATGCTTTCAATGCAATTCCAGTCTACCTCCTGAAATCGGTTTCCTGCAATTCTGCCCTGCTTTCAAGTCCTCTTGGCAGCCTTACTTCAGTATATTTTTGGACGATAGCTGTCATTTATAACTCTGCAGGTTTGTGAATTACAGTGCCCATGAGCTCCTTTCTTCAACTCGCATTCTTGTGACCTGGCCGCAACACCGCAGGATGGCTTCAGGCCCTAATCTGGTTCCGGCACGGCACGCTGAACCTTTGGTTATTTCCTCTTCATGGTGGGAAATGAGAGTTAAATTTGCCGGTCCAGACACCTCCAGCTAGTCTCTCATTGGTTCTCGCTATTCCTGTTCATCTTACACAGAAATTGCAAACTGGGCCAAACAGGAGGTTAAAGGAGCTGACTCTCCAAATGGGGAGAGTGTTAGTAAAGCGTCTGGAATGTTGCACCCGAGTACCAGGGGAGGAAAACTGAGACATATTTGAACACGTCTCCCGTTCACACGGTTGATCATACTCTGGGTTCCACATGCATGTTTTAGCTGAAGGAAGAATACCTTAAACCTGGAGAGTTGAGACCCGTGAAATGGGTACCATGCAATATGACTTCAAAGGGTCTTCATTTGCTCACCGAACCTCTCCAATCCTATCACTGCTGCGTTTATGCCCCTGTACACACGCTTGATTCTCTTTCGGAGACATAGCAATCCATAGGTTTTAAGATACTTACTAGTCAGGTACATTCTTAGGCGTTTAATATGGGATGTTGAGTCCATTTCGTTGAGCAAGGAGTAGCTCTTGTCTATTCCATATTTGGCTTAAGGAACTTTATCTGTGCTCATTTCAATCTCTGGTTTTAAGCAGCACCCCAACTCACCTTTCCCCTTAAACAAGCATAAGTAGGTTTTCTATATTTGAGACACTGTTCTGTTTTGGAATTCAGTTCCTGTGTAGCCAAGTTTACATTCCGTGTATTAGTGATATCTTATGATGTTTCTTTTTCTGTGTGACTTATTTCAGTTAGAATCATCGTACCTGAATCCACTCATTATACTGCTACGGGCCTGATGACATAGATTTCATTGCTGAGTGATACTGCATTGTACGTAAGTACCACAAGTTCTTTATCCATTTTTCACTTTCTGCGATATTGAACTTGTACGGTAAACGAGGTTCTTGTAAACAGAGGCGTCCCAAACTTTGGGGTGGCTGTGTCTTTTTGATTTTAATTTCCCTAAGCTATAGGACCATAAGTGGATGTGCCCTAGGCTCTGTTGCTTTGTTTTTTAGATATTTCAGGAAACACCATACATTTCTCCCCAGTGTCTGTTGGCAATTTACATCCCGCCCATCAGCACAACAAGGCTCCTAGTTCTCCATGGCCTGTCCTGCCTTTCTGGATTTTACACTTTTTTCAGTTGGCCCTTTTGACCAGGGGGAAGTGAGACTTCATTGTAGTGCAGATTTCCTTTGCAAGCTTGCTTGGTTGGCCAAAAAGTGCATATGCGTTTTTTCCTGAATATATTCAGGAAAAAACGCATACGCCCTTTTTGGCCAAGTGCATCATTGTGGACGTTCTGCCTCTTTTCCTATGCTTTCAATGCAATTCCAGTCTACCTCCTGAAATCGGATTCCTGCAATTCTGCGCTGCTTTCAAGTCCTCTTGGCAGCCTTACTTCAGTATATTTTTGGACGATAGCTGTCATTTATAACTCTGCAGGTTTGTGAATTACAGTGCCCCTGAGCTCCTTTCTTCAACTCGCTTTCTTGTGAGCTGGCCGCAACACCACAGGATGGCTTCAGGCCCTAATCTGGTTCCGGCACGTCACGCTGAGCCTTTGGTTATTTCCTCTTCCTGGTGGGAAATGAGAGTTAAATTTGCCCGTCCAGACACCTCCAGCTAGTCTCTCATTGGTTCTCGCTATTCCTGTTCATCTTCCGCAGAAATTGCAAACTGGGCCAAACAGGAGGTTAAAGGGACTGACTCTCCAAATGGGGAGAGTGTTAGTAAAGCGTCTGTAATGTTGCACCCGAGTACCAGGGTACGAAAACTGAGATATATTTGAACACGTCTCCCGATCACACGGTTGATCATACTCTGGGTTCCACATGCATGTTTTAGCTGAAGGAAGAATACCTTAAACCTGGAGAGTTGAGGCCCGTGGAATGAGTACCATGCAATAGGACTTCAAAGGGTCTTCATTTGCTCACCGAACCTCTCCAATCCTATCACTGCTGCGTTTATGCCCCTGTACACATGCTTGATTCTCTTTCGGAGACATAGCAATCCATAGGTTTTAAGATACTTACTAGTCAGGTACATTCTTAGGCGTTTAATATGGGGTGTTGAGTCCATTTCGTTGAGCAAGGAGTAGCTCTTGTCTATTCCATACATGGCTTAAGGAACTTTATCTGTGCTCATTTCAATCTCTGGTTTTATGCAGCACCCCAACTCACCTTTACCCTTAAGCAAGCATAAGTTGGTTTTCTAAATTTGAGACCCTGTTCTGTTTTGGAATTCAGTTCCTGTGTAGCCAAGTTTACATTCCGTGTATTAGTGATATCTTATGATGTTTCTTTTTCTGTGTGACTTATTTCAGTTAGAATCATCGTAGCTGAATCCACTCATTATGCTGCTACGGGCCTGATGACATAGATTTCATTGCTGAGTGATACTGCATTGTACGTAAGTACCACAAGTTCTTTATCCATTTTTCACTTTCTGCGATATTGAACTTGTACGGTAAATGAGGCTCTTGTAAACAGAGGCGTCCCAAACTTTGGGGTGGCTGTGTCTTTTTGATTTTAATTTCCCTAAGCTATAGGACCATAAGTGGAAGTGCCCTAGGCTCTGTTGCTTTGTTTTTTAGATGTTTCAGGAAACACCATACACTTCTCCCAAGTGTCTGTTGGCAATTTACATCCCGCCCATCAGCATAACAAGGCTCCCAGTTCTCCATGGCCTGTCCTGCCTTTCTGGATTTTACACTTTTTTCAGATGGCCCTTTTGACCGGGGGGAAGTGAGACTTCATTGTAGTGCAGATTTCCTTTGCAAGCTTGCTTGGTTGGCCAAAAAGGGCGTATGCGTTTTTTCCTGAATATATTCAGGAAAAAACGCATACGCCCTTTTTGGCCAAGTGCATCATTGTGGACGTTCTGCCTCTTTTCCTATGCTTTTAATGCAATTCCAGTCTACCTCCTGAAATCGGTTTTCTGCAATTCTGCCGTGCTTTCAAGTCCTCTTGGCAGCCTTACTTCAGTATATTTTTGGACGATAGCTGTCATTTATAACTCTGCAGGTTTGTGAATTACAGTGCCCCTGAGCTCCTTTCTTCAACTCGCTTTCTTGTGACCTGGCCGCAACACCGCAGGATGGCTTCAGGCCCTAATCTGGTTCCGGCACAGCACGCGGAGCCTTTGGTTAATTCCTCTTCCTGGTGGGAAATGAGAGTTAAATTTGCCCGTCCAGACACCTCCAGCTAGTCTCTCTTTGGTTCTCGCTATTCCTGTTCATCTTCCGCAGAAATTGCAAACTGGGCCAAACAGGAGGTTAAAGGGACTGACTCTCCAAGTCGGGAGAGGGTTAGTAAAGCATCTGGAATGTTGCACCCGAATACCAGGGTACGAAAACTGAGACATATTTGAACACGTCTCCCGATCACATGGTTGATCATACTCTAGGTTCCACATGCATGTTTTAGCTGAAGGAAGACTACCTAAAACCTGGGTAGTTGAAACCCGTGGAATGGGTACCATGCAATATGACTTCAAAGGGTCTTCATTTGCTCACCGAACCTCTCCAATCCTATCACTGCTGCGTTTATGCCCCTGTACACACGCTTGATTCTCTTTCGGAGACATAGCAATCCATAGGTTTTAAGATTGTTACTAGTCAGGTATATTCTTAGGCGTTTAATATGGGGTGTTGAGTCCATTTCGTTGAGCAAGGAGTAGCTCTTGTCTATTCCATATTTGGCTTAAGGAACTTTATCTGTGCTCATTTCAATCTCTGGTTTTAAGCAGCACCCCAACTCACCTTTCCCCTTAAACAAGCATAAGTTGGTTTTCTAAATTTGAGACCCTGTTCTGTTTTGGAATTCAGTTCCTGTGTAGCCAAGTTTACATTCCGTGTATTAGTGATATCTTATGATGTTTCTTTTTCTGTGTGACTTATTTCAGTTAGAATCATCGTACCTGAATCCACTCATTATACTGCTACGGGCCTGATGACATAGATTTCATTGCTGAGTGATACTGCATTGTACGTAAGTACCACAAGTTCTTTATCCATTTTTCACTTTCTGCGATATTGAACTTGTACGGTAAACGAGGTTCTTGTAAACAGAGGCGTCCCAAACTTTGGGGTGGCTGTGTCTTTTAGATTTCAATTTCCCTAAGCTATAGGACCATAAGTGGAAGTGCCCTAGGCTCTGTTGCTTTTTTTTTTAGATGTTTCAGGAAACACCATACACTTCTCCCGAGTGTCTGTTGGCAATTTACATCCCGCCCATCAGCATAACAAGGCTCCTAGTTCTCCATGGCCTGTCCTGCCTTTCTGGATTTTACACTTTTTTCAGATGGCCCTTTTGACCGTGGGGAAGTGAGACTTCATTGTAGTGCAGATTTCCTTTGCAAGCTTGCTTGGTTGGCCAAAAAGTGCATATGCGTTTTTTCCTGAATATATTCAGGAAAAAACGCATACGCCCTTTTTGGCCAAGTGCATCATTGTGGACGTTCTGCCTCTTTTCCTATGCTTTCAATGCAATTCCAGTCTACCTCCTGAAATCGGTTTCCTGCAATTCTGCGCTGCTTTCAAGTCCTCTTGGCAGCCTTACTTCAGTATATTTTTGGACGATAGCTGTCATTTATAACTCTGCAGGTTTGTGAATTACAGTGCCCCTGAGCTCCTTTCTTCAACTCGCTTTCTTGTGAGCTGGCCGCAACACCGCAGGATGGCTACAGGCCCTAATCTGGTTCCGGCACGTCACGCTGAGCCTTTGGTTAATTCCTCTTCCTGGTGGGAAATGAGAGTTAAATTTGCCCGTCCAGACACCTCCAGCTAGTCTCTCATTGGTTCTCGCTATTCCTGTTCATCTTCCGCAGAAATTGCAAACTGGGCCAAACAGGAGGTTAAAGGGACTGACTCTCCAAATCGGGAGAGTGTTAGTAAAGCGTCTGTAATGTTGCACCCGAGTACCAGGGTACGAAAACTGAGACATATTTGAACACGTCTCCCGATCACAAGGTGGATCATACTCTAGGTTCCACATGCATGTTTTAGCTGAAGGAAGAATACCTTAAACCTGGAGAGTTGAGGCCCGTGGAATGGGTACCATGCAATAGGACTTCAAAGGGTCTTCATTTGCTCACCGAACCTCTCCAATCCTATCACTGCTGCGTTTATGCCCCTGTACACATGCTTGATTCTCTTTCGGAGACATAGCAATCCATAGGTTTTAAGATACTTACTAGTCAGGTACATTCTTAGGCGTTTAATATGCGGTTTTGAGTCCATTTCGTTGAGCAAGGAGTAGCTCTTGTCTATTCCATATTTGGCTTAAGGAACTTTATCTGTGCTCATTTCAATCTCTGGTTTTATGCAGCACCCCAACTCACCTTTCCCCTTAAGCAAGCATAGGTTGGTTTTCTAAATTTGAGACCCTGTTCTGTTCTGTACTTCAGTTCCTGTGTAGCCAAGTTTACATTCCGTGTATTACTGATATCTTATGATGTTTCTTTTTCTGTGTGACTTATTTCAGTTAGAATCATCATACCTGAATCCACTCATTATGCTGCTAAGGGCCTGATGACATAGATTTCATTCCTGAGTGATACTGCATTGTACGTAAGTACCACAAGTTCTTTATCCATTTTTCACTTTCTGTGATATTGAACTTGTACGGTAAACGAGATTCTTGTAAACAGAGCCGTTCCAAACTTTGGGGTGGCTGTGTCTTTTAGATTTTAATTTCCCTAAGCTATAGGACCATAAGTGGAAGTGCCCTAGGCTCTGTTGCTTTGTTTTTTAGATGTTTCAGGAAACACCATACACTTCTCCAGAGTGGCTGTTGGCAATTTACATCCCGCCCATCAGCATAACAAGGCTCCCAGTTCTCCATGGCCTGTCCTGCCTTTCTGGATTTTACACTTTTTTCAGGTGGCCCTTTTGACCAGGGGGAAGTGAGACTTCATTGTAGTGCAGATTTCCTTTGCAAGCTTGCTTGGTTGGCCAAAAAGGGCGTATGCGTTTTTTCCTGAATATATTCAGGAAAAAACGCATACGCCCTTTTTGGCCAAGTGCATCATTGTGGACGTTCTGCCTCTTTTCCTATGCTTTCAATGCAATTCCAGTCTACCTCCTGAAATCGGTTTCCTGCAATTCTGCCCCGCTTTCAAGTCCTCTTGGCAGCCTTACTTCAGTATATTTTTGGACGATAGCTGTCATTTATAACTCTGCAGGTTTGTGAATTACAGTGCCCCTGAGCTCCTTTCTTCAACTCGCATTCTTGTGACCTGGCCGCACCACTGCAGGATGGCTTCAGGCCCTAATCTGGTTCCGGCACAGCACGCTGAACCTTTGGTTATTTCCTCTTCATGGTGGGAAATGAGAGTTAAATTTGCCGGTCCAGACACCTCCAGCTAGTCTCTCATTGGTTCTCGCTATTCCTGTTCATCTTCCACAGAAATTGCAAACTGGGCCAAACAGGAGGTTAAAGGCGCTCACTCTCCAAATGGGGAGAGTGTTAGTAAAGCGTCTGGAATGTTGCACCCGAATACCAGGGTACGAAAACTGAGACATATTTGAACACGTCTCCCGATCACATGGTTGATCATACTCTAGGTTCCACATGCATGTTTTAGCTGAAGGAAGAATACCTTAAACCTGGGTAGTTGAAACCCGTGGAATGGGTACCATGCAATATGACTTCAAAGGGTCTTCATTTGCTCACCGAACCTCTCCAATCCTATCACTGCTGCGTTTATGCCCCTGTACACATGCTTGATTCTCTTTCGGAGACATAGCAATCCATAGGTTTTAAGTTACTTACTAGTCAGGTACATTCTTAGGCGTTTAATATGGGGTGTTGAGTCCATTTCGTTGAGCAAGGAGTAGCTCTTGTCTGTTCCATATTTGGCTTAAGGAACTTTATCTGTGCTCATTTCAATCTCTGGTTTTAAGCAGCACCCCAACTCACCTTTCCCCTTAAACAAGCATAAGTTGCTTTTCTAAATTTGAGACCCTGTTCTGTTTTGGAATTCAGTTCCTGTGTAGCCAAGTTTACATTCCGTGTATTACTGATATCTTATGATGTTTCTTTTTCTGTGTGACTTATTTCAGTTAGAATCATCATACCTGAATCCACTCATTGTGCTGCTAAGGGCCTGATGACATAGATTTCATTGCTGAGTGATATTGCTTTGTAAGTAAATACCACAACTTCTTTATCCATTTTTCACTTTCTGCGATGTTGAACTTGTACTGTAAACGAGGTTCTTGTAAACAGAGACGTTCCAAACTTTGGGGTGGCTGTGTGTTTTTGATTTTAATTTCCCTAAGCTATAGGACCATAAGTGGAAGTGCCCTAGGCTCTGTTGCTTTGTTTTTTAGATGTTTCAGGAAACACCATACACTTCTCCTGAGTGTCTGTTGGCAATTTACATCCCGCCCATCAGCATAACAAGGCTCCCAGTTCTCCATGGCCTGTCCTGCCTTTCTGGATTTTACACTTTTTTCAGATGGCCCTTTTGACCGGGGGGAAGTGAGACTTCATTGTAGTGCAGATTTCCTTTGCAAGCTTGCTTGGTTGGCCAAAAAGGGCGTATACGTTTTTTCCTGAATATATTCAGGAAAAAACGCATACGTCCTTTTTGGCCAAGTGCCTCATTTTGGACGTTCTGCCTCTTTTCCTATGCTTTCAATGCAATTCCAGTCTACCTCCTGAAATCGGTTTCCTGCAATTCTGCCCCGCTTTCAAGTCCTCTTGGCAGCCTTACTTCAGTCTATTTTTGGACGATAGCTGTCATTTATAACTCTGCAGGTTTGTGAATTACAGTGCCCCTGAGCTCCTTTCTTCAACTCGCTTTCTTGTGACCTGGCCGCAACACCGCAGGATGGCTTCAGGCCCTAATCTGGTTCCGGCACGGCACGCTGAGCCTTTGGTTATTTCCTCTTCCTGGTGGGAAATGAGAGTTAAATTTGCCTGTCCAGACACCTCCAGCTAGTCTCTCATTGGTTCTCCCTATTCCTGTTCATCTTCCGCAGAAATTGCAAACTGGGCCAAACAGGAGGTTAAAGGCGCTGACTCTCCAAGTGGGGAGAGTGTTAGTAAAGTGTCTGGAATGTTGCACCCGAGTACCAGGGTACGAAAACTGAGACATATTTGAACACGTCTCCCGTTCACACAGTTGATCATACTCTGGGTTCCACATGCATGTTTTAGCTGAAGGAAGAATACCTTAAACCTGGAGAGTTGAGACCCTTGGAATGGGTACCATGCAATATGACTTCAAAGGGTCTTCATTTGCTCACCGAACCTCTCCAATCCTATCACTGCTGCGTTTATGCCCCTGTACACACGCTTGATTTTCTTTTGGAGACATAGCAATCCATAGGTTTTAAGATACTTACTAGTCAGGTACATTTTTAGGTGTTTAATATGGGGTGTTGAGTCCATTTCGTTGAGCAAGGAGTAGCTCTTGTCTATTCCATATTTGGCTTAAGGAACTTTATCTGTGCTCATTTCAATCTCTGGTTTTATGCAGCACCCCAGCTCACCTTTACCCTTAAGCAAGCATAAGTTGGTTTTCTAAATTTGAGACCCTGTTCTGTTTTGGAATTCAGTTCCTGTGTAGCCAAGTTTACATTCCGTGTATTAGTGATGTCTTATGATGTTTCTTTTTCTGTGTGACTTATTTCAGTTAGAATCATCGTACCTGAATCCACTCATTATGCTGCTATGGGCCTGATGACATAGATTTCATTGCTGAGTGATACTGAATTGTACGTAAGTACCACAAGTTCTTTATCCATTTTTCACTTTCTGCGATATTGAACTTGTACGGTAAACGTGGTTCTTGTAAACAGAGGCGTCCCAAACTTTGGGGTCGCTGTGTCTTTTTGATTTTAATTTCCCTAAGCTATAGGACCATAACTGGAAGTGCCCTAGGCTCTGTTGCTTTGTTTTTTAGATGTTTCAGGAAACACCATACACTTCTCCCGAGTGTCTGTTGGCAATTTACATCCCGCCCATCAGCATAACAAGGCTCCCAGTTCTCCATGGCCTGTCCTGCCTTTCTGGATTTTACACTTTTTTCAGATGGCCCTTTTGACCGGGGGGAAGTGAGACTTCATTGTAGTGCAGATTTCCTTTGCAAGCTTGCTTGGTTCGCCAAAAAGGGCGTATGCGTTTTTTCCTGAATATATTCAGGAAAAAACGCATACGCCCTTTTTGGCCAAGTGCATCATTGTGGACGTTCTGCCTCTTTTCCTATGCTTTCAATGCAATTCCTGTCTACCTCCTGAAATCGGTTTCCTGCAATTCTGTCCCGCTTTCAAGTCCTCTTGGCAGCCTTACTTCAGTATATTTTTGGATGATAGCTGTCATTTATAACTCTGTAGGTTTGTGAATTACAGTGCCCCTGAGCTCCTTTCTTCAACTCGCTTTCTTGTGACCTGGCCACAACACCGCAGGATGGCTTCAGGCCCTAATCTGGTTCCGGCACGGCATGTTGAACCTTTGGTTAATTCCTCTTCCTGGTGGGAAATGAGAGTTAAATTTGCCCGTCCAGACACCTCCAGCTAGTCTCTCATTGGTTCTCGCTATTCCTGTTCATCTTCCGCAGAAATTGCAAAGTGGGCCAAACAGCAGGTTAAAGGGACTGACTCTCCAAGTCGGGAGAGGGTTAGTAAAGCGTCTGGAATGTTGCACCCGAGTACCAGGGTACGAAAACTGAGACATATTTGAACACGTCTCCCCATCACATGGTTGATCATACTCTAGGTTCCACATGCATGTTTTAGCTGAAGGAAGAATACCTTAAACCTGGGTAGTTGAAACCCGTGGAATGGGTACCATGCAATATGACTTCAAAGGGTCTTCATTTGCTCACCAAACCTCTCCAATCCTATCACTGCTGCGTTTATGCCCCTGTACACATGCTTGATTCTCTTTCAGAGACATAGCAATCCATAGGTTTTAAGATACTTACTAGTCAGGTACATTCTTAGGTGTTTAATATGTGGTATTGAGTCCATTTCGTTGAGCAAGGAGTAGCTCTTCTCCATTCCATATTTGGCTTAAGGAACTTTATCTGTGCTCATTTCAATCTCTGCTTTTATGCAGCACCTCAACTCACCTTTACCCTTAAGCAAGCATAAGTTGGTTTTCTAAATTTGAGACCCTGTTCTCTTCTGTAATTCAGTTCCTGTGTAGCCAAGTTTACATTCCGTGTATTACTGATATCTTATGATGTTTCTTTTTCTGTGTGACTTATTTCAGTTAGAATCATCATACCTGAATCCACTCATTGTGCTGCTAAGGGCCTGATGACATAGATTTCATTGCTGAGTGATATTGCTTTGTAAGTAAATACCACAACTTCTTTATCCATTTTTCACTTTCTGCGATGTTGAACTTGTACTGTAAACGAGGGTCTTGTAAACAGAGACATTCCAAACTTTGGGGTGGCTGTGTCTTTTTGATTTTAATTTCCCTAAGCTATAGGAGCATATGTGGAAGTGCCCTAGGCTCTGTTGCTTTGTTTTTTAGATGTTTCAGGAAACACCATACCCTTCTCCCGAGTGTCTGTTGGCAATTTACATCCCGCCCATCAGCATAACAAGGCTCCCAGTTCTCCATGGCCTGTCCTGCCTTTCTGGATTTTACACTTTTTTCAGATGGCCCTTTTGACCGGGGGGAAGTGAGACTTCATTGTAGTTCAGATTTCCTTTGCAAGTTTGCTTGGTTGGCCAAAAAGGGCGTATGCGTTTTTTCCTGAATATATTCAGGAAAAAACGCATACGCCCTTTTTGGCCAAGTGCATCATTGTGGACGTTCTGCCTCTTTTCCTATGCTTTCAATGCAATTCCAGTCTACCTCCTGAAATCGGTTTCCTGCAATTCTGCCCCGCTTTCAAGTCCTCTTGGCAGCCTTACTTCAGTATATTTTTGGATGATAGCTGTCATTTATAACTCTGCAGGTTTGTGAATTACAGTGCCCCTGAGCTCCTTTCTTCAACTCGCTTTCTTTTGAGCTGGCCGCAACACCGCAGGCTGGCTTCAGGCCCTAATCTGGTTCCAGCACGGCACGCTGAGCCTTTGGTTATTTCCTCTTCCTGGTGGGAAATGAGAGTTAAATATGCCCGTCCAGACACCTCCAGCTAGTCTCTCATTAGTTCGCGCTATTCCTGTTCATCTTCCGCAGAAATTGCAAACTGGGCCAAACAGGAGGTTAAAGGGACTGACTTTCCAAGTCGGGAGAGTGTTAGTAAAGCGTCTGGAATGTTGCACCCGAGTACCAGGGTACGAAAACTGAGACATATTTGAACACGTCTCCCCATCACATGGTTGATCATACTCTAGGTCCCACATGCATGTTTTAGCTGAAGGAAGAATACCTTAAACCTGGGTAGTTGAAACCCGTGGAATGGGTACCATGCAATGTGACTTCAAAGGGTCTTCATTTGCTCACCAAACCTCTCCAATCCTATCACTGCTGCGTTTATGCCCCTGTACACATGCTTGATTCTCTTTCAGAGACATAGCAATCCATAGGTTTTAAGATACTTACTAGTCAGGTACATTCTTAGGTGTTTAATATGTGGTATTGAGTCCATTTCGTTGAGCAAGGAGTAGCTCTTGTCTATTCCATATTTGGCTTAAGGAACTTTATCTGTGCTCATTTCAATCTCTGCTTTTATGCAGCACCTCAACTCACCTTTACCCTTAAGCAAGCATAAGTTGGTTTTCTAAATTTGAGACCCTGTTCTCTTCTGTAATTCAGTTCCTGTGTAGCCAAGTTTACATTCCGTGTATTACTGATATCTTATGATGTTTCTTTTTCTGTGTGACTTATTTCAGTTAGAATCATCATACCTGAATCCACTCATTGTGCTGCTAAGGGCCTGATGACATAGATTTCATTGCTGAGTGATATTGCTTTGTAAGTAAATACCACAACTTCTTTATCCATTTTTCACTTTCTGCGATGTTGAACTTGTACTGTAAACGAGGGTCTTGTAAACAGAGCCATTCCAAACTTTGGGGTGGCTGTGTCTTTTTGATTTTAATTTCCCTAAGCTATAGGACCATAAGTGGAAGTGCCCTAGGCTCTGTTGCTTTGTTTTTTAGATGTTTCAGGAAACACCATACACTTCTCCCAAGTGTCTGTTGGCAATTTACATCTCGCCCATCAGCATAACAAGGCTCCCAGTTCTCCATGGCCTGTCCTGTCTTTCTGGATTTTACACTTTTTTCAGATGGCCCTCTTGACCGGGGGGAAGTGAGACTTCATTGTAGTGCAGATTTCATTTGCAAGCTTGCTTGGTTGGCCAAAAAGTGCGTATACGTTTTTTCCTGAATATATTCAGGAAAAAACGCATACGCCCTTTTTGGCCAAGTGCATCATTGTGGACGTTCTGCCTCTTTTCCTATGCTTTCAATGCAATTCCAGTCTACCTCCTGAAATCGGTTTCCTGCAATTCTGCCCCACTTTCAAGTCCTCTTGGCAGCCTTACTTCAGTATATTTTTGGACGATAGCTGTCATTTATAACTCTGCAGGTTTGTGAATTACAGTGCCCCTGAGCTCCTTTCTTCAACTCGCTTTCTTGTGACCTGGCCTCAACACCGCAGGATGGCTTCAGGCCCTAATCTTGTTCCGGCACGGCACGCTGAGCCTTTGGTTATTTCCTCTTCCTGGTGGGAAATGAGAGTTAAATATGCCTGTCCAGACACCTCCAGCTAGTCTCTCATTGGTTCTCCCTATTCCTGTTCATCTTCCGCAGAAATTGCAAACTGGGCCAAACAGGAGGTTAAAGGCGCTGACTCTCCAAGTGGGGAGAGTGTTAGTAAAGTGTCTGGAATGTTGCACCCGAGTACCAGGGTACGAAAACTGAGACATATTTGAACACGTCTCCCGTTCACACAGTTGATCATACTCTGGGTTCCACATGCATGTTTTAGCTGAAGGAAGAATACCTTAAACCTGGAGAGTTGAGACCCATGGAATGGGTACCATGCAATATGACTTCAAAGGGTCTTCATTTGCTCACCGAACCTCTCCAATCCTATCACTGTTGCGTTTATGCCCCTGTACACACGCTTGATTTTCTTTTGGAGACATAGCAATCCATAGGTTTTAAGATACTTACTAGTCAGGTACATTTTTAGGTGTTTAATATGGGGTGTTGAGTCCATTTCGTTGAGCAAGGAGTAGCTCTTGTCTATTCCATATTTGGCTTAAGGAACTTTATCTGTGCTCATTTCAATCTCTGGTTTTATGCAGCACCCCAGCTCACCTTTACCCTTAAGCAAGCATAAGTTGGTTTTCTAAATTTGAGACACTGTTCTGTTTTGGAATTCAGTTCCTGTGTAGCCAAGTTTACATTCCGTGTATTAGTGATGTCTTATGATGTTTCTTTTTCTGTGTGACTTATTTCAGTTAGAATCATCATACCTGAATCCACTCATTATGCTGCTATGGGCCTGATGACATAGATTTCATTGCTGAGTGATACTGAATTGTACGTAAGTACCAAAAGTTCTTTATCCATTTTTCACTTTCTGTGATATTGAACTTGTACGGTAAACGTGGTTCTTGTAAACAGAGCGTCCCAAACTTTGGGGTCGCTGTGTCTTTTTGATTTTAATTTCCCTAAGCTATAGGACCATAAGTGGAAGTGCCCTAGGCTCTGTTGCTTTGTTTTTTAGATGTTTCAGGAAACACCATACACTTCTCCCGAGTGTCTGTTGGCAATTTACATCCCGCCCATCAGCATAACAAGGCTCCCAGTTCTCCATGGCCTGTCCTGCCTTTCTGGATTTTACACTTTTTTCAGATGGCCCTTTTGACCGGGGGGAAGTGAGACTTCATTGTAGTGCAGATTTCCTTTGCAAGCTTGCTTGGTTCGCCAAAAAGGGCCTATGCGTTTTTTCCTGAATATATTCAGGAAAAAACGCATACGCCCTTTTTGGCCAAGTGCATCATTGTGGACGTTCTGCCTCTTTTCCTATGCTTTCAATGCAATTCCTGTCTACCTCCTGAAATCGGTTTCCTGCAATTCTGCCCCGCTTTCAAGTCCTCTTGGCAGCCTTACTTCAGTATATTTTTGGATGATAGCTGTCATTTATAACTCTGTAGGTTTGTGAATTACAGTGCCCCTGAGCTCCTTTCTTCAACTCGCTTTCTTGTGACCTGGCCACAACACCGCAGGATGGCTTCAGGCCCTAATCTTGTTCCGGCACGGCATGTTGAGCCTTTGGTTAATTCCTCTTCCTGGTGGGAAATGAGAGTTAAATTTGCCCGTCCAGACACCTCCAGCTAGTCTCTCATTGGTTCTCGCTATTCCTGTTCATCTTCCGCAGAAATTGCAAACTGGGCCAAACAGCAGGTTAAAGGGACTGACTCTCCAAGTCGGGAGAGTGTTAGTAAAGCGTCTGGAATGTTGCACCCGAGTACCAGGGTACGAAAACTGAGACATATTTGAACACGTCTCCCCATCACATGGTTGATCATACTCTAGGTTCCACATGCATGTTTTAGCTGAAGGAAGAATACCTTAAACCTGGGTAGTTGAAACCCGTGGAATGGGTACCATGCAATATGACTTCAAAGGGTCTTCATTTGCTCACCAAACCTCTCCAATCCTATCACTGCTGCGTTTATGCCCCTGTACACATGCTTGATTCTCTTTCAGAGACATAGCAATCCATAGGTTTTAAGATACTTACTAGTCAGGTACATTCTTAGGTGTTTAATATGTGGTATTGAGTCCATTTCGTTGAGCAAGGAGTAGCTCTTCTCCATTCCATATTTGGCTTAAGGAACTTTATCTGTGCTCATTTCAATCTCTGCTTTTATGCAGCACCTCAACTCACCTTTACCCTTAAGCAAGCATAAGTTGGTTTTCTAAATTTTAGACCCTGTTCTCTTCTGTAATTCAGTTCCTGTGTAGCCAAGTTTACATTCCGTGTATTACTGATATCTTATGATGTTTCTTTTTCTGTGTGACTTATTTCAGTTAGAATCATCATACCTGAATCCACTCATTGTGCTGCTAAGGGCCTGATGACATAGATTTCATTGCTGAGTGATATTGCTTTGTAAGTAAATACCACAACTTCTTTATCCATTTTTCACTTTCTGCGATGTTGAACTTGTACTGTAAACGAGGTTCTTGTAAACAGAGCCATACCAAACTTTGGGGTGGCTGTGTCTTTTTGATTTTAATTTCCCTAAACTATAGGACCATAAGTGGAAGTGCCCTAGGCTCTGTTGCTTTGTTTTTTAGATGTTTCAGGAAACACCATACACTTCTCCCGAGTGTCTGTTGGCAATTTACATCCCGCCCATCAGCATAACAAGGCTCCCAGTTCTCCATGGCCTGTCCTGCCTTTCTGGATTTTACACTTTTTTCAGATGGCCCTTTTGACCGGGGGGAAGTGAGACTTCATTGTAGTGCAGATTTCCTTTGCAAGCTTGCTTGGTTGGCCAAAAAGGGCGTATGCGTTTTTTCCTGAATATATTCAGGAAAAAACGCATACGCCCTTTTTGGCCAAGTGCATCATTGTGGACGTTCTGCCTCTTTTCCTATGCTTTCAATGCAATTCCAGTCTACCTCCTGAAATCGGTTTCCTGCAATTCTGCCCCGCTTTCAAGTCCTCTTGGCAGCCTTACTTCAGTATATTTTTGGACGATAGCTGTCATTTATAACTCTGCAGGTTTGTGAATTACAGTGCCCCTGAGCTCCTTTCTTCAACTCGCTTTCTTTTGAGCTGGCCGCAACACCGCAGGATGGCTTCAGGCCCTAATCTGCTTCCAGCACGGCACGCTGAGCCTTTGGTTATTTCCTCTTCCTGGTGGGAAATGAGAGTTAAATATGCCCGTCCAGACACCTCCAGCTAGTCTCTCATTGGTTCTCGCTATTCCTGTTCATCTTCCGCAGAAATTGCAAACTGGGCCAAACAGGAGGTTAAAGGGACTGACTCTCCAAGTCGGGAGAGTGTTAGTAAAGCGTCTGGAATGTTGCACCCGAGTACCAGGGGAGGAAAACTGAGACATATTTGAACACGTCTCCTGTTCACACGGTTGATCATACTCTGGGTATCACATGCATGTTTTAGCTGATGGAAGAATACCTTAAACCTGGAGAGTTGAGACCCGTGTAATGGGTACCATGCAATATGACTTCAAAGGGTCTTCATTTGCTCACCAAACCTCTCCAATCCTATCACTGCTGCGTTTATGCGCCTGCACACACGCTTGATTCTCTTTTGGAGACATAGCAATCCATAGGTTTTAAGATACTTACTAGTCAGGTACATTCTTAGGCGTTTAATATGGGGTGTTGAGTCCATTTCGTTGAGCAAGGAGTAGCTCTTGTCTATTCCATATTTGGCTTAAGGAACTTTATCTGTGCTCATTTCAATCTCTGGTTTTATGCAGCACGCCAACTCACCTTTCCCCTTAAGCAAGCAGAAGTTGGTTTTCTAAATTTGAGACCCTGTTCTGTTTTGGAATTCAGTTCCTGTGTAGCCAAGTTTACATTCCGTGTATTAGTGATATCTTATGATGTTTCTTTTTCTGTGTGACTTATTTCAGTTAGAATCATCGTACCTGAATCCACTCATTATGCTACTATGGGCCTGATGACATAGATTTCATTGCTGAGTGATACTGCATTTTACGTAAGTACCACAAGTGTTTTATCCATTTTTCACTTTCTGTGATATTGAACTTGTACTGTAAACGAGGTTCTTGTAAACAGAGGCGTCCCAAACTTTGGGGTGGCTGTGTCTTTTTGATTTTAATTTCCCTAAGCTATAGGACCATAAGTGGAAGTGCCCTAGGCTCTGTTGCTTTGTTTTTTAGATGTTTCAGGAAACACCATACACTTCTCCCGAGTGTCTGTTGGCAATTTACATCCCGCCCATCAGCAAAACAAGGCTCCCAGTTCTCCATGGCCTGTCCTGTCTTTCTGGATTTTACACTTTTTTCAGATGGCCCTCTTGACCAGGGGGAAGTGAGACTTCATTGTAGTGCAGATTTCCTTTGCAAGCTTGCTTGGTTGGCCAAAAAGGGCGTATACGTTTTTTCCTGAATATATTCAGGAAAAAACGCATACGCACTTTTTGGCCAAGTGCATCATTGTGGACGTTCTGCCTCTTTTCCTATGCTTTCAATGCAATTCCTGTCTACCTCCTGAAATCGGTTTCCTGCAATTCTGCCCCACTTTCAAGTCCTCTTGGCAGCCTTACTTCAGTATATTTCTGGACGATAGCTGTCATTTATAACTCTGCAGGTTTGTGAATTACAGTGCCCCTGAGCTCCTTTCTTCAACTCGCTTTCTTGTGAGCTGGCCGCAACACCGCAGGACGGCTTCAGGCCCTTATCTGGTTCCGACACGGCACGCTGAGCCTTTGGTTAATTCCTCTTCCTGGTGGGAAATGAGAGTTAAATTTGCCCGTCCAGACACCTCCAGCTAGTCTCTCATTGGTTCTCGCTATTCCTGTTCATCTTCCGCAGAAATTGCAAACTGGGTCAAACAGGAGGTTAAAGGAACTGACTCTCCAAGTCGAGAGAGTGTTAGTAAAGCATCTGGAATGTTGAACCCGAGTACCAGGGTACAAAAACTGAGACATATTTGAACACGTCTCCCGATCACATGGTTGATCATATTCTAGGTTCCACATGCATGTTTTGGCTGAAGGAAGAATACCTTAAACCTGGGTAGTGGAAACCCGTGGAATGGGTACCATGCAATATGACTTCAAAGGGTCTTCATTTGCTCACCAAACCTCTCCAATCCTATCACTGCTGCGTTTATGCCCCTGTACACACGCTTGATTCTCTTTCGGAGACATAGCAATCCATAGGTTTTAAGATACTTACTAGTCAGGTACATTCTTAGGCGTTTAATATGCGGTGTTGAGTCCATTTCGTTGAGCAAGGAGTAGCTCTTGTCTATTCCATATTTGGCTTAAGGAACTTTATCTGTGCTCATTTCAATCTCTGGTTTTATGCAGTACCCCAACTAACCTTTACTCTTAAGCAAGCTTAAGTTGGTTTTCTAAATTTGAGACCCTGTTTTGTTCTGTAATTCAGTTCCTGTGTAGCCAAGTTTACATTTCGTGTATTACTGATATCTTATGATGTTTCTTTTTCTGTGTGACTTATTTCAGTTAGAATCATCATACCTGAATCCACTCATTGTGCTGCTAAGGGCCTGATGACATAGATTTCATTGCTGAGTGATATTGCTTTGTAAGTAAATACAACAACTTCTTTATCCATTTTTCACTTTCTGCGATGTTGAACTTGTACTGTAAATGAGGTTCTTGTTAACAGAGCCGTTCCAAACTTTGGGGTGGCTGTGTCTTTTTGATTTTAATTTCACTAAGCTATAGGAGCATAAGTGGAAGTGCCCTAGGCTCTGTTGCTTTGTTTTTTAGATGTTTCAGGAAACACCATACACTTCTCCCGAGTGTCTGTTGGCAATTTACATCCCGCCCATCAGCATACAAGGCTCCCAGTTCTCCATGGCCTGTCCTGCCTTTCTGGATTTTACACTTTTTTCAGATGGCCCTTTTGACCGGGGGGAAGTGAGACTTCATTGTAGTTCAGATTTCCTTTGCAAGATTGCTTGGTTGGCCAAAAAGGGCGTATGCGTTTTTTCCTGAATATATTCAGGAAAAAACGCATACGCCCTTTTTGGCCAAGTGCATCATTGTGGACGTTCTGCCTCTTTTCCTATGCTTTCAATGCAATTCCAGTCTACCTCCTGAAATCAGTTTCCTGCAATTCTGCCCCGCTTTCAAGTCCTCTTGGCAGCCTTATTTCAGTCTATTTTTGGACGATAGCTGTCATTTATAACTCTGCAGGTTTGTGAATTACAGTGCCCCTGAGCTCCTTTCTTCAACTCCCTTTCTTGTGAGCTGGCCGCAACACCGCACGATGGCTTCAGGCCCTAATCTGGTTCCGGCACGGAACGCTGAGCCTTTGGTTATTTCCTCTTCCTGGTGGGAAATGAGAGTTAAATTTGCCCGTCCAGACACCTCCAGCTAGTCTCTCATTGGTTCTCCCTATTCCTGTTCATCTTCCGCAGAAATTGCAAACTGGGCCAAACAGGAGGTTAAAGGCGCTGACTCTCCAAGTGGCGAGAGTGTTAGTAAAGCATCTGGAATGTTGCACCCGAGTACCAGGGGAGGAAAACTGAGACATATTTGAACACGTCTCCCGTTCACACGGTTGATCAAACTCTGGGTTCCACATGCATGTTTCAGCTGATGGAAGAATACCTTAAAACTGGAGAGTTGAGACCCGTGGAATGGGTACCATGCAATATGACTTCAAAGGGTCTTAATTTGCTCACCGAACCTCTCCAATCCTATCACTGCTGCGTTTATGCCCCTGTACACACGCTTGATTCTCTTTTGGAGACATAGCAATCCATAGGTTTTAAGATACTTACTAGTCAGGTACATTCTTAAGCGTTTAATATGCGGTGTTGAGTCCATTTCGTTGAGCAAGGAGTAGCTCTTGTCTATTCCATATTTGGCTTAAGGAACTTTATCTGTGCTCATTTCAATCTCTGGTTTTATGCAGCACCCCAACTCACCTTTCCCCTTAAGCAAGCATAAGTTGGTTTTCTAAATTTGAGACCCTGTTCTGTTTTCGAATTCAGTTCCTGTGTAGCCAAGTTTACATTCCGTGTATTACTGATATCTTATGATGTTTCTTTTTCTGTGTGACTTATTTCAGTTAGAATCATCGTACCTGAATCCACTCATTATGCTGCTACGGGCCTGATGACGTAGATTTCATTGCTGAGTGATACTGCATTGTACGTAAGTACCACAAGTTCTTTATCCATTTTTCACTTTCTGTGATATTGAACTTGTACGGTAAACGAGGTTCTTGTAAACAGAGGCGTCCCAAACTTTGGGGTGGCTGTGTCTTTTTGATTTTAATTTCCCTAAGCTATAGGACCATAAGTGGAAGTGCCCTAGGCTCTGTTGCTTTGTTTTTCAGATGTTTCAGGAAACACCATACACTTCTCCCCAGTGTCTGTTGGCAATTTACATCCCGACCATTAGCATAACAAGGCTCCCAGTTCTCCATGGCCTGTCCTGTCTTTCTGGATTTTACACTTTTTTCAGATGGCCCTCTTGACCGGGGGGAAGTGAGACTTCATTGTAGTGCAGATTTCCTTTGCAAGCTTGCTTGGTTGGCAAAAAAGGGCGTATACGTTTTTTCCTGAATATATTCAGGAAAAAACGCATACGCCCTTTTTGGCGAAGTGCATCATTGTGGACGTTCTGCCTCTTTTCCTATGCTTTCAATGCAACTCCAGTCTACCTCCTGAAATCGGTTTCCTGCAATTCTGCCGCACTTTCAAGTCCTCTTGGCAGCCTTACTTCAGTATATTTTTGGACGATAGCTGTCATTTATAACTCTGCAGGTTTGTGAATTACAGTGCCCCTGAGCTCCTTTCTTCAACTCGCTTTCTTGTGACCTGGCCACAACACCGCAGGATGGCTTCAGGCCCTAATCTGGTTCCGGCACGGCACGCTGAGCCTTTGGTTATTTCCTCTTTCTGGTGGGAAATGAGAGTTAAATATGCCTGTCCAGACACCTCCAGCTAGTCTCTCATTGGTTCTCCCTATTCCTGTTCATCTTCCGCAGAAATTGCAAACTGGGCCAAACAGGAGGTTAAAGGCGCTGACTCTCAAAGTGGGGAGAGTGTTAGTAAAGTGTCTGGAATGTTGCACCCGAGTACCAGGGTACGAAAACTGAGACATATTTGAACACGTCTCCCGTTCACACAGTTGATCATACTCTGGGTTCCACATGCATGTTTTAGCTGAAGGAAGAATACCTTAAACCTGGGTAGTTGAAACCCGTGGAATGGGTACCATGCAATATGACTTCATTGTGCTGCTAAGGGCCTGATGACATAGATTTCATTGCTGAGTGATATTGCTTTGTAAGTAAATACCACAACTTCTTTATCCATTTTTCACTTTCTGCGATGTTGAACTTGTACTGTAAACGAGGTTCTTGTAAACAGAGCCATTCCAAACTTTGGGGTGGCTGTGTCTTTTTGATTTTAATTTCCCTAAGCTATAGGACCATAAGTGGAAGTGCCCTAGGCTCTGTTGCTTTGTTTTTTAGATGTTTCAGGAAACACCATACACTTCTCCCGAGTGTCTGTTGGCAATTTACATCCCGCCCATCAGCATAACAAGGCTCCCAGTTCTCCATGGCCTGTCCTGCCTTTCTGGATTTTACACTTTTTTCAGATGGCCCTTTTGACCGGGGGGAAGTGAGACTTCATTGTAGTGCAGATTTCCTTTGCAAGCTTGCTTGGTTCGCCAAAAAGGGCGTATGCGTTTTTTCCTGAATATATTCAGGAAAAAACGCATACGCCCTTTTTGGCCAAGTGCATCATTGTGGACGTTCTGCCTCTTTTCCTATGCTTTCAATGCAATTCCAGTCTACCTCCTGAAATCGGTTTCCTGCAATTCTGCCCCGCTTTCAAGTCCTCTTGGCAGCCTTACTTCAGTATATTTTTGGACGATAGCTGTCATTTATAACTCTGCAGGTTTGTGAATTACAGTGCCCCTGAGCTCCTTTCTTCAACTCGCTTTCTTTTGAGCTGGCCGCAACACCGCAGGATGGCTTCAGGCCCTAATCTGGTTCCAGCACGGCACGCTGAGCCTTTGGTTATTTCCTCTTCCTGGTGGGAAATGAGAGTTAAATATGTCCGTCCAGACACCTCCAGCTAGTCTCTCATTGGTTCTCGCTATTCCTGTTCATCTTCCGCAGAAATTGCAAACTGGGCCAAACAGGAGGTTAAAGGGACTGACTCTCCAAGTCGGGAGAGTGTTAGTAAAGCGTCTGGAATGTTGCACCCGAGTACCAGGGGAGGAAAACTGAGACATATTTGAACACGTCTCCTGTTCACACGGTTGATCATACTCTGGGTATCACATGCATGTTTTAGCTGATGGAAGAATACCTTAAACCTGGAGAGTTGAGACCCGTGTAATGGGTACCATGCAATATGACTTCAAAGGGTCTTCATTTGCTCACCGAACCTCTCCAATCCTATTACTGCTGCGTTTATGCGCCTGCGCACACGCTTGATTCTCTTTTGGAGACATAGCAATCCATAGGTTTTAAGATACTTACTAGTCAGGTACATTCTTAGGCGTTTAATATGGGGTGTTGAGTCCATTTCGTTGAGCAAGGAGTAGCTCTTGTCTATTCCATATTTGGCTTAAGGAACTTTATCTGTGCTCATTTCAATCTCTGGTTTTATGCAGCACGCCAAC
Organism: Stenella coeruleoalba; assembly: GCF_951394435.1. Classification (NCBI taxonomy): domain Eukaryota; kingdom Metazoa; phylum Chordata; class Mammalia; order Artiodactyla; family Delphinidae; genus Stenella; species Stenella coeruleoalba. The sequence goes on from NW_027646368.1 coordinate 928,293, forward strand.
TCACCTTTCCCCTTAAGCAAGCAGAAGTTGGTTTTCTAAATTTGAGACCCTGTTCTGTTTTGGAATTCAGTTCCTGTGTAGCCAAGTTTACATTCCGTGTATTAGTGATATCTTATGATGTTTCTTTTTCTGTGTGACTTATTTCAGTTAGAATCATCGTACCTGAATCCACTCATTATGCTACTATGGGCCTGATGACATAGATTTCATTGCTGAGTGATACTGCATTTTACGTAAGTACCACAAGTTTTTTATACATTTTTCACTTTCTGTGATATTGAACTTGTACGGTAAACGAGGTTCTTGTAAACAGAGGCGTCCCAAACTTTGGGGTGGCTGTGTCTTTTTGATTTTAATTTCCCTAAGCTATAGGACCATAAGTGGAAGTGCCCTAGGCTCTGTTGCTTTGTTTTTTAGATGTTCCAGGAAACAACATACACTTCTCCCGAGTGTCTGTTGGCAATTTACATCCCGCCCATCAGCATAACAAGGCTCCCAGTTCTCCATGGCCTGTCCTGTCTTTCTGGATTTTACACTTTTTTCAGATGTCCCTTTTGACCGGGGGGAAGTGAGACTTCATTGTAGTGCAGATTTCCTTTGCAAGCTTGCTTGGTTGACCAAAAAGGGCGTATACGTTTTTTCCTGAATATATTCAGGAAAAAACGCATACGCCCTTTTTGGCCAAGTGCATCATTGTGGACGTTCTGCCTCTTTTCCTATGCTTTCAATGCAATTCCAGTCTACCTCCTGAAATCGGTTTCCTGCAATTCTGCCCCACTTTCAAGTCCTCTTGGCAGCCTTACTTCAGTATATTTCTGGACGATAGCTGTCATTTATAACTCTGCAGGTTTGTGAATTACAGTGCCCCTGAGCTCCTTTCTTCAACTCGCTTTCTTGTGAGCTGGCCGCAACACCGCAGGACGGCTTCAGGCCCTTATCTGGTTCCGACACGGCACGCTGAGCCTTTGGTTAATTCCTCTTCCTGGTGGGAAATGAGAGTTAAATTTGCCCGTCCAGACACCTCCAGCTAGTCTCTCATTGGTTCTCGCTATTCCTGTTCATCTTCCGCAGAAATTGCAAACTGGGCCAAACAGGAGGTTAAAGGAACTGACTCTCCAAGTCGAGAGAGTGTTAGTAAAGCATCTGGAATGTTGAACCCGAGTACCAGGGTACGAAAACTGAGACATATTTGAACACGTCTCCCGATCACATGGTTGATCATATTCTAGGTTCCACATGCATGTTTTGGCTGAAGGAAGAATACCTTAAACCTGGGTAGTTGAAACCCGTGGAATGGGTACCATGCAATATGACTTCAAAGGGTCTTCATTTGTTCACCAAACCTCTCCAATCCTATCACTGCTGCGTTTATGCCGCTGTACACACGCTTGATTCTCTTTCGGAGACATAGCAATCCATAGGTTTTAAGATACTTATTAGTCAGGTACATTCTTAGGCGTTTAATATGCGGTGTTGAGTCCATTTCGTTGAGCAAGGAGTAGCTCTTGTCTATTCCATATTTGGCTTAAGGAACTTTATCTGTGCTCATTTCAATCTCTGGTTTTATGCAGTACCCCAACTAACCTTTACCCTTAAGCAAGCTTAAGTTGGTTTTCTAAATTTGAGACCCTGTTTTGTTCTGTAATTCAGTTCCTGTGTAGCCAAGTTTACATTTCGTGTATTACTGATATCTTATGATGTTTCTTTTTCTGTGTGACTTATTTCAGTTAGAATCATCATACCTGAATCCACTCATTGTGCTGCTAAGGGCCTGATGACATAGATTTCATTGCTGAGTGATATTGCTTTGTAAGTAAATACCACAACTTCTTTATCCATTTTTCACTTTCTGCGATGTTGAACTTGTACTGTAAATGAGGTTCTTGTTAACAGAGCCGTTCCAAACTTTGGGGTGGCTGTGTCTTTTTGATTTTAATTTCACTAAGCTATAGGAGCATAAGTGGAAGTGCCCTAGGCTCTGTTGCTTTGTTTTTTAGATGTTTCAGGAAACACCATACACTTCTCCCGAGTGTCTGTTGGCAATTTACATCCCGCCCATCAGCATACAAGGCTCCCAGTTCTCCATGGCCTGTCCTGCCTTTCTGGATTTTACACTTTTTTCAGATGGCCCTTTTGACTGGGGGGAAGTGAGACTTCATTGTAGTGCAGATTTCCTTTGCAAGATTGCTTGGTTGGCCAAAAAGGGCGTATGCGTTTTTTCCTGAATATATTCAGGAAAAAACGCATACGCCCTTTTTGGCCTAGTGCATCATTGTGGACGTTCTGCCTCTTTTCCTGTGCTTTCAATGCAATTCCAGTCTAACTCCTGAAATCGGTTTCCTGCAATTCTGCCCCGCTTTCAAGTCCTCTTGGCAGCCTTACTTCAGTATATTTTTGGACGATAGCTGTCATTTATAACTCTGCAGGTTTGTGAATTACAGTGCCCCTGAGCTCCTTTCTTCAACTCGGTTTCTTGTGAGCTGGCCGCAACACCGCAGGATGGATTCAGGCCCTAATCTGGTTCCGGCACGGCATGCTGAGCCTTTGGTTAATTCCTCTTCCTGGTGGGAAATGAGAGTTAAATTTGCCCGTCCAGACACCTCCAGCTAGTCTCTCATTGGTTCTCCCTATTCTTGTTCATCTTATGCAGAAATTCCAAACTGGGCCAAACAGGAGGTTAAAGGCGCTGACTCTCCAAGTGGCGAGAGTGTTAGTAAAGCGTCTGGAATGTTACACCCGAGTACCAGAGGAGGAAAACTGAGACATATTTGAACACGTCTCCCGTTCACACGGTTGATCAAACTCTGGGTTCCACATGCATGTTTCAGCTGATGGAAGAATACCTTAAACCTGGAGAGTTGAGACCCGTGGAATGGGTACCATGCAATATGACTTCAAAGGGTCTTCATTTGCTCACCGAACCTCTCCAATCCTATCACTGCTGCGTTTATGCCCCTGTACACACGCTTGATTCTCTTTTGGAGACATAGCATTCCATAGGTGTTAAGATACTTACTAGTCAGGTACATTCTTAGGCGTTTAATATGCGGTGTTGAGTCCATTTCATTGAGCAAGGAGTAGCTCTTGTGTATTCCATATTTGGCTTAAGGAAGTTTATCTGTGCTCATTTTAATCTCTGGTTTTATGCAGCACCCCAACTCACCTTTCCCCTTAAGCAAGCATAAGTTGGTTTTCTAAATTTGAGACCCTGTTCTGTTTTGGAATTCAGTTCCTGTGTAGCCAAGTTTACATTCCGTGTATTAGTGATATCTTATGATGTTTCTTTTTCTGTGTGACTTATTTCAGTTAGAATCATCGTACCTGAATCCACTCATTGTGCTGCTATGGGCCTGATGACATAGATTTCATTGCTGAGTGATACTGAATTGTACGTAAGTACCACAAGTTCTTTATCCATTTTTCACTTTCTGCGATGTTGAACTTGTACGGTAAACGTGGTTCTTGTAAACAGAGCGTCCCAAACGTTGGGGTCGCTGTGTCTTTTTGATTTTAATTTCCCTAAGCTATAGGACCATAAGTGGAAGTGCCCTAGGCTCTGTTGCTTTGTTTTTTAGATGTTTCAGGAAACACCATACACTTCTCCCGCGTGTCTGTTGGCAATTTACATCGCGCCCATCAGCATAACAAGGCTCCCAGTTCTCCATGGCCTGTCCTGCCTTTCTGGATTTTACACTTTTTTCAGATGGCCCTTTTGACCGGGGTGAAGTGAGACTTCATTGTAGTGCAGATTTCCTTTGCAAGATTGCTTGGTTGGCCAAAAAGTGCGTATGCGTTTTTTCTTGAATATATTCAGGAAAAAAAGCATACGCCCTTTTTGGCCAAGTGCATCATTGTGGACGTTCTGCCTCTTTTCCTATGCTTTCAATGCAATTCCAGTCTACCTCCTGAAATCGGTTTCCTGCAATTCTGCCCCCCTTTCAAGTCCTCTTGGCAGCCTTACTTCAGTATATTTTTGGACGATAACTGTCATTTATAACTCTGCAGGTTTGTGAATTAAAGTGCCCCTGAGCTCCTTTCTTCAACTCGGTTTCTTGTGAGCTGGCCGCAACACCGCAGGATGGATTCAGGCCCTAATCTGGTTCCGGCACGGCATGCTGAGCCTTTGGTTAATTCCTCTTCCTGGTGGGAAATGAGAGTTAAATTTGCCCGTCCAGACACCTCCAGCTAGTCTCTCATTGGTTCTCCCTATTCTTGTTCATCTTATGCAGAAATTCCAAACTGGGCCAAACAGGAGGTTAAAGGCGCTGACTCTCCAATTGGCGAGAGTGTTAGTAAAGCGTCTGGAATGTTGCAAACGAGTACCAGAGGAGGAAAACTGAGACATATTTGAACACGTCTCCCGTTCACACGGTTGATCAAACTCTGGGTTCCACATGCATGTTTCAGCTGATGGAAGAATACCTTAAACCTGGAGAGTTGAGACCCGTGGAATGGGTACCATGCAATATGACTTCAAAGGGTCTTCATTTGCTCACCGAACCTCTCCAATCCTATCACTGCTGCGTTTATGCCCCTGTACACACGCTTGATTCTCTTTTGGAGACATAGCATTCCATAGGTGTTAAGATACTTACTAGTCAGGTACATTCTTAGGCGTTTAATATGCGGTGTTGAGTCCATTTCGTTGAGCAAGGAGTAGCTCTTGTGTATTCCATATTTGGCTTAAGGAAGTTTATCTGTGCTCATTTCAATCTCTGGTTTTATGCAGCACCCCAACTCACCTTTCCCCTTAAGCAAGCAGAAGTTGGTTTTCTAAATTTGAGACCCTGTTCTGTTTTGGAATTCAGTTCCTGTGTAGCCAAGTTTACATTCCGTGTATTACTGATATCTTATGATGTTTCTTTTTCTGTGTGACTTATTTCAGTTAGAATCATCATACCTGAATCCACTCATTATGCTGCTACGGGCCTGATGACATAGATTTCATTGCTGAGTGATACTGCATTGTACGTAAGTACCACAAGTTCTTTATCCATTTTCACTTTCTGTGATATTGAACTTGTACAGTAAACGAGGTTCTTGTAAACAGAGGCGTCCCAAACTTTGGGGTGGCTGTGTCTTTTTTATTTTAATTTCCCTAAGCTATAGGACCATAAGTGGAAGTGCCCTAGGCTCTGTTGCTTTGTTTTTTAGATGTTTCAGGAAACACCATACACTTCTCCCGAGTGTCTGTTGGCAATTTACATCCCGCCCATTAGCATAACAAGGCTCCCAGTTCTCCATGGCCTGTCCTGCCTTTCTGGATTTTACACTTTTTTCAGATGGCCCTTTTGACTGGGGGGAAGTGAGACTTCATTGTAGTGCAGATTTCCTTTGCAAGTTTGCTTGGTTGGCCAAAAAGGGCGTATGCGTTTTTTCCTGTATATATTCAGGAAAAAAGGCATACGCCCTTTTTGGCCAAGTGCATCATTGTGGACGTTCTGCCTCTTTTCCTATGCTTTCAATGCAATTCCAGTCTACCTCCTGAAATCGGTTTCCTGCAATGCTGCCCCCCTTTCAAGTCCTCTTGGCAGCCTTACTTCAGTATATTTTTGGATGATAGCTGTCATTTATAACTCTGCAGGTTTGTGAATTACAGTGCCCCTGAGCTCCTTTCTTCAACTCGGTTTCTTGTGAGCTGGCCGCAACACGGCAGGATGGATTCAGGCCTTAATCTGGTTCCGGCACGGCATGCTGAGCCTTTGGTTAATTCCTCTTCCTGGTGGGAAATGAGAGTTAAATTTGCCCGTCCAGACACCTCCACCTAGTCTCTCATTGGTTCTCCCTATTTCTGTTCATCTTCCACAGAAATTGCAAACTGGGTCAAACAGGAGGTTAAAGGGACTGACTCTCCAAGTCGAGAGAGTGTTAGTAAAGCGTCTGGAATGTTGCACCTGAGTACCAGGGTACGAAAACTGAGACATATTTGAACACTTCTCCCGATCACATGGTTGATCATAGTCTAGGTTCTACATGCATGTTTTAGCTGAAGCAAGAATACCATAAACCTGGAGAGTTGAGACCCGTGTAATGGGTACCATGCAATATGACTTCAAAGGGTCTTCATTTGTTCACCGAACCTCTCCAATCCTATCACTGCTGCGTTCACGCCCCTGTACACACGCTTGATTCTCTTTTGGAGACATAGCAATCCATAGGTTTTAAGATACTTCCTATCAGGTACATTCTTAGGCGTTTAATATGGGGTGTTGAGTCCATTTCGTTGCACAAGGAGTAACTCTTGTCTATTCCATATTTGGCTTAAGGGACTTTATCTGTGCTCATTGCAATCTCTGGTTTTATGCAGCACCCCAACTCACCTTTCCCCTTAAGCAAGCATAAGTTGGTTTTATAAATTTGAGACCCTGTTCTGTTTTGGAATTCATTTCCTCTGTAGCCAAGTTTACATTCCGTGTATTACTGATATCTTATGATGTTTCTTTTTCTGTGTGACTTATTTCAGTTAGAATCATCATACCTGAATCCACTCATTGTGCTGCTAAGGGCCTGATGACATAGATTTCATTGCTGAGTGATATTGCTTTGGAAGTAAATACCACAACTTCTTTATCCATTTTTCACTTTCTGCGATGTTGAACTTATACTGTAAACGAGGTTCTTGTAAACAGAGGCGTCCCAAACTTTGGGGTGGCTGTGTCTTTTTTATTTTAATTTCCCTAAGCTATAGGACCATAAGTGGAAGTGCCCTAGGCTCTGTTGCTTTGTTTCTTAGATGTTTCAGGAACCACCATACACTTCTCCCGAGTGTCTGTTGGCAATTTACATCCCGCCCATCAGCATAACAAGGCTCCCAGTTCTCCATGGCCTGTCCTGCCTTTCTGGATTTTACACTTTTTTCAGATGGCCCTTTTGACCGTGGGGAAGTGAGACTTCATTGTAGTGCAGATTTCCTTTGCAAGCTTGCTTGGTTGGCCAAAAAGGTCCTATGCGTTTTTTCCTGAATATATTCAGGAAAAAACGCATACGCCCTTTTTGGCCAAGTGAATCATTGTGGACGTTCTGCCTCTTTTCCTATGCTTTCAATGCAATTCCAGTCTACCTCCTGAAATCGGTTTCCTGCAATTCTGCCCCGCTTTCAAGTCCTCTTGGCAGCCTTACTTCAGTATATTTTTGCACGATAGCTGTCATTTATAACTCTGCAGGTTTGTGAATTACAGTGCCCCTGAGCTCCTTTCTTCAGCTCGCTTTCTTTTGAGCGGGCCGCAACACCGCAGGATGGCTTCAGGCCCTAATCTTGTTCCGGCACGGCACGCTGAGCCTTTGGTTAATTCCTCTTCCTGGTGGGAAATGAGAGTTAAATTTGCCCGTCCAGACACCTCCAGCTAATCTCTCATTGGTTCTCGCTATTCCTGTTCATCTTCTGTAGAAATTGCAAACTGGGCCAAACAGGAGGTTAAAGGGACTGACTCTCCAAGTCGGGAGAGTGTTAGTAAAGCATCAGGAATGTTGCACCCGAGTACCAGGGTATGAAAACTGAGACACATTTGAACACGTCTCCCGATCACATGGTTGATCATACTCTAGGTTCCACATGTATGTTTTAGCTGAAGGAAGAATACCTTAAACCTGGGTAGTTGAAACCCGTGGAATGGGTACCATGCAATATGACTTCAAAGGGTCTTCATTTGCTCACCGAACCTCTCCAATCCTATCACTGCTGCGTTTATGCCCCTGTACACATGCTTGATTCTCTTTTGGAGACATAGCAATCCATAGGTTTTAAGATACTTACTAGTCAGGTACATTCTTAGGCGTTTAATATGCGGTGTTGAGTCCATTTCGTTGAGCAAGGAGTAGCTCTTGTCTATTCCATATTTGGCTTAAGGAACTTTATCTGTGCTCATTTCAATCTCTGGTTTTATGCAGCACCCCAACTCACCTTTACCCTTAAGCAAGTAGTAGTTGGTTTTCTAAATTTGACACCCTGTTCTGTTCTGTAATTCAGTTCCTGTGTAGCCAAGTTTACATTCCGTGTATTACTGATATCTTATGATGTTTCTTTTTCTCTGTGACTTATTTCAGTTAGAATCATCATACCTGAATCCACTCATTGTGCTGCTAAGGGCCTGATGACATAGATTTCATTGCTGAGTGATATTGCTTTGTAAGTAAATACCACAACTTCTTTATCCATTTTTCACTTTCGGCGATGTTGAACTTGTACTGTAAACGAGGTTCTTGTAAACAGAGGCGTCCCAAACTTTGGGGTGGCAGTGTCTTTTTGATTTTAATTTCCCTAAGTTATAGGACCATAAGTGGAAGTGCCCTAGGCTCTGTTGCTTTGTTTTTTAGATGTTTCAGGAAACACCATACACTTCTCCCGAGTGTCTGTTGGCAATTTACATCCCGCCCATGAGCATAACAAGGCTCCCAGATCTCCATGGCCTGTCCTGCCTTTCTGGATTTTACACTTTTATCAGATGGCCCTTTTGACCGGGGGGAAGTGAGACTTCATTGTAGTGCAGATTTCCTTTGCAAGCTTGCTTGGTTGGCCAAAAAGGGCATATGCCTTTTTTCCTGAATATATTCAGGAAAAAAGGCATACGCCCTTTTTGGCCAAGTGCATCATTGTGGACGTTCTGCCTCTTTTCCTATGCTTTCATTGCAATTCCAGTCTACCTCCTGAAATCAGTTTCCTGCAATTCTGCCTTGCTTTCAATGCCTCTTCATAGCCTTACCTCAATATATTTTTTGAAAGTAGTTGGCCGTTATAACTCTGCAGGGTTTTGCATTGCAGTGGCCCTTAGCTGCATTTTTCAGCTCTTATTTTTGTGGTCTTGCCCCATAACCACAGGATTCCTTGAAGCCCTATTTTTCTTCTGGGGCACCTTGCTGTGCCTTTGGTTAATTCTTCTTACTGATGTGACATTAGAGTGACATGTGCCCATTGAAACCGCTACAGCTAGTTTCTCACTGGTTCCCCCATTCCCATTCATCCTCTGCACTAACTGCAGACTGTGCGATACCAGAACTTAAAGGCATTGACTCCATGTGGGGATGTTGTTAGTAAAGCGGCTGGAATGTCGTTCTGGAGCCCCAGGAGTGGAAAAATGAGGTGCGTTTTAGAAACCTTTCCCGATCATATGGTACACCAGTCGCTGGGTTTCCCAAGCATGGTTTAGCTGTAGGAAGATTCCCTTCAACCTGGAGTGTTGGGACCCTTGGAATGAGTAGCATGAAGTATTGCATTAAACTTTCATCAGTTGCTCACCAAAGCTCACCAATCCTCTCAGCCCCAAGTGTCCAGCCTTATGTCTTATCCAGCTGTGGGTTTATATGTGGTCAATCCAGGTTGCATCACAGCCCCTGAGCGAATTTTGTAAGAATTTTTCTCTCTTTCATTGTTTCAGCGTTTTGTTTTTAAAATTTATTTCTATAATGGGGTTTAGCTCATTTTCACTGCTGTGTTTGTGCCGCTCTGCACACACTTGATTCCCTTATGGAGATACATCAATACATGGGTTTTAAGATTCTTATTACTCAGATATATTTCTCTGCGGTGTATAGGGTGTGTTGAGGCCAGTTCATTGAGCAAGGTGTAGATCTTGTCTAATACCTATTTGGTTTATTGAACGGTATCTGTGCTAATTTCAAACTCTGGTTTTATGCATCACCCCACCTCTCCTTTCCCCTTAAGCTGACATAAGTGTGTTTTCTAAATGTGAGACACTGTTCTGTTCTGTAATTCATTTCTTGTGCAGCCATATTTACCCTCCCTCTATAAGTGATATCTTATGATATGTTTCTTTTTCTGTTTGACTTATTTCAAGTAGTATTATCGGACCTAAATCCACTCTTTATCCTTCTACTAGCTTTATTACATTGATTTCATGGTGAAGAGATATTCCATTGTACATAAGTACCACATCTTCTTTATCCATTGTTCTCTTTCCTGGGATATTTAAGGTGTACTGAAGTTGAGGTTCTTGTAAACAGAGTAGCCTTAAACTGTGGTGTGCTTGTGTCTTGTTGATTTTTAGACTTCCCTAGATATACTCCCATGATTGGAAGTGTCCTATGCTCTGTAGCTCTGTTTTTTAGATGATTTAGGAACCACCATACACTTCTCCAGAGTGGCTCTTGGCAGTTCACACACTGCCCATCAGCGTATAAAGGCTCCCTGTTCTCCATGGCCTGTCCTGCATTTCTGGTTTTTACAGTTTTTTAGGATGGCCCTTTTGACTGGTGGGAAGTGAGACTTCTTTGTTGTGCACATTTGCATTGCTTGCTTGCTTCGTTGCCCATAAAGTGCGTATGCGTTTTTTCCTGGATATAATCAGGAAAAAACGCATACGCCCTTTTGGGCCAACTGCATCATTGTCGAAATTCTGCCGCTTTTCATGTGCGTTAAAGACGAGTCCGATCTATCTCTTGAAATCTGTTTCTTGCAATTCTGTCTTGCATTCAGATCCTCTTCTTTGCCTTACCTCAACATATTTTTGGACGTTAGTTTTCATTTATAACTCTGCAGGTTTGTGAATTGCAGTGACCCTGAGCTCCATTTTTTAAGTTGCTCTTTTGTGAGCTGGCCTCAAACCCGCAGGATTGCTTCAGGCCCTATTTTGGCTCCGGCGAGGCAGGCTGAGCCTTTTTTTAATTCTTATTCTTAATGGGAAATTAGAGTGATATGTGCCCGTCCAAACCCCTACAACTATTCTCTCATTGGTTCCCCCTCTTCCCGTTCATCCTCCTCACAATTTGCAAAATGTGTGAAACAGAAGTTTAAATGTGCTGATTCTCCAAGTGGGGAGATTCTAAGTAGCGTGGCTGGAATGGTGAACAGGAGCACCAGGAGAGGATAAATGAGGTGCATTTTAGACACATCTCCCGATCACATGGTGTACAGTCCTCTGGGTTTTCCATGCATGTTTTAGCTGTAGGAAGATCCCTTGAACCTGCAGATTTGGGACCCATTGAATGGGTACCAGGTAGTATTACTTTAAAGGGTGTGCATTTCCTCACCCAACCTCACATTTCTCTTAGCGCAAACAGTTTCCAGCCTTATGTCTCATCCTGCTGTGGGTCTAGATGTGTTCAATCCATGTTGCATCACCGTCCCTGAGGAAAAGTTGTAAGAGGTTTTCTCTGTCTCTCTGTCGTTTATTTTTTTCAATTTATTACTATATTGGTTACAGCTGATTTTCAAAGCTCTGTTTCTTGCTGCTGTACATCCACTTGATTCACGTACAGAGAGACATCAATAAATTCTTTTTCAGATTCTTACCAGTTGTATATATTCTTTTCCGGTGACTTGAGTGTGCTGAGTGCAGTTCTTTTAGCTACGGTGTAGGCCTTGTTGATTATCAGTTTGGTATTTGGAATGGTATCTTTGCTAATTTCAACCTCCTGGATGATGCCTCACCACTCCCCACCTTTCCCGTTTAGCAGCCTTATGCGTGTTTTCTACATATTTGACTATGTTTTTGTTTTGTAATTTATTTCATGTGTAGCCATTTTGGATTCCACCTTTAAGTGATATCTTATGATATGTGTCTTTTTCTTTTTGAATTCTGTCACTTAGAATGATCATACGTAACTCCTCCGGAGTTGTTACAACTGGCCATATTTCATTGATTTCCAGGCTGAATAATATTCCACTCTACCTAAGTACCACATCTCTATCCATTTTTTCCCTCCAGAGACATTTAAGTTATGAGGATCTTTTAAACAGAGAGGGGGTAAACATTGGGGTGCCTGTGTCCTCTCGATTTTTGTTTTTCCCAAGATATACGCCCATGAGTGTAAGTGCCCTATGCTCTGTAGCTCATTTTTTAGATGCTTTAGTAAACACAATACACTTCTCCAGAATGGCCGTTGGCAATATACATTTCCACTATAAGTCTCACAGGGCTCCCTCTTCTCGTTGCCCTGTCCTGCATTTCTGTTGTTTACGCTTTATGAGGATGGCTCTTCTGACTGATGCGAAGTGATATCTTTTGTAGTATTGACTTCCAGTGCCCACCTGTTTGGTTGGCTAAAAAAGTGTATGCCCTTTTCTTGAATATATACAGAAAAAAACGCATACACCCTTTTTGGCCAACTGCAATGTTGGCAATGTTCAGCTCCTTTTCTTGTGCTTAATGGCGAGTCCTTTCTACCTCCTCAAATCCCTTTCCTGCCATTCTCCCTTGCTTACAAGTCCTTTTCTCTGACTTTCCTCAAGACATTTTTCAGTGATGGATATTTTCAACTCTGCAGTTTTGTGAATTTTACTGCCCCTGAGTTCCATTGTTCAACTTGTGTTTATGGGAACTGGCCACAAAGCAGCGGGATTTCCTCAAGCCCTATACTGTTTCCATGGGCAACCCTAGCCTTTGGTCAATTCGTCTTCCTGATTGGAAATTAGAGTGACATGTGCCTGTCTGAACACCTAGGACTTGTCTCTCATTGTTCCTCATCCTTCCGCTTCATCCTCTGGACAAATTCCAAACTGTACGCAACAGGATGTTGACAGTGCTGACATCTCCAAGTGGGGAGACTGTTAGTAAAGACGCTGGAGGGGTGAACCCGAGCACCAGGAGATGAGGAGATGAGATGCCTTTTCCAAACTCTTCCCGATCAGACGGTATACCATCCTCTGGGTGTGACAGACATGTTTTAGCAGTAGGAAGAGTCCCATTCATGTAAGGAGAACACCAGGGCTTTTTCAAAATCAGTGTCTCCCCGAAACCCAAACTGGGGAATTTTTTAAGCTACGGCTACACATGTGTTCATTAAGGGCCTTGGGAAGTAGGCAGAGTCCAAACTTTAGATGATTGAAGTCTTCAGGGTCAGAAGCACTCACCACCAGCTTCCCTTAGGCTACACTTTAACTGTCATTGATAGATGATGTCAATAAAAATATCTATTCTTTTTCAGATTATTTCCCCTTATAGGTTATTGCAAAATGTTGAGTGTAGTTCCCTGTGCTATACAGTAGTTCCTTGTTGATGATCTATTTTATACATAGCAGTGTGTATGTGTTAATCCCAAACTGTTAATTTATCCCTCCTCCCACCTTGCCCCTTTGGTAATAATAAATTATAAGATTTTATACTTCTCAGAAATGGGGGAGCTGAAAGAGAGGTATCATTTTCAATGGAAAAGCATTTAAAACAAGATTGAAGGTTTAACCAAGATTATTAGATGTACATCCTTGGAAAGAAATCACTTCGTTTCTCTAATATTGACCTGACAAATAAGACAAACCTTTTCACTGAACTTGCTTATAAAAAGTGATGGAAATATCAAATGGAAGTGTTAAAAACATCTTATTTTACCCGAGCCTTATACACTGTTCTATGTTAACTACAGTTTGGCTCACACATCTGTTCATTGAGGTTACAATAGTCTCAATTTCTGTTACTGATCCTCCAGAGTGGACCCCAACAAGTGTCCCCCTGCCCAGTGTCATTGGGCCAACAGATCGAGACTGAGTTTGGTTCACAAGCAAAGGAAACTTTATATTTTGATCAGAGAATGGAGAGGTGAGAGCATGCACTACCCCGTGGGCTGTGGGCTGGGCTGCTGTGTAGAGATCCTGTCAGAGTCAGTGGGAGGGAGGGAGGCGGCAGAGCTCTCGAGGGCCGGGTTGGCTGTAGCTCAGGCTCTATATCGTGGAGTCTGCACTGGGCCCCAGGAGCTGAGGTGTCGACCCAGCCATTCTGCACTAGGAAATCTGGTCTGAAGTGCCGGGTGTGGAACCTCTGCATGCGGGACCCTAGGAGCACGTGAAATTAGACAAAGCACAAAGGATAAAAAAGGTTAGACTTGACTTTATTGCCCAGATTCTATTTTTATCTCCCAGGGATTTTTAATGGGCTTTGCTGGGGACAAACCCCTCCTCTGCCTTTTGTCCCGTTCCTCATTCTTGGAGTGCTGAGGGTGCAGACCCTTCTTCTGTAACTGCTGAGTGCTGAGTTGGGAGCCCTCATACCCTGGGGCGAGGGTCAGAGCTTCTCCCCAGCAGCCTCCCGGTGACGTTGATTGTCCCCAGGACCCCTGCCTCCCTGCTCGTCCACCTGAGCACCAGCATTGGAAGTGTTATAGATTCTAATGACCTTTAAGGGTCCAGGAAAGAGATGTGCAGAGACGCTGTGGGGGCCGGTTTCACCCCGCCCCACATTTGTTCGGCCACCTTAGGCTGACCGTTTCTGCCAGCCTAGATGCTCTGACCAGTAGTCTGCACTTTCTTCAATTAGGCCCCTGAATTAACGTACAAACAGCACCAGGTGTCAGAGCCCTGCCCGCTCAACTCCCAGACAGTCCAGGGTCAGTGGTGATCAAGGACCATGATGGCTACTGAGTCAACAGCCTTTTGAAGTAAACAGGAGTCCAGCCGGTCTTATTGGCCACCATCATCACGGTGTCTGTAGGCTTTTCTATGGTGACAGTGTGGTATACTGTTCCCCCGCCAAGATTATTCGTTCCCCTCTGGGTGCAGTAAGTCCTGCAAGCAGTAGTCTACTCTTTTGGGACACACTCTTGTTGTTTTATGAGAGAAACTCCAGGTCAAGTGATGTTCACACGAGTCGTCATGGTGCCCTGTTGCCCCCGGTTATCTCTCTGGATGTTGGAGTTGGAGGGCCTCCTCACTCGAGGTCGGTGTGCCCACGGAGCGAACCCTGCAACTTCAGGGCATGGTTGGTGGTTAGGATCACCACGTGGGGTCCTTTTCCCTTAGGAGGGAGGTGGCCTTTTGGGCTGCTGATTTCCAGGTTTTTAGATACCGCCAGTATCTTGGCCAGATGTGGCAGTGGGCCAAGCCCCTTGGTGACCGTAGTTTATCCTACCTGGATGGCATTCTTGCATTGTTCCATTTCAAGTGGTCCCAGTTTTTGCACTAATTCTCCAATGGCGATTCACCTTTCACCAGGAATGTAAAGGTCAAAGGGTTTAGCTAAATTAGGGAGTTCCAGGGCAAGGGTCTGAATTGACTGCTCTTTCCATTCTTGAAAGGCCACTTCTGGATTCTATTCAAAAGGATCATCATCTTTTCCTTTCAGTGTTTCATATAGAGGCCCAGCTAGTAGACTGTAGTTAGGGATCCAGAAGCAGCAAACCCTGGCCTCCCCAGGAACCCCTAAGCTGTCTTCTAGTTTTAGAAAGGGGTAAGGCTGAAAATGGTTTCTTCCCTTTCCTGGGATGGTCTTCTCCGACCTTCTGTGAGAATGAAGCCCAGGCAGGTCACCGCAGTCTGTGATATTTGAGCTTTTTCTTGGACAACTTCTATCCTTTATTGGCTTGGTAGTTCAGAGGCCTCCTTAGTAGGGCTGGTGATCAGAATGTCGTCTGCATATTGAAGGAGGGTTTCCTTTACCAGAGGTAGAACTTTTAGGTCTTTAGCTAAGCTTTCCCCAAAGATGGTGTGGGAATTTTTGCACCCTTGGGGCCAGACAGCCCGGAAGTATTGTTTTAGTTGTATGTTGAGTCCTGCCACTCACAAGCCAAAATTTCTTGTGACTCTGGGACTAATGGAATACAAAAGAAGGCATCATTGAAGACTAATACAGAATACCATGTCCTGGTGGTTGGTAGAATGACCAGCAGGGTGTAGGAATTAGGAGCAACTGGAGGTATATCCTCGGTGGCTTCACTGACTGTCCTGACATCCTTTACCAGGTCCCCAGCAGCCCATGGGGCTCTCGTGGTCAGACCAATCCCAGAATATGGAGCTCACCTGGGCAGGTACCCCACCCCCACCCCAGCCCACGGGGCTCTCGTGGTCAGGCCCCTCCCAGGATACAGAGCTACCCTTGCAGGTACCGTGGCAGGGCTGGGCACACAGGAACCGTGCACATAGCCCTCATTGCAGAGCACCCCCAGCTCACCTGTCACTCAGAGCTGACACAGAGCACCTCAGAGCAGGACTTGAACTAACAAAGAGCAGCTGCGACAGGTCTGTGACCCTGGGCATCACTCTGTGAGGCCTCCCTCCACCTGGTCTTCCAGAGAGTTCCACTGCACCCGGGGCACCAGGCCTCTGTCTCCAACCACCACCCACCCCTCCTCTCCCTGACTCCTGGGTTCCTCTCATTAGGAGAGGGTTTTCTTGAAGTTGTCTCCCACTCATGGGCCAGATAAAATGATTAGAAAACAAGCCAAAACTGCAGCCCCTTGTCTATCCTGACTCTCAGGAGCCCACACCTGTTCCTTGGACCTGGCCGGTTCAGCAAGTTCCATTTTCTGCAACTGTGAGCCCCTGAGGGGTGATGATTGGCTGACCTGGGCAGCCTTACCGTGCCGGCCAGCCCTCCCCAGGTGTGCCTGGGTTGAGATCAATATAAATACCACTCCAGGCAGCAAGAGCCCCTGCAGCCGTGCCTGACGCCATTTTCTCTGCCCTGTCAGCAGTCTCGGGGCTGGGCTGGTGGGAGGGAGTGAGAGGCCACGGCTTTGTGGGTGGCCCAGTGTGAGTGGGGCTCTGCTGGACTTTCTGCAGCAGTTGCCAGGCTGCCACCTGCTAAAGAAGAGGATGTGTCACCCATACCTGCTGCTGGAATTTCTCCCTGGGCAGAGGTGAGGAAGGAAAAAAGCAGTGGGGGCAGGGACAGGACGGGTATCTCAGGCAGGGAAATGGAAATCTTCCAGAAGAGCACCCAGGGCCAGGACCATCCTGGCTGACCTGCAGGCACCAAGTCGGCCGGCATGCTGTCACTCGTGTGGCTCTATGGCCCTTCCTCTAGGCTTTCAAGTCCTTGTATATATTCAGGTGTTTTACCTGGGACGGGTGGGAATAGTTCAGCAGCAACTGGCCTGGGGCTCAGCTCACGTTTACTCACAGATGCCTCGGCACGGTGCCCCAGCTTTGCAATGAGGACGCTTGTTGCGTGGGGTCTGCTGGCTGAATGGGAGACGATTCCCCACCACTGACCAACTTCAGAATTGTTTACAACTGGAGCAAGTGCCCTGATACAGTTTTCCTCTGTGTAACTGGTGGGTTCTGTGTTTTTTTCTCTTTTTCGTTTTTGGTTCAAGGTAGATTTTATTCCTCTTTTTTGTATTTACAGATATAAGCATGGAAATAATTTATTCATATAAATACATGTATGTGCAGGGAATAATTGTTTTTTCTGTTTTATTTTTTAAATTTTATTTCTTTCTAATTTTGAATTTTATTTTATATTTTTATACAGCAGGTTCTTATTGGTTATCTATTTTATACATATAAATGTATACATGCCAATCCCAGTCTCTCAACTCCTCCCACCACCACCCCCCCAACAGCTTTCCCCCCTTGTTGTCCATACGTTTGTTGTCTACATCTGTTGCTCTATTTATGCCTTGCAAAATGGTTAATCTGTACAGTTTTTCTAGGTTCCACATATATGCATGAATATACAGGATTTGTTTTTCTCTTTCTGACTTACTTCACTCTGTATGACAGTCTCTAGATCCATCGACGTCTCTACAAATGACCCAATTTCATTCCTTTTCATGGCTTAGTAATATTCCATTTTATATATGTACCACAGCTTTATGCATTCGTCTGTCTGTGGGCATTTAGGTTGCTTCCATTACCTCGATATTGTAAATAGTGATGCAATGAACATTGCGGTGAATGACTCTTTTTGATTTATGGTTTTGTCTGGGTATATGTCCAGTACTGGGATTGCTGTATCATATGGTAATTCTATTGTTAGTTTCTTAAGAAATTCCATATTGTTCTCCATAATGACTGTATCAATTTATATTCCCAACAATAGTGGAAGAGGGTTCCTTTTCTCCACACCCTTTCCAGCATTTTTTGTTTGTAGATTTTCTATGATGCCTATTCTACCAGGTGTGAGGTGATACCTCATTGTTGAATCCATTTCGTTGAGCAAGGGGTAGGTCTTGTCTATTACATATTTGGCTTATGGAACGGTATCTGTGCTAATTTCAAACTCTGCTTTTATGCAGCACCCCAACTCACCTTCCCCCTTAAGCAGGCATAAGTTGGTTTTCTAAACTTGAGACACTGTTCTGTTTTGTAATTCAGTTCATGTGTAGCCAAGTTCACATTCCGTGTATTAGTGATACCTTATGATGTTTCTTTTTCTGTGTGACTTATTTCACTTAGAATCATCGTGCCTCAATCCACTCATTATGCTGGTACGGGCCTGGTGACATAGATTTCATTGCTGAGTGGTATTCTGTTGTACATAAGTACCGCAACTTCTTTATCCATTATTTGCTCTCTGGGATATTTAACTTGTGCAGCAGAAGAGATTCCTGTAAAAAGAGCCGTCCCAAATTTTGGGGTGGCTGTGTCTTTTTGATTTTAATTTCCCTAAACTATAGGACCATAAGTGGAAGTGCCCTAGGCTCTGTTGCTTTGTTTTTTAGATGTTTCAGGAAACACCATACACTTCTCCAGAGTGGCTGTTGGCAATTTACATCCCGCCCATCAGCATAAGAAGGCTCCCAGTTCTCCATGGCCTGTCGTGCCTTTATGGATTTTACACTTTTTTCAGATGGCCCTTTTGACCAGGGGAAAGTGAGACTTCATTGTAGTGCAGATTTCCTTTGCAAGCTTGCTTGGTTGGCCAAAAAGTGTGTATGCGTTTTTTCCTGACTATATTCAGGAAAAAACACATACGCCCTTTTTGGCCAAGTGCATCATTGTCGAGGTTCTGACTCTCTTCATATGTTTTCAATGCAATTCCAGTGTACCTCCTGAAATCGGTTTCCTGCAATTCTGCCTTGCTTTCAATGCTTCTTCATAGCCTTACTCAATATATTTTTTGAAAATAGTTGGCCTTTATAACTCTGCAGGTTTTTGAATTGCAGTGGCCCTTAGCTGCATTTTTCAGCTCTTATTTTTGTGGTCTTGCCCCATAACCACAGGATTCCTTGAAGCCCTATTTTTCTTCTAGGGCACCTTGCTGTGCCTTTGGTTAATTCTTCTTACTGATGTGACATTAGAGTGACATGTGCCCATTGAAACCACTACAGCTAGTTTCTCACTGGTTCCCCCTATTCCCATTCATCCTCTGCACTAACTGCAGACTGTGCGATACCAGAACTTAAAGGCATTGACTCCATGTGGGGATGTTGTTAGTAAAGCGGCTGGAATGTCGATCCGGAGCCCCAGGAGAGGAAAAATGAGGTGCGTTTTAGAAACCTTTCCCGATCATATGGTACACCAGTCGCTGGGTTTCCCAAGCATGGTTTAGCTGTAGGAAGATTCCCTTCAACCTGGAGTGTTGGGACCCTTGGAATGAGTAGCATGAAGTATTGCATTAAACTTTCGGCAGTTGCTCACCAAAGCTCACCAATCCTCTCAGCCCCAAGTGTCCAGCCTTATGTCTTATCCAGCTGTGGGTTTATATGTGGTCAATCCAGGTTGCATCACAGCCCCTGAGCGAATTTTGTAAGAATTTTTCTCTCTTTCATTGTTTCAGCGTTTTGTTTTTAAAATTTATTTCTATAATGGGGTTTAGCTCATTTTCACTGCTGTGTTTGTGCCGCTCTGCACACACTTGATTCCCTTATGGAGATATATCAATACATGGGTTTTAAGATTCTTATTACTCAGATATATTTCTCTGCGGTGTATAGGGTGTGTTGAGGCCAGTTCATTGAGCAAGGTGTAGATCTTGTCTAATACCTATTTGGTTTATTGAACGGTATCTGTGCTAATTTCAAACTCTGGTTTTATGCATCACCCCACCTCTCCTTTCCCCTTAAGCTGACATAAGTGTGTTTTCTAAATGTGAGACACTGTTCTGTTCTGTAATTCATTTCTTGTGCAGCCATATTTACCCTCCCTCTATAAGTGATATCTTATGATATGTTTCTTTTTCTGTTTGACTTATTTCAAGTAGTATTATCGGACCTAAATCCACTCTTTATCCTTCTACTAGCCTTATTACATTGATTTCATGGTGAAGAGATATTCCATTGTACATAAGTACCACATCTTCTTTATCCATTGTTCTCTTTCCTGGGATATTTAAGGTGTACCGAAGTTGAGGTTCTTGTAAACAGAGTAGCCCTAAACTGTGGTGTGCTTGTGTCTTGTTGATTTTTAGACTTCCTTAGATATACTCCCATGATTGGAAGTGTCCTATGCTCTGTAGCTCTGTTTTTCAGATGATTTAGGAACCACCATACACTTCTCCAGAGTGGCTCTCGGCAGTTCACACACTGCCCATCACCGTATAAAGGCTCCCTGTTCTCCATGGCCTGTCCTGCATTTCTGGTTTTTACAATTTTTTAGGATGGCCCTTTTGACCGGTGGGAAGTGAGACTTCTTTGTTGTGCACATTTGCATTGCTTGCTTGCTTCGTTGCCCATAAAGTGCGTATGCGTTTTTTCCTGGATATAATCAGGAAAAAACGCATACGCCCTTTTGGGCCAACTGCATCATTGTCGAAATTCTGCCGCTTTTCATGTGCGTTAAAGACGAGTCCAATCTATCTCTTGAAATCTGTTTCTTGCAATTCTGTCTTGCATTCAGATCCTCTTCTTTGCCTTACCTCAACATATTTTTGGACGTTAGTTTTCATTTATAACTCTGCAGGTTTGTGAATTGCAGTGACCCTGAGCTCCATTTTTTAAGTTGCTCTTTTGTGAGCTGGCCTCAAACCCGCAGGATTGCTTCAGGCCCTATTTTGGCTCCGGCGAGGCAGGCTGAGCCTTTTTTTAATTCTTATTCTTAATGGGAAATTAGAGTGACATGTGCCCATCCAAACCCCTACAACTATTCTCTCATTGGTTCCCCCTCTTCCCGTTCATCCTCCTCACAATTTGCAAAATGTGTGAAACAGAAGTTTAAATGTGCTGATTCTCTAAGTGGGGAGATTCTAAGTAGCGTGGCTGGAATGGTGAACAGGAGCACCAGGAGAGGATAAATGAGGTGCATTTTAGACACATCTCCCCGATCACATGGTGTACAGTCCTCTGGGTTTTCCATGCATGTTTTAGCTGTAGGAAGATCCCTTGAACCTGCAGATTTGGGACCCATTGAATGGGTACCAGGTAGTATTACTTTAAAGGGTGTGCATTTCCTCACCCAACCTCACATTTCTCTTAGCGCAAACAGTTTCCAGCCTTATGTCTCATCCTGCTGTGGGTCTAGATGTGTTCAATCCATGTTGCATCACCGTCCCTGAGGAAAAGTTGTAAGAGGTTTTCTCTGTCTCTCTGTCGTTTATTTTTTTCAATTTATTACTATATTGGTTACAGCTGATTTTCAAAGCTCTGTTTCTTGCTGCTGTACATCCACTTGATTCACGTACAGAGAGACATCAATAAATTCTTTTTCAGATTCTTACCAGTCGTATATATTCTTTTCCGGTGACTTGAGTGTGCTGAGTGCAGTTCTTTTAGCTACCGTGTAGGCCTTGTTGATTATCAGTTTGGTATTTGGAATGGTATCTTTGCTAATTTCAACCTCCTGGATGATGCCTCACCCCTCCCCACCTTTCCCGTTTAGCAGCCTTATGCGTGTTTTCTACATATTTGACTATGTTTTTGTTTTGTAATTTATTTCATGTGTAGCCATTTTGGATTCCACCTTTAAGTGATATCTTATGATATGTGTCTTTTTCTTTTTGAATTCTGTCACTTAGAATGATCATACGTAACTCCTCCGGAGTTGTTACAACTGGCCATATTTCATTGATTTCCAGGCTGAATAATATTCCACTCTACCTAAGTACCACATCTCTATCCATTTTTTCCCTCCAGAGACATTTAAGTTATGAGGATCTTTTAAACAGAGAGGGGGTAAACATTGGGGTGCCTGTGTCCTCTCGATTTTTGTTTTTCCCAAGATATACGCCCATGAGTGCAAGTGCCCTATGCTCTGTAGCTCATTTTTTAGATGCTTTAGTAAACACAATACACTTCTCCAGAATGGCCGTTGGCAATATACATTTCCACTATAAGTCTCACAGGGCTCCCTCTTCTCGTTGCCCTGTCCTGCATTTCTGTTGTTTACGCTTTATGAGGATGGCTCTTCTGACTGATGCGAAGTGATATCTTTTGTAGTATTGACTTCCAGTGCCCACCTGTTTGGTTGGCTAAAAAAGTGTATGCCCTTTTCTTGAATATATACAGAAAAAAACGCATACACCCTTTTTGGCCAACTGCAATGTTGGCAATGTTCAGCTCCTTTTCTTGTGCTTAATGGCGAGTCCTTTCTACCTCCTCAAATCCCTTTCCTGCCATTCTCCCTTGCTTACAAGTCCTTTTCTCTGACTTTCCTCAAGACATTTTTCAGTGATGGATATTTTCAACTCTGCAGTTTTGTGAATTTTACTGCCCCTGAGTTCCATTGTTCAACTTGTGTTTATGGGAACTGGCCACAAAGCAGCGGGATTTCCTCAAGCCCTATACTGTTTCCATGGGCAACCCTAGCCTTTGGTCAATTCGTCTTCCTGATTGGAAATTAGAGTGACATGTGCCTGTCTGAACACCTAGGACTTGTCTCTCATTGTTCCTCATCCTTCCGCTTCATCCTCTGGACAAATTCCAAACTGTACGCAACAGGATGTTGACAGTGCTGACATCTCCAAGTGGGGAGACTGTTAGTAAAGACGCTGGAGGGGTGAACCCGAGCACCAGGAGATGAGGAGATGAGATGCCTTTTCCAAACTCTTCCCGATCAGACGGTATACCATCCTCTGGGTGTGACAGACATGTTTTAGCAGTAGGAAGAGTCCCATTCATGTAAGGAGAACACCAGGGCTTTTTCAAAATCAGTGTCTCCCCGAAACCCAAACTGGGGAATTTTTTAAGCTACGGCTACACATGTGTTCATTAAGGGCCTTGGGAAGTAGGCAGAGTCCAAACTTTAGATGATTGAAGTCTTCAGGGTCAGAAGCACTCACCACCAGCTTCCCTTAGGCTACACTTTAACTGTCATTGATAGATGATGTCAATAAAAATATCTATTCTTTTTCAGATTATTTCCCCTTATAGGTTATTGCAAAATGTTGAGTGTAGTTCCCTGTGCTATACAGTAGTTCCTTGTTGATGATCTATTTTATACATAGCAGTGTGTATGTGTTAATCCCAAACTGTTAATTTATCCCTCCTCCCACCTTGCCCCTTTGGTAATAATAAATTATAAGATTTTATACTTCTCAGAAATGGGGGAGCTGAAAGAGAGGTATCATTTTCAATGGAAAAGCATTTAAAACAAGATTGAAGGTTTAACCAAGATTATTAGATGTACATCCTTGGAAAGAAATCACTTCGTTTCTCTAATATTGACCTGACAAATAAGACAAACCTTTTCACTGAACTTGCTTATAAAAAGTGATGGAAATATCAAATGGAAGTGTTAAAAACATCTTATTTTACCCGAGCCTTATACACTGTTCTATGTTAACTACAGTTTGGCTCACACATCTGTTCATTGAGGTTACAATAGTCTCAATTTCTGTTACTGATCCTCCAGAGTGGACCCCAACAAGTGTCCCCCTGCCCAGTGTCATTGGGCCAACAGATCGAGACTGAGTTTGGTTCACAAGCAAAGGAAACTTTATATTTTGATCAGAGAATGGAGAGGTGAGAGCATGCACTACCCCGTGGGCTGTGGGCTGGGCTGCTGTGTAGAGATCCTGTCAGAGTCAGTGGGAGGGAGGGAGGCGGCAGAGCTCTCGAGGGCCGGGTTGGCTGTAGCTCAGGCTCTATATCGTGGAGTCTGCACTGGGCCCCAGGAGCTGAGGTGTCGACCCAGCCATTCTGCACTAGGAAATCTGGTCTGAAGTGCCGGGTGTGGAACCTCTGCATGCGGGACCCTAGGAGCACGTGAAATTAGACAAAGCACAAAGGATAAAAAAGGTTAGACTTGACTTTATTGCCCAGATTCTATTTTTATCTCCCAGGGATTTTTAATGGGCTTTGCTGGGGACAAACCCCTCCTCTGCCTTTTGTCCCGTTCCTCATTCTTGGAGTGCTGAGGGTGCAGACCCTTCTTCTGTAACTGCTGAGTGCTGAGTTGGGAGCCCTCATACCCTGGGGCGAGGGTCAGAGCTTCTCCCCAGCAGCCTCCCGGTGACGTTGATTGTCCCCAGGACCCCTGCCTCCCTGCTCGTCCACCTGAGCACCAGCATTGGAAGTGTTATAGATTCTAATGACCTTTAAGGGTCCAGGAAAGAGATGTGCAGAGACGCTGTGGGGGCCGGTTTCACCCCGCCCCACATTTGTTCGGCCACCTTAGGCTGACCGTTTCTGCCAGCCTAGATGCTCTGACCAGTAGTCTGCACTTTCTTCAATTAGGCCCCTGAATTAACGTACAAACAGCACCAGGTGTCAGAGCCCTGCCCGCTCAACTCCCAGACAGTCCAGGGTCAGTGGTGATCAAGGACCATGATGGCTACTGAGTCAACAGCCTTTTGAAGTAAACAGGAGTCCAGCCTGTCTTATTGGCCACCATCATCACGGTGTCTGTAGGCTTTTCTATGGTGACAGTGTGGTATACTGTTCCCCCGCCAAGATTATTCGTTCCCCTCTGGGTGCAGTAAGTCCTGCAAGCAGTAGTCTACTCTTTTGGGACACACTCTTGTTGTTTTATGAGAGAAACTCCAGGTCAAGTGATGTTCACACGAGTCGTCATGGTGCCCTGTTGCCCCCGGTTATCTCTCTGGATGTTGGAGTTGGAGGGCCTCCTCACTCGAGGTCGGTGTGCCCACGGAGCGAACCCTGCAACTTCAGGGCATGGTTGGTGGTTAGGATCACCACGTGGGGTCCTTTTCCCTTAGGAGGGAGGTGACCTTTTGGGCTGCTGATTTCCAGGTTTTTAGATACCGCCAGTATCTTGGCCAGATGTGGCAGTGGGCCAACCCCTTAGTGACCGTAGTTTATCCTACCTGGATGGCATTCTTGCATTGTTCCATTTCAAGTGGTCCCAGTTTTTGCACTAATTCTCCAATGGCGATTCACCTTTCACCAGGAATGTAAAGGTCAAAGGGTTTAGCTAAATTAGGGAGTTCCAGGGCAAGGGTCTGAATTGACTGCTCTTTCCATTCTTGAAAGGCCACTTCTGGATTCTATTCAAAAGGATCATCATCTTTTCCTTTCAGTGTTTCATATAGAGGCCCAGCTAGTAGACTGTAGTTAGGGATCCAGAAGCAGCAAACCCTGGCCTCCCCAGGAACCCCTAAGCTGTCTTCTAGTTTTAGAAAGGGGTAAGGCTGAAAATGGTTTCTTCCCTTTCCTGGGATGGTCTTCTCCGACCTTCTGTGAGAATGAAGCCCAGGCAGGTCACCGCAGTCTGTGATATTTGAGCTTTTTCTTGGACAACTTCTATCCTTTATTGGCTTGGTAGTTCAGAGGCCTCCTTAGTAGGGCTGGCGATCAGAATGTCGTCTGCATATTGAAGGAGGGTTTCCTTTTCCAGAGGTAGAACTTTTAGGTCTTTAGCTAAGCTTTCCCCAAAGATGGTGTGGGAATTTTTGCACCCTTGGGGCCAGACGGCCCGGAAGTATTGTTTTAGTTGTATGTTGAGTCCTGCCACTCACAAGCCAAAATTTCTTGTGACTCTGGGACTAATGGAATACAAAAGAAGGCATCATTGAAGACTAATACAGAATACCATGTCCTGGTGGTTGGTAGAATGACCAGCAGGGTGTAGGAATTAGGAGCAACTGGAGGTATATCCTCGGTGGCTTCACTGACTGTCCTGACATCCTTTACCAGGTCCCCAGCAGCCCATGGGGCTCTCGTGGTCAGACCAATCCCAGAATATGGAGCTCACCTGGGCAGGTACCCCACCCCCACCCCAGCCCACGGGGCTCTCGTGGTCAGGCCCCTCCCAGGATACAGAGCTACCCTTGCAGGTACCGTGGCAGGGCTGGGCACACAGGAACCGTGCACATAGCCCTCATTGCAGAGCACCCCCAGCTCACCTGTCACTCAGAGCTGACACAGAGCACCTCAGAGCAGGACTTGAACTAACAAAGAGCAGCTGCGACAGGTCTGTGACCCTGGGCATCACTCCGTGAGGCCTCCCTCCACCTGGTCTTCCAGAGAGTTCCACTGCACCCGGGGCACCAGGCCTCTGTCTCCAACCACCACCCACCCCTCCTCTCCCTGACTCCTGGGTTCCTCTCATTAGGAGAGGGTTTTCTTGAAGTTGTCTCCCACTCATGGGCCAGATAAAATGATTAGAAAACAAGCCAAAACTGCAGCCCCTTGTCTATCCTGACTCTCAGGAGCCCACACCTGTTCCTTGGACCTGGCCGGTTCAGCAAGTTCCATTTTCTGCAACTGTGAGCCCCTGAGGGGTGATGATTGGCTGACCTGGGCAGCCTTACCGTGCCGGCCAGCCCTCCCCAGGTGTGCCTGGGTTGAGATCAATATAAATACCACTCCAGGCAGCAAGAGCCCCTGCAGCCGTGCCTGACGCCATTTTCTCTGCCCTGTCAGCAGTCTCGGGGCTGGGCTGGTGGGAGGGAGTGAGAGGCCACGGCTTTGTGGGTGGCCCAGTGTGAGTGGGGCTCTGCTGGACTTTCTGCAGCAGTTGCCAGGCTGCCACCTGCTAAAGAAGAGGATGTGTCACCCATACCTGCTGCTGGAATTTCTCCCTGGGCAGAGGTGAGGAAGGAAAAAAGCAGTGGGGGCAGGGACAGGACGGGTATCTCAGGCAGGGAAATGGAAATCTTCCAGAAGAGCACCCAGGGCCAGGACCATCCTGGCTGACCTGCAGGCACCAAGTCGGCCGGCATGCTGTCACTCGTGTGGCTCTATGGCCCTTCCTCTAGGCTTTCAAGTCCTTGTATATATTCAGGTGTTTTACCTGGGACGGGTGGGAATAGTTCAGCAGCAACTGGCCTGGGGCTCAGCTCACGTTTACTCACAGATGCCTCGGCACGGTGCCCCAGCTTTGCAATGAGGACGCTTGTTGCGTGGGGTCTGCTGGCTGAATGGGAGACGATTCCCCACCACTGACCAACTTCAGAATTGTTTACAACTGGAGCAAGTGCCCTGATACAGTTTTCCTCTGTGTAACTGGTGGGTTCTGTGTTTTTTTCTCTTTTTCGTTTTTGGTTCAAGGTAGATTTTATTCCTCTTTTTTGTATTTACAGATATAAGCATGGAAATAATTTATTCATATAAATACATGTATGTGCAGGGAATAATTGTTTTTTCTCTTTTATTTTTTAAATTTTATTTCTTTCTAATTTTGAATTTTATTTTATATTTTTATACAGCAGGTTCTTATTGGTTATCTATTTTATACATATAAATGTATACATGCCAATCCCAGTCTCTCAACTCCTCCCACCACCACCCCCCCAACAGCTTTCCCCCCTTGTTGTCCATACGTTTGTTGTCTACATCTGTTGCTCTATTTATGCCTTGCAAAATGGTTAATCTGTACAGTTTTTCTAGGTTCCACATATATGCATGAATACACAAGATTTGTTTTTCTCTTTCTGACTTACTTCACTCTGTATGACAGTCTCTAGATCCATCGACGTCTCTACAAATGACCCAATTTCATTCCTTTTCATGGCTTAGTAATATTCCATTTTATATATGTACCACAGCTTTATGCATTCGTCTGTCTGTGGGCATTTAGGTTGCTTCCATTACCTCGATATTGTAAATAGTGATGCAATGAACATTGCGGTGAATGACTCTTTTTGATTTATGGTTTTGTCTGGGTATATGTCCAGTACTGGGATTGCTGTATCATATGGTAATTCTATTGTTAGTTTCTTAAGAAATTCCATATTGTTCTCCATAATGACTGTATCAATTTATATTCCCAACAATAGTGGAAGAGGGTTCCTTTTCTCCACACCCTATCCAGCATTTTTTGTTTGTAGATTTTCTATGATGCCTATTCTACCAGGTGTGAGGTGATACCTCATTGTTGAATCCATTTCGTTGAGCAAGGGGTAGGTCTTGTCTATTACATATTTGGCTTATGGAATGGTATCTGTGCTAATTTCAAACTCTGCTTTTATGCAGCACCCCAACTCACCTTCCCCCTTAAGCAGGCATAAGTTGGTTTTCTAAACTTGAGACCCTGTTCTGTTTTGTAATTCAGTTCATGTGTAGCCAAGTTCACATTCCGTGTATTAGTGATACCTTATGATGTTTCTTTTTCTGTGTGACTTATTTCACTTAGAATCATCGTGCCTCAATCCACTCATTATGCTGGTACGGGCCTGGTGACATAGATTTCATTGCTGAGTGGTATTCTGTTGTACATAAGTACCGCAACTTCTTTATCCATTATTTGCTCTCTGGGATATTTAACTTGTGCGGCAGAAGAGATTCCTGTAAAAAGAGCCGTCCCAAATTTTGGGGTGGCTGTGTCTTTTTGATTTTAATTTCCCTAAACTATAGGACCATAAGTGGAAGTGCCCTAGGCTCTGTTGCTTTGTGTTTTAGATGTTTCAGGAAACACCATACACTTCTCCGGAGTGTCTGTTGGCAATTTACATCCCGCCCATCAGCATAATGAGGCTCCCAGTTCTCCATGGCCTGTCCTGCCTTTCTGGATTTTACACTTTTTTCAGATGGCCCTTTTGACCGGGGGGAAGTGAGAGTTCATTGTAGTGCAGATTTCCTTTGCAAGCTTGCTTGGTTGGCCAAAAAGGGCGTATGCGTTTTTTCCTGAATATATTCAGGAAAAAACGCATACGCCCTTTTTGGCCAAGTGCATCATTGTGGACGTTCTGCCTCTTTTCCTATGCTTTCAATGCAATTCCAGTCTACCTCCTGAAATCGGTTTCCTGCAATTCTGCCCCGCTTTCAAGTCGTCTTAGCAGCCTTACTTCAGTATATTTTTGGACGATAGCTGTCATTTATAACTCTGCAGGTTTGTGAATTACAGTGCCCCTGAGCTCCTTTCTTCTACTCGCTTTCTTTTGAGCTGGCCGCAACACCGCAGGATGGCTTCAGGCCCTAATCTGGTTCCGGCACGGCACGCTGAGCCTTTGGTTAATTCCTCTTCCTGGTGGGAAATGAGAGTTAAATTTGCCCGTCCAGACACCTCCAGCTATTCCTTAATTGATTCTCCCTATTCCTGTTCATCTTCCGCAGAAATTGCAAACTGGGCCAAACAGGAGGTTAAAGGGACTGACTCTCCAAGTGGGGAGAGTGTTAGTAAAGCGTCTGGAATGTTGCACCCGAGTACCAGGGTACGAAAACTGAGACATATTTGAACACGTCTACCGATCACATGGTTGATCATACTCTAGGTTCTACATGCATGTTTTGGCTGAAGGAAGAATACCTTAAACCTTGGTAGATGAAACCCGTGGAATGGGTACCATGCAATATGACTTCAAAGGGTCTTCATTTGCTCACCGAACCTCTCCAATCCTATCACTGCTGCGTTTATGCCCCTGTACACATGCTTGATTCTCTTTCGGAGACATAGCAATCCATAGGTTTTAAGATACTTACTAGTCAGGTACATTCTTAGGCGTTTAATATGGGGTGTTGAGTCCATTTTGTTGAGCAAGGAGTAGCTCTTGTCTATTCCATATTTGGCTTAAGGAACTTTATCTGTGCTCATTTCAATCTCTGGTTTTATGCAGCACCCCAACTCACCGTTTCCCTTAAGCAAGCATAAGTTGGTTTTCTAAATTTGAGACCCTGTTCTGTTTTGGAATTCAGTTCCTGTGTAGCCAAGTTTACATTCCGTGTATTAGTGATATCTTATGATGTTTCTTTTTCTGTGTGACTTATTTCAGTTAGAATCATCGTACCTGAATCCACTCATTATGCTGCTACGGGCCTGATGACATAGATTTCATTGCTGAGTGATACTGCATTGTACATAAGTACCACAAGTTCTTTATCCATTTTTCACTTTCTGTGATATTGAATTTGTATGGTAAACGAGGTTCTTGTAAACAGAGGCGTCCCAAACTTTGGGGTGGCTGTGTCTTTTTGATTTTAATTTCCCTAAGCTATAGGACCATAAGTGGAAGTGCCCTAGGCTCTGTTGCTTTGTTTTTTAGATGTTTCAGGAAACACCATACACTTCTCCCAAGTGTCTGTTGGCAATTTACATCCCGCCCATCAGCATAACAAGGCTCCCAGTTCTCCATGGCCTCTCCTGCCTTTCTGGATTTTACACTTTTTTCAGATGGCCCTTTTGACCGGGGGGAAGTGAGACTTCATTGTAGTGCAGATTTCCTTTGCAAGTTTGCTTGGTTGGCCAAAAAGGGCGTATGCGTTTTTTCCTGAATATATTCAGGAAAAAACGCATACGCCCTTTTTGGCCAAGTGAATCATTGTGGACGTTCTGCCTCTTTTCCTATGCTTTCAATGCAATTCCAGTCTACCTCCTGAAATCGGTTTCCTGCAATTCTGCCCCGCTTTCAAGTCCTCTTGGCAGCCTTACTTCAGTATATTTTTGGACGATAGCTGTCATTTATAACTCTGCAGGTTTGTGAATTACAGTGCCCCTGAGCTCCTTTCTTCAACTCGCTTTCTTGTGACCTGGCCGCAACACCGCAGGATGGCTTCAGGCCCTAATCTGGTTCCGGCACGGCACACTGAGCCTTTGGTTAATTCCTCTTCCTGGTGGGAAATGAGAGTTAAATTTGCCCGTCCAGACACCTCCAGCTAGTCTCTCATTGGTTCTCCCTATTCCTGTTCATCTTCCGCAGAAATTGCAAACTGGGCCAAACAGGAGGTTAAAGGGACTAACTCTCCAAGTCGGGAGAGTGTTAGTAAAGCGTCTGGAACGTTGCACCCGAGTACCAGGGTACGAAAACTGAGACATATTTGAACACGTCTCCCTTTCACACGGTTGATCATACTCTGGGTTCCACATGCATGTTTTAGCTGAAGGAAGAATACCTTAAACCTGGAGAGTTGAGACCCGTGTAATGGGTACCATGCAATATGACTTCAAAGGGTCTTCATTTGCTCACCGAACCTCTCCAATCCTACCACTGCTGCGTTTATGCCTCTGTACACACGCTTGATTCTCTTTTGGAGACATAGCAATCCATAGGCTTTAAGATACTTACTAGTCAGGTACATTCTTAGGCGTTTAATATGGGGTGTTGAGTCCATTTCGTTGAGCAAGGAGTAGCTCTTGTCTATTCCATATTTGGCTTAAGGAACTTTATCTGTGCTCATTTCAATCTCTGGTTTTATGCAGCACCCCAACTCACCTTTCCCCTTAAGCAAGCATAAGTTGGTTTTCTAAATTTGAGACCCTGTTCTGTTTTGGAATTCACCTCCTGTGTAGCCAAGTTTACATTCTGTGTATTAGTGATATCTTATGATGTTTCTTTTTCTGTGTGACTTATTTCAGTTAGAATCATCATACCTGAATCCACTCATTGTGCTGCTAAGGGCCTGATGACATAGATTTCATTGCTGAGTGATATTGCTTTGTAAGTAAATACCACAACTTCTTTATCCATTTTTCACTTTCTGCGATGTTGAACTTGTACTGTAAACGAGGTTCTTGTAAACAGTGGCGTCCCAAATTTTGGGGTGGCTGTGTCTTTTTGATTTTAATTTCCCTAAGCTATAGGACCATAAGTGGAAGTGCCCTAGGCTCTGTTGCTTTGTTTTTTAGATGTTTCAGGAAACACCATATACTTCTCCCGAGTGTCTGTTGGCAATTTACATCCAGCCCATCAGCATAACAAGGCTCCCAGTTCTCCATGGCCTGTCCTGCCTTTCTGGTTTTACACTTTTTTCAGATGGCCCTTTTGACCGGGGGGAAGTGAGACTTCATTGTAGTGTAGATTTCCTTTGCAAGTTTGCTTGGTTGGGCAAAAAGGGCGTATGCGTTTTTTCCTGAATATATTCAGGAAAAAACGCATACGCCCTTTTTGGCCAAGTGCATCATTGTGGACGTTCTGCCTCTTTTCCTATGCTTTCAATGCAATTCCAGTCTACCTCCTGAAATCGGTTTCCTGCAATTCTGCCCCGCTTTCAAGTCCTCTTGGCAGCCTTACTTCAGTATATTTTTGGACGATAGCTGTCATTTATAACTCTGCAGGTTTGTGAATTACAGTGCCCCTGAGCTCCTTTCTTCAACTCGCTTTCTTGTGACCTGGCCGCAACACCGCAGGATGGCTTCAGGCCCTAATCTGGTTCCGGCACGGCACATGGGCCTTTGGTTAATTCCTCTTCCTGGTGGGAAATGAGAGTTAAATTTGCCCGTCCAGACACCTCCAGCTAGTCTCTCATTGGTTCTCCCTATTCCTGTTCATCTTCCGCAGAAATTGCAAACTGGGCCAAACAGGAGGTTAAAGGGACTGACTCTCCAAGTCGGGAGAGTGTTAGTAAAGCGTCTGGAACGTTGCACCCGAGTACCAGGGTACGAAAACTGAGACATATTTGAACACGTCTCCCTTTCACACGGTTGATCATACTCTGGGTTCCACATGCATGTTTTAGCTGAAGGAAGAATACCTTAAACCTGGAGAGTTGAGACCCGTGTAATGGGTACCATGCAATATGACTTTAAAGGGTCTTCATTTGCTCACCGAACCTCTCCAATCCTATCACTGCTGCGTTTATGCCCCTGTACACACGCTTGATTCTCTTTTGGAGACATAGCAATCCATAGGCTTTAAGATACTTACTAGTCAGGTACATTCTTAGGCGTTTAATATGGGGTGTTGAGTCCATTTCGTTGAGCAAGGAGTAGCTCTTGTCTATTCCATATTTGGCTTAAGGAACTTTATCTGTGCTCATTTCAATCTCTGGTTTTATGAAGCACCCCAACTCACCTTTCCCCTTAAGCAAGCATAAGTTGGTTTTCTAAATTTGAGACCCTGTTCTGTTTTGGAATTCAGCTCCTGTGTAGCCAAGTTTACATTCTGTGTATTAGTGATATCTTATGATGTTTCTTTCTGTGTGACTTATTTCAGTTAGAATCATCATACCTGAATCCACTCATTGTGCTGCTAAGGGCCTGATGACATAGATTTCATTGCTGAGTGATATTGCTTTGTAAGTAAATACCACAACTTCTTTATCCATTTTTCACTTTCTGCGATGTTGAACTTGTACTGTAAACGAGGTTCTTGTAAACAGTGGCGTCCCAAATTTTGGGGTGGCTGTGTCTTTTTGATTTTAATTTCCCTAAGCTATAGGACCATAAGTGGAAGTGCCCTAGGCTCTGTTGCTTTGTTTTTTAGATGTTTCAGGAAACACCATACACTTCTCCCGAGTGTCTGTTGGCAATTTACATCCAGCCCATCAGCATAACAAGGCTCCCAGTTCTCCATGGCCTGTCCTGCCTTTCTGGTTTTACCCTTTTTTCAGATGGCCCTTTTGACCGGGGGGAAGTGAGACTTCATTGTAGTGCAGATTTCCTTTGCAAGCTTGCTTGGTTGGCCAAAAAGGGCGTATGCGTTTTTTCCTGAATATATTCAGGAAAAAACGCATACGCCCTTTTTGGCCAAGTGCATCATTGTGGACGTTCTGCCTCTTTTCCTATGCTTTCAATGCAATTCCAGTCTACCTCCTGATATCGGTTTCCTGCAATTCTGCCCCGCTTTCAAGTCCTCTTGGCAGCCTTACTTCAGTATATTTTTGGACGATAGCTGTCATTTATAACTCTGCAGGTTTGTGAATTACAGTGCCCCTGAGCTCCTTTCTTCAACTCGCTTTCTTGTGACCTGGCCGCAACACCGCAGGATGGCTTCAGGCCCTAATCTGGTTCCGGCACGGCACATGGGCCTTTGGTTAATTCCTCTTCCTGGTGGGAAATGAGAGTTAAATTTGCCCGTCCAGACACCTCCAGCTAGTCTCTCATTGGTTCTCGCTATTCCTGTTCATCTTCCGCAGAAATTGCAAAATGGGCCAAACAGGACGTTAAAGGGACTGACTCTCCAAGTCGGGAGAGTGTTAGTTAAGCATCTGGAATGTTGCACCCGAGTACCAGGGTACGAAAACTGAGACATATTTGAACACGTCTCCCAATCACATGGTTGATCATACTCTGGGTTCCACATGCATGTTTTAGCTGAAGGAAGGATACCTTAAACCTGGGTAGTTGAAACCCGTGGAATGGGTACCATGCAATATGACTTCAAAGGGTCTTCATTTGCTCACCGAACCTCTCCAATCCTATCACTGCTGCGTTTATGCCCCTGTGCACACGCTTGATTCTCTTTCGGAGACATATCTATCC
This sequence comes from Stenella coeruleoalba, assembly GCF_951394435.1. Lineage (NCBI taxonomy): Eukaryota > Metazoa > Chordata > Mammalia > Artiodactyla > Delphinidae > Stenella > Stenella coeruleoalba. The sequence goes on from NW_027646368.1 coordinate 962,368, forward strand.
ATAGGTTTTAAGATACTTACTAGTCAGGTACATTCTTAGGCGTTTAATATGGGGTGTTGAGTCCATTTCGTTGAGCAAGGAGTAGCTCTTGTCTATTCCATATTTGGCTTAAGGAACTTTATCTGTGCTCATTTCAATCTCTGGTTTTATGCAGCACCCCAACTCACCTTTCCCCTTAAGCAAGCATAAGTTGGTTTTCTAAATTTGAGACCCTGTTCTGTTTTGGAATTCAGTTCCTGTGTAGCCAAGTTTACATTCCATGTATTAGTGATATCTTATGATGTTTCTTTTTCTGTGTGACTTATTTCAGTTAGAATCATCGTACCTGAATCCACTCATTATGCTGCTCCGGGCCTGATGACATAGATTTCATTGCTGAGTGATACTGCGTTGTACCTATGTACCACAAGTTCTTTATCCATTTTTCACTTTCTGTGATATTGAACTTGTACGGTAAACGAGGTTCTTGTAAACAGAGCCATTCCAAAGTTTGGGGTGGCTGTGTGTTTTTGATTTTAATTTCCCTAAGCCATAGGACCATAAGTGGAAGTGCCCTAGGCTCTGTTGCTTTGTTTTTTAGATGTTTCCGGAAACACCATACACTTCTCCCGAGTGTCTGTTGGCAATTTACATCCCGCCCATCAGCATAAAAAGGCTCCCAGTTCTCCATGGCCTGTCCTGCCTTTCTGGATTTTACACTTTTTTCAGATGGCCCTTTTGACCGGGGGGAAGTGAGACTTCATTGTAGTGCAGATTTCCTTTGCAAGCTTGCTTGGTTGGCCAAAAAGGGCGTATGCGTTTTTTCCTGAATATATTCAGGAAAAAACGCATACGCCCTTTTTGGCCAAGTGCATCATTTTGGACGTTCTGCCTCTTTTCCTATGCTTTCAATGCAACTCCAGTCTACCTCCTGAAATCGGTTTCCTGCAATTCTGCCCCGCTTTCAAGTCCTCTTGGCAGCCTTACTTCAGTATATTTCTGGATGATAGCTGTCATTTATAACTCTGCAGCTTTGTGAATTACAGTGCCCCTGAGCTCCTTTCTTCAACTCGCTTTCTTGTGAGCTGGCCGCAACACCGCAGGATGGCTTCAGGCCCTAATCTGGTTCCGGCACGGCACGCTGAGCCTTTAGTTACTTCCTCTTCCTGGTGGGAAATGAGAGTTAAATTTGCCCGTCCAGACACCTCCAGCTAGTCTCTCATTGGTTCTCCCTACTCCTGTTCATCTTCTGCAGAAATTGCAAACTGTGCCAAACAGGAGGTTAAAGGCGCTGACTCTCCAAGTGGGGAGAGTGTTAGTAAAGCGTCTGGAATGTTGCACTCGAGTACTAGGGGAGGAAAACTGAGACATATTTGAACACGTCTCCCATTCACACGGTTGATCATACTCTGGGTTCCACATGCATGTTTTAGCTGAAGGAAGAATACCTTAAACCTGGAGAGTTGAGACCCGTGGAATAGGTACCATGCAATATGACTTCAAAGGGTCTTCATTTGCTCACCGAACCTCTCCAATCATATCACTGCTGCGTTTATGCCCCTGTACACACGCTTGATTCTCTTTTGGAGACACAGCAATCCATAGGTTTTAAGATACTTACTAGTCAGGTACATTCTTAGGCGTTTAATATGCGGTGTTGAGTCCATTTCGTTGAGCAAAGAGTAGCTCTTGTCTATTCCATATTTGGCTTAAGGAACTTTATCTGTGCTCATTTCAATCTCTGGTTTTATGCAGCACCCCAACTCACCTTTCCCCTTAAGCAAGCATAAGTTGGTTTTCTAAATTTGAGACCCTGTTCTGTTTTGGAATTCAGTTCCTGTGTAGCCAAGTTTACATTCCGTGTATTAGTGATAACTTATGATGTTTCCTTTTCTTTGTAACTTATTTCACTTAGAATCATCATACCTGAATCCACCGATTATGCTGCTACGGGCCTGATGACATAGATTTCATTGCTGAGTGATACTGCATTGTACGTAAGTACCACAACTTCTTTATCCATTTTTCAATTTCTGCTATATTGAACTTGTACGGTAAACGAGGTTCTTGTAAACAGAGCTATTCCAAAGATTGGGGTGGCTGTGTCTTTTTGATTTTAATTTCCCTAAGCTATAGGACCATAAGTGGAAGTGCCCTAGGCTCCGTTGCTTTGTTTTTTAGATGTTTCAGGAAACACCATACACTTCTCCCGAGTGTCTGTTGTCAATTTACAACCCGCCCATCAGCATAACAAGGCTCCCTGTTCTCCATGGCCTGTCCAGCCTTTCTGGATTTTACACTTTTGTCAGATGGCCCTTTTGACCTGGGGGAAGTGAGACTTCATTGTAGTGCAGATTTCCTTTGCAAGTTTGCTTGGTTGGCCAAAAAGGGCGTATGCGTTTTTTCCTGAATATATTCAGGAAAAAACGCATACGCCCTTTTTGGCCAAGTGCATCATTGTGGACGTTCTGCCTCTTTTCCTATGCTTTCAATGCAATTCCAGTCTACCTCCTGAAATCGGTTTCCTGCAATTCTGCCCCGCTTTCAAGTCCTCTTGGCAGCCTTACTTCAGTATATTTTTGGACGATAGCTGTCATTTATAACTCTGCAGGTTTGTGAATTACAGTGTCCCTGAGCTCCTTTCTTCAACTCGCTTTCTTTTAAGCTGGCCGCAACACCGCAGGATGGCTTCAGGCCCTAATCTGGTTCCGGCACGGCTCGCTGACCCTTTGGTTATTTCCTCTTCCTGGTGGGAAATGAGAGTTAAATTTGCCCGTCCAGACACCTCCAGCTAGTCTCTCATTGGTTCTCGCTATTCCTGTTCATCTTCCGCAGAAATTGCAAACTGGGCCAAACAGGAGGTTAAAGGCGCTGACTCTCCAAGTCGGGAGAGTGTTAGTAAAGCGTCTGGAATGTTGCACCCGAGTACCAGGGTACGAAAACTGAGACATATTTGAACACGTCTCCCGATCACATGGTTGATCATACTCCAGGTTCCACATGCTTGTTTTAGCTGAAGGAAGAATACCTTAAACCTGGGTAGTTGAAACCCGTGGAATGGGTACCATGCAATATGACTTCAAAGGGTCTTCATTTGCTCACCGAACCTCTCCAATCCTATCACTGCTGCATTTATGCCCCTGTACACATGCTTGATTCTCTTTTGGAGACATAGCAATCCATAGGTTTTAAGATACTTACTAGTCAGGTACATTCTTAGGCGTTTAATATGGGGTGTTGAGTCCATTTCGTTGAGCAAGGAGTAGCTCTTGTCTATTCCATATTTGGCTTAAGGAACTTTATCTGTGCTCATTTCAATCTCTGGTTTTATGCAGCACTCCAACTCACCTTTCCCCTTAAGCAAGCATAAGTTGGTTTTCTAAATTTGAGACCCTGTTCTGTTCTGTAATTCAGTTCCTGTGTAGCCAAGTTTACATTCCGTGTATTACTGATATCTTATGATGTTTCTTTTTCTGTGTGACTTATTTCAGTTAGAATCATCATACCTGAATCCACTCATTGTGCTGCTAAGGGCCTGATGACATAGATTTCATTGCTGAGTGATACTGCATTGTACGTAAGTACCACAACTTCTTTATCCATTTTTCAATTTCTGCTATATTGAACTTGTACGGTAAACGAGGTTCTTGTAAACAGAGCTATTCCAAACTTTGGGGTGGCTGTGTCTTTTTGATTTTAATTTCCCTAAGCTATAGGACCATAAGTGGAAGTGCCCTAGGCTCTGTTGCTTTGTTTTTTAGATGTTTCAGGAAACACCATACACTTCTCCCGAGTGTCTGTTGTCAATTTACAACCCGCCCATCAGCATAACAAGGCTCCCTGTTCTCCATGGCCTGTCCTGCCTTTCTGGATTTTACACTTTTGTCAGATGGCCCTTTTGACCTGGGGGAAGTGAGACTTCATTGTAGTGCAGATTTCCTTTGCAAGTTTGCTTGGTTGGCCAAAAAGGGCGTATGCGTTTTTTCCTGAATATATTCAGGAAAAAACGCATACGCCCTTTTTGGCCAAGTGCATCATTGTGGACGTTCTGCCTCTTTTCCTATGCTTTCAATGCAATTCCAGTCTACCTCCTGAAATCGGTTTCCTGCAATTCTGCCCCGCTTTCAAGTCCTCTTGGCAGCCTTACTTCAGTATATTTTTGGACGATAGCTGTCATTTATAACTCTGCAGGTTTGTGAATTACAGTGTCCCTGAGCTCCTTTCTTCAACTCGCTTTCTTTTAAGCTGGCCGCAACACCGCAGGATGGCTTCAGGCCCTAATCTGGTTCCGGCACGGCTCGCTGAGCCTTTGGTTATTTAATCTTCCTGGTGGGAAATGAAAGTTAAATTTGCCCGTCCAGACACCTCCAGCTAGTCTCTCATTGGTTCTCCCTATTCCTGTTCATCTTCCGCAGAAATTGCAAACTGGGCCAAACAGGAGCTTAAAGGCGCTGACTCTCCAAGTGGGGAGAGTGTTAGTAAAGCGTCTGGAATGTTGCACTCGAGTCCTAGGGGAGGAAAACTGAGACATATTGGAACACGTCTCCCGTTCACACGGTTGATCATACTCTGGGATGCACATGCATGTTTTAGCTGAAGGAAGAATACCTTAAACCTGGAGAGTTGAGACCCGTGGAATGGGTACCATGCAATATGAAGTCAAAGGGTCTTCATTTGCTCACCGAACCTCTCCAATCCTATCACTGCTGTGTTTATGCCCCAGTACACACGCTTGATTCTCTTTTGGAGACATAGCAATCCATAGGTGTTAAGATACTTACTAGTCAGGTACATTCTTAGGCGTTTAATATGGGGTGTTGAGTCCATTTCGTTGAGCAAGGAGTAGCTCTTGTCTATTCCATATTTGGCTTAAGGAACTTTATCTGTGCTCATTTCAATCTCTGGTTTTATGCAGCACCCCAACTCACATTTACCCATAAGCAGGCATAAGTTGGTTTTCTAAATTTGAGACCCTGTTCTGTTTTGGAATTCAGTTCCTGTGTAGCCAAGTTTACATTCCGTGTATTAGTGATATCTTATGATGTTTCTTTTTCTGTGTGACTTATTTCAGTTAGAATCATCGTACCTGAATCCACTCATTATGCTGCTATGGGCCTGATGACATAGATTTCATTGCTGAGTGATACTGCATTGTACATAAGTACCACAAGTTCTTTATCCATTTTTCACTTTCTGTGATATTGAACTTGTATGGTAAACGAGGTTCTTGTAAACAGAGGCGTCCCAAACTTTGGGGTGGCTGTGTCTTTTTGATTTTAATTTCCCTAAGCTATAGGACCATAAGTGGAAGTGCACTAGGCTCTGTTGCTTTTTTTTTCGATGTTTCAGGAAACACCATACACTTCTCCCCAGTGTCTGTTGGCAATTTACATCCCGCCCATCAGCATAACAAGGCTCCCAGTTCTCCATGGCCTGTCCTGCCTTTCTGGATTTTACACTTTTTTCAGATGGCCCTTTTGACCGGGGGGAAGTGAGACTTCATTGTAGTGCAGATTTCCTTTGCAAGTTTGCTTGGTTGGCCAAAAAGGGCGTATGCGTTTTTTCCTGAATATATTCAGGAAAAAACGCATACGCCCTTTTTGGCCAAGTGCATCATTGTGGATGTTCTGCCTCTTTTCCTATGTTTGAAATGCAATTCCAGTCTACCTCCTGAAATCGGTTTCCTGCAATTCTGCCCCGCTTTCAAGTCCTCTTGGCAGCCTTACTTCAGTATATTTTTGGACGACAGCTGTCATTTATAACTCTGCAGGTTTGTGAATTACAGTGCCCCTGAGCTCCTTTCTTCAACTCACTTTCTTGTGAGCTGGCCGCAACACCACAGGATGGCTTCAGGCCCTAATCTGGTTCCGGCACGGAACCCTGAGCCTTTGGTTAATTCCTCTTCCTGGTGGGAAATGAGAGTTAAATTTGAACGTCCAGACACCTCCAGCTAGTCTCTCATTGGTTCTTCCTATTCCTGTTCATCTTCCGCAGAAATTGCAAACTGGGCCAAACAGGAGGTTAAAGGCGCTGACTCTCCAAGTGGGGAGAGTGTTAGTAAAGCGTCTGGAATGTTGCACTCGAGTCCTAGGGGAGGAAAACTGAGACATATTTGAACACGTCTCCCGTTCACACGGTTGATCATACTCTGGGTTCCACATGCATGTTTTAGCTGAAGGAAGAATACCTTAAACCTGGAGAGTTGAGACCCGTGGAATGGGTACCATGCAATATGACTTCAAGGGGTCTTCATTTGCTCACCGAACCTCTCCAATCATATCACTGCTGCGTTTATGCCCCTGTTCACACGCTTGATTCTCTTTTGGAGACACAGCAATCCATAGGTTTTAAGATACTTACTAGTCAGGTACATTCTTAGGCATTTAATATGCGATGTTGAGTCCATTTTGTTGAGCAAGGAGTAGCTCTTGTCTATTCCATATTTGGCTTAAGGAACTTTATCTGTGCTCATTTCAATCTCTGGTTTTATGCAGCACCCCAACTCACCTTACCCCTTAAGCAAGCATAAGTTGGTTTTCTAAATTTGAGACCCTGTTCTGTTTTGGAATTCAGTTCCTGTGTAGCCAAGTTTACATTCCGTGTATTACTGATATCTTATGATGTTTCTTTTTCTCTGTGACTTATTTCAGTTAGAATCATCATACCTGAATCCACTCATTGTGCTGCTAAGGGCCTGATGACATAGATTTCATTGCTGAGTGATATTGCTTTGTAAGTAAATACCACAACTTCTTTATCCATTTTTCACTTTCTGCGATGTTGAACTTGTACTGTAAACGAGGTTCTTGTAAACAGAGGCGTCCCAAACTTTGGAGTGGCTGTGTCTTTTTGATTTTAATTTCCCTAAGCTATAGGACCATAAGTGGAAGTGCCCTAGGCTCTGTTGCTTTGTTTTTTAGATGTTTCAGGAAACACCATACACTTCTCCAGAGTGGCTGTTGGCAATTTACATCCCGCCCATCAGCATAACAAGGCTCCCAGTTCTCCATGGCCTGTCCTGCCTTTCTGGATTTTACACTTTTTTCAGATGGCCCTTTTGACCGGGGGGAAGTGAGACTTCATTGTAGTGCAGATTTCCTTTGCAAGCTTGCTTGGTTGGCCAACAAGGGCGTATGCGTTTTTTCCTGAATATATTCAGGAAAAAATGCATACGCCCTTTTTGACCAAGTGCATCGTTGTGGACGTTCTGCCTCTTTTCCTATGCTTTCAATGCAATTCCATTCTACCTCCTGAAATTGGTTTTCTGCAATTCTGCCCCGCTTTCAAGTCCTCTTGGCAGCCTTACTTCAGTATATTTTTGGACGATAGCTGTCATTTATAACTCTGCAGGTTTGTGAATTACAGTGCCCCTGAGCTCCTTTCTTCAACTCGCTTTCTTTTGAGCTGGCCGCAACACCGCAGGATGGCTTCAGGCCCTAATCTGGTTCCGGCACGGCACGCTGAGCCTTTGGTTATTTCCTCTTCCTGGTGGGAAATGAGAGTTAAATTTGCCCGTCCAGACACCTCCAGCTAGTCTCTCATTGGTTCTCGCTATTCCTGTTCATCTTCCGCAGAAATAGCAAACTGGGCCAAACAGGAGGTTAAAGGCGCTGACTCTCCAAGTCGGGAGAGTGTTAGTAAAGCGTCTGGAATGTTGCACCCGAGTACCAGGGTACGAAAACTGAGACATATTTGAACACGTCTCCCGATCACATGGTTGATCATACTCCAGGTTCCACATGCTTGTTTTAGCTGAAGGAAGAATACCTTAAACCTGGGTAGTTGAAACCCGTGGAATGGGTACCATGCAATATGACTTCAAAGGGTCTTCATTTGCTCACCGAACCTCTCCAATCCTATCACTGCTGCATTTATGCCCCTGTACACATGCTTGATTCTCTTTTGGAGACATAGCAATCCATAGGTTTTAAGATACTTACTAGTCAGGTACATTCTTAGGCGTTTAATATGGGGTGTTGAGTCCATTTCGTTGAGCAAGGAGTAGCTCTTGTCTATTCCATATTTGGCTTAAGGAACTTTATCTGTGCTCATTTCAATCTCTGGTTTTATGCAGCACTCCAACTCACCTTTCCCCTTAAGCAAGCATAAGTTGGTTTTCTAAATTTGAGACCCTGTTCTGTTCTGTAATTCAGTTCCTGTGTAGCCAAGTTTACATTCCGTGTATTACTGATATCTTATGATGTTTCTTTTTCTGTGTGACTTATTTCAGTTAGAATCATCATACCTGAATCCACTCATTGTGCTGCTAAGGGCCTGATGACATAGATTTCATTGCTGAGTGATACTGCATTGTACGTAAGTACCACAACTTCTTTATCCATTTTTCAATTTCTGCTATATTGAACTTGTACGATAAACTAGGTTCTTGTAAACAGAGCTATTCCAAAGATTGGGGTGGCTGTGTCTTTTTGATTTTAATTTCCCTAAGCTATAGGACCATAAGTGGAAGTGCCCTAGGCTCTGTTGCTTTGTTTTTTAGATGTTTCAGGAAACACCATACACTTCTCCCGAGTGTCTGTTGTCAATTTACAACCCGCCCATCAGCATAACAAGGCTCCCTGTTCTCCATGGCCTGTCCTGCCTTTCTGGATTTTACACTTTTGTCAGATGGCCCTTTTGACCTGGGGGAAGTGAGACTTCATTGTAGTGCAGATTTCCTTTGCAAGTTTGCTTGGTTGGCCAAAAAGGGCGTATGCGTTTTTTCCTGAATATATTCAGGAAAAAACGCATATGCCCTTTTTGGCCAAGGGCATCATTGTGGACGTTCTGCCTCTTTTCCTATGCTTTCAATGCAATTCCAGTCTACCTCCTGAAATCGGTTTCCTGCAATTCTGCCCCGCTTTCAAGTCCTCTTGGCAGCCTTACTTCAGTATATTTTTGGACGATAGCTGTCATTTATAACTCTGCAGGTTTGTGAATTACAGTGTCCCTGAGCTCCTTTCTTCAACTCGCTTTCTTTTAAGCTGGCCGCAACACCGCAGGATGGCTTCAGGCCCTAATCTGGTTCCGGCACGGCTCGCTGAGCCTTTGGTTATTTCCTCTTCCTGGTGGGAAATGAGAGTTAAATTTGCCCGTCCAGACACCTCCAGCTAGTCTCTCATTGGTTCTCCCTATTCCTGTTCATCTTCCGCAGAAATTGCAAACTGGGCCAAACAGGAGGTTAAAGGCGCTGACTCTCCAAGTGTGGAGAGTGTTAGTAAAGCGTCTGGAATGTTGCACCCGAGTACCAGGGGAGGAAAACTGAGACATATTGGAACACGTCTCCCGTTCACACGGTTGATCATACTCTGGGTTCCACATGCATGTTTTAGCTGAAGGAAGAATACCTTAAACCTGGAGAGTTGAGACCCGTGGAATGGGTACCATGCAATATGATTTCAAAGGGTCTTCATTTGCTCACCGAACCTCTCCAATCCTATCACTGCTGTGTTTATGCCCCTGTACACACGCTTGATTCTCTTTTGGAGACATAGCAATCCATAGGTTTTAAGATACTTACTAGTCAGGTACATTCTTAGGCGTTTAATATGGGGTGTTGAGTCCATTTCGTTGAGCAAGGAGTAGCTCTTGTCTATTCCATATTTGGCTTAAGGAACTTTATCTGTGCTCATTTCAATCTCTGGTTTTATGCAGCACCCCAACTCACCTTTACCCTTAAGCAAACATAAGTTGGTTTTCTCAATTTGAGACCCTGTTATGTTCTTTAATTCAGTTCCTATGTAGCCAAGTTTAGATTCCGTGTATTACTGATATCTTATGATGTTTCTTTTTCTGTGTGACTTATTTCAGTTAGAATCATCATACCTGAATCCACTCATTGTGCTGCTAAGGGCCTGATGACATAGATTTCATTGCTGAGTGATATTGCTTTGTAAGTAAATACCACAACTTCTTTATCCATTTTTCCCTTTTGCGATGTTGAACTTGTACTGTAAACGAGGTTCTTGTAAACAGAGGCGTCCCAACTTTGGGGTGGCTGAGTCTTTTTGATTTTAATTTCCCTAAGCTATAGGACCATAAGTGGAAGTGCCCTAGGCTCTGTTGCTTTGTTTTTTCGAAGTTTCAGGAAACACCATACACTTCTCCCGAGTGGCTGTTGGCAGTGTACATCCCGCCCATCAGCATAACAAGGCTCCCAGTTCTCCATGGCCTGTCCTGCCTTTCTGGATTTTACACTTTTTTCAGATGGCCCTTTTGACCGGGGGGAAGTGAGACTTCATTGTGGTGCAGATTTCCTTTGCAAGTTTGCTTGGTTGGGTAAAAAGGGCGTATGCGTTATTTCCTGAATATATTCAGGAAAAAACGCATACGCCCTTTTTGGCCAAGTGCATCATTGTGGACGTTCTGCCTCTTTTCCTATGCTTTCAATGCAATTCCAGCCTACCTCCTGAAATCGGTTTCCTGCAATTCTGCCCCGCTTTCAAGTCCTCTTGGCAGCCTTACTTCAGTATATTTTTGGACGATAGCTGTCATTTATAACTCTGCAGGTTTGTGAATTACAGTGCCCCTGAGCTCCTTTCTTCAACTCGCTTTCTGTTGAGCTGGCCGCAACACCGCAGGATGGCTTCAGGCCCTAATCTGTTTCCGGCATGGGACGCTGAGCCTTTGGTTAATTCCTCTTCCTGGTGGGAAATGAGAGTTAAATTTGCCCGTCCAGACACCTCCAGCTAGTCTCTCATTGGTTCTCGCTATTCCTGTTCATCTTCCGCAGAAATTGCAAACTGGGCCAAACAGGAGGTTAAAGGCGCTGACTCTCCAAGTGGGGAGAGTGTTAGTAAAGCGTCTGGAATGTTGCACCCGAGTACCATGGTACAAAAACTGAGACATATTTGAACACGTCTCCCGATCACACAGTTGATCATACTCTAGGTTCCACATGCAAGTTTTAGCTGAAGGAAGAATACCTTAAACCTGGGTAGTTGAAACCCGTGGAATGGGTACCATGCAATATGACTTCAAAGGGTCTTCATTTGCTCACCGTACCTCTCCAATCCTATCACTGCTGCGTTTATGCCCCTGTACACACGCTTGATTCTCTTTCGGAGACATAGCAATCCATAGGTTTTAAGATACTTACTAGTCAGGTACATTCTTAGGCGTTTAATATGCGGTGTTGAGTCCATTTCGTTGAGCAAGGAGTAGCTCTTGTCTATTCCATATTTGGCTTAAGGAACTTTATCTGTGCTCATTTCAATCTCTGGTTTTATGCAGCACCCCAACTCATATTTACCCATAAGCAAGCATAAGTTGGTTTTCTAAATTTGAGACCCTGTTCTGTTTTGGAATTCAGTTCCTGTGTAGCCAAGTTTACATTCCGTGTATTAGTGATATCTTATGATGTTTCTTTCTCTGTGTGACTATTTTCAGTTAGAATCATCGTACCTGAATCCACCCATTATGCTGCTAAGGGCCTGATGACATAGATTTCATTGCTGAGTGATACTGCATTGTACGTAAGTACCACAAGTTCTTTATCCATTTTTCACTTTCTGTGATATTGATCTTGTACGGTAAACGAGGTTCTTGTAAACAGAGGCGTCCCAAACATTGGGGTGGCTGTGTCTTTTTGATTTTAATTTCCCTAAGCTATAGGACCATAAGTGGAAGTGCCCTAGGCTCTGTTGCTTTGTTTTTTAGATGTTTCAGGAAACACCATACACTTCTCCCGAGTGTCTGTTGGCAATTTACATCCCGCCCATCAGCATAACAAGGCTTCCAGTTCTCCATGGCCTGTCCTGCCTTTCTGGATTTTACACTTTATTCAGATGGCCCTTTTGACCGGGGGGAAGTGAGACTTCATTGTAGTGCAGATTTCCTTTGCAAGTTTGCTTGGTTGGGCAAAAAGGGCGTATGCGTTTTTTCCTGAATATATTCAGGAAAAAACGCATATGCCCTTTTTGGCCAAGTGCATCATTGTGGACGTTCTGCCTCTTTTCCTATGCTTTCAATGCAATTCCAGTCTACCTCCTGAAATCGGTTTCCTGCAATTCTGCCCCGCTTTCAAGTCCTCTTGGCAGCCTTACTTCAGTATATTTTTGGACGATAGCTGTCATTTATAACTCTGCAGGTTTGTGAATTACAGTGCCCCTGAGCTCCTTTCTTCAACTCGCTTTCTTGTGAGCTGGCCGCAACACCGCAGGATGGCTTCAGGCCCTAATCTGGTTCCGGCACGGCACGCTGAGCCTTTGGTTAATTCCTCTTCCTGGTGGGAAATGAGAGTTACATTTGCCCGTCCAGACAACTCCAGCTAGTCTCTCATTGGTTCTCGCTATTCCTGTTCATCTTCCGCAGAAATTGCAAACTGGGCCAAACAGGAGGTTAAAGGGACTGACTCTCCAAGTCGAGAGAGTGTTAGTAAAGCGTCTGAAATGTTGCACGCGAGTACCAGGGTATGAAAACTGAGACATATTTGAACACGTCTCCCGATCACATGGTTGATCATACTCTAGGTTCCACATGCATGTTTTAGCTGAAGGAAGAATACCTTAAACCTGGGTAGTTGAAACCCGTGGAATGGGTACCATGCAATATGACTTCAAAGGGTCTTCATTTGCTCACCGAACCTCTCCAATCCTATCACTGCTGCGTTTATGCCCCTGTACACATGCTTGATTCTCTTTCGGAGACATAGCAATCCATAGGTTTTAAGATACTTACTAGTCAGGTACATACTTAGGCGTTTAATATGCGGTGTTGAGTCCATTTCGTTGAGCAAGGAGTAGCTCTTGTCTATTCCATATTTGGCTTAAGGAACTTTACCTGTGCTCATTTCAATCTCTGGTTTTATGCAGCACTCCAACTCACCTTTCCCCTTAAGCAAGCATAAGTTGGTTTTCTAAATTTGAGACCCTGTTCTGTTCTGTAATTCAGTTCCTGTGTAGCCAAGTTTACATTCCGTATTACTGATATCTTATGATGTTTCTTTTTCTGTGTGACTTATTACAGTTAGAATCATAATACCTGAATCCACTCATTGTGCTCCTAAGGGCCTGATGACATAGATTTCATTGATGAGTGATACTGCATTGTACGTAAGTACCACAAGTTCTTTATACATTTTTCACTTTCTGTGATGTTGAAATTGTACCGTAAAAGAGGTTCTTGTAAACAGAGGCATCCCAAACTTTTGGTGGCTGTGTCTTTTTGATTTTAATTTCCCTAAGCTATAGGACCATAAGTGGAAGTGCCCTAGGCTCTGTTGCTTTGTTTTTTAGATGTTTCAGGAAACACCATACACTTCTCCCGAGTGGCTGTTGGCAATGTACATCCCGCCCATCAGCATAACAAGGCTCCCAGTTCTCCATGGCTTGTCCTGCCTCTCTGGATTTTACACTTTTTTCAGATGGCCCTTTTGACCGGGGGGAAGTGAGACTTCATTGTAGTGCAGATTTCCTTTGCAAGTTTGCTTGGTTGGGCAAAAAGGGCGTATGCGTTATTTCCTGAATATATTCAGGAAAAAATGCATACGCCCTTTTTGGCCAAGTGCATCATTGTGGACGTTCTGCCTCTTTTCCTATGCTTTCAATGCAATTCCAGCCTACCTCCTGAAATCGGTTTCCTGCAATTCTGCCCCGCTTTCAAGTCCTCTTGGCAGCCATACTTCAGTATATTTTTGGACGATAGCTGTCATTTATAACTCTGCAGGTTTGTGAATTACAGTGCCACGAGCTCGTTTCTTCAACTCGCTTTCTTTTGAGCTGGCCGCAACATCGCAGGATGGCTTCAGGCCCTAATCTGTTTCCGGCATGGCACGCTGAGCCTTTGGTTAATTCCTCTTCCTGGTGGGAAATGAGAGTTAAATTTGCCCGTCCAGACACCTCCAGCTAGTCTCTCATTGGTTCTCGCTATTCCTGTTCATCTTCCGCAGAAATTGCAAACTGGGTCAAACAGGAGGTTAAAGGGACTGACTCTCCAAGTCTGGAGAGTGTTAGTAAAGCGTCTGGAATGTTGCACCCGAGTACCAGGGGAGGAAAACTGAGACATATTTGAACACGTCTCCCATTCACACGGTTGATCATACTCTGGGTTCCACATGCATGTTTTAGCTGAAGGAAGAATACCTGAAACCTGGAGAGTTGAGACCCGTGGAATGGGTACCATGCAATATGACTTCAAAGGGTCTTCATTTGCTCACCGAACCTTTCCAATCATATCACTGCTGCGTTTATGCCCCTGTACACGCGCTTGATTCTCTTTTGGAGACACAGCAATCCATAGGTTTTAAGATACTTACTAGTCAGTTACATTCTTAGGCGTTTAATATGCGGTGTTGAGTCCATTTCGTTGAGCAAGGAGTAGCTCTTGTCTATTCCATATTTGGCTTAAGGAACTTTATCTGTGCTCATTTCAATCTCTGGTTTTATGCAGCACCTCAACTCACCTTTCCCCTTAAGCAAGCATAAGTTGGTTTTCTAAATTTGAGACCCTGTTCTGTTTTGGAATTCAGTTCCTGTGTAGCCAAGTTTACCTTCCGTGTATTAGTGATAACTTATGATGTTTCCTTTTCTTTGTAACTTATTTCACTTAGAATCATCGTACCTGAATCCACTGATTATGCTGCTACGGGCCTGATGACATAGATTTCATTGCTGAGTGATACTGCATTGTACGTAAGTACCACAAGTTCTTTATCCATTTTTCACTTTCTGTGATATTGAACTTGTACGGTAAACGAGGTTCTTGTAAACAGAGGCGTCCCAAACTTTGGGGTGGCTGTGTCTTTTTCATTTTAATTTCCCTAAGCTATAGGACCATAAGTGGAAGTTCCCTAGGCTCTGTTGCTTTGTTTTTTAGATGTTTCAGGAAACACCATACACTTCTCCCGAGTGGCTGTTGGCAATTTACATCCCGCCCATCAGCATAACAAGGCTCCCAGTTCTCCATGGCCTGTCCTGCCTTTCTGGATTTTACACTTTTTTCAGATGGCCCTTTTGACCGGGGGGAAGTGAGACTTCATTGTAGTGCAGATTTCCTTTGCAAGCTTGCTTGGTTGGCCAAAAAGGGCGTATGCGTTTTTTCCTGAATATATTCAGGAAAAAACGCATACGCCCTTTTTGACCAAGTGCATCGTTGTGGACGTTCTGCCTCTTTTCCTATGTTTTCAATGCAATTCCAGTCTACCTCCTGAAATCGGTTTCCTGCAATTCTGCCCCGCTTTCAAGTCCTCTTGGCAGCCTTACTTCAGTATATTTTTGGACGATAGCTGTCATTTATAACTCTGCAGGTTTGTGAATTACAGTGCCCCTGAGCTCCTTTCTTCAACTCGCTTTCTTTTGAGCTGGCCGCAACACCGCAGGATGGCTTCAGGCCCTAATCTGGTTCCGGCACGGCACGCTGAGCCTTTGGTTATTTCCTCTTCCTGGTGGGAAATGAGAGTTAAATTTGCCCGTCCAGACACCTCCAGCTAGTCTCTCATTGGTTCTCGCTATTCCTGTTCATCTTCCGCAGAAATTGCAAACTGGGCCAAACAGGAGGTTAAAGGGACTGACTCTCCAAGTCGGGAGAGTGTTAGTAAAGCGTCTGGAATGTTGCACCCGAGTACCAGGGTACGAAAACTGAGACATATTTGAACACGTCTCCCGATCACATGGTTGATCATACTCCAGGTTCCACATGCTTGTTTTAGCTGAAGGAAGAATACCTTAAACCTGGGTAGTTGAAACCCGTGGAATGGGTACCATGCAATATGACTTCAAAGGGTCTTCATTTGCTCACCGAACCTCTCCAATCCTATCACTGCTGCATTTATGCCCCTGTACACATGCTTGATTCTCTTTTGGAGACATAGCAATCCATAGGTTTTAAGATACTTACTAGTCAGGTACATTCTTAGGCGTTTAATATGGGGTGTTGAGTCCATTTCGTTGAGCAAGGAGTAGCTCTTGTCTATTCCATATTTGGCTTAAGGAACTTTATCTGTGCTCATTTCAATCTCTGGTTTTATGCAACACCCCAACTCACCTTTCCCCTTAAGCAAGCATAAGTTGGTTTTCTAAATTTGAGACCCTGTTCTGTTCTGTAATTCAGTTCCTGTGTAGCCAAGTTTACATTCCGTGTATTACTGATATCTTATGATGTTTCTTTTTCTGTGTGACTTATTTCAGTTAGAATCATCATACCTGAATCCACTCATTGTGCTGCTAAGGGCCTGATGACATAGATTTCATTGCTGCGTGATACTGCATTGTACGTAAGTACCACAACTTCTTTATCCATTTTTCAATTTCTGCTATATTGAACTTGTACGGTAAACGAGGTTCTTGTAAACAGAGCTATTCCAAAGATTGGGGTGGCTGTGTCTTTTTGATTTTAATTTCCCTAAGCTATAGGACCATAAGTGGAAGTGCCCTAGGCTCTGTTGCTTTGTTTTTTAGATGTTTCCGGAAACACCATACACTTCTCCCGAGTGTCTGTTGTCAATTTACAACCCGCCCATCAGCATAACAAGGCTCCCTGTTCTCCATGGCCTGTCCTGCCTTTCTGGATTTTACACTTTTGTCAGATGGCCCTTTTGACCTGGGGGAAGTGAGACTTCATTGTAGTGCAGATTTCCTTTGCAAGCTTGCTTGGTTGGCCAAAAAGTGCGTATGCGTTTTTTCCTGAATATATTCAGGAAAAAACGCATACGCCCTTTTTGGCCAAGTGCATCATTTTGGACGTTCTGCCTCTTTTCCTATGCTTTCAATGCAACTCCAGTCTACCTCCTGAAATCGGTTTCCTGCAATTCTGCCCCGCTTTCAAGTCCTCTTGGCAGCCTTACTTCAGTATATTTCTGGATGATAGCTGTCATTTATAACTCTGCAGCTTTGTGAATGACAGTGCCCCTGAGCTCCTTTCTTCAACTCGCTTTCTTGTGAGCTGGCCGCAACACCGCAGGATGGCTTCAGGCCCTAATCTGGTTCCGGCACGGCACGCTGAGCCTTTAGTTATTTCCTCTTCCTGGTGGGAAATGAGAGTTAAATTTGCCCGTCCAGACACCTCCAGCTAGTCTCTCATTGGTTCTCCCTACTCCTGTTCATCTTCTGCAGAAATTGCAAACTGGGCCAAACAGGAGGTTAAAGGCGCTGACTCTCCAAGTGGGGAGAGTGTTAGTAAAGCGTCTGGAATGTTGCACCCGAGTACCAGGGGAGGAAAACTGAGATATATTTGAACACATCTCCCGTTCACACGGTTGATCATACTCTGGGTTCCACATGCATGTTTTAGCTGAAGGAAGAATACCTTAAACCTGGAGAGTTGAGACCCGTGTAATGGGTACCATGCAATATGACTTTAAAGGGTCTTCATTTGCTCACCGAACCTCTCCAATCCTATCACTGCTGCGTTTATGCCCCTGTACACACGCTTGATTCTCTTTTGGAGACATAGCAATCCATAGGTTTTAAGATACTTACTAGTCAGGTACATACTTAGGCGTTTAATATGGGGTGTTGAGTCCATTTCGTTGAGCAAGGAGTAGCTCTTGTCTATTCCATATTCGGCTTAAGGAACTTTATCTGTGCTCATTTCAATCTCTGGTTTTATGCAGCACCCCAACTCACCTTTCCCCTTAAGCAAGCATAAGTTGGTTTTCTAAATTTGAGACCCTGTTCTGTTCTGGAATTCAGTTCCTGTGTAGCCAAGTTTACATTCCGTGTATTACTGATATCTTATGATGTTTCTTTTTCTGTGTGACTTATTTCAGTTAGAATCATCATACCTGAATCCACTCATTGTGCTGCTAAGGGCCTGATGACATAGATTTCATTGCTGAGTGATATTGCTTTTTAAGTAAATACCACATCTTCTTTATCCATTTTTCACTTTCTTCGATGTTGAACTTGTACGGTAAACGAGGTTTTTGTAAACAGAGGCGTCCCAAACTTTGGGGTGGCTGTGTGTTTTTGATTGTAATTTCCCTAAGCTATAGGACCATAAGTGGAAGTGCACTAGGCTCTGTTGCTTTGTTTTTTAGATGTTTCAGGAAACACCATACACTTCTCCCGAGTGTCTGTTGGCAATTTACATCCCGCCCATCAGCATAACAAGGCTCCCAGTTCTCCATGGCCTGTCTTGCCTTTCTGGATTTTACACTTTTTCAGACGGCCCTTTTGACCGGGGGGACGTGAGACTTCATTGTAGTGCAGATTTCCTTTGCAAGATTCCTTGGTTGGCCAAAAAGTGCATATGCGTTTTTTCCTGAATATATTCAGGAAAAAACGCATACGCCCTTTTTGGCCAAGTGCATGATTGTAGACGTTCTGCCTGTTTTCCTATGCTTTCAATGCAATTCCAGTCTACCTCCTGAAATCGGTTTCCTGCAATTCTGCCCCGCTTTCAAGTCCTCTTGGCAGCCTTACTTCAGTATATTTTTGGACGATAGCTGTCATTTATAACTCTGCAGGTTTGTGAATTACAGTGCCCCTGAGCTCCTTTCTTCAACTCGCTTTCTTGTGACCTGGCCGCAACTCCGCACGATGGCTTCAGGCCCTAATCTGGTTCCGGCACGGCACGCTGAGCCTTTGGTTAATTCCTCTTCCTGGTGGGAAATGAGAGTTAAATTTGCCCGTCCAGACACCTCCAGCTAGTCTCTCATTGGTTCTCGCTATTCCTGTTCATCTTCCGCAGAAATTGCAAAATGGGCCAAACAGGACGTTAAAGGGACTGACTCTCCAAGACGGGAGAGTGTTAGTTAAGCATCTGGAATGTTGCACCCGAGTACCAGGGTACGAAAACTGAGACATATTTGAACACGTCTCCCAATCACATGGTTGATCATACTCTGGGTTCCACATGCATGTTTTAGCTGAAGGAAGAATACCTTAAACCTGGGTAGTTGAAACCCGTGGAATGGGTACCATGCAATATGACTTCAAAGGGTCTTCATTTGCTCACCGAACCTCTCCAATCCTATCACTGCTGCGTTTATGCCCCTGTGCACACTCTTGATTCTCTTTCGGAGACATAGCTATCCATAGGTTTTAAGATACTTACTAGTCAGGTACATTCTTAGGCGTTTAATATGGGGTGTTGAGTCCATTTCGTTGAGCAAGGAGTAGCTCTTTTCTATTCCATATTTGGCTTAAGGAACTTTACCTGTGCTCATTTCAATCTCTGGTTTTATGCAGCACCCCAACTCACCTTTCCCCTTAAGCAAGCATAAGTTGGTTTTCTAAATTTGAGACCCTGTTCTGTTTTGGAATTCAGTTCCTGTGTAGCCAAGTTTACATTCCATGTATTAGTGATATCTTATGATGTTTCTTTTTCTGTGTGACTTATTTCAGTTAGAATCATCGTACCTGAATCCACTCATTATGCTGCTCCGGGCCTGATGACATAGATTTCATTGCTGAGTGATACTGCGTTGTACCTATGTACCACAAGTTCTTTATCCATTTTTCACTTTCTGTGATATTGAACTTGTACGGTAAACGAGGTTCTTGTAAACAGAGCCGTTCCAAAGTTTGGGGTGGCTGTGTCTTTTTGATTTTAATTTCCCTAAGCCATAGGACCATAAGTGGAAGTGCCCTAGGCTCTGTTGCTTTGTTTTTTAGATGTTTCCGGAAACACCATACACTTCTCCCGAGTGTCTGTTGGCAATTTACATCCCGCCCATCAGCATAAAAAGGCTCCCAGTTCTCCATGGCCTGTCCTGCCTTTCTGGATTTTACACTTTTTTCAGATGGCCCTTTTGACCGGGGGGAAGTGAGACTTCATTGTAGTGCAGATTTCCTTTGCAAGCTTGCTTGGTTGGCCAAAAAGGGCGTATGCGTTTTTTCCTGAATATATTCAGGAAAAAACGCATACGCCCTTTTTGGCCAAGTGCATCATTTTGGACGTTCTGCCTCTTTTCCTATGCTTTCAATGCAACTCCTGTCTACCTCCTGAAATCGGTTTCCTGCAATTCTGCCCCGCTTTCAAGTCCTCTTGGCAGCCTTACTTCAGTATATTTCTGGATGATAGCTGTCATTTATAACTCTGCAGGTTTGTGAATTACAGTGCCCCTGAGCTCCTTTCTTCAACTCGCTTTCTTTTGAGCTGGCCGCAACACCGCAGGATGGCTTCAGGCCCTAATCTGGTTCCGGCACGGCACGCTGAGCCTTTAGTTATTTCCTCTTCCTGGTGGGAAATGAGAGTTAAATTTGCCCGTCCAGACACCTCCAGCTAGTCTCTCATTGGTTCTCCCTACTCCTGTTCATCTTCCGCAGAAATTGCAAACTGGGCCAAACAGGAGGTTAAAGGGACTGACTCTCCAAGTCGGGAGAGTGTTAGTAAAGCGTCTGGAATGTTGCACCCGAGTACCAGGGTACGAAAACTGAGACATATTTGAACACGTCTCCCGATCACATGGTTGATCATACTCCAGGTTCCACATGCTTGTTTTAGCTGAAGGAAGAATACCTTAAACCTGGGTAGTTGAAACCCGTGGAATGGGTACCATGCAATATGACTTCAAAGGGTCTTCATTTGCTCACCGAACCTCTCCAATCCTATCACTGCTGCATTTATGCCCCTGTACACATGCTTGATTCTCTTTTGGAGACATAGCAATCCATAGGTTTTAAGATACTTACTAGTCAGGTACATTCTTAGGCGTTTAATATGGGGTGTTGAGTCCATTTCATTGAGCAAGGAGTAGCTCTTGTCTATTCCATATTTGGCTTAAGGAACTTTATCTGTGCTCATTTCAATCTCTGGTTTTATGCAGCACCCCAACTCACCTTTCCCCTTAAGCAAGCATAAGTTGGTTTTCTAAATTTGAGACCCTGTTCTGTTTTGGAATTCAGTTCCTGTGTAGCCAAGTTTACATTCCGTGTATTACTGATATCTTATGATGTTTCTTTTTCTCTGTGACTTACTTCGGTTAGAATCATCATACCTGAATCCACTCATTGTGCTGCTAAGGGCCTGATGACATAGATTTCATTGCTGAGTGATATTGCTTTGTAAGTAAATACCACAACTTCTTTATCCATTTTTCATTTTCTGCAATGTTGAACTTGTACTGTAAACGAGGTTCTTGTAAACAGAGGCGTCCCAAACTTTGGAGTGGCTGTGTCTTTTTGATTTTAATTTCCCTAAGCTATAGGACCATAAGTGGAAGTGCCCTAGGCTCTGTTGCTTTGTTTTTTAGATGTTTCAGGAAACACCATACACTTCTCCCGAGTGGCTGTTGGCAATTTACATCCCGCCCATCAGCATAACAAGGCTCCCAGTTCTCCATGGCCTGTCATGCCTTTCTGGATTTTACACTTTTTTCAGATGGCCCTTTTGACCAGGGGGAAGTGAGACTTCATTGTAGTGCAGATTTCCTTTGCAAGCTTGCTTGGTTGGCCAAAAAGTGCGTATGCGTTTTTTCCTGAATATATTCAGGAAAAAACGCATACGCCCTTTTTGAACAAGTGCATCGTTGTGGACGTTCTGCCTCTTTTCCTATGCTTTCAATGCAATTCCAGTCTACCTCCTGAAATCGGTTTCCTGCAATTCTGCCCCGCTTTCAAGTCCTCTTGGCAGCCTTACTTCAGTATATTTTTGGACGATAGCTGTCATTTATAACTCTGCAGGTTTGTGAATTACAGTGTCCCTGAGCTCCTTTCTTCAACTCGCTTTCTTTTGAGCTGGCCGCAACACCGCAGGATGGCTTCAGGCCCTAATCTGGTTCCGGCACGGCATGCTGAGCCTTTGGTTATTTCCTCTTCCTGGTGGGAAATGAGAGTTAAATTTGCCCGTCCAGACACCTCCAGCTAGTCTCTCATTGGTTCTCGCTATTCCTGTTCATCTTCCGCAGAAATTGCAAACTGGGCCAAACAGGAGGTTAAAGGGACTGACTCTCCAAGTCGGGAGAGTGTTAGTAAAGCGTCTGGAATGTTGCACCCGAGTACCAGGGTACAAAAACTGAGACATATTTGAACACGTCTCCCGATCACATGGTTGATCATACTCCAGGTTCCACATGCTTGTTTTAGCTGAAGGAAGAATACCTTAAACCTGGGTAGTTGAAACCCGTGGAATGGGTACCATGCAATATGACTTCAAAGGGTCTTCATTTGCTCACCGAACCTCTCCAATCCTATCACTGCTGCATTTATGCCCCTGTACACATGCTTGATTCTCTTTTGGAGACATAGCAATCCATAGGTTTTAAGATACTTACTAGTCAGGTACATTCTTAGGCGTTTAATATGGGGTGTTGAGTCCATTTCGTTGAGCAAGGAGTAGCTCTTGTCTATTCCATATTTGGCTTAAGGAACTTTATCTGTGCTCATTTCAATCTCTGGTTTTATGCAGCACTCCAACTCACCTTTCCCCTTAAGCAAGCATAAGTTGGTTTTCTGAATTTGAGACCCTGTTCTGTTCTGTAATTCAGTTCCTGTGTAGCCAAGTTTACATTCCGTGTATTACTGATATCTTATGATGTTTCTTTTTCTGTGTGACTTATTTCAGTTAGAATCATCATACCTGAATCCACTCATTGTGCTGCTAAGGGCCTGATGACATAGATTTCATTGATGAGTGATACTGCATTGTACGTAAGTACCACAACTTCTTTATCCATTTTTCAATTTCTGCCATATTGAACTTGTACGGTAAACGAGGTTCTTGTAAACAGAGCTATTCCAAAGATTGGGGTGGCTGTGTCTTTTTGATTTTAATTTCCCTAAGCTATAGGACCATAAGTGGAAGTGCCCTAGGCTCTGTTGCTTTGTTTTTTAGATGTTTCAGGAAACACCATACACTTCTCCCGAGTGTCTGTTGTCAATTTACAACCCGCCCATCAGCATAACAAGGCTCCCTGTTCTCCATGGCCTGTCCTGCCTTTCTGGATTTTACACTTTTGTCAGATGGCCCTTTTGACCTGGGGGAAGTGAGACTTCATTGTAGTGCAGATTTCCTTTGCAAGTTTGCTTGGTTGGCCAAAAAGGGCGTATGCGTTTTTTCCTGAATATATTCAGGAAAAAACGCATATGCCCTTTTTGGCCAAGGGCATCATTGTGGACGTTCTGCCTCTTTTCCTATGCTTTCAATGCAATTCCAGTCTACCTCCTGAAATCGGTTTCCTGCAATTCTGCCCCGCTTTCAAGTCCTCTTGGCAGCCTTACTTCAGTATATTTTTGGACGATAGCTGTCATTTATAACTCTGCAGGTTTGTGAATTACAGTGTCCCTGAGCTCCTTTCTTCAACTCGCTTTCTTTTAAGCTGGCCGCAACACCGCAGGATGGCTTCAGGCCCTAATCTGGTTCCGGCACGGCTCGCTGAGCCTTTGGTTATTTCCTCTTCCTGGTGGGAAATGAGAGTTAAATTTGCCCGTCCAGACACCTCCAGCTAGTCTCTCATTGGTTCTCCCTATTCCTGTTCATCTTCCGCAGAAATTGCAAACTGGGCCAAACAGGAGCTTAAAGGCGCTGACTCTCCAAGTGTGGAGAGTGTTAGTAAAGCGTCTGGAATGTTGCACCCGAGTACCAGGGGAGGAAAACTGAGACATATTGGAACACGTCTCCCGTTCACACGGTTGATCATACTCTGGGTTCCACATGCATGTTTTAGCTGAAGGAAGAATACCTTAAACCTGGAGAGTTGAGACCCGTGGAATGGGTACCATGCAATATGATTTCAAAGGGTCTTCATTTGCTCACCGAACCTCTCCAATCCTATCACTGCTGTGTTTATGCCCCTGTACACACGCTTGATTCTCTTTTGGAGACATAGCAATCCATAGGTTTTAAGATACTTACTAGTCAGGTACATTCTTAGGCGTTTAATATGGGGTGTTGAGTCCATTTCGTTGAGCAAGGAGTAGCTCTTGTCTATTCCATATTTGGCTTAAGGAACTTTATCTGTGCTCATTTCAATCTCTGGTTTTATGCAGCACCCCAACTCACCTTTACCCTTAAGCAAACATAAGTTGGTTTTCTCAATTTGAGACCCTGTTATGTTCTTTAATTCAGTTCCTATGTAGCCAAGTTTAGATTCCGTGTATTACTGATATCTTATGATGTTTCTTTTTCTGTGTGACTTATTTCAGTTAGAATCATCATACCTGAATCCACTCATTGTGCTGCTAAGGGCCTGATGACATAGATTTCATTGCTGAGTGATATTGCTTTGTAAGTAAATACCACAACTTCTTTATCCATTTTTCCCTTTTGCGATGTTGAACTTGTACTGTAAACGAGGTTCTTGTAAACAGAGGCGTCCCAACTTTGGGGTGGCTGAGTCTTTTTGATTTTAATTTCCCTAAGCTATAGGACCATAAGTGGAAGTGCCCTAGGCTCTGTTGCTTTGTTTTTTCGAAGTTTCAGGAAACACCATACACTTCTCCCGAGTGGCTGTTGGCAGTGTACATCCCGCCCATCAGCATAACAAGGCTCCCAGTTCTCCATGGCCTGTCCTGCCTTTCTGGATTTTACACTTTTTTCAGATGGCCCTTTTGACCGGGGGGAAGTGGGACTTCATTGTGGTGCAGATTTCCTTTGCAAGTTTGCTTGGTTGGGTAAAAAGGGCGTATGCGTTATTTCCTGAATATATTCAGGAAAAAACGCATACGCCCTTTTTGGCCAAGTGCATCATTGTGGACGTTCTGCCTCTTTTCCTATGCTTTCAATGCAATTCCAGCCTACCTCCTGAAATCGGTTTCCTGCAATTCTGCCCCGCTTTCAAGTCCTCTTGGAAGCCTTACTTCAGTATATTTTTGGACGATAGCTGTCATTTATAACTCTGCAGGTTTGTGAATTACAGTGCCCCTGAGCTCCTTTCTTCAACTCGCTTTCTGTTGAGCTGGCCGCAACACCGCAGGATGGCTTCAGGCCCTAATCTGTTTCCGGCATGGGACGCTGAGCCTTTGGTTAATTCCTCTTCCTGGTGGGAAATGAGAGTTAAATTTGCCCGTCCAGACACCTCCAGCTAGTCTCTCATTGGTTCTCGCTATTCCTGTTCATCTTCCGCAGAAATTGCAAACTGGGCCAAACAGGAGGTTAAAGGCGCTGACTCTCCAAGTGGGGAGAGTGTTAGTAAAGCGTCTGGAATGTTGCACCCGAGTACCATGGTACAAAAACTGAGACATATTTGAACACGTCTCCCGATCACACAGTTGATCATACTCTAGGTTCCACATGCAAGTTTTAGCTGAAGGAAGAATACCTTAAACCTGGGTAGTTGAAACCCGTGGAATGGGTACCATGCAATATGACTTCAAAGGGTCTTCATTTGCTCACCGTACCTCTCCAATCCTATCACTGCTGCGTTTATGCCCCTGTACACACGCTTGATTCTCTTTCGGAGACATAGCAATCCATAGGTTTTAAGATACTTACTAGTCAGGTACATTCTTAGGCGTTTAATATGCGGTGTTGAGTCCATTTCGTTGAGCAAGGAGTAGCTCTTGTCTATTCCATATTTGGCTTAAGGAACTTTATCTGTGCTCATTTCAATCTCTGGTTTTATGCAGCACCCCAACTCATATTTACCCATAAGCAAGCATAAGTTGGTTTTCTAAATTTGAGACCCTGTTCTGTTTTGGAATTCAGTTCCTGTGTAGCCAAGTTTACATTCCGTGTATTAGTGATATCTTATGATGTTTCTTTCTCTGTGTGACTATTTTCAGTTAGAATCATCGTACCTGAATCCACCCATTATGCTGCTAAGGGCCTGATGACATAGATTTCATTGCTGAGTGATACTGCATTGTACGTAAGTACCACAAGTTCTTTATCCATTTTTCACTTTCTGTGATATTGATCTTGTACGGTAAACGAGGTTCTTGTAAACAGAGGCGTCCCAAACATTGGGGTGGCTGTGTCTTTTTGATTTTAATTTCCCTAAGCTATAGGACCATAAGTGGAAGTGCCCTAGGCTCTGTTGCTTTGTTTTTTAGATGTTTCAGGAAACACCATACACTTCTCCCGAGTGTCTGTTGGCAATTTACATCCCGCCCATCAGCATAACAAGGCTCCCAGTTCTCCATGGCCTGTCCTGCCTTTCTGGATTTTACACTTTATTCAGATGGCCCTTTTGACCGGGGGGAAGTGAGACTTCATTGTAGTGCAGATTTCCTTTGCAAGTTTGCTTGGTTGGGCAAAAAGGGCGTATGCGTTTTTTCCTGAATATATTCAGGAAAAAACGCATATGCCCTTTTTGGCCAAGTGCATCATTGTGGACGTTCTGCCTCTTTTCCTATGCTTTCAATGCAATTCCAGTCTACCTCCTGAAATCGGTTTCCTGCAATTCTGCCCCGCTTTCAAGTCCTCTTGGCAGCCTTACTTCAGTATATTTTTGGACGATAGCTGTCATTTATAACTCTGCAGGTTTGTGAATTACAGTGCCCCTGAGCTCCTTTCTTCAACTCGCTTTCTTGTGAGCTGGCCGCAACACCGCAGGATGGCTTCAGGCCCTAATCTGGTTCCGGCACGGCACGCTGAGCCTTTGGTTAATTCCTCTTCCTGGTGGGAAATGAGAGTTACATTTGCCCGTCCAGACAACTCCAGCTAGTCTCTCATTGGTTCTCGCTATTCCTGTTCATCTTCCGCAGAAATTGCAAACTGGGCCAAACAGGAGGTTAAAGGGACTGACTCTCCAAGTCGAGAGAGTGTTAGTAAAGCGTCTGAAATGTTGCACGCGAGTACCAGGGTATGAAAACTGAGACATATTTGAACACGTCTCCCGATCACATGGTTGATCATACTCTAGGTTCCACATGCATGTTTTAGCTGAAGGAAGAATACCTTAAACCTGGGTAGTTGAAACCCGTGGAATGGGTACCATGCAATATGACTTCAAAGGGTCTTCATTTGCTCACCGAACCTCTCCAATCCTATCACTGCTGCGTTTATGCCCCTGTACACATGCTTGATTCTCTTTCGGAGACATAGCAATCCATAGGTTTTAAGATACTTACTAGTCAGGTACATACTTAGGCGTTTAATATGCGGTGTTGAGTCCATTTCGTTGAGCAAGGAGTAGCTCTTGTCTATTCCATATTTGGCTTAAGGAACTTTACCTGTGCTCATTTCAATCTCTGGTTTTATGCAGCACTCCAACTCACCTTTCCCCTTAAGCAAGCATAAGTTGGTTTTCTAAATTTGAGACCCTGTTCTGTTCTGTAATTCAGTTCCTGTGTAGCCAAGTTTACATTCCGTATTACTGATATCTTATGATGTTTCTTTTTCTGTGTGACTTATTACAGTTAGAATCATAATACCTGAATCCACTCATTGTGCTCCTAAGGGCCTGATGACATAGATTTCATTGATGAGTGATACTGCATTGTACGTAAGTACCACAAGTTCTTTATACATTTTTCACTTTCTGTGATGTTGAAATTGTACCGTAAAAGAGGTTCTTGTAAACAGAGGCATCCCAAACTTTTGGTGGCTGTGTCTTTTTGATTTTAATTTCCCTAAGCTATAGGACCATAAGTGGAAGTGCCCTAGGCTCTGTTGCTTTGTTTTTTAGATGTTTCAGGAAACACCATACACTTCTCCCGAGTGGCTGTTGGCAATGTACATCCCGCCCATCAGCATAACAAGGCTCCCAGTTCTCCATGGCTTGTCCTGCCTCTCTGGATTTTACACTTTTTTCAGATGGCCCTTTTGACCGGGGGGAAGTGAGACTTCATTGTAGTGCAGATTTCCTTTGCAAGTTTGCTTGGTTGGGCAAAAAGGGCGTATGCGTTATTTCCTGAATATATTCAGGAAAAAATGCATACGCCCTTTTTGGCCAAGTGCATCATTGTGGACGTTCTGCCTCTTTTCCTATGCTTTCAATGCAATTCCAGCCTACCTCCTGAAATCGGTTTCCTGCAATTCTGCCCCGCTTTCAAGTCCTCTTGGCAGCCATACTTCAGTATATTTTTGGACGATAGCTGTCATTTATAACTCTGCAGGTTTGTGAATTACAGTGCCACGAGCTCGTTTCTTCAACTCGCTTTCTTTTGAGCTGGCCGCAACATCGCAGGATGGCTTCAGGCCCTAATCTGTTTCCGGCATGGCACGCTGAGCCTTTGGTTAATTCCTCTTCCTGGTGGGAAATGAGAGT
Organism: Stenella coeruleoalba; assembly: GCF_951394435.1. Classification (NCBI taxonomy): domain Eukaryota; kingdom Metazoa; phylum Chordata; class Mammalia; order Artiodactyla; family Delphinidae; genus Stenella; species Stenella coeruleoalba. The sequence continues at coordinate 990,377 of NW_027646368.1, forward strand.
TAAATTTGCCCGTCCAGACACCTCCAGCTAGTCTCTCATTGGTTCTCGCTATTCCTGTTCATCTTCCGCAGAAATTGCAAACTGGGTCAAACAGGAGGTTAAAGGGACTGACTCTCCAAGTCTGGAGAGTGTTAGTAAAGCGTCTGGAATGTTGCACCCGAGTACCAGGGGAGGAAAACTGAGACATATTTGAACACGTCTCCCATTCACACGGTTGATCATACTCTGGGTTCCACATGCATGTTTTAGCTGAAGGAAGAATACCTGAAACCTGGAGAGTTGAGACCCGTGGAATGGGTACCATGCAATATGACTTCAAAGGGTCTTCATTTGCTCACCGAACCTTTCCAATCATATCACTGCTGCGTTTATGCCCCTGTACACGCGCTTGATTCTCTTTTGGAGACACAGCAATCCATAGGTTTTAAGATACTTACTAGTCAGTTACATTCTTAGGCGTTTAATATGCGGTGTTGAGTCCATTTCGTTGAGCAAGGAGTAGCTCTTGTCTATTCCATATTTGGCTTAAGGAACTTTATCTGTGCTCATTTCAATCTCTGGTTTTATGCAGCACCTCAACTCACCTTTCCCCTTAAGCAAGCATAAGTTGGTTTTCTAAATTTGAGACCCTGTTCTGTTTTGGAATTCAGTTCCTGTGTAGCCAAGTTTACCTTCCGTGTATTAGTGATAACTTATGATGTTTCCTTTTCTTTGTAACTTATTTCACTTAGAATCATCGTACCTGAATCCACTGATGATGCTGCTACGGGCCTGATGACATAGATTTCATTGCTGAGTGATACTGCATTGTACGTAAGTACCACAAGTTCTTTATCCATTTTTCACTTTCTGTGATATTGAACTTGTACGGTAAACGAGGTTCTTGTAAACAGAGGCGTCCCAAACTTTGGGGTGGCTGTGTCTTTTTCATTTTAATTTCCCTAAGCTATAGGACCATAAGTGGAAGTTCCCTAGGCTCTGTTGCTTTGTTTTTTAGATGTTTCAGGAAACACCATACACTTCTCCCGAGTGGCTGTTGGCAATTTACATCCCGCCCATCAGCATAACAAGGCTCCCAGTTCTCCATGGCCTGTCCTGCCTTTCTGGATTTTACACTTTTTTCAGATGGCCCTTTTGACCGGGGGGAAGTGAGACTTCATTGTAGTGCAGATTTCCTTTGCAAGCTTGCTTGGTTGGCCAAAAAGGGCGTATGCGTTTTTTCCTGAATATATTCAGGAAAAAACGCATACGCCCTTTTTGACCAAGTGCATCGTTGTGGACGTTCTGCCTCTTTTCCTATGTTTTCAATGCAATTCCAGTCTACCTCCTGAAATCGGTTTCCTGCAATTCTGCCCCGCTTTCAAGTCCTCTTGGCAGCCTTACTTCAGTATATTTTTGGACGATAGCTGTCATTTATAACTCTGCAGGTTTGTGAATTACAGTGCCCCTGAGCTCCTTTCTTCAACTCGCTTTCTTTTGAGCTGGCCGCAACACCGCAGGATGGCTTCAGGCCCTAATCTGGTTCCGGCACGGCACGCTGAGCCTTTGGTTATTTCCTCTTCCTGGTGGGAAATGAGAGTTAAATTTGCCCGTCCAGACACCTCCAGCTAGTCTCTCATTGGTTCTCGCTATTCCTGTTCATCTTCCGCAGAAATTGCAAACTGGGCCAAACAGGAGGTTAAAGGGACTGACTCTCCAAGTCGGGAGAGTGTTAGTAAAGCGTCTGGAATGTTGCACCCGAGTACCAGGGTACGAAAACTGAGACATATTTGAACACGTCTCCCGATCACATGGTTGATCATACTCCAGGTTCCACATGCTTGTTTTAGCTGAAGGAAGAATACCTTAAACCTGGGTAGTTGAAACCCGTGGAATGGGTACCATGCAATATGACTTCAAAGGGTCTTCATTTGCTCACCGAACCTCTCCAATCCTATCACTGCTGCATTTATGCCCCTGTACACATGCTTGATTCTCTTTTGGAGACATAGCAATCCATAGGTTTTAAGATACTTACTAGTCAGGTACATTCTTAGGCGTTTAATATGGGGTGTTGAGTCCATTTCGTTGAGCAAGGAGTAGCTCTTGTCTATTCCATATTTGGCTTAAGGAACTTTATCTGTGCTCATTTCAATCTCTGGTTTTATGCAGCACCCCAACTCACCTTTCCCCTTAAGCAAGCATAAGTTGGTTTTCTAAATTTGAGACCCTGTTCTGTTCTGTAATTCAGTTCCTGTGTAGCCAAGTTTACATTCCGTGTATTACTGATATCTTATGATGTTTCTTTTTCTGTGTGACTTATTTCAGTTAGAATCATCATACCTGAATCCACTCATTGTGCTGCTAAGGGCCTGATGACATAGATTTCATTGCTGCGTGATACTGCATTGTACGTAAGTACCACAACTTCTTTATCCATTTTTCAATTTCTGCTATATTGAACTTGTACGGTAAACGAGGTTCTTGTAAACAGAGCTATTCCAAAGATTGGGGTGGCTGTGTCTTTTTGATTTTAATTTCCCTAAGCTATAGGACCATAAGTGGAAGTGCCCTAGGCTCTGTTGCTTTGTTTTTTAGATGTTTCCGGAAACACCATACACTTCTCCCGAGTGTCTGTTGTCAATTTACAACCCGCCCATCAGCATAACAAGGCTCCCTGTTCTCCATGGCCTGTCCTGCCTTTCTGGATTTTACACTTTTGTCAGATGGCCCTTTTGACCTGGGGGAAGTGAGACTTCATTGTAGTGCAGATTTCCTTTGCAAGCTTGCTTGGTTGGCCAAAAAGTGCGTATGCGTTTTTTCCTGAATATATTCAGGAAAGAACGCATACGCCCTTTTTGGCCAAGTGCATCATTTTGGACGTTCTGCCTCTTTTCCTATGCTTTCAATGCAACTCCAGTCTACCTCCTGAAATCGGTTTCCTGCAATTCTGCCCCGCTTTCAAGTCCTCTTGGCAGCCTTACTTCAGTATATTTCTGGATGATAGCTGTCATTTATAACTCTGCAGCTTTGTGAATGACAGTGCCCCTGAGCTCCTTTCTTCAACTCGCTTTCTTGTGAGCTGGCCGCAACACCGCAGGATGGCTTCAGGCCCTAATCTGGTTCCGGCACGGCACGCTGAGCCTTTAGTTATTTCCTCTTCCTGGTGGGAAATGAGAGTTAAATTTGCCCGTCCAGACACCTCCAGCTAGTCTCTCATTGGTTCTCCCTACTCCTGTTCATCTTCTGCAGAAATTGCAAACTGGGCCAAACAGGAGGTTAAAGGCGCTGACTCTCCAAGTGGGGAGAGTGTTAGTAAAGCGTCTGGAATGTTGCACCCGAGTACCAGGGGAGGAAAACTGAGATATATTTGAACACATCTCCCGTTCACACGGTTGATCATACTCTGGGTTCCACATGCATGTTTTAGCTGAAGGAAGAATACCTTAAACCTGGAGAGTTGAGACCCGTGTAATGGGTACCATGCAATATGACTTTAAAGGGTCTTCATTTGCTCACCGAACCTCTCCAATCCTATCACTGCTGCGTTTATGCCCCTGTACACACGCTTGATTCTCTTTTGGAGACATAGCAATCCATAGGTTTTAAGATACTTACTAGTCAGGTACATACTTAGGCGTTTAATATGGGGTGTTGAGTCCATTTCGTTGAGCAAGGAGTAGCTCTTGTCTATTCCATATTCGGCTTAAGGAACTTTATCTGTGCTCATTTCAATCTCTGGTTTTATGCAGCACCCCAACTCACCTTTCCCCTTAAGCAAGCATAAGTTGGTTTTCTAAATTTGAGACCCTGTTCTGTTCTGGAATTCAGTTCCTGTGTAGCCAAGTTTACATTCCGTGTATTACTGATATCTTATGATGTTTCTTTTTCTGTGTGACTTATTTCAGTTAGAATCATCATACCTGAATCCACTCATTGTGCTGCTAAGGGCCTGATGACATAGATTTCATTGCTGAGTGATATTGCTTTTTAAGTAAATACCACATCTTCTTTATCCATTTTTCACTTTCTTCGATGTTGAACTTGTACGGTAAACGAGGTTTTTGTAAACAGAGGCGTCCCAAACTTTGGGGTGGCTGTGTGTTTTTGATTGTAATTTCCCTAAGCTATAGGACCATAAGTGGAAGTGCACTAGGCTCTGTTGCTTTGTTTTTTAGATGTTTCAGGAAACACCATACACTTCTCCCGAGTGTCTGTTGGCAATTTACATCCCGCCCATCAGCATAACAAGGCTCCCAGTTCTCCATGGCCTGTCTTGCCTTTCTGGATTTTACACTTTTTCAGACGGCCCTTTTGACCGGGGGGACATGAGACTTCATTGTAGTGCAGATTTCCTTTGCAAGATTCCTTGGTTGGCCAAAAAGTGCATATGCGTTTTTTCCTGAATATATTCAGGAAAAAACGCATACGCCCTTTTTGGCCAAGTGCATGATTGTAGACGTTCTGCCTGTTTTCCTATGCTTTCAATGCAATTCCAGTCTACCTCCTGAAATCGGTTTCCTGCAATTCTGCCCCGCTTTCAAGTCCTCTTGGCAGCCTTACTTCAGTATATTTTTGGACGATAGCTGTCATTTATAACTCTGCAGGTTTGTGAATTACAGTGCCCCTGAGCTCCTTTCTTCAACTCGCTTTCTTGTGACCTGGCCGCAACTCCGCACGATGGCTTCAGGCCCTAATCTGGTTCCGGCACGGCACGCTGAGGCTTTGGTTAATTCCTCTTCCTGGTGGGAAATGAGAGTTAAATTTGCCCGTCCAGACACCTCCAGCTAGTCTCTCATTGGTTCTCGCTATTCCTGTTCATCTTCCGCAGAAATTGCAAAATGGGCCAAACAGGACGTTAAAGGGACTGACTCTCCAAGACGGGAGAGTGTTAGTTAAGCATCTGGAATGTTGCACCCGAGTACCAGGGTACGAAAACTGAGACATATTTGAACACGTCTCCCAATCACATGGTTGATCATACTCTGGGTTCCACATGCATGTTTTAGCTGAAGGAAGAATACCTTAAACCTGGGTAGTTGAAACCCGTGGAATGGGTACCATGCAATATGACTTCAAAGGGTCTTCATTTGCTCACCGAACCTCTCCAATCCTATCACTGCTGCGTTTATGCCCCTGTGCACACTCTTGATTCTCTTTCGGAGACATAGCTATCCATAGGTTTTAAGATACTTACTAGTCAGGTACATTCTTAGGCGTTTAATATGGGGTGTTGAGTCCATTTCGTTGAGCAAGGAGTAGCTCTTGTCTATTCCATATTTGGCTTAAGGAACTTTACCTGTGCTCATTTCAATCTCTGGTTTTATGCAGCACCCCAACTCACCTTTCCCCTTAAGCAAGCATAAGTTGGTTTTCTAAATTTGAGACCCTGTTCTGTTTTGGAATTCAGTTCCTGTGTAGCCAAGTTTACATTCCATGTATTAGTGATATCTTATGATGTTTCTTTTTCTGTGTGACTTATTTCAGTTAGAATCATCGTACCTGAATCCACTCATTATGCTGCTCCGGGCCTGATGACATAGATTTCATTGCTGAGTGATACTGCGTTGTACCTATGTACCACAAGTTCTTTATCCATTTTTCACTTTCTGTGATATTGAACTTGTACGGTAAACGAGGTTCTTGTAAACAGAGCCGTTCCAAAGTTTGGGGTGGCTGTGTCTTTTTGATTTTAATTTCCCTAAGCCATAGGACCATAAGTGGAAGTGCCCTAGGCTCTGTTGCTTTGTTTTTTAGATGTTTCCGGAAACACCATACACTTCTCCCGAGTGTCTGTTGGCAATTTACATCCCGCCCATCAGCATAAAAAGGCTCCCAGTTCTCCATGGCCTTTCCTGCCTTTCTGGATTTTACACTTTTTTCAGATGGCCCTTTTGACCGGGGGGAAGTGAGACTTCATTGTAGTGCAGATTTCCTTTGCAAGCTTGCTTGGTTGGCCAAAAAGGGCGTATGCGTTTTTTCCTGAATATATTCAGGAAAAAACGCATACGCCCTTTTTGGCCAAGTGCATCATTTTGGACGTTCTGCCTCTTTTCCTATGCTTTCAATGCAACTCCTGTCTACCTCCTGAAATCGGTTTCCTGCAATTCTGCCCCGCTTTCAAGTCCTCTTGGCAGCCTTACTTCAGTATATTTCTGGATGATAGCTGTCATTTATAACTCTGCAGGTTTGTGAATTACAGTGCCCCTGAGCTCCTTTCTTCAACTCGCTTTCTTTTGAGCTGGCCGCAACACCGCAGGATGGCTTCAGGCCCTAATCTGGTTCCGGCACGGCACGCTGAGCCTTTAGTTATTTCCTCTTCCTGGTGGGAAATGAGAGTTAAATTTGCCCGTCCAGACACCTCCAGCTAGTCTCTCATTGGTTCTCCCTACTCCTGTTCATCTTCCGCAGAAATTGCAAACTGGGCCAAACAGGAGGTTAAAGGGACTGACTCTCCAAGTCGGGAGAGTGTTAGTAAAGCGTCTGGAATGTTGCACCCGAGTACCAGGGTACGAAAACTGAGACATATTTGAACACGTCTCCCGATCACATGGTTGATCATACTCCAGGTTCCACATGCTTGTTTTAGCTGAAGGAAGAATACCTTAAACCTGGGTAGTTGAAACCCGTGGAATGGGTACCATGCAATATGACTTCAAAGGGTCTTCATTTGCTCACCGAACCTCTCCAATCCTATCACTGCTGCATTTATGCCCCTGTACACATGCTTGATTCTCTTTTGGAGACATAGCAATCCATAGGTTTTAAGATACTTACTAGTCAGGTACATTCTTAGGCGTTTAATATGGGGTGTTGAGTCCATTTCATTGAGCAAGGAGTAGCTCTTGTCTATTCCATATTTGGCTTAAGGAACTTTATCTGTGCTCATTTCAATCTCTGGTTTTATGCAGCACCCCAACTCACCTTTCCCCTTAAGCAAGCATAAGTTGGTTTTCTAAATTTGAGACCCTGTTCTGTTTTGGAATTCAGTTCCTGTGTAGCCAAGTTTACATTCCGTGTATTACTGATATCTTATGATGTTTCTTTTTCTCTGTGACTTACTTCGGTTAGAATCATCATACCTGAATCCACTCATTGTGCTGCTAAGGGCCTGATGACATAGATTTCATTGCTGAGTGATATTGCTTTGTAAGTAAATACCACAACTTCTTTATCCATTTTTCATTTTCTGCAATGTTGAACTTGTACTGTAAACGAGGTTCTTGTAAACAGAGGCGTCCCAAACTTTGGAGTGGCTGTGTCTTTTTGATTTTAATTTCCCTAAGCTATAGGACCATAAGTGGAAGTGCCCTAGGCTCTGTTGCTTTGTTTTTTAGATGTTTCAGGAAACACCATACACTTCTCCTGAGTGGCTGTTGGCAATTTACATCCCGCCCATCAGCATAACAAGGCTCCCAGTTCTCCATGGCCTGTCATGCCTTTCTGGATTTTACACTTTTTTCAGATGGCCCTTTTGACCAGGGGGAAGTGAGACTTCATTGTAGTGCAGATTTCCTTTGCAAGCTTGCTTGGTTGGCCAAAAAGTGCGTATGCGTTTTTTCCTGAATATATTCAGGAAAAAACGCATACGCCCTTTTTGAACAAGTGCATCGTTGTGGACGTTCTGCCTCTTTTCCTATGCTTTCAATGCAATTCCAGTCTACCTCCTGAAATCGGTTTCCTGCAATTCTGCCCCGCTTTCAAGTCCTCTTGGCAGCCTTACTTCAGTATATTTTTGGACGATAGCTGTCATTTATAACTCTGCAGGTTTGTGAATTACAGTGCCCCTGAGCTCCTTTCTTCAACTCGCTTTCTTTTGAGCTGGCCGCAACACCGCAGGATGGCTTCAGGCCCTAATCTGGTTCCGGCACGGCATGCTGAGCCTTTGGTTATTTCCTCTTCCTGGTGGGAAATGAGATTTAAATTTGCCCGTCCAGACACCTCCAGCTAGTCTCTCATTGGTTCTCGCTATTCCTGTTCATCTTCCGCAGAAATTGCAAACTGGGCCAAACAGGAGGTTAAAGGGACTGACTCTCCAAGTCGGGAGAGTGTTAGTAAAGCGTCTGGAATGTTGCACCCGAGTACCAGGGTACAAAAACTGAGACATATTTGAACACGTCTCCCGATCACATGGTTGATCATACTCCAGGTTCCACATGCTTGTTTTAGCTGAAGGAAGAATACCTTAAACCTGGGTAGTTGAAACCCGTGGAATGGGTACCATGCAATATGACTTCAAAGGGTCTTCATTTGCTCACCGAACCTCTCCAATCCTATCACTGCTGCATTTATGCCCCTGTACACATGCTTGATTCTCTTTTGGAGACATAGCAATCCATAGGTTTTAAGATACTTACTAGTCAGGTACATTCTTAGGCGTTTAATATGGGGTGTTGAGTCCATTTCGTTGAGCAAGGAGTAGCTCTTGTCTATTCCATATTTGGCTTAAGGAACTTTATCTGTGCTCATTTCAATCTCTGGTTTTATGCAGCACTCCAACTCACCTTTCCCCTTAAGCAAGCATAAGTTGGTTTTCTGAATTTGAGACCCTGTTCTGTTCTGTAATTCAGTTCCTGTGTAGCCAAGTTTACATTCCGTGTATTACTGATATCTTATGATGTTTCTTTTTCTGTGTGACTTATTTCAGTTAGAATCATCATACCTGAATCCACTCATTGTGCTGCTAAGGGCCTGATGACATAGATTTCATTGCTGAGTGATACTGCATTGTACGTAAGTACCACAACTTCTTTATCCATTTTTCAATTTCTGCCATATTGAACTTGTACGGTAAACGAGGTTCTTGTAAACAGAGCTATTCCAAAGATTGGGGTGGCTGTGTCTTTTTGATTTTAATTTCCCTAAGCTATAGGACCATAAGTGGAAGTGCCCTAGGCTCTGTTGCTTTGTTTTTCAGATGTTTCAGGAAACACCATACACTTCTCCCGAGTGTCTGTTGTCAATTTACAACCCGCCCATCAGCATAACAAGGCTCCCTGTTCTCCATGGCCTGTCCTGCCTTTCTGGATTTTACACTTTTGTCAGATGGCCCTTTTGACCGGGGGGAAGTGAGACTTCATTGTAGTGCAGATTTCCTTTGCAAGCTTGCTTGGTTCGCCAAAAAGGGCGTATGCGTTTTTTCCTGAATATATTCAGGAAAAAACGCATACGCCCTTTTTGGCCAAGTGCATCATTGTGGACGTTCTGCCTCTTTTCCTATGCTTTCAATGCAATTCCAGTCTACCTCCTGAAATCGGTTTCCTGCAATTCTGCCCCGCTTTCAAGTCCTCTTGGCAGCCTTACTTCAGTATATTTTTGGACGATAGCTGTCATTTATAACTCTGCAGGTTTGTGAATTACAGTGTCCCTGAGCTCCTTTCTTCAACTCGCTTTCTTGTGACCTGGCCGCAACACCGCAGGATGGCTTCAGGCCCTAATCTGGTTCCGGCACGGCTCGCTGAGCCTTTGGTTATTTCCTCTTCCTGGTGGGAAATGAGAGTTAAATTTGCCCGTCCAGACACCTCCAGCTAGTCTCTCATTGGTTCTCCCTATTCCTGTTCATCTTCCGCAGAAATTGCAAACTGGGCCAAACAGGAGCTTAAAGGCGCTGACTCTCCAAGTGGGGAGAGTGTTAGTAAAGCGTCTGGAATGTTGCACTCGAGTCCTAGGGGAGGAAAACTGAGACATATTTGAACACGTCTCCCGTTCACACGGTTGATCATACTCTGGGATGCACATGCATGTTTTAGCTGAAGGAAGAATACCTTAAACCTGGGTAGTTGAAACCCGTGGAATGGGTACCATGCAATATGACTTCAAAGGGTCTTCATTTGCTCACCGAACCTCTCCAGTCCTATCACTGCTGCGTTTATGCCCCTGTACACACGCTTGATTCTCTTTCGGAGACATAGCAATCCATAGGTTTTAAGATACTTACTAGTCAGGTACATTCTTAGGCGTTTAATATGGGGTGTTGAGTCCATTTCGTTGAGCAAGGAGTAGCTCTTGTCTGTTCCATATTTGGCTTAAGGAACTTTATCTGTGCTCATTTCAATCTCTGGTTTTATGCAGCACCCCAACTCATATTTACCCATAAGCAAGCATAAGTTGGTTTTCTAAATTTGAGACCCTGTTCTGTTTTGGAATTCAGTTCCTGTGTAGCCAAGTTTACATTCCGTGTATTAGTGATATCTTATGATGTTTCTTTCTCTGTGTGACTATTTTCAGTTAGAATCATCGTACCTGAATCCACCCATTATGCTGCTACGGGCCTGATGACATAGATTTCATTGCTGAGTGATACTGCATTGTACGTAAGTATCACAAGTTCTTTATCCATTTTTCACTTTCTGTGATATTGAACTTGTACGGTAAACGAGGTTCTGGTAAACAGAGGCGTCCCAAACTTTGGGGTGGCTGTGTCTTTTTGATTTTAATTTCCCTAAGCTATAGGACCATAAGTGGAAGTGCCCTAGGCTCTGTTGCTTTGTTTTTTAGATGTTTCAGGAAACACCATACACTTCTCCAGAGTGGCTGTTGGCAATTTACATCACGCCCATCAGCATAACAAGGCTCCCAGTTCTCCATGGCCTGTCCTGCCTTTCTGGATTTTACACTTTATTCAGATGGCCCTTTTGACCGGGGGGAAGTGAGACTTCATTGTAGTGCAGATTTCCTTTGCAAGTTTGCTTGGTTGGGCAAAAAGGGCGTATGCGTTTTTTCCTGAATATATTCAGGAAAAAACGCATACGCCCTTTTTGGCCAAGTGCATCATTGTGGACGTTCTGCCTCTTTTCCTATGCTTTCAGTGCAATTCCAGTCTACCTCCTGAAATCGGTTTCCTGCAATTCTGCCCCGCTTTCAAGTCCTCTTGGCAGCCTTACTTCAGTATATTTTTGGACGAAAGCTGTCATTTATAACTCTGCAGGTTTGTGAATTACAGTGCCCCTGAGCTCCTTTCTTCAACTCGCTTTCTTGTGAGCTGGCCGCAACACCGCAGGATGGCTTCAGGCCCTAATCTGGTTCCGGCACGGCACGCTGAGCCTTTGGTTAATTCCTCTTCCTGGTGCGAAATGAGAGTTAAATTTGCCCGTCCAGACACCTCCAGCTAGTCTCTCATTGGTTCTCGCTATTCTTGTTCATCTTCCGCAGAAATTGCAAACTGGGCCAAACAGGAGGTTAAAGGGACTGACTCTCCAAGTCGAGAGAGTGTTAGTAAAGCGTCTGAAATGTTGCACGCGAGTACCAGGGTATGAAAACTGAGACATATTTGAACACGTCTCCCAATCACATGGTTGATCATACTCTAGGTTCCACATGCATGTTTTAGCTGAAGGAAGAATACCTTAAACCTGTGTAGTTGAAACCCGTGGAATGGGTACCATGCAATATGACTTCAAAGGGTCTTCATTTGCTCACCGAACCTCTCCAATCCTATCACTGCTGCGTTTATGCCCCTGTACACATGCTTGATTCTCTTTCGGAGACATAGCAATCCATAGGTTTTAAGATACTTACTAGTCAGGTACATACTTAGGCGTTTAATATGCGGTGTTGAGTCCATTTCGTTGAGCAAGGAGTAGCTCTTGTCTATTCCATATTTGGCTTAAGGAACTTTACCTGTGCTCATTTCAATCTCTGGTTTTATGCAGCACCCCAACTCACCTTTCCCCTTAAGCAAGCATAAGTTGGTTTTCTAAATTTGAGACCCTGTTCTGTTCTGTAATTCAGTTCCTGTGTAGCCAAGTTTACATTCCGTATTACTGATATCTTATGATGTTTCTTTTTCTGTGTGACTTATTTCAGTTAGAATCATCATACCTGAATCCACTCATTGTGCTCCTAAGGGCCTGATGACATAGATTTCATTGATGAGTGATACTGCATTGTACGTAAGTACCACAAGTTCTTTATCCATTTTTCACTTTCTGTTATATTGAAATTGTACCGTAAAAGAGGTTCTTGTAAACAGAGGTATCCCAAACTTTTGGTGGCTGTGTCTTTTTGATTTTAATTTCCCTAAGCTATAGGACCATAAGTGGATGTGCCCTAGGCTCTGTTGCTTTGTTTTTTAGATGTTTCAGGAAACACCATACACTTCTCCCGAGTGTCTGTTCGCAATGTACATCCCACCCATCAGCACAACAAGGCTCCCAGTTCTCCATGGCCTGTCCTGCCTTTCTGGATTTTACACTTTTTTCAGATGGCCCTTTTGACCGGGGGGAAGTGAGACTTCATTGTAGTGCAGATTTCCTTTGCAAGTTTGCTTGGTTTGCCAAAAAGGGCGTATGCGTTTTTTCCTGAATATATTCAGGAAAAAACGCATACGCCCTTTTTGGCCAAGTGCATCATTGTGGACGTTCTGCCTCTTTTCCTATGCTTTCAATGCAATTCCAGTCTACCTCCTGAAATCGGTTTCCTGCAATTCTGCCCCGCTTTCAAGTCCTCTTGGCAGCCTTACTTCAGTATATTTTTGGACGATAGCTGTCATTTATAACTCTGCAGGTTTGTGAATTACAGTGCCCCTGAGCTCCTTTCTTCAACTCGCTTTCTTGTGACCTGGCCGCAACACCGCAGGATGGCTTCAGGCCCTAATCGGGTTCCGGAACGGCACGCTGAGCCTTTGGTTAATTCCTCTTCCTGGTGGGAAATGAGAGTTAAATATGCCCGTCCAGACACCTCCAGCTAGTCTCTCATTGGTTCTCACTATTCCTGTTCATTTTCCGCAGAAATTGCAAACTGGGCCAAACAGGACGTTAAAGGCGCTGACCCTCAATGTGGGGAGAGTGTTAGTAAAGCGTCTGGAATGTTGCACTCGAGTACCAGGGGAGGAAAACTGAGATATATTTGAACACGTCTCCCGTTCACACGGTTGATCATAGTTTGGCTTCCACATGCATGTTTAGCTGAAGGAAGAATACCTTAAACCTGGAGAGTTGAGACCCGTGGAATGGGTACCACGCAATATGACTTAAAAGGGTCTTCATTTGCTCACCGAACCTCTCCAATCCTATCACTGCTGCGTTTATGCCCCTGTACACACGCTTGATTCTCTTTTGGAGACATAGCAATCCATAGGTTTTAAGATACTTACTAGTCAGGTACATTCTTAGGCGTTTAATATGGGGTGTTGAGTCCATTTCGTTGAGCAAGGAGTAGCTCTTGTCTATTCCATATTTGGCTTAAGGAACGTTACCTGTGCTCATTTCAATCTCTGGTTTTATGCAGCACCCCAACTCACCTTTCCCCTTAAGCAAGCATAAGTTGGTTTTCTAAATTTGAGACCCTGTTCTGTTTTGGAATTCAGTTCCTGTGTAGCCAAGTTTACATTCCATGTATTAGTGATATCTTATGATGTTTCTTTTTCTGTGTGACTTATTTCAGTTAGAATCATCGTACCTGAATCCACTCATTATGCTGCTACCGGCCTGATGACATAGATTTCATTGCTGAGTGATACTGCATTGTACGTAAGTACCACAAGTTCTTTACCCATTTTTCACTTTCTGTTATATTGAACATGTATGGTAAACAAGGTTCTTGTAAACAGAGGTGTCCCAAACTTTGGGGTGGCTGTGTCTTTTTGATTTTAATTTCCCTAAGCTATAGGACAATAAGTGGAAGTGCCCTAGGCTCTGTTGCTTTGTTTTTTAGATGTTTCAGGAAACACCATACACTTCTCCCGAGTGTGTGTTGGCAATTTACATCCCGCCCATCAGCGTAACAACGCTCCCAGTTCTCCATGGCCTGTCCTGCCTTTCTGAATTTTACACTTTTTTCAGATGGCCCTTTTGACCGGGGGGAAGTGAGACTTCATTGTAGTGCAGATTTCCTTTGCAAGTTTGCTTGGTTGGGCAGAAAGGGCGTATGCGTTATTTCCTGAATATATTTAGGAAAAAATGCATACGCCCTTTTTGGCCAAGTGCATCATTGTGGACGTTCTGCCTCTTTTCCTATGCTTTCAATGCAATTCCAGCCTACCTCCTGAAATTGGTTTCCTGCAATTCTGCCCCGCTTTCAAGTCCTCTTGGCAGCCTTACTTCAGTATATTTTTGGACGATAGCTGTCATTTATAACTCTGCAGGTTTGTGAATTACAGTGCCCCGAGCTCGTTTCTTCAACTCGCTTTCTTTTGAGCTGGCCGCAACACCGCAGGATGGCTTCAGGCCTTAATCTGTTTCCGGCATGGCACGCTGAGCCTTTGGTTAATTCCTCTTCCTGGTGGGAAATGAGAGTTAAATTTGCCCGTCCAGACACCTCCAGCTAGTCTCTCATTGGTTCTCGCTATTCCTGTTCATCTTCCGCAGAAATTGCAAACTGGGCCAAACAGGAGGTTAAAGGGACTGACTCTCCAAGTCTGGAGAGTGTTAGTAAAGCGTCTGGAATGCTGCACCCGAGTACCAGGGTACGAAAACTGAGACATATTTGAACACATCTCCCGTTCACACGGTTGATCATACTCTGGGTTCCACATGCATGTTTTAGCTGAAGGAAGAATACCTGAAACCTGGAGAGTTGAGACCCGTGGAATGGGTACCATGCAATATGACTTCAAAGGGTCTTCATTTGCTCACCGAACCTCTCCAATCCTATCACTGCTGCGTTTATGCCCCTGTACACACGCTTGATTCTCTTTTGGAAACATAGCAATCCATAGGTTTTAAGATACTTACTAGTCAGGTACATTCTTAGGCGTTTAATATGGGGTGTTGAGTCCATTTCGTTGAGCAAGGAGTAGCTCTTGTCTATTCCATATTTGGCTTAAGGAACTTTATCTGTGCTCATTTCAATCTCTGGTTTTATGCAGCACCCCAACTCACATTTACCCATAAGCAAGCATAAGTTGGTTTTCTAAATTTGAGACCCTGTTCTGTTTTGGAATTCAGTTCCTGTGTAGCCAAGTTTACATTCCGTGTATTAATGATATCTTATGATGTTTCTTTCTCTGTGTGACTAGTTTCAGTTCGAATCATCGTACCTGAATCCACTCATTATGCTGCTATGTGCCTGATGACATAGATTTCATTGCTGAGTGATATTGCTTTGTACGTAAGTACCACAAGTTCTTTATCCATTTTTCACTTTCTGCGATGTTGAAATTGTACTGTAAACGAGGTTCTTGTAAACAGAGGTGTCCCAAATTTTGGGGTGGCTGTGTCTTTTTGATTTTAATTTCCCTAAGCTATAGGAGCATAAGTGGAAGTGCCCTAGGCTCTGTTGCTTTGTTTTTTAGATGTTTCAGGAAACACCATACACTTCTCCCGAGTGTGTGTTGGCAATTTACATCCCGCCCATCAGCGTAACAAGGCTCCCAGTTCTCCATGGCCTGTCCTGCCTTTCTGGATTTTACACTTTTTTCAGATGGCCCTTTTGACCGGGGGGAAGTGAGACTTCATTGTAGTGCAGATTTCCTTTGCAAGTTTGCTTGGTTGGGCAAAAAGGGCGTATGCGTTTTTTCCTGAATATATTCAGGAAAAAACGCATACGCCCTTTTTGGCCAAGTGCATCATTGTGGACGTTCTGCCTCTTTTCCTATGCTTTCAATGCAATTCCAGTCTACCTCCTGAAATCGGTTTCCTGCAATTCTGCCCCGCTTTCAAGTCCTCTTGGCAGCCTTACTTCAGTATATTTTTGCACGATAGCTGTCATTTATAACTCTGCAGGTTTGTGAATTACAGTGCCCCTGAGCTCCTTTCTTCAACTCGCTTTCTTTTGTGCTGGCCGCAACACCACAGGATGGCTTCAGGCCCTAATCTGGTTCCGGCACGGCACGCTGAGCCTTTGGTTAATTCCTCTTCCTGGTGGGAAATGAGAGTTAAATTTGCCCGTCCAGACACCTCCAGCTAGTCTCTCATTGGTTCTCGCTATTCCTGTTCATCTTCCGCAGAAATTGCAAACTGGGCCAAACAGGAGGTTAAAGGGACTGACTCTCCAAGTGGGGAGAGTGTTAGTAAAGCGTCTGCAATGTTGCACCCGAGTACCAGGGTACGAAAACTGAGACATATTTGAACACGTCTCCCGATCACATGGTTCATCATACTCTAGGTTCCACATGCATGTTTTGGCTAAAGGAAGAATACCTTAAACCTGGGTAGTTGAAACCCGTGGAATGGGTACCATGCAATATGACTTCAAAGGGTCTTCATTTGCTCACCGAACCTCTCCAATACTATCACTGCTGCGTTTATGCCCCTGTACACATGCGTGATTCTCTTTCAGAGAGATAGCAATCCATAAGTTTTAAGATACTTACTAGTCAGGTACATTCTTAGGCGTTTAATATGCGGTGTTGAGTCCATTTCATTGAGCAAGGAGTAGCTCTTGTCTATTCCATATTTGGCTTAAGGAAATTTATCTGTGCTCATTTCAATCTCTGGTTTTATGCAGCACCCCAACTCACCTTTACCCTTAAGCAAACATAAGTTGGTTTTCTAAATTTGAGACCCTGTTCTGTTCTTTAATTCAGTTCCTATGTAGCCAAGTTTAGATTCCGTGTATTACTGATATCTTATGATGTTTCTTTTTCTGTGTGACTTATTTCAGTTAGAATCATCATACCTGAATCCACTCATTGTGCTGCTAAGGGCCTGATGACATAGATTTCATTGCTGAGTGATATTGCTTTGTAAGTAAATACCACAACTTCTTTATCCATTTTTCACTTTCTGCGATGTTGAACTTGTACTGTAAACGAGGTTCTTGTAAACAGAGGCATCACAACGTTGGGGTGGCTGTGTCTTTTTGATTTTAATTTCCCTAAGCTATAGGACCATAAGTGGAAGTGCCCTAGGCTCTGTTGCTTTGTTTTTTAGATGTTTCAGGAAACACCATACACTTCTCCCGAGTGTCTGTTGGCAATGTACATCCCGCCCATCAGCATAACAAGGCTCCCAGTTCTCCATAGCCTGTCCTGCCTTTCTGGATTTTACACTTTTTTCAGATGGCCCTTTTGTCCGATGGGAAGTGAGACTTCATTCTAGTGCAGATTTCCTTTGCAAGTTTAATTGGTTGGGCAAAAAGGGCGTATGCGTTATTTCCTGAATATATTCAGGAAAAAACGCATACGCCCTTTTTGGCCAAGTGCATCATTGTGGACGTTCTGCCTCTTTTCCTATGCTTTCAATGCAATTCCAGTCTACCTCCTGAAATCGGTTTCCTGCAATTCTGCCCCGCTTTCAAGTCCTCTTGGCAGCCTTACTTCAGTATATTTTTGGACGATAGCTGTCATTTATAACTCTGCAGGTTTGTGAATTACAGTGCCCCGAGCTCCTTTCTTCAACTCGCTTTCTTTTGAGCTGGCCGCAACACCGCAGGATGGCTTCAGGCCCTAATCTGTTTCCGGCATGGCACGCTGAGCCTTTGGTTAATTCCTCCTCCTGGTGGGAAATGAGAGTTAAATTTGCCCGTCCAGACACCTCCAGCTAGTCTTTCATTGGTTCTCGCTATTCCTGTTCATCTTCCGCAGAAATTGCAAACTGGGCCAAACAGGAGGTTAAAGGGACTGACTCTCCAAGTCTGGAGAGTGTTAGTAAAGCGTCTGGAATGTTGCACCCGAGTACCAGGGTACGAAAACTGAGACATATTTGAACACGTCTCCCGTTCACACGGTTGATCATACTCTGGGTTCCACATGCATGTTTTTCCTGAAGGAAGAATACCTGAAACCTGGAGAGTTGAGACCCGTAGAATGGGTACCATGCAATATGACTTCAAAGGGTGTTCATTTGCTCACCGAACCTCTCCAATCCTATCACTGCTGCATTTATGCCCCTGTACACACGCTTGATTCTCTTTTGGAAACATAGCAATCCATAGGTTTTAAGATACTTACTAGTCAGGTACATTCTTAGGCGTTTAATATGGGGTGTTGAGTCCATTTCGTTGAGCAAGGAGTAGCTCTTGTCTATTCCATATTTGGCTTAAGGAACTTTATCTGTGCTCATTTCAATCTCTGGTTTTATGCAGCACCCCAACTCACATTTACCCATAAGCAAGCATAAGTTGGTTTTCTAAATTTGAGACCCTGTTCTGTTTTGGAATTCAGTTCCTGTGTAGCCAAGTTTACATTCCGTGTATTAGTGATATCTTATGATGTTTCTTTCTCTGTGTGACTAGTTTCAGTTCGAATCATCGTACCTGAATCCACTCATTATGCTGCTATGTGCCTGATGACATAGATTTCATTGCTGAGTGATATTGCTTTGTACGTAAGTACCACAAGTTCTTTATCCATTTTTCACTTTCTGCGATGTTGAACTTGTACTGTAAACGAGGTTCTTGTAAATAGAGGTGTCCCAAACTTTGGGGTGGCTGTGTCTTTTTGATTTTAATTTCCCTAAGCTATAGAACCATAAGTGGAAGTGCCCTAGGCTCTGTTGCTTTGTTTTTTAGATGTTTCAGGAAACACCATACACTTCTCCCGAGTGTCTGTTGGCAATTTACATCCCGCCCATCAGCATAACAAGGCTCCCAGTTCTCCATGGCCTGTCCTGCCTTTCTGGATTTTACACTTTTTTCAGATGGCCCTTTTGACCGGGGGGAAGTGAGACTTCATTGTAGTGCAGATTTCCTTTGCAAGTTTGCTTGGTTGGCCAAAAAGGGCGTATGCGTTATTTCCTGAATATATTCAGGAAAAAACGCATATGC
The DNA here is from genome assembly GCF_951394435.1 of Stenella coeruleoalba. NCBI lineage: Eukaryota > Metazoa > Chordata > Mammalia > Artiodactyla > Delphinidae > Stenella > Stenella coeruleoalba. Next base: position 1,009,001 of record NW_027646368.1, read on the forward strand.
CCTTTTTGGCCAAGTGCATCATTGTGGACTTTCTGCCTCTTTTCCTATGCTTTCAGTGCAATTCCAGCCTACCTCCTGAAAACGGTTTCCTGCAATTCTGCCCCGCTTTCAAGTCCTCTTGGCAGCCTTACTTCAGTATATTTTTGGACGATAGCTGTCATTTATAACTCTGCAGGTTTGTGAATTACAGTGCCCCGAGCTCCTTTCTTCAACTCGCTTTCTTTTGAGCTGGCCGCAACACCGCAGAATGGCTTCAGGCCCTAATCTGTTTCCGGCATGGCACGCTGAGCCTTTGGTTAATTCCTCTTCCTGGTGGGAAATGAGAGTTAAATCTGCAGGTCTAGACACCTCCAGCTAGTCTCTCATTGGTTCTCCCTATTCCTGTTCATCTTTCGCAGAAATTGCAAACTGGGCCAAATAGGAGGTTAAAGGCGCTGACTCTCCAAGTGGGGAGAGTCTTAGTAAAGCGTCTGGAATGTTGTACCCGAGTACCAGGGTACGAAAACTCAGACATATTTGAACACGTCTCCCGTTCACACGGTTGATCATACTCTGGGTTCCACATGCATGTTTTAGCTGAAGGAAGAATACCTTAAACCTGGAGAGTTGAGACCCGTGGAATGGGTACCATGCAAAATGACTTCACATGGTCTTCATTTGCTCACCGAACCTCTCCAATCCTATCACTGCTGCGTTTATGCCCCTGTACACATGCGTGATTCTCTTTCGGAGACATAGCAATCCATAGGTTTTAAGATACTTACTAGTCAGGTACATTCTTAGGCGTTTAATATGGGGTGTTGAGTCCATTTCTTTGAGCAAGGAGTAGCTCTTGTCTATTCCATATTTGGCTTAAGGAACTTTATCTGTGCTCATTTCAATCTCTGGTTTTATGCAGCACCCCAACTCACCTTTCCCCTTAAGCAAGCATAAGATGGTTTTCTAAATTTGAGGCCCTGTTCTGTTCTGTAATTCAGTTCCTGTGTAGCCAAGTTTACATTCCGTGTATTAGTGATATCTTATGATGTTTCTTTTTCTGTGTGACTTATTTCAGTTAGAATCATCGTACCTGAATCCACTCATTCTGCTGCTAAGGGCCTGATGACATAGATTTCATTGCTGAGTGATATTGCTTTGTAAGTAAATACCGCAACTTCTTTATCCATTTTTCACTTTCTGCGATGTTGAACTTGTACAGTAAACGAGGTTCTTGTAAACAGAGGCATCCCAAACTTTGGGGTGGCTGTGTCTTTTTGATTTTAATTTCCCTAAGCTATAGGACCATAAGTGGAAGTGCCCTAGGCTCTGTTGCTTTGTTTTTTCGATGTTTCAGGAAACACCATACACTTCTCCCGGGTGTCTGTTGGCAATTTACATCCCGCCCATCAGCATAACAAGGCTCCAAGTTCTCCATGGCCTGTCCTGCCTTTCTGGATTTTACACTTTTTCAGATGGCCCTTTTGACCGGGGGGAAGTGAGACTTCATTGTAGTGCAGATTTCCTTTGCAAGTTTGCTTGGTGGGCCAAAAAGGGCGTATGCGTTTTTTCCTGAATATATTCAGGAAAAAACGCATACGCCCTTTTTGGCCAAGTGCATCATTGTGGACGTTCTGCCTCTTTTTCTATGCTTTCAATGCAATTCCAGTCTACCTCCTGAAATCGGTTTCCTGCAATTCTGCCCTGCTTTCAAGTACTCTTGGCAGCCTTACTTCAGTATATTTTTGGACGATAGCTGTCATTTGTAACTCTGCAGTTGTGTTAATTACAGTGTCCCTGAGCTCCTTTCTTCAGCTCGCTTTCTTGTGACTCGGCCACAACACCGCAGGATGGCTTCAGGCCCTAATCTGGTTCCGGCACGGTACGCTGAGCCTTTCGTTAATTCCTCTTCCTGGTGGGAAATGAGAGTTAAATTTGCCCGTCCAGACACCTCTAGCTAGTCTCTCATTGGTTCTCGCTATTCCTGTTCATCTTCCGCAGAAATTGCAAACTAGGCCAAACAGGAGGTAAAAGGCGCTGACCCTCCAAGTCGGGAGAGTGTTAGTAAAGCGTCTGGAATGTTGCACCCGAGTACCAGGGGAGGAAAACTGAGACATATTTGAACACGTCTCCTGTTCACACGGTTGATCATACTTTGGGTTCCACATGCATGTTTTAGCTGAAGGAAGAATACCTGAAACCTGGAGAGTTGAGACCCGTGGAATGGGTACCATGCAATATGACTTCAAAGGGTCTTCATTTGCTCACCGAACCTCTCCAATCCTATCACTGCTGCGTTTATGCCCCTGTACACATGCTTGATTCTCTTTCGGAGACATAGCAATCCATAGGTTTTAAGATACTTACTAGTCAGGTACATTCTTAGGCGTTTAATATGCGGTGTTGAGTCCATTTCGTTGAGCAAGGAGTAGCACTTGTCTATTCCATATTTGGCTTAAGGAACTTTATCTGTGCTCATTTCAATCTCTGGTTTTATGCAGCACTCCAACTCACCTTTACCCTTAAGCAAACATAAGTTGGTTTTCTAAATTTGAGACCCTGTTCTGTTCTGTAATTCAGTTCCTGTGTAGCCAAGTTTACATTCCGTGTATTACTGATATCTTATCATGTTTCTTTTTCTGTGTGACTTATTTCAGTTAGAATCATCATACCTGAATCCACTCATTGTGCTGCTAAGGGCCTGATGACATAGATTTCATTGCTGAGTGATATTGCTTTGTAAGTAAATACCACAACTTCTTTATCCATTTTTCACTTTCTGCGATGTTGAACTTGTACTGTAAACGAGGTTCTTGTAAACAGAGGCGGCCCAAACTTTGGGGTGGCTGTGTCTTTTTGATTTTAATTTCCCTAAGCTATAGGACCATAAGTGGAAGTGCCGTAGGCTCTGTTGCTTTGTTTTTTAGATGTTTCAGGAAACACCATACACTTCTCCCGAGTGTCTGTTGGCAATTTACATCCCGCCCATCAACATAACAAGGCTCCCAGTTCTCCATGGCCTGTCCTGCCTTTCTGCATTTTACACTTTTTTCAGATGGCCCTTTTGACCAGGGAGAAGTGAGACTTCATTGTAGTGCAGATTTCCTTTGCAAGCTTGCTTGGTTGGCCAAAAAGGGCGTATGCGTTTTTTCCTGAATATATTCAGGAAAAAACGCATACGCCCTTTTTGGCCAAGTGCATCATTGTGGACGTTCTGCCTCTTTTCCTATGCTTTCAATGCAATTCCAGTCTACCTCCTGAAATCGGTTTCCTGCAATTCTGCCCCACTTTCAAGTCCTCCTGGCAGCCTTACTTCAGTATATTTTTGGACGATGTCTGTCATTTATAACTCTGCAGGTTTGTGAATTACAGTGCCCCTGAGCTCCTTTCTTCAACTCGCTTTCTTTTGAGCTGGCCGCAACACCGCAGGATGGCTTCAGGCCCTAATCTGGTTCCGGCACGGCACGCTGAGCCTTTGGTTAATTCCTCTTCCTGGTGGGAAATGAGAGTTAAATTTGCCCGTCCAGACACCTCCAGCTAGTCTCTCATTGGTTCTCCCTATTCCTGTTCATCTTCCGCAGAAATTGCAAACTGGGCCAAACAGGAGGTTAAAGGGACTGACTCTCCAAGTCGGGAGAGTGTTAGTAAAGAGTCTGGAATGTTGCACCCGAGTACCAGGGGAGGAAAACTGAGACATATTTGAACACGTCTCCTGATCACATGGTTGATCATACTCTAGGTTCCACATGCATGTTTTAGCTGAAGGAAGAATACCTTAAACCTGGGTAGTTGAAACCCGTGGAATGGGTACCATGCAATATGACTTCAAAGGGTCTTCATTTGCTCACCGAACCTCTCCAATCCTATCACTGCTGCGTTTATGCCCCTGTACACATGTTTGATTCTCTTTCGGAGACATAGCAATCCATAGGTTTTAAGATACTTACTAGTCAGGTACATTCTTAGGCGTTTAATATGGGGTGTTGAGTCCATTTCGTTGAGCAAGGAGTAGCTCTTGTCTATTCCATATTTGGCTTAAGGAACTTTATCTGTGCTCATTTCAGTCTCTGGTTTTATGCAGCACCCGAACTCACCTTTACCCTTAAGCAAGCATAAGTTGGTTTTCTAAATTTGAGACCCTGTTCTGTTCTGGAATTCAGTTCCTGTGTAGCCAAGTTTACATTCCGTGTATTAGTGATATCTTATGATGTTTCTTTTTCTGTGTGACTTATTTCAGTTAGAATCATCATACCTGAATCCACTCATTGTGCTGCTAAGGGACTGATGACATAGATTTCATTGCTGAGTGATATTGCTTTGTAAGTAAATACCACAACTTCTTTATCCATTTTTCACTTTCTGCGATGTTGAACTTGTACTGTAAATGAGGCTCTTGTAAACAGAGCCGTTCCAAACTTTGGGGTGGCTGTGTCTTTTTGATTTTAATTTCCCTAAGCTATAGGACCATAAGTGGAAGTGCCCTAGGCTCTGTTGCTTTGTTTTTTAGATGTTTAAGGAAACACCATACACTTCTCCCGAGTGTCTGTTGGCAATGTACATCCCGCCCATCAGCATAACAAGGCTCCAAGTTCTCCATGGCCTGTCCTGCCTTTCTGGATTTTACACTTTTTTCAGATGGCCCTTTTGACCGTGGGGAAGTGAGACTTCATTGTAGTGCAGATTTCCTTTGGAAGCTTGCTTGGTTGGCCAAAAAGGGCGTATGCGTTTTTTCCTGAATATATTCAGGAAAAAACGCATACGCCCTTTTTGGCCAAGTGCATCATTGTGGACGTTCTGCCTCTTTTCCTATGCTTTCAATGCAATTCCAGTCTACCCCCTGAAATCGGTTTCCTGCAATTCTGCCCCACTTTCACGTCCTCTTGGCAGCCTTACTTCAGTATATTTTTGGACGATAGCTGTCATTTATAACTCTGCAGGTTTGTGAATTACAGTGCCCCTGAGCTCCTTTCTTCAACTCGCTTTCTTGTGAGCTGGCCGCAACACCGCAGGATGGCCTCAGGCCATAATCTGGTTCCGGCATGGCATGCTGAGCCTTTGGTTATTTCCCCTTCCTGGTGGGAAATGAGAGTTAAATTTGCCCGTCCAGACACCTCCAGCTAATCTCTCATTGGTTCTCCCTATTCCTGTTTATCTTCCGCAGATATTGCAAACTGGGCCAAACAGGAGGTTAAAGGCGCTGTCTCTCCAAGTGGGGAGAGTGTTAGTAAAGCGTCTGGAATGTTGCACCCGAGTACCAGGGGACGAAAATTGAGACATATTTGAACACGTCTCCCGATCACATGGTTGATCAAACACTAGGTTCCACATGCATGTTTTAGCTGAAAGAAGAATACCTTAAACCTGGAGAGTTGAGACCCGTGTAATGGGTACCATGCAATATGACTTCAAAGGGTCTTCATTTGCTCACCGAACCTCTCCAATCCTATCACAGTTGCATTTATGCCCCTGTACACATGCTTGATTCTCTTTTGGAGACACAGCAATCCATAGGTTTTAAGATAATTACTAGTCAGGTACATTCTTAGGCGTTTAATATGCGGTGTTGAGTCCATTTCGTTGAGCAAGGAGTAGCTCTTGTCTATTCCATATTTGGCTTAAGGAACTTTACCTGTGCTCATTTCAATCTCTGGTTTTATGCAGCACCCCAACTCACCTTTCCCCTTAAGCAAGCATAAGTTGGTTTTCTAAATTTGAGACCCTGTTCTGTTCTGGAATTCAGTTCCTGTGTAGCCAAGTTTACATTCCGTATATTACTGATATCTTATGATGTTTCTTTTTCTGTGTGACTTATTTCAGTTAGAATCATCATACCTGAATCCACTCATTGTGCTGCTAAGGGCCTGATGACATAGATTTCATTGCTGACTGATATTGCTTTGTAAGTAAATACCACAACTTCTTTATCCATTTTTCACTTTCTGCGATGTTGAACTTGTACTGTAAATGAGGCTCTTGTAAAGAGAGCCGTTCCAAACTTTGGGGTGGCTGTGTCTTTTTGATTTTAATTTCCCTAAGCTATAGGACCATAAGTGGAAGTGCCCTAGGCTCTGTTGCTTTGTTTTTTAGATGTTTCAGGAAACACCATACACTTCTCCCGAGTGTCTGTTGGCAATGTACATCCCGCCCATCAGCATAACAAGGCTCCAAGTTCTCCATGGCCTGTCCTGCCTTTCTGGATTTTACACTTTTTTCAGATGGCCCTTTTGACCGGGGGGAAGTGAGACTTCATTGTAGTGCAGATTTCCTTTGCAAGCTTGCTTGGTTGGCCAAAAAGGGCGTATGCGTTTTTTCCTGAATATATTCAGGAAAAAACGCATACGCCCTTTTTGGCCAAGTGCATCATTGTGGACGTTCTGCCTCTTTTCCTATGCTTTCAATGCAATTCCAGTCTACCCCCTGAAATCGGTTTCCTGCAATTCTGCCCCAATTTCACGTCCTCTTGGCAGCCTTACTTCAGTATATTTTTGGACGATAGCTGTCATTTATAACTCTGCAGGTTTGTGAATTACAGTGCCCCTGAGCTCCTTTCTTCAACTCGCTTTCTTGTGAGCTGGCCGCAACACCGCAGGATGGCCTCAGGCCATAATCTGGTTCCGGCATGGCATGCTGAGCCTTTGGTTATTTCCTCTTCCTGGTGGGAACTGAGAGTTAAATTTGCCCGTCCAGACACCTCCAGCTAATCTCTCATTGGTTCTCCCTATTCCTGTTCATCTTCCGCAGATATTGCAAACTGGGCCAAACAGGAGGTTAAAGGCGCTGTCTCTCTAAGTGAGGAGAGTGTTAGTAAAGCGTCTGGAATGTTGCACCCGAGTACCAGGGGATGAAAACTGAGACATATTTGAACACGTCTCCCGATCACATGGTTGATCAAACACTAGGTTCCACATGCATGTTTTAGCTGAAAGAAGAATACCTTAAACCTGGAGAGTTGAGACCCGTGTAATGGGTACCATGCAATATGACTTCAAAGGGTCTTCATTTGCTCACCGAACCTCTCCAATCCTATCACAGTTGCATTTATGCCCCTGTACACATGCTTGATTCTCTTTTGGAGACACAGCAATCCATAGGTTTTAAGATAATTACTAGTCAGGTACATTCTTAGGCGTTTAATATGCGGTGTTGAGTCCATTTCGTTGAGCAAGGAGTAGCTCTTGTCTATTCCATATTTGGCTTAAGGAACTTTACCTGTGCTCATTTCAATCTCTGGTTTTATGCAGCACCCCAACTCACCTTTCCCCTTAAGCAAGCATAGGTTGGTTTTCTAAATTTGAGACCCTGTTCTGTTCTGGAATTCAGTTCCTGTGTAGCCAAGTTTACATTCCGTATATTACTGATATCTTATGATGTTTCTTTTTCTGTGTGACTTATTTCAGTTAGAATCATCATACCTGAATCCACTCATTGTGCTGCTAAGGGCCTGATGACATAGATTTCATTGCTGACTGATATTGCTTTGTAAGTAAATACCACAACTTCTTTATCCATTTTTCAATTTCTGCGATATTGAACTTGTACGGTAAACGAGGTTCTTGTAAACAGAGCCATCCCAAGCTTTGGGGTGGCTGTGTCTTTTTGATTTTAATTTCCCTAAGCTATAGGACCATAAGTGGAAGTGCCCTAGGCTCTGTTGCTTTGTTTTTTAGATGTTTCAGGAAACACCATACACTTCTCTGGAGTGTCTGTTGGCAATGTACATCACGCCCATCAGCATAACAAGGCTCCCAGTTCTCCATAGTCTGTCCTGCCTTTCTGGATTTTACACTTTTTTCAGATGGCCCCTTTGACCAGGGGGAAGTGAGACTTCATTGTAGTGCAGATTTCCTTTGCAGGCTTGCTTGGTTGGCCAAAAAGGGCGTATGCGTTTTTTCCTGAATATATTCAGGAAAAAACGCATACGCCCTTTTTGGCCAAGTGCATCATTGTGGACGTTCTGCCTCTTTTCCTATGCTTTCAATGCAATTCCAGTCTACCTCCTGAAATCGGTTTCCTGCAATTCTGCCCCGCTTTCAAGTCCTCTTGGCATCCTTACTTCAGTATATTTTTGGACGATAGCTGTCATTTATAACTCTTCAGGTTTGTGAATTACAGTGCCCCTGAGCTCCTTTCTTCAACTCGCTTTCTTTGCAGCTGGCCGCAACACCGCAGGATGGCTTCAGGCCCTAATCTGGTTCCGGCACGGCACGCTGAGCCTTTGGTTATTTCCTCTTCCTGGTGGGAAATGAGAGTTAAATTTGCCCGTCCAGACACCTCCAGCTAGTCTCTCATTGGTTCTCGCTATTCCTGTTCATCTTCTGCAGAAATTGCAAACTGGGCCAAACAGGAGGTTAAAGGGACTGACTCTCCAAGTCGAGAGAGTGTTAGTAAAGCGTCTGGAATGTTGCACCCGAGTACCAGGGTACGAAAACTGAGACATATTTGAACACGTCTCCCGATCACATGGTTGATCATACTCTAGGTTCCACATGCATGTTTTAGCTGAAGGAAGAATACCTTAAACCTGGGTAGTTGAAACCCTTGGAATGGGTACCATGAAATATGACTTCAAAGGGTCTTCATTTGCTCACAGAAACTCTCCAATCCTATCACTGCTGCGTTTATGCCCCTGTACACATGCTTGATTCTCTTTCGGAGACATAGCAATCCATAGGTTTTAAGATACTTACTAGTCAGGTACATTCTTAGGCGTTTAATATGCGGTGTTGAGTCCATTTCGTTGAGCAAGGAGTAGCTCTTGTCTATTCCATATTTGGCTTAAGGAACTTTATCTGTGCTCATTTCAATCTCTGGTTTTATGCAGCACCCCAACTCACCTTTCCCCTTAAGCAAGCATAAGTTGGTTTTCTAAATTTGAGACCCTGTTCTGTTCTGTAATTCAGTTCCTGTGTAGCCAAGTTTACATTCCATGTATTAGTGATATCTTATGATGTTTCTTTTTCTGTGTGACTTATTTCAGTTAGAATCATCGTACCTGAATCCACTCATTATGCTGCTACGGGCCTGATGACATAGATTTCATTGCTGAGTGATACTGCATTGTACGTAAGTACCACAAGTACTTTATCCATTTTTCACTTTCTGTGATATTGAAATTGTATCGTAAATGAGGTTCTTGTAAACAGAGGCATCCCAAACTTTCGGTGGCTGTGTCTTTTTGATTTTAATTTCCCTAAGCTATAGGACCATAAGTGGAAGTGCCCTAGGCTCTGTTGCTTTGTTTTTTAGATGTTTCAGGAAACACCATACACTTCTCCCTAGTGTCTGTTGGCAATTTACATCCTGCCCATCAGCATAACAAGGCTCCCAGTTCTCCATGGCCTGTCCTGCCTTTCTGGATTTTACACTTTTTTCAGATGGCCCTTTTGACCGGGGGGAAGTGAGACTTCATTGTAGTGCAGATTTCCTTTGCAAGCTTGCTTGGTTGGCCAAAAAGGGCGTATGCGCTTTTTCCTGAATATATTCAGGAAAAAACGCATACGCCCTCTTTGGCCAAGTGCATCATTGTGGACGTTCTGTCTCTTTTCCTATGCTTTCAATGCAATTCCAGTCTACCCCCTGAAATCGGTTTCCTGCAATTCTGCCCCGCTTTCAAGTCCTCTTAGCAGCCTTACTTCAGTATAGTTTTGGACGATAGCTGTCATTTATAACTCTGCAGGTTTGTGAATTACAGTGCCCCTGAGCTCCTTTCTTCAACTCGCTTTCTTTTGAGCTGGCCGCAACACCGCAGGATGGCTTCAGGCCCTAATCTGGTTCCGGCACGGCATGCTGAGCCTTTGGTTATTTCCTCTTCCTGGTGGGAAATGAGAGTTAAATTTGCCCGTCCAGACACCTCCAGCTAGTCTCTCATTGGTTCTCGCTATTCCTGTTCATCTTCCGCAGAAATTGCAAACTGGGCCAAACAGGAGGTTAAAGGCGCTGACTTTCCAAGTGGGGAGAGTGTTAGTAAAGCGTCTGGAATGTTGCACCCGAGTACCAGGGGAGGAAAACTCAGACATATTTGAACACGTCTCCCGTTCACACGGTTGATCATACTCTGGGTTCCACATGCATGTTTTAGCTGAAGGAAGAATACCTTTAACCTGGAGAGTTGAGACCCGTGTAATGGGTACCATAAATATGACTTCAAAGGGTCTTCATTTGCTCACCGAACCTCTCCAATCCTATCACTGCTGCGTTTATGCCCCTGTACACACGCTTGATTTTCTTTTGGAGACATAGCAATCCATAGGTTTTAACATACTTACTAGTCAGGTACATTCTTAGGCGTTTAATATGGGGTGTTCAGTCCATTTCATTGAGCAAGGAGTAGCTCTTGTCTATTCCATGTTTGGCTTAAGGAACTTTATCAGTGCTCATTTCAATCTCTGGTTTTATGCAGCACCCCAACTCACCTTTACCCTTAAGCAAGCATAAGTTGGTTTTCTAAATTTGAGACCCTGTTCTCTTTTGGAATTCAGTTCCTGTGTAGCCAAGTTTACATTCCGTGTATTAGTGATATCTTATGATGTTTCTTTTTCTGTGTGACTTATTTCAGTTGGAATCATCATACCTGAATCCACTCTTTATGCTGCTAAGGGCCTGATGACATAGATTTCATTGCTGAGTGATACTGCATTGTACGTAATTACCACAAGTTCTTTATCCATTTTTCACTTTCTGTGATATTGAACTTGTACGGTAAACGAGGTTCTTGTAAACAGAGGCGTCCCAAACATTGGGGTGGCTGTGTCTTTTGGATTTTAATTTCCCTAAGCTATAGGACCATAAGTGGAAGTGCCCTAGGCTCTGTTGCTTTGTTTTTTAGATGTTTCAGGAAACACCATACACTTCTCCCGAGTGTCTGTTGGCAATTTACATCCCGCCCATCAGCATAACAAGGCTCCCAGTTCTCCATGGCCTGTCCTGCCTTTCTGGATTTTACACTTTTTTCAGATGGCCCTTTTGACCGGGGGGAAGTGAGACTTCATGGTAGTGCAGATGTCCTTTGCAAGCTTGCTTGGTTGGCCAAAAAGGGCGTATGCGTTTTTTCGTGAATATATTCAGGAATAAACGCATAGGCACTTTTTGGCCAAGTGCATCATTGTGGACGTTCTGCCTCTTTTCCTATGCTTTCAATGCAATTCCAGTCTACCTCCTGAAATCGGTTTCCTGCAATTCTGCCCCGCTTTCAAGTCCTCTTGGCATCCTTACTTCAGTATATTTTTGGACGATAGCTGTCATTTATAACTCTTCAGGTTTGTGAATTACAGTGCCCCTGAGCTCCTTTCTTCAACTCGCTTTCTTTGCAGCTGGCCGCAACACCGCAGGATGGCTTCAGGCCCTAATCTGGTTCCGGCACGGCACGCTGAGCCTTTGGTTATTTCCTCTTCCTGGTGGGAAATGAGAGTTAAATTTGCCCGTCCAGACACCTCCAGCTAGTCTCTCATTGGTTCTCGCTATTCCTGTTCATCTTCCGCAGAAATTGCAAACTGGGCCAAACAGGAGGTTAAAGGGACTGACTCTCCAAGTCGAGAGAGTGTTAGTAAAGCGTCTGGAATGTTGCACCCGAGTACCAGGGTACGAAAACTGAGACATATTTGAACACGTCTCCCGATCACATGGTTGATCATACTCTAGGTTCCACATGCATGTTTTAGCTGAAGGAAGAATACCTTAAACCTGGGTAGTTGAAACCCTTGGAATGGGTACCATGAAATATGACTTCAAAGGGTCTTCATTTGCTCACAGAAACTCTCCAATCCTATCACTGCTGCGTTTATGCCCCTGTACACATGCTTGATTCTCTTTCGGAGACATAGCAATCCATAGGTTTTAAGATACTTACTAGTCAGGTACATTCTTAGGCGTTTAATATGCGGTGTTGAGTCCATTTCGTTGAGCAAGGAGTAGCTCTTGTCTATTCCATATTTGGCTTAAGGAACTTTATCTGTGCTCATTTCAATCTCTGGTTTTATGCAGCACCCCAACTCACCTTTCCCCTTAAGCAAGCATAAGTTGGTTTTCTAAATTTGAGACCCTGTTCTGTTCTGTAATTCAGTTCCTGTGTAGCCAAGTTTACATTCCGTGTATTAGTGATATCTTATGATGTTTCTTTTTCTGTGTGACTTATTTCAGTTAGAATCATCGTACCTGAATCCACTCATTATGCTGCTACGGGCCTGATGACATAGATTTCATTGCTGAGTGATACTGCATTGTACGTAAGTACCACAAGTACTTTATCCATTTTTCACTTTCTGTGATATTGAAATTGTATCGTAAATGAGGTTCTTGTAAACAGAGGCATCCCAAACTTTCGGTGGCTGTGTCTTTTTGATTTTAATTTCCCTAAGCTATAGGACCATAAGTGGAAGTGCCCTAGGCTCTGTTGCTTTGTTTTTTAGATGTTTCAGGAAACACCATACACTTCTCCCTAGTGTCTGTTGGCAATTTACATCCTGCCCATCAGCATAACAAGGCTCCCAGTTCTCCATGGCCTGTCCTGCCTTTCTGGATTTTACACTTTTTTCAGATGGCCCTTTTGACCGGGGGGAAGTGAGACTTCATTGTAGTGCAGATTTCCTTTGCAAGCTTGCTTGGTTGACCAAAAAGGGCGTATGCGCTTTTTCCTGAATATATTCAGGAAAAAACGCATACGCCCTCTTTGGCCAAGTGCATCATTGTGGACGTTCTGTCTCTTTTCCTATGCTTTCAATGCAATTCCAGTCTACCCCCTGAAATCGGTTTCCTGCAATTCTGCCCCGCTTTCAAGTCCTCTTGGCAGCCTTACTTCAGTATAGTTTTGGACGATAGCTGTCATTTATAACTCTGCAGGTTTGTGAATTACAGTGCCCCTGAGCTCCTTTCTTCAACTCGATTTCTTTTGAGCTGGCCGCAACACCGCAGGATGGCTTCAGGCCCTAATCTGGTTCCGGCACGGCACGCTGAGCCTTTGGTTATTTCCTCTTCCTGGTGGGAAATGAGAGTTAAATTTGCCCGTCCAGACACCTCCAGCTAGTCTCTCATTGGTTCTCGCTATTCCTGTTCATCTTCCGCAGAAATTGCAAACTGGGCCAAACAGGAGGTTAAAGGCGCTGACTTTCCAAGTGGGGAGAGTGTTAGTAAAGCGTCTGGAATGTTGCACCCGAGTACCAGGGGAGGAAAACTCAGACATATTTGAACACGTCTCCCGTTCACACGGTTGATCATACTCTGGGTTCCACATGCATGTTTTAGCTGAAGGAAGAATACCTTAAACCTGGAGAGTTGAGACCCGTGTAATGGGTACCATAAATATGACTTCAAAGGGTCTTCATTTGCTCACCGAACCTCTCCAATCCTATCACTGCTGCGTTTATGCCCCTGTACACACGCTTGATTCTCTTTTGGAGACATAGCAATCCATAGGTTTTAACATACTTACTAGTCAGGTACATTCTTAGGCGTTTAATATGGGGTGTTCAGTCCATTTCATTGAGCAAGGAGTAGCTCTTGTCTATTCCATGTTTGGCTTAAGGAACTTTATCAGTGCTCATTTCAATCTCTGGTTTTATGCAGCACCCCAACTCACCTTTACCCTTAAGCAAGCATAAGTTGGTTTTCTAAATTTGAGACCCTGTTCTCTTTTGGAATTCAGTTCCTGTGTAGCCAAGTTTACATTCCGTGTATTAGTGATATCTTATGATGTTTCTTTTTCTGTGTGACTTATTTCAGTTGGAATCATCATACCTGAATCCACTCTTTATGCTGCTAAGGGCCTGATGACATAGATTTCATTGCTGAGTGATACTGCATTGTACGTAATTACCACAAGTTCTTTATCCATTTTTCACTTTCTGTGATATTGAACTTGTACGGTAAACGAGGTTCTTGTAAACAGAGGCGTCCCAAACTTTGGGGTGGCTGTGTCTTTTGGATTTTAATTTCCCTAAGCTATAGGACCATAAGTGGAAGTGCCCTAGGCTCTGTTGCTTTGTTTTTTAGATGTTTCAGGAAACACCATACACTTCTCCCGAGTGTCTGTTGGCAATGTACATCCCACCCATCAGCATAACAAGGCTCCCAGTTCTCCATGGCCTGTCCTGCCTTTCTGGATTTTACACTTTTTTCAGATGGCCCTTTTGACCGGGGGGAAGTGAGACTTCATTGTAGTGCAGATTTCCTTTGGAAGCTTGCTTGGTTGGCCAAAAAGGGCGTATGCGTTTTTTCGTGAATATATTCAGGAATAAACGCATAGGCACTTTTTGGCCAAGTGCATCATTGTGGACGTTCTGCCTCTTTTCCTATGCTTTCAATGCAATTCCAGTCTACCTCCTGAAATCGGTTTCCTGCAATTCTGACCCGCTTTCAAGTCCTCTTGGCAGCCTTACTTCAGTATATTTTTGGACGATAGCTGTCATTTATAACTCTGCAGGTTTGTGAATTACAGTGCCCCTGAGCTCCTTTCTTCAACTCGCTTTCTTTTGAGCTGGCCGCAACACCGCAGGATGGCTTCAGGCCCTAATCTGGTTCCGGCACGGCACGCTGAGCCTTTGGTTATTTCTTCTTCCTGGTGGGAAATGAGAGTTAAATTTGCCCGTCCAGACACCTCCAGCTAGTCTCTCATTGGTTCTCACTATTCCTGTTCATCTTCCTCAGAAATTGCAAACTGGGCCAAACAGGAGGTTAAAGGGAGTGACTCTCCAAGTCGGGAGAGTGTTAGTAAAGTGTCTGGAATGTTGCATCCGAGTACCAGGGTACGAAAACTGAGACATATTTGAACACGTCTCCCGATCACATGGTTGATCATACTCTAGGTTCCACATGCATGTTTTAGCTGAAGGAAGAATACCTTAAACCTGGGTAGTTGAAACCCGTGGATTGGGTAGCATGCAATATGACTTCAAAGGGTCTTCATTTGCTCACCGAACCTCTCCAATCCTATCACTGCTGCGTTTATGCCCCTTTAGACATGCTTGATTCTCCTTCGGAGACATAGCAATCCATAGGTTTTAAGATACTTACTAGTCAGGTACATTCTTAGGCGTTTAATATGCGGTGTTGAGTCCATTTCATTGAGCAAGGAGTAGCTCTTGTCTATTCCATATTTGGCTTAAGGAACTTTATTTGTGCTCATTTCAATCTCTGGTTTTATGCAGCACCCCAACTCACCTTTCCCCTTAAGCAAGCATAAGTTGGTTTTCTAAATTTGAGACCCTGTTCTGTTCTGTAATTCAGTTCCTGTGTAGCCAAGTTTACATTCCATGTATTAGTGATATCTTATGATGTTTCTTTTTCTGTGTGACTTATTTCAGTTAGAATCATCATACCTGAATCCACTCATTGTGCTGCTAAGGGCCTGATGACATAGATTTCATTGCTGAGTGATATTGCTTTGTAAGTAAATACCACAACTTCTTTATCCATTTTTCACTTTCTGCAATGTTGAACTTGTACTGTTAATGAGGTTCTTGTAAACAGAGGCGTCCCAAACTTTGTGGTGGCTGTGTCTTTTTGATTTTAAATTCCCTAAGCTATAGGACCATAAGTGGAAGTGCCCTAGGCTCTGTTGCTTTGTTTTTTAGATGTTTCAGGAAACACCATACACTTCTCCCGAGTGTCTGTTGGCAATTTACATCCCGCCCATCAGCATAACAAGGCTCCCAGTTCTCCATGGCCTGTCCTGCCTTTCTGGATTTTACACTTTTTTCAGATGGCCCTTTTGACCGGGGGGAAGTGAGACTTCATGGTAGTGCAGATGTCCTTTGCAAGCTTGCTTGGTTGGCCAAAAAGGGCGTATGCGTTTTTTCGTGAATATATTCAGGAATAAACGCATAGGCACTTTTTGGCCAAGTGCATCATTGTGGACGTTCTGCCTCTTTTCCTATGCTTTCAATGCAATTCCAGTCTACCTCCTGAAATCGGTTTCCTGCAATTCTGACCCGCTTTCAAGTCCTCTTGGCAGCCTTACTTCAGTATATTTTTGGACGATAGCTGTCATTTATAACTCTGCAGGTTTGTGAATTACAGTGCCCCTGAGCTCCTTTCTTCAACTCGCTTTCTTTTGAGCTGGCCGCAACACCGCAGGATGGCTTCAGGCCCTAATCTGGTTCCGGCACGGCACGCTGAGCCTTTGGTTATTTCTTCTTCCTGGTGGGAAATGAGAGTTAAATTTGCCCGTCCAGACACCTCCAGCTAGTCTCTCATTGGTTCTCACTATTCCTGTTCATCTTCCTCAGAAATTGCAAACTGGGCCAAACAGGAGGTTAAAGGGAGTGACTCTCCAAGTCGGGAGAGTGTTAGTAAAGTGTCTGGAATGTTGCATCCGAGTACCAGGGTACGAAAACTGAGACATATTTGAACACGTCTCCCGATCACATGGTTGATCATACTCTAGGTTCCACATGCATGTTTTAGCTGAAGGAAGAATACCTTAAACCTGGGTAGTTGAAACCCGTGGATTGGGTAGCATGCAATATGACTTCAAAGGGTCTTCATTTGCTCACCGAACCTCTCCAATCCTATCACTGCTGCGTTTATGCCCCTGTAGACATGCTTGATTCTCCTTCGGAGACATAGCAATCCATAGGTTTTAAGATACTTACTAGTCAGGTACATTCTTAGGCGTTTAATATGCGGTGTTGAGTCCATTTCATTGAGCAAGGAGTAGCTCTTGTCTATTCCATATTTGGCTTAAGGAACTTTATTTGTGCTCATTTCAATCTCTGGTTTTATGCAGCACCCCAACTCACCTTTCCCCTTAAGCAAGCATAAGTTGGTTTTCTAAATTTGAGACCCTGTTCTGTTCTGTAATTCAGTTCCTGTGTAGCCAAGTTTACATTCCGTGTATTAGTGATATCTTATGATGTTTCTTTTTCTGTGTGACTTATTTCAGTTAGAATCATCATACCTGAATCCACTCATTGTGCTGCTAAGGGCCTGATGACATAGATTTCATTGCTGAGTGATATTGCTTTGTAAGTAAATACCACAACTTCTTTATCCATTTTTCACTTTCGGCAATGTTGAACTTGTACTGTTAATGAGGTTCTTGTAAACAGAGGCGTCCCAAACTTTGTGGTGGCTGTGTCTTTTTGATTTTAATTTCCCTAAGCTATAGGACCATAAGTGGAAGTGCCCTAGGCTCTGTTGCTTTGTTTTTTAGATGTTTCAGGAAACACCATACACTTCTCCCGAGTGTGTGTTGGCAATTTACATCCCACCCATCAGCATAACAAGGCTCCCAGTTCTCCATGGCCTGTCCTGCCTTTCTGGATTTTACACTTTTTTCAGATGGCCCTTTTGACCGGGGGGAAGTGAGACTTCATTGTAGTGCAGATTTCCTTTGCAAGCTTGCTTGGTTGGCCAAAAAGTGCGTATGCGTTTTTTCCTGACTATATTCAGGAAAAAAAGCATACGCCCTTTTTGGCCAAGTGCATCATTGTGGATGTTCTGCCTCTTTTCCTATGCTTTCAATGCAATTCCAGTCTACCTCCTGAAATCGGTTTCCTGCAATTCTGCCCCACTTTCAAGTCCTCTTGGCAGCCTTACTTCAGTATATTTTTGGACGATAGCTTTCATTTATAACTCTGCAGGTTTGTGAATTACAGTGCCCCTGAGCTCCTTTCTTCAACTCGCTTTCTTTTGAGCTGGCCGCAACACCGCAGGATGGCTTCAGGCCCTAATCTGGTTCCGGCACGGCACGCTGAGCCTTTGGTTATTTCCTCTTTTTGGTGGGAAATGAGAGTTAAATTTACCCGTCCAGACACCTCCAGCTAGTCTCTCATTGGTTCTCGCTATTCCTGTTCATCTTCCACAGAAATTGCAAACTGGGCCAAACAGGAGGTTAAAGGCGCTGACTCTCCAAGTGGGGAGAGTGTTAGTAAAGCGTCTGGAATGTTGCACCCGAGTACCAGGGGAGGAAAACTGAGACATATTTGAACACGTCTCCCGATCACATGGTTGATCATACTCTGGGTTCCACATGCATGTTTTAGCTGAAGGAAGAATACCTTAAACCTGGAGAGTTGAGACCCGTGGAATGGGTACCATGCAATATGACTTCAAAGGGTCTTCATTTGCTCACCAAACCTCTCCAATCCTATCACTGCTGCGTGTATGCCCCTGTACACACGCTTGATTCTCTTTTGGAGACATAGCAATCCATAGGTTTTAAGTTACTTACTAGTCAGGTACATTCTTAGGCGTTTAATATGGGGTGTTGAGTCCATTTCGTTGAGCAAGGAGTAGCTCTTGTCTGTTCCATATTTGGCTTAAGGAACTTTATCTGTGCTCATTTCAATCTCTGGTTTTATGCAGCACCCCAACTCACCTTTCCCCTTAAGCAAGCATAAGTTGGTTTTCTAAATTTGAGACCCTGTTCTGTTTTGGAATTCAGTTCCTGTGTAGCCAAGTTTACATTCCGTGTATTAGTGATATCTTATGATGTTTCTTTTTCTGTGTGACTTATTTCAGTTAGAATCATCGTACCTGAATCCACTCATTATGCTGCTACGGACCTGATGACATAGATTTCATTGCTGAATGATACTGCATTGTACGTAAGTACCACAATTTCTTTATCCATTTTTCACTTTCTGTGATATTGAAATTGTATCGTAAATGAGGTTCTTGTAAACAGAGGCATCCCAAACTTTCGGTGGCTGTGTCTTTTTGATTTTAATTTCCCTAAGCTATAGGACCATAAGTGGAAGTGCCCTAGGCTCTGTTGCTTTGTTTTTTAGATGTTTCAGGAAACACCATACACTTCTCCCTAGTGTCTGTTGGCAATTTACATCCTGCCCATCAGCATAACAAGGCTCCCAGTTCTCCATGGCCTGTCCTGCCTTTCTGGATTTTACACTTTTTTCAGATGGCCCTTTTGACCGGGGGGAAGTGAGACTTCATTGTAGTGCAGATTTCCTTTGCAAGCTTGCTTGGTTGGCCAAAAAGGGCGTATGCGCTTTTTCCTGAATATATTCAGGAAAAAACGCATACGCCCTCTTTGGCCAAGTGCATCATTGTGGACGTTCTGTCTCTTTTCCTATGCTTTCAATGCAATTCCAGTCTACCCCCTGAAATCGGTTTCCTGCAATTCTGCCCCGCTTTCAAGTCCTCTTGGCAGCCTTACTTCAGTATAGTTTTGGACGATAGCTGTCATTTATAACTCTGCAGGTTTGTGAATTACAGTGCCCCTGAGCTCCTTTCTTCAACTCGATTTCTTTTGAGCTGGCCGCAACACCGCAGGATGGCTTCAGGCCCTAATCTGGTTCCGGCACGGCACGCTGAGCCTTTGGTTATTTCCTCTTCCTGGTGGGAAATGAGAGTTAAATTTGCCCGTCCAGACACCTCCAGCTAGTCTCTCATTGGTTCTCGCTATTCCTGTTCATCTTCCGCAGAAATTGCAAACTGGGCCAAACAGGAGGTTAAAGGCGCTGACTTTCCAAGTGGGGAGAGTGTTAGTAAAGCGTCTGGAATGTTGCACCCGAGTACCAGGGGAGGAAAACTCAGACATATTTGAACACGTCTCCCGTTCACACGGTTGATCATACTCTGGGTTCCACATGCATGTTTTAGCTGAAGGAAGAATACCTTAAACCTGGAGAGTTGAGACCCGTGTAATGGGTACCATAAATATGACTTCAAAGGGTCTTCATTTGCTCACCGAACCTCTCCAATCCTATCACTGCTGCGTTTATGCCCCTGTACACACGCTTGATTCTCTTTTCGAGACATAGCAATCCATAGGTTTTAACATACTTACTAGTCAGGTACATTCTTAGGCGTTTAATATGGGGTGTTCAGTCCATTTCATTGAGCAAGGAGTAGCTCTTGTCTATTCCATGTTTGGCTTAAGGAACTTTATCAGTGCTCATTTCAATCTCTGGTTTTATGCAGCACCCCAACTCACCTTTACCCTTAAGCAAGCATAAGTTGGTTTTCTAAATTTGAGACCCTGTTCTCTTTTGGAATTCAGTTCCTGTGTAGCCAAGTTTACATTCCGTGTATTAGTGATATCTTATGATGTTTCTTTTTCTGTGTGACTTATTTCAGTTGGAATCATCATACCTGAATCCACTCTTTATGCTGCTAAGGGCCTGATGACATAGATTTCATTGCTGAGTGATACTGCATTGTACGTAATTACCACAAGTTCTTTATCCATTTTTCACTTTCTGTGATATTGAACTTGTACGGTAAACGAGGTTCTTGTAAACAGAGGCGTCCCAAACTTTGGGGTGGCTGTGTCTTTTGGATTTTAATTTCCCTAAGCTATAGGACCATAAGTGGAAGTGCCCTAGGCTCTGTTGCTTTGTTTTTTAGATGTTTCAGGAAACACCATACACTTCTCCCGAGTGTCTGTTGGCAATTTACATCCCGCCCATCAGCATAACAAGGCTCCCAGTTCTCCATGGCCTGTCCTGCCTTTCTGGATTTTACACTTTTTTCAGATGGCCCTTTTGACCGGGGGGAAGTGAGACTTCATTGTAGTGCAGATGTCCTTTGCAAGCTTGCTTGGTTGGCCAAAAAGGGCATATGCGTTTTTTCGTGAATATATTCAGGAATAAACGCATAGGCACTTTTTGGCCAAGTGCATCATTGTGGACGTTCTGCCTCTTTTCCTATGCTTTCAATGCAATTCCAGTCTACCTCCTGAAATCGGTTTCCTGCAATTCTGACCCGCTTTCAAGTCCTCTTGGCAGCCTTACTTCAGTATATTTTTGGACGATAGCTGTCATTTATAACTCTGCAGGTTTGTGAATTACAGTGCCCCTGAGCTCCTTTCTTCAACTCGCTTTCTTTTGAGCTGGCCGCAACACCGCAGGATGGCTTCAGGCCCTAATCTGGTTCCGGCACGGCACGCTGAGCCTTTGGTTATTTCTTCTTCCTGGTGGGAAATGAGAGTTAAATTTGCCCGTCCAGACACCTCCAGCTAGTCTCTCATTGGTTCTCACTATTCCTGTTCATCTTCCTCAGAAATTGCAAACTGGGCCAAACAGGAGGTTAAAGGGAGTGACTCTCCAAGTCGGGAGAGTGTTAGTAAAGTGTCTGGAATGTTGCATCCGAGTACCAGGGTACGAAAACTGAGACATATTTGAACACGTCTCCCGATCACATGGTTGATCATACTCTAGGTTCCACATGCATGTTTTAGCTGAAGGAAGAATACCTTAAACCTGGGTAGTTGAAACCCGTGGATTGGGTAGCATGCAATATGACTTCAAAGGGTCTTCATTTGCTCACCGAACCTCTCCAATCCTATCACTGCTGCGTTTATGCCCCTGTAGACATGCTTGATTCTCCTTCGGAGACATAGCAATCCATAGGTTTTAAGATACTTACTAGTCAGGTACATTCTTAGGCGTTTAATATGCGGTGTTGAGTCCATTTCATTGAGCAAGGAGTAGCTCTTGTCTATTCCATATTTGGCTTAAGGAACTTTATTTGTGCTCATTTCAATCTCTGGTTTTATGCAGCACCCCAACTCACCTTTCCCCTTAAGCAAGCATAAGTTGGTTTTCTAAATTTGAGACCCTGTTCTGTTCTGTAATTCAGTTCCTGTGTAGCCAAGTTTACATTCCGTGTATTAGTGATATCTTATGATGTTTCTTTTTCTGTGTGACTTATTTCAGTTAGAATCATCATACCTGAATCCACTCATTGTGCTGCTAAGGGCCTGATGACATAGATTTCATTGCTGAGTGATATTGCTTTGTAAGTAAATACCACAACTTCTTTATCCATTTTTCACTTTCGGCAATGTTGAACTTGTACTGTTAATGAGGTTCTTGTAAACAGAGGCGTCCCAAACTTTGTGGTGGCTGTGTCTTTTTGATTTTAATTTCCCTAAGCTATAGGACCATAAGTGGAAGTGCCCTAGGCTCTGTTGCTTTGTTTTTTAGATGTTTCAGGAAACACCATACACTTCTCCCGAGTGTGTGTTGGCAATTTACATCCCACCCATCAGCATAACAAGGCTCCCAGTTCTCCATGGCCTGTCCTGCCTTTCTGGATTTTACACTTTTTTCAGATGGCCCTTTTGACCGGGGGGAAGTGAGACTTCATTGTAGTGCAGATTTCCTTTGCAAGCTTGCTTGGTTGGCCAAAAAGTGCGTATGCGTTTTTTCCTGACTATATTCAGGAAAAAAAGCATACGCCCTTTTTGGCCAAGTGCATCATTGTGGATGTTCTGCCTCTTTTCCTATGCTTTCAATGCAATTCCAGTCTACCTCCTGAAATCGGTTTCCTGCAATTCTGCCCCACTTTCAAGTCCTCTTGGCAGCCTTACTTCAGTATATTTTTGGACGATAGCTTTCATTTATAACTCTGCAGGTTTGTGAATTACAGTGCCCCTGAGCTCCTTTCTTCAACTCGCTTTCTTTTGAGCTGGCCGCAACACCGCAGGATGGCTTCAGGCCCTAATCTGGTTCCGGCACGGCACGCTGAGCCTTTGGTTATTTCCTCTTTTTGGTGGGAAATGAGAGTTAAATTTACCCGTCCAGACACCTCCAGCTAGTCTCTCATTGGTTCTCGCTATTCCTGTTCATCTTCCACAGAAATTGCAAACTGGGCCAAACAGGAGGTTAAAGGCGCTGACTCTCCAAGTGGGGAGAGTGTTAGTAAAGCGTCTGGAATGTTGCACCCGAGTACCAGGGGAGGAAAACTGAGACATATTTGAACACGTCTCCCGATCACATGGTTGATCATACTCTGGGTTCCACATGCATGTTTTAGCTGAAGGAAGAATACCTTAAACCTGGAGAGTTGAGACCCGTGGAATGGGTACCATGCAATATGACTTCAAAGGGTCTTCATTTGCTCACCAAACCTCTCCAATCCTATCACTGCTGCGTGTATGCCCCTGTACACACGCTTGATTCTCTTTTGGAGACATAGCAATCCATAGGTTTTAAGTTACTTACTAGTCAGGTACATTCTTAGGCGTTTAATATGGGGTGTTGAGTCCATTTCGTTGAGCAAGGAGTAGCTCTTGTCTGTTCCATATTTGGCTTAAGGAACTTTATCTGTGCTCATTTCAATCTCTGGTTTTATGCAGCACCCCAACTCACCTTTCCCCTTAAGCAAGCATAAGTTGGTTTTCTAAATTTGAGACCCTGTTCTGTTTTGGAATTCAGTTCCTGTGTAGCCAAGTTTACATTCCGTGTATTAGTGATATCTTATGATGTTTCTTTTTCTGTGTGACTTATTTCAGTTAGAATCATCGTACCTGAATCCACTCATTATGCTGCTACGGACCTGATGACATAGATTTCATTGCTGAATGATACTGCATTGTACGTAAGTACCACAATTTCTTTATCCATTTTTCACTTTCTGTGATATTGAAATTGTATCGTAAATGAGGTTCTTGTAAACAGAGGCATCCCAAACTTTCGGTGGCTGTGTCTTTTTGATTTTAATTTCCCTAAGCTATAGGACCATAAGTGGAAGTGCCCTAGGCTCTGTTGCTTTGTTTTTTAGATGTTTCAGGAAACACCATACACTTCTCCCTAGTGTCTGTTGGCAATTTACATCCTGCCCATCAGCATAACAAGGCTCCCAGTTCTCCATGGCCTGTCCTGCCTTTCTGGATTTTACACTTTTTTCAGATGGCCCTTTTGACCGGGGGGAAGTGAGACTTCATTGTAGTGCAGATTTCCTTTGCAAGCTTGCTTGGTTGGCCAAAAAGGGCGTATGCGCTTTTTCCTGAATATATTCAGGAAAAAACGCATACGCCCTCTTTGGCCAAGTGCATCATTGTGGACGTTCTGTCTCTTTTCCTATGCTTTCAATGCAATTCCAGTCTACCCCCTGAAATCGGTTTCCTGCAATTCTGCCCCGCTTTCAAGTCCTCTTGGCAGCCTTACTTCAGTATAGTTTTGGACGATAGCTGTCATTTATAACTCTGCAGGTTTGTGAATTACAGTGCCCCTGAGCTCCTTTCTTCAACTCGATTTCTTTTGAGCTGGCCGCAACACCGCAGGATGGCTTCAGGCCCTAATCTGGTTCCGGCACGGCACGCTGAGCCTTTGGTTATTTCCTCTTCCTGGTGGGAAATGAGAGTTAAATTTGCCCGTCCAGACACCTCCAGCTAGTCTCTCATTGGTTCTCGCTATTCCTGTTCATCTTCCGCAGAAATTGCAAACTGGGCCAAACAGGAGGTTAAAGGCGCTGACTTTCCAAGTGGGGAGAGTGTTAGTAAAGCGTCTGGAATGTTGCACCCGAGTACCAGGGGAGGAAAACTCAGACATATTTGAACACGTCTCCCGTTCACACGGTTGATCATACTCTGGGTTCCACATGCATGTTTTAGCTGAAGGAAGAATACCTTAAACCTGGAGAGTTGAGACCCGTGTAATGGGTACCATAAATATGACTTCAAAGGGTCTTCATTTGCTCACCGAACCTCTCCAATCCTATCACTGCTGCGTTTATGCCCCTGTACACACGCTTGATTCTCTTTTCGAGACATAGCAATCCATAGGTTTTAACATACTTACTAGTCAGGTACATTCTTAGGCGTTTAATATGGGGTGTTCAGTCCATTTCATTGAGCAAGGAGTAGCTCTTGTCTATTCCATGTTTGGCTTAAGGAACTTTATCAGTGCTCATTTCAATCTCTGGTTTTATGCAGCACCCCAACTCACCTTTACCCTTAAGCAAGCATAAGTTGGTTTTCTAAATTTGAGACCCTGTTCTCTTTTGGAATTCAGTTCCTGTGTAGCCAAGTTTACATTCCGTGTATTAGTGATATCTTATGATGTTTCTTTTTCTGTGTGACTTATTTCAGTTGGAATCATCATACCTGAATCCACTCTTTATGCTGCTAAGGGCCTGATGACATAGATTTCATTGCTGAGTGATACTGCATTGTACGTAATTACCACAAGTTCTTTATCCATTTTTCACTTTCTGTGATATTGAACTTGTACGGTAAACGAGGTTCTTGTAAACAGAGGCGTCCCAAACTTTGGGGTGGCTGTGTCTTTTGGATTTTAATTTCCCTAAGCTATAGGACCATAAGTGGAAGTGCCCTAGGCTCTGTTGCTTTGTTTTTTAGATGTTTCAGGAAACACCATACACTTCTCCCGAGTGTCTGTTGGCAATTTACATCCCGCCCATCAGCATAACAAGGCTCCCAGTTCTCCATGGCCTGTCCTGCCTTTCTGGATTTTACACTTTTTTCAGATGGCCCTTTTGACCGGGGGGAAGTGAGACTTCATTGTAGTGCAGATTTCCTTTGCAAGCTTGCTTGGTTGGCCAAAAAGGGCGTATGCGTTTTTTCGTGAATATATTCAGGAATAAACGCATAGGCACTTTTTGGCCAAGTGCATCATTGTGGACGTTCTGCCTCTTTTCCTATGCTTTCAATGCAATTCCAGTCTACCTCCTGAAATCGGTTTCCTGCAATTCTGACCCGCTTTCAAGTCCTCTTGGCAGCCTTACTTCAGTATATTTTTGGACGATAGCTGTCATTTATAACTCTGCAGGTTTGAGAATTACAGTGCCCCTGAGCTCCTTTCTTCAACTCGCTTTCTTTTGAGCTGGCCGCAACACCGCAGGATGGCTTCAGGCCGTAATCTGGTTCCGGCACGGCACGCTGAGCCTTTGGTTATTTCTTCTTCCTGGTGGGAAATGAGAGTTAAATTTGCCCGTCCAGACACCTCCAGCTAGTCTCTCATTGGTTCTCACTATTCCTGTTCATCTTCCTCAGAAATTGCAAACTGGGCCAAACAGGAGGTTAAAGGGAGTGACTCTCCAAGTCGGGAGAGTGTTAGTAAAGTGTCTGGAATGTTGCATCCGAGTACCAGTGTACGAAAACTGAGACATATTTGAACACGTCTCCCGATCACATGGTTGATCATACTCTAGGTTCCACATGCATGTTTTAGCTGAAGGAAGAATACCTTAAACCTGGGTAGTTGAAACCCGTGGATTGGGTAGCATGCAATATGACTTCAAAGGGTCTTCATTTGCTCACCGAACCTCTCCAATCCTATCACTGCTGCGTTTATGCCCCTGTAGACATGCTTGATTCTCCTTCGGAGACATAGCAATCCATAGGTTTTAAGATACTTACTAGTCAGGTACATTCTTAGGCGTTTAATATGCGGTGTTGAGTCCATTTCATTGAGCAAGGAGTAGCTCTTGTCTATTCCATATTTGGCTTAAGGAACTTTATTTGTGCTCATTTCAATCTCTGGTTTTATGCAGCACCCCAACTCACCTTTCCCCTTAATCAAGCATAAGTTGGTTTTCTAAATTTGAGACCCTGTTCTGTTCTGTAATTCAGTTCCTGTGTAGCCAAGTTTACATTCCGTGTATTAGTGATATCTTATGATGTTTCTTTTTCTGTGTGACTTATTTCAGTTAGAATCATCATACCTGAATCCACTCATTGTGCTGCTAAGGGCCTGATGACATAGATTTCATTGCTGAGTGATATTGCTTTGTAAGTAAATACCACAACTTCTTTATCCATTTTTCACTTTCTGCAATG
This sequence comes from Stenella coeruleoalba, assembly GCF_951394435.1. Taxonomy (NCBI): domain Eukaryota; kingdom Metazoa; phylum Chordata; class Mammalia; order Artiodactyla; family Delphinidae; genus Stenella; species Stenella coeruleoalba. The sequence continues at coordinate 1,035,456 of NW_027646368.1, forward strand.
TTGAACTTGTACTGTTAATGAGGTTCTTGTAAACAGAGGCGTCCCAAACTTTGTGGTGGCTGTGTCTTTTTGATTTTAATTTCCCTAAGCTATAGGACCATAAGTGGAAGTGCCCTAGGCTCTGTTGCTTTGTTTTTTAGATGTTTCAGGAAACACCATACACTTCTCCCGAGTGTGTGTTGGCAATTTACATCCCACCCATCAGCATAACAAGGCTCCCAGTTCTCCATGGCCTGTCCTGCCTTTCTGGATTTTACACTTTTTTCAGATGGCCCTTTTGACCGGGGGGAAGTGAGACTTCATTGTAGTGCAGATTTCCTTTGCAAGCTTGCTTGGTTGGCCAAAAAGTGCGTATGCGTTTTTTCCTGACTATATTCAGGAAAAAAAGCATACGCCCTTTTTGGCCAAGTGCATCATTGTGGATGTTCTGCCTCTTTTCCTATGCTTTCAGTGCAATTCCAGTCTACCTCCTGAAATCGGTTTCCTGCAATTCTGCCCCACTTTCAAGTCCTCTTGGCAGCCTTACTTCAGTATATTTTTGGACGATAGCTTTCATTTATAACTCTGCAGGTTTGTGAATTACAGTGCCCCTGAGCTCCTTTCTTCAACTCGCTTTCTTTTGAGCTGGCCGCAACACCGCAGGATGGCTTCAGGCCCTAATCTGGTTCCGGCACGGCACGCTGAGCCTTTGGTTATTTCCTCTTTTTGGTGGGAAATGAGAGTTAAATTTACCCGTCCAGACACCTCCAGCTAGTCTCTCATTGGTTCTCGCTATTCCTGTTCATCTTCCACAGAAATTGCAAACTGGGCCAAACAGGAGGTTAAAGGCGCTGACTCTCCAAGTGGGGAGAGTGTTAGTAAAGCGTCTGGAATGTTGCACCCGAGTACCAGGGGAGGAAAACTGAGACATATTTGAACACGTCTCCCGATCACATGGTTGATCATACTCTGGGTTCCACATGCATGTTTTAGCTGAAGGAAGAATACCTTAAACCTGGAGAGTTGAGACCCGTGGAATGGGTACCATGCAATATGACTTCAAAGGGTCTTCATTTGCTCACCAAACCTCTCCAATCCTATCACTGCTGCGTGTATGCCCCTGTACACACGCTTGATTCTCTTTTGGAGACATAGCAATCCATAGGTTTTAAGTTACTTACTAGTCAGGTACATTCTTAGGCGTTTAATATGGGGTGTTGAGTCCATTTCGTTGAGCAAGGAGTAGCTCTTGTCTGTTCCATATTTGGCTTAAGGAACTTTATCTGTGCTCATTTCAATCTCTGGTTTTATGCAGCACCCCAACTCACCTTTCCCCTTAAGCAAGCATAAGTTGGTTTTCTAAATTTGAGACCCTGTTCTGTTTTGGAATTCAGTTCCTGTGTAGCCAAGTTTACATTCCGTGTATTAGTGATATCTTATGATGTTTCTTTTTCTGTGTGACTTATTTCAGTTAGAATCATCGTACCTGAATCCACTCATTATGCTGCTACGGACCTGATGACATAGATTTCATTGCTGAATGATACTGCATTGTACGTAAGTACCACAATTTCTTTATCCATTTTTCACTTTCTGTGATATTGAACTTGTACGGTAAATGAGGTTCTTGTAAACAGAGGCGTCCCAAACTTTGGGGTGGCTGTGTCTTTTGGATTTTAATTTCCCTAAGCTATAGGACCATAAGTTGAAGTGCCCTAGGCTCTGTTGTTTTGTTTTTTAGATGTTTCAGGAAACACCATACACTTCTCTCGAGTGTCTGTTGGCAATTTACATCCCGCCCATCAGCATAGCAAGGCTCCCAGTTCTCCATGGCCTGTCCTGCCTTTCTAGATTTTACACTTTTTTCAGATGGCCCTTTTGACCGGGGGGAAGTGAGACTTCATTGTAGTGCAGATTTCCTTTGCAAGCTTGCTTGGTTGGCCAAAAACGGCGTATGCGTTTTTTCCTGAATATATTCAGGAAAAAACGCATACGCACTTTTTGGCCAAGTGCATCATTGTGGACGTTCTGCCTCTTTTCCTATGCTTTCAATGCAATTCCAGTCTACCTCCTGAAATCGGTTTCCTGCAATTCTGCCCCGCTTTCAAGTCCTCTTGGCAGCCTTACTTCAGTATATTTTTGGACGATAGCTGTCATTTATAACTCTGCAGGTTTGTGAATTACAGTGCCCCTGAGCTCCTTTCTTCAACTCGCTTTCTTTTGAGCTGGCCGCAACACCGCAGGATGGCTTCAGGCTCTAATCTGGTTCCGGCACGGCACGCTGAGCCTTTGGTTATTTCCTCTTCCTGGTGGGAAATGAGAGTTAAATTTGCCCGTCCAGACACCTCCAGCTAGTCTCTCATTGGTTCTCGCTATTCCTGTTCATCTTCCGCAGAAATTGCAAACTGGGCCAAACAGGAGGTTAAAGGGACTGACTCTCCAAGTCGGGGGAATGTTAGTAAAGCGTCTGGAATGTTGCCCCCGAGTACCAGGGGAGGAAAACTGAGACATATTTGAACACGTCTCCCGATCACATGGTTGATCATACTCTGGGTTCCACATGCATGTTTTAGCTGAAGGAAGAATACCTTAAACCTGGGTAGTTGAAACCCGTGGAATGGGTACCATGCAATGTGACTTCAAAGGGTATTCATTTGCTCACCGAACCTCTCCAATCCTATCACTGCTGCGTTTATGCCCCTGTACACACGCTTGATTCTCTTTTGGAGACATAGCAATCCATAGGTTTTAAGATACTTATTAGTCAGGTACATTCTTAGGCGTTTAATATGGGGTGTTGAGTCCATTTCGTTGAGCAAGGAGTAGCTCTTGTCTATTCCACATTTGGCTTAAGGAACTTTATCTGTGCTCATTTCAATCTCTGGTTTTATGCAGCACCCCAACTCACCTTTCCCCTTAAGCAAGCATAAGTTGGTTTTCTAAATTTGAGACCCTGTTCTGTTTTGGAATTCAGTTCCTGTGTAGCCAAGTTTACATTCCGTGTATTAGTGATATCTTATGATGTTTCTTTTTCTGTGTGACTTATTTCAGTTAGAATCATCATACCTGCATCCACTCATTGTCCTCCTAAGGGCCTGATGACATAGATTTCATTGCTGAGTGATATTGCTTTGTAAGTAAATACCACAACTTCTTTACCCATTTTTCACTTTCTGCGATGTTGAACTTGTACTGTAAATGAGGTTCTTGTAAACAGAGCCGTCCCAAACTTTGGGGTGGCTGTGTCTTTTTGATTTTAATTTCCCTAAGCTATAGGACCATAAGTGGAAGTGCCCTAGGCTCTGTTGCTTTGTTTTTTAGATGTTTCAGGAAACACCATACACTTCTCCCGAGTGTCTGTTGGCAATGTACATCCCGCCCATCAGCATAACAAGGCTCCAAGTTCTCCATGGCCTGTCCTGCCTTTCTGGATTTTACACTTTTTTCAGATGGCCCTTTTGACCGGGGGGAAGTGAGACTTCATTGTAGTGCAGATTTCCTTTGCAAGTTTGCTTGGTTGGCCAAAAAGGGCGTATGCGTTTTTTCCTGAATATATTCAGGAATAAACGCATAGGCACTTTTTGGCCAAGTGCATCATTGTGGACGTTCTGCCTCTTTTCCTATGCTTGAAATGCAATTCCAGTCTACCTCCTGAAATCGGTTTCCTGCAATTCTGCCCCGCTTTCAAGTCCTCTTGGCAGCCTTACTTCAGTATATTTTTGGACGATAGCTGTCATTTAAACTCTGCAGGTTTGTGAATTACAGTGCCCCTGAGCTCCTTTCTTCAACTCGCTTTCTTGTGACCTGGCCGCAACACCACAGGATGGCTTCAGGCCCTAATCTTGTTCCGGCACAGCACGCTGAGCCTTTGGTTAATTCCTCTTCCTCGTGGGAAATGAGGGTTAAATTTGCCCATCCAGACACCTCCAGCTAGTCTCTCATTGGTTCTCGCTATTCCTGTTCATCTTCCGCAGAAATTGCAAACTGGGCCAAACAGGAGGTTAAAGGGACTGACTCTCCAAGTCGGGAGAGTGTTAGTAAAGCATCTGGAATGTTGCACCCGAGTACCAGGGTACGAAAACTGAGATATATTTGAACACGTCTCCCAATCACATGGTTGATCATACTCTGGGTTCCACATGCATGTTTTAGCTGAAGGAAGAATACCTTAAACCTGTGTAGTTGAAACCCGTGGAATGGGTACCATGCAATATGACTTCAAAGGGTCTTCATTTGCTCACCGAACCTCTCCAATCCTATCATTGCTGCGTTTATGCCCCTGTACACATGCTTGATTCTCTTTCGGAGACATAGCAATCCTTAGGTTTTAAGATACTTACTAGTCAGGTACATTCTTGGGCGTTTAATATGGGGTGTTGAGTCCAATTCATTGAGCAAGGAGTAGCTCTTGTCTATTCCATATTTGGCTTAAGGAACTTTATCTGTGCTCATTTCAATCTCTGGTCTTATGAGCACCCCAACTCACCTTTCCCCTTAAGCAAGCATATGTTGGTTTTCTAAATTTGAGACCCTGTTCTGTTCTGTAATTCAGTTCCTGTGTAGCCAAGTTTACATTCCGTGTATTAGTGATATCTTATGATGTTTCTTTTTCTGTGTGACTTATTTCAGTTAGAATCATCATACCTGAATCCACTCATTGTGCTGCTAAGGGCCTGATGACATAGATTTCATTGCTGAGTGATATTGCTTTGTAAGTAAATACCACAACTTCTTTATCCATTTTTCACTTTCTGCAATGTTGAACTTGTACTGTGAACGAGGTTCTTGTAAATAGAGGCGTCCCAAGCTTTGGGGTGGCTGTGTCTTTTTGATTTTAATTTCCCTAAGCTATAGGACCAAAAGTGGAAGTGCCCTAGGCTCTGTTGCTTTGTTTTTTAGATGTTTCAGGAAACACCATACACTTCTCCCGAATGTCTGTTGGCAATTTACATCCCGCCCATCAGCATAACAAGGCTCCCAGTTCTCCATGGCCTGTCCTGCCTTTCTGGATTTTACACTTTTTTCAGATGGCCCTTTTGACCGGGGGGAAGTGAGACTTCATTGTAGTGCAGATTTCCTTTGCAAGCTTGCTTGGTTGGCCAAAAAGGGCGTATGCGTTTTTTCGTGAATATATTCAGGAATAAACGCATAGGCACTTTTTGGCCAAGTGCATCATTGTGGACGTTCTGCCTCTTTTCCTATGCTTTCAATGCAATTCCAGTCTACCTCCTGAAATCGGTTTCCTGCAATTCTGACCCGCTTTCAAGTCCTCTTGGCAGCCTTACTTCAGTATATTTTTGGACGATAGCTGTCATTTATAACTCTGCAGGTTTGTGAATTACAGTGCCCCTGAGCTCCTTTCTTCAACTCGCTTTCTTTTGAGCTGGCCGCAACACCGCAGGATGGCTTCAGGCCGTAATCTGGTTCCGGCACGGCACGCTGAGCCTTTGGTTATTTCTTCTTCCTGGTGGGAAATGAGAGTTAAATTTGCCCGTCCAGACACCTCCAGCTAGTCTCTCATTGGTTCTCACTATTCCTGTTCATCTTCCTCAGAAATTGCAAACTGGGCCAAACAGGAGGTTAAAGGGAGTGACTCTCCAAGTCGGGAGAGTGTTAGTAAAGTGTCTGGAATGTTGCATCCGAGTACCAGTGTACGAAAACTGAGACATATTTGAACACGTCTCCCGATCACATGGTTGATCATACTCTAGGTTCCACATGCATGTTTTAGCTGAAGGAAGAATACCTTAAACCTGGGTAGTTGAAACCCGTGGATTGGGTAGCATGCAATATGACTTCAAAGGGTCTTCATTTGCTCACCGAACCTCTCCAATCCTATCACTGCTGCGTTTATGCCCCTGTAGACATGCTTGATTCTCCTTCGGAGACATAGCAATCCATAGGTTTTAAGATACTTACTAGTCAGGTACATTCTTAGGCGTTTAATATGCGGTGTTGAGTCCATTTCATTGAGCAAGGAGTAGCTCTTGTCTATTCCATATTTGGCTTAAGGAACTTTATTTGTGCTCATTTCAATCTCTGGTTTTATGCAGCACCCCAACTCACCTTTCCCCTTAAGCAAGCATAAGTTGGTTTTCTAAATTTGAGACCCTGTTCTGTTCTGTAATTCAGTTCCTGTGTAGCCAAGTTTACATTCCGTGTATTAGTGATATCTTATGATGTTTCTTTTTCTGTGTGACTTATTTCAGTTAGAATCATCATACCTGAATCCACTCATTGTGCTGCTAAGGGCCTGATGACATAGATTTCATTGCTGAGTGATATTGCTTTGTAAGTAAATACCACAACTTCTTTATCCATTTTTCACTTTCTGCAATGTTGAACTTGTACTGTTAATGAGGTTCTTGTAAACAGAGGCGTCCCAAACTTTGTGGTGGCTGTGTCTTTTTGATTTTAATTTCCCTAAGCTATAGGACCATAAGTGGAAGTGCCCTAGGCTCTGTTGCTTTGTTTTTTAGATGTTTCAGGAAACACCATACACTTCTCCCGAGTGTGTGTTGGCAATTTACATCCCACCCATCAGCATAACAAGGCTCCCAGTTCTCCATGGCCTGTCCTGCCTTTCTGGATTTTACACTTTTTTCAGATGGCCCTTTTGACCGGGGGGAAGTGAGACTTCATTGTAGTGCAGATTTCCTTTGCAAGCTTGCTTGGTTGGCCAAAAAGTGCGTATGCGTTTTTTCCTGACTATATTCAGGAAAAAAAGCATACGCCCTTTTTGGCCAAGTGCATCATTGTGGATGTTCTGCCTCTTTTCCTATGCTTTCAGTGCAATTCCAGTCTACCTCCTGAAATCGGTTTCCTGCAATTCTGCCCCACTTTCAAGTCCTCTTGGCAGCCTTACTTCAGTATATTTTTGGACGATAGCTTTCATTTATAACTCTGCAGGTTTGTGAATTACAGTGCCCCTGAGCTCCTTTCTTCAACTCGCTTTCTTTTGAGCTGGCCGCAACACCGCAGGATGGCTTCAGGCCCTAATCTGGTTCCGGCACGGCACGCTGAGCCTTTGGTTATTTCCTCTTTTTGGTGGGAAATGAGAGTTAAATTTACCCGTCCAGACACCTCCAGCTAGTCTCTCATTGGTTCTCGCTATTCCTGTTCATCTTCCACAGAAATTGCAAACTGGGCCAAACAGGAGGTTAAAGGCGCTGACTCTCCAAGTGGGGAGAGTGTTAGTAAAGCGTCTGGAATGTTGCACCCGAGTACCAGGGGAGGAAAACTGAGACATATTTGAACACGTCTCCCGATCACATGGTTGATCATACTCTGGGTTCCACATGCATGTTTTAGCTGAAGGAAGAATACCTTAAACCTGGAGAGTTGAGACCCGTGGAATGGGTACCATGCAATATGACTTCAAAGGGTCTTCATTTGCTCACCAAACCTCTCCAATCCTATCACTGCTGCGTGTATGCCCCTGTACACACGCTTGATTCTCTTTTGGAGACATAGCAATCCATAGGTTTTAAGTTACTTACTAGTCAGGTACATTCTTAGGCGTTTAATATGGGGTGTTGAGTCCATTTCGTTGAGCAAGGAGTAGCTCTTGTCTGTTCCATATTTGGCTTAAGGAACTTTATCTGTGCTCATTTCAATCTCTGGTTTTATGCAGCACCCCAACTCACCTTTCCCCTTAAGCAAGCATAAGTTGGTTTTCTAAATTTGAGACCCTGTTCTGTTTTGGAATTCAGTTCCTGTGTAGCCAAGTTTACATTCCGTGTATTAGTGATATCTTATGATGTTTCTTTTTCTGTGTGACTTATTTCAGTTAGAATCATCGTACCTGAATCCACTCATTATGCTGCTACGGACCTGATGACATAGATTTCATTGCTGAATGATACTGCATTGTACGTAAGTACCACAATTTCTTTATCCATTTTTCACTTTCTGTGATATTGAACTTGTACGGTAAATGAGGTTCTTGTAAACAGAGGCGTCCCAAACTTTGGGGTGGCTGTGTCTTTTGGATTTTAATTTCCCTAAGCTATAGGACCATAAGTTGAAGTGCCCTAGGCTCTGTTGTTTTGTTTTTTAGATGTTTCAGGAAACACCATACACTTCTCTCGAGTGTCTGTTGGCAATTTACATCCCGCCCATCAGCATAGCAAGGCTCCCAGTTCTCCATGGCCTGTCCTGCCTTTCTAGATTTTACACTTTTTTCAGATGGCCCTTTTGACCGGGGGGAAGTGAGACTTCATTGTAGTGCAGATTTCCTTTGCAAGCTTGCTTGGTTGGCCAAAAACGGCGTATGCGTTTTTTCCTGAATATATTCAGGAAAAAACGCATACGCACTTTTTGGCCAAGTGCATCATTGTGGACGTTCTGCCTCTTTTCCTATGCTTTCAATGCAATTCCAGTCTACCTCCTGAAATCGGTTTCCTGCAATTCTGCCCCGCTTTCAAGTCCTCTTGGCAGCCTTACTTCAGTATATTTTTGGACGATAGCTGTCATTTATAACTCTGCAGGTTTGTGAATTACAGTGCCCCTGAGCTCCTTTCTTCAACTCGCTTTCTTTTGAGCTGGCCGCAACACCGCAGGATGGCTTCAGGCTCTAATCTGGTTCCGGCACGGCACGCTGAGCCTTTGGTTATTTCCTCTTCCTGGTGGGAAATGAGAGTTAAATTTGCCCGTCCAGACACCTCCAGCTAGTCTCTCATTGGTTCTCGCTATTCCTGTTCATCTTCCGCAGAAATTGCAAACTGGGCCAAACAGGAGGTTAAAGGGACTGACTCTCCAAGTCGGGGGAATGTTAGTAAAGCGTCTGGAATGTTGCCCCCGAGTACCAGGGGAGGAAAACTGAGACATATTTGAACACGTCTCCCGATCACATGGTTGATCATACTCTGGGTTCCACATGCATGTTTTAGCTGAAGGAAGAATACCTTAAACCTGGGTAGTTGAAACCCGTGGAATGGGTACCATGCAATGTGACTTCAAAGGGTATTCATTTGCTCACCGAACCTCTCCAATCCTATCACTGCTGCGTTTATGCCCCTGTACACACGCTTGATTCTCTTTTGGAGACATAGCAATCCATAGGTTTTAAGATACTTATTAGTCAGGTACATTCTTAGGCGTTTAATATGGGGTGTTGAGTCCATTTCGTTGAGCAAGGAGTAGCTCTTGTCTATTCCACATTTGGCTTAAGGAACTTTATCTGTGCTCATTTCAATCTCTGGTTTTATGCAGCACCCCAACTCACCTTTCCCCTTAAGCAAGCATAAGTTGGTTTTCTAAATTTGAGACCCTGTTCTGTTTTGGAATTCAGTTCCTGTGTAGCCAAGTTTACATTCCGTGTATTAGTGATATCTTATGATGTTTCTTTTTCTGTGTGACTTATTTCAGTTAGAATCATCATACCTGCATCCACTCATTGTCCTCCTAAGGGCCTGATGACATAGATTTCATTGCTGAGTGATATTGCTTTGTAAGTAAATACCACAACTTCTTTACCCATTTTTCACTTTCTGCGATGTTGAACTTGTACTGTAAATGAGGTTCTTGTAAACAGAGCCGTCCCAAACTTTGGGGTGGCTGTGTCTTTTTGATTTTAATTTCCCTAAGCTATAGGACCATAAGTGGAAGTGCCCTAGGCTCTGTTGCTTTGTTTTTTAGATGTTTCAGGAAACACCATACACTTCTCCCGAGTGTCTGTTGGCAATGTACATCCCGCCCATCAGCATAACAAGGCTCCAAGTTCTCCATGGCCTGTCCTGCCTTTCTGGATTTTACACTTTTTTCAGATGGCCCTTTTGACCGGGGGGAAGTGAGACTTCATTGTAGTGCAGATTTCCTTTGCAAGTTTGCTTGGTTGGCCAAAAAGGGCGTATGCGTTTTTTCCTGAATATATTCAGGAATAAACGCATAGGCACTTTTTGGCCAAGTGCATCATTGTGGACGTTCTGCCTCTTTTCCTATGCTTGAAATGCAATTCCAGTCTACCTCCTGAAATCGGTTTCCTGCAATTCTGCCCCGCTTTCAAGTCCTCTTGGCAGCCTTACTTCAGTATATTTTTGGACGATAGCTGTCATTTAAACTCTGCAGGTTTGTGAATTACAGTGCCCCTGAGCTCCTTTCTTCAACTCGCTTTCTTGTGACCTGGCCGCAACACCACAGGATGGCTTCAGGCCCTAATCTTGTTCCGGCACAGCACGCTGAGCCTTTGGTTAATTCCTCTTCCTCGTGGGAAATGAGGGTTAAATTTGCCCATCCAGACACCTCCAGCTAGTCTCTCATTGGTTCTCGCTATTCCTGTTCATCTTCCGCAGAAATTGCAAACTGGGCCAAACAGGAGGTTAAAGGGACTGACTCTCCAAGTCGGGAGAGTGTTAGTAAAGCATCTGGAATGTTGCACCCGAGTACCAGGGTACGAAAACTGAGATATATTTGAACACGTCTCCCAATCACATGGTTGATCATACTCTGGGTTCCACATGCATGTTTTAGCTGAAGGAAGAATACCTTAAACCTGTGTAGTTGAAACCCGTGGAATGGGTACCATGCAATATGACTTCAAAGGGTCTTCATTTGCTCACCGAACCTCTCCAATCCTATCATTGCTGCGTTTATGCCCCTGTACACATGCTTGATTCTCTTTCGGAGACATAGCAATCCATAGGTTTTAAGATACTTACTAGTCAGGTACATTCTTGGGCGTTTAATATGGGGTGTTGAGTCCAATTCATTGAGCAAGGAGTAGCTCTTGTCTATTCCATATTTGGCTTAAGGAACTTTATCTGTGCTCATTTCAATCTCTGGTCTTATGAGCACCCCAACTCACCTTTCCCCTTAAGCAAGCATATGTTGGTTTTCTAAATTTGAGACCCTGTTCTGTTCTGTAATTCAGTTCCTGTGTAGCCAAGTTTACATTCCGTGTATTAGTGATATCTTATGATGTTTCTTTTTCTGTGTGACTTATTTCAGTTAGAATCATCATACCTGAATCCACTCATTGTGCTGCTAAGGGCCTGATGACATAGATTTCATTGCTGAGTGATATTGCTTTGTAAGTAAATACCACAACTTCTTTATCCATTTTTCACTTTCTGCAATGTTGAACTTGTACTGTAAACGAGGTTCTTGTAAATAGAGGCGTCCCAAGCTTTGGGGTGGCTGTGTCTTTTTGATTTTAATTTCCCTAAGCTATAGGACCAAAAGTGGAAGTGCCCTAGGCTCTGTTGCTTTGTTTTTTAGATGTTTCAGGAAACACCATACACTTCTCCCAAATGTCTGTTGGCAATTTACATCCCGCCCATCAGCATAACAAGGCTCCCAGTTCTCCATGGCCTGTCCTGCCTTTCTGGATTTTACACTTTTTTCACATGGCCCTTTTGACCGGGGGGAAGTGAGACTTCATTGTAGTGCAGATTTCCTTTGCAAGTTTGCTTGGTTGGCCAAAAAGAGTGTATGGGTTTTTTCCTGAATATATTCAGGAAAAAACGCATACGCCCTTTTTGGCCAAGTGCATCATTGTGGACGTTCTGCCTCTTTTCCTATGCTTTCAATGCAATTCCAGTCTACCTCCTGAAATCGGTTTCCTGCAATTCTGCCCCGCTTTCAAGTCCTCTTGGCAGCCCTACTTCAGTATATTTTTGGACGATAGCTGTCATTTATAACTCTGCAGGTTTGTGAATTACAGTGCCCCTGAGCTCCTTTCTTCAACTCGCTTTCTGGTGACTTGGCCGCAACACTGCAGTATGGCTTCAGGCCCTAATCTGGTTCCGGCACGGCACGCTGAGCCTTTGGTTAATTCCTCTTCCTGGTGGGAAATGAGAGTTAAATTTGCCCGTCCAGACACCTCCAGCTAGTCTCTCATTGGTTCTCGCTATTCCTGTTCATCTTCTGCAAAAATTGCAAACTGGGCCAAACAGGAGGTTAAAGGGACTGACTCTCCAAGTCGGGGGAGTGTTAGTAAAGCGTCTGGAATGTTGCACCCGAGTACCAGGGTACGAAAACTGAGACATATTTGAACACGTCTCCCGATCACATGGTTGATCATACTCTGGGTTCCACATGCATGTTTTAGCTGAAGGAAGAATACCTTAAACCTGGAGAGTTGAGACCCGTGTAATGGGTACCATGCAATATGACTTCAAAGGGTCTTCATTTGCTCACCGAACCTCTCCAATCCTATCACTGCTGCGTTTATGCCCCTGTACACATGCTTGAATCTCTTTCGGAGACATAGCAATCCATAGGTTTTAAGATACTTACTAGTCAAGTACATTCTTAGGCGTTTAATATGGGGCGTTGAGTCCATTTCGTTGAGCAATGAGTAGCTCTTGTCTATTCCATATTTGGCTTAAGGAACTTTATCTGTGCTCATTTCAATCTCTGGTTTTATGCAGCACCCCAACTCACCTTTCCCCTTAAGCAAGCATAAGTTGGTTTTCTAAATTTGAGACACTGTTCTGTTTTGGAATTCAGTTCCTGTGTAGCCAAGTTTACATTCCGTGTATTAGTGATATCTTATGATGTTTCTTTTTCTGTGTGACTTATTTCAGTTAGAATCATAGTACCTGAATCCACTCATTATGCTGCTACGGGCCTGATGACATAGATTTCATTGCTGAGTGATACTGCATTGTACGTAAGTACCACGATTTCTTTATCCATTTTTCACTTTCTGTGATATTGAACTTGTACGGTAAACGAGGTTCTTGTAAACAGTGGCGTCCCAAACTTTGGGGTGGCTGTGTCTTTTGGATTTTAATTTCCCTAAGCTATAGGACCATAAGTGGAAGTGCCCTAGGCTCTGTTGTTTTGTTTTTTAGATGTTTCAGGAAACACCATACGCTTCTCTCGAGTGTCTGTTGGCAATTTACATCCCGCCCATCAGCATAACAAGGCTCCCAGTTCTCCATGGCCTGTCCTGCCTTTCTGGATTTTACACTTTTTTCAGATGGCCCTTTTGACCGGGGGAAGTGAGACTTCATTGTAGTGCAGATTTCCTTTGCAAGCTTGCTTGGTTGGCCAAAAAGGGCGTATGCGTTTTTTCCTGAATATATTCAGGAAAAAACGCATACGCCCTTTTTGGCCAAGTGCATCATTGTGGACGTTCTGCCTCTTTTCCTATGCTTTCAATGCAATTCCAGTCTACCTCCTGAAATCGGTTTCCTGCAATTCTGCCCCGCTTTCAAGTCCTCTTGGCAGCCTTACTTCAGTATAGTTTTGGACGATAGCTGTCATTTATAACTCTGCAGTTTTGTGAATTACAGTGCCCCTGAGCTCCTTTCTTCAACTCGCTTTCTTGTGACCTGACCGCAACACTGCAGGATGGCTTCAGGCCCTAATCTGGTTCTGGCACGGCATGCTGAGCCTTTGGTTAATTCCTCTTCCTGGTGGAAAATGAGAGTTAAATTTGCCCGTCCAGACACCTCCAGCTAGTCTCTCATTGGTTCTCACTATTCCTGTTCATCTTCCGCAGAAATTGCAAACTGGGCCAAACAGGAGGTTAAAGGGACTGACTCTCCAAGTCGGGAGAGTGTTAGTAAAGTGTCTGGAATGTTGCACCCGAGGACCAGGGGAGGAAAACTGAGACATATTTGAACACGTCTCCCGATCACATGGTTGATCATACTCTGGGTTCCACATGCATGATTTAGCTGAAGGAGGAATACCTTAAACCTGGGTAATTGAAACCCGTGGAATGGGTACCATGCAATATGACTTCGAAGGGTCTTCATTTGCTCACTGAACCTCTCCAATCCTATCACTGCTGCGTTTATGCCCCTGTACACATGCTTGATTCTCTTTCGGAGACATAGCAATCCATAGGTTTTAAGATACTTACTAGTCAGGTACATTCTTAGGCGTTTAATATGCGGTCTTGAGTCCATTTCGTTGAGCAAGGAGTAGCTCTTGTCTATTCCATATTTGGCTTAAGGAACTTTATCTGTGCTCATTTCAATCTCTGGTTTTATGCAGCACCCCAACTCACCTTTCCCCTTAAGCAAGCATATGTTGGTTTTCTAAATATGAGACGCTGTTCTGTTTTGGAATTCAGTTCCTGTGTAGCCAAGTTTACATTCCGTGTATTACTGATATCTTATGATGTTTCTTTTTCTCTGTGACTTATTTCAGTTAGAATCATCGTACCTGAATCCACTCATTATGCTGCTACGGGCCTGATGACATAGATTTCATTGCTGAGTGATACTGCATTGTACGTAAGTACCACAATTTCTTTATCCATTTTTCACTTTCTGTGATATTGAACTTGTACGGTAAACGAGGTTCTTGTAAACAGAGGCGTCCCAAACTTTGGGGTGGCTGTGTCTTTTGGATTTTAATTTCCCTAAGCTATAGGACCATAAGTGGAAGTGCCCTAGGCTCTGTTGTTTTTTTTTTAGCTGTTTCAGGAAACACCATACACTTCTCTCGAGTGTCTGTTGGCAATTTACATCCCGCCCATCAGCATAACAAGGCTCCCAGTTCTCCATGGCCTGTCCTGCCTTTCTGGATTTTACAGTTTTTTCAGATGGCCCTTTTGACCGGGGGGAAGTGAGACTTCATTGTAGTGCAGATTTCCTTTGCAAGCTTGCTTGGTTGGCCAAAAAGGGCGTATGCGTTTTTTCCTGAATATATTCAGGAAAAAACGCATACGCCCTTTTTGGCCAAGTGCATCATTGTGGACGTTCTGCCTCTTTTCCTATGCTTGAAATGCAATTCCAGTCTACCTCCTGAAATCGGTTTCCTGCAATTCTGCCCTGCTTTCAAGTCCTCTTGGCAGCCTTACTTCAGTATAATTTTGGACGATAGCTGTCATTTATAACTCTGCAGTTTTGTGAATTACAGTGCCCCTGAGCTCCTTTCTTCAACTCGCTTTCTTGTGACCTGACCGCAACACTGCAGGATGGCTTCAAGCCCTAATCTAGTTCTGGCACGGCATGCTGAGCCTTTCGTTAATTCCTCTTCCTGGTGGAAAATGAGAGTTAAATTTGCCCGTCCAGACACCTCCAGCTAGTCTCTCATTGGTTCTCGCTATTCCTGTTCATCTTCCGCAGAAATTGCAAACTGGGCCAAACAGGAGGTTAAAGGGACTGACTCTCCAAGTCGGGAGAGTGTTAGTAAAGTGTCCGAAATGTTGCACCCGAGTACCAGGGGAGGAAAACTGAGACATATTTCAACACGTCTCCCGATCACATGGTTGATCATACTCTAGGTTCCACATGCATGATTTAGCTGAAGGAGGAATACCTTAAACCTGGGTAATTGAAACCCGTGGAATGGGTACCATGCAATATGACTTCGAAGGGTCTTCATTTGCTCACTGAACCTCTCCAATCCTATCACTGCTGCGTTTATGCCCCTGTACACATGCTTGATTCTCTTTCGGAGGCATAGCAATCCATAGGTTTTAAGATACTAGTCATGTACATTCTTAGGCGTTTAATATGCGGTGTTGAGTCCATTTCGTTGAGCAAGGAGTAGCTCTTGTCTATTCCATATTTGGTTTAAGGAACTTTATCTGTGCTCATTTCAATCTCTGGTTTTATGCAGCACCCCAACTCACCTTTCCCCTTAAGAAAGCATAAGTTGGTTTTCTAAATTTGAGACCCTGTTCTGTTCTGTAATTCAGTTCCTGTGTAGCCAAGTTTACATTTCGTGTATTACTGATATCTTATGACGTTTCTTTTTCTGTGTGACTTATTTCAGTTAGAATCATCATACCTGAATCCACTCATTATGCTGCTACGGGCCTGATGATATAGATTTCATTGCTGAGTGATACTGCATTGTACGTAAGTACTACAAGTTCTTTATCCATTTTTCACTTCTGTGATATTGAACTTGTACGGTAAACGAGGTTCTTGTAAACAGAGGCGCCCAAACTTTGGGGTGGCTGTGTCTTTTTCATTTTAATTTCCCTAAGCTATAGGACCATAAGTGGAAGTGCCCTAGGCTCTGTTGCTTTGTTTTTCATATGTTTCAGGAAACACCATACACTTCTCCCGAGTGTCTGTTGGCAATTTACATCCCGCCCATCAGCATAACAAGGCTCCCAGTTCTCCATGGCCTGTCCTGCCTTTCTGGATTTTACACTTTTTTCAGATGGCCCTTTTGACCGGGGGGAAGTGAGACTTCATTGTAGTGCAGATTTCCTTTGCAAGCTTGCTTGGTTGGCCAAAAAGGGCGTATGCGTTTTTTCCTGAATATATTCAGGAAAAAACGCATACGCCCTTTTTGGCCAAGTGCATCATTGTGGACGTTCTGCCTCTTTTCCTATGCTTTCAATGCAATTCCAGTCTACCTCCTGAAATCGGTTTCCTGCAATTCTGCCCCGCTTTCAAGTCCTCTTGGCAGCCTTACTTCAGTATAGTTTTGGACGATAGCTGTCATTTATAACTCTGCAGTTTTGTGAATTACAGTGCCCCTGAGCTCCTTTCTTCAACTCGCTTTCTTTTAAGCTGGCCGCAACACCGCAGGATGGCTTCAGGCCCTAATCTGGTTCCGGCATGGCTCGCTGAGCCTTTGGTTATTTCCTCTTCCTGGTGGGAAATGAAAGTTAAATTTGCCCGTCCAGACACCTCCAGCTAGTCTCTCATTGGTTCTCCCTATTCCTGTTCATCTTCCGCAGAAATTGCAAACTGGGCCAAACAGGAGCTTAAAGGCGCTGACTCTCCAAGTGGGGAGAGTGTTAGTAAAGCGTCTGGAATGTTGCACTCGAGTCCTAGGGGAGGAAAACTGAGACATATTGGAACACGTCTCCCGTTCACACGGTTGATCATACTCTGGGATGCACATGCATGTTTTAGCTGAAGGAAGAATACCTTAAACCTGGAGAGTTGAGACCCGTGGAATGGGTACCATGCAATATGAAGTCAAAGGGTCTTCATTTGCTCACCGAACCTCTCCAATCCTATCACTGCTGTGTTTATGCCCCAGTACACACGCTTGATTCTCTTTTGGAGACATAGCAATCCATAGGTGTTAAGATACTTACTAGTCAGGTACATTCTTAGGCGTTTAATATGGGGTGTTGAGTCCATTTCGTTGAGCAAGGAGTAGCTCTTGTCTATTCCATATTTGGCTTAAGGAACTTTATCTGTGCTCATTTCAATCTCTGGTTTTATGCAGCACCCCAACTCACATTTACCCATAAGCAAGCATAAGTTGGTTTTCTAAATTTGATACCCTGTTCTGTTTTGGAATTCAGTTCCTGTGTAGCCAAGTTTACATTCCGTGTATTAGTGATATCTTATGATGTTTCTTTTTCTGTGTGACTTATTTCAGTTAGAATCATCGTACCTGAATCCACTCATTATGCTGCTATGGGCCTGATGACATAGATTTCATTGCTGAGTGATACTGCATTGTACATAAGTACCACAAGTTCTTTATCCATTTTTCACTTTCTGTGATATTGAACTTGTATGGTAAACGAGGTTCTTGTAAACAGAGGCGTCCCAAACTTTGGGGTGGCTGTGTCTTTTTGATTTTAATTTCCCTAAGCTATAGGACCATAAGTGGAAGTGCACTAGGCTCTGTTGCTTTTTTTTTCGATGTTTCAGGAAACACCATACACTTCTCCCCAGTGTCTGTTGGCAATTTACATCCCGCCCATCAGCATAACAAGGCTCCCAGTTCTCCATGGCCTGTCCTGCCTTTCTGGATTTTACACTTTTTTCAGATGGCCCTTTTGACCGGGGGGAAGTGAGACTTCATTGTAGTGCAGATTTCCTTTGTAAGTTTGCTTGGTTGGCCAAAAAGGGCGTATGCGTTTTTTCCTGAATATATTCAGGAAAAAACGCATACGCCCTTTTTGGCCAAGTGCATCATTGTGGATGTTCTGCCTCTTTTCCTATGTTTGAAATGCAATTCCAGTCTACCTCCTGAAATCGGTTTCCTGCAATTCTGCCCCGCTTTCAAGTCCTCTTGGCAGCCTTACTTCAGTATATTTTTGGACGACAGCTGTCATTTATAACTCTGCAGGTTTGTGAATTACAGTGCCCCTGAGCTCCTTTCTTCAACTCACTTTCTTGTGAGCTGGCCGCAACACCGCAGGATGGCTTCAGGCCCTAATCTGGTTCCGGCACGGCACCCTGAGCCTTTGGTTAATTCCTCTTCCTGGTGGGAAATGAGAGTTAAATTTGAACGTCCAGACACCTCCAGCTAGTCTCTCATTGGTTCTTCCTATTCCTGTTCATCTTCCGCAGAAATTGCAAACTGGGCCAAACAGGAGGTTAAAGGCGCTGACTCTCCAAGTGGGGAGAGTGTTAGTAAAGCGTCTGGAATGTTGCACTCGAGTCCTAGGGGAGGAAAACTGAGACATATTTGAACACGTCTCCCGTTCACACGGTTGATCATACTCTGGGATGCACATGCATGTTTTAGCTGAAGGAAGAATACCTTAAACCTGGAGAGTTGAGACCCGTGGAATGGGTACCATGCAATATGACTTCCAGGGGTTTTCATTTGCTCACCGAACCTCTCCAATCATATCACTGCTGCGTTTATGCCCCTGTTCACACGCTTGATTCTCTTTTGGAGACACAGCAATCCATAGGTTTTAAGATACTTACTAGTCAGGTACATTCTTAGGCATTTAATATGCGATGTTGAGTCCATTTTGTTGAGCAAGGAGTAGCTCTTGTCTATTCCATATTTGGCTTAAGGAACTTTATCTGTGCTCATTTCAATCTCTGGTTTTATGCAGCACCCCAACTCACCTTACCCCTTAAGCAAGCATAAGTTGGTTTTCTAAATTTGAGTCCCTGTTCTGTTTTGGAATTCAGTTCCTGTGTAGCCAAGTTTACATTCCGTGTATTACTGATATCTTATGATGTTTCTTTTTCTCTGTGACTTATTTCAGTTAGAATCATCATACCTGAATCCACTCATTGTGCTGCTAAGGGCCTGATGACATAGATTTCATTGCTGAGTGATATTGCTTTGTAAGTAAATACCACAACTTCTTTATCCATTTTTCACTTTCTGCGATGTTGAACTTGTACTGTAAACGAGGTTCTTGTAAACACAGGCGTCCCAAACTTTGGAGTGGCTGTGTCTTTTTGATTTTAATTTCCCTAAGCTATAGGACCATAAGTGGAAGTGCCCTAGGCTCTGTTGCTTTGTTTTTTAGATGTTTCAGGAAACACCATACACTTCTCCCGAGTGTCTGTTGGCAATTTACATCCCGCCCATCAGCATAACAAGGCTCCCAGTTCTCCATGGCCTGTCCTGCCTTTCTGGATTTTACACTTTTTTCAGATGGCCCTTTTGACCGGGGGGAAGTGAGACTTCATTGTAGTGCAGATTTCCTTTGCAAGCTTGCTTGGTTGGCCAAAAAGGGCGTATGCGTTTTTTCCTGAATATATTCAGGAAAAAACGCATACGCCCTTTTTGACCAAGTGCATCGTTGTGGACGTTCTGCCTCTTTTCCTATGCTTTCAATGCAATTCCATTCTACCTCCTGAAATCGGTTTCCTGCAATTCTGCCCCGCTTTCAAGTCCTCTTGGCAGCCTTACTTCAGTATATTTTTGGACGATAGCTGTCATTTATAACTCTGCAGGTTTGTGAATTACAGTGCCCCTGAGCTCCTTTCTTCAACTCGCTTTCTTTTGAGCTGGCCGCAACACCGCAGGATGGCTTCAGGCCCTAATCTGGTTCCGGCACGGCACGCTGAGCCTTTGGTTATTTCCTCTTCCTGGTGGGAAATGAGAGTTAAATTTGCCCGTCCAGACACTCCAGCTAGTCTCTCATTGGTTCTCGCTATTCCTGTTCATCTTCCGCAGAAATAGCAAACTGGGCCAAACAGGAGGTTAAACGCGCTGACTCTCCAAGTCGGGAGAGTGTTAGTAAAGCGTCTGGAATGTTGCACCCGAGTACCAGGGTACGAAAACTGAGACATATTTGAACACGTCTCCCGATCACATGGTTGATCATACACCAGGTTCCACATGCTTGTTTTAGCTGAAGGAAGAATACCTTAAACCTGGGTAGTTGAAACCCGTGGAATGGGTACCATGCAATATGACTTCAAAGGGTCTTCATTTGCTCACCGAACCTCTCCAATCCTATCACTGCTGCATTTATGCCCCTGTACACATGCTTGATTCTCTTTTGGAGACATAGCAATCCATAGGTTTTAAGATACTTACTAGTCAGGTACATTCTTAGGCGTTTAATATGGGGTGTTGAGTCCATTTCGTTGAGCAAGGAGTAGCTCTTGTCTATTCCATATTTGGCTTAAGGAACTTTATCTGTGCTCATTTCAATCTCTGGTTTTATGCAGCACTCCAACTCACCTTTCCCCTTAAGCAAGCATAAGTTGGTTTTCTAAATTTGAGACCCTGTTCTGTTCTGTAATTCAGTTCCTGTGTAGCCAAGTTTACATTCCGTGTATTACTGATATCTTATGATGTTTCTTTTTCTGTGTGACTTATTTCAGTTAGAATCATCGTACCTGAATCCACTCATTGTGCTGCTAAGGGCCTGATGACATAGATTTCATTGCTGAGTGATACTGCATTGTACGTAAGTACCACAACTTCTTTATCCATTTTTCAATTTCTGCTATATTGAACTTGTACGATAAACGAGGTTCTTGTAAACAGAGCTATTCCAAAGATTGGGGTGGCTGTGTCTTTTTGATTTTAATTTCCCTAAGCTATAGGACCATAAGTGGAAGTGCACTAGGCTCTGTTGCTTTGTTTTTTAGATGTTTCAGGAAACACCATACACTTCTCCCGAGTGTCTGTTGTCAATTTACAACCCGCCCATCAGCATAACAAGGCTCCCTGTTCTCCATGGCCTGTCCTGCCTTTCTGGATTTTACACTTTTGTCAGATGGCCCTTTTGACCTGGGGGAAGTGAGACTTCATTGTAGTGCAGATTTCCTTTGCAAGTTTGCTTGGTTGGCCAAAAAGGGCGTATGCGTTTTTTCCTGAATATATTCAGGAAAAAACACATACGCCCTTTTTGGCCAAGTGCATCATTGTGGACGTTCTGCCTCTTTTCCTATGCTTTCAATGCAATTCCAGTCTACCTCCTGAAATCGGTTTCCTGCAATTCTGCCCCGCTTTCAAGTCCTCTTGGCAGCCTTACTTCAGTATATTTTTGGACGATAGCTGTCATTTATAACTCTGCAGGTTTGTGAATTACAGTGTCCCTGAGCTCCTTTCTTCAACTCGCTTTCTTTTAAGCTGGCCGCAACACCGCAGGATGGCTTCAGGCCCTAATCTGGTTCCGGCACGGCTCGCTGAGCCTTTGGTTATTTCCTCTTCCTGGTGGGAAATGAGAGTTAAATTTGCCCGTCCAGACACCTCCAGCTAGTCTCTCATTGGTTCTCCCTATTCCTGTTCATCTTCCGCAGAAATTGCAAACTGGGCCAAACAGGAGGTTAAAGGCGCTGACTCTCCAAGTGTGGAGAGTGTTAGTAAAGCGTCTGGAATGTTGCACCCGAGTACCAGGGGAGGAAAACTGAGACATATTGGAACACGTCTCCCGTTCACACGGTTGATCATACTCTGGGTTCCACATGCATGTTTTAGCTGAAGGAAGAATACCTTAAACCTGGAGAGTTGAGACCCGTGGAATGGGTACCATGCAATATGACTTCAAAGGGTCTTCATTTGCTCACCGAACCTCTCCAATCCTATCACTGCTGTGTTTATGCCCCTGTACACACGCTTGATTCTCTTTTGGAGACATAGCAATCCATAGGTTTTAAGATACTTACTAGTCAGGTACATTCTTAGGCGTTTAATATGGGGTGTTGAGTCCATTTCGTTGAGCAAGGAGTAGCTCTTGTCTATTCCATATTTGGCTTAAGGAACTTTATCTGTGCTCATTTCAATCTCTGGTTTTATGCAGCACCCCAACTCACCTTTACCCTTAAGCAAACATAAGTTGGTTTTCTCAATTTGAGACCCTGTTATGTTCTTTAATTCAGTTCCTATGTAGCCAAGTTTAGATTCCGTGTATTACTGATATCTTATGATGTTTCTTTTTCTGTGTGACTTATTTCAGTTAGAATCATCATACCTGAATCCACTCATTGTGCTGCTAAGGGCCTGATGACATAGATTTCATTGCTGAGTGATATTGCTTTGTAAGTAAATACCACAACTTCTTTATCCATTTTTCCCTTTTGCGATGTTGAACTTGTACTGTAAACGAGGTTCTTGTAAACAGAGGCGTCCCAACTTTGGGGTGGCTGCGTCTTTTTGATTTTAATTTCCCTAAGCTATAGGACCATAAGTGGAAGTGCCCTAGGCTCTGTTGCTTTGTTTTTTCGAAGTTTCAGGAAACACCATACACTTCTCCCGAGTGGCTGTTGGCAGTGTACATCCCGCCCATCAGCATAACAAGGCTCCCAGTTCTCCATGGCCTGTCCTGCCTTTCTGGATTTTACACTTTTTTCAGATGGCCCTTTTGACCGGGGGGAAGTGGGACTTCATTGTGGTGCAGATTTCCTTTGCAAGTTTGCTTGGTTGGGTAAAAAGGGCGTATGCGTTATTTCCTGAATATATTCAGGAAAAAACGCATACGCCCTTTTTGGCCAAGTGCATCATTGTGGACGTTCTGCCTCTTTTCCTATGCTTTCAATGCAATTCCAGCCTACCTCCTGAAATCGGTTTCCTGCAATTCTGCCCCGCTTTCAAGTCCTCTTGGCAGCCTTACTTCAGTATATTTTTGGACGATAGCTGTCATTTATAACTCTGCAGGTTTGTGAATTACAGTGCCCCTGAGCTCCTTTCTTCAACTCGCTTTATTTTGAGCTGGCCGCAACACCGCAGGATGGCTTCAGGCCCTAATCTGTTTCCGGCATGGCACGCTGAGCCTTTGGTTAATTCCTCTTCCTGGTGGGAAATGAGAGTTAAATTTGCCCGTCCAGACACCTCCAGCTAGTCTCTCATTGGTTCTCGCTATTCCTGTTCATCTTCCGCAGAAATTGCAAACTGGGCCAAACAGGAGGTTAAAGGCGCTGACTCTCCAAGTGGGGAGAGTGTTAGTAAAGCGTCTGGAATGTTGCACCCGAGTACCATGGTACAAAAACTGAGACATATTTGAACACGTCTCCCGATCACACAGTTGATCATACTCTAGGTTCCACATGCAAGTTTTAGCTGAAGGAAGAATACCTTAAACCTGGGTAGTTGAAACCCGTGGAATGGGTACCATGCAATATGACTTCAAAGGGTCTTCATTTGCTCACCGAACCTCTCCAATCCTATCACTGCTGCGTTTATGCCCCTGTACACACGCTTGATTCTCTTTCGGAGACATAGAAATCCATAGGTTTTAAGATACTTACTAGTCAGGTACATTCTTAGGCGTTTAATATGCGGTGTTGAGTCCATTTCGTTGAGCAAGGAGTAGCTCTTGTCTATTCCATATTTGGCTTAAGGAACTTTATCTGTGCTCATTTCAATCTCTGGTTTTATGCAGCACCCCAACTCATATTTACCCATAAGCAAGCATAAGTTGGTTTTCTAAATTTGAGACCCTGTTTTGTTTTGGAATTCAGTTCCTGTGTAGCCAAGTTTACATTCCGTGTATTAGTGATATCTTATGATGTTTCTTTCTCTGTGTGACTATTTTCAGTTAGAATCATCGTACCTGAATCCACCCATTATGCTGCTAAGGGCCTGATGACATAGATTTCATTGCTGAGTGATACTGCATTGTACGTAAGTACCACAAGTTCTTTATCCATTTTTCACTTTCTGTGATATTGATCTTGTACGGTAAACGAGGTTCTTGTAAACAGAGGCGTCCCAAACATTGGGGTGGCTGTGTCTTTTTGATTTTAATTTCCCTAAGCTATAGGACCATAAGTGGAAGTGCCCTAGGCTCTGTTGCTTTGTTTTTTAGATGTTTCAGGAAACACCATACACTTCTCTCGAGTGTCTGTTGGCAATTTACATCCCGCCCATCAGCATAACAAGGCTCCCAGTTCTCCATGGCCTGTCCTGCCTTTCTGGATTTTACACTTTATTCAGATGGCCCTTTTGACCGGGGGGAAGTGAGACTTCATTGTAGTGCAGATTTCCTTTGCAAGTTTGCTTGGTTGGGCAAAAAGGGCGTATGCGTTTTTTCCTGAATATATTCAGGAAAAAACGCATACGCCCTTTTTGGCCAAGTGCATCATTGTGGACGTTCTGCCTCTTTTCCTATGCTTTCAATGCAATTCCAGTCTACCTCCTGAAATCGGTTTCCTGCAATTCTGCCCCGCTTTCAAGTCCTCTTGGCAGCCTTACTTCAGTATATTTTTGGACGATAGCTGTCATTTATAACTCTGCAGGTTTGTGAATTACAGTGCCCCTGAGCTCCTTTCTTCAACTCGCTTTCTTGTGAGCTGGCCGCAACACCGCAGGATGGCTTCAGGCCCTAATCTGGTTCCGGCACGTCACGCTGAGCCTTTGGTTAATTCCTCTTCCTGGTGGGAAATGAGAGTTAAATTTGCCCGTCCAGACACCTCCAGCTAGTCTCTCATTGGTTCTCGCTATTCCTGTTCATCTTCCGCAGAAATTGCAAACTGGGCCAAACAGGAGGTTAAAGGGACTGACTCTCCAAGTCGAGAGAGTGTTAGTAAAGCATCTGAAATGTTGCACGCGAGTACCAGGGTATGAAAACTGAGACATATTTGAACACGTCTCCCGATCACATGGTTGATCATACTCTAGGTTCCACATGCATGTTTTAGCTGAAGGAAGAATACCTTAAACCTGTGTAGTTGAAACCCGTGGAATGGGTACCATGCAATATGACTTCAAAGGGTCTTCATTTGCTCACCGAACCTCTCCAATCCTATCACTGCTGCGTTTATGCCCCTGTACACATGCTTGATTCTCTTTCGGAGACATAGCAATCCATAGGTTTTAAGATACTTACTAGTCAGGTACATACTTAGGCGTTTAATATGCGGTGTTGAGTCCATTTCGTTGAGCAAGGAGTAGCTCTTGTCTATTCCATATTTGGCTTAAGGAACTTTACCTGTGCTCATTTCAATCTCTGGTTTTATGCAGCACCCCAACTCACCTTTCCCCTTAAGCAAGCATAAGTTGGTTTTCTAAATTTGAGACCCTGTTCTGTTCTGTAATTCAGTTCCTGTGTAGCCAAGTTTACATTCCGTATTACTGATATCTTATGATGTTTCTTTTTCTGTGTGACTTATTACAGTTAGAATCATCATACCTGAATCCACTCATTGTGCTGCTAAGGGCCTGATGACATAGATTTCATTGATGAGTGATACTGCATTGTACGTAAGTACCACAAGTTCTTTATACATTTTTCACTTTCTGTGATATTGAAATTGTACCGTAAAAGAGGTTCTTGTAAATAGAGGCATCCCAAAATTTTGGTGGCTGTGTCTTTTTGATTTTAATTTCCCTAAGCTATAGGACCATAAGTGGAAGTGCCCTAGGCTCTGTTGCTTTGTTTTTTAGATGTTTCAGGAAACACCATACACTTCTCCCGAGTGGCTGTTGGCAATGTACATCCCGCCCATCAGCATAACAAGGCTCCCAGTTCTCCATGGCTTGTCCTGCCTTTCTGGATTTTACACTTTTTTCAGATGGCCCTTTTGACCGGGGGGAAGTGAGACTTCATTGTAGTGCAGATTTCCTTTGCAAGTTTGCTTGGTTGGGCAAAAAGGGCGTATGCGTTATTTCCTGAATATATTCAGGAAAAAATGCATACGCCCTTTTTGGCCAAGTGCATCATTGTGGACGTTCTGCCTCTTTTCCTATGCTTTCAATGCAATTCCAGCCTACCTCCTGAAATCGGTTTCCTGCAATTCTGCCCCGCTTTCAAGTCCTCTTGGCAGCCATACTTCAGTATATTTTTGGACGATAGCTGTCATTTATAACTCTGCAGGTTTGTGAATTACAGTGCCCTGAGCTCGTTTCTTCAACTCGCTTTCTTTTGAGCTGGCCGCAACACCGCAGGATGGCTTCAGGCCCTAATCTGTTTCCGGCATGGCACGCTGAGCCTTTGGTTAATTCCTCTTCCTGGTGGGAAATGAGAGTTAAATTTGCCCGTCCAGACACCTCCAGCTAGTCTCTCATTGGTTCTCGCTATTCCTGTTCATCTTCCGCAGAAATTGCAAACTGGGTCAAACAGGAGGTTAAAGGGACTGACTCTCCAAGTCTGGAGAGTGTTAGTAAAGCGTCTGGAATGTTGCACCCGAGTACCAGGGGAGGAAAACTGAGACATATTTGAACACGTCTCTCATTCACACGGTTGATCATACTCTGGGTTCCACATGCATGTTTTAGCTGAAGGAAGAATACCTGAAACCTGGAGAGTTGAGACCCGTGGAATGGGTACCATGCAATATGACTTCAAAGGGTCTTCATTTGCTCACCGAACCTTTCCAATCATATCACTGCTGCGTTTATGCCCCTGTACACGCGCTTGATTCTCTTTTGGAGACACAGCAATCCATAGGTTTTAAGATACTTACTAGTCAGGTACATTCTTAGGCGTTTAATATGCGGTGTTGAGTCCATTTCGTTGAGCAAGGAGTAGCTCTTGTCTATTCCATATTTGGCTTAAGGAACTTTATCTGTGCTCATTTCAATCTCTGGTTTTATGCAGCACCCCAACTCACCTTTCCCCTTAAGCAAGCATAAGTTGGTTTTCTAAATTTGAGACCCTGTTCTGTTTTGGAATTCAGTTCCTGTGTAGCCAAGTTTACATTCCGTGTATTAGTGATAACTTATGATGTTTCCTTTTCTTTGTAACTTATTTCACTTAGAATCATCGTACCTGAATCCACTGATTATGCTGCTACGGGCCTGATGACATAGATTTCATTGCTGAGTGATACTGCATTGTACGTAAGTACCACAAGTTCTTTATCCATTTTTCACTTTCTGTGATATTGAACTTGTACGGTAAACGAGGTTCTTGTAAACAGAGGCGTCCCAAACTTTGGGGTGGCTGTGTCTTTTTCATTTTAATTTCCCTAAGCTATAGGACCATAAGTGGAAGTGCCCTAGGCTCTGTTGCTTTGTTTTTTAGATGTTTCAGGAAACACCATACACTTCTCCCGAGTGGCTGTTGGCAATTTACATCCCGCCCATCAGCATAACAAGGCTCCCAGTTCTCCATGGCCTGTCCTGCCTTTCTGGATTTTACACTTTTTTCAGATGGCCCTTTTGACCGGGGGGAAGTGAGACTTCATTGTAGTGCAGATTTCCTTTGCAAGCTTGCTTGGTTGGCCAAAAAGGGCGTATGCGTTTTTTCCTGAATATATTCAGGAAAAAACGCATACGCCCTTTTTGACCAAGTGCATCGTTGTGGACGTTCTGCCTCTTTTCCTATGTTTTCAATGCAATTCCAGTCTACCTCCTGAAATCGGTATCCTGCAATTCTGCCCCGCTTTCAAGTCCTCTTGGCAGCCTTACTTCAGTATATTTTTGGACGATAGCTGTCATTTATAACTCTGCAGGTTTGTGAATTACAGTGCCCCTGAGCTCCTTTCTTCAACTCGCTTTCTTTTGAGCTGGCCGCAACACCGCAGGATGGCTTCAGGCCCTAATCTGGTTCCGGCACGGCACGCTGAGCCTTTGGTTATTTCCTCTTCCTGGTGGGAAATGAGAGTTAAATTTGCCCGTCCAGACACCTCCAGCTAGTCTCTCATTGGTTCTCCCTATTCCTGTTCATCTTCCGCAGAAATTGCAAACTGGGCCAAACAGGAGGTTAAAGGTACTGACTCTCCAAGTCGGGAGAGTGTTAGTAAAGCGTCTGGAATGTTGCACCCGAGTACCAGGGTACGAAAACTGAGACATATTTGAACACGTCTCCCGATCACATGGTTGATCATACTCCAGGTTCCACATGCTTGTTTTAGCTGAAGGAAGAATACCTTAAACCTGGGTAGTTGAAACCCGTGGAATGGGTACCATGCAATATGACTTCAAAGGGTCTTCATTTGCTCACCGAACCTCTCCAATCCTATCACTGCTGCATTTATGCCCCTGTACACATGCTTGATTCTCTTTTGGAGACATAGCAATCCATAGGTTTTAAGATACTTACTAGTCAGGTACATTCTTAGGCGTTTAATACGGGGTGTTGAGTCCATTTCGTTGAGCAAGGAGTAGCTCTTGTCTATTCCATATTTGGCTTAAGGAACTTTATCTGTGCTCATTTCAATCTCTGGTTTTATGCAGCACCCCAACTCACCTTTCCCCTTAAGCAAGCATAAGTTGGTTTTCTAAATTTGAGACCCTGTTCTGTTCTGTAATTCAGTTCCTGTGTAGCCAAGTTTACATTCCGTGTATTACTGATATCTTATGATGTTTCTTTTTCTGTGTGACTTATTTCAGTTAGAATCATCATACCTGAATCCACTCATTGTGCTGCTAAGGGCCTGATGACATAGATTTCATTGCTGACTGATACTGCATTGTACGTAAGTACCACAACTTCTTTATCCATTTTTCAATTTCTGCTATATTGAACTTGTACGGTAAACGAGGTTCTTGTAAACAGAGCTATTCCAAAGATTGGGGTGGCTGTGTCTTTTTGATTTTAATTTCCCTAAGCTATAGGACCATAAGTGGAAGTGCCCTAGGCTCTGTTGCTTTGTTTTTTAGATGTTTCCGGAAACACCATACACTTCTCCCGAGTGTCTGTTGTCAATTTACAACCCGCCCATCAGCATAACAAGGCTCCCTGTTCTCCATGGCCTGTCCTGCCTTTCTGGATTTTACACTTTTGTCAGATGGCCCTTTTGACCTGGGGGAAGTGAGACTTCATTGTAGTGCAGATTTCCTTTGCAAGCTTGCTTGGTTGGCCAAAAAGTGCGTATGCGTTTTTTCCTGAATATATTCAGGAAAAAACGCATACGCCCTTTTTGGCCAAGTGCATCATTTTGGACGTTCTGCCTCTTTTCCTATGCTTTCAATGCAAATCCAGTCTACCTCCTGAAATCGGTTTCCTGCAATTCTGCCCCGCTTTCAAGTCCTCTTGGCAGCCTTACTTCAGTATATTTCTGGATGATAGCTGTCATTTATAACTCTGCAGCTTTGTGAATGACAGTGCCCCTGAGCTCCTTTCTTCAACTCGCTTTCTTGTGAGCTGGCCGCAACACCGCAGGATGGCTTCAGGCCCTAATCTGGTTCCGGCACGGCACGCTGAGCCTTTAGTTATTTCCTCTTCCTGGTGGGAAATGAGAGTTAAATTTGCCCGTCCAGACACCTCCAGCTAGTCTCTCATTGGTTCTCCCTACTCCTGTTCATCTTCTGCAGAAATTGCAAACTGGGCCAAACAGGAGGTTAAAGGCGCTGACTCTCCAAGTGGGGAGAGTGTTAGTAAAGCGTCTGGAATGTTGCACCCGAGTACCAGGGCAGGAAAACTGAGATATATTTGAACACATCTCCCGTTCACACGGTTGATCATACTCTGGGTTCCACATGCATGTTTTAGCTGAAGGAAGAATACCTTAAACCTGGAGAGTTGAGACCCGTGTAATGGGTACCATGCAATATGACTTTAAAGGGTCTTCATTTGCTCACCGAACCTCTCCAATCCTATCACTGCTGCGTTTATGCCCCTGTACACACGCTTGATTCTCTTTTGGAGACATAGCAATCCATAGGTTTTAAGATACTTACTAGTCAGGTACATACTTAGGCGTTTAATATGGGGTGTTGAGTCCATTTCGTTGAGCAAGGAGTAGCTCTTGTCTATTCCATATTCGGCTTAAGGAACTTTATCTGTGCTCATTTCAATCTCTGGTTTTATGCAGCACCCCAACTCACCTTTCCCCTTAAGCAAGCATAAGTTGGTTTTCTAAATTTGAGACCCTGTTCTGTTCTGGAATTCAGTTCCTGTGTAGCCAAGTTTACATTCCGTGTATTACTGATATCTTATGATGTTTCTTTTTCTGTGTGACTTATTTCAGTTAGAATCATCATACCTGAATCCACTCATTGTGCTGCTAAGGGCCTGATGACATAGATTTCATTGCTGAGTGATATTGCTTTTTAAGTAAATACCACATCTTCTTTATCCATTTTTCACTTTCTTCGATGTTGAACTTGTACGGTAAACGAGGTTTTTGTAAACAGAGGCGTCCCAAACTTTGGGGTGGCTGTGTGTTTTTGATTGTAATTTCCCTAAGCTATAGGACCATAAGTGGAAGTGCACTAGGCTCTGTTGCTTTGTTTTTTAGATGTTTCAGGAAACACCATACACTTCTCCCGAGTGTCTGTTGGCAATTTACATCCCGCCCATCAGCATAACAAGGCTCCCAGTTCTCCATGGCCTGTCTTGCCTTTCTGGATTTTACACTTTTTCAGACGGCCCTTTTGACCGGGGGGACGTGAGACTTCATTGTAGTGCAGATTTCCTTTGCAAGATTCCTTGGTTGGCCAAAAAGTGCATATGCGTTTTTTCCTGAATATATTCAGGAAAAAACGCATACGCCCTTTTTGGCCAAGTGCATGATTGTAGACGTTCTGCCTGTTTTCCTATGCTTTCAATGCAATTCCAGTCTACCTCCTGAAATCGGTTTCCTGCAATTCTGCCCCGCTTTCAAGTCCTCTTGGCAGCCTTACTTCAGTATATTTTTGGACGATAGCTGTCATTTATAACTCTGCAGGTTTGTGAATTACAGTGCCCCTGAGCTCCTTTCTTCAACTCGCTTTCTTGTGACCTGGCCGCAACTCCGCACGATGGCTTCAGGCCCTAATCTGGTTCCGGCACGGCACGCTGAGCCTTTGGTTAATTCCTCTTCCTGGTGGGAAATGAGAGTTAAATTTGCCCGTCCAGACACCTCCAGCTAGTCTCTCATTGGTTCTCGCTATTCCTGTTCATCTTCCGCAGAAATTGCAAAATGGGCCAAACAGGACGTTAAAGGGACTGACTCTCCAAGTCGGGAGAGTGTTAGTTAAGCATCTGGAATGTTGCACCCGAGTACCAGGGTACGAAAACTGAGACATATTTGAACACGTCTCCCAATCACATGGTTGATCATACTCTGGGTTCCACATGCATGTTTTAGCTGAAGGAAGAATACCTTAAACCTGGAGAGTTGAGACCCGTGGAATGGGTACCATGCAATATGACTTCAAAGGGTCTTCATTTGCTCACCGAACCTCTCCAATCCTATCACTGCTGCGTTTATGCCCCTGTGCACACGCTTGATTCTCTTTCGGAGACATAGCTATCCATAGGTTTTAAGATACTTACTAGTCAGGTACATTCTTAGGCGTTTAATATGGGGTGTTGAGTCCATTTCGTTGAGCAAGGAGTAGCTCTTGTTTATTCCATATTTGGCTTAAGGAACTTTATCTGTGCTCATTTCAATCTCTGGTTTTATGCAGCACCCCAACTCACCTTTCCCCTTAAAAAGCATAGGTTGGTTTTCTAAATTTGAGACCCTGTTCTGTTTTGGAATTCAGTTCCTGTGTAGCCAAGTTTACATTCCATGTATTAGTGATATCTTATGATGTTTCTTTTTCTGTGTGACTTATTTCAGTTAGAATCATCGTACCTGAATCCACTCATTATGCTGCTCCGGGCCTGATGACATAGATTTCATTGCTGAGTGATACTGCGTTGTACCTATGTACCACAAGTTCTTTATCCACTTTTCACTTTCTGTGATATTGAACTTGTACGGTAAACGAGGTTCTTGTAAACAGAGCTATTCCAAAGATTTGGGTGGCTGTGTCTTTTTGATTTTAATTTCCCTAAGCTATAGGACCATAAGTGGAAGTGCCCTAGGCTCTGTTGCTTTGTTTTATAGATGTTTCAGGAAACACCATACACTTCTCCCGAGTGTCTGTTGTCAATTTACAACCCGCCAATCAGCATAACAAGGCTCCCTGTTCTCCATGGCCTGTCCTGCCTTTCTGGATTTTACACTTTTGTCAGATGGCCCTTTTGACCGGGGGGAAGTGAGACTTCATTGTAGTGCAGATTTCCTTTGCCAGTTTGCTTGGTTGGCCAAAAAGGGCGTATGCGTTTTTTCCTGAATATATTCAGGAAAAAACGCATACGCCCTTTTTGGCCAAGTGCATCATTGTGGACGTTCTGCCTCTTTTCCTATGCTTTCAATGCAATTCCAGTCTACCTCCTGAAATCGGTTTCCTGCAATTCTGCCCCGCTTTCAAGTCCTCTTGGCAGCCTTACTTCAGTATATTTTTGGACGATAGCTGTCATTTATAACTCTGCAGGTTTGTGAATTACAGTGTCCCTGAGCTCCTTTCTTCAACTCGCTTTCTTGTGACCTGGCCGCAACACCGCAGGATGGCTTCAGGCCCTAATCTGGTTCCGGCACGGCACGCTGAGCCTTTGGTTATTTCCTCTTCCTGGTGGGAAATGAGAGTTAAATTTGCCCGTCCAGACACCTCCAGCTAGTCTCTCATTGGTTCTCCCTATTCCTGTTCATCTTCCGCAGAAATTGCAAACTGGGCCAAACAGGAGCTTAAAGGCGCTGACTCTCCAAGTGGGGAGAGTGTTAGTAAAGCGTCTGGAATGTTGCACTCGAGTCCTAGGGGAGGAAAACTGAGACATATTTGAACACGTCTCCCGTTCACACGGTTGATCATACTCTGGGATGCACATGCATGTTTTAGCTGAAGGAAGAATACCTTAAACCTGGGTAGTTGAAACCCGTGGAATGGGTACCATGCAATATGACTTCAAAGGGTCTTCATTTGCTCACCGAACCTCTCCAGTCCTATCACTGCTGCGTTTATGCCCCTGTACACACGCTTGATTCTCTTTCGGAGACATAGCAATCCATAGGTTTTAAGATACTTACTAGTCAGGTACATTCTTAGGCGTTTAATATGGGGTGTTGAGTCCATTTCGTTGAGCAAGGAGTAGCTCTTGTCTGTTCCATATTTGGCTTAAGGAACTTTATCTGTGCTCATTTCAATCTCTGGTTTTATGCAGCACCCCAACTCATATTTACCCATAAGCAAGCATAAGTTGGTTTTCTAAATTTGAGACCCTGTTCTGTTTTGGAATTCAGTTCCTGTGTAGCCAAGTTTACATTCCGTGTATTAGTGATATCTTATGATGTTTCTTTCTCTGTGTGACTATTTTCAGTTAGAATCATCGTACCTGAATCCACCCATTATGCTGCTACGGGCCTGATGACATAGATTTCATTGCTGAGTGATACTGCATTGTACGTAAGTACCACAAGTTCTTTATCCATTTTTCACTTTCTGTGATATTGAACTTGTACGGTAAACGAGGTTCTTGTAAACAGAGGCGTCCCAAACTTTGGGGTGGCTGTGTCTTTTTGATTTTAATTTCCCTAAGCTATAGGACCATAAGTGGAAGTGCCCTAGGCTCTGTTGCTTTGTTTTTTAGATGTTTCAGGAAACACCATACACTTCTCCCGAGTGTCTGTTGGCAATTTACATCACGCCCATCAGCATAACAAGGCTCCCAGTTCTCCATGGCCTGTCCTGCCTTTCTGGATTTTACACTTTATTCAGATGGCCCTTTTGACCGGGGGGAAGTGAGACTTCATTGTAGTGCAGATTTCCTTTGCAAGTTTGCTTGGTTGGGCAAAAAGGGCGTATGCGTTTTTTCCTGAATATATTCAGGAAAAAACGCATACGCCCTTTTTGGCCAAGTGCATCATTGTGGACGTTCTGCCTCTTTTCCTATGCTTGAAATGCAATTCCAGTCTACCTCCTGAAATCGGTTTCCTGCAATTCTGCCCCGCTTTCAAGTCCTCTTGGCAGCCTTACTTCAGTATATTTTTGGACGATAGCTGTCATTTATAACTCTGCAGGTTTGTGAATTACAGTGCCCCTGAGCTCCTTTCTTCAACTCGCTTTCTTGTGAGCTGGCCGCAACACCGCAGGATGGCTTCAGGCCCTAATCTGGTTCCGGCACGGCACGCTGAGCCTTTGGTTAATTCCTCTTCCTGGTGCGAAATGAGAGTTAAATTTGCCCGTCCAGACACCTCCAGCTAGTCTCTCATTGGTTCTCGCTATTCTTGTTCATCTTC
The DNA here is from genome assembly GCF_951394435.1 of Stenella coeruleoalba. Classification (NCBI taxonomy): domain Eukaryota; kingdom Metazoa; phylum Chordata; class Mammalia; order Artiodactyla; family Delphinidae; genus Stenella; species Stenella coeruleoalba. The sequence goes on from NW_027646368.1 coordinate 1,069,403, forward strand.
CGCAGAAATTGCAAACTGGGCCAAACAGGAGGTTAAAGGGACTGACTCTCCAAGTCGAGAGAGTGTTAGTAAAGCGTCTGAAATGTTGCACGCGAGTACCAGGGTATGAAAACTGAGACATATTTGAACACGTCTCCCAATCACATGGTTGATCATACTCTAGGTTCCACATGCATGTTTTAGCTGAAGGAAGAATACCTTAAACCTGTGTAGTTGAAACCCGTGGAATGGGTACCATGCAATATGACTTCAAAGGGTCTTCATTTGCTCACCGAACCTCTCCAATCCTATCACTGCTGCGTTTATGCCCCTGTACACATGCTTGATTCTCTTTCGGAGACATAGCAATCCATAGGTTTTAAGATACTTACTAGTCAGGTACATACTTAGGCGTTTAATATGCGGTGTTGAGTCCATTTCGTTGAGCAAGGAGTAGCTCTTGTCTATTCCATATTTGGCTTAAGGAACTTTACCTGTGCTCATTTCAATCTCTGGTTTTATGCAGCACCCCAACTCACCTTTCCCCTTAAGCAAGCATAAGTTGGTTTTCTAAATTTGAGACCCTGTTCTGTTCTGTAATTCAGTTCCTGTGTAGCCAAGTTTACATTCCGTATTACTGATATCTTATGATGTTTCTTTTTCTGTGTGACTTATTTCAGTTAGAATCATCATACCTGAATCCACTCATTGTGCTCCTAAGGGCCTGATGACATAGATTTCATTGATGAGTGATACTGCATTGTACGTAAGTACCACAAGTTCTTTATCCATTTTTCACTTTCTGTTATATTGAAATTGTACCGTAAAAGAGGTTCTTGTAAACAGAGGCATCCCAAACTTTTGGTGGCTGTGTCTTTTTGATTTTAATTTCCCTAAGCTATAGGACCATAAGTGGCTGTGCCCTAGGCTCTGTTGCTTTGTTTTTTAGATGTTTCAGGAAACACCATACACTTCTCCCGAGTGTCTGTTCGCAATGTACATCCCACCCATCAGCACAACAAGGCTCCCAGTTCTCCATGGCCTGTCCTGCCTTTCTGGATTTTACACTTTTTTCAGATGGCCCTTTTGACCGGGGGGAAGTGAGACTTCATTGTAGTGCAGATTTCCTTTGCAAGTTTGCTTGGTTTGCCAAAAAGGGCGTATGCGTTTTTTCCTGAATATATTCAGGAAAAAACGCATACGCCCTTTTTGGCCAAGTGCATCATTGTGGACGTTCTGCCTCTTTTCCTATGCTTTCAATGCAATTCCAGTCTACCTCCTGAAATCGGTTTCCTGCAATTCTGCCCCGCTTTCAAGTCCTCTTGGCAGCCTTACTTCAGTATATTTTTGGACGATAGCTGTCATTTATAACTCTGCAGGTTTGTGAATTACAGTGCCCCTGAGCTCCTTTCTTCAACTCGCTTTCTTGTGACCTGGCCGCAACACCGCAGGATGGCTTCAGGCCCTAATCGGGTTCCAGAACGGCACGCTGAGCCTTTGGTTAATTCCTCTTCCTGGTGGGAAATGAGAGTTAAATTTGCCCGTCCAGACACCTCCAGCTAGTCTCTCATTGGTTCTCCCTATTCCTGTTCATTTTCCGCAGAAATTGCAAACTGGGCCAAACAGGACGTTAAAGGCGCTGACCCTCAATGTGGGGAGAGTGTTAGTAAAGCGTCTGGAATGTTGCACTCGAGTACCAGGGGAGGAAAACTGAGATATATTTGAACACGTCTCCCGTTCACATGGTTGATCATAGTTTGGCTTCAACATGCATGTTTAGCTGAAGGAAGAATACCTTAAACCTGGAGAGTTGAGACCCGTGGAATGGGTACCACGCAATATGACTTAAAAGGGTCTTCATTTGCTCACCGAACCTCTCCAATCCTATCACTGCTGCGTTTATGCCCCTGTACACACGCTTGATTCTCTTTTGGAGACATAGCAATCCATAGGTTTTAAGATACTTACTAGTCAGGTACATTCTTAGGCGTTTAATATGGGGTGTTGAGTCCATTTCGTTGAGCAAGGAGTAGCTCTTGTCTATTCCATATTTGGCTTAAGGAACGTTACCTGTGCTCATTTCAATCTCTGGTTTTATGCAGCACCCCAACTCACCTTTCCCCTTAAGCAAGCATAAGTTGGTTTTCTAAATTTGAGACCCTGTTCTGTTTTGGAATTCAGTTCCTGTGTAGCCAAGTTTACATTCCATGTATTAGTGATATCTTATGATGTTTCTTTTTCTGTGTGACTTATTTCAGTTAGAATCATCGTACCTGATCCACTCATTATGCTGCTACCGGCCTGATGACATAGATTTCATTGCTGAGTGATACTGCATTGTACGTAAGTACCACAAGTTCTTTACCCATTTTTCACTTTCTGTTATATTGAACATGTATGGTAAACAAGGTTCTTGTAAACAGAGGTGTCCCAAAATTTGGGGTGGCTGTGTCTTTTTGATTTTAATTTCCCTAAGCTATAGGACAATAAGTGGAAGTGCCCTAGGCTCTGTTGCTTTGTTTTTTAGATGTTTCAGGAAACACCATACACTTCTCCCGAGTGTGTGTTGGCAATTTACATCCCGCCCATCAGCATAACAAGGCTCCCAGTTCTCCATGGCCTGTCCTGCCTTTCTGAATTTTACACTTTTTTCAGATGGCCCTTTTGACCGGGGGGAAGTGAGACTTCATTGTAGTGCAGATTTCCTTTGCAAGTTTGCTTGGTTGGCCAAAAAGGGCGTATGCGTTTTTTCCTGAATATATTCAGGAAAAAACGCATACGCCCTTCTTGGCCAAGTGCATCATTGTGGACGTTCTGCCTCTTTTCCTATGCTTTCAGTGCAATTCCAGTCTACCTCCTGAAATCGGTTTCCTGCAATTCTGCCCCGCTTTCAAGTCCTCTTGGCAGCCTTACTTCAGTATATTTTTGGACGATAGCTGTCATTTATAACTCTGCAGGTTTGTGAATTACAGTGCCCCTGAGCTCCTTTCTTCAACTCGCTTTCTTGTGAGCTGGCCGCAACACCGCAGGATGGCTTCAGGCCCTAATCTGGTTCCGGCACGGCACGCTGAGCCTTTGGTTAATTCCTCTTCCTGGTGCGAAATGAGAGTTAAATTTGCCCGTCCAGACACCTCCAGCTAGTCTCTCATTGGTTCTCGCTATTCTTGTTCATCTTCCGCAGAAATTGCAAACTGGGCCAAACAGGAGGTTAAAGGGACTGACTCTCCAAGTCGAGAGAGTGTTAGTAAAGCGTCTGAAATGTTGCACGCGAGTACCAGGGTATGAAAACTGAGACATATTTGAACACGTCTACCAATCACATGGTTGATCATACTCTAGGTTCCACATGCATGTTTTAGCTGAAGGAAGAATACCTTAAACCTGTGTAGTTGAAACCCGTGGAATGGGTACCATGCAATATGACTTCAAAGAGTCTTCATTTGCTCACCGAACCTCTCCAATCCTATCACTGCTGCGTTTATGCCCCTGTACACATGCTTGATTCTCTTTCGGAGACATAGCAATCCATAGGTTTTAAGATACTTACTAGTCAGGTACATACTTAGGCGTTTAATATGCGGTGTTGAGTCCATTTCGTTGAGCGAGGAGTAGCTCTTGTCTATTCCATATTTGGCTTAAGGAACTTTACCTGTGCTCATTTCAATCTCTGGTTTTATGCAGCACCCCAACTCACCTTTCCCCTTAAGCAAGCATAAGTTGGTTTTCTAAATTTGAGACCCTGTTCTGTTCTGTAATTCAGTTCCTGTGTAGCCAAGTTTACATTCCGTATTACTGATATCTTATGATGTTTCTTTTTCTGTGTGACTTATTTCAGTTAGAATCATCATACCTGAATCCACTCATTGTGCTCCTAAGGGCCTGATGACATAGATTTCATTGATGAGTGATACTGCATTGTACGTAAGTACCACAAGTTCTTTATCCATTTTTCACTTTCTGTTATATTGAAATTGTACCGTAAAAGAGGTTCTTGTAAACAGAGGCATCCCAAACTTTTGGTGGCTGTGTCTTTTTGATTTTAATTTCCCTAAGCTATAGGACCATAAGTGGATGTGCCCTAGGCTCTGTTGCTTTGTTTTTTAGATGTTTCAGGAAACACCATACACTTCTCCCGAGTGTCTGTTCGCAATGTACATCCCACCCATCAGCACAACAAGGCTCCCAGTTCTCCATGGCCTGTCCTGCCTTTCTGGATTTTACACTTTTTTCAGATGGCCCTTTTGACCGGGGGGAAGTGAGACTTCATTGTAGTGCAGATTTCCTTTGCAAGTTTGCTTGGTTTGCCAAAAAGGGCGTATGCGTTTTTTCCTGAATATATTCAGGAAAAAACGCATACGCCCTTTTTGGCCAAGTGCATCATTGTGGACGTTCTGCCTCTTTTCCTATGCTTTCAATGCAATTCCAGTCTACCTCCTGAAATCGGTTTCCTGCAATTCTGCCCCGCTTTCAAGTCCTCTTGGCAGCCTTACTTCAGTATATTTTTGGACGATAGCTGTCATTTATAACTCTGCAGGTTTGTGAATTACAGTGCCCCTGAGCTCCTTTCTTCAACTCGCTTTCTTGTGAGCTGGCCGCAACACCGCAGGATGGCTTCAGGCCCTAATCGGGTTCCGGAACGGCACGCTGAGCCTTTGGTTAATTCCTCTTCCTGGTGGGAAATGAGAGTTAAATTTGCCCGTCCAGACACCTCCAGCTAGTCTCTCATTGGTTCTCCCTATTCCTGTTCATTTTCCGCAGAAATTGCAAACTGGGCCAAACAGGACGTTAAAGGCGCTGACCCTCAATGTGTGGAGAGTGTTAGTAAAGCGTCTGGAATGTTGCACTCGAGTACCAGGGGAGGAAAACTGAGATATATTTGAACACGTCTCCCGTTCACACGGTTGATCATAGTTTGGCTTCCACATGCATGTTTAGCTGAAGGAAGAATACCTTAAACCTGGAGAGTTGAGACCCGTGGAATGGGTACCACGCAATATGACTTAAAAGGGTCTTCATTTGCTCACCGAACCTCTCCAATCCTATCACTGCTGCGTTTATGCCCCTGTACACACGCTTGATTCTCTTTTGGAGACATAGCAATCCATAGGTTTTAAGATACTTACTAGTCAGGTACATTCTTAGGCGTTTAATATGGGGTGTTGAGTCCATTTCGTTGAGCAAGGAGTAGCTCTTGTCTATTCCATATTTGGCTTAAGGAACGTTACCTGTGCTCATTTCAATCTCTGGTTTTATGCAGCACCCCAACTCACCTTTCCCCTTAAGCAAGCATAAGTTGGTTTTCTAAATTTGAGACCCTGTTCTGTTTTGGAATTCAGTTCCTGTGTAGCCAAGTTTACATTCCATGTATTAGTGATATCTTATGATGTTTCTTTTTCTGTGTGACTTATTTCAGTTAGAATCATCGTACCTGAATCCACTCATTATGCTGCTACCGGCCTGATGACATAGATTTCATTGCTGAGTGATACTGCATTGTACGTAAGTACCACAAGTTCTTTACCCATTTTTCACTTTCTGTTATATTGAGCATGTATGGTAAACAAGGTTCTTGTAAACAGAGGTGTCCCAAACTTTCGGGTGGCTGTGTCTTTTTGATTTTAATTTCCCTAAGCTATAGGACAATAAGTGGAAGTGCCCTAGGCTCTGTTGCTTTGTTTTTTCGATGTTTCAGGAAACACCATACACTTCTCCCGAGTGTGTGTTGGCAATTTACATCCCGCCCATCAGCGTAACAAGGCTCCCAGTTCTCCATGGCCTGTCCTGCCTTTATGAATTTTACACTTTTTTCAGATGGCCCTTTTGACCGGGGGGAAGTGAGACTTCATTGTAGTGCAGATTTCCTTTGCAAGTTTGCTTGGTTGGGCAGAAAGGGCGTATGCGTTATTTCCTGAATATATTTAGGAAAAAATGCATACGCCCTTTTTGGCCAAGTGCATCATTGTGGATGTTCTGCCTCTTTTCCTATGCTTTCAATGCAATTCCAGCCTACCTCCTGAAATTGGTTTCCTGCAATTCTGCCCCGCTTTCAAGTCCTCTTGGCAGCCTTACTTCAGTATATTTTTGGACGATAGCTGTCATTTATAACTCTGCAGGTTTGTGAATTACAGTGCCCTGAGCTCGTTTCTTCAACTCGCTTTCTTTTGAGCTGGCCGCAACACCGCAGGATGGCTTCAGGCCTTAATCTGTTTCCGGCATGGCACGCTGAGCCTTTGGTTAATTCCTCTTCCTGGTGGGAAATGAGAGTTAAATTTGCCCGTCCAGACACCTCCAGCTAGTCTCTCATTGGTTCTCGCTATTCCTGTTCATCTTCCGCAGAAATTGCAAACTGGGCCAAACAGGAGGTTAAAGGGACTGACTCTCCAAGTCTGGAGAGTGTTAGTAAAGCGTCTGGAATGTTGCACCCGAGTACCAGGGTACGAAAACTGAGACATATTTGAACACATCTCCCGTTCACACGGTTGATCATACTCTGGGTTCCACATGCATGTTTTAGCTGAAGGAAGAATACCTGAAACCTGGAGAGTTGAGACCCGTGGAATGGGTACCATGCAATATGACTTCAAAGGGTCTTCATTTGCTCACCGAACCTCTCCAATCCTATCACTGCTGCGTTTATGCCCCTGTACACACGCTTGATTCTCTTTTGGAAACATAGCAATCCATAGGTTTTAAGATACTTACTAGTCAGGTACATTCTTAGGCGTTTAATATGGGGTGTTGAGTCCATTTCGTTGAGCAAGGAGTAGCTCTTGTCTATTCCATATTTGGCTTAAGGAACTTTATCTGTGCTCATTTCAATCTCTGGTTTTATGCAGCACCCCAAATCACATTTACCCATAAGCAAGCATAAGTTGGTTTTCTAAATTTGAGACCCTGTTCTGTTTTGGAATTCAGTTCCTGTGTAGCCAAGTTTACATTCCGTGTATTAATGATATCTTATGATGTTTCTTTCTCTGTGTGACTAGTTTCAGTTCGAATCATCGTACCTGAATCCACTCATTATGCTGCTATGTGCCTGATGACATAGATTTCATTGCTGAGTGATATTGCTTTGTACGTAAGAACCACAAGTTCTTTATCCATTTTTCACTTTCTGCGATGTTGAACTTGTACTGTAAACGAGGTTCTTGTAAACAGAGGTGTCCCAAATTTTGGGGTGGCTGTGTCTTTTTGATTTTAATTTCCCTAAGCTATAGGTGCATAAGTGGAAGTGCCCTAGGCTCTGTTGCTTTGTTTTTTAGATGTTTCAGGAAACACCATACACTTCTCCCGAGTGTGTGTTGGCAATTTACATCCCGCCCATCAGCGTAACAAGGCTCCCAGTTCTCCATGGCCTGTCCTGCCTTTCTGGATTTTACACTTTTTTCAGATGGCCCTTTTGACCGGGGGGAAGTGAGACTTCATTGTAGTGCAGATTTCCTTTGCAAGTTTGCTTGGTTGGGCAAAAAGGGCATATGCGTTTTTTCCTGAATATATTCAGGAAAAAACGCATACGCCCTTTTTGGCCAAGTGCATCATTGTGGACGTTCTGCCTCTTTTCCTATGCTTTCAATGCAATTCCAGTCTACCTCCTGAAATCGGTTTCCTGCAATTCTGCCCCGCTTTCAAGTCCTCTTGGCAGCCTTACTTCAGTATATTTTTGCACGATAGCTGTCATTTATAACACTGCAGGTTTGTGAATTACAGTGCCCCTGAGCTCCTTTCTTCAACTCGCTTTCTTTTGTGTTGGCCGCAACACCACAGGATGGCTTCAGGCCCTAATCTGGTTCCGGCACGGCACGCTGAGCCTTTGGTTAATTCCTCTTCCTGGTTGGAAATGAGAGTTAAATTTGCCCGTCCAGACACCTCCAGCTAGTCTCTCATTGGTTCTCGCTATTCCTGTTCATCTTCCGCAGAAATTGCAAACTGGGCCAAACAGGAGGTTAAAGGGACTGACTCTCCAAGTGGGGAGAGTGTTAGTAAAGCGTCTGCAATGTTGCACCCGAGTACCAGGGTACGAAAACTGAGACATATTTGAACACGTCTCCCGATCACATGGTTCATCATACTCTAGGTTCCACATGCATGTTTTGGCTAAAGGAAGAATACCTTAAACCTGGGTAGTTGAAACCCGTGGAATGGGTACCATGCAATATGACTTCAAAGGGTCTTCATTTGCTCACCGAACCTCTCCAATCCTATCACTGCTGTGTTTATGCCCCTGTACACACGCTTGATTCTCTTTTGGAGACATAGCAATCCATAGGTTTTAAGATACTTACTAGTCAGGTACATTCTTAGGCGTTTAATATGGGGTGTTGAGTCCATTTCGTTGAGCAAGGAGTAGCTCTTGTCTATTCCATATTTGGCTTAAGGAAATTTATCTGTGCTCATTTCAATCTCTGGTTTTATGCAGCACCCCAACTCACCTTTACCCTTAAGCAAACATAAGTTGGTTTTCTAAATTTGAGACCCTGTTCTGTTCTTTAATTCAGTTCCTATGTAGCCAAGTTTAGATTCCGTGTATTACTGATATCTTATGATGTTTCTTTTTCTGTGTGACTTATTTCAGTTAGAATCATCATACCTGAATCCACTCATTGTGCTGCTAAGGGCCTGATGACATAGATTTCATTGCTGAGTGATATTGCTTTGTAAGTAAATACCACAACTTCTTTATCCATTTTTCACTTTCTGCGATGTTGAACTTGTACTGTAAACGAGGTTCTTGTAAACAGAGGCATCGCAACGTTGGGGTGGCTGTGTCTTTTTGATTTTAATTTCCCTAAGCTATAGGACCATAAGTGGAAGTGCCCTAGGCTCTGTTGCTTTGTTTTTTAGATGTTTCAGGAAACACCATATACTTCTCCCGAGTGTCTGTTGGCAATGTACATCCCGCCCATCAGCATAACAAGGCTCCCAGTTCTCCATAGCCTGTCCTGCCTTTCTGGATTTTACACTTTTTTCAGATGGCCCTTTTGTCCGATGGGAAGTGAGACTTCATTCTAGTGCAGATTTCCTTTGCAAGTTTAATTGGTTGGGCAAAAAGGGCGTATGCGTTATTTCCTGAATATATTCAGGAAAAAACGCATACGCCCTTTTTGGCCAAGTGCATCATTGTGGACGTTCTGCCTCTTTTCCTATGCTTTCAATGCAATTCCAGCCTACCTCCTGAAATCGGTTTCCTGCAATTCTGCCCCGCTTTCAAGTCCTCTTGGCAGCCTTACTTCAGTATATTTTTGGACGATAGCTGTCATTTATAACTCTGCAGGTTTGTGAATTACAGTGCCCCGAGCTCATTTCTTCAACTCGCTTTCTTTTGAGCTGGCCGCAACACCGCAGGATGGCTTCAGGCCCTAATCTGTTTCCGGCATGGCACGCTGAGCCTTTGGTTAATTCCTCCTCCTGGTGGGAAATGAGAGTTAAATTTGCCCGTCCAGACACCTCTAGCTAGTCTCTCATTGGTTCTCGCTATTCCTGTTCATCTTCCGCAGAAATTGCAAACTGGGCCAAACAGGAGGTTAAAGGGACTGATTCTCCAAGTCTGGAGAGTGTTAGTAAAGCGTCTGGAATGTTGCACCCGAGTACCAGGGTACGAAAACTGAGACATATTTGAACACGTCTCCCGTTCACACGGTTGATCATACTCTGGGTTCCACATGCATGTTTTTCCTGAAGGAAGAATACCTGAAACCTGGAGAGTTGAGACCCGTGGAATGGGTACCATGCAATATGACTTCAAAGGGTCTTCATTTGCTCACCGAACCTCTCCAATCCTATCACTGCTGCGTTTATGCCCCTGTACACACGCTTGATTCTCTTTTGGAAACATAGCAATCCATAGGTTTTAAGATACTTACTAGTCAGGTACATTCTTAGGCGTTTAATATGGGGTGTTGAGTCCATTTCGTTGAGCAAGGAGTAGCTCTTGTCTATTCCATATTTGGCTTAAGGAACTTTATCTGTGCTCATTTCAATCTCTGGTTTTATGCAGCACCCCAACTCACATTTACCCATAAGCAAGCATAAGTTGGTTTTCTAAATTTGAGACCCTGTTCTGTTTTGGAATTCAGTTCCTGTGTAGCCAAGTTTACATTCCGTGTATTAGTGATATCTTATGATGTTTCTTTCTCTGTGTGACTAGTTTCAGTTCGAATCATCGTACCTGAATCCACTCATTATGCTGCTATGTGCCTGATGACATAGATTTCATTGCTGAGTGATATTGCTTTGTACGTAAGTACCACAAGTTCTTTATCCATTTTTCACTTTCTGCGATGTTGAACTTGTACTGTAAACGAGGTTCTTGTAAATAGAGGTGTCCCAAACTTTGGGGTGGCTGTGTCTTTTTGATTTTAATTTCCCTAAGCTATAGGACCATAAGTGGAAGTGCCCTAGGCTCTGTTGCTTTGTTTTTTAGATGTTTCAGGAAACACCATACACTTCTCCCGAGTGTCTGTTGGCAATTTACATCCCGCCCATCAGCATAACAAGGCTCCCAGTTCTCCATGGCCTGTCCTGCCTTTCTGGATTTTACACTTTTTTCAGATGGCCCTTTTGACCGGGGGGAAGTGAGACTTCATTGTAGTGCAGATTTCCTTTGCAAGTTTGCTTGGTTGGCCAAAAAGGGCGTATGCGTTATTTCCTGAATATATTCAGGAAAAAACGCATATGCCCTTTTTGGCCAAGTGCATCATTGTGGACGTTCTGCCTCTTTTCCTATGCTTTCAGTGCAATTCCAGCCTACCTCCTGAAAACGGTTTCCTGCAAATCTGCCCCGCTTTCAAGTCCTCTTGGCAGCCTTACTTCAGTATATTTTTGGACGATAGCTGTCATTTATAACTCTGCAGGTTTGTGAATTACAGTGCCCCGAGCTCCTTTCTTCAACTCGCTTTCTTTTGAGCTGGCCGCAACACCGCAGAATGGCTTCAGGCCCTAATCTGTTTCCGGCATGGCACGCTGAGCCTTTGGTTAATTCCTCTTCCTGGTGGGAAATGAGAGTTAAATCTGCAGGTCCAGACACCTCCAGCTAGTCTCTCATTGGTTCTCCCTATTCCTGTTCATCTTTCGCAGAAATTGCAAACTGGGCCAAATAGGAGGTTAAAGGCGCTGACTCTCCAAGTGGGGAGAGTCTTAGTAAAGCGTCTGGAATGTTGTACCCGAGTACCAGGGTACGAAAACTCAGACATATTTGAACACGTCTCCCGTTCACACGGTTGATCATACTCTGGGTTCCACATGCATGTTTTAGCTGAAGGAAGAATACCTTAAACCTGGAGAGTTGAGACCCGTGTAATGGGTACCATAAATATGACTTCAAAGGGTCTTCATTTGCTCACCGAACCTCTCCAATCCTATCACTGCTGCGTTTATGCCCCTGTACACACGCTTGATTCTCTTTTGGAGACATAGCAATCCATAGGTTTTAACATACTTACTAGTCAGGTACATTCTTAGGCGTTTAATATGGGGTGTTCAGTCCATTTCATTGAGCAAGGAGTAGCTCTTGTCTATTCCATGTTTGGCTTAAGGAACTTTATCAGTGCTCATTTCAATCTCTGGTTTTATGCAGCACCCCAACTCACCTTTCCCCTTAAGCAAGCATAAGTTGGTTTTCTAAATTTGAGACCCTGTTCTCTTTTGGAATTCAGTTCCTGTGTAGCCAAATTTACATTCCGTGTATTAGTGATATCTTATGATGTTTCTTTTTCTGTGTGACTTATTTCAGTTGGAATCATCATACCTGAATCCACTCTTTATGCTGCTAAGGGCCTGATGACATAGATTTCATTGCTGAGTGATACTGCATTGTACGTAATTACCACAAGTTCTTTATCCATTTTTCACTTTCTGTGATATTGAACTTGTACGGTAAACGAGGTTCTTGTAAACAGAGGCGTCCCAAACTTTGGGGTGGCTGTGTCTTTTGGATTTTAATTTCCCTAAGCTATAGGACCATAAGTGGAAGTGCCCTAGGCTCTGTTGCTTTGTTTTTTAGATGTTTCAGGAAACACCATACACTTCTCCCGAGTGTCTGTTGGCAAATTAAATCCCGCCCATCAGCATAACAAGGCTCCCAGTTCTCCATGGCCTGTCCTGCCTTTCTGGATTTTACACTTTTTTCAGATGGCCCTTTTGACCGGGGGGAAGTGAGACTTCATGGTAGTGCAGATGTCCTTTGCAAGCTTGCTTGGTTGGCCAAAAAGGGCGTATGCGTTTTTTCGTGAATATATTCAGGAATAAACGCATAGGCACTTTTTGGCCAAGTGCATCATTGTGGACGTTCTGCCTCTTTTCCTATGCTTTCAATGCAATTCCAGTCTACCTCCTGAAATCGGTTTCCTGCAATTCTGACCCGCTTTCAAGTCCTCTTGGCAGCCTTACTTCAGTATATTTTTGGACGATAGCTGTCATTTATAACTCTGCAGGTTTGTGAATTACAGTGCCCCTGAGCTCCTTTCTTCAACTCGCTTTCTTTTGAGCTGGCCGCAACACCGCAGGATGGCTTCAGGCCCTAATCTGGTTCCGGCACGGCACGCTGAGCCTTTGGTTATTTCTTCTTCCTGGTGGGAAATGAGAGTTAAATTTGCCCGTCCAGACACCTCCAGCTAGTCTCTCATTGGTTCTCACTATTCCTGTTCATCTTCCTCAGAAATTGCAAACTGGGCCAAACAGGAGGTTAAAGGGAGTGACTCTCCAAGTCGGGAGAGTGTTAGTAAAGTGTCTGGAATGTTGCATCCGAGTACCAGGGTACGAAAACTGAGACATATTTGAACACGTCTCCCGATCACATGGTTGATCATACTCTAGGTTCCACATGCATGTTTTAGCTGAAGGAAGAATACCTTAAACCTGGGTAGTTGAAACCCGTGGATTGGGTAGCATGCAATATGACTTCAAAGGGTCTTCATTTGCTCACCGAACCTCTCCAATCCTATCACTGCTGCGTTTATGCCCCTGTAGACATGCTTGATTCTCCTTCGGAGACATAGCAATCCATAGGTTTTAAGATACTTACTAGTCAGGTACATTCTTAGGCGTTTAATATGCGGTGTTGAGTCCATTTCATTGAGCAAGGAGTAGCTCTTGTCTATTCCATATTTGGCTTAAGGAACTTTATTTGTGCTCATTTCAATCTCTGGTTTTATGCAGCACCCCAACTCACCTTTCCCCTTAAGCAAGCATAAGTTGGTTTTCTAAATTTGAGACCCTGTTCTGTTCTGTAATTCAGTTCCTGTGTAGCCAAGTTTACATTCCGTGTATTAGTGATATCTTATGATGTTTCTTTTTCTGTGTGACTTATTTCAGTTAGAATCATCATACCTGAATCCACTCATTGTGCTGCTAAGGGCCTGATGACATAGATTTCATTGCTGAGTGATATTGCTTTGTAAGTAAATACCACAACTTCTTTATCCATTTTTCACTTTCTGCAATGTTGAACTTGTACTGTTAATGAGGTTCTTGTAAACAGAGGCGTCCCAAACTTTGTGTTGGCTGTGTCTTTTTGATTTTAATTTCCCTAAGCTATAGGACCATAAGTGGAAGTGCCCTAGGCTCTGTTGCTTTGTTTTTTAGATGTTTCAGGAAACACCATACACTTCTCCCGAGTGTGTGTTGGCAATTTACATCCCACCCATCAGCATAACAAGGCTCCCAGTTCTCCATGGCCTGTCCTGCCTTTCTGGATTTTACACTTTTTTCAGATGGCCCTTTTGACCGGGGGGAAGTGAGACTTCATTGTAGTGCAGATTTCCTTTGCAAGCTTGCTTGGTTGACCAAAAAGTGCGTATGCGTTTTTTCCTGACTATATTCAGGAAAAAAAGCATACGCCCTTTTTGGCCAAGTGCATCATTGTGGATGTTCTGCCTCTTTTCCTATGCTTTCAATGCAATTCCAGTCTACCTCCTGAAATCGGTTTCCTGCAATTCTGCCCCACTTTCAAGTCCTCTTGGCAGCCTTACTTCAGTATATTTTTGGACGATAGCTTTCATTTATAACTCTGCAGGTTTGTGAATTACAGTGCCCCTGAGCTCCTTTCTTCAACTCGCTTTCCTTTGAGCTGGCCGCAACACCGCAGGATGGCTTCAGGCCCTAATCTGGTTCCGGCACGGCACGCTGAGCCTTTGGTTATTTCCTCTTTTTGGTGGGAAATGAGAGTTAAATTTACCCGTCCAGACACCTCCTGCTAGTCTCTCATTGGTTCTCGCTATTCCTGTTCATCTTCCACAGAAATTGCAAACTGGGCCAAACAGGAGGTTAAAGGCGCTGACTCTCCAAGTGGGGAGAGTGTTAGTAAAGCGTCTGGAATGTTGCACCCGAGTACCAGGGGAGGAAAACTGAGACATATTTGAACACGTCTCCCGATCACATGGTTGATCATACTCTGGGTTCCACATGCATGTTTTAGCTGAAGGAAGAATACTTTAAACCTGGAGAGTTGAGACCCGTGGAATGGGTACCATGCAATATGACTTCAAAGGGTCTTCATTTGCTCACCAAACCTCTCCAATCCTATCACTGCTGCGTGTATGCCCCTGTACACACGCTTGATTCTCTTTTGGAGACATAGCAATCCATAGGTTTTAAGTTACTTACTAGTCAGGTACATTCTTAGGCGTTTAATATGGGGTGTTGAGTCCATTTCGTTGAGCAAGGAGTAGCTCTTGTCTATTCCATATTTGGCTTAAGGAACTTTATCTGTGCTCATTTCAATCTCTGGTTTTATGCAGCACCCCAACTCACCTTTCCCCTTAAGCAAGCATAAGTTGGTTTTCTAAATTTGAGACCCTGTTCTGTTTTGGAATTCAGTTCCTGTGTAGCCAAGTTTACATTCCGTGTATTAGTGATATCTTATGATGTTTCTTTTTCTGTGTGACTTATTTCAGTTAGAATCATCGTACCTGAATCCACTCATTATGCTGCTACGGACCTGATGACATAGATTTCATTGCTGAATGATACTGCATTGTACGTAAGTACCACAATTTCTTTATCCATTTTTCACTTTCTGTGATATTGAACTTGTACGGTAAATGAGGTTCTTGTAAACAGAGGCGTCCCAAACTTTGGGGTGGCTGTGTCTTTTGGATTTTAATTTCCCTAAGCTATAGGACCATAAGTGGAAGTGCCCTAGGCTCTGTTGCTTTGGTTTTTAGATGTTTCAGGAAACACCATACACTTCTCTCGAGTGTCTGTTGGCAATTTACATCCCGCCCATCAGCATAACAAGGCTCCCAGTTCTCCATGGCCTGTCCTGCCTATCTGGATTTTACACTTTTTTCAGATGGCCCTTTTGACCGGGGGGAAGTGAGACTTCATTGTAGTGCAGATTTCCTTTGCAAGTTTGCTTGGTTGGCCAAAAAGGGCGTATGCGTTTTTTCCTGAATATATTCAGGAAAAAACGCATACGCCCTTTTTGGCCAAGTGCATCATTGTGGACGTTCTGCCTCTTTTCCTATGCTTTCAATGCAATTCCAGTCTACCTCCTGAAATCGGTTTCCTGCAATTCTGTCCCGCTTTCAAGTCCTCTTGGCAGCCTTACTTCAGTATATTTTTGCACGATAGCTGTCATTTATAACTCTGCAGGTTTGTGAATTACAGTGCCCCTGAGCTCCTTTCTTCAACTCGCTTTATTTTGAGCTGGCCGCAACACCGCAGGATGGCTTCAGGCCTTAATCTGGTTCCGGCACGGCACGCTGAGCCTTTGGTTATTTCCTCTTCCTGGTGGGAAATGAGAGTTAAATTTGCCCGTCCAGACACCTCCAGCTAGTCTCTCATTGGTTCTCGCTATTCCTGTTCATCTTCCGCAGAAATTGCAAACTGGGCCAAACAGGAGGTTAAAGGCACTGACTCTCCAAGTGGGGAGAGTGTTAGTAAAGCGTCTGGAATGTTGCACCCGATTACCAGGGGAGGAAAACTCAGACATATTTGAACACGTCTCCCGTTCACACGGTTGATCATACTCTGGGTTCCACATGCATGTTTTAGCTGAAGGAAGAATACCTTAAACCTGGAGAGTTGAGACCCGTGTAATGGGTACCATGCAATATGACTTCAAAGGGTCTTCATTTGCTCACCGAACCTCTCCAATCCTATCACTGCTGCGTTTATGCCCCTGTACACACGCTTGATTCTCTTTTGGAGACATAGCAATCCATAGGTTTTAAGATACTTACTAGTCAGGTACATTCTTAGGCGTTTAATATGGGGTGTTGAGTCCATTTCGTTGAGCAAGGAGTAGCTCTTGTCTATTCCACATTTGGCTTAAGGAACTTTATCTGTGCTCATTTCAATCTCTGGTTTTATGCAGCACCCCAACTCACCTTTCCCCTTAAGCAAGCATAAGTTGGTTTTCTAAATTTGAGACCCTGTTCTGTTTTGGAATTCAGTTCCTGTGTAGCCAAGTTTACATTCCGTGTATTAGTGATATCTTATGATGTTTCTTTTTCTGTGTGACTTATTTCAGTTAGAATCATCATACCTGCATCCACTCATTGTCCTCCTAAGGGCCTGATGACATAGATTTCATTGCTGAGTGATATTGCTTTGTAAGTAAATACCACAACTTCTTTACCCATTTTTCACTTTCTGCGATGTTGAACTTGTACTGTAAATGAGGTTCTTGTAAACAGAACCGTCCCAAACTTTGGGGTGGCTGTGTCTTTTTGATTTTAATTTCCCTAAGCTATAGGACCATAAGTGGAAGTGCCCTAGGCTCTGTTGCTTTGTTTTTTAGATGTTTCAGGAAACACCATACACTTCTCCTGAGTGTCTGTTGGCAATTTACATCCCGCCCATCAGCATAACAAGGCTCCCAGTTCTCCATGGCCTGTCCTGCCTTTCTGGATTTTACACTTTTTTCAGATGGCCCTTTTGACCGGGGGGAAGTGAGACTTCATTGTAGTGCAGATTTGCTTTGCAAGCTTGCTTGGTTGGCCAAAAAGGGAGTATGCGTTTTTTCGTGAATATATTCAGGAATAAACGCATAGGCACTTTTTGGCCAAGTGCATCATTGTGGACGTTCTGCCTCTTTTCCTATGCTTGAAATGCAATTCCAGTCTACCTCCTGAAATCGGTTTCCTGCAATTCTGCCCCGCTTTCAAGTCCTCTTGGCAGCCTTACTTCAGTATATTTTTGCACGATAGCTGTCATTTAAACTCTGCAGGTTTGTGAATTACAGTGCCCCTGAGCTCCTTTCTTCAACTCGCTTTCTTGTGACCTGGCCGCAACACCACAGGATGGCTTCAGGCCCTAATCTTGTTCCGGCACAGCACGCTGAGCCTTTGGTTAATTCCTCTTCCTCGTGGGAAATGAGGGTTAAATTTGCCCATCCAGACACCTCCAGCTAGTCTCTCATTGGTTCTCGCTATTCCTGTTCATCTTCCGCAGAAATTGCAAACTGGGCCAAACAGGAGGTTAAAGGGACTGACTCTCCAAGTCGGGAGAGTGTTAGTAAAGCATCTGGAATGTTGCACCCGAGTACCAGGGTACGAAAACTGAGATATATTTGAACACGTCTCCCAATCACATGGTTGATCATACTCTGGGTTCCACATGCATGTTTTAGCTGAAGGAAGAATACCTTAAACCTGTGTAGTTGAAACCCGTGGAATGGGTACCATGCAATATGACTTCAAAGGGTCTTCATTTGCTCACCGAACCTCTCCAATCCTATCATTGCTGCGTTTATGCCCCTGTACACATGCTTGATTCTCTTTCGGAGACATAGCAATCCATAGGTTTTAAGATACTTACTAGTCATGTACATTCTTGGGCGTTTAATATGGGGTGTTGAGTCCAATTCATTGAGCAAGGAGTAGCTCTTGTCTATTCCATATTTGGCTTAAGGAACTTTATCTGTGCTCATTTCAATCTCTGGTCTTATGAGCACCCCAACTCACCTTTCCCCTTAAGCAAGCATATGTTGGTTTTCTAAATTTGAGACCCTGTTCTGTTCTGTAATTCAGTTCCTGTGTAGCCAAGTTTACATTCCGTGTATTAGTGATATCTTATGATGTTTCTTTTTCTGTGTGACTTATTTCAGTTAGAATCATCATACCTGAATCCACTCATTGTGCTGCTAAGGGCCTGATGACATAGATTTCATTGCTGAGTGATATTGCTTTGTAAGTAAATACCACAACTTCTTTATCCATTTTTCACTTTCTGTAATGTTGAACTTGTACTGTAAACGAGGTTCTTGTAAATAGAGGCGTCCCAAGCTTTGGGGTGGCTGTGTCTTTTTGATTTTAATTTCCCTAAGCTATAGGACCAAAAGTGGAAGTGCCCTAGGCTCTGTTGCTTTGTTTTTTAGATGTTTCAGGAAACACCATACACTTCTCCCGAATGTCTGTTGGCAATTTACATCCCGCCCATCAGCATAACAAGGCTCCCAGTTCTCCATGGCCTGTCCTGCCTTTCTGGATTTTACACTTTTTTCAGATGGCCCTTTTGACCGGGGGGAAGTGAGACTTCATTGTAGTGCAGATTTCCTTTGCAAGTTTGCTTGGTTGGCCAAAAAGGGCGTTTGGGTTTTTTCCTGAATATATTCAGGAAAAAACGCATACGCCCTTTTTGGCCAAGTGCATCATTGTGGACGTTCTGCCTCTTTTCCTATGCTTTCAATGCAATTCCAGTCTACCTCCTGAAATCGGTTTCCTGCAATTCTGCCCCGCTTTCAAGTCCTCTTGGCAGCCCTACTTCAGTATATTTTTGGACGATAGCTGTCATTTATAACTCTGCAGGTTTGTGAATTACAGTGCCCCTGAGCTCCTTTCTTCAACTCGCTTTCTGGTGACTTGGCCGCAACACTGCAGTATGGCTTCAGGCCCTAATCTGGTTCCGGCACGGCACGCTGAGCCTTTGGTTAATTCCTCTTCCTGGTGGGAAATGAGAGTTAAATTTGCCCGTCCAGACACCTCCAGCTAGTCTCTCATTGTTTCTCGCTATTCCTGTTTATCTTCCGCAGAAATTGCAAACTGGGCCAAACAGGAGGTTAAAGGGACTGACTCTCCAAGTCGGGAGAGTGTTAGTAAAGCGTCTGGAATGTTGCACCCGAGTACCAGGGTACGAAAACTGAGACATATTTGAACACGTCTCCCGTTCACACGGTTGATCATACTCTGGGTTCCACATGCATGTTTTAGCTGAAGGAAGAATACCTTAAACCTGGAGAGTTGAGACCCGTGTAATGGGTACCATGCAATATGACTTCAAAGGGTCTTCATTTGCTCACCGAACCTCTCCAATCCTATCACTGCTGCGTTTATGCCCCTGTACACATGCTTGAATCTCTTTCGGAGACATAGCAATCCATAGGTTTTAAGATACTTACTAGTCAGGTACATTCTTAGGCGTTTAATATGCGGTGTTGAGTCCATTTCGTTGAGCAAGGAGTAGCTCTTGTCTATTCCATATTTGGCTTAAGGAACTTTATCTGTGCTCATTTCAATCTCTGGTTTTATGCAGCACCCCAACTCACCTTTCCCCTTAAGCAAGCATAAGTTGGTTTTCTAAATTAGAGACACTGTTCTGTTCTGTAATTCAGTTCCTGTGTAGCCAAGTTTACATTCCGTGTATTAGTGATATCTTATGATGTTTCTTTTTCTGTGTGACTTATTTCAGTTAGAATCATCGTACCTGAATCCACTCATTATGCTGCTACGGGCCTGATGACATAGATTTCATTGCTGAGTTATACTGCATTGTACGTAAGTACCACAAGTACTTTATCCATTTTTCACTTTCTGTGATATTGAAATTGTATCGTAAATGAGGTTCTTGTAAACAGAGGCATCCCAAACTTTCGGTGGCTGTGTCTTTTTGATTTTAATTTCCCTAAGCTATAGGACCATAAGTGGAAGTGCCCTAGGCTCTGTTGCTTTGTTTTTTAGATGTTTCAGGAAACACCATACACTTCTCCCTAGTGTCTGTTGGCAATTTACATCCTGCCCATCAGCATAACAAGGCTCCCAGTTCTCCATGGCCTGTCCTGCCTTTCTGGATTTTACACTTTTTTCAGATGGCCCTTTTGACCGGGGGGAAGTGAGACTTCATTGTAGTGCAGATTTCCTTTGCAAGCTTGCTTGGTTGGCCAAAAAGGGCGTATGCGCTTTTTCCTGAATATATTCAGGAAAAAACGCATACGCCCTCTTTGGCCAAGTGCATCATTGTGGACGTTCTGTCTCTTTTCCTATGCTTTCAATGCAATTCCAGTCTACCTCCTGAAATCGGTTTCCTGCAATTCTGCCCCGCTTTCAAGTCCTCTTGGCAGCCTTACTTCAGTATAGTTTTGGACGATAGCTGTCATTTATAACTCTGCAGGTTTGTGAATTACAGTGCCCCTGAGCTCCTTTCTTCAACTCGATTTCTTTTGAGCTGGCCGCAACACCGCAGGATGGCTTCAGGCCCTAATCTGGTTCCGGCACGGCACGCTGAGCCTTTGGTTATTTCCTCTTCCTGGTGGGAAATGAGAGTTAAATTTGCCCGTCCAGACACCTCCAGCTAGTCTCTCATTGGTTCTCGCTATTCCTGTTCATCTTCCGCAGAAATTGCAAACTGGGCCAAACAGGAGGTTAAAGGCGCTGACTTTCCAAGTGGGGAGAGTGTTAGTAAAGCGTCTGGAATGTTGCACCCGAGTACCAGGGGAGGAAAACTCAGACATATTTGAACACGTCTCCCGTTCACACGGTTGATCATACTCTGGGTTCCACATGCATGTTTTAGCTGAAGGAAGAATACCTTAAACCTGGAGAGTTGAGACCCGTGTAATGGGTACCATAAATATGACTTCAAAGGGTCTTCATTTGCTCACCGAACCTCTCCAATCCTATCACTGCTGCGTTTATGCCCCTGTACACACGCTTGATTCTCTTTTGGAGACATAGCAATCCATAGGTTTTAACATACTTACTAGTCAGGTACATTCTTAGGCGTTTAATATGGGGTGTTCAGTCCATTTCATTGAGCAAGGAGTAGCTCTTGTCTATTCCATGTTTGGCTTAAGGAACTTTATCAGTGCTCATTTCAATCTCTGGTTTTATGCAGCACCCCAACTCACCTTTCCCCTTAAGCAAGCATAAGTTGGTTTTCTAAATTTGAGACCCTGTTCTTTTTGGAATTCAGTTCCTGTGTAGCCAAGTTTACATTCCGTGTATTAGTGATATCTTATGATGTTTCTTTTTCTGTGTGACTTATTTCAGTTGGAATCATCATACCTGAATCCACTCTTTATGCTGCTAAGGGCCTGATGACATAGATTTCATTGCTGAGTGATACTGCATTGTACGTAATTACCACAAGTTCTTTATCCATTTTTCACTTTCTGTGATATTGAACTTGTACGGTAAACGAGGTTCTTGTAAACAGAGGCGTCCCAAACTTTGGGGTGGCTGTGTCTTTTGGATTTTAATTTCCCTAAGCTATAGGACCATAAGTGGAAGTGCCCTAGGCTCTGTTGCTTTGTTTTTTAGATGTTTCAGGAAACACCATACACTTCTCCCGAGTTTCTGTTGGCAATTTACATCCCGCCCATCAGCATAACAAGGCTCCCAGTTCTCCATGGCCTGTCCTGCCTTTCTGGATTTTACACTTTTTTCAGATGGCCCTTTTGACCGGGGGGAAGTGAGACTTCATGGTAGTGCAGATGTCCTTTGCAAGCTTGCTTGGTTGGCCAAAAAGGGCGTATGCGTTTTTTCGTGAATATATTCAGGAATAAACGCATAGGCACTTTTTGGCCAAGTGCATCATTGTGGACGTTCTGCCTCTTTTCCTATGCTTTCAATGCAATTCCAGTCTACCTCCTGAAATCGGTTTCCTGCAATTCTGCCCCGCTTTCAAGTCCTCTTGGCAGCCTTACTTCAGTATATTTTTGGACGATAGCTGTCATTTATAACTCTGCAGGTTTGTGAATTACAGTGCCCCTGAGCTCCTTTCTTCAACTCGCTTTCTTTTGAGCTGGCCGCAACACCGCAGGATGGCTTCAGGCCCTAATCTGGTTCTGGCACGGCACGCTGAGCCTTTGGTTATTTCTTCTTCCTGGTGGGAAATGAGAGTTAAATTTGCCCGTCCAGACACCTCCAGCTAGTCTCTCATTGGTTCTCACTATTCCTGTTCATCTTCCTCAGAAATTGCAAACTGGGCCAAACAGGAGGTTAAAGGGAGTGACTCTCCAAGTCGGGAGAGTGTTAGTAAAGTGTCTGGAATGCTGCATCCGAGTACCAGGGTACGAAAACTGAGACATATTTGAACACGTCTCCCGATCACATGGTTGATCATACTCTAGGTTCCACATGCATGTTTTAGCTGAAGGAAGAATACCTTAAACCTGGGTAGTTGAAACCCGTGGATTGGGTAGCATGCAATATGACTTCAAAGGGTCTTCATTTGCTCACCGAACCTCTCCAATCCTATCACTGCTGCGTTTATGCCCCTGTAGACATGCTTGATTCTCCTTCGGAGACATAGCAATCCATAGGTTTTAAGATACTTACTAGTCAGGTACATTCTTAGGCGTTTAATATGCGGTGTTGAGTCCATTTCATTGAGCAAGGAGTAGCTCTTGTCTATTCCATATTTGGCTTAAGGAACTTTATTTGTGCTCATTTCAATCTCTGGTTTTATGCAGCACCCCAACTCACCTTTCCCCTTAAGCAAGCATAAGTTGGTTTTCTAAATTTGAGACCCTGTTCTGTTCTGTAATTCAGTTCCTGTGTAGCCAAGTTTACATTCCGTGTATTAGTGATATCTTATGATGTTTCTTTTTCTGTGTGACTTATTTCAGTTAGAATCATCATACCTGAATCCACTCATTGTGCTGCTAAGGGCCTGATGACATAGATTTCATTGCTGAGTGATATTGCTTTGTAAGTAAATACCACAACTTCTTTATCCATTTTTCACTTTCTGCAATGTTGAACTTGTACTGTTAATGAGGTTCTTGTAAACAGAGGCGTCCCAAACTTTGTGTTGGCTGTGTCTTTTTGATTTTAATTTCCCTAAGCTATAGGACCATAAGTGGAAGTGCCCTAGGCTCTGTTGCTTTGTTTTTTAGATGTTTCAGGAAACACCATACACTTCTCCCGAGTGTGTGTTGGCAATTTACATCCCACCCATCAGCATAACAAGGCTCCCAGTTCTCCATGGCCTGTCCTGCCTTTCTGGATTTTACACTTTTTTCAGATGGCCCTTTTGACCGGGGGGAAGTGAGACTTCATTGTAGTGCAGATTTCCTTTGCAAGCTTGCTTGGTTGGCCAAAAAGTGCGTATGCGTTTTTTCCTGACTATATTCAGGAAAAAAAGCATACGCCCTTTTTGGCCAAGTGCATCATTGTGGATGTTCTGCCTCTTTTCCTATGCTTTCAATGCAATTCCAGTCTACCTCCTGAAATCGGTTTCCTGCAATTCTGCCCCACTTTCAAGTCCTCTTGGCAGCCTTACTTCAGTATATTTTTGGACGATAGCTTTCATTTATAACTCTGCAGGTTTGTGAATTACAGTGCCCCTGAGCTCCTTTCTTCAACTCGCTTTCTTTTGAGCTGGCCGCAACACCGCAGGATGGCTTCAGGCCCTAATCTGGTTCCGGCACGGCACGCTGAGCCTTTGGTTATTTCCTCTTTTTGGTGGGAAATGAGAGTTAAATTTACCCGTCCAGACACCTCCAGCTAGTCTCTCATTGGTTCTCGCTATTCCTGTTCATCTTCCACAGAAATTGCAAACTGGGCCAAACAGGAGGTTAAAGGCGCTGACTCTCCAAGTGGGGAGAGTGTTAGTAAAGCGTCTGGAATGTTGCACCCGAGTACCAGGGGAGGAAAACTGAGACATATTTGAACACGTCTCCCGATCACATGGTTGATCATACTCTGGGTTCCACATGCATGTTTTAGCTGAAGGAAGAATACCTTAAACCTGGAGAGTTGAGACCCGTAGAATGGGTACCATGCAATATGACTTCAAAGGGTCTTCATTTGCTCACCAAACCTCTCCAATCCTATCACTGCTGCGTGTATGCCCCTGTACACACGCTTGATTCTCTTTTGGAGACATAGCAATCCATAGGTTTTAAGTTACTTACTAGTCAGGTACATACTTAGGCGTTTAATATGGGGTGTTGAGTCCATTTCGTTGAGCAAGGAGTAGCTCTTGTCTGTTCCATATTTGGCTTAAGGAACTTTATCTGTGCTCATTTCAATCTCTGGTTTTATGCAGCACCCCAACTCACCTTTCCCCTTAAGCAAGCATAAGTTGGTTTTCTAAATTTGAGACCCTGTTCTGTTTTGGAATTCAGTTCCTGTGTAGCCAAGTTTACATTCCGTGTATTAGTGATATCTTATGATGTTTCTTTTTCTGTGTGACTTATTTCAGTTAGAATCATCGTACCTGAATCCACTCATTATGCTGCTACGGACCTGATGACATAGATTTCATTGCTGAATGATACTGCATTGTACGTAAGTACCACAATTTCTTTATCCATTTTTCACTTTCTGTGATATTGAACTTGTACGGTAAATGAGGTTCTTGTAAACAGAGGCGTCCCAAACTTTGGGGTGGCTGTGTCTTTTGGATTTTAATTTCCCTAAGCTATAGGACCATAAGTGGAAGTGCCCTAGGCTCTGTTGCTTTGGTTTTTAGATGTTTCAGGAAACACCATACACTTCTCTCGAGTGTCTGTTGGCAATTTACATCCCGCCCATCAGCATAACAAGGCTCCCAGTTCTCCATGGCCTGTCCTGCCTATCTGGATTTTACACTTTTTTCAGATGGCCCTTTTGACCGGGGGGAAGTGAGACTTCATTGTAGTGCAGATTTCCTTTGCAAGTTTGCTTGGTTGGCCAAAAAGGGCGTATGCGTTTTTTCCTGAATATATTCAGGAAAAAACGCATACGCCCTTTTTGGCCAAGTGCATCATTGTGGACGTTCTGCCTCTTTTCCTATGCTTTCAATGCAATTCCAGTCTACCTCCTGAAATCGGTTTCCTGCAATTCTGTCCCGCTTTCAAGTCCTCTTGGCAGCCTTACTTCAGTATATTTTTGCACGATAGCTGTCATTTATAACTCTGCAGGTTTGTGAATTACAGTGCCCCTGAGCTCCTTTCTTCAACTCGCTTTATTTTGAGCTGGCCGCAACACCGCAGGATGGCTTCAGGCCTTAATCTGGTTCCGGCACGGCACGCTGAGCCTTTGGTTATTTCCTCTTCCTGGTGGGAAATGAGAGTTAAATTTGCCCGTCCAGACACCTCCAGCTAGTCTCTCATTGGTTCTCGCTATTCCTGTTCATCTTCCGCAGAAATTGCAAACTGGGCCAAACAGGAGGTTAAAGGCACTGACTCTCCAAGTGGGGAGAGTGTTAGTAAAGCGTCTGGAATGTTGCACCCGATTACCAGGGGAGGAAAACTCAGACATATTTGAACACGTCTCCCGTTCACACGGTTGATCATACTCTGGGTTCCACATGCATGTTTTAGCTGAAGGAAGAATACCTTAAACCTGGAGAGTTGAGACCCGTGTAATGGGTACCATGCAATATGACTTCAAAGGGTCTTCATTTGCTCACCGAACCTCTCCAATCCTATCACTGCTGCGTTTATGCCCCTGTACACACGCTTGATTCTCTTTTGGAGACATAGCAATCCATAGGTTTTAAGATACTTACTAGTCAGGTACATTCTTAGGCGTTTAATATGGGGTGTTGAGTCCATTTCGTTGAGCAAGGAGTAGCTCTTGTCTATTCCACATTTGGCTTAAGGAACTTTATCTGTGCTCATTTCAATCTCTGGTTTTATGCAGCACCCCAACTCACCTTTCCCCTTAAGCAAGCATAAGTTGGTTTTCTAAATTTGAGACCCTGTTCTGTTTTGGAATTCAGTTCCTGTGTAGCCAAGTTTACATTCCGTGTATTAGTGATATCTTATGATGTTTCTTTTTCTGTGTGACTTATTTCAGTTAGAATCATCATACCTGCATCCACTCATTGTCCTCCTAAGGGCCTGATGACATAGATTTCATTGCTGAGTGATATTGCTTTGTAAGTAAATACCACAACTTCTTTACCCATTTTTCACTTTCTGCGATGTTGAACTTGTACTGTAAATGAGGTTCTTGTAAACAGAGCCGTCCCAAACTTTGGGGTGGCTGTGTCTTTTTGATTTTAATTTCCCTAAGCTATAGGACCATAAGTGGAAGTGCCCTAGGCTCTGTTGCTTTATTTTTTAGATGTTTCAGGAAACACCATACACTTCTCCCGAGTGTCTGTTGGCAATTTACATCCCGCCCATCAGCATAACAAGGCTCCCAGTTCTCCATGGCCTGTCCTGCCTTTCTGGATTTTACACTTTTTTCAGATGGCCCTTTTGACCGGGGGGAAGTGAGACTTCATTGTAGTGCAGATTTGCTTTGCAAGCTTGCTTGGTTGGCCAAAAAGGGAGTATGCGTTTTTTCGTGAATATATTCAGGAATAAACGCATAGGCACTTTTTGGCCAAGTGCATCATTGTGGACGTTCTGCCTCTTTTCCTATGCTTGAAATGCAATTCCAGTCTACCTCCTGAAATCGGTTTCCTGCAATTCTGCCCCGCTTTCAAGTCCTCTTGGCAGCCTTACTTCAGTATATTTTTGGACGATAGCTGTCATTTAAACTCTGCAGGTTTGTGAATTACAGTGCCCCTGAGCTCCTTTCTTCAACTCGCTTTCTTGTGACCTGGCCGCAACACCACAGGATGGCTTCAGGCCCTAATCTTGTTCCGGCACAGCACGCTGAGCCTTTGGTTAATTCCTCTTCCTCGTGGGAAATGAGGGTTAAATTTGCCCATCCAGACACCTCCAGCTAGTCTCTCATTGGTTCTCGCTATTCCTGTTCATCTTCCGCAGAAATTGCAAACTGGGCCAAACAGGAGGTTAAAGGGACTGACTCTCCAAGTCGGGAGAGTGTTAGTAAAGCATCTGGAATGTTGCACCCGAGTACCAGGGTACGAAAACTGAGATATATTTGAACACGTCTCCCAATCACATGGTTGATCATACTCTGGGTTCCACATGCATGTTTTAGCTGAAGGAAGAATACCTTAAACCTGTGTAGTTGAAACCCCTGGAATGGGTACCATGCAATATGACTTCAAAGGGTCTTCATTTGCTCACCGAACCTCTCCAATCCTATCATTGCTGCGTTTATGCCCCTGTACACATGCTTGATTCTCTTTCGGAGACATAGCAATCCATAGGTTTTAAGATACTTACTAGTCAGGTACATTCTTGGGCGTTTAATATGGGGTGTTGAGTCCAATTCATTGAGCAAGGAGTAGCTCTTGTCTATTCCATATTTGGCTTAAGGAACTTTATCTGTGCTCATTTCAATCTCTGGTCTTATGAGCACCCCAACTCACCTTTCCCCTTAAGGAAGCATATGTTGGTTTTCTAAATTTGAGACCCTGTTCTGTTCTGTAATTCAGTTCCTGTGTAGCCAAGTTTACATTCCGTGTATTAGTGATATCTTATGATGTTTCTTTTTCTGTGTGACTTATTTCAGTTAGAATCATCATACCTGAATCCACTCATTGTGCTGCTAAGGGCCTGATGACATAGATTTCATTGCTGAGTGATATTGCTTTGTAAGTAAATACCACAACTTCTTTATCCATTTTTCACTTTCTGCAATGTTGAACTTGTACTGTAAACGAGGTTCTTGTAAATAGAGGCGTCCCAAGCTTTGGGGTGGCTGTGTCTTTTTGATTTTAATTTCCCTAAGCTATAGGACCAAAAGTGGAAGTGCCCTAGGCTCTGTTGCTTTGTTTTTTAGATGTTTCAGGAAACACCATACACTTCTCCCGAATGTCTGTTGGCAATTTACATCCCGCCCATCAGCATAACAAGGCTCCCAGTTCTCCATGGCCTGTCCTGCCTTTCTGGATTTTACACTTTTTTCAGATGGCCCTTTTGACCGGGGGGAAGTGAGACTTCATTGTAGTGCAGATTTCCTTTGCAAGTTTGCTTGGTTGGCCAAAAAGGGCGTATGGGTTTTTTCCTGAATATATTCAGGAAAAAACGCATACGCCCTTTTTGGCCAAGTGCATCATTGTGGACGTTCTGCCTCTTTTCCTATGCTTTCAATGCAATTCCAGTCTACCTCCTGAAATCGGTTTCCTGCAATTCTGCCCCGCTTTCAAGTCCTCTTGGCAGCCCTACTTCAGTATATTTTTGGACGATAGCTGTCATTTATAACTCTGCAGGTTTGTGAATTACAGTGCCCCTGAGCTCCTTTCTTCAACTCGCTTTCTGGTGACTTGGCCGCAACACTGCAGTATGGCTTCAGGCCCTAATGTGGTTCCGGCACGGCACGCTGAGCCTTTGGTTAATTCCTCTTCCTGGTGGGAAATGAGAGTTAAATTTGCCCGTCCAGACACCTCCAGCTAGTCTCTCATTGTTTCTCGCTATTCCTGTTTATCTTCCGCAGAAATTGCAAACTGGGCCAAACAGGAGGTTAAAGGGACTGACTCTCCAAGTCGGGAGAGTGTTAGTAAAGCGTCTGGAATGTTGCACCCGAGTACCAGGGTACGAAAACTGAGACATATTTGAACACGTCTCCCGTTCACACGGTTGATCATACTCTGGGTTCCACATGCATGTTTTAGCTGAAGGAAGAATACCTTAAACCTGGAGAGTTGAGACCCGTGTAATGGGTACCATGCAATATGACTTCAAAGGGTCTTCATTTGCTCACCGAACCTCTCCAATCCTATCACTGCTGCGTTTATGCCCCTGTACACATGCTTGAATCTCTTTCGGAGACATAGCAATCCATAGGTTTTAAGATACTTACTAGTCAGGTACATTCTTAGGCGTTTAATATGGGGTGTTGAGTCCATTTCGTTGAGCAAGGAGTAGCTCATGTCTATTCCATATTTGGCTTAAGGAACTTTATCTGTGCTCATTTCAATCTCTGCTTTTATGCAGCTCCCCAACTCACCTTTCCCCTTAAGCAAGCATAAGTTGGTTTTCTAAATTTGAGACCCTGTTCTGTTTTGGAATTCAGTTCCTGTGTAGCCAAGTTTACATTCCGTGTATTAGTGATATCTTATGATGTTTCTTTTTCTGTGTGACTTATTTCAGTTAGAATCATCGTACCTGAATCCACTCATTATGCTGCTACGGGCCTGATGACATAGATTTCATTGCTGAGTGATACTGCATTGTACGTATGTACCACAAGTATTTTATCCATTTTTCACTTTCTGTGATATTGAACTTGTATGGTAAACGAGGTTCTTGTAAGCAGAGCCATCCCAAACATTGGGGTGGCTGTGTCTTTTTGATTTTAATTTCCCTAAGCTATAGGACCATAAGTGGAAGTGCCCTAGGCTCTGTTGCTTTGTTTTTTAGATGTTTCAGGAAACACCATACACTTCTCCAGAGTGGCTGTTGGCAATTTACATCCCGCTCAGCAGCATAATAAGGCCCTCAGTTCTCCATGGCCTGTCCTGCCTTTCTGGATTTTACACTTTTATCAGATAGCCCTTTTGACCGGGGGGCAGTGAGACTTCATTGTAGTGCAGATTTCCTTTGCAAGCTTCCTTGGTTGGCCAGAAACGGCGTATGCGTTTTTTCCTGAATATATTCAGGAAAAAACGCATACGCCCTTTTTGGCCAAGTGCATCATTGTGGACGTTCTGCCTCTTTTCCTATGCTTTACATGCAATTCCTGTCTACCTCCTGTAATCAGTTTCCTGCAATTCTGCCCCGCTTTCAAGTCCTCTTGGCAGCCCTACTTCAGTATATTTTTGGACGATAGCTGTCATTTATAACTCTGCAGGTTTGTGAATTACAGT
Source organism: Stenella coeruleoalba (assembly GCF_951394435.1). NCBI lineage: Eukaryota > Metazoa > Chordata > Mammalia > Artiodactyla > Delphinidae > Stenella > Stenella coeruleoalba. Next base: position 1,099,199 of record NW_027646368.1, read on the forward strand.
GCCCCTGAGCTCCTTTCTTCAACTCGCTTTCTTGTGAGCTGGCCGTAACACCACAGGATGGCTTCAGGCCCTAATCTGGTTCTGGCACGGCACGCTGAGCCTTTGGTTAATTCCTCTTCCTGGTGGGAAATGAGAGTTAAATTTGCCCGTCCAGACACCTCCAGCTAGTCTCTCATTGGTTCTCGCTATTCCTGTTCATCTTCTGCAAAAATTGCAAACTGGGCCAAACAGGAGGTTAAAGGGACTGACTCTCCAAGTCGGGGGAGTGTTAGTAAAGCGTCTGGAATGTTGCACCCGAGTACCAGGGTACGAAAACTGAGACATATTTGAACACGTCTCCCGATCACATGGTTGATCATACTCTGGCTTCCACATGCATGTTTTAGCTGAAGGAAGAATACCTTAAACCTGGGTAGTTGAAACCCGTGTAATGGGTACCATGCAATATGACTTCAAAGGGTCTTCATTTGCTCACCGAACCTCTCCAATCCTATCACTGCTGCGTGTATGCCCCTGTACACATGCTTGATTCTCTTTTGGAGACATAGCAATCCATAGGTTTTAAGATACTTACTAGTCAAGTACATTCTTAGGCGTTTAATATGGGACGTTGAGTCCATTTCGTTGAGCAATGAGTAGCTCTTGTCTATTCCATATTTGGCTTAAGGAACTTTATCTGTGCTCATTTCAATCTCTGGTTTTATGCAGCACCCCAACTCACCTTTCCCCTTAAGCAAGCATAAGTTGGTTTTCTACATTTGAGACACTGTTCTGTTTTGGAATTCAGTTCCTGTGTAGCCAAGTTTACATTCCGTGTATTAGTGATATCTTATGATGTTTCTTTTTCTGTGTGACTTATTTCAGTTAGAATCATAGTACCTGAATCCACTCATTATGCTGCTACGGGCCTGATGACATAGATTTCATTGCTGAGTGATACTGCATTGTACGTAAGTACCACGATTTCTTTATCCATTTTTCACTTTCTGTGATATTGAACTTGTACGGTAAACGAGGTTCTTGTAAACAGTGGCGTCCCAAACTTTGGGGTGGCTGTGTCTTTTGGATTTTAATTTCCCTAAGCTATAGGACCATAAGTGGAAGTGCCCTAGGCTCTGTTGTTTTGTTTTTTAGATGTTTCAGGAAACACCATACGCTTCTCTCCAGTGTCTGTTGGCAATTTACATCCCGCCAATCAGCATAACAAGGCTCCCAGTTCTCCATGGCCTGTCCTGCCTTTCTGGATTTTACACTTTTTTCAGACGGCCCTTTTGACCGGGGGGAAGTGAGACTTCATTGTAGTGCAGATTTCCTTTGCAAGCTTGCTTGGTTGGCCAAAAAGAGCGTATGCGTTTTTTCCTGAATATATTCAGGAAAAAACGCATACGCCCTTTTTGGCCAAGTGCATCATTGTGGACGTTATGCCTCTTTTCCTATGCTTTCAATGCAATTCCAGTCTACCTCCTGAAATCGGTTTCCTGCAATTCTGCCCCGCTTTCAAGTCCTCTTGGCAGCCTTACTTCAGTATAGTTTTGGACGATAGCTGTCATTTATAACTCTGCAGTTTTGTGAATTACAGTGCCCCTGAGCTCCTTTCTTCAACTCGCTTTCTTGTGACCTGACCGCAACACTGCAGGATGGCTTCAGGCCCTAATCTGGTTCTGGCACGGCATGCTGAGCCTTTGGTTAATTCCTCTTCCTGGTGGAAAATGAGAGTTAAATTTGCCCGTCCAGACACCTCCAGCTAGTCTCTCATTGGTTCTCGCTATTCCTGTTCATCTTCCGCAGAAATTGCAAACTGGGCCAAACAGGAGGTTAAAGGGACTGACTCTCCAAGTCGGGAGAGTGTTAGTAAAGTGTCTGGAATGTTGCACCCGAGGACCAGGGGAGGAAAACTGAGACATATTTGAACACGTCTCCCGATCACATGGTTGATCATACTCTGGGTTCCACATGCATGATTTAGCTGAAGGAGGAATACCTTAAACCTGGGTAATTGAAACCCGTGGAAGGGGTACCATGCAATATGACTTCGAAGGGTCTTCATTTGCTCACTGAACCTCTCCAATCCTATCACTGCTGCGTTTATGCCCCTGTACACATGCTTGATTCTCTTTCGGAGGCATAGCAATCCATAGGTTTTAAGATACTTACTAGTCAGGTACATTCTTAGGCGTTTAATATGCGGTCTTGAGTCCATTTCGTTGAGCAAGGAGTAGCTCTTGTCTATTCCATATTTGGCTTAAGGAACTTTATCTGTGCTCATTTCAATCTCTGGTTTTATGCAGCACCCCAACTCACCTTTCCCCTTAAGCAAGCATAAGTTGGTTTTCTAAATATGAGACGCTGTTCTGTTTTGGAATTCAGTTCCTGTGTAGCCAAGTTTACATTCCGTGTATTACTGATATCTTATGATGTTTCTTTTTCTCTGTGACTTATTTCAGTTAGAATCATCGTACCTGAATCCACTCATTATGCTGCTACGGGCCTGATGACATAGATTTCATTGCTGAGTGATACTGCATTGTACGTAAGTACCACAATTTCTTTATCCATTTTTCACTTTCTGTGATATTGAACTTGTACGGTAAACGAGGTTCTTGTAAACAGAGGCGTCCCAAACTTTGGGGTGGCTGTGTCTTTTGGATTTTAATTTCCCTAAGCTATAGGACCATAAGTGGAAGTGCCCTAGGCTCTGTTGTTTTGTTTTTTAGCTGTTTCAGGAAACACCATACACTTCTCTCGAGTGTCTGTTGGCAATTTACATCCCGCCCATCAGCATAACAAGGCTCCCAGTTCTCCATGGCCTGTCCTGCCTTTCTGGATTTTACACTTTTTTCAGATGGCCCTTTTGACCGGGGGGAAGTGAGACTTCATTGTAGTGCAGATTTCCTTTGCAAGCTTGCTTGGTTGGCCAAAAAGGGCGTATGCGTTTTTTCCTGAATATATTCAGGAAAAAACGCATACGCCCTTTTTGGCCAAGTGCATCATTGTGGACGTTCTGCCTCTTTTCCTATGCTTTCAATGCAATTCCAGTCTACCTCCTGAAATCGGTTTCCTGCAATTCTGCCCTGCTTTCAAGTCCTCTTGGCAGCCTTACTTCAGTATAATTTTGGACGATAGCTGTCATTTATAACTCTGCAGTTTTGTGAATTACAGTGCCCCTGAGCTCCTTTCTTCAACTCGCTTTCTTGTGACCTGACCGCAACACTGCAGGATGGCTTCAAGCCCTAATCTGGTTCTGGCACGGCATGCTGAGCCTTTCGTTAATTCCTCTTCCTGGTGGAAAATGAGAGTTAAATTTGCCCGTCCAGACACCTCCAGCTAGTCTCTCATTGGTTCTCGCTATTCCTGTTCATCTTCCGCAGAAATTGCAAACTGGGCCAAACAGGAGGTTAAAGGGACTGACTCTCCAAGTCGGGAGAGTGTTAGTAAAGTGTCTGAAATGTTGCACCCGAGTACCAGGGGAGGAAAACTGAGACATATTTCAACACGTCTCCCGATCACATGGTTGATCATACTCTGGGTTCCACATGCATGATTTAGCTGAAGGAGGAATACCTTAAACCTGGGTAATTGAAACCCGTGGAATGGGTACCATGCAATATGACTTCGAAGGGTCTTCATTTGCTCACTGAACCTCTCCAATCCTATCACTGCTGCGTTTATGCCCCTGTACACATGCTTGATTCTCTTTCGGAGGCATAGCAATCCATAGGTTTTAAGATACTAGTCATGTACATTCTTAGGCGTTTAATATGCGGTGTTGAGTCCATTTCATTGAGCAAGGAGTAGCTCTTGTCTATTCCATATTTGGCTTAAGGAACTTTATCTGTGCTCATTTCAATCTCTGGTTTTATGCAGCACCCCAACTCACCTTTCCCCTTAAGAAAGCATAAGTTGGTTTTCTAAATTTGAGACCCTGTTCTGTTCTGTAATTCAGTTCCTGTGTAGCCAAGTTTACATTTCGTGTATTACTGATATCTTATGACGTTTCTTTTTCTGTGTGACTTATTTCAGTTAGAATCATCATACCTGAATCCACTCATTATGCTGCTACGGGCCTGATGATATAGATTTCATTGCTGAGTGATACTGCATTGTACGTAAGTACTACAAGTTCTTTATCCATTTTTCACTTCTGTGATATTGAACTTGTACGGTAAACGAGGTTCTTGTAAACAGAGGCGCCCAAACTTTGGGGTGGCTGTGTCTTTTTCATTTTAATTTCCCTAAGCTATAGGACCATAAGTGGAAGTGCCCTAGGCTCTGTTGCTTTGTTTTTCATATGTTTCAGGAAACACCATACACTTCTCCCGAGTGTCTGTTGGCAATTTACATCCCGCCCATCAGCATAACAAGGCTCCCAGTTCTCCATGGCCTGTCCTGCCTTTCTGGATTTTACAGTTTTTTCAGATGGCCCTTTTGACCGGGGGGAAGTGAGACTTCATTGTAGTGCAGATTTCCTTTGCAAGCTTGCTTGGTTGGCCAAAAAGGGCGTATGCGTTTTTTCCTGAATATATTCAGGAAAAAACGCATACGCCCTTTTTGGCCAAGTGCATCATTGTGGACGTTCTGCCTCTTTTCCTATGCTTTCAATGCAATTCCAGTCTACCTCCTGAAATCGGTTTCCTGCAATTCTGCCCCGCTTTCAAGTCCTCTTGGCAGCCTTACTTCAGTATAGTTTTGGACGATAGCTGTCATTTATAACTCTGCAGTTTTGTGAATTACAGTGCCCCTGAGCTCCTTTCTTCAACTCGCTTTCTTGTGACCTGACCGCAACACTGCAGGATGGCTTCAAGCCCTAATCTGGTTCTGGCACGGCATGCTGAGCCTTTCGTTAATTCCTCTTCCTGGTGGAAAATGAGAGTTAAATTTGCCCGTCCAGACACCTCCAGCTAGTCTCTCATTGGTTCTCGCTATTCCTGTTCATCTTCCGCAGAAATTGCAAACTGGGCCAAACAGGAGGTTAAAGGGACTGACTCTCCAAGTCGGGAGAGTGTTAGTAAAGTGTCTGAAATGTTGTACCCGAGTACCAGGGGAGGAAAACTGAGACATATTTCAACACGTCTCCCGATCACATGGTTGATCATACTCTGGGTTCCACATGCATGATTTAGCTGAAGGAGGAATACCTTAAACCTGGGTAATTGAAACCCGTGGAATGGGTACCATGCAATATGACTTCGAAGGGTCTTCATTTGCTCACTGAACCTCTCCAATCCTATCACTGCTGCGTTTATGCCCCTGTACACATGCTTGATTCTCTTTCGGAGGCATAGCAATCCATAGGTTTTAAGATACTTACTAGTCATGTACATACTTAGGCGTTTAATATGCGGTGTTGAGTCCATTTCGTTGAGCAAGGAGTAGCTCTTGTCTATTCCATATTTGGCTTAAGGAACTTTATCTGTGCTCATTTCAATCTCTGGTTTTATGCAGCACCCCAACTCACCTTTCCCCTTAAGAAAGCATAAGTTGGTTTTCTAAATTTGAGACCCTGTTCTGTTCTGTAATTCAGTTCCTGTGTAGCCAAGTTTACATTTTGTGTATTACTGATATCTTATGACGTTTCTTTTTCTGTGTGACTTATTTCAGTTAGAATCATCATACCTGAATCCACTCATTATGCTGCTACGGGCCTGATGATATAGATTTCATTGCTGAGTGATACTGCATTGTACGTAAGTACTACAAGTTCTTTATCCATTTTTCACTTCTGTGATATTGAACTTGTACGGTAAACGAGGTTCTTGTAAACAGAGGCGCCCAAACTTTGGGGTGGCTGTGTCTTTTTCATTTTAATTTCCCTAAGCTATAGGACCATAAGTGGAAGTGCCCTAGGCTCTGTTGCTTTGTTTTTCATATGTTTCAGGAAACACCATACACTTCTCCCGAGTGTCTGTTGGCAATTTACATCCCGCCCATCAGCATAACAAGGCTCCCAGTTCTCCATGGCCTGTCCTGCCTTTCTGGATTTTACAGTTTTTTCAGATGGCCCTTTTGACCGGGGGGAAGTGAGACTTCATTGTAGTGCAGATTTCCTTTGCAAGCTTGCTTGGTTGGCCAAAAAGGGCGTATGCGTTTTTTCCTGAATATATTCAGGAAAAAACGCATACGCCCTTTTTGGCCAAGTGCATCATTGTGGACGTTCTGCCTCTTTTCCTATGCTTTCAATGCAATTCCAGTCTACCTCCTGAAATCGGTTTCCTGCAATTCTGCCCCGCTTTCAAGTCCTCTTGGCAGCCTTACTTCAGTATAGTTTTGGACGATAGCTGTCATTTATAACTCTGCAGTTTTGTGAATTACAGTGCCCCTGAGCTCCTTTCTTCAACTCGCTTTCTTGTGACCTGACCGCAACACTGCAGGATGGCTTCAAGCCCTAATCTGGTTCTGGCACGGCATGCTGAGCCTTTCGTTAATTCCTCTTCCTGGTGGAAAATGAGAGTTAAATTTGCCCGTCCAGACACCTCCAGCTAGTCTCTCATTGGTTCTCGCTATTCCTGTTCATCTTCCGCAGAAATTGCAAACTGGGCCAAACAGGAGGTTAAAGGGACTGACTCTCCAAGTCGGGAGAGTGTTAGTAAAGTGTCTGAAATGTTGTACCCGAGTACCAGGGGAGGAAAACTGAGACATATTTCAACACGTCTCCCGATCACATGGTTGATCATACTCTGGGTTCCACATGCATGATTTAGCTGAAGGAGGAATACCTTAAACCTGGGTAATTGAAACCCGTGGAATGGGTACCATGCAATATGACTTCGAAGGTTCTTCATTTGCTCACTGAACCTCTCCAATCCTATCACTGCTGCGTTTATGCCCCTGTACACATGCTTGATTCTCTTTCGGAGGCATAGCAATCCATAGGTTTTAAGATACTTACTAGTCATGTACATACTTAGGCGTTTAATATGCGGTGTTGAGTCCATTTCGTTGAGCAAGGAGTAGCTCTTGTCTATTCCATATTTGGCTTAAGGAACTTTATCTGTGCTCATTTCAATCTCTGGTTTTATGCAGCACCCCAACTCACCTTTCCCCTTAAGAAAGCATAAGTTGGTTTTCTAAATTTGAGACCCTGTTCTGTTCTGTAATTCAGTTCCTGTGTAGCCAAGTTTACATTTTGTGTATTACTGATATCTTATGACGTTTCTTTTTCTGTGTGACTTATTTCAGTTAGAATCATCATACCTGAATCCACTCATTATGCTGCTACGGGCCTGATGATATAGATTTCATTGCTGAGTGATACTGCATTGTACGTAAGTACTACAAGTTCTTTATCCATTTTTCACTTCTGTGATATTGAACTTGTACGGTAAACGAGGTTCTTGTAAACAGAGGCGCCCAAACTTTGGGGTGGCTGTGTCTTTTTCATTTTAATTTCACTAAGCTATAGGACCATAAGTGGAAGTGCCCTAGGCTCTGTTGCTTTGTTTTTCATATGTTTCAGGAAACACCATACACTTCTCCCGAGTGTCTGTTGGCAATTTACATCCCGCCCATCAGCATAACAAGGCTCCCAGTTCTCCATGGCCTGTCCTGCCTTTCTGGATTTTACAGTTTTTTCAGATGGCCCTTTTGACCGGGGGGAAGTGAGACTTCATTGTAGTGCAGATTTCCTTTGCAAGCTTGCTTGGTTGGCCAAAAAGGGCGTATGCGTTTTTTCCTGAATATATTCAGGAAAAAACGCATACGCCCTTTTTGGCCAAGTGCATCATTGTGGACGTTCTGCCTCTTTTCCTATGCTTTCAATGCAATTCCAGTCTACCTCCTGAAATCGGTTTCCTGCAATTCTGCCCCGCTTTCAAGTCCTCTTGGCAGCCTTACTTCAGTATAGTTTTGGACGATAGCTGTCATTTATAACTCTGCAGTTTTGTGAATTACAGTGCCCCTGAGCTCCTTTCTTCAACTCGCTTTCTTGTGACCTGACCGCAACACTGCAGGATGGCTTCAAGCCCTAATCTGGTTCTGGCACGGCATGCTGAGCCTTTCGTTAATTCCTCTTCCTGGTGGAAAATGAGAGTTAAATTTGCCCGTCCAGACACCTCCAGCTAGTCTCTCATTGGTTCTCGCTATTCCTGTTCATCTTCCGCAGAAATTGCAAACTGGGCCAAACAGGAGGTTAAAGGGACTGACTCTCCAAGTCGGGAGAGTGTTAGTAAAGTGTCTGGAATGTTGCACCCGAGTACCAGGGGAGGAAAACTGAGACATATTTCAACACGTCTCCCGATCACATGGTTGATCATACTCTGGGTTCCACATGCATGTTTTAGCTGAAGGAAGAATACCTTAAACCTGGGTAGTTGAAACCCGTGGAATGGGTACCATGCAATATTACTTCAAAGGGTTTCATTTGCTCACTGAACCTCTCCAATCCTATCACTGCTGCGTTTATGCCCCTGTACACATGCTTGATTCTCTTTCGGAGACATAGCAATCCATAGGTTTTAAGATACTTACTAGTCAGGTACATTCTTAGGCGTTTAATATGCGGTGTTGAGTCCATTTCGTTGAGCAAGGAGTAGCTCTTGTCTATTCCATATTTGGCTTAACGAACTTTATTTGTGCTCATTTCAATCTCTGGTTTTATGCAGCACCCCAAGTCACCTTTCCCCTTAAGCAAGCATAAGTTGGTTTTCTAAATTTGAGACCCTGTTCTGTTCTGTAATTCAGTTCCTGTGTAGCCAAGTTTACATTCCGTGTATTAGTGATATCTTATGATGTTTCTTTTTCTGTGTGACTTATTTCAGTTATAATCATCATACCTGAATCCACTCATTGTGCTGCTAAGCGCCTGATGACATAGATTTCATTGCTGAGTGACATTGCTTTGTAAGTAAATACCACAACCTCTTTATCCATTTTTCACTTTCTGCGATGTTGAACTTGTACTGTAAACGAGGTTCTGGTAAAGAGAGGCGTCCCAAACTTTGGGGTGGCTGTGTCTTTTTTATTTTAATTTCCCTAAGCTATAGGACCATAAGTGGAAGTGCCCTAGGCTCTGTTGCTTTGTTTTTTAGATGTTTCAGGAAACACCATACACTTCTCCCGAGTGTCTGTTGGCAATTTACATCCCGCCCATCAGCATAATAAGGTTCCCAGTTCTCCATGGCCTGTCCTGCCTTACTGGATTTTACACTTTTTTCAGTTGGCCCTTTTGACCAGGGGGAAGTGAGATTTCTTTGTAGTGCAGATTTCCTTTGCAAGCTTGCTTGGTTGGCCAAAAAGGGCGTATGCATTTTTTCCTGAATATATTCAGGAAAATACGCATACGCCCTTTTTGGCCAAGTGCATCATTGTGGACGTTCTGCCTCTTTTCCTATGCTTTCAATGCAATTCCAGTCTATCTCCTGAAATCGGTTTCCTGCAATTCTGCCCCACTTTCAAGTCCTCTTGGCAGCCTTACTTCAGTATATTTTTGGACGATAGCTGTCATTTATAACTCTGCAGGTTTGTGAATTACAGTGCCCCTGAGCTCCTTTCTTCAACTCGCTTTCTTTTGAGCTGGCCGCAACACCGCAGGATGGTTTCAGGCCCTAATCTGGTTCCGGCACGGCACGCTGCTCCTTTGGTTATTTCCACTTCCTGGTGGGTAATGAGAGTTAAATTTACCCCTCCACACATCCAGCTAGTCTCTCATTGGTTCTCCCTATTCCTGTTCATCTTCCGCAGAAATTGCAAACTGGGCCAAACAGGAGGTTAAAGGCGCTGACTCTCCAAGTGGGGAGAGTGTTAGTAAAGCGTCTGGAATGTTGTACCCGAGTACCAGGGGAGGAAAACTGAGACATATTTGAACACGTCTCCCGTTCACACGGTTGATCATACTCTGGGTTCCACATGCATGTTTTAGCTGAAGGAAGAATACCTTAAAACTGGAGAGTTGAGACCCGTGTAAGGGGTACCATGCAATATGACTTCAAAGGGTCTTCATTTGCTCACCGAACCTCTCCAATCCTATCACTGCTGCGTTTATCCCCCTGTACACATGCTTGACTCTCTTTCGGAGACATAGCAATCCATAGGTTTTAAGATACTTACTAGTCAGGTACATTCTTAGGCGTTTAATATGCGGTGTTGAGTCCGTTTCGTTGAGCAAGGAGTAGCTCTTGTCTATTCCATATTTGGCTTAAGGAACTTTATCTGTGCTCATTTCAATCTCTCGTTTTATGCAGCACCCCAACTCACCTTTACCCTTAAGCAAGCATAAGTTGGTTTTCTAAATTTGAGACCCTGTTCTGTTCTGTAATTCAGTTCCTGTGTAGCCAAGTTTACATTCCGTATATTAGTGATATCTTATGATGTTTCTATTTCTGTGTGACTTATTTCAGTTAGAATCATCGTACCTGAATCCACTCATTATGCTGCTACGGGCCTGATGACATAGATTTCATTGCTGAGTGATACTGAATTGTACGTAAGTAGCACAAGTTCTTTATCCATTTTTCACTTTCTGTGATATTGAACTTGTACGGTAAACGAGGTTCTTGTAAACAGAGGCGTCCCAAACTTTGGGGTGGCTGTGTCTTTTTGATTTTAATTTCCCTAAGCTATAGGACCATAAGTGGAAGTGCCCTAGGCTCTGTTGCTTTGTTTTTTAGATGTTTCAGGAAACACCATACACTTCTCCCGAGTGTCTGTTGGCAATTTACATCCCGCCCATCAGCATAACAAGGCTCCCAGTTCTCCATGGCCTGTCCTGCCTTTCTGGATTTTACACTTTTTTCAGATGGCCGTTTTGACCGGGGGGAAGTGAGACTTCATTGTAGTGCAGATTTCCTTTGCAAGCTTGCTTGGTTGGCCAAAAAGGGCGTATGCGTTTTTTCCTGAATATATTCAGGAAAAAACGCATACACCCTTTTTGGCCAAGTGCATCATTGTGGACGTTCTGCCTCTTTTCCTATGCTTTCAATGCAATTCCAGTCTACCTCCTGAAATCGGTTTCCTGCAATTCTGCCCTGCTTTCAAGTCTTCTTGGCAGCCTTACTTCAGTATATTTTTGGACGATAGCTGTCATTTATAACTCTGCAGGTTTGTGAATTACAGTGTCCCTGAGCTCCTTTCTTCAACTCGCTTTCTTGTGAGCTGGCCGCAACACCGCACGGTGGCTTCAGGCCCTAATCTGGTTCTGGCACGGCACGCTGAGCCTTTGGTTAATTCCTCTTCCTGGTGGGAAATGAGAGTTAAATTTGCCCGTCCAGACACCTCCAGCTAGTCTCTCATTGGTTCTCGCTATTCCTGTTCATCTTCCGCAAAAATTGCAAACTGGGCCAAACAGGAGGTTAAAGGGACTGACTCTCCAAGTCGGGGGAGTGTTAGTAAAGCGTCTGGAATGTTGCACCCGAGTACCAGGATAGAAAAACTGAGACATATTTGAACACGTCTCCCGATCACATGGTTGATCATACTCTGGGTTCCACATGCATGTTTTAGCTGAAGGAAGAATACCTTAAACCTGGGTAGTTGAAACCCGTGGAATGGGTACCATGCAATATTACTTCAAAGGGTTTCATTTGCTCACTGAACCTCTCCAATCCTATCACTGCTGCGTTTATGCCCCTGTACACATGCTTGATTCTCTTTCGGAGACATAGCAATCCATAGGTTTTAAGATACTTACTAGTCAGGTACATTCTTAGGCGTTTAATATGCGGTGTTGAGTCCATTTCGTTGAGCAAGGAGTAGCTCTTGTCTATTCCATATTTGGCTTAACGAACTTTATTTGTGCTCATTTCAATCTCTGGTTTTATGCAGCACCCCAACTCACCTTTACCCTTAATCAAGCATAAGTTGGTTTTCTAAATTTGAGACCCTGTTCTGTTCTGTAATTCAGTTCCTGTGTAGCCAAGTTTCCATTCCGTGTATTAGTGATATCTTATGATGTTTCTTTTTCTGTGTGACTTATTTCAGTTAGAATCATCATACCTGAATCCACTCATTGTGCTGCTAAGGGCCTGATGACATAGATTTCATTGCTGAGTGACATTGCTTTGTAAGTAAATACCACAACTTCTTTATCCATTTTTCACTTTCTGCGATGTTGAACTTGTACTGTAAACGAGGTTCTGGTAAAGAGAGGCGTCCCAAACTTTGGGGTGGCTGTGTCTTTTTTATTTTAATTTCCCTAAGCTATAGGACCATAAGTGGAAGTGCCCTAGGCTCTGTTGCTTTGTTTTTTAGATGTTTCAGGAAACACCATACACTTCTCCCGAGTGTCTGTTGGCAATTTACATCCCGCCCATCAGCATAATAAGGTTCCCAGTATTCCATGGCCTGTCCTGCCTTACTGGATTTTACACTTTTTTCAGTTGGCCCTTTTGACCAGGGGGAAGTGAGATTTCTTTGTAGTGCAGATTTCCTTTGCAAGCTTGCTTGGTTGGCCAAAAAGTGCGTATGCATTTTTTCCTGAATATATTCAGGAAAATACGCATACGCCCTTTTTGGCCAAGTGCATCATTGTGGACGTTCTGCCTCTTTTCCTATGCTTTCAATGCAATTCCAGTCTACCTCCTGAAATCGGTTTCCTGCAATTCTGCCCCACTTTCAAGTCCTCTTGGCAGCCTTACTTCAGTATATTTTTGGACGATAGCTGTCATTTATAACTCTGCAGGTTTGTGAATTACAGTGCCGCTGAGCTCCTTTCTTCAACTCGCTTTCTTTTGAGCTGGCCGCAACACCGCAGGATGGTTTCAGGCCCTAATCTGGTTCCGGCACGGCACGCTGCTCCTTTGGTTATTTCCACTTCCTGGTGGGTAATGAGAGTTAAATTTACCCCTCCACACATCCAGCTAGTCTCTCATTGGTTCTCCCTATTCCTGTTCATCTTCCGCAGAAATTGCAAACTGGGCCAAACAGGAGGTTAAAGGCGCTGACTCTCCAAGTGGGGAGAGTGTTAGTAAAGCGTCTGGAATGTTGTACCCGAGTACCAGGGGAGGAAAACTGAGACATATTTGAACACGTCTCCCGTTCACACGGTTGATCATACTCTGGGTTCCACATGCATGTTTTAGCTGAAGGAAGAATACCTTAAAACTGGAGAGTTGAGACCCGTGTAAGGGGTACCATACAATATGACTTCAAAGGGTCTTCATTTGCTCACCGAACCTCTCCAATCCTATCACTGCTGCGTTTATGCCCCTGTACACATGCTTGACTCTCTTTCGGAGACATAGCAATCCATAGGTTTTAAGATACTTACTAGTCAGGTACATTCTTAGGCGTTTAATATGCGGTGTTGAGTCCGTTTCATTGAGCAAGGAGTAGCTCTTGTCTATTCCATATTTGGCTTAAGGAACTTTATCTGTGCTCATTTCAATCTCTCGTTTTATGCAGCACCCCAACTCACCTTTCCCCTTAAGCAAGCATAAGTTGGTTTTCTAAATTTGAGACCCTGTTCTGTTCTGTAATTCAGTTCCTGTGTAGCCAAGTTTACATTCCGTGTATTACTGATATCTTATGATGTTTCTTTTTCTGTGTGACTTATTTCAGTTAGAATCATCATACCTGAATCCACTCATTGTGCTGCTAAGGGCCTGATGACATAGATTTCATTGCTGAGTGATACTGCATTGTACGTAAGTACCACAAGTTCTTTATCCATTTTTCACTTTCTGCGATGTTGAACTTGTACTGTAAACGAGGTTCTTGTAAACAGAGGTGTCCCAAACTTTGGGGTGGCTGTGTCTTTTTGATTTTAATTTCCCTAAGCTATAGGACCATAAGTGGAAGTGCCCTAGGCTCTGTTGCTTTGTTTTTTAGATGTTTCAGGAAACACCATACACTTCTCCCGAGTGTCTGTTGACAATTTCCATCCCGCCCATCAGCATAACAAGGCTCCCACTTCTCCATGGCCTGTCCTGCCTTTCTGGATTTTACACTTTTTTCAGATGGCCCTTTTGACCGGGGGGAAGTGAGACTTCATTGTAGTGCAAATTTCCTTTGCAAGCTTGCTTGTTTGGCCAAAAAGTGCGTATGCGTTTTTTCCTGAATATATTCAGGGAAAAACGCATACGCCCTTTTTGGCCAAGTGCATCATTGTGGACGTTCTGCCTCTTTTTCTATGCTTTCAATGCAATTCCAGTCTACCTCCTGAAATCGGTTTCCTGCAATTCTGCCCCGCTTTCAAGTCCTCTTGGCAGCCTTACTTCAGTATATTTTTGGACGATAGCTGTCATTTATAACTCTGCAGGTTTGTGAATTACAGTGCCCCTTAGCTCCTTTCTTCAACTCGCTTTCTTTTGAGCTGGCCGCAACAACGCAGGATGGCTTCAGGCCCTAATCTGGTTGTGGCACGGCATGCTGAGCCTTTGGTTAATTCCTCTTCCTGGTGGGAAATGAGAGTTAAATTTGCCCGTCCAGACACCTCCAGCTAGTCTCTCATTGGTTCTCCCTATTCCTGTTCATCTTCCGCAGAAATTGCAAACTGGGCCAAACAGGAGGTTAAAGGCGCTGACTCTCCAAGTGGGGAGAGTGTTAGTAAAGCGTCTGGAATGTTGCACCCGAGTACCAGGGGACGAAAACTGAGACATATTTGAACACGTCTCCCGTTCACATGGTTGATCATACTCTGGGTTCCACATGCATGTTTTAGCTGAAGGAAGAATACCTTAAACCTGGAGAGTTGAGACCCGTGTAATGGTTACCATGCAATATGTTTTCAAAGGGTCTTCATTTGCTCACTGAACCTCTCCAATCCTATCACTGCTGCGTTTATGCACCTGTACACATGCTTGATTCTCTTTCGGAGACATAGCAATCCATAGGTTTTAAGATACTTACTAGTCAGGTACATTCTTAGGCGTTTAATATGCGGTGTTGAGTCCGTTTCGTTGAGCAAGGAGTAGCTCTTGTCTATTCCATATTTGGCTTAAGGAACTTTATCTGTGCTCATTTCAATCTCTCGTTTTATGCAGCACCCCAACTCACCTTTCCCCTTAAGCAAGCATAAGTTGGTTTTCTAAATTTGAGACCCTGTTCTGTTCTGTAATTCAGTTCCTGTGTAGCCAAGTTTACATTCCGTATATTAGTGATATCTTATGATGTTTCTATTTCTGTGTGACTTATTTCAGTTAGAATCATCGTACCTGAATCCACTCATTATGCTGCTACGGGCCTGATGACATAGATTTCATTGCTGAGTGATACTGAATTGTACGTAAGTAGCACAAGTTCTTTATCCATTTTTCACTTTCTGTGATATTGAACTTGTACGGTAAACGAGGTTCTTGTAAACAGAGGCGTCCCAAACTTTGGGGTGGCTGTGTCTTTTTGATTTTAATTTCCCTAAGCTATAGGACCATAAGTGGAAGTGCCCTAGGCTCTGTTGCTTTGTTTTTTAGATGTTTCAGGAAACACCATACACTTCTCCCGAGTGTCTGTTGGCAATTTACATCCCGCCCATCAGCATAACAAGGCTCCCAGTTCTCCATGGCCTGTCCTGCCTTTCTGGATTTTACACTTTTTTCAGATGGCCGTTTTGACCGGGGGGAAGTGAGACTTCATTGTAGTGCAGATTTCCTTTGCAAGCTTGCTTGGTTGGCCAAAAAGGGCGTATGCGTTTTTTCCTGAATATATTCAGGAAAAAACGCATACACCCTTTTTGGCCAAGTGCATCATTGTGGACGTTCTGCCTCTTTTCCTATGCTTTCAATGCAATTCCAGTCTACCTCCTGAAATCGGTTTCCTGCAATTCTGCCCTGCTTTCAAGTCTTCTTGGCAGCCTTACTTCAGTATATTTTTGGACGATAGCTGTCATTTATAACTCTGCAGGTTTGTGAATTACAGTGCCCCTGAGCTCCTTTCTTCAACTCGCTTTCTTGTGAGCTGGCCGCAACACCGCACGGTGGCTTCAGGCCCTAATCTGGTTCTGGCACGGCACGCTGAGCCTTTGGTTAATTCCTCTTCCTGGTGGGAAATGAGAGTTAAATTTGCCCGTCCAGACACCTCCAGCTAGTCTCTCATTGGTTCTCGCTATTCCTGTTCATCTTCCGCAAAAATTGCAAACTGGGCCAAACAGGAGGTTAAAGGGACTGACTCTCCAAGTCGGGGGAGTGTTAGTAAAGCGTCTGGAATGTTGCACCCGAGTACCAGGATAGAAAAACTGAGACATATTTGAACACGTCTCCCGATCACATGGTTGATCATACTCTGGGTTCCACATGCATGTTTTAGCTGAAGGAAGAATACCTTAAACCTGGGTAGTTGAAACCCGTGGAATGGGTACCATGCAATATTACTTCAAAGGGTTTCATTTGCTCACTGAACCTCTCCAATCCTATCACTGCTGCGTTTATGCCCCTGTACACATGCTTGATTCTCTTTCGGAGACATAGCAATCCATAGGTTTTAAGATACTTACTAGTCAGGTACATTCTTAGGCGTTTAATATGCGGTGTTGAGTCCATTTCGTTGAGCAAGGAGTAGCTCTTGTCTATTCCATATTTGGCTTAACGAACTTTATTTGTGCTCATTTCAATCTCTGGTTTTATGCAGCACCCCAACTCACCTTTACCCTTAATCAAGCATAAGTTGGTTTTCTAAATTTGAGACCCTGTTCTGTTCTGTAATTCAGTTCCTGTGTAGCCAAGTTTCCATTCCGTGTATTAGTGATATCTTATGATGTTTCTTTTTCTGTGTGACTTATTTCAGTTAGAATCATCATACCTGAATCCACTCATTGTGCTGCTAAGGGCCTGATGACATAGATTTCATTGCTGTGACATTGCTTTGTAAGTAAATACCACAACTTCTTTATCCATTTTTCACTTTCTGCGATGTTGAACTTGTACTGTAAACGAGGTTCTGGTAAAGAGAGGCGTCCCAAACTTTGGGGTGGCTGTGTCTTTTTTATTTTAATTTCCCTAAGCTATAGGACCATAAGTGGAAGTGCCCTAGGCTCTGTTGCTTTGTTTTTTAGATGTTTCAGGAAACACCATACACTTCTCCCGAGTGTCTGTTGGCAATTTACATCCCGCCCATCAGCATAATAAGGTTCCCAGTTCTCCATGGCCTGTCCTGCCTTACTGGATTTTACACTTTTTTCAGTTGGCCCTTTTGACCAGGGGGAAGTGAGATTTCTTTGTAGTGCAGATTTCCTTTGCAAGCTTGCTTGGTTGGCCAAAAAGGGCGTATGCATTTTTTCCTGAATATATTCAGGAAAATACGCATACGCCCTTTTTGGCCAAGTGCATCATTGTGGACGTTCTGCCTCTTTTCCTATGCTTTCAATGCAATTCCAGTCTACCTCCTGAAATCGGTTTCCTGCAATTCTGCCCCACTTTCAAGTCCTCTTGGCAGCCTTACTTCAGTATATTTTTGGACGATAGCTGTCATTTATAACTCTGCAGGTTTGTGAATTACAGTGCCGCTGAGCTCCTTTCTTCAACTCGCTTTCTTTTGAGCTGGCCGCAACACCGCAGGATGGTTTCAGGCCCTAATCTGGTTCCGGCACGGCACGCTGCTCCTTTGGTTATTTCCACTTCCTGGTGGGTAATGAGAGTTAAATTTACCCCTCCACACATCCAGCTAGTCTCTCATTGGTTCTCCCTATTCCTGTTCATCTTCCGCAGAAATTGGAAACTGGGCCAAACAGGAGGTTAAAGGCGCTGACTCTCCAAGTGGGGAGAGTGTTAGTAAAGCGTCTGGAATGTTGTACCCGAGTACCAGGGGAGGAAAACTGAGACATATTTGAACACGTCTCCCGTTCACACGGTTGATCATACTCTGGGTTCCACATGCATGTTTTAGCTGAAGGAAGAATACCTTAAAACTGGAGAGTTGAGACCCGTGTAAGGGGTACCATACAATATGACTTCAAAGGGTCTTCATTTGCTCACCGAACCTCTCCAATCCTATCACTGCTGCGTTTATGCCCCTGTACACATGCTTGACTCTCTTTCGGAGACATAGCAATCCATAGGTTTTAAGATACTTACTAGTCAGGTACATTCTTAGGCGTTTAATATGCGGTGTTGAGTCCGTTTCATTGAGCAAGGAGTAGCTCTTGTCTATTCCATATTTGGCTTAAGGAACTTTATCTGTGCTCATTTCAATCTCTCGTTTTATGCAGCACCCCAACTCACCTTTCCCCTTAAGCAAGCATAAGTTGGTTTTCTAAATTTGAGACCCTGTTCTGTTCTGTAATTCAGTTCCTGTGTAGCCAAGTTTACATTCCGTGTATTACTGATATCTTATGATGTTTCTTTTTCTGTGTGACTTATTTCAGTTAGAATCATCATACCTGAATCCACTCATTGTGCTGCTAAGGGCCTGATGACATAGATTTCATTGCTGAGTGATACTGCATTGTACGTAAGTACCACAAGTTCTTTATCCATTTTTCACTTTCTGCGATGTTGAACTTGTACTGTAAACGAGGTTCTTGTAAACAGAGGTGTCCCAAACTTTGGGGTGGCTGTGTCTTTTTGATTTTAATTTCCCTAAGCTATAGGACCATAAGTGGAAGTGCCCTAGGCTCTGTTGCTTTGTTTTTTAGATGTTTCAGGAAACACCATACACTTCTCCCGAGTGTCTGTTGACAATTTCCATCCCGCCCATCAGCATAACAAGGCTCCCAGTTCTCCATGGCCTGTCCTGCCTTTCTGGATTTTACACTTTTTTCAGATGGCCCTTTTGACCGGGGGGAAGTGAGACTTCATTGTAGTGCAAATTTCCTTTGCAAGCTTGCTTGTTTGGCCAAAAAGTGCGTATGCGTTTTTTCCTGAATATATTCAGGGAAAAACGCATACGCCCT
Source organism: Stenella coeruleoalba (assembly GCF_951394435.1). Lineage (NCBI taxonomy): Eukaryota > Metazoa > Chordata > Mammalia > Artiodactyla > Delphinidae > Stenella > Stenella coeruleoalba. Next base: position 1,117,950 of record NW_027646368.1, read on the forward strand.
TTTTGGCCAAGTGCATCATTGTGGACGTTCTGCCTCTTTTTCTATGCTTTCAATGCAATTCCAGTCTACCTCCTGAAATCGGTTTCCTGCAATTCTGCCCCGCTTTCAAGTCCTCTTGGCAGCCTTACTTCAGTATATTTTTGGACGATAGCTGTCATTTATAACTCTGCAGGTTTGTGAATTACAGTGCCCCTTAGCTCCTTTCTTCAACTCGCTTTCTTTTGAGCTGGCCGCAACAACGCAGGATGGCTTCAGGCCCTAATCTGGTTGTGGCACGGCATGCTGAGCCTTTGGTTAATTCCTCTTCCTGGTGGGAAATGAGAGTTAAATTTGCCCGTCCAGACACCTCCAGCTAGTCTCTCATTGGTTCTCCCTATTCCTGTTCATCTTCCGCAGAAATTGCAAACTGGGCCAAACAGGAGGTTAAAGGCGCTGACTCTCCAAGTGGGGAGAGTGTTAGTAAAGCGTCTGGAATGTTGCACCCGAGTACCAGGGGACGAAAACTGAGACATATTTGAACACGTCTCCCGTTCACACGGTTGATCATACTCTGGGTTCCACATGCATGTTTTAGCTGAAGGAAGAATACCTTAAACCTGGAGAGTTGAGACCCGTGTAATGGTTACCATGCAATATGTTTTCAAAGGGTCTTCATTTGCTCACTGAACCTCTCCAATCCTATCACTGCTGCGTTTATGCACCTGTACACATGCTTGATTCTCTTTCGGAGACATAGCAATCCATAGGTTTTAAGATACTTACTAGTCAGGTACATTCTTAGGCGTTTAATATGGGGTGTTGAGTCCATTTCGTTGAGCAAGGAGTAGCTCTTGTCTATTCCATATTTGGCTTAAGGAACTTTATCTGTGCTCATTTCAATCTCTGGTTTTATGCAGCACCCCAACTCACCTTTACTCTTAAGCAAGCAGAAGTTGGTTTTCTAAATTTGAGACCCTGTTCTGTTTTGGAATTCAGTTCCTGTGTAGCCAAGTTTACATTCCGTGTATTAGTGATATCTTATGATGTTTCTTTTTCTGTGTGACTTATTTCAGTTAGAATCATCGTACCTGAATCCACTCATTATGCTGCTACGGGCCTGATGACATAGATTTCATTGCTGAGTGATACTGCATTGTACGTAAGTACCACAAGTTCTTTATCCATTTTTCACTTTCTGTGATATTGAACTTGTACGGTAAACGAGGTTCTTGTAAACAGAGGCCTCCCAAACTTTGGGGTGGCTGTGTCTTTCTCATTTGAATTTCCCTAAGCTATAGGACCATAAGTGGAAGTGCCCTAGGCTCTGTTGCTTTGTTTTTTAGATGTTTCAGGAAACACCATACACTTCTCCTGAGTGTCTGTTGGCAATTTACATCCCGCCCATCAGCATAACAAGGCTCCCAGTTCTCCATGGCCTGTCCTGCCTTTCTGGATTTTACACTTTTTTGAGATGGCCCTTTTGACCTGGGGGAAGTGAGACTTCATTGCAGTGCAGATTTCCTTTGCAAGTTTGCTTGGTTGGCCAAAAAGGTCCTATCCGTTTTTTCCTGAATATATTCAGGAAAAAACGCATACGCACTTTTTGGCCAAGTGCATCATTGTGGACGTTCTGCCTCTTTTCCTATGCTTTCAATGCAATTCCAGTCTACTTCCTGAAATCGGTTTCCTGCAATTCTGCCCCGCTTTCAAGTCCTCTTGGCAGCCTTACTTCAGTATATTTTTGGACGATAGCTGTCATTTATAATTCTGCAGGTTTGTGAATTACAGTGCCCCTGAGCTCCTTTCTTCAACTCGCATTCTTGTGAGCTGGCCGCAACACCGCAGGATGGCTTCAGGCCCTAATCTGGTTCCGGCACGGCACGCTGAGCCTTTGGTTAATTCCTCTTCCTGGTGGGAAATGAGAGTTAAATTTGCCCGTCCAGACACCTCCAGCTTGTCTCTCATTGGTTCTCGCTACTCCTGTTCATCTTCCGCAGAAATTGCAACCTGGGCCAAACAGGAGGTTAAAGGGACTGACTCTCCAAGTGGGGAGAGTGTTAGTAAAGCGTCTGGAATGTTGCACCCGAGTACCAGGGTACGAAAACTGAGACATATTTGAACAAGTTTCCCGATCACATGGTTGATCATACTCTAGGTTCCACATGCATGTTTTAGCTGAAGGAAGAATACCTTAAACCTGGGTAGTTGAAACCCGTGGAATGGGTACCATGCAATATGACTTCAAAGGGTCTTCATTTGCTCACCGAACCTCTCTAATCCTATCACTGCTGCGTTTATGCCCCTGTACACATGCTTGATTCTCTTTCGGAGACATAGCAATCCATAGGTTTTAAGATACTTACTAGTCAGTTACATTCTTAGGCGTTTAATATGCGGTGTTGAGTTCATTTCGTTGAGCAAGGAGTAGCTCTTGTCTATTCCATATTTGGCTTAAGGAACTTTATCTGTGCTCATTTCAATCTCTGGTTTTATGCAGCACCCCAACTCACCTTTCCCCTTAAGCAAGCATAAGTTGGTTTTCTAAATTTGAGACCCTGTTCTGTTCTGTAATTCAGTTCCTGTGTAGCCAAGTTTACATTCCGTGTATTAGTGATATCTTATGATGTTCCTTTTTCTGTGTGACTTATTTCAGTTAGAATCATCATACCTGAATCCACTCATTGTGCTTCTAAGGCCCTGATGACATAGATTTCATTGCTGAGTGATACTGCATTGTACGTAAGTACCACAAGTTCTTTATCCATTTTTCACTTTCTGCGATGTTGAACTTGTACTGTAAACGAGGTTCTTGTAAACACAGGCGTCCCAAACTTTGGGGTGGCTGTGTCCTTTTGATTTTAATTTCCCTAAGCTATAGGACCATAAGTGGAAGTGCCCTAGGCTCTGTTGCTTTGTTTTTTAGATGTTTCAGGAAACACCATACACTTCTCCCGAGTGTCTGTTGGCAATGTACATCCCACCCATCAGCATAACAAGGCTCCCAGTTCTCCATGGCCTGTCCTGCCTTTCTGGATTTTACACTTTTTTCAGATGGCCCTTTTGACCGGGGGGAAGTGAGACTTCATTGTAGTGCAGATTTCCTTTGCAAGCTTGCTTGGTTGGCCAAAAAGGGCGTATGCGTTTTTTCCTGAATATATTCAGGAAAAAACGCATACGCCCTTTTTGGCCAAGTGCATCATTGTGGACGTTCTGCCTCTTTTCCTATGCTTTCAATGCAATTCCAGTCTACCTCCTGAAATCGGTTTCCTGCAATTCTGCCCCGCTTTCAAGTCCTCTTGGCAGCCTTACTTCAGTATATTTTTGGACGATAGCTGTCATTTATAACTCTGCAGGTTTGTGAATTACAGTGCTCCTGAGCTCCTTTCTTCAACTCGCTTTCTTGTGAGCTGGACGCAACACCGCAGGATGGCTTCAGGCCCTAATCTGGTTCCGGCACGGCACGCTGAACCTTTGGTTAATTCCTCTTCCTGGTGGGAAATGAGAGTTAAATTTGCCCGTCCAGACACCTCCAGCTAGTCTCTCATTGGTTCTCACTATTCCTGTTCATCTTCCGCAGAAATTGCAAACTGGGCCAAACAGGAGGTTAAAGGGACTGACTCTCCAAGTCGGGAGAGTGTTAGTAAAGCGTCTGGAATGTTGCACCCGAGTACCAGGGGACGAAAACTGAGACATATTTGAACACGTCTCCCGATCACATGGTTGATCATACTCTAGGTTCCACATGCATGTTTTAGCTGAAGGAAGAATACCTTAAACCTGGGTAGTTGAAACCCGTGGAATGGGTACCATGCAATATGACTTCAAAGGGTCTTCATTGGCTCACCAAACCTCTCCAATCCTATCACTGCTGCGTTTATGCCCCTGTACACACGCTTGATTCTCTTTCGGAGACATAGCAATCCATAGGTTTTAAGATACTTACTAGTCAGGTACATTCTTAGGCGTTTAATATTAGGTGTTGAGTCCATTTCGTTGAGCAAGGAGTAGCTCTTGTCTATTCCATATTTGGCTTAAGGAACTTTATCTGTGCTCATTTCAATCTCTGGTTTTATGCAGCACCCCAACTCACCTTTACCCTTAAGCAAGCATAAGTTGATTGTCTAAATTTGAGACCCTGTTCTGTTCTGTAATTCAGTTCCTTTGTAGCCAAGTTTACATTCCATGTATTACTGATATCTTATGATGTTTCTTTTTCTGTGTGACTTATTTCAGTTAGAATCATCATACCTGAATCCACTCATTGTGCTGCTACGGGCCTGATGACATAGATTTCATTGCTGAGTGATACTGCATTGTACGTAAGTACCACAAGTTCTTTATCCATTTTTCACTTTCTGTGATATTGAACTTGTACGGTAAACGAGGTTCTTGTAAACAGAGGTGTCCCAAACTTTGGGGTGGCTGTGTCCTTTTGATTTTAATTTCCCTAAGCTATAGGACCATAAGTGGAAGTGCCCTAGGCTCTGTTGCTTTGTTTTTTAGATGTTTCAGGAAACACCATACACTTCTCCCGAGTGTGTGTTGGCAATGTACATCCCGCCCATCAGCATAACAAGGCTCCCAGTTCTCCATGGCCTGTCCTGCCTTTCTGGAGTTTACACTTTTTTCAGATGGCCCTTTTGACCTGGGGGAAGTGAGACTTCATTGTAGTGCAGATTTCCTTTGCAAGCTTGCTTGGTTGGCCAAAAAGGGCGTATGCGTTTTTTCCTGAATATATTCAGGAAAAAACGCATACGCCCTTTTTGGCCAAGTGCATCATTGTGGACGTTCTGCCTCTTTTCCTATGCTTTCAATGCAATTCCAGTCTACCTCCTGAAATCGGTTTCCTGCAATTCTGCCCCGCTTTCAAGTCCTCTTGGCAGCCTTACTTCAGTATATTTTTGGACGATAGCTGTCATTTATAACTCTGCAGGTTTGTGAATTACAGTGCCCCTGAGCTCCTTTCTTCAACTCGCTTTCTTGTGAGCTGGACGCAACACCGCAGGATGGCTTCAGGCCCTAATCTGGTTCCGGCACGGCACGCTGAGCCTTTGGTTAATTCCTCTTCCTGGTGGGAAATGAGAGTTAAATTTGCCCGTCCAACACCTCCAGCTAGTCTCTCATTGGTTTTCGCTATTCCTGTTCATCTTCCGCAGTAATTGCAAACTGGGCCAAACAGGAGGTTAAAGGGACTGACTCTCCAAGTCGGGAGAGTGTTAGTAAAGCGTCTGGAATGTTGCACCCGAGTAAAAGGGTACGAAAACTGAGACATATTTGAACACGTCTCCCGATCACATGGTTGATCATACTCTAGGTTCCACATGCATGTTTTAGCTGAAGGAAGAATACCTTAAACCGGGGTAGTTGAAACCCGTGGAATGGGTACCATGCAATATGACTTCAAGGGGTCTTCATTGGCTCACCGAACCTCTCCAATCCTATCACTGCTGCGTTTATGCCCCTGTACACATGCTTGATTCTCTTTCGGAGACATAGCAATCCATAGGTTTTAAGATACTTACTAGTCAGGTACATTCTTAGGCGTTTAATATTGGGTGTTGAGTCCATTTCGTTGAGCAAGGAGTAGCTCTTGTCTATTCCATATTTGGCTTAAGGAACTTTATCTGTGCTCATTTCAATCTCTGGTTTTATGCAGCACCCCAACTCACCTTTCCCCTTAAGCAAGCATAAGTTGGTTTTCTAAATTTGAGACACTGTTCTGTTCTGTAATTCAGTTCCTGTGTAGCCAAGTTTACATTCCATGTATTACTGATATCTTATGATGTTTCTTTTTCTGTGTGACTTATTTCAGTTAGAATCATCATACCTGAATCCACTCATTGTGCTGCTAAGGGCCTGATGACATAGATTTCATTGCTGAGTGATATTGCTTTGTAAGTAAATACCACAACTTCTTTATCCATTTTTCACTTTCTGCGATGTTGAACTTGTACTGTAAACGAGGTTCTTGTAAACACAGGCGTCCCAAACTTTGGGGTGGCTGTGTCTTTTTGATTTTAATTTCCCTAAGCCATAGGACCATAAGTGGAAGTGCCCTAGGCTCTGTTGCTTTGTTTTTTAGATGTTTCAGGAAACACCATACACTTCTCCCGAGTGTCTGTTGGCAATGTACATCCCGCCCATCAGCATAACAAGGCTCCCAGTTCTCCATGGCCTGTCCTGCCTTTCTGGATTTTACACTTTTTTCAGATGGCCCTTTTGACCTGGGGGAAGTGAGACTTCATTGTAGTGCAGATTTCCTTTGCAAGCTTGCTTGGTTGGCCAAAAAGGGCGTATGCGTTTTTTCCTGAATATATTCAGGAAAAAACGCATACGCCCTTTTTGGCCAAGTGCATCATTGTGGACCTTCTGCCTCTTTTCCTATGCTTTCAATGCAATTCCAGTCTACCTCCTGAAATCGGTTTCCTGCAATTCTGCCCCGCTTTCAAGTCCTCTTGGCAGCCTTACTTCAGTATATTTTTGGACGATAGCTGTCATTTATAACTCTGCAGGTTTGTGAATTACAGTGCCGCTGAGCTCCTTTCTTCAACTCGCTTACTTGGGACCTGGCCGCAACACCGCAGGATGGCTTCAGGCCCTAATCTGGTTCCGGCACGGCACGCTGAGCCTTTGGTTATTTCCTCTTCCTGGTGGGAAATGAGAGTTAAATTTGCCCGTCCAGACACCTCCAGCTAGCCTCTCATTGTTTCTCCCTATTCCTGTTCATCTTCCGCAGAAATTGCAAACTGGGCCAAACAGGAAGTTAAAGGCGCTGACTCTCCAAGTGGGGAGAGTGTTAGTAAAGCGTCTGTAATGTTGCACCCGAGTACCAGGGGAGAAAAACTGAGACATATTTGAACACGTCTCCCGTTCACACGGTTGATCATACTCTGGGTTCCACATGCATGTTTTAGCTGAAGGAAGAATACCTTAAACCTTGAGAGTTGAGACCCGTGGAATGGGTACCATGCAATATGACTTCAAAGGGTCTTCATTTGCTCACCAAACCTCTCCAATCCTATCACTGCTGCGTTTATGCCCCTGTACACACGCTTGATTCTCTTCTGGAGACATAGCAATCCATAGGTTTTAAGATACTTACTAGTCAGGTACATTCTTAGGCGTTTAATATGGGGTGTTGAGTCCATTTCGTTGAGCAAGGAGTAGCTCTTGTCTATTCCATATTTGGCTTAAGGAACTTTATCTGTGCTCATTTCAATCTCTGGTTTTATGCAGCACCCCAACTCACCTTTCCCCTTAAGCAAGCATAAGTTGGTTTTCTAAATTTGAGACCCTGTTCTGTTTTGGAATTCAGTTCCTGTGTAGCCAAGTTTACATTCCGTGTATTACTGATATCTTATGATGTTTCTTTTTCTGTGTGACTTATTTCAGTTAGAATCATCATACCTGAATCCACTCATTATGCTTCTATGGGCTGATGACATAGATTTCATTGCTGAGTGATACTGCATTGTACGTAAGTACCACAAGTTCTTTATCCATTTTTCACTTTCTGTGATATTGACCTTGTACGGTAAACGAGGTTCTTGTAAACAGAGGTGTCCCAAACTTTGGGGTGGCTGTGTCCTTTTGATTGTAATTTCCCTAAGCTATAGGACCATAAGTGGATGTGCCCTAGGCTCTGTTGCTTTGTTTCTTAGATGTTTCAGGAAACACCATACACTTCTCCTGAGTGTCTGTTGGCAATGTACATCCCACCCATCAGCATAACAAGGCTCCCAGTTCTCCATGGCCTGTCCTGCCTTTCTGGATTTTACACTTTTTTCAGATGGCCCTTTTGACCTGGGGGAAGTGAGACTTCATTGTAGTGCAGATTTCCTTTGCAAGCTTGCTTGGTTGGCCAAAAAGGGCGTATGCGTTTTTTCCTGAATATATTCAGGAAAAAACGCATACGCCCTTTTTGGCCAAGTGCATCATTGTGGATGTTCTGCCTCTTTTCCTATGCTTTCAATGCAATTCCAGTCTACCTCCTGAAATCGGTTTCCTGCAATTCTGCCCCGCTTTCAAGTCCTCTTGGCAGCCTTACTTCAGTATATTTTTGGACGATAGCTGTCATTTATAACTCTGCAGGTTTGTGAATTACAGTGCCCCTGAGCTCCTTTCTTCAACTCGCTTTCTTGTGAGCTGGACGCAACACCGCAGGATGGCTTCAGGCCCTAATCTGGTTCCGGCACGGCACGCTGAACCTTTGGTTAATTCCTCTTCCTGGTGGGAAATGAGAGTTAAATTTGCCCGTCCAGACACCTCCAGCTAGTCTCTCATTGGTTCTCACTATTCCTGTTCATCTTCCGCAGAAATTGCAAACTGGGCCAAACAGGAGGTTAAAGGGACTGACTCTCCAAGTCGGGAGAGTGTTAGTAAAGCGTCTGGAATGTTGCACCCGAGTACCAGGGGACGAAAACTGAGACATATTTGAACACGTCTCCCGATCACATGGTTGATCATACTCTAGGTTCCACATGCATGTTTTAGCTGAAGGAAGAATACCTTAAACCTGGGTAGTTGAAACCCGTGGAATGGGTACCATGCAATATGACTTCAAAGGGTCTTCATTGGCTCACCAAACCTCTCCAATCCTATCACTGCTGCGTTTATGCCCCTGTACACACGCTTGATTCTCTTTCGGAGACATAGCAATCCATAGGTTTTAAGATACTTACTAGTCAGGTACATTCTTAGGCGTTTAATATTGGGTGTTGAGTCCATTTCGTTGAGCAAGGAGTAGCTCTTGTCTATTCCATATTTGGCTTAAGGAACTTTATCTGTGCTCATTTCAATCTCTGGTTTTATGCAGCACCCCAACTCACCTTTACCCTTAAGCAAGCATAAGTTGATTGTCTAAATTTGAGACCCTGTTCTGTTCTGTAATTCAGTTCCTTTGTAGCCAAGTTTACATTCCATGTATTACTGATATCTTATGATGTTTCTTTTTCTGTGTGACTTATTTCAGTTAGAATCATCATACCTGAATCCACTCATTGTGCTGCTACGGGCCTGATGACATAGATTTCATTGCTGAGTGATGCTGCATTGTACGTAAGTACCACAAGTTCTTTATCCATTTTTCACTTTCTGTGATATTGAACTTGTACGGTAAACGAGGTTCTTGTAAACAGAGGTGTCCCAAACTTTGGGGTGGCTGTGTCCTTTTGATTTTAATTTCCCTAAGCTATAGGACCATAAGTGGAAGTGCCCTAGGCTCTGTTGCTTTGTTTTTTAGATGTTTCAGGAAACACCATACACTTCTCCCGAGTGTGTGTTGGCAATGTACTTCCCGCCCATCAGCATAACAAGGCTCCCAGTTCTCCATGGCCTGTCCTGCCTTTCTGGAGTTTACACTTTTTTCAGATGGCCCTTTTGACCGGGGGAAAGTGAGACTTCATTGTAGTGCAGATTTCCTTTGCAAGTTTGCTTGGTTGGCCAAAAAGTGCGTATGCGTTTTTTCCTGAATATATTCAGGAAAAAACGCATACGCCCTTTTTGGCCAAGTGCATCATTGTGGACGTTCTGCCTCGTTTCCTATGCTTTCAATGCAATTCCAGTCTACCTCCTGAAATCGGTTTCCTGCAATTCTGCCCCGCTTTCAAGTCCTCTTGGCAGCCTTACTTCAGTATATTTTTGGACGAAAGATGTCATTTATAACTCTGCAGGTTTGTGTATTACAGTGCCCCTGAGCTCCTTTCTTCAACTCGCTTTCTTGTGAGGTGGACGCAACACCGCAGGATGGCTTCAGGCCCTAATCTGGTTCCGGCACGGCACGTTGAGCCTTTGGTTAATTCCTCTTCCTGGTGGGAAATGAGAGTTAAATTTGCCCGTCCAGACACCTCCAGCTAGTCTCTCATTGGTTCTCCCTATTCCTGTTCATCTTCCGCAGAAATTGCAAACTGGGCCAAACAGGAGGTTAAAGGGACTGACTCTCCAAGTCGGGAGACTGTTAGTAAAGCGTCTGGAATGTTGCACCCGAGTAGCAGGGGAGGAAAACTGAGACATATTTGAACACGTCTCCCGTTCACACGGTGATCATACTCTGGGTTCCACATGCATGTTTTAGCTGAAGGAAGAATACCTTAAACCTGGAGAGTTGAGACCCGTGGAATGGGTACCATGCAATATGACTTCAAAGGGTCTTCATTTGCTCACTGAACCTCTCCAATCCTATCACTGCTGCGTTTATGCCCCTGTACACACGCTTGATTCTCTTTTGGAGACATAGCAATATATACGTTTTAAGATACTTACTAGTCAGGTACATTCTTAGGCGTTTAATATGGGGTGTTGAGTCCATTTCGTTGAGCAAGGAGTAGCTCTTGTCTATTCCATATTTGGCTTAAGGAACTTTATCTGTGCTCATTTCAATCTCTGGTTTTATGCAGCACCCCAACTCACCTTTCCCCTTAAGCAAGCAGAAGTTGGTTTTCTAAATTTGAGACCCTGTTCTGTTTTGGAATTCAGTTCCTGTGTAGCCAAGTTTACATTCCGTGTATTAGTGATATCTTATGATGTTTCCTTTTCTTTGTAACTTATTTCAGTTAGAATCATCGTACCTGAATCCACTCATTATGCTGCTACGGGCCTGATGACATAGATTTCATTGCTGAGTGATACTGCATTGTACGTAAGTACCACAAGTTCTTTATCCATTTTTCACTTTCTGTGATATTGAACTTGTACGGTAAACGAGGTTCTTGTAAACAGAGCCGTCCCAAACTTTGGGGTGGCTGTGTCTTTTTCATTTTAATTTCCCTAAGCTATAGGACCATAAGTGGAAGTGCCCTAGGCTCTGTTGCTTTGTTTTTTAGATGTTTCAGGAAACACCATACACTTCTCCTGATTGTCTGTTGGCAATTTACATCCCGCCCATCAGCATAACAGGGCTCCCAGTTCTGCATGGCCTGTCCTGCCTTTCTGGATTTTACACTTTTTTCAGATGGCCCTTTTGACCTGGGGGAAGTGAGACTTCATTGCAGTGCAGATTTCCTTTGCAAGTTTGCTTGGTTGGCCAAAAAGGGCGTATGCGTTTTTTCCTGAATATATTCAGGAAAAAACGCATACGCCCTTTTTGGCCAAGTGCATCATTGTGGACGTTCTGCCTCTTTTCCTATGCTTTCAATGCAATTCCAGTCTACCTCCTGAAATTGGTTTCCTGCAATTCTGCCCCGCTTTCAAGTCCTCTTGGCAGCCTTACTTCAGTATATTTTTGGACGATAGCTGTCATTTATAACTCTTCAGGTTTGTGAATTACAGTGCCCCTGAGCTCCTTTCTTCAACTCGCTTTCTTGTGACCTGGCCGCAACACCGTAGGATGGCTTCAGGCCCTAATCTGGTTCGGGCACGCCACGCTGAGCCTTTGGTTAATTCCTCTTCCTGGTGGGAAAGGAGAGTTAAAGTTGCCCGTCCAGACACCTCCAGCTAGTCTCTCATTGGTTCTCCCTATTCCTGTTCATCTTCCGCAGAAATTGCAAACTGGGCCAAACAGTAGGTTCAAGGGACTGACTCTCCAAGACGGTAGAGTGTTTGTAAAGCGTCTGGAGTGTTGCACCCGAGTACCAGGGTACGAAAACTGAGACATATTTGAACACGTCTCCCGTTCACACGGTTGATCATACTCTGGGTTCCACATGCATGTTTTAGCTGAAGGAAGAATACCTTAAACCTGGAGAGTTGAGACCCGTGGAATGGGTACCATGCAATATGACTTCAAAGGGTCTTCATTTGCTCACCGAACCTCTCCAATCCTATCACTGCTGCGTTTATGCCCCTGTACACATGCTTGATTCTCTTTTGGAGACATAGCAATCCATAGGTTTTAAGTTACTTACTAGTCAGGTACATTCTTAGGCGTTTAATATGGGGTGTTGAATCCAGTTCGTTGAGCAAGGATTAGCTCTTGTCTATTCCATATTTGGCTTAAGGAACTTTATCTGTGCTCATTTCAATCTCTGGTTTTATGCAGCACCCCAACTCACCTTTCCCCTTAAGCAAGCATAAGTTGGTTTTCTAAATTTGAGACCCTGTTCTGTTTTGGAATTCAGTTCCTGTGTAGCCAAGTTTACATTCCGTGTATTACTGATATCTTATGATGTTTCTTTTTCTGTGTGACTTATTTCAGTTAGAATCATCGTACCTGAATCCACTCATTATGCTGCTACGGGCCTGATGACATAGATTTCATTGCTGAGTGATATTGCTTTGTAAGTAAATACCACAACTTCTTTATCCATTTTTCACTTTCTGCGATGTTGAACTTGTACTGTAAACGAGGTTCTTGTAAACAGAGGCGTCCCAAACATTGGGGTGGCTGTGTCTTTTTGATTTTAATTTCCCTAAGCTATAGGTCCATAAGTGGAAGTGCCCTAGACTCTGTTGCTTTGTTTTTTAGATGTTTCAGGAAACACCATACACTTCTCCCGAGTGTCTGTTGGCAATTTACATCCCGCCCATCAGCATAACAAGGTTCCCAGTTCTCCATGGCCTGTCCTGCCTTTCTGGATTTTACACTTTTTTCAGATGGCCCTGTTGACCGGGGGGAAGTGAGACTTCATTGTAGTGCAGATTTCCTTTGCAAGTTTGCTTGGTTGGCCAAAAAGGGCGTATGCGTTTTTTCCTGAATATATTCAGGAAAAAACGCATACGCCCTTTTTGGCCAAGTGCATCATTGTGGACGTTCTGCCTCTTTTCCTATGCTTTCAATGCAATTCCAGTCTACCTCCTGAAATCGGTTTCCTGCAATTCTGCCCCGCTTTCAAGTCCTCTTGGCAGCCTTACTTCAGTATATTTTTGGACGATAGCTGTCATTTATAATTCTGCAGGTTTGTGAATTACAGTGCCCCTGAGCTCCTTTCTTCAACTCGCATTCTTGTGAGCTGGCCGCAACACCGCAGGATGGCTTCAGGCCCTAATCTGGTTCCGGCACGGCACGCTGAGCCTTTGGTTAATTCCTCTTCCTGGTGGGAAATGAGAGTTAAATTTGCCCGTCCAGACACCTCCAGCTAGTCTCTCATTGGTTCTCGCTACTCCTGTTCATCTTCCGCAGAAATTGCAACCTGGGCCAAACAGGAGGTTAAAGGGACTGACTCTCCAAGTGGGGAGAGTGTTAGTAAAGCGTCTGGAATGTTGCACCCAAGTAGCAGGGGAGGAAAACTGAGACATATTTGAACACGTCTCCCGTTCACACGGTTGATCATACTCTGGGTTCCACATGCATGTTTTAGCTGAAGGAAGAATACCTTAAACCTTGAGAGTTGAGACCCGTTGAATGGGTACCATGCAATATGACTTCAAAGGGTCTTCATTTGCTCACCAAACCTCTCCAATCCTATCACTGCTGCGTTTATGCCCCTGTACACACGCTTGATTCTCTTCTGGAGACATAGCAATCCATAGGTTTTAAGATACTTACTAGTCAGGTACATTCTTAGGCGTTTAATATGGGGTGTTGAGTCCATTTCGTTGAGCAAGGAGTAGCTCTTGTCTATTCCATATTTGGCTTAAGGAACTTTATCTGTGCTCATTTCAATCTCTGGTTTTATGCAGCACCCCAACTCACCTTTCCCCTTAAGCAAGCAGAAGTTGGTTTTCTAAATTTGAGACCCTGTTCTGTTTTGGAATTCAGTTCCTGTGTAGCCAAGTTTACATTCCGTGTATTACTGATATCTTATGATGTTTCTTTTTCTGTGTGACTTATTTCAGTTAGAATCATCATACCTGAATCCACTCATTATGCTTCTATGGGCTGATGACATAGATTTCATTGCTGAGTGATACTGCATTGTACGTAAGTACCACAAGTTCTTTATCCATTTTTCACTTTCTGTGATATTGACCTTGTACGGTAAACGAGGTTCTTGTAAACAGAGGTGTCCCAAACTTTGGGGTGGCTGTGTCCTTTTGATTGTAATTTCCCTAAGCTATAGGACCATAAGTGGAAGTGCCCTAGGCTCTGTTGCTTTGTTTCTTAGATGTTTCAGGAAACACCATACACTTCTCCTGAGTGTCTGTTGGCAATGTACATCCCACCCATCAGCATAACAAGGCTCCCAGTTCTCCATGGCCTGTCCTGCCTTTCTGGATTTTACACTTTTTTCAGATGGCCCTTTTGACCTGGGGGAAGTGAGACTTCATTGTAGTGCAGATTTCCTTTGCAAGCTTGCTTGGTTGGCCAAAAAGGGCGTATGCGTTTTTTCCTGAATATATTCAGGAAAAAACGCATACGCCCTTTTTGGCCAAGTGCATCATTGTGGATGTTCTGCCTCTTTTCCTATGCTTTCAATGCAATTCCAGTCTACCTCCTGAAATCGGTTTCCTGCAATTCTGCCCCGCTTTCAAGTCCTCTTGGCAGCCTTACTTCAGTATATTTTTGGACGATAGCTGTCATTTATAACTCTGCAGGTTTGTGAATTACAGTGCCCCTGAGCTCCTTTCTTCAACTCGCTTTCTTGTGAGCTGGACGCAACACCGCAGGATGGCTTCAGGCCCTAATCTGGTTCCGGCACGGCACGCTGAACCTTTGGTTAATTCCTCTTCCTGGTGGGAAATGAGAGTTAAATTTGCCCGTCCAGACACCTCCAGCTAGTCTCTCATTGGTTCTCACTATTCCTGTTCATCTTCCACAGAAATTGCAAACTGGGCCAAACAGGAGGTTAAAGGGACTGACTCTCCAAGTCGGGAGAGTGTTAGTAAAGCGTCTGGAATGTTGCACCCGAGTACCAGGGTACGAAAACTGAGACATATTTGAACACGTCTCCCGATCACATGGTTGATCATACTCTAGGTTCCACATGCATGTTTTAGCTGAAGGAAGAATACCTTAAACCTGGGTAGTTGAAACCCGTGGAATGGGTACCATGCAATATGACTTCAAAGGGTCTTCATTGGCTCACCAAACCTCTCCAATCCTATCACTGCTGCGTTTATGCCCCTGTACACACGCTTGATTCTCTTTCGGAGACATAGCAATCCATAGGTTTTAAGATACTTACTAGTCAGGTACATTCTTAGGCGTTTAATATTGGGTGTTGAGTCCATTTCGTTGAGCAAGGAGTAGCTCTTGTCTATTCCATATTTGGCTTAAGGAACTTTATCTGTGCTCATTTCAATCTCTGGTTTTATGCAGCACCCCAACTCACCTTTACCCTTAAGCAAGCATAAGTTGATTGTCTAAATTTGAGACCCTGTTCTGTTCTGTAATTCAGTTCCTTTGTAGCCAAGTTTACATTCCATGTATTACTGATATCTTATGATGTTTCTTTTTCTGTGTGACTTATTTCAGTTAGAATCATCATACCTGAATCCACTCATTGTGCTGCTACGGGCCTGATGACATAGATTTCATTGCTGAGTGATGCTGCATTGTACGTAAGTACCACAAGTTCTTTATCCATTTTTCACTTTCTGTGATATTGAACTTGTACGGTAAACGAGGTTCTTGTAAACAGAGGTGTCCCAAACTTTGGGGTGGCTGTGTCCTTTTGATTTTAATTTCCCTAAGCTATAGGACCATAAGTGGAAGTGCCCTAGGCTCTGTTGCTTTGTTTTTTAGATGTTTCAGGAAACACCATACACTTCTCCCGAGTGTGTGTTGGCAATGTACTTCCCGCCCATCAGCATAACAAGGCTCCCAGTTCTCCATGGCCTGTCCTGCCTTTCTGGAGTTTACACTTTTTTCAGATGGCCCTTTTGACCGGGGGGAAGTGAGACTTCATTGTAGTGCAGATTTCCTTTGCAAGTTTGCTTGGTTGGCCAAAAAGGGCGTATGCGTTTTTTCCTGAATATATTCAGGAAAAAACGCATACGCCCTTTTTGGCCAAGTGCATCATTGTGGACGTTCTGCCTCGTTTCCTATGCTTTCAATGCAATTCCAGTCTACCTCCTGAAATCGGTTTCCTGCAATTCTGCCCCGCTTTCAAGTCCTCTTGGCAGCCTTACTTCAGTATATTTTTGGACGAAAGCTGTCATTTATAACTCTGCAGGTTTGTGTATTACAGTGCCCCTGAGCTCCTTTCTTCAACTCGCTTTCTTGTGAGGTGGACGCAACACCGCAGGATGGCTTCAGGCCCTAATCTGGTTCCGGCACGGCACGTTGAGCCTTTGGTTAATTCCTCTTCCTGGTGGGAAATGAGAGTTAAATTTGCCCGTCCAGACACCTCCAGCTAGTCTCTCATTGGTTCTCCCTATTCCTGTTCATCTTCCGCAGAAATTGCAAACTGGGCCAAACAGGAGGTTAAAGGGACTGACTCTCCAAGTCGGGAGACTGTTAGTAAAGCGTCTGGAATGTTGCACCCGAGTAGCAGGGGAGGAAAACTGAGACATATTTGAACACGTCTCCCGTTCACACGGTGATCATACTCTGGGTTCCACATGCATGTATTAGCTGAAGGAAGAATACCTTAAACCTGTAGAGTTGAGACCCGTGGAATGGGTACCATGCAATATGACTTCAAAGGGTCTTCATTTGCTCACTGAACCTCTCCAATCCTATCACTGCTGCGTTTATGCCCCTGTACACACGCTTGATTCTCTTTTGGAGACATAGCAATATATACGTTTTAAGATACTTACTAGTCAGGTACATTCTTAGGCGTTTAATATGGGGTGTTGAGTCCATTTCGTTGAGCAAGGAGTAGCTCTTGTCTATTCCATATTTGGCTTAAGGAACTTTATCTGTGCTCATTTCAATCTCTGGTTTTATGCAGCACCCCAACTCACCTTTCCCCTTAAGCAAGCAGAAGTTGGTTTTCTAAATTTGAGACCCTGTTCTGTTTTGGAATTCAGTTCCTGTGTAGCCAAGTTTACATTCCGTGTATTAGTGATATCTTATGATGTTTCCTTTTCTTTGTAACTTATTTCAGTTAGAATCATCGTACCTGAATCCACTCATTATGCTGCTACGGGCCTGATGACATAGATTTCATTGCTGAGTGATACTGCATTGTACGTAAGTACCACAAGTTCTTTATCCATTTTTCACTTTCTGTGATATTAAACTTGTACGGTAAACGAGGTTCTTGTAAACAGAGCCGTCCCAAACTTTGGGGTGGCTGTGTCTTTTTCATTTTAATTTCCCTAAGCTATAGGACCATAAGTGGAAGTGCCCTAGGCTCTGTTGCTTTGTTTTTTAGATGTTTCAGGAAACACCATACACTTCTCCTGATTGTCTGTTGGCAATTTACATCCCGCCCATCAGCATAACAGGGCTCCCAGTTCTGCATGGCCTGTCCTGCCTTTCTGGATTTTACACTTTTTTCGGATGGCCCTGTTGACCGGGGGGAAGTGAGACTTCATTGTAGTGCAGATTTCCTTTGCAAGTTTGCTTGGTTGGCCAAAAAGGGCGTATGCATTTTTTCCTGAATATATTCAGGAAAAAACGCATACGCCCTTTTTGGCCAAGTGCATCATTGTGGACGTTCTGCCTCTTTTCCTATGCTTTCAATGCAATTCCAGTCTACCTCCTGAAATCGGTTTCCTGCAATTCTGCCCCGCTTTCAAGTCCTCTTGGCAGCCTTACTTCAGTATATTTTTGGACGATAGCTGTCATTTATAATTCTGCAGGTTTGTGAATTACAGTGCCCCTGAGCTCCTTTCTTCAACTCGCATTCTTGTGAGCTGGCCGCAACACCGCAGGATGGCTTCAGGCCCTAATCTGGTTCCGGCACGGCACGCTGAGCCTTTGGTTAATTCCTCTTCCTGGTGGGAAATGAGAGTTAAATTTGCCCGTCCAGACACCTCCAGCTAGTCTCTCATTGGTTCTCGCTACTCCTGTTCATCTTCCGCAGAAATTGCAACCTGGGCCAAACAGGAGGTTAAAGGGACTGACTCTCCAAGTGGGGAGAGTGTTAGTAAAGCGTCTGGAATGTTGCACCCGAGTACCAGGGTACGAAAACTGAGACATATTTGAACACGTTTCCCGATCACATGGTTGATCATACTCTAGGTTCCACATGCATGTTTTAGCTGAAGGAAGAATACCTTAAACCTGGGTAGTTGAAACCCGTGGAATGGGTACCATGCAATATGACTTCAAAGGGTCTTCATTTGCTCACCGAACCTCTCCAATCCTATCACTGCTGCGTTTATGCCCCTGTACACATGCTTGATTCTCTTTCGGAGACATAGCAATCCATAGGTTTTAAGATACTTACAAGTCAGGTACATTCTTAGGCGTTTAATATGCGGTGTTGAGTTCATTTCGTTGAGCAAGGAGTAGCTCTTGTCTATTCCATATTTGGCTTAAGGAACTTTATCTGTGCTCATTTCAATCTCTGGTTTTATGTAGCACCCCAACTCACCTTTACCCTTAAGCAAGCATAAGTTGGTTTTCTAAATTTGAGACCCTGTTCTGTTCTGTAATTCAGTTCCTGTGTAGCCAAGTTTACATTCCGTGTATTAGTGATATCTTATGATGTTCCTTTTTCTGTGTGACTTATTTCAGTTAGAATCATCATACCTGAATCCACTCATTGTGCTTCTAAGGCCCTGATGACATAGATTTCATTGCTGAGTGATACTGCATTGTACGTAAGTACCACAAGTTCTTTATCCATTTTTCACTTTCTGCGATGTTGAACTTGTACTGTAAACGAGGTTCTTGTAAACACAGGCGTCCCAAACTTTGGGGTCGCTGTGTCCTTTTGATTTTAATTTCTCTAAGCTATAGGACCATAAGTGGAAGTGCCCTAGGCTCTGTTGCTTTGTTTTTTAGATGTTTCAGGAAACACCATACACTTCTCCCGAGTGTCTGTTGGCAATGTACATCCCACCCATCAGCATAACAAGGCTCCCAGTTCTCCATGGCCTGTCCTGCCTTTCTGGATTTTACACTTTTTTCAGATGGCCCTTTTGACCGGGGGGAAGTGAGACTTCATTGTAGTGCAGATTTCCTTTGGAAGCTTGCTTGGTTGGCCAAAAAGGGCGTATGCGTTTTTTCCTGAATATATTCAGGAAAAAACGCATACGCCCTTTTTGGCCAAGTGCATCATTGTGGACGTTCTGCCTCTTTTCCTATGCTTTCAATGCAATTCCAGTCTACCTCCTGAAATCGGTTTCCTGCAATTCTGCCCCGCTTTCAAGTCCTCTTGGCAGCCTTACTTCAGTATATTTTTGGACGATAGCTGTCATTTATAACTCTGCAGGTTTGTGAATTACAGTGCCCCTGAGCTCCTTTCTTCAACTCGCTTTCTTGTGAGCTGGACGCAACACCGCAGGATGGCTTCAGGCCCTAATCTGGTTCCGGCACGGCACGCTGAACCTTTGGTTAATTCCTCTTCCTGGTGGGAAATGAGAGTTAAATTTGCCCGTCCAGACACCTCCAGCTAGTCTCTCATTGGTTCTCACTATTCCTGTTCATCTTCCGCAGAAATTGCAAACTGGGCCAAACAGGAGGTTAAAGGGACTGACTCTCCAAGTCGGGAGAGTGTTAGTAAAGCGTCTGGAATGTTGCACCCGAGTACCAGGGGACGAAAACTGAGACATATTTGAACACGTCTCCCGATCACATGGTTGATCATACTCTAGGTTCCACATGCATGTTTTAGCTGAAGGAAGAATACCTTAAACCTGGGTAGTTGAAACCCGTGGAATGGGTACCATGCAATATGACTTCAAAGGGTCTTCATTGGCTCACCAAACCTCTCCAATCCTATCACTGCTGCGTTTATGCCCCTGTACACACGCTTGATTCTCTTTCGGAGACATAGCAATCCATAGGTTTTAAGATACTTACTAGTCAGGTACATTCTTAGGCGTTTAATATTGGGTGTTGAGTCCATTTCGTTGAGCAAGGAGTAGCTCTTGTCTATTCCATATTTGGCTTAAGGAACTTTATCTGTGCTCATTTCAATCTCTGGTTTTATGCAGCACCCCAACTCACCTTTACCCTTAAGCAAGCATAAGTTGATTGTCTAAATTTGAGACCCTGTTCTGTTCTGTAATTCAGTTCCTTTGTAGCCAAGTTTACATTCCATGTATTACTGATATCTTATGATGTTTCTTTTTCTGTGTGACTTATTTCAGTTAGAATCATCATACCTGAATCCACTCATTGTGCTGCTACGGGCCTGATGACATAGATTTCATTGCTGAGTGATACTGCATTGTACGTAAGTACCACAAGTTCTTTATCCATTTTTCACTTTCTGTGATATTGAACTTGTACGGTAAACGAGGTTCTTGTAAACAGAGGTGTCCCAAACTTTGGGGTGGCTGTGTCCTTTTGATTTTAATTTCCCTAAGCTATAGGACCATAAGTGGAAGTGCCCTAGGCTCTGTTGCTTTGTTTTTTAGATGTTTCAGGAAACACCATACACTTCTCCGGAGTGTGTGTTGGCAATGTACATCCCGCCCATCAGCATAACAAGGCTCCCAGTTCTCCATGGCCTGTCCTGCCTTTCTGGAGTTTACACTTTTTTCAGATGGCCCTTTTGACCTGGGGGAAGTGAGACTTCATTGTAGTGCAGATTTCCTTTGCAAGCTTGCTTGGTTGGCCAAAAAGGGCGTATGCGTTTTTTCCTGAATATATTCAGGAAAAAACGCATACGCCCTTTTTGGCCAAGTGCATCATTGTGGACGTTCTGCCTCTTTTCCTATGCTTTCAATGCAATTCCAGTCTACCTCCTGAAATCGGTTTCCTGCAATTCTGCCCCGCTTTCAAGTCCTCTTGGCAGCCTTACTTCAGTATATTTTTGGACGATAGCTGTCATTTATAACTCTGCAGGTTAGTGAATTACAGTGCCCCTGAGCTCCTTTCTTCAACTCGCTTTCTTGTGAGGTGGACGCAACACCGCAGGATGGCTTCAGGCCCTAATCTGGTTCCGGCACGGCACGCTGAGCCTTTGGTTAATTCCTCTTCCTGGTGGGAAATGAGAGTTAAATTTGCCCGTCCAGACACCTCCAGCTAGTCTCTCATTGGTTTTCGCTATTCCTGTTCATCTTCCGCAGTAATTGCAAACTGGGCCAAACAGGAGGTTAAAGGGACTGACTCTCCAAGTCGGGAGAGTGTTAGTAAAGCGTCTGAAATGTTGCACCCGAGTAAAAGGGTACGAAAACTGAGACATATTTGAACACGTCTCCCGATCACATGGTTGATCATACTCTAGGTTCCACATGCATGTTTTAGCTGAAGGAAGAATACCTTAAACCGGGGTAGTTGAAACCCGTGGAATGGGTACCATGCAATATGACTTCAAGGGGTCTTCATTGGCTCACCGAACCTCTCCAATCCTATCACTGCTGCGTTTATGCCCCTGTACACATGCTTGATTCTCTTTCGGAGACATAGCAATCCATAGGTTTTAAGATACTTACTAGTCAGGTACATTCTTAGGCGTTTAATATTGGGTGTTGAGTCCATTTCGTTGAGCAAGGAGTAGCTCTTGTCTATTCCATATTTGGCTTAAGGAACTTTATCTGTGCTCATTTCAATCTCTGGTTTTATGCAGCACCCCAACTCACCTTTCCCCTTAAGCAAGCATAAGTTGGTTTTCTAAATTTGAGACACTGTTCTGTTCTGTAATTCAGTTCCTGTGTAGCCAAGTTTACATTCCATGTATTACTGATATCTTATGATGTTTCTTTTTCTGTGTGACTTATTTCAGTTAGAATCATCATACCTGAATCCACTCATTGTGCTGCTAAGGGCCTGATGACATAGATTTCATTGCTGAGTGATATTGCTTTGTAAGTAAATACCACAACTTCTTTATCCATTTTTCACTTTCTGCGATGTTGAACTTGTACTGTAAACGAGGTTCTTGTAAACACAGGCGTCCCAAACTTTGGGGTGGCTGTGTCTTTTTGATTTTAATTTCCCTAAGCCATAGGACCATAAGTGGAAGTGCCCTAGGCTCTGTTGCTTTGTTTTTTAGATGTTTCAGGAAACACCATACACTTCTCCCGAGTGTCTGTTGGCAATGTACATCCCGCCCATCAGCATAACAAGGCTCCCAGTTCTCCATGGCCTGTCCTGCCTTTCTGGATTTTACACTTTTTTCAGATGGCCCTTTTGACCTGCCAGAAGTGAGACTTCATTGTAGTGCAGATTTCCTTTGCAAGCTTGCTTGGTTGGCCAAAAAGGGCGTATGCGTTTTTTCCTGAATATATTCAGGAAAAAACGCATACGCCCTTTTTGGCCAAGTGCATCATTGTGGACGTTCTGCCTCTTTTCCTATGCTTTCAATGCAATTCCAGTCTACCTCCTGAATTCGGTTTCCTGCAATTCTGCCCCGCTTTCAAGTCCTCTTGGCAGCCTTACTTCAGTATATTTTTGGACGATAGCTGTCATTTATAACTCTGCAGGTTTGTGAATTACAGTGCCCCTGAGCTCCTTTCTTCAACTCGCTTACTTGGGACCTGGCCGCAACACCGCAGGATGGCTTCAGGCCCTAATCTGGTTCCGGCACGGCACGCTGAGCCTTTGGTTATTTCCTCTTCCTGGTGGGAAATGAGAGTTAAATTTGCCCGTCCAGACACCTCCAGCTAGCCTCTCATTGGTTCTCCCTATTCCTGTTCATCTTCCGCAGAAATTGCAAACTGGGCCAAACAGGAAGGTAAAGGCGCTGACTCTCCAAGTGGGGAGAGTGTTAGTAAAGCGTCTGTAATGTTGCACCCGAGTACCAGGGGAGAAAAACTGAGACATATTTGAACACGTCTCCCGTTCACACGGTTGATTATACTCTGGGTTCCACATGCATGTTTTAGCTGAAGGAAGAATACCTTAAACCTGGAGAGTTGAGACCCGTGGAATGGGTACCATGCAATATGACTTCAAAGGGTCTTCATTTGCTCACCAAACCTCTCCAATCCTATCACTGCTGCGTTTATGCCCCTGTACACACGCTTGATTCTCTTCTGGAGACATAGCAATCCATAGGTTTTAAGATACTTACTAGTCAGGTACATTCTTAGGCGTTTAATATGGGGTGTTGAGTCCATTTCGTTGAGCAAGGAGTAGCTCATGTCTATTCCATATTTGGCTTAAGGAACTTTATCTGTGCTCATTTCAATCTCTGGTTTTATGCAGCACCCCAACTCACCTTTCCCCTTAAGCAAGCATAAGTTGGTTTTCTAATTTTGAGACCCTGTTCTGTTTTGGAATTCAGTTCCTGTGTAGCCAAGTTTACATTCCGTGTATTACTGATATCTTATGATGTTTCTTTTTCTGTGTGACTTATTTCAGTTAGAATCATCGTACCTGAATCCACTCATTATGCTTCTATGGGCTGATGACATAGATTTCATTGCTGAGTGATACTGCATTGTACGTAAGTACCACAAGTTCTTTATCCATTTTTCACTTTCTGTGATATTGACCTTGTACGGTAAACGAGGTTCTTGTAAACAGAGGTGTCCCAAACTTTGGGGTGGCTGTGTCCTTTTCATTTTAATTTCCCTAAGCTATAGGACCATAAGTGGAAGTGCCCTAGGCTCTGTTGCTTTGTTTCTTAGATGTTTCAGGAAACACCATACACTTCTCCTGAGTGTCTGTTGGCAATGTACATCCCACCCATCAGCATAACAAGGCTCCCAGTTCTCCATGGCCTGTCCTGCCTTTCTGGATTTTACACTTTTTTCAGATGGCCCTTTTGACCTGGGGGAAGTGAGACTTCATTGTAGTGCAGATTTCCTTTGCAAGCTTGCTTGGTTGGCCAAAAAGGGCGTATGCGTTTTTTCCTGAATATATTCAGGAAAAAACGCATACGCCCTTTTTGGCCAAGTGCATCATTGTGGATGTTCTGCCTCTTTTCCTATGCTTTCAATGCAATTCCAGTCTACCTCCTGAAATCAGTTTCCTGCAATTCTGCCCCGCTTTCAAGTCCTCTTGGCAGCCTTACTTCAGTATATTTTTGGACGATAGCTGTCATTTATAACTCTGCAGGTTTGTGAATTACAGTGCCCCTGAGCTCCTTTCTTCAACTCGCTTTCTTGTGAGCTGGACGCAACACCGCAGGATGGCTTCAGGCCCTAATCTGGTTCCGGCACGGCACGCTGAACCTTTGGTTAATTCCTCTTCCTGGTGGGAAATGAGAGTTAAATTTGCCCGTCCAGACACCTCCAGCTAGTCTCTCATTGGTTCTCACTATTCCTGTTCATCTTCCGCAGAAATTGCAAACTGGGCCAAACAGGAGGTTAAAGGGACTGACTCTCCAAGTCGGGAGAGTGTTAGTAAAGCGTCTGGAATGTTGCACCCGAGTACCAGGGTACGAAAACTGAGACATATTTGAACACGTCTCCCGATCACATGGTTGATCATACTCTAGGTTCCACATGCATGTTTTAGCTGAAGGAAGAATACCTTAAACCTGGGTAGTTGAAACCCGTGGAATGGGTACCATGCAATATGACTTCAAAGGGTCTTCATTGGCTCACCAAACCTCTCCAATCCTATCACTGCTGCGTTTATGCCCCTGTACACACGCTTGATTCTCTTTCGGAGACATAGCAATCATTAGGTTTTAAGATACTTACTAGTCAGGTACATTCTTAGGCGTTTAATATTGGGTGTTGAGTCCATTTCGTTGAGCAAGGAGTAGCTCTTGTCTATTCCATATTTGGCTTAAGGAACTTTATCTGTGCTCATTTCAATCTCTGGTTTTATGCAGCACCCCAACTCACCTTTACCCTTAAGCAAGCATAAGTTGATTGTCTAAATTTGAGACCCTGTTCTGTTCTGTAATTCAGTTCCTTTGTAGCCAAGTTTACATTCCATGTATTACTGATATCTTATGATGTTTCTTTTTCTGTGTGACTTATTTCAGTTAGAATCATCATACCTGAATCCACTCATTGTGCTGCTACGGGCCTGATGACATAGATTTCATTGCTGAGTGATACTGCATTGTACGTAAGTACCACAAGTTCTTTATCCATTTTTCACTTTCTGTGATATTGACCTTGTACGGTAAACGAGGTTCTTGTAAACAGAGGTGTCCCAAACTTTGGGGTGGCTGTGTCCTTTTGATTTTAATTTCCCTAAGCTATAGGACCATAAGTGGAAGTGCCCTAGGCTCTGTTGCTTTGTTTTTTAGGTGTTTCAGGAAACACCATACACTTCTCCCGAGTGTGTGTTGGCAATGTACTTCCCGCCCATCAGCATAACAAGGCTCCCAGTTCTCCATGGCCTGTCCTGCCTTTCTGGAGTTTACACTTTTTTCAGATGGCCCTTTTGACCGGGGGGAAGTGAGACTTCATTGTAGTGCAGATTTCCTTTGCAAGTTTGCTTGGTTGGCCAAAAAGTGCGTATGCGTTTTTTCCTGAATATATTCAGGAAAAAACGCATACGCCCTTTTTGGCCAAGTGCATCATTGTGGACGTTCTGCCTCGTTTCCTATGCTTTCAATGCAATTCCAGTCTACCTCCTGAAATCGGTTTCCTGCAATTCTGCCCCGCTTTCAAGTCCTCTTGGCAGCCTTACTTCAGTATATTTTTGGACGAAAGCTATCATTTATAACTCTGCAGGTTTGTGTATTACAGTGCCCCTGAGCTCCTCTCTTCAACTCGCTTTCTTGTGAGGTGGACGCAACACCGCAGGATGGCTTCAGGCCCTAATCTGGTTCCGGCACGGCACGCTGAGCCTTTGGTTAATTCCTCTTCCTGGTGGGAAATGAGAGTTAAATTTGCCCGTCCAGACACCTCCAGCTAGTCTCTCATTGGTTCTCCCTATTCCTGTTCATCTTCCGCAGAAATTGCAAACTGGGCCAAACAGGAGGTTAAAGGGACTGACTCTCCAAGTCGGGAGACTGTTAGTAAAGCGTCTGGAATGTTGCACCCGAGTAGCAGGGGAGGAAAACTGAGACATATTTGAACACGTCTCCCGTTCACACGGTGATCATACTCTGGGTTCCACATGCATGTTTTAGCTGAAGGAAGAATACCTTAAACCTGGAGAGTTGAGACCCGTGGAATGGGTACCATGCAATATGACTTCAAAGGGTCTTCATTTGCTCACTGAACCTCTCCAATCCTATCACTGCTGCGTTTATGCCCCTGTACACACGCTTGATTCTCTTTTGGAGACATAGCAATATATACGTTTTAAGATACTTACTAGTCAGGTACATTCTTAGGCGTTTAATATGGGGTGTTGAGTCCATTTCGTTGAGCAAGGAGTAGCTCTTGTCTATTCCATATTTGGCTTAAGGAACTTTATCTGTGCTCATTTCAATCTCTGGTTTTATGCAGCGCCCCAACTCACCTTTCCCCTTAAGCAAGCATAAGTTGGTTTTCTAAATTTGAGACCCTGTTCTGTTTTGGAATTCAGTTCCTGTGTAGCCAAGTTTACATTCCGTGTATTAGTGATATCTTATGATGTTTCCTTTTCTTTGTAACTTATTTCAGTTAGAATCATCGTACCTGAATCCACTCATTATGCTGCTACGGGCCTGATGACATAGATTTCATTGCTGAGTGATACTGCATTGTACGTAAGTACCACAAGTTCTTTATCCATTTTTCACTTTCTGTGATATTGAACTTGTACGGTAAACGAGGTTCTTGTAAACAGAGGCGTCCCAAACTTTGGGGTGGCTGTGTCTTTTTCATTTTAATTTCCCTAAGCTATAGGACCATAAGTGGAAGTGCCCTAGGCTCTGTTGCTTTGTTTTTTAGATGTTTCAGGAAACACCATACACTTCTCCTGATTGTCTGTTGGCAATTTACATCCCGCCCATCAGCATAACAGGGCTCCCAGTTCTGCATGGCCTGTCCTGCCTTTCTGGATTTTACACTTTTTTCAGATGGCCCTTTTGACCTGGGGGAAGTGAGACTTCATTGCAGTGCAGATTTCCTTTGCAAGTTTGCTTGGTTGGCCAAAAAGGGCGTATGCGTTTTTTCCTGAATATATTCAGGAAAAAACGCATACGCCCTTTTTGGCCAAGTGCATCATTGTGGACGTTCTGCCTCTTTTCCTATGCTTTCAATGCAATTCCAGTCTACCTCTTGAAATTGGTTTCCTGCAATTCTGCCCCGCTTTCAAGTCCTCTTGGCAGCCTTACTTCAGTATATTTTTGGACGATAGCTGTCATTTATAACTCTTCAGGTTTGTGAATTACAGTGCCCCTGAGCTCCTTTCTTCAACTCGCTTTCTTGTGACCTGGCCGCAACACCGTAGGATGGCTTCAGGCCCTAATCTTGTTCGGGCACGGCACGCTGAGCCTTTGTTTAATTCCTCTTCCTGGTGGGAAATGAGAGTTAAAGTTGCCCGTCCAGACACCTCCAGCTAGTCTCTCATTGGTTCTCCCTATTCCTGTTCATCTTCCGCAGAAATTGCAAACTGGGCCAAACAGTAGGTTCAAGGGACTGACTCTCCAAGACGGTAGAGTGTTTGTAAAGCGTCTGGAGTGTTGCACCCGAGTACCAGGGTACGAAAACTGAGACATATTTGAACACGTCTCCCGTTCACACGGTTGATCATACTCCGGGTTCCACATGCATGTTTTAGCTGAAGGAAGAATACCTTAAACCTGGAGAGTTGAGACCCGTGGAATGGGTACCATGCAATATGACTTCAAAGGGTCTTCATTTGCTCACCGAACCTCTCCAATCCTATCACTGCTGCGTTTATGCCCCTGTACACATGCTTGATTCTCTTTTGGAGACATAGCAATCCATAGGTTTTAAGATACTTACAAGTCAGGTACATTCTTAGGCGTTTAATATGCGGTGTTGAGTTCATTTCGTTGAGCAAGGAGTAGCTCTTGTCTATTCCATATTTGGCTTAAGGAACTTTATCTCTGCTCATTTCAATCTCTGGTTTTATGTAGCACCCCAACTCACCTTTACCCTTAAGCAAGCATAAGTTGGTTTTCTAAATTTCAGACCCTGTTCTGTTCTGTAATTCAGTTCCTGTGTAGCCAAGTTTACATTCCGTGTATTAGTGATATCTTATGATGTTCCTTTTTCTGTGTGACTTATTTCAGTTAGAATCATCATACCTGAATCCACTCATTGTGCTTCTAAGGCCCTGATGACATAGATTTCATTGCTGAGTGATACTGCATTGTACGTAAGTACCACAAGTTCTTTATCCATTTTTCACTTTCTGTGATATTGACCTTGTAAGGTAAACGAGGTTCTTGTAAACACAGGCGTCCCAAACTTTGGGGTGGCTGTGTCCTTTTGATTTTAATTTCTCTAAGCTATAGGACCATAAGTGGAAGTGCCCTAGGCTCTGTTGCTTTGTTTTTTAGATGTTTCAGGAAACACCATACACTTCTCCCGAGTGTCTGTTGGCAATGTACATCCCACCCATCAGCATAACAAGGCTCCCAGTTCTCCATGGCCTGTCCTGCCTTTCTGGATTTTACACTTTTTTCAGATGGCCCTTTTGACCGGGGGGAAGTGAGACTTCATTGTAGTGCAGACTTCCTTTGGAAGCTTGCTTGGTTGGCCAAAAAGGGCGTATGCGTTTTTTCCTGAATATATTCAGGAAAAAACGCATACGCCCTTTTAGGCCAAGTGCATCATTGTGGACGTTCTGCCTCGTTTCCTATGCTTTCAATGCAATTCCAGTCTACCTCCTGAAATCGGTTTCCTGCAATTCTGCCCCGCTTTCAAGTCCTCTTGGCAGCCTTACTTCAGTATATTTTTGGACGAAAGCTATCATTTATAACTCTGCAGGTTTGTGTATTACAGTGCCCCTGAGCTCCTCTCTTCAACTCGCTTTCTTGTGAGGTGGACGCAACACCGCAGGATGGCTTCAGGCCCTAATCTGGTTCCGGCACGGCACGCTGAGCCTTTGGTTAATTCCTCTTCCTGGTGGGAAATGAGAGTTAAATTTGCCCGTCCAGACACCTCCAGCTAGTCTCTCATTGGTTCTCCCTATTCCTGTTCATCTTCCGCAGAAATTGCAAACTGGGCCAAACAGGAGGTTAAAGGGACTGACTCTCCAAGTCGGGAGACTGTTAGTAAAGCGTCTGGAATGTTGCACCCGAGTAGCAGGGGAGGAAAACTGAGACATATTTGAACACGTCTCCCGTTCACACGGTGATCATACTCTGGGTTCCACATGCATGTTTTAGCTGAAGGAAGAATACCTTAAACCTGGAGAGTTGAGACCCGTGGAATGGGTACCATGCAATATGACTTCAAAGGGTCTTCATTTGCTCACTGAACCTCTCCAATCCTATCACTGCTGCGTTTATGCCCCTGTACACACGCTTGATTCTCTTTTGGAGACATAGCAATATATACGTTTTAAGATACTTACTAGTCAGGTACATTCTTAGGCGTTTAATATGGGGTGTTGAGTCCATTTCGTTGAGCAAGGAGTAGCTCTTGTCTATTCCATATTTGGCTTAAGGAACTTTATCTGTGCTCATTTCAATCTCTGGTTTTATGCAGCGCCCCAACTCACCTTTCCCCTTAAGCAAGCATAAGTTGGTTTTCTAAATTTGAGACCCTGTTCTGTTTTGGAATTCAGTTCCTGTGTAGCCAAGTTTACATTCCGTGTATTAGTGATATCTTATGATGTTTCCTTTTCTTTGTAACTTATTTCAGTTAGAATCATCGTACCTGAATCCACTCATTATGCTGCTACGGGCCTGATGACATAGATTTCATTGCTGAGTGATACTGCATTGTACGTAAGTACCACAAGTTCTTTATCCATTTTTCACTTTCTGTGATATTGAACTTGTACGGTAAACGAGGTTCTTGTAAACAGAGGCGTCCCAAACTTTGGGGTGGCTGTGTCTTTTTCATTTTAATTTCCCTAAGCTATAGGACCATAAGTGGAAGTGCCCTAGGCTCTGTTGCTTTGTTTTTTAGATGTTTCAGGAAACACCATACACTTCTCCTGATTGTCTGTTGGCAATTTACATCCCACCCATCAGCATAACAGGGCTCCCAGTTCTGCATGGCCTGTCCTGCCTTTCTGGATTTTACACTTTTTTCAGATGGCCCTTTTGACCTGGGGGAAGTGAGACTTCATTGCAGTGCAGATTTCCTTTGCAAGTTTGCTTGGTTGGCCAAAAAGGGCGTATGCGTTTTTTCCTGAATATATTCAGGAAAAAACGCATACGCCCTTTTTGGCCAAGTGCATCATTGTGGACGTTCTGCCTCTTTTCCTATGCTTTCAATGCAATTCCAGTCTACCTCTTGAAATTGGTTTCCTGCAATTCTGCCCCGCTTTCAAGTCCTCTTGGCAGCCTTACTTCAGTATATTTTTGGACGATAGCTGTCATTTATAACTCTTCAGGTTTGTGAATTACAGTGCCCCTGAGCTCCTTTCTTCAACTCGCTTTCTTGTGACCTGGCCGCAACACCGTAGGATGGCTTCAGGCCCTAATCTTGTTCGGGCACGGCACGCTGAGCCTTTGTTTAATTCCTCTTCCTGGTGGGAAATGAGAGTTAAAGTTGCCCGTCCAGACACCTCCAGCTAGTCTCTCATTGGTTCTCCCTATTCCTGTTCATCTTCCGCAGAAATTGCAAACTGGGCCAAACAGTAGGTTCAAGGGACTGACTCTCCAAGACGGTAGAGTGTTTGTAAAGCGTCTGGAGTGTTGCACCCGAGTACCAGGGTACGAAAACTGAGACATATTTGAACACGTCTCCCGTTCACACGGTTGATCATACTCCGGGTTCCACATGCATGTTTTAGCTGAAGGAAGAATACCTTAAACCTGGAGAGTTGAGACCCGTGGAATGGGTACCATGCAATATGACTTCAAAGGGTCTTCATTTGCTCACCGAACCTCTCCAATCCTATCACTGCTGCGTTTATGCACCTGTACACATGCTTGATTCTCTTTTGGAGACATAGCAATCCATAGGTTTTAAGATACTTACAAGTCAGGTACATTCTTAGGCGTTTAATATGCGGTGTTGAGTTCATTTCGTTGAGCAAGGAGTAGCTCTTGTCTATTCCATATTTGGCTTAAGGAACTTTATCTCTGCTCATTTCAATCTCTGGTTTTATGTAGCACCCCAACTCACCTTTACCCTTAAGCAAGCATAAGTTGGTTTTCTAAATTTCAGACCCTGTTCTGTTCTGTAATTCAGTTCCTGTGTAGCCAAGTTTACATTCCGTGTATTAGTGATATCTTATGATGTTCCTTTTTCTGTGTGACTTATTTCAGTTAGAATCATCATACCTGAATCCACTCATTGTGCTTCTAAGGCCCTGATGACATAGATTTCATTGCTGAGTGATACTGCATTGTACGTAAGTACCACAAGTTCTTTATCCATTTTTCACTTTCTGTGATATTGACCTTGTAAGGTAAACGAGGTTCTTGTAAACACAGGCGTCCCAAACTTTGGGGTGGCTGTGTCCTTTTGATTTTAATTTCTCTAAGCTATAGGACCATAAGTGGAAGTGCCCTAGGCTCTGTTGCTTTGTTTTTTAGATGTTTCAGGAAACACCATACACTTCTCCCGAGTGTCTGTTGGCAATGTACATCCCACCCATCAGCATAACAAGGCTCCCAGTTCTCCATGGCCTGTCCTGCCTTTCTGGATTTTACACTTTTTTCAGATGGCCCTTTTGACCGGGGGGAAGTGAGACTTCATTGTAGTGCAGATTTCCTTTGGAAGCTTGCTTGGTTGGCCAAAAAGGGCGTATGCGTTTTTTCCTGAATATATTCAGGAAAATACGCATACGCCCTTTTAGGCCAAGTGCATCATTGTGGACGTTCTGCCTCTTTTCCTATGCTTTCAATGCAATTCCAGTCTACCTCCTGAAATCGGTTTCCTGCAATTCTGCCCCGCTTTCAAGTCCTCTTGGCAGCCTTACTTCAGTATATTTTTGGACGATAGCTGTCATTTATAACTCTGCAGGTTTGTGAATTACAGTGCCCCTGAGCTCCTTTCTTCAACTCGCTTTCTTGTGAGCTGGACGCAACACCGCAGGATGGCTTCAGGCCCTAATCTGGTTCCGGCACGGCACGCTGAACCTTTGGTTAATTCCTCTTCCTGGTGGGAAATGAGAGTTAAATTTGCCCGTCCAGACACCTCCAGCTAGTCTCTCATTGGTTCTCACTATTCCTGTTCATCTTCCGCAGAAATTGCAAACTGGGCCAAACAGGAGGTTAAAGGGACTGACTCTCCAAGTCGGGAGAGTGTTAGTAAAGCGTCTGGAATGTTGCACCCGAGTACCAGGGGACGAAAACTGAGACATATTTGAACACGTCTCCCGATCACATGGTTGATCATACTCTAGGTTCCACATGCATGTTTTAGCTGAAGGAAGAATACCTTAAACCTGGGTAGTTGAAACCCGTGGAATGGGTACCATGCAATATGACTTCAAAGGGTCTTCATTGGCTCACCAAACCTCTCCAATCCTATCACTGCTGCGTTTATGCCCCTGTACACACGCTTGATTCTCTTTCGGAGACATAGCAATCCATAGGTTTTAAGATACTTACTAGTCAGGTACATTCTTAGGCGTTTAATATTGGGTGTTGAGTCCATTTCGTAGAGCAAGGAGTAGCTCTTGTCTATTCCATATTTGGCTTAAGGAACTTTATCTGTGCTCATTTCAATCTCTGGTTTTATGCAGCACCCCAACTCACCTTTACCCTTAAGCAAGCATAAGTTGATTGTCTAAATTTGAGACCCTGTTCTGTTCTGTAATTCAGTTCCTTTGTAGCCAAGTTTACATTCCATGTATTACTGATATCTTATGATGTTTCTTTTTCTGTGTGACTTATTTCAGTTAGAATCATCATACCTGAATCCACTCATTGTGCTGCTACGGGCCTGATGACATAGATTTCATTGCTGAGTGATACTGCATTGTACGTAAGTACCACAAGTTCTTTATCCATTTTTCACTTTCTGTGATATTGAACTTGTACGGTAAACGAGGTTCTTGTAAACAGAGGTGTCCCAAACTTTGGGGTGGCTGTGTCCTTTTGATTTTAATTTCCCTAAGCTATAGGACCATAAGTGGAAGTGCCCTAGGCTCTGTTGCTTTGTTTTTTAGATGTTTCAGG
This sequence comes from Stenella coeruleoalba, assembly GCF_951394435.1. NCBI lineage: Eukaryota > Metazoa > Chordata > Mammalia > Artiodactyla > Delphinidae > Stenella > Stenella coeruleoalba. The sequence goes on from NW_027646368.1 coordinate 1,150,874, forward strand.
AAACACCATACACTTCTCCTGATTGTCTGTTGGCAATTTACATCCCGCCCATCAGCATAACAAGGCTCCCAGTTCTCCATGGCCTGTCCTGCCTTTCTGGATTTTACACTTTTTTCAGATGGCCCTGTTGACCGGGGGGAAGTGAGACTTCATTGTAGTGCAGATTTCCTTTGCAAGTTTGCTTGGTTGGCCAAAAAGGGCGTATGCGTTTTTTCCTGAATATATTCAGGAAAAAACGCATACGCCCTTTTTGGCCAAGTGCATCATTGTGGACGTTCTGCCTCTTTTCCTATGCTTTCAATGCAATTCCAGTCTACCTCCTGAAATCGGTTTCCTGCAATTCTGCCCCGCTTTCAAGTCCTCTTGGCAGCCTTACTTCAGTATATTTTTGGACGATAGCTGTCATTTATAACTCTGCAGGTTTGTGAATTACAGTGCCCCTGAGCTCCTTTCTTCAACTCGCTTTCTTGTGAGCTGGACGCAACACCGCAGGATGGCTTCAGGCCCTAATCTGGTTCCGGCACGGCACGCTGAACCTTTGGTTAATTCCTCTTCCTGGTGGGAAATGAGAGTTAAATTTGCCCGTCCAGACACCTCCAGCTAGTCTCTCATTGGTTCTCACTATTCCTGTTCATCTTCCGCAGAAATTGCAAACTGGGCCAAACAGGAGGTTAAAGGGACTGACTCTCCAAGTCGGGAGAGTGTTAGTAAAGCGTCTGGAATGTTGCACCCGAGTACCAGGGGACGAAAACTGAGACATATTTGAACACGTCTCCCGATCACATGGTTGATCATACTCTAGGTTCCACATGCATGTTTTAGCTGAAGGAAGAATACCTTAAACCTGGGTAGTTGAAACCCGTGGAATGGGTACCATGCAATATGACTTCAAAGGGTCTTCATTGGCTCACCAAACCTCTCCAATCCTATCACTGCTGCGTTTATGCCCCTGTACACACGCTTGATTCTCTTTCGGAGACATAGCAATCCATAGGTTTTAAGATACTTACTAGTCAGGTACATTCTTAGGCGTTTAATATTGGGTGTTGAGTCCATTTCGTAGAGCAAGGAGTAGCTCTTGTCTATTCCATATTTGGCTTAAGGAACTTTATCTGTGCTCATTTCAATCTCTGGTTTTATGCAGCACCCCAACTCACCTTTACCCTTAAGCAAGCATAAGTTGATTGTCTAAATTTGAGACCCTGTTCTGTTCTGTAATTCAGTTCCTTTGTAGCCAAGTTTACATTCCATGTATTACTGATATCTTATGATGTTTCTTTTTCTGTGTGACTTATTTCAGTTAGAATCATCATACCTGAATCCACTCATTGTGCTGCTACGGGCCTGATGACATAGATTTCATTGCTGAGTGATACTGCATTGTACGTAAGTACCACAAGTTCTTTATCCATTTTTCACTTTCTGTGATATTGAACTTGTACGGTAAACGAGGTTCTTGTAAACAGAGGTGTCCCAAACTTTGGGGTGGCTGTGTCCTTTTGATTTTAATTTCCCTAAGCTATAGGACCATAAGTGGAAGTGCCCTAGGCTCTGTTGCTTTGTTTTTTAGATGTTTCAGGAAACACCATACACTTCTCCTGATTGTCTGTTGGCAATTTACATCCCGCCCATCAGCATAACAAGGCTCCCAGTTCTCCATGGCCTGTCCTGCCTTTCTGGATTTTACACTTTTTTCAGATGGCCCTGTTGACCGGGGGGAAGTGAGACTTCATTGTAGTGCAGATTTCCTTTGCAAGTTTGCTTGGTTGGCCAAAAAGGGCGTATGCGTTTTTTCCTGAATATATTCAGGAAAAAACGCATACGCCCTTTTTGGCCAAGTGCATCATTGTGGACGTTCTGCCTCTTTTCCTATGCTTTCAATGCAATTCCAGTCTACCTCCTGAAATCTGTTTCCTGCAATTCTGCCCCGCTTTCAAGTCCTCTTGGCAGCCTTACTTCAGTATATTTTTGGACGATAGCTGTCATTTATAATTCTGCAGGTTTGTGAATTACAGTGCCCCTGAGCTCCTTTCTTCAACTCGCTTTCTTGTGAGCTGGACGCAACACTGCAGGATGGCTTCAGGCCCTAATCTGGTTCCGGCACGGCACGCTGAGCCTTTGGTTAATTCCTCTTCCTGGTGGGAAATGAGAGTTAAATTTGCCCGTCCAGACACCTCCAGCTAGTCTCTCATTGGTTTTCGCTATTCCTGTTCATCTTCCGCAGTAATTGCAAACTGGGCCAAACAGGAGGTTAAAGGGACTGACTCTCCAAGTCGGGAGAGTGTTAGTAAAGCGTCTGGAATGTTGCACCCGAGTAAAAGGGTACGAAAACTGAGACATATTTGAACACGTCTCCCGATCACATGGTTGATCATACTCTAGGTTCCACATGCATGTTTTAGCTGAAGGAAGAATACCTTAAACCGGGGTAGTTGAAACCCGTGGAATGGGTACCATGCAATATGACTTCAAAGGGTCTTCATTGGCTCACCAAACCTCTCCAATCCTATCACTGCTGCGTTTATGCCCCTGTACACACGCTTGATTCTCTTTCGGAGACATAGCAATCCATAGGTTTTAAGATACTTACTAGTCAGGTACATTCTTAGGCGTTTAATATTGGGTGTTGAGTCCATTTCGTAGAGCAAGGAGTAGCTCTTGTCTATTCCATATTTGGCTTAAGGAACTTTATCTGTGCTCATTTCAATCTCTGGTTTTATGCAGCACCCCAACTCACCTTTACCCTTAAGCAAGCATAAGTTGATTGTCTAAATTTGAGACCCTGTTCTGTTCTGTAATTCAGTTCCTTTGTAGCCAAGTTTACATTCCATGTATTACTGATATCTTATGATGTTTCTTTTTCTGTGTGACTTATTTCAGTTAGAATCATCATACCTGAATCCACTCATTGTGCTGCTACGGGCCTGATGACATAGATTTCATTGCTGAGTGATACTGCATTGTACGTAAGTACCACAAGTTCTTTATCCATTTTTCACTTTCTGTGATATTGAACTTGTACGGTAAACGAGGTTCTTGTAAACAGAGGTGTCCCAAACTTTGGGGTGGCTGTGTCCTTTTGATTTTAATTTCCCTAAGCTATAGGACCATAAGTGGAAGTGCCCTAGGCTCTGTTGCTTTGTTTTTTAGATGTTTCAGGAAACACCATACACTTCTCCTGATTGTCTGTTGGCAATTTACATCCCGCCCATCAGCATAACAAGGCTCCCAGTTCTCCATGGCCTGTCCTGCCTTTCTGGATTTTACACTTTTTTCAGATGGCCCTGTTGACCGGGGGGAAGTGAGACTTCATTGTAGTGCAGATTTCCTTTGCAAGTTTGCTTGGTTGGCCAAAAAGGGCGTATGCGTTTTTTCCTGAATATATTCAGGAAAAAACGCATACGCCCTTTTTGGCCAAGTGCATCATTGTGGACGTTCTGCCTCTTTTCCTATGCTTTCAATGCAATTCCAGTCTACCTCCTGAAATCTGTTTCCTGCAATTCTGCCCCGCTTTCAAGTCCTCTTGGCAGCCTTACTTCAGTATATTTTTGGACGATAGCTGTCATTTATAATTCTGCAGGTTTGTGAATTACAGTGCCCCTGAGCTCCTTTCTTCAACTCGCTTTCTTGTGAGCTGGACGCAACACCGCAGGATGGCTTCAGGCCCTAATCTGGTTCCGGCACGGCACGCTGAGCCTTTGGTTAATTCCTCTTCCTGGTGGGAAATGAGAGTTAAATTTGCCCGTCCAGACACCTCCAGCTAGTCTCTCATTGGTTTTCGCTATTCCTGTTCATCTTCCGCAGTAATTGCAAACTGGGCCAAACAGGAGGTTAAAGGGACTGACTCTCCAAGTCGGGAGAGTGTTAGTAAAGCGTCTGGAATGTTGCACCCGAGTAAAAGGGTACGAAAACTGAGACATATTTGAACACGTCTCCCGATCACATGGTTGATCATACTCTAGGTTCCACATGCATGTTTTAGCTGAAGGAAGAATACCTTAAACCGGGGTAGTTGAAACCCGTGGAATGGGTACCATGCAATATGACTTCAAGGGGTCTTCATTGGCTCACCGAACCTCTCCAATCCTATCACTGCTGCGTTTATGCCCCTGTACACACGCTTGATTCTCTTTCGGAGACATAGCAATCCATAGGTTTTAAGATACTTACTAGTCAGGTACATTCTTAGGCGTTTAATATTGGGTGTTGAGTCCATTTCGTTGAGCAAGGAGTAGCTCTTGTCTATTCCATATTTGGCTTAAGGAACTTTATCTGTGCTCATTTCAATCTCTGGTTTTATGCAGCACCCCAACTCACCTTTCCCCTTAAGCAAGCATAAGTTGGTTTTCTAAATTTGAGACACTGTTCTGTTCTGTAATTCAGTTCCTGTGTAGCCAAGTTTACATTCCATGTATTACTGATATCTTATGATGTTTCTTTTTCTGTGTGACTTATTTCAGTTAGAATCATCATACCTGAATCCACTCATTGTGCTGCTAAGGGCCTGATGACATAGATTTCATTGCTGAGTGATATTGCTTTGTAAGTAAATACCACAACTTCTTTATCCATTTTTCACTTTCTGCGATGTTGAACTTGTACTGTAAACGAGGTTCTTGTAAACACAGGCGTCCCAAACTTTGGGGTGGCTGTGTCTTTTTGATTTTAATTTCCCTAAGCCATAGGACCATAAGTGGAAGTGCCCTAGGCTCTGTTGCTTTGTTTTTTAGATGTTTCAGGAAACACCATACACTTCTCCCGAGTGTCTGTTGGCAATGTACATCCCGCCCATCAGCATAACAAGGCTCCCAGTTCTCCATGGCCTGTCCTGCCTTTCTGGATTTTACACTTTTTTCAGATGGCCCTTTTGACCTGGGGGAAGTGAGACTTCATTGTAGTGCAGATTTCCTTTGCAAGCTTGCTTGGTTGGCCAAAATGGGCGTATGCGTTTTTTCCTGAATATATTCAGGAAAAAACGCATACGCCCTTTTTGGCCAAGTGCATCATTGTGGACGTTCTGCCTCTTTTCCTATGCTTTCAATGCAATTCCAGTCTACCTCCTGAAATCGGTTTCCTGCAATTCTGCCCCGCTTTCAAGTCCTCTTGGCAGCCTTACTTCAGTATATTTTTGGACGATAGCTGTCATTTATAACTCTGCAGGTTTGTGAATTACAGTGCCCCTGAGCTCCTTTCTTCAACTCGCTTTCTTGTGAGCTGGACGCAACACCGCAGGATGGCTTCAGGCCCTAATCTGGTTCCGGCACGGCACGCTGAACCTTTGGTTAATTCCTCTTCCTGGTGGGAAATGAGAGTTAAATTTGCCCGTCCAGACACCTCCAGCTAGTCTCTCATTGGTTCTCACTATTCCTGTTCATCTTCCGCAGAAATTGCAAACTGGGCCAAACAGGAGGTTAAAGGGACTGACTCTCCAAGTCGGGAGAGTGTTAGTAAAGCGTCTGGAATCTTGCACCCGAGTACCAGGGAAGGAAAACTGAGACATATTTGAACACGTCTCCCGATCACATGGTTGATCATACTCTAGGTTACACATGCATGTTTTAGCTGAAGGAAGAATACCTTAAACCTGGGTAGTTGAAACCCGTGGAATGGGTACCATGCAATATGACTTCAAAGGGTCTTCATTGGCTCACCAAACCTCTCCAATCCTATCACTGCTGCGTTTATGCCCCTGTACACACGCTTGATTCTCTTTCGGAGACATAGCAATCCATAGGTTTTAAGATACTTACTAGTCAGGTACATTCTTAGGCGTTTAATATTGGGTGTTGAGTCCATTTCGTTGAGCAAGGAGTAGCTCTTGTCTATTCCATATTTGGCTTAAGGAACTTTATCTGTGCTCATTTCAATCTCTGGTTTTATGCAGCACCCCAACTCACCTTTACCCTTAAGCAAGCATAAGTTGATTGTCTAAATTTGAGACCCTGTTCTGTTCTGTAATTCAGTTCCTTTGTAGCCAAGTTTACATTCCATGTATTACTGATATCTTATGATGTTTCTTTTTCTGTGTGACTTATTTCAGTTAGAATCATCATACCTGAATCCACTCATTGTGCTGCTACGGGCCTGATGACATAGATTTCATTGCTGAGTGATACTGCATTGTACGTAAGTACCACAAGTTCTTTATCCATTTTTCACTTTCTGTGATATTGAACTTGTACGGTAAACGAGGTTCTTGTAAACAGAGGTGTCCCAAACTTTGGGGTGGCTGTGTCCTTTTGATTTTAATTTCCCTAAGCTATAGGACCATAAGTGGAAGTGCCCTAGGCTCTGTTGCTTTGTTTTTTAGATGTTTCAGGAAACACCATACACTTCTCCCGAGTGTGTGTTGGCAATGTACTTCCCGCCCATCAGCATAACAAGGCTCCCAGTTCTCCATGGCCTGTCCTGCCTTTCTGGAGTTTACACTTTTTTCAGATGGCCCTTTTGACCGGGTGGAAGTGAGACTTCATTGTAGTGCAGATTTCCTTTGCAAGTTTGCTTGGTTGGCCAAAAAGTGCGTATGCGTTTTTTCCTGAATATATTCAGGAAAAAACGCATACGCCCTTTTTGGCCAAGTGCATCATTGTGGACGTTCTGCCTCGTTTCCTATGCTTTCAATGCAATTCCAGTCTACCTCCTGAAATCGGTTTCCTGCAATTCTGCCCCGCTTTCAAGTCCTCTTGGCAGCCTTACTTCAGTATATTTTTGGACGAAAGCTGTCATTTATAACTCTGCAGGTTTGTGTATTACAGTGCCCCTGAGCTCCTTTCTTCAACTCGCTTTCTTGTGAGGTGGACGCAACACCGCAGGATGGCTTCAGGCCCTAATCTGGTTCCGGCACGGCATGCTGAGCCTTTGGTTAATTCCTCTTCCTGGTGGGAAATGAGAGTTAAATTTGCCCGTCCTGACACCTCCAGCTAGTCTCTCATTGGTTCTCCCTATTCCTGTTCATCTTCCGCAGAAATTGCAAACTGGGCCAAACCGGAGGTTAAAGGGACTGACTCTCCAAGTCGGGAGACTGTTAGTAAAGCGTCTGGAATGTTGCACCCGAGTAGCAGGGGAGGAAAACTGAGACATATTTGAACACGTCTCCCGTTCACACGGTGATCATACTCTGGGTTCCACATGCATGTTTTAGCTGAAGGAAGAATACCTTAAACCTGGAGAGTTGAGACCCGTGGAATGGGTACCATGCAATATGACTTCAAAGGGTCTTCATTTGCTCACTGAACCTCTCCAATCCTATCACTGCTGCGTTTATGCCCCTGTACACATGCTTGATTCTCTTTTGGAGACATAGCAATATATACGTTTTAAGATACTTACTAGTCAGGTACATTCTTAGGCGTTTAATATGGGGTGTTGAGTCCATTTCGTTGAGCAAGGAGTAGCTCTTGTCTATTCCATATTTGGCTTAAGGAACTTTATCTGTGCTCATTTCAATCTCTGGTTTTATGCAGCACCCCAACTCACCTTTCCCCTTAAGCAAGCATAAGTTGGTTTTCTAAATTTGAGACCCTGTTCTGTTTTGGAATTCAGTTCCTGTGTAGCCAAGTTTACATTCCGTGTATTACTGATATCTTATGATGTTTCTTTTTCTGTGTGACTTATTTCAGTTAGAATCATCGTACCTGAATCCACTCATTATGCTTCTATGGGCTGATGACATAGATTTCATTGCTGAGTGATACTGCATTGTACGTAAGTACCACAAGTTCTTTATCCATTTTTCACTTTCTGTGATATTGACCTTGTACGGTAAACGAGGTTCTTGTAAACAGAGGTGTCCCAAACTTTGGGGTGGCTGTGTCCTTTTGATTTTAATTTCCCTAAGCTATAGGACCATAAGTGGAAGTGCCCTAGGCTCTGTTGCTTTGTTTCTTAGATGTTTCAGGAAACACCATACACTTCTCCTGAGTGTCTGTTGGCAATGTACATCCCACCCATCAGCATAACAAGGCTCCCAGTTCTCCATGGCCTGTCCTGCCTTTCTGGATTTTACACTTTTTTCAGATGGCCCTTTTGACCGGGGGGAAGTGAGACTTCATTGTAGTGCAGATTTCCTTTGCAAGCTTGCTTGGTTGGCCAAAATGGGCGTATGCGTTTTTTCCTGAATATATTCAGGAAAAAACGCATACGCCCTTTTTGGCCAAGTGCATCATTGTGGACGTTCTGCCTCTTTTCCTATGCTTTCAATGCAATTCCAGTCTACCTCCTGAAATCGGTTTCCTGCAATTCTGCCCCGCTTTCAAGTCCTCTTGGCAGCCTTACTTCAGTATATTTTTGGACGATAGCTGTCATTTATAACTCTGCAGGTTTGTGAATTACAGTGCCCCTGAGCTCCTTTCTTCAACTCGCTTTCTTGTGAGCTGGACGCAACACCGCAGGATGGCTTCAGGCCCTAATCTGGTTCCGGCACGGCACGCTGAACCTTTGGTTAATTCCTCTTCCTGGTGGGAAATGAGAGTTAAATTTGCCCGTCCAGACACCTCCAGCTAGTCTCTCATTGGTTCTCACTATTCCTGTTCATCTTCCGCAGAAATTGCAAACTGGGCCAAACAGGAGGTTAAAGGGACTGACTCTCCAAGTCGGGAGAGTGTTACTAAAGCGTCTGGAATCTTGCACCCGAGTACCAGGGAACGAAAACTGAGACATATTTGAACACGTCTCCCGATCACATGGTTGATCATACTCTAGGTTCCACATGCATGTTTTAGCTGAAGGAAGAATACCTTAAACCTGGGTAGTTGAAACCCGTGGAATGGGTACCATGCAATATGACTTCAAAGGGTCTTCGTTGGCTCACCAAACCTCTCCAATCCTATCACTGCTGCGTTTATGCCCCTGTACACACGCTTGATTCTCTTTCGGAGACATAGCAATCCATAGGTTTTAAGATACTTACTAGTCAGGTACATTCTTAGGCGTTTAATATTGGGTGTTGAGTCCATTTCGTTGAGCAAGGAGTAGCTCTTGTCTATTCCATATTTGGCTTAAGGAACTTTATCTGTGCTCATTTCAATCTCTGGTTTTATGCAGCACCCCAACTCACCTTTACCCTTAAGCAAGCATAAGTTGATTGTCTAAATTTGAGACCCTGTTCTGTTCTGTAATTCAGTTCCTTTGTAGCCAAGTTTACATTCCATGTATTACTGATATCTTATGATGTTTCTTTTTCTGTGTGACTTATTTCAGTTAGAATCATCATACCTGAATCCACTCATTGTGCTGCTACGGGCCTGATGACATAGATTTCATTGCTGAGTGATACTGCATTGTACGTAAGTACCACAAGTTCTTTATCCATTTTTCACTTTCTGTGATATTGAACTTGTACGGTAAACGAGGTTCTTGTAAACAGAGGTGTCCCAAACTTTGGGGTGGCTGTGTCCTTTTGATTTTAATTTCCCTAAGCTATAGGACCATAAGTGGAAGTGCCCTAGGCTCTGTTGCTTTGTTTTTTAGATGTTTCAGGAAACACCATACACTTCTCCCGAGTGTGTGTTGGCAATGTACTTCCCGCCCATCAGCATAACAAGGCTCCCAGTTCTCCATGGCCTGTCCTGCCTTTCTGGAGTTTACACTTTTTTCAGATGGCCCTTTTGACCGGGTGGAAGTGAGACTTCATTGTAGTGCAGATTTCCTTTGCAAGTTTGCTTGGTTGGCCAAAAAGTGCGTATGCGTTTTTTCCTGAATATATTCAGGAAAAAACGCATACGCCCTTTTTGGCCAAGTGCATCATTGTGGACGTTCTGCCTCGTTTCCTATGCTTTCAATGCAATTCCAGTCTACCTCCTGAAATCGGTTTCCTGCAATTCTGCCCCGCTTTCAAGTCCTCTTGGCAGCCTTACTTCAGTATATTTTTGGACGAAAGCTGTCATTTATAACTCTGCAGGTTTGTGTATTACAGTGCCCCTGAGCTCCTTTCTTCAACTCGCTTTCTTGTGAGGTGGACGCAACACCGCAGGATGGCTTGAGGCCCTAATCTGGTTCCGGCACGGCATGCTGAGCCTTTGGTTAATTCCTCTTCCTGGTTGGAAATGAGAGTTAAATTTGCCCGTCCTGACACCTCCAGCTAGTCTCTCATTGGTTCTCCCTATTCCTGTTCATCTTCCGCAGAAATTGCAAACTGGGCCAAACCGGAGGTTAAAGGGACTGACTCTCCAAGTCGGGAGACTGTTAGTAAAGCGTCTGGAATGTTGCACCCGAGTAGCAGGGGAGGAAAACTGAGACATATTTGAACACGTCTCCCGTTCACACGGTGATCATACTCTGGGTTCCACATGCATGTTTTAGCTGAAGGAAGAATACCTTAAACCTGGAGAGTTGAGACCCGTGGAATGGGTACCATGCAATATGACTTCAAAGGGTCTTCATTTGCTCACTGAACCTCTCCAATCCTATCACTGCTGCGTTTATGCCCCTGTACACATGCTTGATTCTCTTTTGGAGACATAGCAATATATACGTTTTAAGATACTTACTAGTCAGGTACATTCTTAGGCGTTTAATATGGGGTGTTGAGTCCATTTCGTTGAGCAAGGAGTAGCTCTTGTCTATTCCATATTTGGCTTAAGGAACTTTATCTGTGCTCATTTCAATCTCTGGTTTTATGCAGCACCCCAACTCACCTTTCCCCTTAAGCAAGCATAAGTTGGTTTTCTAAATTTGAGACCCTGTTCTGTTTTGGAATTCAGTTCCTGTGTAGCCAAGTTTACATTCCGTGTATTACTGATATCTTATGATGTTTCTTTTTCTGTGTGACTTATTTCAGTTAGAATCATCGTACCTGAATCCACTCATTATGCTTCTATGGGCTGATGACATAGATTTCATTGCTGAGTGATACTGCATTGTACGTAAGTACCACAAGTTCTTTATCCATTTTTCACTTTCTGTGATATTGACCTTGTACGGTAAACGAGGTTCTTGTAAACAGAGGTGTCCCAAACTTTGGGGTGGCTGTGTCCTTTTGATTTTAATTTCCCTAAGCTATAGGACCATAAGTGGAAGTGCCCTAGGCTCTGTTGCTTTGTTTCTTAGATGTTTCAGGAAACACCATACACTTCTCCTGAGTGTCTGTTGGCAATGTACATCCCACCCATCAGCATAACAAGGCTCCCAGTTCTCCATGGCCTGTCCTGCCTTTCTGGATTTTACACTTTTTTCAGATGGCCCTTTTGACCGGGGGGAAGTGAGACTTCATTGTAGTGCAGATTTCCTTTGCAAGCTTGCTTGGTTGGCCAAAAAGGGCGTATGCGTTTTTTCCTGAATATATTCAGGAAAAAACGCATACGCCCTTTTTGGCCAAGTGCATCATTGTGGACGTTCTGCCTCTTTTCCTATGCTTTCAATGCAATTCCAGTCTACCTCCTGAAATCGGTTTCCTGCAATTCTGCCCCGCTTTCAAGTCCTCTTGGCAGCCTTACTTCAGTATATTTTTGGACGATAGCTGTCATTTATAACTCTGCAGGTTTGTGAATTACAGTGCCCCTGAGCTCCTTTCTTCAACTCGCTTTCTTGTGAGCTGGACGCAACACCGCAGGATGGCTTCAGGCCCTAATCTGGTTCCGGCACGGCACGCTGAACCTTTGGTTAATTCCTCTTCCTGGTGGGAAATGAGAGTTAAAGTTGCCCGTCCAGACACCTCCAGCTAGTCTCTCATTGGTTCTCACTATTCCTGTTCATCTTCCGCAGAAATTGCAAACTGGGCCAAACAGGAGGTTAAAGGGACTGACTCTCCAAGTCGGGAGAGTGTTAGTAAAGCGTCTGGAATCTTGCACCCGAGTACCAGGGAACGAAAACTGAGACATATTTGAACACGTCTCCCGATCACATGGTTGATCATACTCTAGGTTACACATGCATGTTTTAGCTGAAGGAAGAATACCTTAAACCTGGGTAGTTGAAACCCGTGGAATGGGTACCATGCAATATGACTTCAAAGGGTCTTCATTGGCTCACCAAACCTCTCCAATCCTATCACTGCTGCGTTTATGCCCCTGTACACATGCTTGATTCTCTTTCGGAGACATAGCAATCCATAGGTTTTAAGATACTTACTAGTCAGGTACATTCTTAGGCGTTTAATATTGGGTGTTGAGTCCATTTCGTTGAGCAAGGAGTAGCTCTTGTCTATTCCATATTTGGCTTAAGGAACTCTATCTGTGCTCATTTCAATCTCTGGTTTTATGCAGCACCCCAACTCACCTTTACCCTTAAGCAAGCATAAGTTGATTGTCTAAATTTGAGACCCTGTTCTGTTCTGTAATTCAGTTCCTTTGTAGCCAAGTTTACATTCCATGTATTACTGATATCTTATGATGTTTCTTTTTCTGTGTGACTTATTTCAGTTAGAATCATCATACCTGAATCCACTCATTGTGCTGCTACGGGCCTGATGACATAGATTTCATTGCTGAGTGATACTGCATTGTACGTAAGTACCACAAGTTCTTTATCCATTTTTCACTTTCTGTGATATTGAACTTGTACGGTAAACGAGGTTCTTGTAAACAGAGGTGTCCCAAACTTTGGGGTGGCTGTGTCCTTTTGATTTTAATTTCCCTAAGCTATAGGTCCATAAGTGGAAGTGCCCTAGGCTCTGTTGCTTTGTTTTTTAGATGTTTCAGGAAACACCATACACTTCTCCCGAGTGTGTGTTGGCAATGTACTTCCCGCCCATCAGCATAACAAGGCTCCCAGTTCTCCATGGCCTGTCCTGCCTTTCTGGAGTTTACACTTTTTTCAGATGGCCCTTTTGACCGGGTGGAAGTGAGACTTCATTGTAGTGCAGATTTCCTTTGCAAGTTTGCTTGGTTGGCCAAAAAGTGCGTATGCGTTTTTTCCTGAATATATTCAGGAAAAAACGCATACGCCCTTTTTGGCCAAGTGCATCATTGTGGACGTTCTGCCTCGTTTCCTATGCTTTCAATGCAATTCCAGTCTACCTCCTGAAATCGGTTTCCTGCAATTCTGCCCCGCTTTCAAGTCCTCTTGGCAGCCTTACTTCAGTATATTTTTGGACGATAGCTGTCATTTATAACTCTGCAGGTTTGTGAATTACAGTGCCCCTGAGCTCCTTTCTTCAACTCGCTTTCTTGTGAGCTGGACGCAACACCGCAGGATGGCTTCAGGCCCTAATCTGGTTCCGGCACGGCACGCTGAACCTTTGGTTAATTCCTCTTCCTGGTGGGAAATGAGAGTTAAATTTGCCCGTCCAGACACCTCCAGCTAGTCTCTCATTGGTTCTCACTATTCCTGTTCATCTTCCGCAGAAATTGCAAACTGGGCCAAACAGGAGGTTAAAGGGACTGACTCTCCAAGTCGGGAGAGTGTTAGTAAAGCGTCTGGAATCTTGCACCCGAGTACCAGGGAACGAAAACTGAGACATATTTGAACACGTCTCCCGATCACATGGTTGATCATACTCTAGGTTACACATGCATGTTTTAGCTGAAGGAAGAATACCTTAAACCTGGGTAGTTGAAACCCGTGGAATGGGTACCATGCAATATGACTTCAAAGGGTCTTCATTGGCTCACCAAACCTCTCCAATCCTATCACTGCTGCGTTTATGCCCCTGTACACACGCTTGATTCTCTTTCGGAGACATAGCAATCCATAGGTTTTAAGATACTTACTAGTCAGGTACATTCTTAGGCGTTTAATATTGGGTGTTGAGTCCATTTCGTTGAGCAAGGAGTAGCTCTTGTCTATTCCATATTTGGCTTAAGGAACTTTATCTGTGCTCATTTCAATCTCTGGTTTTATGCAGCACCCCAACTCACCTTTCCCCTTAAGCAAGCATAAGTTGGTTTTCTAAATTTGAGACCCTGTTCTGTTTTGGAATTCAGTTCCTGTGTAGCCAAGTTTACATTCCGTGTATTAGTGATATCTTATGATGTTTCCTTTTCTTTGTAACTTATTTCAGTTAGAATCATCGTACCTGAATCCACTCATTATGCTGCTACGGGCCTGATGACATAGATTTCATTGCTGAGTGATACTGCATTGTACGTAAGTACCACAAGTTCTTTATCCATTTTTCACTTTCTGTGATATTGACCTTGTACGGTAAACGAGGTTCTTGTAAAGAGAGCCGTCGCAAACTTTGGGGTGGCTGTGTCTTTTTGATTTTAATTTCCCTAAGCTATAGGACCATAAGTGGAAGTGCCCTAGGCTCTGTTGCTTTGTTTTTTAGATGTTTCAGGAAACACCATACACTTCTCCTGATTGTCTGTTGGCAATTTACATCCCGCCCATCAGCATAACAGGGCTCCCAGTTCTGCATGGCCTGTCCTGCCTTTCTGGATTTTACACTTTTTTCAGATGGCCCTTTTGACCTGGGGGAAGTGAGACTTCATTGCAGTGCAGATTTCCTTTGCAAGTTTGCTTGGTTGGCCAAAAAGGGCGTATGCGTTTTTTCCTGAATATATTCAGGAAAAAACACATACGCCCTTTTTGGCCAAGTGCATCATTTTGGACGTTCTGCCTCTTTTCCTATGCTTTCATTGCAATTCCAGTCTACCTCCTGAAATCGGTTTCCTGCAATTCTGCCCCGCTTTCAAGTCCTCTTGGCAGCCTTACTTCAGTATATTTTTGGACGATAGCTGTCATTTATAACTCTGCAGGTTTGTGAATTACAGTGCCCCTGAGCTCCTTTCTTCAACTCGCTTTCTTGTCACCTGGCCGCAACACCGTAGGATGGCTTCAGGCCCTAATCTGGTTCGGGCACGGCACGCTGAGCCTTTGGTTAATTCCTCTTCCTGGTGGGAAATGAGAGTTAAAGTTGCCCGTCCAGACACCTCCAGCTAGTCTCTCATTGGTTCTCCCTATTCCTGTTCATCTTCCGCAGAAATTGCAAACTGGGCCAAACAGTAGGTTAAAGGGACTGACTCTCCAAGATGGTAGAGTGTTTGTAAAGCATCTGGAGTTTTGCACCCGAGTACCAGGGTACGAAAACTGAGACATATTTGAACACGTCTCCCGTTCACACGGTTGATCATACTCTGGGTTCCACATGCATGTTTTAGCTGAAGGAAGAATACCTTAAACCTGGAGAGTTGAGACCCGTGGAATGGGTACCATGCAATATGACTTCAAAGGGTCTTCATTTGCTCACCGAACCTCTCCAATCCTATCACTGCTGCGTTTATGCCCCTGTACACATGCTTGATTCTCTTTTGGAGACATAGCAATCCATAGGTTTTAAGTTACTTACTAGTCAGGTACATTCTTAGGCGTTTAATATGGGGTGTTGAATCCAGTTCGTTGAGCAAGGATTAGCTCTTGTCTATTCCATATTTGGCTTAAGGAACTTTATCTGTGCTCATTTCAATCTCTGGTTTTATGCAGCACCCCAACTCACCTTTCCCCTTAAGCAAGCATAAGTTGGTTTTCTAAATTTGAGACCCTGTTCTGTTCTGTACTTCAGTTCCTGTGTAGCCAAGTTTACATTCCGTGTATTACTGATATCTTATGATGTTTCTTTTTCTGTGTGACTTATTTCAGTTAGAATCATCATACCTGAATCCACTCATTGTGCTGCTAAGGGCCTGATGACATAGATTTTATTGCTGAGTGATATTGTTTTGTAAGTAAATACCACAACTTCTTTATCCATTTTTCAATTTCTGCGATATTGTACTTGTACGGTAAACGAGGTTCTTGTAAAGAGAGCCGTTCCAAACTTTGGGGTGGCTGTGTCTTTTTGATTTTAATTTCCCTAAGCTATAGGACCATAAGTGGAAGTGCCCTAGGCTCTGTTGCTTTGTTTTTTAGATGTTTCAGGAAACACCATACACTTCTCCGGAGTGTCTGTTGGCAATTTACATCCCGCCCATCAGCATAACAAGGCTCCCAGTTCTCCATGGCCTGTCTTGCCTTTCTGGATTTTACACTTTTTTCAGATGGCCCTTTTGACCGGGGGGAAGTGAGACTTCATTGTAGTGCAGATTTCCTTTGCAAGCTTGCTTGGTTGACCAAAAAGGGCGTATGCGATTTTCCCTGAATATATTCAGGAAAAAACGCATACGCCCTTTTTGGCCAAGTGCATCATTGTGGACGTTCTGCCTCTTTTCCTATGCTTTCAATGCAATTCCAGTCTACCTCCTGAAATCGGTTTCCTGCAATTCTGCCCCGCTTTCAAGTCCTCTTGGCAGCCTTACTTCAGTATATTTTTGGATGAAAGCTGTCATTTATAACTCTGCAGGTTTGTGAATTACAGTGCCCCTGAGCTCCTTTCTTCAACTCGCTTTCTTTTGAGCTGGCCGCAACACCGCAGGATGGCTTCAGGCCCTAATCTGGTTCCGGCACGGCACGCTGAGCCTTTGGTTAATTCCTCTTCCTGGTGGGAAATGAGAGTTAAATTTGCCCGTCCAGACACCTCCAGCTAGTCTCTCATTGGTTCTCGCTATTCCTGTTCATCTTCCGCAGAAATTGCAAACTGGGCCAAACAGGAGGTTAAAGGCGCTGACTCTCCAAGTCAGGAGAGTGTTAGTAAAGCGTCTGGAATGTTGCACCCGAGTACCAGGGTACGAAAACTGAGACATATTTGAACACGTCTCCCGATCACATGGTTGATCATACTCTAGGTTCCACATGCATGTTTTAGCTGAAGGAAGAATACCTTAAACCGGGATAGTTGAAACCCGTGGAATGGGTACCATGCAATATGACTTCAAAGGGTCTTCATTTGCTCACCGAACCTCTCCAATCCTATCACTGCTGCATTTATGCCCCTGTACACATGCTTGATTCTCTTTCGGAGACATAGCAATCCATAGGTTTTAAGATACTTACTAGTCAGGTACATTCTTAGGCGTTTAATATGCGGTGTTGAGTCCATTTCGTTGAGCAAGGAGTAGCTCTTGTCTATTCCGTATTTGGCTTAAGGAACTTTATCTGTGCTCATTTCAATCTCTGGTTTTATGCAGCACTCCAACTCACCTTTCCCCTTAAGCAAGCATAAGTTGGTTTTCTAAATTTGAGACCCTGTTCTGTTTTGGAATTCAGTTCCTGTGTAGCCAAGTTTACATTCCGTGTATTACTGATATCTTATGATGTTTCTTTTTCTGTGTGACTTATTTCAGTTAGAATCATCATACCTGAATCCACTCATTGTGCTGCTATGGGCCTGATGACATAGATTTCATTGCTGAGTGATATTGCTTTGTAAGTAAATACCACAACTTCTTTATCCATTTTTCACTTTCTGCGATGTTGAACTTGTACTGTAAACGAGGTTCTTGTAAACAGAGGCGTCCCAAACATTGGGGGGCTGTGTCTTTTTGATTTTAATTTCCCTAAGCTATAGGACTTATAGTGGAAGTGCCCTAGGCTCTGTTGTTTTGTTTTTTAGATGTTTCAGGAAACACCATACACTTCTCCCCAGTGTCTGTTGGCAATGTACATCCCGCCCATCAGCATAACAAGGCTCCCAGTTCTCCATGGCCTGTCCTGCCTTTCTGGATTTTACACTTTTTTCAGATGGTCCTTTTGACCGGGGGGAAGTGAGACTTCATTGTAGTGCAGATTTCCTTTGCAAGCTTGCTTGGTTGGCCAAAAAGGGCGTATGCGTTTTTTCCTGAATATATTCAGGAAAAAACGCATACGCCCTTTTTGGCCAAGTGCATCATTGTGGACGTTCTGCCTCTTTTCCTATGCTTTCAAAGCAACTCCAGTCTACCTCCTGAAATCGGTTTCCTGCAATTCTGCCCCGCTTTCAAGTCCTCTTGGCAGCCTTACTTCAGTATATTTTTGGACGATAGCTGTCATTTATAACTCTGCAGGTTAGTGAATTACAGTGCCCCTGAGCTCCTTTCTTCAACTCGCTTTCTTGTGAGCTGGACGCAACACCGCAGGATGGCTTCAGGCCCTAATCTGGTTCCGGCACGGCACGCTGAGCCTTTGGTTAATTCCTCTTCCTGGTGGGAAATGAGAGTTAAATTTGCCCGTCCAGACACCTCCAGCTAGTCTCTCATTGGTTTTCGCTATTCCTGTTCATCTTCCGCAGTAATTGCAAACTGGGCCAAACAGGAGGTTAAAGGGACTGACTCTCCAAGTCGGGAGAGTGTTAGTAAAGCGTCTGGAATGTTGCACCCGAGTAAAAGGGTACGAAAACTGAGACATATTTGAACACGTCTCCCGATCACATGGTTGATCATACTCTAGGTTCCACATGCATGTTTTAGCTGAAGGAAGAATACCTTAAACCGGGGTAGTTGAAACCCGTGGAATGGGTACCATGCAATATGACTTCAAGGGGTCTTCATTGGCTTACCGAACCTCTCCAATCCTATCACTGCTGCGTTTATGCCCCTGTACACATGCTTGATTCTCTTTCGGAGACATAGCAATCCATAGGTTTTAAGATACTTACTAGTCAGGTACATTCTTAGGCGTTTAATATTGGGTGTTGAGTCCATTTCGTTGAGCAAGGAGTAGCTCTTGTCTATTCCATATTTGGCTTAAGGAACTTTATCTGTGCTCATTTCAATCTCTGGTTTTATGCAGCACCCCAACTCACCTTTCCCCTTAAGCAAGCATAAGTTGGTTTTCTAAATTTGAGACACTGTTCTGTTCTGTAATTCAGTTCCTGTGTAGCCAAGTTTACATTCCATGTATTACTGATATCTTATGATGTTTCTTTTTCTGTGTGACTTATTTCAGTTAGAATCATCATACCTGAATCCACTCATTGTGCTGCTAAGGGCCTGATGACATAGATTTCATTGCTGAGTGATATTGCTTTGTAAGTAAATACCACAACTTCTTTATCCATTTTTCACTTTCTGCGATGTTGAACTTGTACTGTAAACGAGGTTCTTGTAAACACAGGCATCCCAAACTTTGGGGTGGCTGTGTCTTTTTGATTTTAATTTCCCTAAGCCATAGGACCATAAGTGGAAGTGCCCTAGGCTCTGTTGCTTTGTTTTTTAGATGTTTCAGGAAACACCATACACTTCTCCCGAGTGTCTGCTGGCAATGTACATCCCGCCCATCAGCATAACAAGGCTCCCAGTTCTCCATGGCCTGTCCTGCCTTTCTGGATTTTACACTTTTTTCAGATGGCCCTTTTGACCTGGGGGAAGTGAGACTTCATT
Source organism: Stenella coeruleoalba (assembly GCF_951394435.1). Classification (NCBI taxonomy): domain Eukaryota; kingdom Metazoa; phylum Chordata; class Mammalia; order Artiodactyla; family Delphinidae; genus Stenella; species Stenella coeruleoalba. The sequence goes on from NW_027646368.1 coordinate 1,169,983, forward strand.
GTAGTGCAGATTTCCTTTGCAAGCTTGCTTGGTTGGCCAAAAAGGGCGTATGCGTTTTTTCCTGAATATATTCAGGAAAAAACGCATACGCCCTTTTTGGCCAAGTGCATCATTGTGGACGTTCTGCCTCTTTTCCTATGCTTTCAATGCAATTCCAGTCTACCTCCTGAAATCGGTTTCCTGCAATTCTGCCCTGCTTTCAAGTCCTCTTGGCAGCCTTACTTCAGTATATTTTTGGACGATAGCTGTCATTTATAACTCTGCAGGTTTGTGAATTACAGTGCCCCTGAGCTCCTTTCTTCAACTCGCTTACTTGGGACCTGGCCGCAACACCGCAGGATGGCTTCAGGCCCTAATCTGGTTCCGGCACGGCACGCTGAGCCTTTGGTTATTTCCTCTTCCTGGTGGGAAATGAGAGTTAAATTTGCCCGTCCAGACACCTCCAGCTAGCCTCTCATTGGTTCTCCCTATTCCTGTTCATCTTCCGCAGAAATTGCAAACTGGGCCAAACAGGAAGTTAAAGGCGCTGACTCTCCAAGTGGGGAGAGTGTTAGTAAAGCGTCTGTAATGTTGCACCCGAGTACCAGGGGAGAAAAACTGAGACATATTTGAACACGTCTCCCGTTCACACGGTTGATCATACTCTGGGTTCCACATGCATGTTTTAGCTGAAGGAAGAATACCTTAAACCTTGAGAGTTGAGACCCGTGGAATGGGTACCATGCAATATGACTTTAAAGGGTCTTCATTTGCTCACCAAACCTCTCCAATCCTATCACTGCTGGGTTTATGCCCCTGTACACACGCTTGATTCTCTTCTGGAGACATAGCAATCCATAGGTTTTAAGATACTTACTAGTCAGGTACATTCTTAGGCGTTTAATATGGGGTGTTGAGTCCATTTCGTTGAGCAAGGAGTAGCTCTTGTCTATTCCATATTTGGCTTAAGGAACTTTATCTGTGCTCATTTCAATCTCTGGTTTTATGCAGCACCCCAACTCACCTTTCCCCTTAAGCAAGCATAAGTTGGTTTTCTAAATTTGAGACCCTGTTCTGTTTTGGAATTCAGTTCCTGTATAGCCAAGTTTACATTCCGTGTATTACTGATATCTTATGATGTTTCTTTTTCTGTGTGACTTATTTCAGTTAGAATCATCGTACCTGAATCCACTCATTATGCTTCTATGGGCTGATGACATAGATTTCATTGCTGAGTGATACTGCATTGTACGTAAGTACCACAAGTTCTTTATCCATTTTTCACTTTCTGTGATATTGACCTTGTACGGTAAACGAGGTTCTTGTAAACAGAGGTGTCCCAAACTTTGGGGTGGCTGTGTCCTTTTGATTTTAATTTCCCTAAGCTATAGGACCATAAGTGGAAGTGCCCTAGGCTCTGTTGCTTTGTTTCTTAGATGTTTCAAGAAACACCTTACACTTCTCCTGAGTGTCTGTTGGCAATGTACATCCCACCCATCAGCATAACAAGGCTCCCAGTTCTCCATGGCCTGTCCTGCCTTTCTGGATTTTACACTTTTTTCAGATGGCCCTTTTGACCGGGGGGAAGTGAGACTTCATTGTAGTGCAGATTTCCTTTGCAAGATTGCTTGGTTGGCCAAAAAGGGCGTATGCGTTTTTTCCTGAATATATTCAGGAAAAAACGCATACGCCCTTTTTGGCCAAGTGCATCATTGTGGACGTTCTGCCTCTTTTCCTATGCTTTCAATGCAATTCCAGTCTACCTCCTGAAATCGGTTTCCTGCTATTCTGCCCCGCTTTCAAGTCCTCTTGGCAGCCTTACTTCAGTATATTTTTGGACGATAGCTGTCATTTATAACTCTGCAGGTTTGTGAATTACAGTGCCCCTGAGCTCCTTTCTTCAACTCGCTTTCTTGTGAGCTGGACGCAACACCGCAGGATGGCTTCAGGCCCTAATCTGGTTCCGGCACGGCACGCTGAACCTTTGGTTAATTCCTCTTCCTGGTGGGAAATGAGAGTTAAATTTGCCCGTCCAGACACCTCCAGCTAGTCTCTCATTGGTTCTCACTATTCCTGTTCATCTTCCGCAGAAATTGCAAACTGGGCCAAACAGGAGGTTAAAGGGACTGACTCTCCAAGTCGGGAGAGTGTTAGTAAAGCGTCTGGAATGTTGCACCCGAGTACCAGGGGACGAAAACTGAGACATATTTGAACACGTCTCCCGATCACATGGTTGATCATACTCTAGGTTACACATGCATGTTTTAGCTGAAGGAAGAATACCTTAAACCTGGGTAGTTGAAACCCGTGGAATGGGTACCATGCAATATGACTTCAAAGGGTCTTCATTGGCTCACCAAACCTCTCCAATCCTATCACTGCTGCGTTTATGCCCCTGTACACACGCTTGATTCTCTTTCGGAGACATAGCAATCCATAGGTTTTAAGATACTTACTAGTCAGGTACATTCTTAGGCGTTTAATATTGGGTGTTGAGTCCATTTCGTTGAGCAAGGAGTAGCTCTTGTCTATTCCATATTTGGCTTAAGGAACTTTATCTGTGCTCATTTCAATCTCTGGTTTTATGCAGCACCCCAACTCACCTTTACCCTTAAGCAAGCATAAGTTGATTGTCTAAATTTGAGACCCTGTTCTGTTCTGTAATTCAGTTCCTTTGTAGCCAAGTTTACATTCCATGTATTACTGATATCTTATGATGTTTCTTTTTCTGTGTGACTTATTTCAGTTAGAATCATCATACCTGAATCCACTCATTGTGCTGCTACGGGCCTGATGACATAGATTTCATTGCTGAGTGATACTGCATTGTACGTAAGTACCACAAGTTCTTTATCCATTTTTCACTTTCTGTGATATTGAACTTGTACGGTAAACGAGGTTCTTGTAAACAGAGGTGTCCCAAACTTTGGGGTGGCTGTGTCCTTTTGATTTTAATTTCCCTAAGCTATAGGACCATAAGTGGAAGTGCCCTAGGCTCTGTTGCTTTGTTTTTTAGATGTTTCAGGAAACACCATACACTTCTCCCGAGTGTGTGTTGGCAATGTACTTCCCGCCCATCAGCATAACAAGGCTCCCAGTTCTCCATGGCCTGTCCTGCCTTTCTGGAGTTTACACTTTTTTCAGATGGCCCTTTTGACCTGGGGGAAGTGAGACTTCATTGCAGTGCAGATTTCCTTTGCAAGTTTGCTTGGTTGGCCAAAAAGGGCGTATGCGTTTTTTCCTGAATATATTCAGGAAAAAACGCATACGCCCTTTTTGGCCAAGTGCATCATTGTGGACGTTCTGCCTCTTTTCCTATGCTTTCAATGCAATTCCAGTCTACCTCCTGAAATTGGTTTCCTGCAATTCTGCCCCGCTTTCAAGTCCTCTTGGCAGCCTTACTTCAGTATATTTTTGGACGATAGCTGTCATTTATAACTCTTCAGGTTTGTGAATTACAGTGCCCCTGAGCTCCTTTCTTCAACTCGCTTTCTTGTGACCTGGCCGCAACACCGTAGGATGGCTTCAGGCCCTAATCTGGTTCCGGCACGGCACGCTGAGCCTTTGTTTAATTCCTCTTCCTGGTGGGAAATGAGAGTTAAAGTTGCCCGTCCAGACACCTCCAGCTAGTCTCTCATTGGTTCTCCCTATTCCTGTTCATCTTCCGCAGAAATTGCAAACTGGGCCAAACAGTAGGTTAAAGGGACTGACTCTCCAAGATGGTAGAGTGTTTGTAAAGCGTCTGGAGTGTTGCACCCGAGTACCAGGGTACGAAAACTGAGACATATTTGAACACGTCTCCCGTTCACACGGTTGATCATACTCTGGGTTCCACATGCATGTTTTAGCTGAAGGAAGAATACCTTAAACCTGGAGAGTTGAGACCCGTGGAATGGGTACCATGCAATATGACTTCAAAGGGTCTTCATTTGCTCACCGAACCTCTCCAATCCTATCACTGCTGCGTTTATGCCCCTGTACACATGCTTGATTCTCTTTTGGAGACATAGCAATCCATAGGTTTTAAGTTACTTACTAGTCAGGTACATTCTTAGGCGTTTAATATGGGGTGTTGAATCCAGTTCGTTGAGCAAGGATTAGCTCTTGTCTATTCCATATTTGGCTTAAGGAACTTTATCTGTGCTCATTTCAATCTCTGGTTTTATGCAGCACCCCAACTCACCTTTCCCCTTAAGCAAGCAGAAGTTGGTTTTCTAAATTTGAGACCCTGTTCTGTTTTGGAATTCAGTTCCTGTGTAGCCAAGTTTACATTCCGTGTATTACTGATATCTTATGATGTTTCTTTTTCTGTGTGACTTATTTCAGTTAGAATCATCGTACCTGAATCCACTCATTATGCTGCTACGGGCCTGATGACATAGATTTCATTGCTGAGTGATATTGCTTTGTAAGTAAATGCCACAACTTCTTTATCCATTTTTCACTTTCTGCGATGTTGAACTTGTACTGTAAACGAGGTTCTTGTAAACAGAGGCGTCCCAAACATTGGGGTGGCTGTGTCTTTTTGATTTTAATTTCCCTAAGCTATAGGACCATAAGCGGAAGTGCCCTAGACTCTGTTGCTTTGTTTTTTAGATGTTTCAGGAAACAGCATACACTTCTCCCGAGTGTCTGTTGGCAATTTACATCCCGCCCATCAGCATAACAAGGTTCCCAGTTCTCCATGGCCTGTCCTGCCTTTCTGGATTTTACACTTTTTTCAGATGGTCCTGTTGACCGGGGGGAAGTGAGACTTCATTGTAGTGCAGATTTCCTTTGCAAGTTTGCTTGGTTGGCCAAAAAGGGCGTATGCGTTTTTTCCTGAATATATTAAGGAAAAAACGCATACGCCCTTTTTGGCCAAGTGCATCATTGTGGACGTTCTGCCTCTTTTCCTATGCTTTCAATGCAATTCCAGTCTACCTCCTGAAATCGGTTTCCTGCAATTCTGCCCCGCTTTCAAGTCCTCTTGGCAGCCTTACTTCAGTATATTTTTGGACGATAGCTGTCATTTATAATTCTGCAGGTTTGTGAATTACAGTGCCCCTGAGCTCCTTTCGTCAACTCGCATTCTTGTGAGCTGGCCGCAACACCGCAGGATGGCTTCAGGCCCTAATCTGGTTCCGGCACGGCATGCTGAGCCTTTGGTTAATTCCTCTTCCTGGTGGGAAATGAGAGTTAAATTTGCCCGTCCAGACACCTCCAGCTAGTCTCTCATTGGTTCTCGCTACTCCTGTTCATCTTCCGCAGAAATTGCAACCTGGGCCAAACAGGAGGTTAAAGGGACTGACTCTCCAAGTGGGGAGAGTGTTAGTAAAGCGTCTGGAATGTTGCACCCGAGTACCAGGGTACGAAAACTGAGACATATTTGAACACGTTTCCCGATCACATGGTTGATCATACTCTAGGTTCCACATGCATGTTTTAGCTGAAGGAAGAATACCTTAAACCTGGGTAGTTGAAACCCGTGGAATGGGTACCATGCAATATGACTTCAAAGGGTCTTCATTTGCTCACCGAACCTCCCCAATCCTATCACTGCTGCGTTTATGCCCGTGTACACATGCTTGATTCTCTTTCGGAGACATAGCAATCCATAGGTTTTAAGATACTTACAAGTCAGGTACATTCTTAGGCGTTTAATATGCGGTGTTGAGTTCATTTCGTTGAGCAAGGAGTAGCTCTTGTCTATTCCATATTTGGCTTAAGGAACTTTATCTGTGCTCATTTCAATCTCTGGTTTTATGTAGCACCCCAACTCACCTTTACCCTTAAGCAAGCATAAGTTGGTTTTCTAAATTTGAGACCCTGTTCTGTTCTGTAATTCAGTTCCTGTGTAGCCAAGTTTACATTCCGTGTATTAGTGATATCTTATGATGTTCCTTTTTCTGTGTGACTTATTTCAGTTAGAATCATCATACCTGAATCCACTCATTGTGCTTCTAAGGCCCTGATGACATAGATTTCATTGCTGAGTGATACTGCATTGTACATAAGTACCACAAGTTTTTTATCCATTTTTCACTTTCTGCGATGTTGAACTTGTACTGTAAACGAGGTTCTTGTAAACAGAGGCGCCCAAACTTTGGGGTGGCTGTGTCCTTTTGATTTTAATTTCTCTAAGCTATAGGACCATAAGTGGAAGTGCCCTAGGCTCTGTTGCTTTGTTTTTTAGATGTTTCAGGAAACACCATACACTTCTCCCGAGTGTCTGTTGGCAATATACATCCCACCCATCAGCATAACAAGGCTCCCAGTTCTCCATGGCCTGTCCTGCCTTTCTGGATTTTACACTTTTTTCAGATGGCCCTTTTGACCGGGGGGAAGTGAGACTTCATTGTAGTGCAGATTTCCATTGCAAGCTTGCTTGGTTGGCAAAAAAGGGCGTATGCGTTTTTTCCTGAATATATTCAGGAAAAAACGCATACGCCCTTTTTGGCCAAGTGCATCATTGTGGACGTTCTGCCTCTTTTCCTATGCTTTCAATGCAATTCCAGTCTACCTCCTGAAATCGGTTTCCTGCAATTCTGCCCCGCTTTCAAGTCCTCTTGGCAGCCTTACTTCAGTATATTTTTGGACGATAGCTGTCATTTATAACTCTGCAGGTTTGTGAATTACAGTGCCCCTGAGCTCCTTTCTTCAACTCGCTTTCTTGTGAGCTGGACGCAACACCGCAGGATGGCTTCAGGCCCTAATCTGGTTCCGGAACGGCACGCTGTGAATTTGGTTATTTCCTCTTCCTGGTGGGAAATGAGAGTTAAATTTGCCCGTCCAGACACCTCCAGCTAGTCTCTCATTGGTTCTTGCTATTCCTGTTCATCTTCCGCAGAAATTGCAAACTGGGCCAAACAGGAGGTTAAAGGGACTGACTCTCCAAGTCGGGAGAGTGTTAGTAAAGCGTCTGGAATGTTGCACCCGAGTACCAGGGGACGAAAACTGAGACATATTTGAACACGTCTCCCGATCACATGGTTGATCATACTCTAGGTTCCACATGCATGTTTTAGCTGAAGGAAGAATACCTTAAACCTGGGTAGTTGAAACCCGTGGAATGGGTACCATGCAATATGACTTCAAAGGGTCTTCATTGGCTCACCAAACCTCTCCATTCCTATCACTGCTGGGTTTATGCCCCTGTACACACGCTTGATTCTCTTCTGGAGACATAGCAATCCATAGGTTTTAAGATACTTACTAGTCAGGTACATTCTTAGGCGTTTAATATGGGGTGTTGAGTCCATTTCGTTGAGCAAGGAGTAGCTCTTGTCTATTCCATATTTGGCTTAAGGAACTTTATCTGTGCTCATTTCAATCTCTGGTTTTATGCAGCACCCCAACTCACCTTTCCCCTTAAGCAAGCATAAGTTGGTTTTCTAAATTTGAGACACTGTTCTGTTCTGTAATTCAGTTCCTGTGTAGCCAAGTTTACATTCCATGTATTACTGATATCTTATGATGTTTCTTTTTCTGTGTGACTTATTTCAGTTAGAATCATCATACCTGAATCCACTCATTGTGCTGCTAAGGGCCTGATGACATAGATTTCATTGCTGAGTGATATTGCTTTGTAAGTAAATACCACAACTTCTTTATCCATTTTTCACTTTCTGCGATGTTGAACTTGTACTGTAAACGAGGTTCTTGTAAACACAGGCATCCCAAACTTTGGGGTGGCTGTGTCTTTTTGATTTTAATTTCCCTAAGCCATAGGACCATAAGTGGAAGTGCCCTAGGCTCTGTTGCTTTGTTTTTTAGATGTTTCAGGAAACACCATACACTTCTCCCGAGTGTCTGCTGGCAATGTACATCCCGCCCATCAGCATAACAAGGCTCCCAGTTCTCCATGGCCTGTCCTGCCTTTCTGGATTTTACACTTTTTTCAGATGGCCCTTTTGACCTGGGGGAAGTGAGACTTCATTGTAGTGCAGATTTCCTTTGCAAGCTTGCTTGGTTGGCCAAAAAGGGCGTATGCGTTTTTTCCTGAATATATTCAGGAAAAAACGCATACGCCCTTTTTGGCCAAGTGCATCATTGTGGACGTTCTGCCTCTTTTCCTATGCTTTCAATGCAATTCCAGTCTACCTCCTGAAATCGGTTTCCTGCAATTCTGCCCTGCTTTCAAGTCCTCTTGGCAGCCTTACTTCAGTATATTTTTGGACGATAGCTGTCATTTATAACTCTGCAGGTTTGTGAATTACAGTGCCCCTGAGCTCCTTTCTTCAACTCGCTTACTTGGGACCTGGCCGCAACACCGCAGGATGGCTTCAGGCCCTAATCTGGTTCCGGCACGGCACGCTGAGCCTTTGGTTATTTCCTCTTCCTGGTGGGAAATGAGAGTTAAATTTGCCCGTCCAGACACCTCCAGCTAGCCTCTCATTGGTTCTCCCTATTCCTGTTCATCTTCCGCAGAAATTGCAAACTGGGCCAAACAGGAAGTTAAAGGCGCTGACTCTCCAAGTGGGGAGAGTGTTAGTAAAGCGTCTGTAATGTTGCACCCGAGTACCAGGGGAGAAAAACTGAGACATATTTGAACACGTCTCCCGTTCACACGGTTGATCATACTCTGGGTTCCACATGCATGTTTTAGCTGAAGGAAGAATACCTTAAACCTTGAGAGTTGAGACCCGTGGAATGGGTACCATGCAATATGACTTTAAAGGGTCTTCATTTGCTCACCAAACCTCTCCAATCCTATCACTGCTGGGTTTATGCCCCTGTACACACGCTTGATTCTCTTCTGGAGACATAGCAATCCATAGGTTTTAAGATACTTACTAGTCAGGTACATTCTTAGGCGTTTAATATGGGGTGTTGCGTCCATTTCGTTGAGCAAGGAGTAGCTCTTGTCTATTCCATATTTGGCTTAAGGAACTTTATCTGTGCTCATTTCAATCTCTGGTTTTATGCAGCACCCCAACTCACCTTTCCCCTTAAGCAAGCATAAGTTGGTTTTCTAAATTTGAGACCCTGTTCTGTTTTGGAATTCAGTTCCTGTGTAGCCAAGTTTACATTCCGTGTATTAGTGATATCTTCTGATGTTTCTTTTTCTGTGTGATTTATTTCAGTTAGAATCATCGTACCTGAATCCACTCATTATGCTGCTACGGGCCTGATGACATAGATTTCATTGCTGAGTGATACTGCATTGTACGTAAGTACCACAAGTTCTTTATCCATTTTTCACTTTCTGTGATATTGAACTTGTACGGTACACGAGGTTCTTGTAAACAGAGGCGTCCCAAACTTTGGGGTGGCTGTGTCTTTTTGATTTTAATTTCCCTAAGCTATAGGACCATAAGTGGAAGTGCCCTAGGCTCTGTTGCTTTGTTTTTTAGATGTTTCAGGAAACACCATACACTTCTCCCGAGTGTCTGTTGGCAATTTACATCCCGCCCATCAGCATAACAAGGCTCCCAGTTCTCCATGGCCTGTCCTGCCTTTCTGGATTTTACACTTTTTTCAGATGGCCCTTTTGACCGGGGGGAAGTGAGACTTCATTGTAGTGCAGATTTCCTTTGCAAGCTTGCTTGGTTGGCCAAAAAGTGCGTATGCGTTTTTTCCTGAATATATTCAGGAAAAAACGCATACGCCCTTTTTGGCCAAGTGCATCATTGTGGACGTTCTGCCTCTTTTCCTATGCTTTCAATGCAATTCCAGTCTACCTCCTGAAATCGGTTTCCTGCAATTCTGCCCCGCTTTCAAGTCCTCTTGGCAGCCTTACTTCAGTATATTTTTGGACGATAGCTGTCATTTATAACTCTGCAGGTTTGTGAATTACAGTGCTCCCGAGCTCCTTTCTTCAACTCGCTTTCTTGTGAGCTGGCCGCAACACCGCAGGATGGCTTCAGGCCCTAATCTGGTTCCGGCACGGCACGCTGAGCCTTTGGTTATTTCCTCTTCCTGGTGCGAAATGAGAGTTAAATTTGCCCGTCCAGACACCTCCAGCTAGTGTCTCATTGGTTTTCCCTATTCCTGTTCATCTTCCGCAGAAATTGCAAACTGGGCCAAACAGAAGTTTAAAGGTGCTGACTCTCCAAGTGGGGAGAGTGTTAGTAAAGCGTCTGGAATGTTGCACCCGAGTACCAGTGTATGAAAACTGAGACATATTTGAACACGTCTCCCGATCACATGGTTGATTATACTCTAGGTTCCACATGCATGTTTTAGCTGAAGGAAGAATACCTTAAACCTGGGTAGTTGAAACCCGTGGAATGGGTACCATGCAATATGACTTCAAAGGGTCTTCATTTGCTCACCGAACCTCTCCAATCCTATCACTGTTGCGTTTATGCCCCTGTACACACGCTTGATTCTCTTTTGGAGACATAGCCATCCATAGGTTTTAAGATACTTACTAGTCAGGTACATTTTTAGGCGTTTAATATGGGGTGTTAAGTCTATTTCGTTGAGCAAGGAGTAGCTCTTGTCTATTCCGTATTTGGCTTAAGGAACTTTGTGCTCATTTCAATCTCTGGTTTTATGCAGCACCCCAACTCACCTTTCCCCTTAAGCAAGCATAAGTTGGTTTTCTAAATTTGAGACCCTTTTCTGTTTTGGAATTCAGTTCCTGTGTAGCCAAGTGTACATTCCATGTATTCCTGATATCTTATGATGTTTCTTTTTCTGTGTGACTTATTTCAGTTAGAATCATCATACCTGAATCCACTCATTGTGCTGCTACGGGCCTGATGAGATATATTTCATTGCTGAGTGATATTGCTTTGTAAGTATATACCACAACTTCTTTATCCATTTTTCACTTTCTGTGATGTTGAACTTGTACTGTAAATGAGGTTCTTGTAAACAGAGGCGTCCCAAACTTTGGGGTGGCTGTGTCTTTTTGTTTTTAATTTCCCTAAGCTATAGGACCATAAGTGGAAGTGCCCTAGGCTCTGTTGCTTTGTTTTTTAGATGTTTCAGGAAACACCATACACTTCTCCCGAGTGTCTGTTCACAATTTACATCCCGCCCATCAGCATAACAAGGTTCCCAGTTCTCCATGGACTGTCCTGCCTTTCTGGATTTTACACTTTTTTCAGATGGCCCTTTTGACCGGGGGGAAGGGAGACTTCATTGTAGTGCAGATTTCCTTTGCAAGCTTGCTTGGTTGGCCAAAAAGGGCGTATGCGTTTTTTCCTGAATATATTCAGGAAAAAACGCATACGCCCTTTTTGGCCAAGTGCATCATTGTGGACGTTCTGCCTCTTTTCCTATGCTTTCAATGCAATTCCTGTCTACCTCCTGAAATTGGTTTCCTGCAATTCTGCCCCACTTTCAAGTCCTCTTGGCAGCCTTACTTCAGTATATTTTTGGACGATAGCTGTCATTTATAACTCTGCAGGTTTGTGAATTACAGTGCCCCTGAGCTCCTTTCTTCAACTCGCTTTCTTGTGACCTGCCGCAACACCGCAGGATGGCTTCAGGCCCTAATCTGGTTCCGGCACGGCATGCTGAGCCTTTGGTTATTTCCTCTTCCTGGTGGGAAATGAGAGTTAAATTTGCCCGTCCAGACACCTCCACCTAGTCTCTCATTGGTTCTCCCTATTCCTGTTCATCTTCCGCAGAAATTGCAAACTGGGCCAAACAGGAGGTTAAAGGCGCTGACTCTCCAAGTGGGGAGAGTGTTAGTAAAGCGTGTGGAATGTTGCACCCGAGTACCAGGCGAGGAAAACTGAGACATATTTGAACACGTCTCCCATTCACACGGTTGATCATACTCTGGGTTCCACATGCATGTTTTTGCTGAAGGAAGAATACCTTAAACCTGGAGAGTTGAGACCCGTGTAATGGGTACCATGCAATATGACTTCAAAGGGTCTTCGTTTGCTCACCGAACCTCTCCAATCCTATCACTGCTGCGTTTATGCCCCTGTACACACGCTTGATTCTCTTTTGGAGACATAGCAATCCATAGGTTTTAAGATACTTACTAGTCAGGTACATTCTTAGGCGTTTAATATGGGGTGTTGAGTCCATTTCGTTGAGCAAGGAGTAGCTCTTGTCTATTCCATATTTGGCTTAAGGAACTTTATCTGTGCTCATTTCAATCTCTGGTTTTATGCAGCACCCCAACTCACCTTTCCCCTTAAGCAAGCATAAGTTGGTTTTCTAAATTTGAGACCCTGTTCTGTTTTGGAATTCAGTTCCTGTGTAGCCAAGTTTACATTCCATGTATTAGTGATATCTTATGATGTTTCTTTTTCTGTGTGACTTATTTAAGTTAGAATCATCGTACCTGAATCCACTCATTATGCTGCTACGGGCCTGATGACATAGATTTCATTGCTGAGTGATACTGCATTGTACGTAAGTACCACAAGTTCTTTATCCATTTTTCACTTTCTGTGATATTGAACTTGTACGGTAAACGAGGTTCTTGTAAACAGAGGCGTCCCAAATTTGGGGTGGCTGTGTCTTTTTCATTTTAATTTCCCTAAGCTATAGGACCATAAGTGGAAGTGCCCTAGGCTCTGTTGCTTTGTTTTTTCGATGTTTCAGGAAACACCATACACTTCTCCCGAGTGTGTGTTGGCAATTTACATCCCGCCCATCAGCATAACAAGGCTCCCAGTTCTCCATGGCCTGTCCTGCCTTTCTGGATTTTACACTTTTTTCAGATGGCCCTTTTGTCCGGGGGGAAATGAGACTTCATTGTAGTGCAGATTTCCTTTGCAAGTTTGCTTGGTTGGCCAAAAAGGGCGTATGCGTTTTTTCCTGAATATATTCAGGAAAAATCGCATACGCCCTTTTTGGCCAAGTGCATCATTGTGGACGTTCTGCCTCTTTCCCTATGCTTTTAATGCAATTCCAGTCTACCTCCTGAAATCGGTTTCCTGCAATTCTGCCCCGCTTTCAAGTCCGCTTGGCAGCCTTACTTCAGTATATTTTTGGACGATAGCTGTCATTTATAGTTCTGCAGGTTTGTGAATTACAGTGCCCCTGAGCTCCTTTCTTCAACTCGCTTTCTTTTGAGCTGGCCGCAACACCGCAGGATGGCTTCAGGCCCTAATCTGGTTCCGGCACGCCACGCTGAGCCTTTGGTTAATTCCTCTTCCTGGTGGGAAATGAGAGTTAAATTTGCCCGTCCAGACACCTCCAGCTAGTCTCTCATTGGTTCTCCCTATTCCTGTTCATCTTCCGCAGAAATTGCAAACTGGGCCAAACAGGAAGTTAAATGCGCTGACTCTCCAAGTGGGGAGAGTGTTAGTAAAGCGTCTGGAATGTTGCACCCGAGTACCAGGGGAGGAAAACTGAGACATATTTGAACACATCTCCCGTTCACACGGTTGATCATACTCTGGGTTCCACATGCATGTTTTAGCTGAAGGAAGAATACCTTAAACCTGGGTAGTTGAGACCCGTGGAATGGGTACCATGCAATATGACTTCAAAGGGTCTTCATTTGCTCACCGAACCTCTCGAATCCTATCACTGCTGCGTTTATGCCCCTGTACACACGCTTGATTCTCTTTTGGAGACATAGCAATCCATAGGTTTTAAGATACTTACTAGTCAGGTACATTCTTAGGCGTTTAATATGGGGTGTTGGGTCCATTTCGTTGAGCAAGGAGTAGCTCTTGTCTATTTCATATTTGGCTTAAGGAACTTTATCTGTGCTCATTTCAATCTCTGGTTTTATGCAGCACCCCAACTCACCTTTCCCCTTAAGCAAGCATATGGTGGTTTTCTAAATTTGAGACCATGTTCTGTTCTGTAATTCAGTTCCTGTGTAGCCAAGTTTACATTCCGTGTATTACTGATATCTTATGATATTTCTTCTTCTGTGTGACTTATTTCAGTTAGAATCATCATACCTGAATCCACTCATTGTGCTGCTAAGGGCCTGATGATAGATTTCATTGCTGAGTGATATTGCTTTGTAAGTAAATACCACAACTTCTTTATCCATTTTTTACTTTCTGCGATGTTGAAATTGTACTGTAAACGAGGTTCTTGTAAACAGAGGCGTCCCAAACTTTGGGGTGGCTGTGTTTTTTTGATTTTAATTTCCCTAAGCTATAGGACCATAAGTGGAAGTGCCCTAGGCTCTGTTGCTTTGTTTTTTAGATGTTTCAGGAAACACCATACACTTCTCCCGAGTGTCTGTTGGCAATTTACATCCCGCCCATCAGCATAACAAGGCTCCCAGTTCTCCATGGCCTGTCCTGCCTTTCTGGATTTTACACTTTTCTCAGATGGCCCTTTTGACCGGGGGGAAGTGAGACTTCACTGTAGTGCAGATTTGCTTTGCAAGCTTGCTTGTTTGGCCAAAAAGGGCGTATGCGTTTTTTCCTGAATATATTCAGGAAAAAACGCATACGCCCTTTTTGGCCAAGTGCATCATTGTGGACGTTCTGCCTCTTATCCTATGCTTTCAATGCAATTCCAGTCTACCTCCTGAAATCGGTTTCCTGCAATTCTGCCCCGCTTTCAAGTCCTCTTGGCAGCCTTACTTCAGTATATTTTTGGACGATAGCTGTCATTTATAACTCTGCAGGTTTGTGAATTACAGTGCCCCTGAGCTCCTTTCTTCAACTCGCTTTCTTTTGAGCTGGCCGAAACACCGCAGGATGGCTTCAGGCCCTAATCTGGTTCCGGCACGCCACACTGAGCCTTTGGTTTTTCCTCTTCCTGGTGGGAAATGAGAGTTAAATTTGCCCGTCCAGACACCTCCAGCTAGTCTCTCATTGGTTCTCCCTATTCCTGTTCATCTTCCGTAGAAATTGCAAACTGGGCCAAACAGGAGGTTAAAGGCGCTGACTCTCCAAGTGGGGAGAGTGTTAGTAAAGCATCTGGAATGTTGCACCCGAGTACCAGGGTACGAAAACTGAGAAATATTTGAACACGTCTCCCGATCACATCGTTGATTATACTCTAGGTTCCACATGCATGTTTTAGCTGAAGGAAGAATACCTTAAACCTGGGTAGTTGAAACCCGTGGAATGGGTACCATGCAATATGACTTCAAAGGGTCTTCATTTGCTCACCGAACCTCTCCAATCCTATCACTGCTGCGTTTATGCCCCTGTACACACGCTTGATTGTCTTTTGGAGACATAGCAATCCATAGGTTTTAAGATACTTACTAGTCAGGTACATTCTTAGGCGTTTAATATGGGGAGTTGAGTCCATTTCGTTGAGCAAGGAGTAGCTCTTGTCTATTCCGTATTTGGCTTAAGGAACTTTATCTGTGCTCATTTCAATCTCTGGTTTTATGCAGCACCCCAAATCACATTTACCCATAAGCAAGCATAAGTTGGTTTTCTAAATTTGAGACCCTGTTCTGTTTTGGAATTCAGTTCCTGTGTAGCCAAGTTTACATTCCGTGTATTAATGATATCTTATGATGTTTCTTTCTCTGTGTGACTAGTTTCAGTTCGAATCATCGTACCTGAATCCACTCATTATGCTGCTATGTGCCTGATGACATAGATTTCATTGCTGAGTGATATTGCTTTGTACGTAAGTACCACAAGTTCTTTATCCATTTTTCACTTTCTGCGATGTTGAACTTGTACTGTAAACGAGGTTCTTGTAAACAGAGGTGTCCCAAATTTTGGGGTGGCTGTGTCTTTTTGATTTTAATTTCCCTAAGCTATAGGTGCATAAGTGGAAGTGCCCTAGGCTCTGTTGCTTTGTTTTTTCGAAGTTTCAGGAAACACCATACACTTCTCCCGAGTGGCTGTTGGCAGTGTACATCCCGCCCATCAGCATAACAAGGCTCCCAGTTCTCCATGGCCTGTCCTGCCTTTCTGGATTTTACACTTTTTTCAGATGGCCCTTTTGACCGGGGGGAAGTGGGACTTCATTGTGGTGCAGATTTCCTTTGCAAGTTTGCTTGGTTGGGTAAAAAGGGCGTATGCGTTATTTCCTGAATATATTCAGGAAAAAACGCATACGCCCTTTTTGGCCAAGTGCATCATTGTGGACGTTCTGCCTCTTTTCCTATGCTTTCAATGCAATTCCAGCCTACCTCCTGAAATCGGTTTCCTGCAATTCTGCCCCGCTTTCAAGTCCTCTTGGCAGCCTTACTTCAGTATATTTTTGGACGATAGCTGTCATTTATAACTCTGCAGGTTTGTGAATTACAGTGCCCCTGAGCTCCTTTCTTCAACTCGCTTTCTGTTGAGCTGGCCGCAACACCGCAGGATGGCTTCAGGCCCTAATCTGTTTCCGGCATGGCACGCTGAGCCTTTGGTTAATTCCTCTTCCTGGTGGGAAATGAGAGTTAAATTTGCCCGTCCAGACACCTCCAGCTAGTCTCTCATTGGTTCTCGCTATTCCTGTTCATCTTCCGCAGAAATTGCAAACTGGGCCAAACAGGAGGTTAAAGGCGCTGACTCTCCAAGTGGGGAGAGTGTTAGTAAAGCGTCTGGAATGTTGCACCCGAGTACCATGGTACAAAAACTGAGACATATTTGAACACGTCTCCCGATCACACAGTTGATCATACTCTAGGTTCCACATGCAAGTTTTAGCTGAAGGAAGAATACCTTAAACCTGGGTAGTTGAAACCCGTGGAATGGGTACCATGCAATATGACTTCAAAGGGTCTTCATTTGCTCACCGAACCTCTCCAATCCTATCACTGCTGCGTTTATGCCCCTGTACACACGCTTGATTCTCTTTCGGAGACATAGAAATCCATAGGTTTTAAGATACTTACTAGTCAGGTACATTCTTAGGCGTTTAATATGCGGTGTTGAGTCCATTTCGTTGAGCAAGGAGTAGCTCTTGTCTATTCCATATTTGGCTTAAGGAACTTTATCTGTGCTCATTTCAATCTCTGGTTTTATGCAGCACCCCAACTCATATTTACCCATAAGCAAGCATAAGTTGGTTTTCTAAATTTGAGACCCTGTTTTGTTTTGGAATTCAGTTCCTGTGTAGCCAAGTTTACATTCCGTGTATTAGTGATATCTTATGATGTTTCTTTCTCTGTGTGACTATTTTCAGTTAGAATCATCGAACCTGAATCCACCCATTATGCTGCTAAGGGCCTGATGACATAGATTTCATTGCTGAGTGATACTGCATTGTACGTAAGTACCACAAGTTCTTTATCCATTTTTCACTTTCTGTGATATTGATCTTGTACGGTAAACGAGGTTCTTGTAAACAGAGGCGTCCCAAACATTGGGGTGGCTGTGTCTTTTTGATTTTAATTTCCCTAAGCTATAGGACCATAAGTGGAAGTGCCCTAGGCTCTGTTGCTTTGTTTTTTAGATGTTTCAGGAAACACCATACACTTCTCCCGAGTGTCTGTTGGCAATTTACATCCCGCCCATCAGCATAACAAGGCTCCCAGTTCTCCATGGCCTGTCCTGCCTTTCTGGATTTTACACTTTATTCAGATGGCCCTTTTGACCGGGGGGAAGTGAGACTTCATTGTAGTGCAGATTTCCTTTGCAAGTTTGCTTGGTTGGGCAAAAAGGGCGTATGCGTTTTTTCCTGAATATATTCAGGAAAAAACGCATACGCCCTTTTTGGCCAAGTGCATCGTTGTGGACGTTCTGCCTCTTTTCCTATGCTTTCAATGCAATTCCAGTCTACCTCCTGAAATCGGTTTCCTGCAATTCTGCCCCGCTTTCAAGTCCTCTTGGCAGCCTTACTTCAGTATATTTTTGGACGATAGCTGTCATTTATAACTCTGCAGGTTTGTGAATTACAGTGCCCCTGAGCTCCTTTCTTCAACTCGCTTTCTTGTGAGCTGGCCGCAACACCGCAGGATGGCTTCAGGCCCTAATCTGGTTCCGGCACGGCACGCTGAGCCTTTGGTTAATTCCTCTTCCTGGTGGGAAATGAGAGTTAAATTTGCCCGTCCAGACACCTCCAGCTAGTCTCTCATTGGTTCTCGCTATTCCTGTTCATCTTCCGCAGAAATTGCAAACTGGGCCAAACAGGAGGTTAAAGGGACTGACTCTCCAAGTCGAGAGAGTGTTAGTAAAGCGTCTGAAATGTTGCACGCGAGTACCAGGGTATGAAAACTGAGACATATTTGAACACGTCTCCCGATCACATGGTTGATCATACTCTAGGTTCCACATGCATGTTTTAGCTGAAGGAAGAATACCTTAAACCTGTGTAGTTGAAACCCGTGGAATGGGTACCATGCAATATGACTTCAAAGGGTCTTCATTTGCTCACCGAACCTCTCCAATCCTATCACTGCTGCGTTTATGCCCCTGTACACATGCTTGATTCTCTTTCGGAGACATAGCAATCCATAGGTTTTAAGATACTTACTAGTCAGGTACATACTTAGGCGTTTAATATGCGGTGTTGAGTCCATTTCGTTGAGCAAGGAGTAGCTCTTGTCTATTCCATATTTGGCTTAAGGAACTTTACCTGTGCTCATTTCAATCTCTGGTTTTATGCAGCACCCCAACTCACCTTTCCCCTTAAGCAAGCATAAGTTGGTTTTCTAAATTTGAGACCCTGTTCTGTTCTGTAATTCAGTTCCTGTGTAGCCAAGTTTACATTCCGTATTACTGATATCTTATGATGTTTCTTTTTCTGTGTGACTTATTACAGTTAGAATCATCATACCTGAATCCACTCATTGTGCTCCTAAGGGCCTGATGACATAGATTTCATTGATGAGTGATACTGCATTGTACGTAAGTACCACAAGTTCTTTATACATTTTTCACTTTCTGTGATATTGAAATTGTACCGTAAAAGAGGTTCTTGTAAATAGAGGCATCCCAAACTTTTGGTGGCTGTGTCTTTTTGATTTTAATTTCCCTAAGCTATAGGACCATAAGTGGAAGTGCCCTAGGCTCTGTTGCTTTGTTTTTTAGATGTTTCAGGAAACACCATACACTTCTCCCGAGTGGCTGTTGGCAATGTACATCCCGCCCATCAGCATAACAAGGCTCCCAGTTCTCCATGGCCTGTCCTGCCTTTCTGGATTTTACACTTTTTTCAGATGGCCCTTTTGACCGGGGGGAAGTGAGACTTCATTGTAGTGCAGATTTCCTTTGCAAGTTTGCTTGGTTGGGCAAAAAGGGCGTATGCGTTATTTCCTGAATATATTCAGGAAAAAATGCATACGCCCTTTTTGGCCAAGTGCATCATTGTGGACGTTCTGCCTCTTTTCCTATGCTTTCAATGCAATTCCAGCCTACCTCCTGAAATCGGTTTCCTGCAATTCTGCCCCGCTTTCAAGTCCTCTTGGCAGCCATACTTCAGTATATTTTTGGACGATAGCTGTCATTTATAACTCTGCAGGTTTGTGAATTACAGTGCCCCGAGCTCGTTTCTTCAACTCGCTTTCTTTTGAGCTGGCCGCAACACCGCAGGATGGCTTCAGGCCCTAATCTGTTTCCGGCATGGCACGCTGAGCCTTTGGTTAATTCCTCTTCCTGGTGGGAAATGAGAGTTAAATTTGCCCGTCCAGACACCTCCAGCTAGTCTCTCATTGGTTCTCGCTATTCCTGTTCATCTTCCGCAGAAATTGCAAACTGGGTCAAACAGGAGGTTAAAGGGACTGACTCTCCAAGTCTGGAGAGTGTTAGTAAAGCGTCTGGAATGTTGCACCCGAGTACCAGGGGAGGAAAACTGAGACATATTTGAACACGTCTCCCGTTCACATGGTTGATCATACTCTGGGTTCCACATGCATGTTTTAGCTGAAGGAAGAATACCTGAAACCTGGAGAGTTGAGACCCGTGGAATGGGTACCATGCAATATGACTTCAAAGGGTCTTCATTTGCTCACCGAACCTTTCCAATCATATCACTGCTGCGTTTATGCCCCTGTACACGCGCTTGATTCTCTTTTGGAGACACAGCAATCCATAGGTTTTAAGATACTTACTAGTCAGGTACATTCTTAGGCGTTTAATATGCGGTGTTGAGTCCATTTCGTTGAGCAAGGAGTAGCTCTTGTCTATTCCATATTTGGCTTAAGGAACTTTATCTGTGCTCATTTCAATCTCTGGTTTTATGCAGCACCCCAACTCACCTTTCCCCTTAAGCAAGCATAAGTTGGTTTTCTAAATTTGAGACCCTGTTCTGTTTTGGAATTCAGTTCCTGTGTAGCCAAGTTTACATTCCGTGTATTAGTGATAACTTATGATGTTTCCTTTTCTTTGTAACTTATTTCACTTAGAATCATCGTACCTGAATCCACTGATTATGCTGCTACGGGCCTGATGACATAGATTTCATTGCTGAGTGATACTGCATTGTACGTAAGTACCACAAGTTCTTTATCCATTTTTCACTTTCTGTGATATTGAACTTGTACGGTAAACGAGGTTCTTGTAAACAGAGGCGTCCCAAACTTTGGGGTGGCTGTGTCTTTTTCATTTTAATTTCCCTAAGCTATAGGACCATAAGTGGAAGTGCCCTAGGCTCTGTTGCTTTGTTTTTTAGATGTTTCAGGAAACACCATACACTTCTCCCGAGTGGCTGTTGGCAATTTACATCCCGCCCATCAGCATAACAAGGCTCCCAGTTCTCCATGGCCTGTCCTGCCTTTCTGGATTTTACACTTTTTTCAGATGGCCCTTTTGACCGGGGGGAAGTGAGACTTCATTGTAGTGCAGATTTCCTTTGCAAGCTTGCTTGGTTGGCCAAAAAGGGCGTATGCGTTTTTTCCTGAATATATTCAGGAAAAAACGCATACGCCCTTTTTGACCAAGTGCATCGTTGTGGACGTTCTGCCTCTTTTCTTATGTTTTCAATGCAATTCCAGTCTACCTCCTGAAATCGGTTTCCTGCAATTCTGCCCCGCTTTCAAGTCCTCTTGGCAGACTTACTTCAGTATATTTTTGGACGATAGCTGTCATTTATAACTCTGCAGGTTTGTGAATTACAGTGCCCCTGAGCTCCTTTCTTCAACTCGCTTTCTTTTGAGCTGGCCACAACACCGCAGGATGGCTTCAGGCCCTAATCTGGTTCCGGCACGGCACGCTGAGCCTTTGGTTATTTCCTCTTCCTGGTGGGAAATGAGAGTTAAATTTGCCCGTCCAGACACCTCCAGCTAGTCTCTCATTGGTTCTCCCTATTCCTGTTCATCTTCCGCAGAAATTGCAAACTGGGCCAAACAGGAGGTTAAAGGCGCTGACTCTCCAAGTGGGGAGAGTGTTAGTAAAGCGTCTGGAATGTTGCACCCGAGTACCAGGGCAGGAAAACTGAGATATATTTGAACACATCTCCCGTTCACACGGTTGATCATACTCTGGGTTCCACATGCATGTTTTAGCTGAAGGAAGAATACCTTAAACCTGGAGAGTTGAGTCCCGTGTAATGAGTACCATGCAATATGACTTTAAAGGGTCTTCATTTGCTCACCGAACCTCTCCAATCCTATCACTGCTGCGTTTATGCCCCTGTACACACGCTTGATTCTCTTTTGGAGACATAGCAATCCATAGGTTTTAAGATACTTACTAGTCAGGTACATACTTAGGCGTTTAATATGGGGTGTTGAGTCCATTTCGTTGAGCAAGGAGTAGCTCTTGTCTATTCCATATTTGGCTTAAGGAACTTTATCTGTGCTCATTTCAATCTCTGGTTTTATGCAGCACCCCAACTCACCTTTCCCCTTAAGCAAGCATAAGTTGGTTTTCTAAATTTGAGACCCTGTTCTGTTCTGGAATTCAGTTCCTGTGTAGCCAAGTTTACATTCCGTGTATTACTGATATCTTATGATGTTTCTTTTTCTGTGTGACTTATTTCAGTTAGAATCATCATACCTGAATCCACTCATTGTGCTGCTAAGGGCCTGATGACATAGATTTCATTGCTGAGTGATATTGCTTTGTAAGTAAATACCACATCTTCTTTATCCATTTTTCACTTTCTGCGATGTTGAACTTGTACGGTAAACGAGGTTTTTGTAAACAGAGGCGTCCCAAACTTTGGGGTGGCTGTGTGTTTTTGATTGTAATTTCCCTAAGCTATAGGACCATAAGTGGAAGTGCACTAGGCTCTGTTGCTTTGTTTTTTAGATGTTTCAGGAAACACCATACACTTCTCCCGAGTGTCTGTTGGCAATTTACATCCCGCCCATCAGCATAACAAGGCTCCCAGTTCTCCATGGCCTGTCTTGCCTTTCTGGATTTTACACTTTTTTCAGACGGCCCTTTTGACCGGGGGGAAGTGAGACTTCATTGTAGTGCAGATTTCCTTTGCAAGATTCCTTGGTTGGCCAAAAAGGGCGTATGCGTTTTTTCCTGAATATATTCAGGAAAAAACGCATACGCCCTTTTTGGCCAAGTGCATGATTGTAGACGTTCTGCCTGTTTTCCTATGCTTTCAATGCAATTCCAGTCTACCTCCTGAAATCGGTTTCCTGCAATTCTGCCCCGCTTTCAAGTCCTCTTGGCAGCCTTACTTCAGTATATTTTTGGACGATAGCTGTCATTTATAACTCTGCAGGTTTGTGAATTACAGTGCCCCTGAGCTCCTTTCTTCAACTCGCTTTCTTGTGACCTGGCCGCAACTCCGCACGATGGCTTCAGGCCCTAATCTGGTTCCGGCACGGCACGCTGAGCCTTTGGTTAATTCCTCTTCCTGGTGGGAAATGAGAGTTAAATTTGCCCGTCCAGACACCTCCAGCTAGTCTCTCATTGGTTCTCGCTATTCCTGTTCATCTTCCGCAGAAATTGCAAAATGGGCCAAACAGGACGTTAAAGGGACTGACTCTCCAAGTCGGGAGAGTGTTAGTTAAGCATCTGGAATGTTGCACCCGAGTACCAGGGTACGAAAACTGAGACATATTTGAACACGTCTCCCAATCACATGGTTGATCATACTCTGGGTTCCACATGCATGTTTTAGCTGAAGGAAGAATACCTTAAACCTGGGTAGTTGAAACCCGTGGAATGGGTACCATGCAATATGACTTCAAAGGGTCTTCATTTGCTCACCGAACCTCTCCAATCCTATCACTGCTGCGTTTATGCCCCTGTGCACACGCTTGATTCTCTTTCGGAGACATAGCTATCCATAGGTTTTAAGATACTTACTAGTCAGGTACATTCTTAGGCGTTTAATATGCGGTGTTGAGTCCATTTCGTTGAGCAAGGAGTAGCTCTTGTTTATTCCATATTTGGCTTAAGGAACTTTATCTGTGCTCATTTCAATCTCTGGTTTTATGCAGCACCCCAACTCACCTTTCCCCTTAAAAAGCATAGGTTGGTTTTCTAAATTTGAGACCCTGTTCTGTTTTGGAATTCAGTTCCTGTGTAGCCAAGTTTACATTCCATGTATTAGTGATATCTTATGATGTTTCTTTTTCTGTGTGACTTATTTCAGTTAGAATCATCGTACCTGAATCCACTCATTATGCTGCTCCGGGCCTGATGACATAGATTTCATTGCTGAGTGATACTGCGTTGTACCTATGTACCACAAGTTCTTTATCCACTTTTCACTTTCTGTGATATTGAACTTGTACGGTAAACGAGGTTCTTGTAAACAGAGCTATTCCAAAGATTGGGGTGGCTGTGTCTTTTTGATTTTAATTTCCCTAAGCTATAGGACCATAAGTGGAAGTGCCCTAGGCTCTGTTGCTTTGTTTTATAGATGTTTCAGGAAACACCATACACTTCTCCCGAGTGTCTGTTGTCAATTTACAACCCGCCAATCAGCATAACAAGGCTCCCTGTTCTCCATGGCCTGTCCTGCCTTTCTGGATTTTACACTTTTGTCAGATGGCCCTTTTGACCGGGGGGAAGTGAGACTTCATTGTAGTGCAGATTTCCTTTGCCAGTTTGCTTGGTTGGCCAAAAAGGGCGTATGCGTTTTTTCCTGAATATATTCAGGAAAAAACGCATACGCCCTTTTTGGCCAAGTGCATCATTGTGGACGTTCTGCCTCTTTTCCTATGCTTTCAATGCAATTCCAGTCTACCTCCTGAAATCGGTTTCCTGCAATTCTGCCCCGCTTTCAAGTCCTCTTGGCAGCCTTACTTCAGTATATTTTTGGACGATAGCTGTCATTTATAACTCTGCAGGTTTGTGAATTACAGTGTCCCTGAGCTCCTTTCTTCAACTCGCTTTCTTGTGACCTGGCCGCAACACCGCAGGATGGCTTCAGGCCCTAATCTGGTTCCGGCACGGCACGCTGAGCCTTTGGTTATTTCCTCTTCCTGGTGGGAAATGAGAGTTAAATTTGCCCGTCCAGACACCTCCAGCTAGTCTCTCATTGGTTCTCCCTATTCCTGTTCATCTTCCGCAGAAATTGCAAACTGGGCCAAACAGGAGCTTAAAGGCGCTGACTCTCCAAGTGGGGAGAGTGTTAGTAAAGCGTCTGGAATGTTGCACTCGAGTCCTAGGGGAGGAAAACTGAGACATATTTGAACACGTCTCCCGTTCACACGGTTGATCATACTCTGGGATGCACATGCATGTTTTAGCTGAAGGAAGAATACCTTAAACCTGGGTAGTTGAAACCCGTGGAATGGGTACCATGCAATATGACTTCAAAGGGTCTTCATTTGCTCACCGAACCTCTCCAGTCCTATCACTGCTGCGTTTATGCCCCTGTACACACGCTTGATTCTCTTTCGGAGACATAGCAATCCATAGGTTTTAAGATACTTACTAGTCAGGT
The DNA here is from genome assembly GCF_951394435.1 of Stenella coeruleoalba. Lineage (NCBI taxonomy): Eukaryota > Metazoa > Chordata > Mammalia > Artiodactyla > Delphinidae > Stenella > Stenella coeruleoalba. The sequence continues at coordinate 1,194,532 of NW_027646368.1, forward strand.
ACATTCTTAGGCGTTTAATATGGGGTGTTGAGTCCATTTCGTTGAGCAAGGAGTAGCTCTTGTCTGTTCCATATTTGGCTTAAGGAACTTTATCTGTGCTCATTTCAATCTCTGGTTTTATGCAGCACCCCAACTCATATTTACCCATAAGCAAGCATAAGTTGGTTTTCTAAATTTGAGACCCTGTTCTGTTTTGGAATTCAGTTCCTGTGTAGCCAAGTTTACATTCCGTGTATTAGTGATATCTTATGATGTTTCTTTCTCTGTGTGACTATTTTCAGTTAGAATCATCGTACCTGAATCCACTCATTATGCTGCTACGGGCCTGATGACATAGATTTCATTGCTGAGTGATACTGCATTGTACGTAAGTACCACAAGTTCTTTATCCATTTTTCACTTTCTGTGATATTGAACTTGTACGGTAAACGAGGTTCTTGTAAACAGAGGCGTCCCAAACTTTGGGGTGGCTGTGTCTTTTTGATTTTAATTTCCCTAAGCTATAGGACCATAAGTGGAAGTGCCCTAGGCTCTGTTGCTTTGTTTTTTAGATGTTTCAGGAAACACCATACACTTCTCCCGAGTGTCTGTTGGCAATTTACATCACGCCCATCAGCATAACAAGGCTCCCAGTTCTCCATGGCCTGTCCTGCCTTTCTGGATTTTACACTTTATTCAGATGGCCCTGTTGACCGGGGGGAAGTGAGACTTCATTGTAGTGCAGATTTCCTTTGCAAGTTTGCTTGGTTGGGCAAAAAGGGCGTATGCGTTTTTTCCTGAATATATTCAGGAAAAAACGCATACGCCCTTTTTGGCCAAGTGCATCATTGTGGACGTTCTGCCTCTTTTCCTATGCTTGAAATGCAATTCCAGTCTACCTCCTGAAATCGGTTTCCTGCAATTCTGCCCCGCTTTCAAGTCCTCTTGGCAGCCTTACTTCAGTATATTTTTGGACGATAGCTGTCATTTATAACTCTGCAGGTTTGTGAATTACAGTGCCCCTGAGCTCCTTTCTTCAACTCGCTTTCTTGTGAGCTGGCCGCAACACCGCAGGATGGCTTCAGGCCCTAATCTGGTTCCGGCACGGCACGCTGAGCCTTTGGTTAATTCCTCTTCCTGGTGTGAAATGAGAGTTAAATTTGCCCGTCCAGACACCTCCAGCTAGTCTCTCATTGGTTCTCGCTATTCTTGTTCATCTTCCGCAGAAATTGCAAACTGGGCCAAACAGGAGGTTAAAGGGACTGACTCTCCAAGTCGAGAGAGTGTTAGTAAAGCGTCTGAAATGTTGCACGCGAGTACCAGGGTATGAAAACTGAGACATATTTGAACACGTCTCCCAATCACATGGTTGATCATACTCTAGGTTCCACATGCATGTTTTAGCTGAAGGAAGAATACCTTAAACCTGTGTAGTTGAAACCCGTGGAATGGGTACCATGCAATATGACTTCAAAGGGTCTTCATTTGCTCACCGAACCTCTCCAATCCTATCACTGCTGCGTTTATGCCCCTGTACACATGCTTGATTCTCTTTCGGAGACATAGCAATCCATAGGTTTTAAGATACTTACTAGTCAGGTACATACTTAGGCGTTTAATATGCGGTGTTGAGTCCATTTCGTTGAGCAAGGAGTAGCTCTTGTCTATTCCATATTTGGCTTAAGGAACTTTACCTGTGCTCATTTCAATCTCTGGTTTTATGCAGCACCCCAACTCACCTTTCCCCTTAAGCAAGCATAAGTTGGTTTTCTAAATTTGAGACCCTGTTCTGTTCTGTAATTCAGTTCCTGTGTAGCCAAGTTTACATTCCGTATTACTGATATCTTATGATGTTTCTTTTTCTGTGTGACTTATTTCAGTTAGAATCATCGTACCTGAATCCACTCATTCTGCTGCTAAGGGCCTGATGACATAGATTTCATTGCTGAGTGATATTGCTTTGTAAGTAAATACCGCAACTTCTTTATCCATTTTTCACTTTCTGCGATGTTGAACTTGTACAGTAAACGAGGTTCTTGTAAACAGAGGCATCCCAAACTTTGGGGTGGCTGTGTCTTTTTGATTTTAATTTCCCTAAGCTATAGGACCATAAGTGGAAGTGCCCTAGGCTCTGTTGCTTTGTTTTTTCGATGTTTCAGGAAACACCATACACTTCTCCCGGGTGTCTGTTGGCAATTTACATCCCGCCCATCAGCATAACAAGGCTCCCAGTTCTCCATGGCCTGTCCTGCCTTTCTGGATTTTACACTTTTTCAGATGGCCCTTTTGACCGGGGGGAAGTGAGACTTCATTGTAGTGCAGATTTCCTTTGCAAGCTTGCTTGGTTGGCCAAAAAGGGCGTATGCGTTTTTTCCTGAATATATTCAGGAAAAAACGCATACGCCCTTTTTGGCCAAGTGCATCATTGTGGACGTTCTGCCTCTTTTCCTATGCTTTCAATGCAATTCCAGTCTACCCCCTGAAATCGGTTTCCTGCAATTCTGCCCCACTTTCACGTCCTCTTGGCAGCCTTACTTCAGTATATTTTTGGACGATAGCTGTCATTTATAACTCTGCAGGTTTGTGAATTACAGTGCCCCTGAGCTCCTTTCTTCAACTCGCTTTCTTGTGAGCTGGCCGCAACACCGCAGGATGGCCTCAGGCCATAATCTGGTTCCGGCATGGCATGCTGAGCCTTTGGTTATTTCCTCTTCCTGGTGGGAAATGAGAGTTAAATTTGCCCGTCCAGACACCTCCAGCTAATCTCTCATTGGTTCTCCCTATTCCTGTTCATCTTCCGCAGATATTGCAAACTGGGCCAAACAGGAGGTTAAAGGCGCTGTCTCTCTAAGTGAGGAGAGTGTTAGTAAAGCGTCTGGAATGTTGCACCCGAGTACCAGGGGACGAAAACTGAGACATATTTGAACACGTCTCCCGATCACATGGTTGATCAAACACTAGGTTCCACATGCATGTTTTAGCTGAAAGAAGAATACCTTAAACCTGGAGAGTTGAGACCCGTGTAATGGGTACCATGCAATATGACTTCAAAGGGTCTTCATTTGCTCACCGAACCTCTCCAATCCTATCACAGTTGCATTTATGCCCCTGTACACATGCTTGATTCTCTTTTGGAGACACAGCAATCCATAGGTTTTAAGATAATTACTAGTCAGGTACATTCTTAGGCGTTTAATATGCGGTGTTGAGTCCATTTCGTTGAGCAAGGAGTAGCTCTTGTCTATTCCATATTTGGCTTAAGGAACTTTACCTGTGCTCATTTCAATCTCTGGTTTTATGCAGCACCCCAACTCACCTTTCCCCTTAAGCAAGCATAAGTTGGTTTTCTAAATTTGAGACCCTGTTCTGTTCTGGAATTCAGTTCCTGTGTAGCCAAGTTTACATTCCGTATATTACTGATATCTTATGATGTTTCTTTTTCTGTGTGACTTATTTCAGTTAGAATCATCATACCTGAATCCACTCATTCTGCTGCTAAGGGCCTGATGACATAGATTTCATTGCTGACTGATATTGCTTTGTAAGTAAATACCACAACTTCTTTATCCATTTTTCAATTTCTGCGATATTGAACTTGTACGGTAAACGAGGTTCTTGTAAACAGAGCCATCCCAAGCTTTGGGGTGGCTGTGTCTTTTTGATTTTAATTTCCCTAAGCTATAGGACCATAAGTGGAAGTGCCCTAGGCTCTGTTGCTTTGTTTTTTAGATGTTTCAGGAAACACCATACACTTCTCCCGAGTGTCTGTTGGCAATGTACATCCCGCCCATCAGCATAACAAGGCTCCCAGTTCTCCATAGTCTGTCCTGCCTTTCTGGATTTTACACTTTTTTCAGATGGCCCCTTTGACCAGGGGGAAGTGAGACTTCATTGTAGTGCAGATTTCCTTTGCAGGCTTGCTTGGTTGGCCAAAAAGTGCGTATGCGTTTTTTCCTGAATATATTCAGGAAAAAACGCATACGCCCTTTTTGGCCAAGTGCATCATTGTGGACGTTCTGCCTCTTTTCCTATGCTTTCAGTGCAATTCCAGTCTACCTCCTGAAATCGGTTTCCTGCAATTCTGCCCCGCTTTCAAGTCCTCTTGGCATCCTTACTTCAGTATATTTTTGGACGATAGCTGTCATTTATAACTCTTCAGGTTTGTGAATTACAGTGCCCCTGAGCTCCTTTCTTCAACTTGCTTTCTTGTGACCTGGCCGCAACACCGCAGGATGGCTTCAGGCCCTAATCTGGTTCCGGCACGGCATGCTGAGCCTTTGGTTAATTCTTCATCCTGGTGGGAAATGAGAGTTAAATTTGCCCGTCCAGACACCTCCAGCTAGTCTCTCATTGGTTCTCGCTATTCCTGTTCATCTTCCGCAGAAATTGCAAACTGGGCCAAAGAGGAGGTTAAAGGCACTGACTCTCCAAGTGGGGAGAGTGTTAGTAAAGCATCTGGAATGTTGCACCCAAGTTCCAGGGGACGAAAACTGAGACATATTTGAACACGTCTCCCGTTAACATGGTTGATGATACTCTGGGTTCCACATGCATGTTTTAGCTGAAGGAAGAATACCTTAAACCTGGAGAGTTGAGACCCGTGGAATGAGTACCATGCAATATGACTTCAAAGGGTCTTCATTTGCTCACCGAACCTCTCCAATCCTATCACTGCTGCGTTTATGCCCCTGTACACACGCTTGATTCTCTTTTGGAGACATAGCAATCCATAGGTTTTAAGATACTTACTAGTCAGGTACATTCTTAGGCGTTTAATATGGGGTGTTGAGTCCATTTCGTTGAGCAAGGAGTAGCTCTTGTCTATTCCATATTTGGCTTAAGGAACTTTATCTGTGCTCATTTCAATCTCTGGTTTTATGCAGCACCCCAACTCACCTTTCCCCTTAAGCAAGCATAAGTTGGTTTTCTAAATTTGAGACCCTGTTCTGTTTTGGAATTCAGTTCCTCTGTAGCCAAGTTTTCATTCCGTGTATTGGTGATATCTTATGATGTTTCCTTTTCTGTGTGACTTATTTCAGTTAGAATCATCATACCTAAATCCACTCATTATGCTGCTATGGGCCTGATGACATAGATTTCACTGCTGAGTGATACTGCATTGTACGTAAGTACCACAAGTTCTTTATCCATTTTTCACTTTCTGTGATATTGAACTTGCACAGTAAACGAGGTTCTTGTAAACAGAGGCGTCCCAAACTTTGGGGTGGCTGTGTGTTTTTGATTTTAATTTCCCTAAGCTATAGGACCATAAGTGGAAGTGCCCTAGGCTCTGTTGCTTTGTTTTTTAGATGTTTCAGGAAACACCATACACTTCTCCCGAGTGTCTGTTGACAATTTCCATCCCGCCCATCAGCATAACAAGGCTCCCAGTTCTCCATGGCCTGTCCTGCCTTTCTGGATTTTACACTTTTTTCAGATGGCCCTTTTGACCAGGGGGAAGTGAGACTTCATTGTAGTGCAGATTTCCTT